>NC_081554.1:100298040-101636790 GCF_963082655.1 Stomoxys calcitrans
AGAAAATAAGGAGGTCAGTATAGCTATTGGTATCATAACGGGACACATAGTACTACGAGCTCATTTATGTAAAATCGGTGCGGCAAGTGATAGCATGTGTGGGGCATGTGTGGGGCATGTGGGGAAGACGATGAGACGTTGGAGCATTTGCTTTGTCATTGCCCGGCTTTCGCGTCTAACAGGTGGGGACACAATACCAGACATGAACCAACTTAGGGGAGTGGTATTGAAAACAATTAAGGATTTTGTAAGTACCACGGAATTCCTCAATTAAAATTTTCTTTTTAGAGGTTTCTTTATAGTTTTTAGAGTGCACAACAAGCCGAACAAGCTGGTTTAGGTGTATGTCCATAGTGGCATGGGCGGGTTAATATCTGCACCCTCTTTTCAACCTAACCTAACCTTACCTACGAACCAGAAATTTCAATTTTTGAATCTTCTAATGGTTTGTAGTAGAGGACAAAATATGTCAGAAACGTGATTCCGACAGCTCTGTGCTACAAAACAGTGTGTGCTACGCTATGTTAAACTTGACAGCTTGTGATCTTCAGAAAATTAAAATCGATCTTTTGCTTGAAATTCTATTATCAAAAAAGTTTTTGTAGATGAACAAGAATCATAACAGAAATGAAGAGTTACAATAAGATGGGTTACAAATTATCACATTGTTAAAGTGATTCTTAAATGCTAAATATGACCTGACATATCTAATTTTTGGAACCTATTTAAATCACTTTAGAATCATACTTCCCAAATCTCTACGAAATGTAGGCAAAATGTTAGCTTTTATACTCAAAAAATATATTATGACTGCGTATCATGGTTGGTCAATGAATTATGTTTACATTATTTCTCCGAAAGGGAAGTAAGTTGAGGTAATGACCATGAGAATGAATATCACCGGAAGGATTGAAGGATTTTATTGATTTCTGAAAGAAATAGCCAAATAACAGATTGATTTGATCACAGACAACACAACTTCGGCATACGGTCGCAGCGTGGCTTATGTTGTAATCAGCATCGTAGTGTCGCCCTCTAACCTCCCGTCTGTCGGGCCTATAGTTAATAACCTGATAATTTTTAGCGTCAAGCTTAAATCCAAATGGAAATGGCATATTGAATTTTAAAGTTTGGCTACCACACTATTGTGATTCAATTTTTATGGGAGCTATGCGAAAATAGTGTTGACCTTACATCGGGAGATCGGTCTATATGGGGGCTAAATCAAGATATCTCCCGATCTGAACCATATTCGAAACCGATGTCTAGAGTCCTAAGACAACTCAGTGAAATTTGATTGGCAACATATCGATATAGCCCGTATACACAATAGACCGATGTCCCGAGGTAAGGTTTAATGCTCATAAAGGCCGAATTTATTACCCGATTTCATTGAAATTTGGCACTGAGAGCTGTGTTAGGCGTTTCGTCGTCAGTGCAGAGTATGGTTCAGATCGAATCATAAGTGGATACAGCTGCCATATACGCCGCTCTCCCGATTTACGGTCTTAAAGCCATAAATGGTTTACTTTTTAACAATTTTCGCTGAATTTTGAAACAGTGAGTTGCGTTATACCTAATTTTTGGCGCAAAGTAGGTTGACATTTTTTAAATCAACAATTCATTTTCAGCCCAGCCCAAATGGGAGCTTGTTCACATTTTCAAAAACAATTTTTGAGTCTCTCATTTTTGAGATATGATATGAGATAATCATAAATATAGTTTCCACATATTTTTTACTTTTTGCCAAAAAGGATTCATTGGGACCATATACAACAAGCAGACGATAGAATTTACCATTTTCTCCAGCAGGCTTTTTACCAAAAATTCTACTCAAAGACAAATTCTAAAAATCCGAGAGGATTTTTTGTATGAAATTGATAATTAGGGTCCTTTTAATATGGCCTAAAAAGAAAACTAAGGGTATCCATATTTTGCGGTCTATACCAACCGGCACAATATGGGACATAAATGAAAGGTATTTAAGAGCAGAATACGAAATTGATATTAAAGTCTGGAGCTAAGTGTCATTGGGGCCGCTGCACCTAACAAGAGTATAATCGCGAGATAAATATGTAAGTCATACCGAAAAGTACCATACTTGACACATACAATACTTGTTCTTTACTTACTTGACTCAGGTATGGAAGGGTCTGATACAACGCATTATTCCAAATAACATCGAAATCTGTGCTCTCCAAAAACAAACCAACCTAAAGTCTAGCAAAGCCGACCATTTGATACTCTAGGCCACTGTGAATATAAGGTTTATCGACAATCAAAAGGATGTTCTCTATCACTGAGTTCAACTTGAATCGGACAGCACTCATTAATATGAGAGAAGAAAGGATTTGAAATAGTTTTTTGTTTGGTGCCCTATCAAAGATAGAAATCGAAAACAGAATATTTGATGTTTTACTATCAAAAGAGTAAAATTGACGTTCAAGCAGAGCGAAAATCATACGATGTGCACGGAGAAGATGTGGCGACCGAATTTGTTAGCCAAAATCGGTGGCAAACCGTTTTACAGCTGATGTGGATAAAATAAAGTCGTTGGTAGATGCCGAATTCGTTTAACGCGGCCGTTCTCCCGCTCATGAAACGTGTAGGTGGAATATTTTCGACGCATGGCATTTGAGTTCCTCATGTTCTTATAGAACGAAATTTGCTTCATCGCATTAATGGTTGTGATTTGGTCAGTTACCAGGATTGGGCCAGGATAGAAAAGGTATTCGATCAAAATGGAGAATATATATTTTAATTAAATATTTAACACGATGAATATCATGTACATATAAATTGCACTAAAAACCCAAATTATTCAGTGAAATTTTTGAGAACAAAATTCAGCGAAGATCGGTTGTTGTTGTAGCAGAATGTTGTGTTATATCTTTCGTCTGTTTGATTCTGCAGAATATCCAGATCCAGGAACTCTGCGGCTAAAGTGGGGTGCGTCCAGAAGGATCTGGGTCTGAGTCGAATGGGTCTGGCAGGGCAGTTAAACAGGTGACGTGTATCGTGTGGTCCCAGGCCACAGTCGGGACATACATCCTGCACGTCGGCATCAATATTTGCTATGTAGGAGTTGAGGCGGCTGCATCTGCCGCATCGTAAATGAGCCAGAACGACTCTGGTTTGCCGGTGCAAAAGAAAATCACCGATCATTGAGCTCGTCTCGAAAGAGAAACAAACAAAAATTGTGAAATTTGATTATCTTCGCCCTAACAGGCAAAACATTTAAAAAAGGAAGTCATTGTCTTCAGGTGCAATGGGAGGCGGTCGTTTTCCAAGGACCACATTCACCCTATAGGTATTCAACGCATCTGCTACCGTGTCTGCATGAATGTTGTCTAGACCCGGTTGATCCAGAGGTTCTCTCTTGTAGCGCTGAACTTCACGCTCTAGATCATTTAGATCCACCTTAAGGCTTCTGGACGATGGATACCTATCCGCAAGATGATGATTTGGATGGGTCCAGCAACAACAGCCCAAAAGGTATTGCTTAGACAGCATGTAGTTACGTCTTCGCACTGGTAAGATCTTTGTCTCCTGGTGGAGCTGGCTCACAAGAGAACTGAGGAGACAGCCCGTCGCAGTTCGAACAGCGCCATTCTGACGAATCTGAATATTATTCTACTGCGTGGCGCATAACTAACTTGTACGTGGTCAACAAAGTTTCGTTATTGTCGTTCCTGTTGTAGCAGTTTGTTGTGTTCTATCATTCGTCTGTTTGATTCTACTGAGTATCAAGACCCAGGAACTCTGTCAGGCTGGGCAGTTAAACTGGTGACGTGTATCGTGTGATAGCTTTGACAGCATGTAGATATGTCTTCGCACTGGTAAGATCTTTGTCTCCTGATGGAGGCGGTTCACATGAGAACTGAGGAGACAGCACGTCGCAGTTCAGAGGGCAGCATTCTGATAGATCTGAATATTATTCCACTGCGTGTCACAAAGCTGACGAGACCTCACTGACGCTGCATAACTTAACACAAACCGGCCAATTGATTTGTACCTGGTCAACAAGGTTTCTTTGTCTGCACCCCAAGTGCTGCCGGCAAGTGACCTGAGGACCTTGTTCCTATTTTTAACTTTATCGCAAATTGCGGTGGCATGTGGGGAGAATGTGTAAGAGCCTGATAGGATGGTCGTACCATCGTCCACATATAGTACGATGGAGGATAGGTAGAGGTTATACAGTGCCGGAGATATCACCCCACCTTGGGGAACTCCTTGTTTCACTCTTCGGTGCTTCGACTTCTAATCCCTAAATTCCACAAATGACTGGCGACCACAAGGATAATTCGCGACCCAGCGTTTCAGGCCTGCCTGGATGTACGTGTTGGTGATGTCTTTAAATAGTTTGCATTGGTTAACCGTGTCGAATGATTTCGATAGGTCCAGTGCCACGAGGACAGTCCTATTACATGGCCTGGTCTGATTGAAGCCACGACAAATGTCTGCGGTGATAGCATGCAAAGCAGTCTTCGAAATCCATGTTGATGCTCGGCGAATGGAAATTCTCCTACGAGGCTCGGGAGAAGCAATGCGTCAAGCGTCTTTTCTACTGGATGAGAGAAGGGAGATCGGTCTGTACGACTCCCCCAAACTCAGGTCCTTTCCAGGCTCCAGTAGCGGGATCACTCTGCAAATTTTCCAGACATTGGGAACTATAAGAGTGTTCAAAGACAGGTTGAGGATCGTAGTAAGGTACTTCCAGGTTTATTTCCAGATTCAGCTCGCTGATATGCAAATATCATTGCCTGTGACGGGAAATTGTGACCCACTTGGGGTATTCGACCGGCTGATATAAAGCGAGCGGCTGCTGCTTTAATGTATCCGAGGGGGGTGGCAGTTCACTAAAGCGGCGATTGGTGTACTATCTGAAGAAAACCCAATCGGTCTTCTTCTGATTGATAAACGTCTGGCGCTCAGAGGTTATGAAGTCGTGTGGTCGGTCGATGGTGAGAAATATGGGGAGGTGGTCTGACCCCAAAGAGATGACGGTCACTCAGGAGAACAGAGGATACAATGGAAATGTCTGGCGAGCTGCTGCACCTCCTCGTAATCCTAGTGGGGGCATCCTCATAAACCGTGTATCCGTGACAACTGTGCAAGCTGAAGATGTTGGTCAGCTTTGTCTCCTGGATCGCTGCGTTCCAAGATGTTCTTCCGACTCATAAAATCCACAATCTCATTGATATTGCCTCGGAGACCGTTGCAGTTCAATTGTAAAAATGATACACTTCCCACTGGCTTGGCAATATTGGGGCTGGGATGCTGCTGTTGCGTATATTGGCGCACGGGTGAGGTCGTTGGGGTCACCTAGTCCGACGACGACACTTGTGACCCACTGCTGGCTATGTTCGCACAGCACCTTGCAACATATTCAGTATGACTATACTCCCGTAGTGTTGTGAGGCCAAAGGGAGGTTGGAAATGTACCGACTCCATGCACCGGTTACACCCCACCGACACCGACCGATGATGGAGGCAGTTCTGGCAAATCGAACAGAACCAGGGTTCGAGGTTCTTTTCAGTCCCGGCACGAACCAGAAGCGTGCGGAGAAGGCACTCCGGGATGTGTATCTCCCATGAGGAAAAAATACAAACACGTGCACAGAGGCGGCAGGCCTTGCCGATGAACCGGCTACCATGGGATTCAGTTGTGAAATGCGCTTGTTTTAGTTTAATATGTCTTAATTAGTCGGTACATGTTTCTATGTGGGAGCTATGAATCTGCAGCTATTAAGACCAATTTTATGGCTGGAAAGATGATGAAGGTTAGTATAAAACCATGTGCTTAGTAATAATAGGGATAATAGAGAAGGCCCAAGGCAGAGTGGGTCGAGCTAGTGACCATGAGAATGAATATCTCCAGAAAATGAAGGATGTAATTGACTGCTGAAAAACAATTGCCAGACAACAGATGGATTTGATTACGGACAACACGATTACAGACAACTTCTCGTCTGCCGGACCTACATAGCCTGATAATTTGCAGCGTCAAACTAAAATCCACATGGAAATGGCATATTGCATTTTTAAATTTGGCTACCACAAGCTAATTTTTGCAGCCGTTGGATCAATATCTCTTCATGCCTTAATATTTTTTCCATGTTGTTGTAGTTGTAGTAGCAGTGTGTGGTACACTGAGGCGGCAGCCCTTGCCGATGAAGGAATTCATTGGGTCAATCCGGTACATACAAGCGGCTGCCATTGGATTGATCCATTCCATTCCCATTATCTCTTCATGCGCCAATATCGCTTCTATTTTTCTCTGAGTGATTTCATTGTTTGAAATGGCTGCCTTTTCTCCGGCATCAATTGTCTTTGGCTCACAAACATCAACAATGCATTTCAACCAGTTACGTTTTTATTCTAATTTTTCTTATGTTTTGAATTATTTTAACTGAATATGCAATTTTCATTTAAATAATTTGACCGCATATATAAGGTGCAACATTCATTCATTCATTCTTTCTTCTTCTCTAGGAGATTCAAATAACTGAAATGATTTTGAAAATATCCGATATACTCACAAATTCTGCATATCGGGCGAAAAAAAGTTCTTTATAGTCTCTCCACTTTTTAACAAATCACAATATTGACCTGAGACCCAATAAAGTATTTAAATTGTTGTTCGCCATTACATTCTTGGCCAATTTGTACATGTCAGTCATTCTGTTAGTCTAAAGAAGGCTAACGAACATGTAAAGCTAGCCGCTGTAAATTGTTCACATACATTCCCTCATTCATGATGGTCGGTTGGAACCGCATGTGGGTCATATCTCACGATATGACCTATTGAGAACCCAGAGGGCGCAACTCTTATCCGATAAAACGGTCCATAATAGCCCCTATATAAAACGATCGGCCGGTATAACGTATTGGCCACCTAAACTGAGAAATTCGTACAGTAAAGACCTCGAACTATTTACTTGCAGTTGTTTCCTAACGGCTATTTGACATTTCCACAATTAAAATTGTTGTTGTTTAGATTCGCGGATTTAGATTATATATTACCCTACAGATAGATTCACAAAACTGGCGGTGATAAAGCGTCCACAAGATTCCGTTTCTGTGAAGACTGGCTGATAGGTGTGTATAATATTCCATATCGGGCACAACGGTCTACATTGATAGACCAAAAAGCAAAAGCGTTTTGATATAAGCAGCCATAAAAGTTCATTGGCGCATTTCAGAATAAGTACGGGATTAAGCATTCGATTATAAGGTCTTGGAGACGAACAACTTAATGCTTATTGCAATTAATTTTTAATTGATAAATTGGCCTTCTTAAAATGTCTTAAAAACAAATATTGTAAATGGATTAGGAACAACACAACTACATTTGATTTGTTCACACTAAAGGTGGTAGCAATTGGAATTTCAAACTACAAAGTGTCAATCGGATAGAACAACTGTTATTGATTCCAAACAAAGAAAAACTAAAGCCATTCCATGTAGTTGCCCAACTGCCAGGCATGATATGTTAGATTTTTGTTAGGGGGACATATTATTGACAAAATGAATTGCGATTGATAAGGAATTATGGGTACTCACCTCATCTACACCGATTTTACGGCAGGCTTCCAAAAAATTGTCCACATTGCGACGACAACGGGCCATGGTTAATTTCGACTGGAAAATAATGGTCCATTTAAAGGTGTTAACAAAATATGGTATAACGACAATGAATTAAAACAACTCACTACTCCTGGAGATGGCACGTGGATGCTGGCAACCGATCGGGGTCGCACATAATTAGCCAAATGACATAAAATTACACCGTCAGTCAATGCCGAGGCTATATCCTCGGGCAGCGTCATCTTTAAACGTGTTTCAATAATCTGAAATAAGCCAATGTGGGCTTGTTAGACTATTCGAACATCCGTATATATGTTGAATATACATACACTTCGCAGCTGGGTCATTAATTCGATTTCCTCTCTTTGGCGATCAAACTCACGGCGCATGGTAAAACTAAGCTTTTCAGGCGGTATGTCATGATTCCATGTAACAGTTCTGCAAGAGAGTTAATTGCGCATTTGTCTTGGGCCTTCTTAAACAACCAATTTACTGCAATACATACCGATGGGCCTTTCCTGTTGCCACCAATTTGCTGTTGGGGTTAGCACATCCTCCTGCGTTCGATGTGGTAAATTTGTTGTTATTCGTCAATATTCCCACCGCGATGCCAGCAGTGCTACTGCCATTTGAGCTACCATTGACCAATTTCATAGGACTACTTGGCTTTACATAGCCAATACAATCGCCATTTGTATTTGACGTGGTGGCCGATAAATCATTTTTTGCCGACCCCATTAGCTCAGTATTTCTAGAGGGTATAACTTTTTGTATGGGTTTCTTTGGTATGACTACGATGTCTTCGCCATTCGTTATGGTGGTGGTTGTGTTGAGACCATTCGTATTGTTGGCACTGTTTTTCATTATGGATTTTGGCACAAGAACGCTTTGCGTATTACCATTGAGGCGGATTTCCATTTCTTCGTTGGCCGGAGAGGGCGTATTTGAAGACACAACAACGCTATTTGATGGTTGCTGTGGCTGATGATCACTCGCCTCAAATGCGGTCTTCTGTTCTTTTATTTTGTACACCTCCTGGCTTCTTTGTTGTTTCAAAGCCTCTTTGTATTCTCTGGAAATAGAAAAGGAGCTTGTCGTAAACCAATCCTCCAGCTGTTGGCAAAATAGATGCTGTTTTACCTATACGTCTGAACATTCCCCAGATTTTTGTTGACTTTATCATCAATTTTGAAACTTTGTTGTGACAATGGTTGCTGTTCCTGATGGTCTATCATGCCATCCTCCAAGTCTGGTGACGACCCATGACTTGAACACGAAAGATTGGTGCTGCTGTAATTAAGGTGCTGATGTTGCATACTTGTGAAGCTGTTGTCATCTTTTCCCTTGGTCGGAGAGCATTCCGCTGAATGACTTTCCATATTTAGAGGTTTGACAACAGCAGCCGTCACACTAAGCGATTCATCGACAATTGTACTTGTGCTGGATGTTAGTGATGCATCCATGAGATCTGCGGTTACCAGAGTTGCCTTCCCGAGTGGAGGTGTGGTTGGCGTCATTAGTTTTGGAGAATCCATTTTTGATTTTACTTTAAAAGAAAAAAAAACACCATATATAGTTTCTTTTCATTACCTTTGAAAATCATCCTTACTAGGCATATCATGTGACCATCTTTTGTCAATGCCATCACATGTACTGTAACCGGAATCTACGTGATGCCTTCCAATACGATGGGTATCGGCAATATTTCCGCCTGCATTGCGTGGGGCCCGCCTGAGGGTGGTGTAACCATCATAGTTTCCACCTGCCCGTGAACCTTTTTCATCTTTGGTGGCTTGAGTCTCCAGATATTTGAATACATGCACTAGACCGCGAACACAAAGCTGCAATTGCAGAAGAGAATCCATGTAAACATTAATAACTTGAAATGTAAACATCAATGAAGGTAGCAAATGTCACAACTTTTTGTCCCCTTACTACTACTGTTTGGACAATTCTACCACAAATTATCGTTTATAAAGTTCCTAGATTAAATACATCACGCTCCCAAACCTTCTTTAAATGAACAAGAGACAATTTTTTGCTGAATAGCAAACATTTTTTGCTGTTTGCAAATGGTAAAAGTTAAAAAAGTTCAAAAATGTAATATATATATTTCATCGATTTTTTATAATTCATCTTTTCTTTCAATCTTAAGTGAGTTAAAATGGAGGATAGGTAGAGGTTGAGCAGTGCCGGAGATATCACCCCACTTTGGGGAATTCCCTGTTTCACTCTACGGTGCTTCGACTTATTATCCCTAAATTCCACAAATGACTGGCGACCACACAGATAATTCGCGACCCAGCGCTTCAGACCTGGCTGGAGGGACGTGTTGGCGATGTCCTCCAATAATTTGGCATGGCTGACCGTGTCGAATGACTTCAATAGGTCCAGTGCCACGAGGACGGTCCTATCACATGGCATGGGCTAAATAAAGCCACGGTAAATGTGTGCGGTGATGGCATGCAAAGCAGTTATTGTGCTATGCAGTCTTCGAAATTCATGTTGATACTCGGCGAATGTAAATTCTCCTACGAGGCTCGGGAGTAGTAATGCCTCAAACGTCTTTGCTACTGGTGTGAGAGAGGGGAGATAGTTCTGTACGACTCCCCCAAACTCGGGTCCTTTCCAAGCTTCAGTAGCGGGATCACTATACCCATTTTCTAGACATTGGGAACTATAGGAGTGTTCAAATACAAGTTGAGGATCGTAGTAAAGTACTCAACTTCAGGTAAATCCAGATTCTTCAGCATCAATGTAGAGATTCCTTCGGGGCCCAACGCCTTTGAAGATTTGGCGCCACGGATGACATTCGTAACTTCGCCCACGGTAAATTGTGATGGCTGTTCATCGACTCGGAGACCACGAATATGGCGAATGGCTCTCCTCCTTGCCCTGTCTCTCTCGAGATGCACAATAAATTGACGGTTGAACAACCTGGCGCATCTCTTCGGATCAGTCACGGTTATCTCGCCAAAAGTGACTGAGGTCCTATCGTCCCGTCTACCGGGGTTCGAGAGAGACTTAACAGTGGCCCACAGTTTGCCTGCACCGGTGCCTAAGTTACATTGCTCCAAGTGTTCCAGCCACCAATTCCGCCTATGTTCGTTGACTACCCT
Organism: Stomoxys calcitrans; assembly: GCF_963082655.1. Taxonomy (NCBI): domain Eukaryota; kingdom Metazoa; phylum Arthropoda; class Insecta; order Diptera; family Muscidae; genus Stomoxys; species Stomoxys calcitrans. The sequence continues at coordinate 100,308,750 of NC_081554.1, forward strand.
GTTTATTTCCAGATTCAGCTCGCTGATTCTGGGTATGAATGCCATGAAATGCGATGCGAATTAAAGTCCCCTAGAACCAGGCGATTATAGCCAGAAAGTAACCCACTTATGTCGGGGTTGTAGGCTTGGCCATTAATAGGGACACAGTTACCAACCGGCGGTATGTACACGTTGTATAGCTCTATCTCGGCAGTACCGGACCTGACTTGCAATATTAGTTCAAATGGGATGATAATACATACATCTTGGGGACCACCGTGGCGCAGAGGTTAGCATGGGTTCAAATCCCGGCGCGAACATCAACAATATTTTCAGCGGTGGTCATCTCCTTCCTAATGCTGGCTACATTTGTAAGGTTTCCCGCCATGTTAAAACTTCTCTACCAAGGGATGACGCTATGCGTTACGCCGTTCGGATTCGGCAATAAAAAGGTGGCCACATATCATTGAACAAAAACATTAATCGGACTGCACTCAATATATATATATATATATATATATATATATATATATGAGAGATTGAGAGAAATATCACCTTTTCCTTAATGGAATGTTCATGGGAAATGTAGCAGTAGTAGTAAATCTAAATAGATTTCTTCTAATTTAAATAGGCATAGCCCCTGATAAACAAAAAGTTATTATTTTCTTCAAAGTTTGTGTCAAATTTGCAGTTATAAAAGAAAACATATGACGTAAACTACAGATAAAACGTTCCACTAGAAGGAAAAAGAATGGAAGAGAAAACCAACACACAAGACAAAAACCGAGGAAACCAGGCGGTAGTCCATACTTAAAAGAGGACTAAGATCCTGAAGAGAATAAGATCCTTATCGGGAGCATAAGTGACGTCCTTTCACGCGAAAAATTCAGCCACAGGGCCTCGACTACCTTGCAACTCACAGCACAAACCCACACTTAACTGATTCACTTTTTCAGTAGCACGATTGGTGTTCATCGGACCACACAACCTTCTCAATGTTTCGAAGAAAATCTTTGCATCTCCTAACCACTCTCGAACTCACATGGCATGGAAAAGTTGTAGTTTGAAAAGAGGGTGCAGATTTTAATCAGCCCCATGCCACTTTGCTATATGGCCATAGTGGCATAGGACGGATAAATATCTGCAACCTCTTTTCAACCTACAACTTTTCCTCAGAGACTTCAGGATCGCAACGACTTTCGCCCGAGTGACACTAAACCTATCCAGAAGCCTACAATCATAGAACTTAGTCTGCTGTTATCAGCAAACACTGTCTGCTCATATAAAATAAAAAAAAGTAAACTTTTGAATACAGACATAAAAAACATTAAAATTTCTAAACAACAATTGAGGCATTGGCTATATATTAATAAAAAATAAAAAAAAAAAAAAACAAAAATAATAAAAAAAAATCCCAATTTTAGCCGTTAATTTTTTGTTTAAAAACATAAATACGAGTAACTCGTAGTAACTTTTTAGTCTTGTTATTTAAATTCGTAAAATAAAACTAGCAAATTGTAGAAAATTGAAAGATACGATGGAATATACAAATTTCTTAAATATTTATGACATTTTTGAGCTTTTTTCCACCTTTAATCATTTGAAAGCAGCAGAAACAGCTGCAGATACAGGAAACAATTTTGCTTTTTTTTTAAACAAAAATTCACTCTGAGTGTAACCAGTCTCGAATTCACATGGATCGAAGCTTTCACGTATGGCGATAGTACGATCCGACAGCCGCTCCTGTATTTCCCAGAGAAATTATAATTTTAGACTTTTGATAAAGCTACCAAAAGTTTGAGCTTCTCAACAACAATTTTATATATATCAAAACTAAATGCCAATATTAGGCGTTAATTTTTTATTTCAGAGGATTTTTATAATAGTAGAAGTTATATTATCAGCTGTCATTTAAGTTCGTTCAAAAACAATCAAATTGTATAAAACCGAATTGAACGTTATATGTTTCTTAAATTTGGAGATAAAATAGAATATAGAGATTTTTGAAAAATATGTGAAATATTTGAGCTTTTTTAACATTTTATAATTTGAAAACAGCAGAAAATGTTTTCTGTTTCAGCAAAAAATTACTGCTGTCCCATTCTCAGCTGTTACAGCAAACAGTTTTGTTAGTTTCACAAACAAATTTCTCTGAGTTCATAAGACTACCTCCATCCAAGGAACTCAATTTAGTCTCCTGCCTTGATTCCTCCATCCAAATTAAATCCATAGACGGGTACTCTCAGCGCGTCAACAAGAAGCGACTTCCCTGGTATAAAGGGTAGTAGATGGTGGGATATAAAATAACATCTTTTAACAGTCCCGTTTTGCAAATGTCGTCAGCGTTAGTTTGGGAGTGTTTATGGGTTACAAATGTTTTTTTTAAGATCCGTACATCAATCAAGATCCTGTTAAACGGTTCGGGAAAGGAGATGGAGATAATTAAGCTACAAATAGCCACGCACTGTCTGTTAAAACTAAACGGAACACATTACGATTGTTGTTTACGATTTTACATGATCTTCAATGAAGCAGCGAAATCTGTTTAGCCATATATGTATGCTAGTAAAGCGACACCAAATATCTATTTACCTTCCACGGTACGGGATAACTATGAGCACAACACAGACTGGAACTTTGAGCCTCAATCTGTGGGAAGTTCTTATGAAGTTAATATTATGTTCCCGTAAAATTGTATTCAATTATCAAGAATTTCCTTACTTTAAAACAGATTTTAAATTAATTAAAGTTTTATCCAGTGGTGTAAATTACAGCCGTTTAAAGAATTTATTATATCTTCTTCAGTTAATAATAATGTTGGAAAAATTCGTATTCTGAACTCTCTTAAAACTGGACAAACTGCCAAGAAATGGCGTATAGTTTCCTCTTCATTCAGGTTACAAAGTGAACAATTTTTAGTTTCATTCTCCGCGTAAAAATTCGTTGCATTCATAGGGACTAATGCGCATCGCGTCTTAAATATCCAAGATATTTTCTCGCTGGAATATGAATCAGGAAAGTAAAATCATCCTCTGGTGTGATCTAAGTATTTATATATTCTTGAAATGCTTTGTGATTTTGTTCTCAGATTCTCATTTATTAATTGTATTTTTTTTATTATAAACAATATGTGAGTTAAAAATTTTGCATTTGTGTTCCTGAGATTTGACGTTTAAATTTTCCGCTAGTGCTTTGACCTCCGCTACTCAGAATACTTCTTCTTGTAACAGTAATTCAGTTAGTATTTTTCGCAATCGATTTTCATGCTAATTGTAATACTTTATTTGGCAAATGTACTGTAGATTAAGATTTATTGTGTATAAATGACAATTTTCAACAAATGTCTCCAGCATCAACACGTAATTCGGAGTAAAATTCGGTATTTTAAGTATTTTCTTCAGAAGTAGCATTGCAAATTATCAACTTCCTCAAATTGAGAAAAGCCCATACATGCGCCGCATATGTCTGAATTGCTCGAACAACGGCTTGATATACGTGCTACTTTTTTCCCATCTTTATTTCTCTCTTTCGAAGTAGGCAATCCCACTGTGCATTTATAGCTGTTTTTTGCTGATCCGTTCGTTTTTCTACATGTTTTGTGAATTTCAGTTTGGGCGTAAATGTTACTCCTAAATACTTATACTCATCTACTACTTTTATCGGGTGCCCTCCGTATGTCAACTTTTCATTATTACTCTGACGTCCTTCATTTCTAAATATCAACATTTCTGATTTGTCCATGTCAACTTAAAGGTTCCAGATATTGCAGGAGATTTCTAATTTAAAAATCATATTCTGCATTGCAGATATATCATCGGATAGTACTACTATATCGTCCGCGTATAATAGAAATCTTATGTTTAGATGTTGTATATAAATTCCTCCTTCAAGATATTTATGCAAGTGAGAAAAGTATCGGTGATAGTAGACATCCCTCTAGAATTAGTTTCAAAATAATCTGGTAATTCTTCTCCCGTCAAAACTGCGTATTGTGCATTGTTGTATATCTACGCTTATTGTGAAGAGTCTCTGTGAAAGGCTGGGCGGCACCGGCTGTTGGTTAAATATGAGCGCCTACGGGATCGATATAACAAGACAAGCTATTGGTGCCTTTAAATAACCAATGGCCATCATGTTCCCACAGCGATTGGTCGTAGGGGCTGGAACAAGCTTTCTGACCTATAACACCTTGACGAGGATCGCCACCCCCACATGCAAATGTGGCTACAACAACAACAACTTGTTTACCTTTTTTCGTTTCCAACAATATTTAATGTTGCAGCTTGACCTTCTAAGACATACACCTTCTAGAAATTAGAGCAATATCAGAATGCATCAATGCTGTGGCCTTTAGCACTCCACATACGTACAACTGGGTCAGACTAAATGAACTCAATATTAATCCCTTAAATACAAACATACATATATCTCGTCCAAAGGATATCCGTTCCTGGACAACGGAATTTTGAAACCTTTCATTTCATTTTCATTACAGGTGCACAAAGGGCTTTAACAACGAACGAGTTTTGTTAAATATGACAATTGTAACAAATAAAAAACTATCATACTTACGCTAGCTGGTGGTGAAGTCATAGGGTTATTTTCTAGATTAATTTCAACCAGAGTTGACATCTGGCGTATTTCAAGAGGTAGACTAGAGATGCGGTTATTGGATACATCTAATGAAACCAATGTGAGACAAGTTAATTCTGAAACAGATAAACAAAGGCACACAAGGCACACAGCAACACAAAACAAACAACAACATTAGTGGCATTCGGCAACTCATTGGCCAGAGGGAACATTTTTCCAACACAAGATGTGTATGGGAACACTTACCACGGGGTAAATACATCAACTGGTTACTGCGCAATGAAAACGATCTTAGCGAACGCAACTCGCCTATGCGAGCCGGCAATGCTGTCAGCTGATTGTATGAGGCATCCAAATCGGTCAGACGATCCATTCGGCCCAATTCATCGGGCAGCGCTGTCAGCCGGTTATTTGAGACGAGCAATACTTGCAATGGCAGGAAGCATAATTCACGTGGCAGCGACGAGAGCTGATTGCTGCGCAAATCTAAGTATGTTAATGATGTCAAATGTTTCACCGACTCCGGTATGCTGCGTATGGTGTTGTGGTATAACAGCAATGTTTCCAAAAATGAAAAAGTGGTTATCTCTTCGGGTAATTCGCAAAATCGATTTCGCGATAAATCTGCAAAACAAGAATACAGAAAATTAAAAATTTTTAACATTTGAAAAATTACAAACAAGCAAATGCTTTAATAATATTTTGATTTAATAACAAGTAAAAGCGTGCTAAGTTCGGCCGGGCCGAATCTTATATACCCTCCACCATGGAGCGCATTTGTCGAGTTCTTTTACCGGCATCTCTTCTTAGGCAAAAATTTATATAATATGATCTGTTATTAGAGCGATATCAAGATATGATCCGGTTTAGACTACAATCAAATTATATGTTGGAGACCTGTGTAAAATGTCAGCCAATTCGAATAAGAATTGCGCCCTTTGGGGGCTCGAAAAGTAAAATAGAGAGATCGATTTATATGGGAGCTGTATCGGGCTATAGACCGATTCAGACCATAATAAACATGCATGTTGATGGTCATGAGAGGATCCGTCGTACAAAATTTCAGACAAATCGGATAAGAATTGCGACCTCTAGAGGCTCAAGAAGTCAAGACCCAAGATCGGTTTATATGGCAGCTACATCAGGTTATGGATCGATTTGAACCATACTTGGCACAGTTGTTGGATATCATAACAAAACACGTCGTGCAAAATTTCATTCCAATCGAATGAGAATTGCGCACTTTAGAGGCTCAAGAAGTCAAGGCCCAAGATCGGTTTATATGGCAGCTATATCAGGTTATGGACCGATGTGAGCAATACTTGGCACAGTTGTTGGATATCATAACAAAACACGTCGTGCAAAATTTCATCCCAATCGGATAATAATTGCACACTCTAGAGGCTCAAGAATTCAAGACCCAAGATCGGTTTATGTGGCAGCTATATCAAAACATTGACCGATATGGCCCATTTACAATACCAACCTACCTACACTAATAAGAAGTATTTGTGCAAAATTTCAAGCGGCTAGCGTTACTCCTTCGGAAGTTAGCGTGCTTTCGACAGACAGACGGACGGACATAGCTAGATCGACATAAAATGTCGCGACGATCAAGAATATATATACTTTATGGGGTCTCAGACGAATATTTCGAGTAGTTACAAACAGAATGACGAAATTAGTATACCCCCCATACTATGGTGGAGGATATAAAAACGAAACAAAAATAACAAAATCGAAAATTCTTGTTACTGTGAAATTGGTGAATTGGTAAAGATAATTTTGTTTTTTTTTTGTGGTAGCTATTGGGTGCAGGAACTCACACGTCAGCGGTGACATTTCTTCATAAAGTTAGAGCTGAATTTTACACTAATTGCTAACACAGTGCAAATATTTTTAAAAGTTGTATTAATGGCTTCGAACGCTAGACAACGGCAACGATTTTGCTGCTGTTCCGTGTGCCCAGGTTCACATTAAGAATAGAGCTACCTCAGAAAAATTCTAGCTCGAGTTAGGAAAGAGGTATTGTAATGAAATTTGGATTAGCGTACAATAGACGACTGAAAGTTACAATTTCTTGGGGAAAATTGGCTTGTCAAAAGTCGGCAATTTTTTATATCTCAAAATTCAAACGAAAAAATTTCTCACATATATTTATGGCAGTAATCATACTTCTTTTGACAGCAGGTTCTGTTTTATACCAAAATCATGTAATCCAGCTTTCTTCGCTAAGTGGACATAAAATATTAAACAAATTATTTTTTGTTGTTGTAGGGGCTTAGGAATTAAAAAGTTTTTTTTAAAATTCAATATATTTGAAATTTTTTTAAATTATGAATATAATAACATATGCCCGGTCACTTCGCAGCCCCCGATGGTGAACCCAATACCAAGGTGTAACTGTATCACAATTTTAATAGCTTTAGCCATATTTGTCAAGACATTGAAAATTTTTAGTAATTTTTTTAATTTTACCCTTCTCCGTTTACTGTATAAGTAAATAAGCTATTTCGTACTTTTTGATACCAAAATGTATGATTTGTTTAATATTACTTAGTCAACCAACATTATTTCTTAGTAGAATCTACATATTATATTTCAGAGGTCTAGTTCAATCCGTAATGAAAGTATGAAATGATACCAAATACAGTACTAAACTTCCGTTTCCATTACTATTTTTCATATTTTTTCCATCTACCCCGCAAGAACAATCATTTAAGCCAAATTAAGAAGTTCTGGCACTACCCGTTCACCTTATTCAAATTTCACCTATTTCGTACCTTTTTTGGTACTTTTTTGTATCTAAATGTCCAAAAACTCTTTTGGCATTCCAGTTTAGGTAGCCATAGAGTACCTAATTTTCAAAATTCAAAGCTCTAGCTCAACTAACAAACAAGATATCAAAAAGTACCAACTGCAGTTCTAAACGAACCATTTTTCCGACTTACAGTATTATTTCGGTAGTCTTTAGAAAAAATTTAATATTTAATTTAATTTAATTTTATCTTTAAAAAAAATTTCAAAGTATTTTTGTCTAAAAAAAATAATTTCGAGGGGGGTTCGGCTCGTGCTGATGTTTTGTCATAAGAGAATATAACGTTGAAATTTTGTCTTCAGAAAAATATCATTAACATTTTTTTTTTTTTTTTGAAAAAATGTCATTAAAATTTTGTCCTTAAGAAAAATAATATTAGGGCTGCGCTGGCCTCAGCAAAATGCTGTCTTAGTAGAATATTATAAATATGAAATTTTGTCTTCATAAAAAAAATATTTAATGAAATATTTGTTTAGAATAAATTTAAAATAAAATTTTTTTAAACAAAATAACTTGAGGGGCGGGCTCGGGCCCGAGAGCCCCCTGGCTACGTCCCTGCATGGGATATATATAAATTAAAATTTCTGCGCTTTGTAAACAATCAGTCATTGCCTAATTTAGGTCGTCGGGTTTTTATAACTTTTGTAAAGAAAGGAAACTGGATGAGAAAATCACCATTTGTTTTTATGAAACGAATGGTGTTTTATAAATATTCAGCCACAAATTCGCGGTTTCAAGTCTATTTCGTTTATTTCATAAATATTGCCACTTCGAAACTGCAATGATAACGAAACGTTTAGTCATTCATGTCAACGTTTGCTGGAAAGGGGAGAAATATTTATTTTTTGCCCTTATGTGATTCTCGCTTAGAATGAAAATATGGTGGCAATTTTTATGTTTCTTAACCATAAAGGAATTGTACACTTCTTCTCAATAACATCTGTTTGTTATAGAGCACCCAACTCTATTTTTAGGGAATCCATCTAGTAGGCATTCGGATGAAACAATGTTATAATCCATTGGGAGAGGAAGACATATTAATAGAGCGTGTAAACTAAAAATTTGTATTTAAGGCATAACAACGATACATGTACGAGGGTCGTAACATAAAAATTAGAAATTATACATGTTGAAGAGAGAACGCTGTCGCGATTACACAAATCACACAACAAATAGAGTAACTAAATTTAAACCTCATGAATCCCAAACGTCAGTTTAATGTAATGTTAGGAAAATCTGCAATAATCCAGGAAGGCCATACAGAATGTCAATGATACAGCAATCCTGAACCAATACTTTTCAACAGATTCACATACGTTTGATCATCACATATATATATATCAACAAGTAGGACACAAACGTTTGGACTAATTATAACTTGTAGCCTATTTTTGGAAGGGGGATTTTGTCAACATGAATTTCTAGGAACATACCACAATATCTTGCACATTCATTAACATAATGTTGATAGGCACGTGTTTAAAATGTTACCCACAAAAGTCAATTCCTAGAATAGAATACAATAAATATTGTCCAGTAAAGTACTAAATCATAGCATTATGCCAAACAAAAAATAATACACGGTTTTATTTATTTAATTCACCTAAAACAAATTTTTTTTATTTGTAAATATTCTTACAGCGGTCAAAAAAAGTATTCATCATTCAATGTTTTTTTTTAATAAGTCTACAAAAGACAATTGGAATAAAAACATATTAAACTAATGATGCAGTAGTGCTTGTGTGATATATATGTACACAATTTCATTGTTTTTAAAGAAAAAAATAGTATTTATTGGAACAAAAAGGGCCATTTTACAGCTGAACACAAAAAATTAAACAAAAAAAGTATTCATCATTGCAAAAAAACAAAAAAATAAATAACATAATTTAAAAAAATTAATACTTTTTTATTCGACCACCGCGTCTTATAACTTCTTTTAAACGGTTTGACATCGATTGGACTAATTTAGCGGTTATATTTTGGTCTATATTAGTCCATTCCTCCATTATCACCTGTTGCATTTGACTCTTGCTCGAAAAATTGCGCGTTCTCAATTTGCGTTCGAGATGTTCCCAAAGATGTTCAATTGGGTTCAAGTCGGGACTTTGAGGAGGATTTTTAATGACTTTGGGGCAGTTATACAGCATCCACATCTTGGTATTTAAAGCAGAATGTTTGGGGTCATTATCTTGATAATATTGAAAGTTATTGCCAAGCCCAAGTTTTACAGCACTATCTTTTAAATTCCTCTTTAAAATGTCAATGTAATACTTATGATCCATTACTCCATTAATAATTTCAAGATTTCCCGCTCCTGAAGCCGCCATACACCCCCAAACCATTAAACCACCTCCACCATGTTTTACAGTAGCAACTGTGTTTCGTTCTTCAAGCTCTGTATTTGGTTTTCTGTACACTATGACCTTTCCATCGCACCCAAAAAGATTAAACTTGCTCTCGTCTGCAAAAATGACTGTTTTCCAAAATGATTCGGGCTGTTTTACATACATTTTTGCGAAGTTTAGCCTTTTCACTCGGTTTATTTTATTTATAAAGGGCTTCTTACGTGCAGTTCTTCCTCTGTAACTATGCCTTTTGAGTGTATTTCGAATTGTTTGTGTAGTAACTTCCTTCCCTAAATATTCCATAGTGTTTTTACGAAGAATGGTCGCATTTGTCTTCGGAGTTTTCTGAACTTGCCGCACTAGCCAACGCACATATCCAACTGAAAGTGCTTTTGGTCGACCAGATCTTGGTTTATTGTCAACAGTTTTAGTTTCTGTCCACTTTCTGATGATGGATTGTATAGTAGATCGTGGTCTTTTTAATATTTCACTGATAGTTTTTTGAGTTAAACCATCCCTGTGGTGTTTTATTATCAAAACTTTTACCTCATCAGAAACCTCGTTTTGCTTACGACCCATTTTGACAAAAACTATATTTTCAATGAAATTAAATTTTTGCTGTCAAGGGCAAAGCGTCCTTTACTAAATAAAACAGAAAAGGGGGATTCCCAAATAATATTTGAATTTGACTTTGATGATAGCACATCAATGATGAATACTTTTTTTGTTCTGTTTTTGGTGTTATTATATAAAATTGCATTTTTTGCGCTAATTAAATTTATTTTTTGAATTTATTTTAAAACATATTACGAAAAATAAACTATTGCATAAAACTGCATTATTTGTTTACTTTAAATTTTCTTCAATTACCCAAAATAAGTGAAATTATTATCAATTTTGCTAATGATGAATACTTTTTTTGACCGCTGTATATATTGTCACCTTAAATAAGGACAGCTGGCAATGTATTTATTGGGTAACCCAAAAAGTAATTGCGGATTTTTTAAAAGAAAGTAAATATTTACATTATTAATTTTGTTGTTGTTCTAACCACATTGCATGTGAAGGTGGCGATTCTCATCAAGCTCCTGTAGATGAGCTTCTTCGGATTGAGCCATCAATGTGAGAATTTAGTTACACAAAAGCTGGATTTATTCAATGATTTATTACCGGAACACATCGTTCCTAAATAAGCTGGGTCCTTAGTTAGTGCGTAAAAAATTCCGCTTCTATTTTTTATCCGAATTTGAAAGCAAATTTGAGTATTCACAGTTTATGACATGTAAGAATTGATATTGTCACTAAGCGATCTCTACGATCTGAAAATAATCGTCGAAAAAAAATGATTGGAAAATTCTAGGGCATCTGATCTGGGCAAATACGATGTTTGAGGTGAAAACATTTGACTTTTTAGTCCAGATCGGTCCAACTTTAGGTGTAGATCATATACAAACATACCCACGATTTTTAGTATTTTTACTCATTTTTTTTTTTTAATTTGCTAAGTGACATTTTCTTGGCATGGCAAAAGTATATTAGGACTCATATACGAATCGATCAGTACAGTATCTAAATGGAATTTAGAGTAAATTGAACCCGAGTTAGGGAATGTTTTATACATTTTTCGAAAGGAAACTTTTTAGTATATAACTTAAAAATTGACAGAGTTATTAAAAAAACACTGAAAAAAACCAAGGCATAATTTTGATACTTTAAAATTAAACTACTCAACTACTACAAATCGATTGAATAGATCAAAAGTTATAGCCCCTTGAAGGTCGGAGAAATGGAAAGTGGTCAACTTTGACACCATGTGTCCCACCATGCATCAAATATATACTCGAAGACCAATAACGCCATTTTTCCTGTCCTCCTCTACAAGTATCTAGAACGTTTTGTACTGCTCAGATAAACAGATAAAATGTTGTGGACTTATTGCAAATTGTTCGCGGTTTGGCCCACTGTACGTGGTATATATTTTTTACCTTTCAAAAAACTAGGAGCACGTACGAGGATGGGAGGGTTAAAACAATACAACTGCAAATAATTGAACTACAATTTTTCTTTTTTTTTAAGAGTGATTTTTTAAGAGCTTTGGAAAAGTTTTTCAAAAAATCTTTATTTGAAAAACTTTATTTTCATGAAATCTTTATTTGAATCGATAATACGGTCGATATAATTTAATATTTGAAAATTTTAACATAGTCCCAAAAAAAAGTATAAAGGCGTTAAATCACACGATCTAGACGGCCAATCGACCAGTTCCGAACGTGAAATTAAGTGTTCAACGAACTCGCCTCTCAATTAGTCACCATTTGCAGTTACGTTACGATATGTGTCATATTTGAAGAAGTACGGACCAATGATGCCACCACCCCATAAACCGCACCAAACTGTGACTTTTCCTGAATGCATTGGTAGCTCTTGCAATGCTTCTGGCTGATCGTCACTCTAAAATCGACGATTCTGCTTATTTTCGTATCCATTGAGCCAAAAATGAGCTTCGTCCATAAAATGGAAGAAGCGAAGCATGGTAAAATTATAGATCAAACCGAAGTTGTTTGATAGGGAAACAAAAAACACGAAACGTGCGTGAGCTGTTTAAACCAGTGTTGCCAAAAAGATAATAGTTAAAAAAAACTAGCCTAACGTAGAATAGCGTTCTAAGCGCCTCGATTTTCTGCGCTCATTCTAAAATCTCTGACACTAAGTTTCGAGGTGTCTCCCAACACTATCTTTCCATCGGGCTTTTGGTCTTCCCGGTTTGCGTGTACCACCGTGTTTGGCTTCAAGACTTCTTTGCTGGAGCTTCTTCATCCATTCTGACAACATAACCTATCCAACGCAGCCGTTGTATTTTGATACGAGTAACTATGCTATCGTTGTCGTACAGGTCGTGGTTCATACGTCGCCTATATTCTCCATTAACGCAAACTGGTCCATATACTTAACGAAGAATCTTTCTCTCAAGTACATAAAGCAACGCCTCATCTGCTTTCACAATCCCATATAACAACACGGGTAGTATCAGTGTCTTCGTCTGTCGAGAGGTGGCCTTGATTCTAAACTGCTTATTTAATCCAAAGTAGCATCTGTTTGCCAGTATTATTCTTTGCTTTTATCTCAAAACTGGTGTCATTCATTTCGGTTAAGGCGGTGCCGAGGTAGATAAAGTAGCTGACTATCTCAAAGTTGTGGTTCCCAACTTTCCCCATATTTTTATCTGCTCGGTTGTACAAGGCGTTTTGGGAGTTGAAACCATCCATTTCGTCTTATCTCCATTTACTGACAGACACATTTTTACTGACTCTCTTTCGATTACTTCAAAAGCGAGAAGATGAAATCCCTCTTCAAAAGAGATCACACGATGAAACCTCGTTTAGTATTACAATAAAGGGTTCTGAGAGATTCTTTCCTATTCTTACTGAGGAACGCGTATCAGCAAGTGTCATACTGCTGAGTTTTTGCAGGGATACCAAACTCAGACCTGGCTTGAAATACTTTTGAACGTAAAGGGGTATCGGAAGCGGCTTTGAAGTCAACAAAAAGATGGTAGGTGTTGATTTGTTGTTCTTGGGTCTTTTCCAGGATTTGGCGCAGTGGATTTACCAGGTCTAAAGCCGTATTGATAGGGCCCAAATATCTCATTGACTTTTGGTTTTAATCTTCACACAGTACGCTCGAGAGTATCTTGTATGCGATGGGGAGGAGCCTTATTCCTCTGCAGTTAGATTATGAAATATATTGAACTATTTATGACATTTTTGGACTTTTTTAACTTTTTGCCATTTGAAAAAAGCAGAACGTGTTTGCTGTTTCAGCAAAAAATTACCGTTGTCCCATTTTCAGCAGAATTTCTGGTGTTACAGCAAACATTTGCTAACAAACTTCTCTGAGTGTAACAATTTTTTTTTAATTTTTGCAGAGGTTGGTCTCTTAATTTGTTGTTTGTGAAAACTTGTACTCTGCGATCACCTGGGGTAACAAAATTTAGTTATAAAGTCGGGGATTTCAGCTTTGCGTTCTGAGAATTCGAAGAGTTTTCCCATTTTTTCGTAAAAATACCAAAATATCAAAAATACCAATATACAACACATATCTGCTGCTAGAGTCAACAGAAATTATAGAAATCTCTATGTGCGTTATTTTGCCTTTACTAGAACGCCGGATTAGGAAAAATTTTAATTTTGATATGACAATGTACATATGTATGTATATTTAAAGAGTACATTGTACTACATGTGCGTGTAGGTATGCAGTGTGTCCATCGTTTGAAAAGGCAAGTAACCCAAATTAAAAATTGTAATTATACCGGATTGTAAGTGGAGCCACCTCTTTGCAATTTTCTACAAAACACACCTCAAGTCTTCAACGAAATGTGTCCACATTCGACTAACCTCATAAGCAAGCTCTTCAAGTCTGACCAACATTTGGAAAATTGGAACACCATACGAGTACCATTTGGATAAAAGACAAAAAAAAAAAAAAACAAATTTATTTGAAACAGTCAAAGAGACAAACATGAAGGCAGTCGTTACATATCACCATGGGTTGGCAATCCAACGCCTGTGAATAGCAAAGCATCGGCCATGTGTTTCTATCCATCATGGTCCAGTCGCAAATCAATTCACTGTGGCCTAATATTTTGCAGCAACAACAAACTGTTTTGTAAATTGCAGGAAAATTCAATCAAAACAAGCGGCAGACTTCCTTGCATCTGTTTTTGTGTGTGGCAATTGGTTTTTAAAGAAAATGTCCAAGGCAATCAAGGCAGCAGCATCCACCAGCCTGGAAATCACAAGTGGAACCAATTCACCAGCCAAATGACTCGTTTATAGTTGCCAACAAAAAATAAACGAAGGCTAAAGTGTCGACAGTCTGCCCATACTGTTATAGCTTTAAAAACATATGGCCATATCCAGAATGACGAGCATGACACCCTCACAGATGCAAGCGAAAAACTGGACTTACGTTATGTGTTAAAAAATTATTTCAGAAAATTAAAAACCTTTCACAATCTATGATGTAAATAAATGCATTTGGTTTCCTCCTGTAAAAACTAACACGATATATATTTACTCGTACCTTGTGCCCTTCGCAGAATGAGCGAGAATGTACATGATGCCGTGGCAGTGCTAATCTCTAGGGCAAGGAAAAGTGCCCCCATAGAGGCGCTGAATGCCATTATCGATCTTATGCTTATGCACCTGTGGCAGCAAAGATCGTCATGAAACTAAGGGAGTCAGGTACATAGGTACATGGCGCTTCTCTAATTTGGGACATTCTTCTGTTCTGCAGGGGATGGTGTTGCCGCGTGGAGCCATGTTATATGCGGGGCGAGTGATAATATACCAGGGGGTCCTTCCTTCTTGATAAGTTGGAAGTCGTTTTCCCAAGAAGGTATCTCTGGGTTGTGGGCACCCCGGCCCACGGATGGGTCTAAATTGAATGGAGGCACTGAAGCAGGAGTTTTCATTGAATTCCTTGTAATAGGGGAAACTTATAGACTTCTGAACGGGTGCAGCACCTTTCAAGCGGAGGTCTTCGCGATATTGAAGCGGCAGCGGCGGTATAATTGGACTTCCACGACACACGTGATCAGTCGGACAGCGCTGAAGGCGTCGGGACGCGTAAGGTCAAAACTGGTTAGAAGATGCAAAAGCTTCTGTGAACCATGGGAAAGGCTGTCAGGCTATGCTAGGTCCCAGGCCATTAAAGTATGAAGGGCAACGAAGTGGCCGACGAGCTGGCCAGGAATAGATCGCTAATTACAGCAGATCTTGCATCGCGCTGGGCGCAGGGAGATACAAACCTGCAGGATGTGCGATAACGAGGAGTTGGAGATAGTCGAGCACCTGTTATGGCATTACCCTGCAATTGCAAGGCGAAGACACAGCATATTGGGTGAACACCTCTTGCCGAGCCTAATTCCCTACAGACTCTTAACCCACTTGCGGCTCTGGAGTTCTGTAGAGACCTAAATTGGATGACTGGATTATACTGTCGAGGGTGAGTTTTTTTTGCTTGTCATATGTGTACGTTTCCTTTTTCTGTACTTATTTGCTGTATCGTTCTGTAGTATATATTTATCTATTTTTTTCTCGCTAGTTAACGAGTGAAGCGGCTAGTTATCGAGGTTGGTAGACCCATGCCCTCCAACCTAATCTAGCCTACTCGTATCAATTTTTGGTTCAATTTCCATCTTCTCCAATAGATGAATGCGGACAACTTAAAATATTTCAAGTATATTGTACTTTTGTCTTACTTTTCGAAGCTCTGGTACTCATTTTTGGTCAAGTTCAAGGAAATGTTTAAATCTTAAACGCAACGCAAGAAAGAATATTATCGAGTTCTTTCCCGGTATCTCTGTTTAGACAAACAAAGGATAAAAGAAAAGAATTGCTATGCTAATTGAATGTTGGAGACCACACTAGAAGTCCATGTGTAAAATTTCAGCGAAATCGAATAAGAATTGGGCCTTTTAGGGGCTCAAAAAGAAAAATAGGGAGATAGGTTTATAGGGGAGCTGTATCAGGCTGAAGACCGATTCAGACCATATCTGACACGTATATTGAAGGTCATGGGAGAAGCTGTTGTTCAGCCAAGTCGGATAATAATTACGCCCTCCTGAGGCTCAAGAAGTCAAGATCCCAGATCGGTTTATATGGCAGCTATATCAGGTTATGGACCGATTTGAACCATATTTGGCACAGTTGTTGGAAGTCATAACAAATCACCTCATGCAATCACCTTCAGCCAAATCGAATAGGAATTGCGCCCTCTAGAGAGAAGTCAAGACCCCAGATCGGTTTATATGACAGCTATGTCAGGTTATGGACGGTTTTAACCATAATAGGCACAAAACAAAACATCTCATGCTAAATATCAACCAAATCGGATAAGAATTACGTCCTCTAGTGGCTCAAGAAGTCAAGATCCCAGATGGGTTTAAATGGCAGCTGTATCAAAACATGAACCGATATGGCCCAATTACAATCCCAATCGATCTACACTTATAAGAAGTATTTGTGCAAAATTTCAAGCGGATAGCGAATATTTCCAGGAGTTACAAATAGAATGACGAAATTATTATACCCCCATCCTATGGTGGAAACCGCAAAAACCAGTAAATATTCGCTGAACTGCTGAACATGTCCACGAAAAACCTGACTTTTAATGAAACCGAGCGACACTGGAAGAAGAAAAAACAGGTAGACTGGTTTAGTAAACCAGTTTTGATAACTTTAATGAATTGGCATACGCTAGGTTATGCGAAGGCTAGCATCTTCGCATATGACGCTGACATCAAGGACAATTTCCAGCAAGGTTATTCCTTACTACTATCTTCAACGATGTGAAATTTCTCTAGGAGACATTAAAAACATTGAGGTCTCCTCCTGTTGTTTTTGGCAATTCAAGGTCAAATCTTAAAAGTTGGAATTAATCCCTAAATGAATATTGTTCACAAGGTTGATTTTTTAAAGAGCTATAGGAAATTTTTTCAAACAAAACACATAAAATTCAGAAAAAAGCATGAAATCTTTATTTGAATCGATCGCAGATCGAAATCGCACGATCTAGGTGGCCAATTGACCGATACCGAACGTGAAATAGAAGTACGATCCAATGATGTACCAGCCCATAAACCGCAACAAACTGTGACTTTTCTGGATGCATTGGTAGCTCTTGCAAATCTTCTGGCTGATATTCACTCCAAAATCGACAATTCTGCTTATTTATGTACCCATTGAGCCAAAAATGAACTTCGTCCATAAAATGGAAGAAGCGGGGGACGAACCCATTTTGATAATAAAATTCAATAATTTACAAGCGTTATACGTTTGTAAGACGATTTGTGGTTAAATTATAGACCAAACTGAAGATATTTGACAGTGAAACAAAATATAATTTAACACGAAACGTGCGTAAGCTGTTTAAACCAGTGTTGCCAAAATATAATAGCTAAAAAATCACCCTTTAATTATAATTTCAAAGAGGCTTTTTTCTGGAAATGCCCATATGTTTGCATATTGCAAGTTTGAGGAGGTGGCTATACATGTAAGCGGCGTAAAAATCTTCATGGCGACATAAAGTGATGCAGTACGAGGCAATGACATGTCGCTCAGTGTCTGTAAAATGTTATAGTGTGCTATTACATTTAACTTGTCGCTGCTTCAATAAAATGAAGAGGGATCTTGTGAATCAAAATGCATTATGCTGCAACCCAAGATTTACTTTAACAACTGACTTGGGGAATACTCGTTTGCCTCGAAAGCGAATTAGTTAAATTTAAAATTTAATTTTGTGGCTAATGCCGTACAGAGGGAGAAAGAGAATGTTTCGATTTAGGACGAAAGAGGTCCCACAGATAAATGGCTTGGTCATTGCATTTTCCACTGTTTTTGGAGTCATAGTGCGGGAAAAAATATAAAACTAATGCTTTTCTGCCCAACATTTTTGACTAACCATATTGTGATATCGGAGGCCACCGTAGCTTTTGCATTTTTGCCAATGTCGCTGAACGAATCCTGGCGAAAACATCAGAACAAAATTTTCAGCGGTGGTTTTCCCCTCCTGATGGTAGCAACATTTGTGAGGTACTAAGCCATGTGAAAACTCTCTCAAAAGAGGTGTCGCAATGTTCGACACGCTGTTCGGAATCAGCATTGGACATCACTCAAGGATATGTCAGCAGTTTGTCCCTGTTCCTTAATGGAACGTTCATGGGCTAATTTGGATATTGTTATATAACCAATGTTTTCAATTTCAATTTTGATTTATTGTTTAATACAGGTTAATATAATTAATTCTTTTCCATTATCGGTAAACATCTACGTTATATTTAATGTGTTTTCTTTGGTAGGCTGGCGGATTCGTCTTGTCGTTGGTTTCATTTTTCCGCTTAGACTCAAAACAGGCAGAGTCAGAAGTACCCTATTCTGATAAGAAGCGAGTACTTCATTATGTGTATTATTTTATAGGAACGGAAATTTCAAACCATTCAAAGAATGTATCTTGCGTAGTAAAGGAATCTCACATCCAACTTCGGTATCAAGTTATAGAGACCCCTCATACTCCAACCCGATCAGGATAATAAAAGATATAAGAGTACTAATCTGGCATGTGGATGGTGCCAAGTGGATGGAGGCATCCGGCCAATGTCCAAAATGACCCAATCGGATATATGTACTGATCAGAACAACTTGTGATTTTGGGAATAGAGTAAAATTCAAAATTGATGTAAACTGGACCTATAAAGAACCTGCGTGTTTCTAAAAAGTGTTTATGCGACATGATACTTAAACGACGTGAATTTAAAAGTAACCAAAAGAAATGCGTTGAGTGTATTAAATATCGTGGATACGAGTAGGTTTCATGGTCCTAAATATCTTAGAAGTTCTCTGCTTTAAGACTTATATGATGCTAGGGTTATATGAACGGGTGATATACGGGATAATGTTAACAAATAACGGTGAACTATAACAACATTGTTGAGGCGCTGGGTCAGTAACCGCCCCTCATAGAAAATACCAAAGGCTATGAAAAAACGAAAGAATAAAAAAACGCACTACTCTAATGTTAAGACGAAAAATGGAAATCCTTCGTCGCGACAGGCACCAGATTTCAACTTGATAATATTCACAGAGCCATATGGTTGTTCTCCGATTAGACAACGAGAAACCAGATTGTGACTGATGTATGCATCAGCTCGTCTACGCAGTAAACGCTACAATTGGACTCTATTAATGCGACTTTAGACCTCCTAAATCCACCATAGACCAGTAATTCACACTGCACCAAATCCTTAAAACCATGCTAGAAGTACAGATCGACATATACCCTCTATTCATCATGACATGATGGGTTGGTCAACGGAAGTATTGCTGCAGTTACTTTAAAAATGTCAAAGAAGAGTCAATTAAAATGGGTCTGACAGTAAATGACGAGAAAATAATATGGATAATTGGCTAGGTCATGTTGTGAGTATAAGTGAAAATTACCCCTTAAGAAGTCACTTGAAATGGACCTTATCGTAAACTCCCATGAATAGATCAAGCGAAAAAAGACACAACGAAACTATGCACCAGAATTTGGAAAATGAGCACTGATATCTAAATCAAATTAGCTTTATGTTTTCAGAAATTTAATTTTTAGTAGAAAATCCTTTACATTTTTAATTAATGTTAGTTTTAACTTTTTTTTCTAAATTAAAAAATTGTTTATCAAGAAGAACTTTGTACACTCTGCATCTATTGTATGTAGGTTGTTTTAAATCAAATCTCTCCGAAAATTTATTTGTAAGATTAAATTTTGCCAGGGAAGTGAAATTTCCATCACTACACTCAATGCCAGAAGTGCCTGCGATCTTTCTCAACTATACGCCGCATGATTATGAAAAGCACCCAATCTACAAGCATCTACATTTCTGTTCCCATATTGTGTTAAAGCCCTATTTCTCATCAAATTTCTATGCGAGTGGGGTCATTAATAATAAATTATGTTTGGAATCCACACTTGCATACGCACTGCGCCTCGCATGTACTTACGGCGGCAAAAGCAACAAATAATCGAAATCTCTGGATATGTTCTACTATACGACTGCTGCTGGTGGTACATGAATGGCTTTATGCCAATTTTTCAATTGGAGCGTCACGTAGTCTTCATATGTGAAACGTGGGAATTCCTGTCGTCTACTATTTGTTTTTATTATACTTTCAGCTTTGATTCCGAATAGAACAAAACAAACACAATTGGTCAACAGTTTCTTCTTAAGTGAAATTATGGCATTGGACTATAGCCAAAAAATGCACAGCTATAAAAACAAAGAAACCCCCACAATGTATGATAACTTGTAAAATAGCAAATAAGGAAAAATATTCTCGCCCGACTACTATCTATGCAGATTGATATCGTTGCGCTATACATTTGCATTTGTCATTATCATTTTCGCAGCGTTGCTAATTTGAGTTGACCCCAATAAATGTTATTCACTCCCAGAGATTTCTTATATATTTGGCAAATTGCAGTTGTTTGCAATTCTACAATGGTCCTTCTAATCATTCCGTAGTTTCGCCAAAGCACTGGGCATTTAAATGATGGTAAATTAAAAATTGTGAGTCGTTCTCAATTCTCTCATCAGCTATTATATTGAATGTATCAAAATTTTATAGTACAATAGTCATATATGGTCTAGCGGCTAATAATGAGCAAATTAATGAAGGCTAGGTTAGGTTAGATTTAAGTGACAGTCTGTCATCACTCTCACTTATACGTTTTTATCCATTGTCACATCGGCTAAATCAGACAAGTTCTCAAAGAAATGGGAACCTCCTGCCTGTGCGGGACACACCCACAGCAGAACTTCCATAATATCTTCTTCCTCAATGTCCTCAAAGCTTCTGCAGAAGTCGTTATTAGCAACTTTCACTCTGCCAGCATGTTTCCAATCAGGCAGTGACATGTCATGACGGACACAACGACTGAGACATCTGCTCTAGACAGCGACAGCAATATGGTAAAGCACAAGCCTTGATTAGGCTACATAATTTTGGAGTGTTCACAACCTCCACTGTGTCATTCGTTGTCTTCGGCATATGCGTACCCACAGATTCCAGTTCCCCTGGAATGTGTTAGTCTCGCAAGCTTGTCTACAACTCCCTGAGATATCTCTGTGGCCTGGCACCCAGAAAAGGTGAATTTTGAACTGTTCCCCAGAGTTTTAATGGCTGTCTGAAAAGATTTTTATGCCTATAGTCGTTATGAAAATAACTTAGCCACTCCACAACTTCTTTAATTGCAAGGATCTCCGTTTGATACACACTACAGTGGTCTGGTAACGTTATCGATATGACTAAACCTTCAGAGTACTCCAAGTATAACACAGTGTCTGTAGCCGCCACATGACCAAAGAGAAAAAACCCCTAAGTCTCACAGCAGTGGTCGCAGCAATTTGTCTAGCCACAATGTCCAGAGGCATTAGGTGTAGCAGTTGAGCATTAGCTCAACATCCTAACGGTTGCTGTGCTAACTACCCTACCGATAGTCGTGCTAACTACAATACTGAAGTTGTACTTCCCCTTATCTGTAGTTGTACTAACTATCCTATCGCAGTTAGTACCGCATAGCCAATTTTCACAATTTATTGAAGAATTCCAAAACCCAGGTTCGTATTTTGTATTATTATTTTTATTTTTTTTTTTCAAAAAGTTGTTTCTACACTTTTTTATTTAATTTTTTTGAGGCACTTATTACTGTGCAGTAATACTTATTGCTTATGCTTATTATTAAGAAATTGATGTCGGTAGCCTAGAGATAAAACTAAAAAAAAAATAATTTTAAAGCATAATAAGTCGAGAGAGAAAAACCCAACGAATAGGCAAGCAGCGCAACCCAACGATGTTGCACGTTTATTTTTGGTAGCATAACATAAACTAGACAATAACCTCAACACCCACGTTGGTTGTCACAACAGCAAAGTTGCCGTTGGCAAAAAAAAATTGGTTGAGGCAACAAATCTGTGTTCAGTGAGTGTTGATGGGCTTGTGCAAAGAGAATTACCGCTTTTTGGAAGACGGGAATTTCCGGGAAAATTGTTAATGTTTCCCGGGAATACGGGTTTTATGGTTTTTATACTTTTTTGTTGTTTTGGCTCAAGATCACAAAACAATAATTAAAAACCGATGTTTAAGTTATTGAAAATTGTTTTATTTTGGTCTTTCTTATATAGATTTAAAATTTTTGGAGAAATGGACAAAATACAAATATCTTAAAAAAATTTCCTGTTTTCAAAAAGTCGCAATGGAATAAATAAGTTCAAATCCACACTTTCAATGAGGGTAAAAATATGAATCAAAGTAGTGAAAATATTGAGTAAAAGCAACCTTATTGGGGTATTATTTTTTTATCCAAGAATGAAATGTGGTAGGTTCTATAACCGATCGACATTGAGAAATATTTGTGCAAAATTTGGAATGGATATTCTTTCAAATATGGCGTCCTTTCAACATTCGGCTATTACGAGCGGCGTAATAAACTTACTATACCTCCATGCTTTGCGCTATGAAACGACAAATTTCGAAAATAATTCAAAAGAAACTATTGCTTTGTCAAATAAAAACCATTTTCCAGGGAATTCCCGAGAACCCGATAAATAGAAAAATGTGATTCCCGTTTTTCGGGGATTGTAAAAAGCCGGGAAATACAAAACCCTAGATTTTGATGAAAGTTTATTCAAGAATTACCTTTTTTAATTTATTTGTATACATTTTACGGTTTTAATTACAAATTGCCTTTGGAAATTCTTGTTCGAATAACATTCAACTTCATTCCCTTGTGGCAACAGCGATTGTTTGTTTCTATTTCTTGTCGTCTTGGCATCTGCATCTCCGCTAGTAGCAGCAAGACGTCAATGGCCAAATAAGAAAAGTTTATTCAACCGGTTTTATTTAAATTGTTCTCCTGAGTAAATGAATATCCGCCTGTCGTCGTCGCCTGTCCTACTAAAGTAAAGTGTTTGTTTTGGAGTAGAGTGATGGGGAGTGTAGATGAGTGCTACAAAGTGCAGCATTGTGGATTTGAGTAGCGTAAAAGTAGTAAAATGCATGTTTCGGATGAATGAAATGGGTCTACGGCATTATTGACAAACGCTTATTCCCCTACGCCAGTGTAAGGCGATGTACTAACCACTGGAAACCTTACAACGACATGCGGCGTTAATCGTACAGTAATTCAGCGAGGCCTGAAACGATGGGCCGCGAATTATCTGTGTGGTCGCCAGTCATTCATGGAATTTAGGGATAAGAAGTCGAAGCACCGTACAGTGAAACAAGGAGTTTCCCAACATGGTGTGATATCTCCGGCACTGTTTAACCTCCATTCCACCCCCTTCAGACGGCATAGAGATCGTATCATATGCGG
This sequence comes from Stomoxys calcitrans, assembly GCF_963082655.1. Classification (NCBI taxonomy): domain Eukaryota; kingdom Metazoa; phylum Arthropoda; class Insecta; order Diptera; family Muscidae; genus Stomoxys; species Stomoxys calcitrans. The sequence continues at coordinate 100,332,405 of NC_081554.1, forward strand.
ACGATTGTACGATCATGGCATCAGGCCCCCACCCCGTTGTTGTTTTCTGCGATAGGTTGAACGACTACCTCAACGAACTTGCCTCATATTTCGTTGCAAGAAATCTGAAGATATCTGCCACCAAATCTTCAGCCACATTGTTTACTACAAATACGCGCGAGGTGAATACTGAGCTGACTATGATAGTCGATGGAGAAATGATTCCGACCATCAAGTGTCCCAAAATTTCACATTTGACAGCTCTTATACATTCTCCCCACATGCCACCGCAATTTGTGATAAAGTCAAAAGTAGAAACAAGATCCTCAAGTCACTTGCTGGAAGTACTTGGGATGCAGACAAAGAAACCTTGTTGACCACGTACAAAGCAATTGGCCGGTTTGTGCTAAGTTATGCAGCGCCAGTGAGGTCTCGTCAGCTTTGTGACACGCAGTGGAATAATATTCAGATCTGTCTGAATATCGCCCTCCGAACTACGACGGGCTGCCTTCTCAGTTCTCATATAGACCACCTCCATCAGGAGACAAAGATCTTACCGGTGCGAAGACATAACTACATGCTGTATAAGCAATTCCTTTTGGGCTATTATCGCAGAGACCATCTAAATCACCGCTCACAAGCCTTAAGGTGGATCTACATGACCTGGAGCTTGAGGCTCAGCGCTACAAGAGAGAACCTATAGATCAGGCGGCATATCAAGCAGGTCTAGACAACATTCATGCAGACACTGTAGCAGATGCGCTAAATGGTCATTCCTTGGAGAACGACCGCCTCCCATTGCACCCGAAGAAATTGACCTCCCCCGGCAAATCTGAGCGGTTCTGACTCAATTACGTTCTGGCAGTTCAGCTGCCTGAAATCCTAAAAAGCAAGGATTGATGCCGACGTGCAAGATGTATGTCCCGATTTTAACCAGGGACCACACGATACACGTCACCTGTTTAACTGCCCAGCCAGACCCAATTGACTGAGACCCAGACCCCTATGGACGCACCCCATCAAGTAGACGAAAAATAGAACACAACAAACTGCTACAACAACAGCAACTATTTTCTGAAAATAAATTAATTAGGACAATGGAAAAAGAGTTTTAAATTGTGTTTTTTTTATTGATGGGATTGTTAAATTTATCAGCCTTATAAAACTTCTTTAGCTCAACGATAAGGCAGCCTTGCCGATGAAGGACTCCATCGGGTCAATCCGGTACGTACAAACGACAGCCATGGGATTGACGATAAGGTGTCCTCTTGTCATTAGGCTAAACGTCATTTGAAAATCACTTATTGAATAGGAAGTTTTCCCACAGATTATAATGGGAAGTTCTTGAAAAATATATATAAAGCAGTGATGGGCGCACTACCACCATTGAAAAGACCAAACTGTGATTGTGTAAATATCACACAATAGTCAGCCAAACGAAGTTGTTTACACTGTACGTGTGTTCTATTCGTTTTTCCTATGCCCGAGGGCATTTATGTGCGAATGTGTATCCTTGACCATCTATAATTTAAAAAATTCCTAATATTTATTCTGTTTGTATTTTATATTTAACAAAACGCCATTCATATATAAAATATAAGTACTACATACATTTCAGCCATAAATCAAAATGAACAGCACTGCGGAACTTATACTTCACAAACCTTCGTAAAATAGGAACAGCCATATATAGGAACAGCTATATATAATATGTATTATATATAGAAAATTGAATAGTTGGCCATAAACATTTCGTTAAGGAATAGGGACCACTTTCTCATACAAATGCTGTCCAATTTAATATTAAGCTCAATGATAAGAGCCCTTTATTTATAGCCGAGTGCAAACGGCGTGCCACGGTGCGACACCTCTTTGGCACACATGGCTGCTATACCATTCTTTCAAATGGGACAGTACCTCACAAATGTCGCCAGCCTTACGAAGGGATAACTACCGCTGAGAATATTTTCAGATTTTTTTTCTGATTATAAATTCCTACTTAAGTTAAAACTATTTTCCTATGCCAACGTTCACATCGAAGTTTACTTTGGGTGTGTTCAGAATAATGTTAAGGGAACTCCTTAACATGAACAGAACTTCCAAAAAGGATATTCATACACAAATAACTTCTGCTTCAACTAAAAACGACACTCAAAAATGATCTGACCACAAAGTAAACAAAAAACCATTGCAAAATAGGCGGCTCATAATGTTGCCATATTATGGCGAAGTACACGCAATTGCAAAATATGTTAATGGCTTTTCGTAGCGGAACTCTTTAAGCACAGAGGAGTGCGTATGTGGGAGCTGTTAATGGGACAGGAAGTACTAAGTGAAACAGCTACCACTGCAAAGCGTGTGGCGCACGGACGATAGTTAAGTGTCTTTCTTCATTACTATGCAGAGAACCATAAATACCTATATGTGCTGCCTACCACCTTCCACTTTTAAGTGGGTGAAGCAAACCTAAATAATTTGGGGCTTGTGACATCATTTCGATGATTTTCAGTTGTCTTTGTAGTTTTGCGTTTTGCAATTACCAAATACAAAAATTCCAAAAAACAAAGGTATTAAGGTTACGTTTAGACTTATTGCTAAAGTGTTGATTAGACTGGTGTATTAAATTTTCAAGACATCTTGCAACTGGTATTTTTTGCATTTTTGTTTTTTACATTAGGAAAAGAAATAAAGGAGAAAATATGTGTTTATTGGTCGGCATAAACACATATTTTCACTCATATCTTCGTTCGTATGCCCAGATCGTATCTTTGTCCTAAGACTCGTTAGACTTTGCATAATAATCCCATTTTTTTAATGATATTTTACCCTTTTCTGTTCATGTGTTAACCAATCTTTGATACCTTGATGTTCGTCATTGTAAAATTGCCGTTGACGCCCACTAGAATGGGGACTTCTTTCATATCAATTAATGTTACCCGACAAAATTTTAGGTTAATTTGAGTCCATATATGTATATAAAGGGTGATTTTTTTGAGGTTAGGATTTTCATGCATTAGTATTTGACAGATCACGTGGGATTTCAGACATGGTGTCAAAGAGAAAGATGCTCAGTATGCTTTGACATTTCATCATGAATAGACTTACTAACGAGCAACGCTTGCAAATCATTGAATTTTATTACCAAAATCAGTGTTCGGTTCGAAATGTGTTCATTCACCGTAACGTTGCGTCCAACAGCATCTTTGAAAAAATACGGTCCAATGATTCCACCAGCGTACAAACCACACCAAACAGTGCATTTTTCGGGATGCATGGGCAGTTCTTGAACGGCTTCTTGTTGCTCTTCACTCCAAATGCGGCAATTTTGCTTATTTACGTAGTCATTCAACCAGAAATGAGCCTCATCGCTGAACAAAATTTGTCAAAATTTGAACACATTTCGAACCGAACACTGATTTTGGTAATAAAATTCAATGATTTGCAAGCGTTGCTCGTTAGTAAGTCTATTCATGATGAAATGTCAAAGCATACTGAGCATCTTTCTCTTTGACACCATGTCTGAAATCCCACGTGATCTGTCAAATACTAATGCATGAAAATCCTAACCTCAAAAAAATCACCCTTTAATATAGCCCATATTCGACGAGGAGTGAACATAGGTTCGGATCATTACCATGTTGCAGCTAAGGTTCGCAACCGTTTAAATGAAGGGAAAATATCGGGAGAACAGACGAGAGAAGAAACGTCCATCCCACAGAAAGAAAAAGGAAATGGAAATACGTGTGAGCAAATTGAGATGTACAGGAGTCAGAATGAAGTCCGGAAATTTTAACAAAGAATCTATAATCAAACCGATAGTTTTGATGTAGGCACTTCCCCCTGCACACAAAAAGAAGGAAATGTGGTAATTTCTACAAACAGTGTGCTTGGGATATGAAAAGAACATTTTTCCCAGCTGCTATTGTCCGATGATGGCGACGAAGACGATAATGCAGAAACAATCCCTGAAGGTGGTATAGAATGTTTACCTTCTAGTCAGAATGAGGTCCAATTAGCAGTGACGTAAATGAAGAACTACAAGCCTGCTGCAGCTGATAGGTTGCCCGCGAAACTATTCAAGACCGGAGGCGTCATTCTAATAAGGCGTATGCATCTGCCCGTCTGCGCGTTCTGGTTAGAAGAACGCATACCCAATGATCGGAACCTCACCATACTATGTGCCTTACAAAAAATGGAGACAAGACAATATTTTCGTTCTGCGACTAAAGTCTGAAATTCCGACCTTTTTTGAGACGACTGACTTTTGTGCGACTTCTCTAAATATAAACTAATTTACGATTTTTTGACAAATTATGCGACTTTTCCCATAGTTGTGCGACTTTTTTACAATTTATGAGAGTACGTAAATTTAACAAGGCAACGAAGCACAGTTTGCCAAATCGAAAAATTTTGGAAATAATTCTAGAACTTTTAAATGGATATAGAAACTTGATATAGTCAATGTAAAGTCTTTTCAAATAAGTATGCAAAATATTGGAACCCATGTGTGTCGCCTCGAGCATGTCAAACTTTGAATTGATTGCCAAACAGTCACTTATGGGTTGATCGGTTTGATTTTTGTTTAAAAGATATAACTCGTAAAACCCTACAAATTCCTAACGGTTTATGAATTATTGGATTAACAAGAAATTTTTTTTGTTGAAAATTTTAGTCAAGGTATCGTCAGTATTTTGAAAATTGTGGAATTATTTGTAAACTGATTCCAAATTTAAATACACCGTTGGAAAAGATACAAAATTCTAAAATTTTCCATAATCTAAATTGTGCGTTTATATACCCTAGACCACTACTGTGGTACAGGGTATTATAACTTAGTGTATTTGTTTGTAACACCCAGAGGGAAGTGAGATAGACCCATTGATAAGCATACTGATCGACTCAGAATCACTTTCTGATTCGATTTAGCTATGTTCGTCTGTCTGTTTGTCCGGGTGTCCATATTAATTTGTGTACACAGTACAGGTCGCAATTTTCATCCGATCGTCTTAAAATTTGGTACAGGCAAATTTTTCAGCCTAGAAATGAAACCTATTGAAATTGAAAAAAATCAATTCAGATTTGGATATAACTGCCATACATATATAATTCTTCGATTTGCAGAAATAATTCAATAAAATGGTCATTTGTTTACCGATTCTCTCGAAATTCGGTAGGAAGGATTTTCTCTTAACTCTCGACATTACCGGTGATTTTCATAAAAATCGGTCTAGGTTTAGATATAGCTGTCATATATGTATATCGCCCGATTTTCGCTTCAAGAGCCACTGCAAGCGCATTTATTGATCAATCTTGCCAAAATGTTGTACAACGCTTTCCTCGACGACTAATACAATATCGAAATCGGTTCAGATCAATGTTGTAATTTGTCAATCGTAGTTATTACAGTTTGAACATATTTGCTCGAAAATTCATACGGATTGTTTAATGACCCATCTGAAAACATGCCTCATAAATGGGCAAGCGCTGAAAGAATTTTTCGATAAAAAAAATTGCGTTCGATAAAAATAAATTGACAAATAGATTAAAAGTAGATACTTATGAATATATATTATCAGCTTTATATTTGTTTGATGCTGAAATTGGAAACTGGACTACATGCGATGAATTTGTCCAAAAACACAGGACTGAAGTCACAAAAAAGAGACAAAATGGATGGTATCAACTCCCACAACTCAATCAAGTTCAACTTATTCGAAAAATGTATGGACCATTTTGCATTGATGGAGAGTATCGGTGTTGTATGAATCACGAACGACGACGTTAGCATAGTTAAACTTATATAAAAACAACAGTTGGGTTAGCTTGGTCATGTTGTCAGAATGAATGAAGTAGCTCCAGCAAGAAGTCCAAAAAGGATTAAAATATAAGAGGAAATTAATTTTTCTCAAAACTTTGCGGCAAGTCTTTTAAAGGCGATCACGGTGGTGCACGCAAACCGGGACGACCAAAAGCCCGATGGAAAGATCAATTGGTGAAAGACCCTTGAAACGTGACGTCAGAGATTTTAGAAGGAGCTCAGAAGATCGAGGCGCTTGGAATGCTATTCTAAGTTTGGCTAATGGGAAAAATAGCTAACATGATCATCCTAATCTGCCATAAAGAGGGATTTCCTTTCTGTAACAGCCCAGCATTTACAAACATGTTAGGGTCACCAACAACTTAACTGCATAATATCTCAATGTTAAAAATAAACAATTAGGATACCTACTCTTTTGTGTTATGTTAATCTCTTATAAAATTACAATGTTACAATGTGATAATGTTACGCTCTAGATAATCGGTAACTATTGCTGTCTCACTCTATCTTGTTTTGCATAACATATAATTACTCTCTTTTGTCAAGACTCAAGATAATTGTAATCTAATGAACGCTCTTTTGCTCAAGATTTCGATAGTTAAGAATAATTGTTTTTGTAATTCTTTCGAACATAGATTTTGTTTCCACTCTAGATGGTTAGAGTGATTCTGTGAAAGTCTTAAAAGCTATGTACATGTCGATAAAAATCATCATTCTTGTCAGACTGTTGGACAATAAAGTTGTTTAAACTTAAAACACGCTTGTTTTACTCGAAAGGCCTAACAAAATATATAATAACATACAATATAAAACCAAAATATTCGCTTAGACTCGGGAAGACTTTAAGACTACCGCAGCTAGCGAAATCCTAGGACGAATACAGTGCAGTACTGCCTTATTCTAGTCCAGGAATAAAATTAAAATAAAATAAAATTTAATTTAATTTATTAAAAACTAAGGTAAAGCCCTCTAGTTGGACCATTATCTTGTCCAAGAGGACTCGTCCCTTACAATTGGCGCCCAACGGAAAATTTTGGAAAAAATAACTTTTCAAATCAAATCGAAAATTTAAACCATCGAGGCTTCAATTTTGCTTCACGTGGATTTATTGGTCATCATATATTGGACTCATAAGCAACGGTAAATCATATGTGTTGTTGTTGTTTTGAAATTGCTCCATCAGTGATCAATAGGTGTTGTTGTTGTTAAATTGGACCTCTGTGATCTGCCTATAATTGTTGTTAGTACTACGTTTGCCTATGGTAGCAAATAGTTGCTAGAGAACGTGTGGCTCTAATTACGATAAAATAATAAAACGAATTTCATCGCTTGAGGTATGCCAAGAACTACAATGAACTCAATAAATGCTGTAGGCCCGATTCCAGAGCAAGCACTTGCTGGAGGCACAAGCACTTCTTCGACCGTTCCAAATACTCCTCAAACCCCTTCTAATGCACCATCTACTAGAAAACAAAATCCTGCTCCTATGCAAAGTAACCCTGTTCCAAATCAATCTAGATCCAATTCAAATTCCGTCCCCGTTACTGTGAGCCTTTCAGAAAGCCAATTTTCCCATCTATTAGGAAATTCTGTCCGTCAAGAAAGTCGATCTACTTTTAGCTCTTGCAGCGCACGTTTCAATGGTGGTCGAAGCACAGCAAAAGTCGAAGATTTTATTGCTACGATCTTGGTGTACAAAGAGGCAGAAAATATGTCAGATTCCATGGCTCTTCTTAGCCTTCCATTGCTACTCGAAGGTTACGCATCCTCTTGGTGGCAAGGCGTCAAGTTTGAAGCCGGAACCTTTTCAGATGCCATAGCATTATTACGCGATGCTTTTTCACCGCCAAAACCAGATTGGAGGATCTACTCTGAAATATTTCAGGATAAACAAAGACCTTATGAGTCGACTGATAGTTTCGTGTGTAGAAAGAGAAGCCTTTTCGCTCAGTTAAAAGAAAGACTTCCAGAGAGCACTATTATAAACATGATTTTTTCACAAATTAGTATTCAAATCCGAGAGAAAATTCCTCGCGAAAGCGTCAAGACTTTCCAAGAACTTCTATACAAAGCTCGAGATATTGAACTGTCAATAAATGAAAATAAAACTGAAGGTAACAAAACGTTTAGTTCCTCAGAAAAACCACAAATACGCTGCTCTTACTGCAGAAAGAAAAACCATACAGCAGATGTGTGTTACAAACGCATTGAAATAGAGAAAAGGGGGAAACCCGAAGAAAATAAAATTAACTGTTACGGATGCGGCGCTGTGGGATATTACAGATCCAATTGTCCAACTTGTAATAACCGTAACATCTTAGAAAGTCCAAAAACGCTTGATTTCAATAGCATACAGACAACCCTCGTAGGCCACGACGTGCCCACTGTTGAAATTAATGTAAACGGCTTGAATGGCGAAGCTTATTTGGACACGGCAGCGAGAACCAGTGTGGCAGGGTACTACTTGTTTCAAAAACTTGTCGAGAAAGAAGTCAAATTCCAGAAAGTATTCGCAGAAATAACCTTGGCAGATGGAGCTGCTCGAAAAGAAGTTGTCTGTTCTACAATTGTGGATATAATAATAGGAAAACGTCTAAAACGTATAAGGTTTATCTGTCTTCCAAATGCCAGGTGCAATAGGACACTTTTGGGCATTGATTTTCTAGAGCAGGCTGGCATTGTAATGGATTTAGCCCAAAGGGTCTGGTATTTTAAGGACGAGCCAAAAGAATTTTTCAAATTTAAAACGAAAACGGTCAATGTCAAAGGTATCGCAGTTAGCCAAGCCCACATAGAAGATGCACAACCAAAATCATCTTCAAATTTGCAAGATTTCATGTCATGGTTTGAGTCGAATTGTAAAGAAAACCCACCATTGGGTGAGTTGTACTCAAAGCCCGAAAATTACTCACCTGGGGGCTTATTTAAAATTTTTGAAGACTCACTGCCAAACGGGTTTGAAATGCCTCAATCAGCTGATTTATTTCCTCCTTTGAAGAAAACTCGCAAAGATTCAGAGTCTTGGAGTCCATTGGCATTTGAACTGAATTCCCTCGATTTTAATATTTGTGAGGACGAAAATTCGTATTTGGTAGAATCCCAGAAACGGGAGCTTTTATCTTTCTTGACATCCCATGAGGATATATTTGAAAATATTAGCTCGCCCATTAATGGTATTACGCACAAAATCAACACGGGTGGTCATACACCCATATCAAATCCGCCATATAGAATTTCACCGGCTATGAAGGAAAAGTTGAAGATGGAAATAAATTCCATGTTGACAAAGGGTATAATTGAAGAGGTTGAATCACCTTGGGCTTTTCCCGTCGTTCTTATACCGAAAAAGGATGGTTCCATTCGATTTTGCGTCGATTACCGAAAACTAAACGCAATTACAGTTACAGATACATATCCTTTGCCACGTATGGAGGACCTTTTACACGCAGCAAAAACAACACCCTTTATGTCAACCCTCGATTTAAAATCAGGTTATTGGCAAATACGAATGTCAGAAGACGATAAGTTGAAAACGGCTTTTACTACTCCTTTCGGCATTTTTGCTTTTAATAGAATGCCTTTCGGCCTTAAAAATGCGCCCGCAACCTTTCAAAGGATAATCGATAAATTTCGTTCTAGTCTCCCAAGCATATTAATTCTGGCCTATTTGGACGACATTATAATATGTTCGCAAAATTTTGCTTCCCACATCAAAGACCTGGACATGGTATTTAAAAATTTTATTTTTATTTATTGGATTTCACCTTAACAAGGATAAATGTTTTTTCGCTAAGCCGGAAGTCAAATACTTGGGCCACATTTTAACACAAGGTGGTATAAAAATAGATCCTGAAAAGTCATCGGCAATCCTGAATAGACCAATTCCTAAAAATGTTAAACAGCTTATGTCTTTCTTGCAAACATGTTCCTGGTTCAGAAGGTTCATACCTGATTTTGCCAAAATATCAAAGCCATTATCGAATTTAACAAAGAAGCTTGCTGTATGGAAATGGTCCGAAGAGGAAAATAAATCGTTCGAAAAGCTAAAAAGACTGCTTTCATCACCACCAATTTTGCAACAAGTAAAAGAGAATCAGCCGTTTTTCTTAAGGACAGATGCAAGCAATTATGCGATCGGGGCTGTTCTACTTCAGGGGGAGAAAGAGGACGAACAACACCCAATTGAATATGCCAGCCGCCTTCTCTTACCAGCGGAGCGAAACTATTCCACCACAGAGCGCGAAGCTTTAGCTGTCGTGTGGGCAGTTCAGAAATTTCGCGGTTATATAGAAGGATCTGAGGTTTCTATCTTGACAGATCATCAGCCGCTGAAGTGGCTATTCTCCTTAAAATCCCCAACGGGCCGTTTAGCTAGATGGTCCTTGCTATTACAAAGTTACAATTTTACAATTAACTATACTCCCGGAAGACAGAATGTCATAGCGGATACGTTATCCAGACCACCATGTTCTCACGAAGTATGCATCGAATCCTGTGAATGTAATGCTATAGATATTGACTTACCGCGAAAAGGACTTGAAGACTTTCGTCAAGCGCAGCTTGAAGATGATGATCTAAGGCAAATTATTACATCATTCGAAAAGGATGACGAGAATGTACTTAGACATACAAATCGTGGATATATGATGCTTGACGGTGTACTGTATAGATATTGTTGTGAACAAGATTCAGAGAACGGACAGTTGGTCCTTCCAAAATCACTTCGTGATGAAATTTTATATAAATACCATAAGGATGCTATATCTGGCCATTACGGAAAAGATAAAACTACTAGCCGAATAACAGCACTATTTTATTGGCCAGGGATAAGAAACGATATTGGGAACTATGTGAAATCATGCGAAGAATGTAAGCGTTATAAGCCTTCAAACATGAAACCGTCCGGATTATTACAAACAATATCCACTAACAAGCGTTTTGAGATAATTGCAGTGGACCTCTTTGGACCCTTGCCAAGGACAATAGAGGGTTATCAGTGGATATTAATCGTAGAAGACATATGCAGTAGATGGGTGGAGTTATTTGCTCTTAAGGATGCCACTGCAGAAAATTGTGCTATAACTTTGTTAAACGAAGTGGTTTTGAGATATGGGGTCCCTCGTAGAATACACACAGACAATGGCACTCAATTTATATCGGCATTAATGCAGAAACTAACATTTTGTTTGGGAATTAAACAAACTTTTACCCCAATTTATCATCCGCAATCAAATCCCGTGGAAAGGAAAAATCGCGACTTGAAAGCGCAACTTTCCATATGCGTAGGTACAGACCATAAAAAATGGAGTATAATGCTACCAGCAATAAGATTTGCAATGAATACTGCAAAGTGCGACAGTACGGGACAAACAGCAGCGTATCTTACTTTCGGAAGAGAGCTTCGAACGCCAACGGAAGTGCATTATGACTTTAGGGCCATCGTAAAGGCTGAAAACTTTGTCCCACAAATCACACCATATTTATTGAAACTAGCCGATACTTTGGAGATCGCCAATGAAACTCAAATTAAAATGCAGGACAAAAATAAGAGGGTAGTGGATCTCAAGCGTAAAAGTCAGCCAGACTTTCAAGTCGGATGTAAAGTGTTGGCAGAAACTCATATATTAAGCAAAGCTAAAGATAGCATAACCTCTAAGTTCGTTCCCAAAAGAGATGGGCCGTATGTAATTATTGCAAAGAAAGGTTCCAATTGCTATAGTATTGCGGCTATTAATGAACCTAATCTACCAGTAGCAACAGTACATTCGTCTGCTTTAATACCATACGAAGGCGAAGATATGGATCCTGTTTATCCAAAACGTAAACGAGGTCGCCCTTCCAAAGAAAGCCATGTACAACATAAACAACAACACGAGCAGCATCGTTATCATCACAAACAGCAACAACACGAGCAGCATCGTCAGCCACATAAACAACAACATGACCAAAATAGTCAACAACAAACCGAAAAGCAACTTCAGCAGCAGCAGGGACAACATGGTAACCAACAAGAAATCCATTGTAGAAAAGAGCCATCACCAGCACCGAGGAGGTCTGCGCGTTTAGCCAAAAATATTTAATAATATTCAGTTACATCATCGTGGCGATTGATGCAACTGAGGGGGAGGTTGTAACAGCCCAGCATTTACAAACATGTTAGGGTCACCAACAACTTAACTGCATAATATCTCAATGTTAAAAATAAACAATTAGGATACCTACTCTTTTGTGTTATGTTAATCTCTTATAAAATTACAATGTTACAATGTGATAATGTTACGCTCTAGATAATCGGTAACTATTGCTGTCTCACTCTATCTTGTTTTGCATAACATATAATTACTCTCTTTTGTCAAGACTCAAGATAATTGTAATCTAATGAACGCTCTTTTGCTCAAGATTTCGATAGTTAAGAATAATTGTTTTTGTAATTCTTTCGAACATAGATTTTGTTTCCACTCTAGATGGTTAGAGTGATTCTGTGAAAGTCTTAAAAGCTATGTACATGTCGATAAAAATCATCATTCTTGTCAGACTGTTGGACAATAAAGTTGTTTAAACTTAAAACACGCTTGTTTTACTCGAAAGGCCTAACAAAATATATAATAACATACAATATAAAACCAAAATATTCGCTTAGACTCGGGAAGACTTTAAGACTACCGCAGCTAGCGAAATCCTAGGACGAATACAGTGCAGTACTGCCTTATTCTAGTCCAGGAATAAAATTAAAATAAAATAAAATTTAATTTAATTTATTAAAAACTAAGGTAAAGCCCTCTAGTTGGACCATTATCTTGTCCAAGAGGACTCGTCCCTTACATTTCTAAAAAAGTGGTAACTCCGAAATCTTCCATATACAGCATAGAAAAATTGTATATAGATGAAGAATTTGAAATTCGCATATAGACTTGTGCTTGTAAATATAGATAAATGAGGAACATATAAGAACATGCTGCAAGCAGAATTCTGCTCTCAATGACATGCTGTTTGCGTCGTATGCATTTTTTAAATATCCATTATTTCCTTTCCCGTGAAGGAATCTATTGCGTAATCGACAGTCTTAACTTCCAATATATGTATGTATCTTTCTTTCTCTTATTTCTTTTCTTTTTGCTGTAAATTTGAGATTTTTTCAATGTTTTCAGCAGAGCTGCTTGCTTTAAAGAAAAATAAAATAATTAACGATTCTTTTAAGCTTGACATTTGCTGTCAAATTTAGAGAGAAATGAATTTCTCTATTATTTCTATGCTCATTGCACACAATAAGCGTTAAGAACTTTTAATGGCAAAACATTTTTTTATTATTTCCCAAGTAACTTATCAAGAGGCTTACGTTGAAAACTTACTCTTAGGGCAATCGACGATTGTTTAGGATAGCAGTTTGGCAAGTGTGTTTTGCTGTAATAGTTGCATGTCTTCATTTGGTAGAAATATATGAGATGGAATAATTTTCTTTCTTGCTGCGCTACAAAAGGAAAATACTCTTAAGAGCATAGTTCCAAACTAGAAGACATATCTCTTTGACAAGACCCTACTGATGAGTCTGATGTGGTACCAAATGAAATCGCGGTCTAGGAAACCAGCCAAATGACGAACTAATGACAGTGTTTACTCTTTTCAGCAGACTTTTTTCTATAAGTGTAGTATTTTATTATGATTTTTAACAGTCGTGACATATATGGCCCACATCGGTTCATAACTTAATATGGCTTCTATTTAAACAGGTCTTCCTATTTGAAAAAATCATAAGCTGTCCTATAGAGACCTATGTAAAATTCTGTCACGCCGAATTTAAATTGCTTTAACTTGATATTTGCAAAAAAAATATTTTTGATATTTTGATATTTGCAAAAAAAAATATTTTGTTAAACTTAAAGATGCTTGTTTTCGATGTAGAAGTAAAGGCATATTGCTCCTAAATTATTACTTAATATAAACTGATTTGGGCAAAAATTTGGTTTTCATTCTTTCCTTTAATGCTGTGATGAGTTCTTTGATCGACGATTTAACTTGATTGGCTTATACGCTGTCTCCTACTACTTTACAGAGAATTCGATTTAATGTGACTTTCTACAGCAAAATATTATATAAGAATCGACCTTTAATTCCCAAATTATATTCTTATGTTCCTCTTTAAGCAAATTGAACCACAAATTTGAAAAAGCTTTTTAAAAAATCAAAACATTATCGTATTTTAAATGATTTTAAATTACAAAAAAACGGGAAGTTTAACGAAAGCTGGATTTGGCGGGATTGAAAAAAAAAACGGAAAAGTTCGTTTTATTTTCATTATTTTATTATTTCGAAAAAAAAATTGTTTGAAAATGGCACTTTCAATAGCAAAGAACTGATAAGCGCGCGATACCAAAGCATTTGGATTATATTTCTTAGCACCCCAAGGGGAAAAACATTTCATTTGATAAACAAACAACAACAACAAAAGAAAATCTACTACAAACCCCTTTAAAAACATTTAGCATATGGGTTTGTAGAAATTCTGTGTCGTACATGCAATTCCAACTTCCACAAAAAAAAAAAATATTTACAATTTTAGCAAAGCAAAAGTCGGGCAGTGCCGACTGTATAATACCCTACACCTTTCCTATAAGTGCAAAGTGGGCTACATCTAATTCTGCAACAATTTTGATGGATCTCATCGGATGTTTTCAGATGGGTTATTAAACAATCCGTATCGATTTTTGAGCAAATATTTTCAAACTGTGATAACTACGGTTGACTAATGACAACATTATTGCAAATTTCCAAAATCTGACAAACATATATATGGGAGCTATATCTAAATATGAACCGATCCCGAAAAAAACTTCTTACATATTGTGGTAGTTGTTGAGGAAGGCGTTGTGCAAAAATTTGGCAAGATTGATCAATAAATGCGCTTGCAGTGGCTCTAGAAGCGAAAACCGGGCCCAAACCGATTCCTATGAAATTCACCTGTAATGCCAAGAGTTAAAAGAAAATCCTTCCTGCCAAATTTCGAGAAAATCGGTTGACAAATGAACACATTATTGCAATATTTCTCAAAATCGGACGAACATATATATGGGAGCTATATATAAATTTGAACCGATTTCGAGCAAACTTCTCAGATATTGTGGTAGTCGTCGAGGAAAGCATTGTACAAAATTTTTGACAAGATTGGTCAATAAATGCGCGTTCAATGGCTCTAGGAGTGAGAATCGGGTGTTATATATATACATGAGAACTACATCTAAATCTGAACCGAATTCTATGAAAATGACAACATTATTGCAAATTTCCAAAATCTGACAAACATATATATGGGAGCTATATCCAAATCTGATCCGATTTTTTCAAATTTCAATAGGCTTCCTCTCTACGCCAAAAAAATGTATGAGCCAAATTCGGATGAAAATTGCGACCCGTAGTTTGTTCACAAATTAACATGGACAGACGGACATAGCTTAATCGAATCAGGAAGTGATCCTGAGTCGATCGGTACACTTATCAATGGTTCTTTCTTTCTTCCTTCTGGGTGTTACAAACAAATGCACCTGTAACACAGTAGTGGTGTAGGGTACAAAAACTGCTACAACTATGTTAAATTTCATTGATATCTCACATACTGTAATTATAAGATCATTGTTATGTTGTTGTGTGTGAAAATAAACAAAAAAAATAAAATCGAAATCTTAAAAAAAT
Source organism: Stomoxys calcitrans (assembly GCF_963082655.1). Taxonomy (NCBI): domain Eukaryota; kingdom Metazoa; phylum Arthropoda; class Insecta; order Diptera; family Muscidae; genus Stomoxys; species Stomoxys calcitrans. The sequence goes on from NC_081554.1 coordinate 100,347,886, forward strand.
CATTCAAAGAAAACAATGTTTCAATTCTAAAAAGATATATTCGAAAATTATATTGGTTGGTTTTGTAAAAAAAAAAATTGGCAACGATTTATCATTAAACGATGACTTCCATGTATACTCAGAGAATTTTTTTAATAAAAACAGCAAAAATATTTGCTTAAGTGCAGGAAGTCATCTGAAAATGGAACAGTAGCAATTTTTTGCTAAGATAGCAAACATTTTCTGCTGTTTCCAAAAGCTAAAACTTTTAAATGAGCCTACAAATATCAATAATATGTGTATTGTATAGCGTATTGTTTTAGTATTAGTGGTATATAGAGCATATTTTGTTCTAATATTCTACACATTGATCATTTATAGCCATTTCAAATAACAGCTGACAAAATATGTACTAAAATCATCTTTGTGCTATTAATCAGAAAATGTACCCCTAAAATTGCAGTCGAACTTCTTTATAACCAACTTCTCCGTGACGAATTGTATCTATAGCGGAAAAAAGAGCAAACACAACTATTTTCACTACTTTAAGCTCCTTATAATTTTTAAAGGGCAAGCTCGGGCACTACCTCCTCATCTTATTTTATCTCCAATAAATTGGGAAATCTTTAGGACATATAAAGACATGATGCAAATTATAGCCATATACGACAATAGTTGGATGCAATTTTTACCGGACAACTTTTTTATCAAAAACGAATTTTCGGTCGATTTTAATAAAGTTCGGAGGAGAAATTAGCGGTACCATTTAAGCAGAACGTAGATGGCTCGTCTGCTTAATTTCTTCATTTTTGGCAATTTTCGATTTTAAAAAAATGTGGGGTGTATTCTCAAAAACTGAGCAGAGATGATTAACCTGTCTCTGGATACTGGCTATCTTTCACCAATATGGAAAGAACAGTTTATTGTTCCTTAAGTCAAAACGGGTAGTAGAATTGAAGCATCAAATTATTTCAAAATATGCTGACTGAGGTTTTATCCTTTCAAGTTTCATCATTTTTTTGTGAATTTCAACATGGCTTCCAGAAACATCGGTCTGCAATAACAAATCTCTCAGATTGAACCGCGATTGTAAAGGGTTTAGATGACGGTATCAAAAGAACTGTATTTATACAGTTTTTAGTTGAAGATGTATCTTATGGGCTTCTTCAACGCATTCTTGAACTGGATGCGATCATACCTAATATGTGGAGCTCAAATGGTGATAGCAGGAAATGCTATATCTGACAAAATAATTCTGACATCTGGTATTGCTCAAGAAAGCCATTTCGGACCAGTCTTATTTACATTGTTTATAAATGACCTGTCTAATGTGATACTTCGATCAAAGGTTCTAATGTATGCAGATGATGTTAAAATTGTCTATTCTTTTAATGAGGAAGCAAACCAGTGTATACCGCAATCCGATCTTACCGAGTTTTTTAAATGGTGCAATACTAACTTCTTACAACTTAACACTTTGAAATGTAAAAATGTGTCGATCCTTCGGCTAAAAAAGATTGAAACAATTTATTATTTGAATGATTGCATGGACTCGATTCATAATTTAGGAATTCTCTTGGACCACATGTTAGATTTCAGAAAACATATTTACTTGATATTCCTTCCATATTTTCAGACACCTTAGCAACGAAACAATTATATATTTCATTTGTTCATTCTACTTTGGAACGTAGGTCCATTATATGGGATCCAGTCTATTCCATTCATTCGAATCCGATTGAGTTTGTTTTTATTTTCAATCTAAAATTTTTATATACTTAGTATTTAATTTGGTCTTTGAAGATTATGAAATTTAAGAATAAATAAAAAAATCCTCTTAAATTAGAAGATAAAATATAAAAATTTTCAGTTTTGAAGCCTTTATGACATTTTTAGCATCAGAAAACAGCAGAAAATGTTTGCTGTTTTAGCAAAATATTACTGCAGTCCCATTTTAGCAGACTTTCTTGGTGATTTGGTAAAAAAAATCTGGGTGTAGTATTTCGTCAGTCCCCAACTGCTACGTTATAGAGAAGTTCAACTGTACCAAAATTGTATAATAAAAAACAGGAAATGTTTTAGTTATTGTTTTGAGCTCAAAAATTTAAGATTTCTTTCATGGTTACACATTTTTAATTTAAAATAAGCAGACAGTGTTTGCTGACACATATCAGCAAAAATATTTCTCCGGGTGTTAGCCACTTTAAACACATTCCAATTTAGTTTCAGCAAAAAGGGTAAAGGCATGTTTTGAAAGCCCAGAGATAACGCGAGTAATAACGTCCACCATGAATATGTGCAACTAGTTAACTAGCATTAATTATTCAATAATAGAGTCCGAAATTAGCTTTATGTCAACGGAGTGAAGGTTTGATGCAAATTTGTTTAAAATTCAAGTGTTAGTTTCATGTTGTGTGCTCGGATTGCCAGAGGAGGGGTCGTGGGTTCGATTCTCACCAGATGTCTTCGTCTGTCGGTACTGTGGTATCACAATGGGTAAGGACTACCACTCTCTCTCCCTAACCTAACCTACACGTTGCTGAAGTTTATTTCTCCGATAGTCAGTTCCAGTTTTTTCAGCCCAACATACATGCACCAGTTTTTCAACAACTATTATTTGATTTATTTTAGCAAATCTACTATCAATCAACAAATTCTATTGCGAGTTTTCATGGCGTACGTACATATATGACATACAATTTTAAACGCCAATTAATGTGATTTATAAATTTTTATATAACCCTTTAGTATGTACAGTGGCACAGATATGTCTACATACCTTTTCATAAATCGCATTTATGTAAACTGATTGAACCGTAGTAAGGATAAGATTAGAAACCATGGTAAACATTTTTAGCAACAATAGACATTTGGCATAAAAACTTTTGGGTACATAAAAATTGTTTGTAAAACGTGTTTTTTCATTGGGGTATGTAGACTTTTCTGTGACACTGTATGTAGCACCCTAGTATTAAACGTACTATGTAACTTTTTATTTAGCTGTATTACAAATGCTATTTAAAATTCATTGACAAGTTCAAGTTAAATATGACCTGCGCTATGTATAGCTCGGAAATTTAAATTGCCAAGAATACATTAAAAAATGAATTGAATACATAAAATCAAAATAAAGGGGTTTCCAATAAGAAATGTTATTTTGGAATTCGAAGAAAAATTTAACTTTTGAGATAAATGATTGGATGTTCAGCCAAATGACCACCATGACTATGCTTACGAAATCATTTCCTTTCTATGAAATTTTCCATAACCAAATCGTAATGTGGCTGCCTATGTCCTCGATTGCCTCACGAATTCTAAAGGATGATTCTTTAAGAGCTATAGGAAAATTTTTCAAAACAAAAAACACAGAATTTTGAAGAATCAGAAAAGTTCATGAAATCTTTATTTGAATCGCCAGTACAGTCCATATAATTTAATGTTTGAAGATTATTTCATGCAAATGTTGACCGCCCAATTTTAGGCCGGTATCTCACGAATAAATGATTCAATGTTGTCTTCCAATGCGTCAATTGAAGCGGGCTTGTCTGTATAGACATGAGCTTTCCCCACAAAAAATAGTCTAAAGGCGTTAAATCGCACGGTCTAGGCGGCTAATTGACCAGTCCCAAACGTGAAATAAAATGTTCTCTGAACTCGCCTCTCAATAAGTCAATTTTTACGCGTGCTGTGTGGCATGCGGCACCGTCTTGTTGAAACCACATGTAAGCAAGTCAAGCTCTTGCATTTTGGACAAAAAAAGAATTTGGATATATTCTCACGATAGTCAGATTCAGTTAAGTTATTTACGATTCGTATCATATTTGAAGAAGTACGGTCCAATGAACCGCACCAAACTGTGACTTTTTCTGGATATATTGGTAGCTCTTGCAATGCTTCTGGCTGATCTTCACTCCAAAACCGACAATTCTGATTATTTACGTCCCCTCTGAGCCAAAAAACGAGCTTCGTCGCTGAACACAATGAAGCGCGCGATTAAATTTTCTACAGGGCACACATTTTTATAATAAAATTCAATAATTTGCAAGCGTTGTTCGTTTGTAAGACGATTTGTGGTTAAATTATAGACCAAACTGAAGATGTTTGACAGTGGAACAAAACACGAAACGTGCGAGAATTGTTTAAACCAGTGTTGCAAAAAGTAATAGCTAAGAAATCACCCTTTATACTGGAGATTTTGAATCGACGCTGGGCTGATGGCGCACACCTTTCTTTTACTCGGTGGCCAATTGTGATTTCATCTTCAAAAGATAACACGGTCCGGAACAAGACAGGCACTTAGCGCTGTCTTGTTGAGAGTAAAACTTGTCCAGACCAATGCCATCCATCTCCGACCATTATAAATCATAACAAAACAAGTAAAAGCGTGCTAAGTTCGGCCGGGCCGAATCTTATATACCCTCCACCATGGATCGCATTTGTCGAGTTCTTTTCCCGGCATCTCTTCTTAGGCGAAAAAGGATATAAGAAAAGATTTGCTCTGCTATTAGAGCGATATCAAGATATGGTCCGGTTTGGACCACAATTAAATTATATGTTGGAGACCTGTGTAAAATTCGAATAAGAATTGCGCCCTTTGGGGGCTCAAGGAGTAAAATAGAGAGATCGATTTATATGGGAGCTGTCTTGGGCTATAGACCGATTCAGACAATAATAAACACGTATGTTGATGGTCAAGAGAGGATCCGTCGTTCAATATTTCAGGCAAATCGGATAACAATTGCGACCTCTAGAGGCTCAAGAAGTCAAGACCCAAGATCGGTTTATATGGCAGCTATATCAGGTTATGGACCGATTTGAGCCATACTTGGCACAGTTGTTGGATATCATAACAAAACACGTTGTGCGAAATTTTATTTCAATCGGATAAGACTAGCGCACTCTAGAGGCTCAAGAAGCCAAGACCCAAGATCGGTTTATATGGCTGCTATATCAGGTTATGGACCGATTTGGACCATATTTGGCACAGTTGTTGGATATCGTAACAAAACACGTCGTGCAAAATTTTATTCCAATCAGATAAGAATTGCGCACTCTAGAGGCTCAAGAAGTCAAGACCCAAGATCGGTTTATATGGCAGCTATATAAAAACATGGACCGATATGGCCCATTTACAATACCAACCGACCTACACTAATAAGAAGTAGTTGTGCAAAATTTCAAGCGGCTAGCTTTACTCCTTCAGAAGTTAGCGTGCTTTCGACAGACAGACGGACGGACGGACGGACATGGCTAGATCGACATAAAATATCGCGACGATCAAGAATATATATACTTTATGGGGTCTCAGATGAATATTTCGAGTAGTTACAAACAGAATGACGAAATAAGGTCCAATTACCAAACAGTCACACGTTGAGGATGGAGAGGCTATTCAAAAGTAATAATTTTTCGAGCCTCAGATGCGACAATTTTACTTTATGTCGGTCGGTCGGAGAGGTGCTTCAAAAGATTGCAAAATTTTCACAATTTTTAAGTGAATTTTAATAATTTCAATTCGTTGTTGAAGCATGAATCGTTTCATTTTTATACCCACCATATTCTAGCTATGTCCGTCCGCCTGTCGAAATCACGGATAGCGGACGAACGCTAGCCTTTTGAAATTTTGCACAGACACTTAATGTTGATGTTGATGTTGATGCCGTTGGGCCATATCGGTTCAGATTTAGATATAGCTCCCATATAAACCGATCTCCCGATTAGACTTCTTGAGCCTCTGGAAGCGCAATTTTTGTCTGATTTGAAAATATATATTATTCTGTTATGACTTCCAACAACTGTGCCTAGTACGGTCCAAATCGGTCTATAACCTGATATAGCTCCCATATAAACCGATCTCCCGATTTAAATTCTTGAGGCCCTGGAAGCAGCAATTTTTGTTCGATTTGACTGAAGTTTTGTTATGACTTTCAACAACTGTGCCAAGTATGGTCCAAATCGGTCTATAACCTGCTATAGCTACCATATGAATCGATTTGACTTCTTGAGTCTTACAAGCCGCAATTTTTGTCCGATTTGGCTGAAATTTCCATCAACTGTGCCATAACTATAACCTGATATAGTTCCCATGTAAACCGGTTTGACAGAAATTTGGTATGTAGAATAAAATAATAAATAGAATAAAATAATGCCCTTCAACTAAATTTATTTTGTATAAATTTTTAGCAGAACCCATCGTGGGTTCCCAAGATTCGACCCGGCCGAATTTAGCACGCTTTTACTTGTCAAATGGCAAAGAATAAAAGCTTCAAAAGTGACTGCTACCCAAATACCGGATGTTCCAAAATAATACCTCTTGTTGGAAACCCCTTTGCAAAATTAATTTCATACATTTTATAATGTCACAATTGAATATCTAGAATTTGACTATATATCATTGAACGCTTGTTCAATGGAGGTGTTTGCTTTCAAAGAATTATTTTTCCAGGACGTGCTCAAACTCAAACCTACTTTGTCAAGTGGAATTTCTCGTCATTGTTATAAACTCTTTAATAAATCATAAAACCAATGGCTACTTATGATGCTGCGATGCATCAAATACAGAAAGACCTCATCTCATTGAAACTTCATTGAAACGAAGATACGCAATCCCAAATGAAGTTCTTACTTCTCACATAGACACACAATTCAAAAATGAATTATGACACGTTCCAAAGAGCACTTCTCCAATGCTGACTCCATGTGGCGTGCCCACTACATGAACGTCTCTTGTAGCCAAGTGATCACACATAAACACACAATAGGAAAGCAGTTATCCATAAATGGGAAATTAGAAACAACCCTTGCAGTACTTTTCAAAAAAATAATAAAAAATTGAAGCCTCGGCATGTAATTGTATTTTGTTTTTAAGTTGAATGGTGTTGAAAGCTTAACATCATGTCCCAAAGAGCTCCAAAATAGATGAAGGCCATTAATTGGGCTGTTGGTCTAGGTTTATTTGTTTGTCGATAAACATTTATAGGGTGGCTCATCTAGAATTCGTTTTTTGAACTATTTAAACTTCAATGACATTCCCAATTTAGCGATATTTTTGCGTGTCAGCCCATTTTCTGGGGTGGGGCTAATAATAAAACGCTTTGAAAAGCAATAAAAGAAGAAAGTTTTGTCAAAACCAATGAAGTTTTTAAATTATGGGGAGGGCTAACATTTTTTTGAGGGTTGCTTAGCTTTCCCCAACCAGGACTGTTCCTGGCCTCTATTTGTATACCGTACGATAAAGACACGCCAAAAAGAGGAATGGTTTGGGACTATATCAAATACTGCGAAACTAATGGGCACGCCTAGAGATGTTCACGTGAGTTGTGGTGTCACGCGAGAGACACGTGATTCGTGAGTGAGATCCAAATCCAATCACTTGATCGTGCGTGACCGTGATTGAATAAAAATTCTTCGTGCGTGCGTGTAACTTTCAACAAACGAATCCTACCTCTAGTCCAAATCTTTGAAATTGGTGAAAACTGTTTGTTTTGTTGTTGAGTGTTTGAAAGTATTCCGTATTTGTGCATTTATAATAAAGATGTTAAGCTGAAACTTTGTTTTGTTCATATCCAGATGACGTTCAAAGATGTGATATATCGGACTATATCTTGAAATAGCCCCCATACAGACCGATCTCCCGATTAAAGGTCTTGGCTAAAATTGTCACAGTGAGTTATATTAGACACCTCGATGTTCACGCTAGATTTGTCCTAAGCGGATCCATATTTGGATATAGCTGTCATATATATATACCGATTTCACGATGTAATGTCTATGGCACATAAAAGGCGCATTTATCTTTGACCCAAAAATGGCGTATTTATTATCCGATTTTGGTAAAATGTAGTACTGGAAGCTGTGTTAAATCACTACTACCCTACGGTCTTGAACCCTCTCTATTGCTCGATGCATTAAAATTTTCACAGAATTTTGACGAAATATGGTTAATATATGTATATCCAAGGTGGTGGGTATCCAAACTTCGGCCCTGCTGAACTAAAGGTCTTTTAAATTGTTCGTTCATGAATTAATTTTTTAAGTGCAAATTATGCATGTGTCTTTTTACATTTGGAAATTTGGTGTTCAAAAAAATCCTTGAAATAGCTGGTACCGCTATGTGGGGGCAATGTGAAAACTTGGACCTATCCTGATAATTTTTACTTTGCACATTTCCTACTCTCTACAAAACCAAAATTCCAAATTACAGCGACATTTGTTGAAAAATACAGTCAAAACGTAATAACTTGGAGAAATCGGGCGACACCGCTAATTGGGGGCTATGTCGAAACATGGACCTATCTTGATAATTTTCGTTTGTATATTTTTGGCTCTCTGAGATGTCGCAATGCTTAATACAGCCAAACCCTTCAAAGTAGATAAAATCTGGCGGTATCGCTATATGGGGCTATGCCAAAAAATTACCTTCATTGATAATTTTTAGGTTGCTCATTTTTTGCTCTGTCAGAAGCCAAATGACCAAATTACAGCATCATTTGTTGAAAACTCTTCAAAATAGGTGAAATCTAGTGGTACAAGCGGTACCACTAGATTTCATAGGCGGGCGCTGTACCTAAACATGGCCCAATGTTAATTTTTTTTGTTTTAGTGTTATTTACCCACATGATGACTGCCCTGGGTTGAATGATGACTGAATACTGAGTGCCTGTGATACTCGATATAGCAAGGCGAGTTATTGGCGTCTTTAAATAACCAATGGGGGAAGACACCGTGGCGCAAACGTTAGCATTACCACCCATGACGCCGAAGGCCTGGGTTCAAATCCCGGCGGGAACAACAGAAATTTTTTCAGCGGTGGTTATCCCTTTACTGATGCTGGCTAAATTTGCAAGGTATTCTGCTTATCTACCGAGTAGTTCCGCTATGCGGCACGCCGTACCAGTTTGAGTTGATCCGACTTGGACTTTAATGAAAGAAGCATATATATACAAATGGGCGGAAAGATTGACTTGTGCACATGCTGACTTACAGACACACTGACCCACTGATAAGCTGACCTACAGACAGGCTGACTTACATACAGATTAAATTAGGATTATCTACGATATAATACCACGTGTACGATATATTACCCGGCACGGAATAGCTGTAGTTCGGAATAGAGTGAGATCGGACCTCAAAGCTCCAGCCTGTATGGTGCTCATAGCTGTATGTATGTGAAAATAATTTCGAATATAACTAGCCGAGAGAAAAACCACCAAAGCCCCCTAAATGTGAGATTATGAACTTATTTTCTATAGGCAAAAGCATTCTTTTTTTAAATAGCTTGCTAACCAAATGTGGAAGGGCCATCTTTTTCCATGTGCCAATGGTGGCCACATTTTTCTCCAGGATAATTTTTTTAAATAAATTTCCATATTCGACTTCGTTAGGAGATCTTTTTGGACTAATAGCCTAAATATCCAGTCATTTAGGCTATTAGTCCAAAAAGCATCTAGAGCATCTAGAGACCTGTCTGCTGACCAAATTTAGAAGGGTCATCTTCTTCCATGTGGCCATGGTGTCCACATTCCTCTTCAGGATCTTTTTTTTTTAATAAATGGTCATTTTCGACCTAGTTAGGAAAGCTATTTGGGCTTATATGTTGCATGACTAAATAGAGCATCTCGAGATTTGTCTGCTGACCAAATTAGGAAGGGTCTCTTTTTCCGTGTGGCAACATTTCTCGCCAGGATCAATTTTTTTATAATGTGCCATAGTTGACCTCGTTGGGGGATCTTTTTGGGTTAATATCTTACATGACTAGATAGAGCATATTGAGACCTGTCTGCTGACCAAATTAGGAAGGGCCATCTTTTTCCATGTGACCATGGTGCCCACATTTCTCTCCAGGATCAAATTAGGAAGGGCCTCTTTTTCCGTGTGGCCACATTTCCCTCCAGGATAATTTTTTTTAATAAATTGTCATATTTGACCTCGTTGGGGGATTTTTCTGGGCAAATATCTTACATGACTAGAAAGAGCATTTTAAGACCAATCTGCTTACCACATTTGGAAGGGCCCTCTTTTTGCATGTGACCATGGTGGCCAAATTTCTCTTCAGGATCAATTTTTTTAAATAAATATTTGAGATTTTTTTTGGGTTAAAATCTTAGATGACTGGATAGAGCAACCCGAAAACTGTCTGCTGACCAAATTTGGAAGTGTCACCTTTGTCCATATGGGCATATGGGAAAAACCTTTGCAATAAAAATTTGCTTTTGCCTGTAGAAAATGAGTTTATAATTTATATGTTGGGAGCTTTGGTAGTTTTTGTCTCGGCTAGTTATATTTGAATTCATTTTCACATACATCATAGCTGTCACGAGAAGCTTAGCTTTGAACTATCGAGCGCATTCTCAGGTAGCGGGTAGAGAAATACTTCATACGGTGTAGTGCAATGACAGTCGCGGACAATCAGCGGTATCTTGCGGAAGTCTTATTGAGACGCTTGGCGGCACCGGCTCTTGCACAAATACTGAATGACTATGATGCTCGATATGACAAGGCGAGTTATTGGCACCATTAAAAAACCAATGGACACTATAGTCCCGCGGCGATGGGTCCTTTGGACCGGTACGAACTTGCTCACCTACAGAAGCTTGATGTGGTTTACCACCTCCACATTCAAACAACCATGTGTCACAGGGGTTGCGTAGAGTAATCAGCTACGTGTAGGCAACAAATCTATCAACCTTTATACTGCAGCACATATGTGTGTATATACCTTTGGAATATATATACAATGCAACTATTAGCTTGCTTCCTCTTATCCACAAGTCTGCTTTTGTTCATGCAACGAGCATACCTATCAATGTCGTATTTTCAATATGATCAGTGTACCTTTTCTGTTTGGGAAAATTTACATGCGAAGCACGGACTCCCAGCGACAAACGTCCAACACAATAAAATGAAAACCTTCTCTTCCCACAAAAGTCTGACTTTGCAGCCTTACCTATAGCTGTTCCACGAGTTTGTATTTAAACACTACAACCCATCTTGTGCATTTTCTCTGCCGTATGGATGTTGCCAAAGAGGGAGTTTAAAGCTATAATTGAGCATTAAACTGACGAATCTATATTTCCAAAGGGAGGAGACAATAAAAGAGGCAAGTTTGTCTATGAAAATAAATGTAGCAGAGAAATCATATTTGAGATGTGGAAAATATGCGCAAAAAACTATTCATCTAAAATATGTCAACGATAAAAGGTGGTATCATGTCAATGCCTCAAGTGTGGATGAAATGTTCCCAGTTAATGAAAAATGAGGATAATAACAAACGATCAAAGACATAATGTACCCTTATTCTGAAGATCCAGGCTATATAAAACAGCCAAAATAAGTTTTTAATAGCATCTTGTCTCGTCCTCACTGGTTTCACTTACTGGTATTAAAATTGAAATTTATTGAAAATTGCATAAAATGGCTAAAAAAAAAACCCAAGGCCAATTTCACAATTTATTTGCTAAGAAATTTACCTTCTATAAAATAATCCCTGCTTTCCGTAGCGACATCTCTACGTCGCAACTTAACCCCCAGCCAGACGAGTACGTGCACAGCCTAAAAATTACCCATGCGCTGTGCTTTTTTCCTTTTTGTCGTTCACATTTTCTTGCATTGTTTCAAGTGTCGACTATGGCAAACGTCAAGAACTTTTCGTCATCAACATATCTCATGAGACGGCCACTTCCTGAGTGTGAACCTAGGAGGCATTATCTGTGACTGGCCTTGCTTTGCCTTGGTTAATGTGAATGTTTGTACATCAAATTATTTTGTTTATATTGCTGATGGGACAACAAACAAATATTGGAACGGCATTGTTATAAATAGAACTGTGGGCTTGTTGCATGCAACCGTTGCATCCTTCATGATGGAAAACATCCTCAAATAATGCTCAGAAGTGTTATAACCACTTGTTTTGTGGTTATATAGAGACTTGTAAACACTTTAAGAGCTTTATTAAAAATATGTACCTGTGGATTTTTTAATGCCAACTCACAAAATTTTGTTTGCATTTTTGAAAGAAACTTTTAAATTAAAAACAAAAAACTTTGTAAATTTAATTTTTTTTCTGTTAAGACTGGTATATGTTCGCTGTTCGCACCGAAAATCAATATTTTTCGCGATTACTTTCTGTAGATAATGGATAGTAGGACATTCCCTCAATAAATTTGGTTAAATTTGCTGTTGGAAATGTTATGTTGCTATTGGAATTTTTCTAGTTTTCCAAAAAAGTTATCGCCAAAATATGGGTTTTCCACTGCCATTTGAAAGAATGGTATAGCAGCCATGTCAAAAATTCTTCGCAAAGAGGAGTCGCACTGTGGCACGCCGTTCGGACACGGCTATAAAAAGATAGCTTCTTTATCATTAAGCATAAACTAAATCAGACAGCATTTACCAAAAATTGATATACAAATTTTATTATGCTTGTTGAAAATGTTCTCTTCTGTTATGAAATTTTGCTAAACTACGGCAACATATCCAATTTTCCAAGATTTTGCAATTAGTTCATATACTTAAAATGGGTATGGAAATTTCTTAAAAATGTTTCTTAATAACCAGTAGAAAAAACTTAAATTCTCGTTCAAAAATACTCGCGGAAGGCAAAATTACATCCTTAATTCAAATCTTAGACATAAAAAACAAATTTGGTATGGAAAAGTTTTTTTTTATCCCACACAGGCTGCAACTTTGAGGTCCGGTCTGTGTGGTGTTCATCGCTGTCACGAGAAGCTTAGCTGCGAGCTACTGGGCGCGCCCACAGGTTGCGGATGGTGGAATACTTCATACGGAACCGGCTTTGCGGTTCGGGATCTTGCATAAATACTGAGTGCTTATTATGCTCGATATACCAAGGCGAGTTTTTGGTGCCAATAGCCACACTGTTCTCGAGGCGATCGGTCCTTTGAACCGGAACGGGCTAGCTCACCTACAACAGCTTCACGAGTATCGCCACCTCCAAATGCAAATGTGGATACAACATGTGCTTTCCACAGAACTTCGATAGTACATACTACGATGCAAAACTTGCGCTTTTTTGCGTGTGAAAAGAAATGTTCCTCATTAATGCATCATTTTTGCAATAACCGAAACTAAATTGTTAACTCATTTAAACATTTGGTTTATAAAATGTCATAGTTGCTTTTATTTTTAAACCAAACTTAGGTTAGTGACATGACGTCCACTCCAATCTATGTTTTTTCAAATGTTCGAAATGGAAGCATAAGCAGGCAGTCGCGCTGCTTTAAAATTTCTTAATTATGTTGTCATTTACCCATTTTGTTTCATTCGATTCACACCGTCTTTGTTTACCACCCACGGTTAGGTTAGAGAAGACGACACACTTAAGTTGAATTGTCTTTTGTTTATCAGACAAATGATAACAACTCCGAGCCGAAAGCATAAACAAGCCATGTAGAATGAGAACACTCAACAAGGAATCTTATCGTGATGAGGAGTGAATGAAATTTAACAATTAATACGTATGAATTGGAAAGCAAGATAAAAATAGACAAAAACGAAACGATATTGAAAACAACCTTTGAATAAAGAGTTGATTAATGTTTACTACGATGACACGCTCCACAAAAATGTGTGTCTCACTATCTGTCAGCCCATCGTATAAGTAGTCTGTCTGCTTGGTCTTCCATTGCTACGTCTGCCTCCTCAGTCCAACACTTAATTAAGAAAATACATAATCGTTAATAAAGGGTGATTTTTTTGAGGTTAGGATTTTCATGCATTAGTATTTGACAGATCACGTGGGATTTCAGACATGGTGTCAAAGAGAAAGATGCTCAGTATGCTTTGACATTTCATCATGAATAGACTTACTAACGAGCAACGCTTGCAAATCATTGAATTTTATTACCAAAATCAGTGTTCGGTTCGAAATGTGTTCAAATTTTGACAAATTTTGTTCAGCGATGAGGCTCATTTCTGGTTGAATGGCTACGTAAATAAGCAAAATTGCCGCATTTGGAGTGAAGAGCAACCAGAAGCCGTTCAAGAACTGCCCATGTATCCCGAAAAATGCACTGTTTGGTGTGGTTTGTACGCTGGTGGAATCATTGGACCGTATTTTTTCAAAGATGCTGTTGGACGCAACGTTACGGTGAATGAACACATTTCGAACCGAACACTGATTTTGGTAATAAAATTCAATGATTTGCAAGCGTTGCTCGTTAGTAAGTCTATTCATGATGAAATGTCAAAGCATACTGAGCATCTTTCTCTTTGACACCATGTCTGAAATCCCACGTGATCTGTCAAATACTAATGCATGAAAATCCTAACCTCAAAAAAATCACCCTTTACAAACAAACCTGCACAACAGTGCACAGTTTCTTTGGAGAATATCAAACAAATTAGACAAACTTGATTACAGCGTAAGCAAACCATCCATTCAACAAACAAAAAACCGAAAACGAACTCAAGTTGAGAGAAATTGATTTTAAATTGGATTTAATGAATTCTGAAGAAAACAACTTTCGGCATTTTGCCTGTTCATTTTTTTAAAGAATGAACACCTCCTCTCAAGGAGAAGTCATCAACAACATAACATGGGTATTTTATGTGAGCATCAATAGAAAAGATTTAGGTGGCAGTCCGCAAGTGACACTTTTTTGTGAAGTGACAAACGGTAGAAAAAACTCCCCTTGTCTTTCGTGGTAAAATTGTCATCGAACTTTCTTAAAAATGGTCACAGACCCTTGGAAAGTCCTGAGTATTTCGCCATTACTATGCACCATGGCAGCCGGTGGTACGTACCGGATTGACCTGATGAATTCCTTCATCGGCAAGGGTGTACAACACACTGCTGCAACAACACTGCTCAGTGTACAACACACTGCTGCAACAACAACAACAACATTTTTTTTTTCGGAGACCCCTTTTCTCAAAAACTGTGACCACCTTTGCAGACTTTATGATTTTGAAGTATTCTACTAGAAAAGTCCTGAATATTTCTCTAAAAGCGATGCAATACCGCATGATGGGCACGTGTTATAGAATTACATTGGGAAGCACATTATTAAATACTGTGGCAAAGCCACAAGATTACCTTAAGATTGGGGCTTCTGTAAGGCTGAATTACCAAAGTGCAGGGGTATGTGTTAAAGGCAGAGAAAAAAAATCCTGGATGGATTTCTCCAGGAAGATTCAAGCCTTCATAGCTATTACGATAAGATGCATTCAGAATTTAGAGAATGGAAACACAGATTTGTCCGAAAACTATCCGCATTTTAATCTCCAAGCCCTGACAATGTAGACATGTCGTATATACCTGTGGAATGGAAAGAAACAAGGACCAAAGAGGGAAATTGCCAAGTCACTCGAAAGCAAAAACTGTTCTCGTTTATATGACATCTTTTATGTTAAAGCATCTGGTGAGGTTATCTGAGACAAATGTCAAGGCGAAGAATCCATGAGATCGCCTGTTCGTCAACATAGGGCAAGTCTCGCTGCCAAGAAATATGCAATATCACTATTTCTTGAGATTGTGGTTGCTTTCAGTCAAGTAAAGCCGATGTCAACCTTGAAGGAGCTGGAAACTTTAGACATTAATTCCCCCAAAACTTCATTTGCGAGACAACTGCATTGATAAATTCTCTAAGGGTATTACCTCTAATGAAAAAAGTTTTTTCTGTCTATACATCTGAAGACGCTATGAGATATTATATAAAGTACAAGTTGAGCCTAAATGTGAATTTGAAAATATTTAAATTTCAGTACAGAAATACATGCAACATTTTTGAGACCGTGGTTAATCCTAACTTTTGACTTTAAATATTGAAATGTTATATGATAAATATCAAGATTTTCGACGTGATCGTGAGGATGAACAGGGTGTGGTATCTATTACATCGAACTCGACATCAATCCTTACGTATGGGGTATGATTGGAACATTTTTCAGTCAGAGGTGTATGCGATGGCTGCAGCAGCGGAGCTTATGTTGTCTATGGATATCGACCGAACGGAAATTCACATTTGCAGCCACAGTCAGACAATGTTAAAAGCGTTAAATAAAACTTGCGTGAGATCCAAGGTCCTGGGCCGCTGTTGAGATTTAATGATGCGTTTATAAAGGAAATAAAAGGGCAGATGTACTTGCTAATTCCGGAAAACATAATAGCTTCTATATAAGTCTAAAACTGAATATTCGTAGACATGTTAGGCTTTGAACGGTGAACTTAAGTTTAATTTTAAATCTCATATAATTTGCGGATACTCGTTATGGTGAGTTTTTCGGTAACAGTACGTTGAAAAAATAATAGGGACACAGTTTTAATTACTTATGAATTGTCCTCTTTTTCTAAAATCAAAAAAAAAAAACGTGTAAAACAAATGGTTACCACTCATTCAAATGCTTTATTCCAATATTCATTTCGTAAATTAAATCATTAGCACCTCAAAATGGTTCGCTGGGTTCACACAATTGAAAAAGAGAAAAAAATTATTAAAAATTTATGAAAACCATAAGGAAAGTTTCAAATCCTTTTTTATGCTCCAGAGGTGTTCGATAAGGTTAAGGTCCCATGATTGCGATAGGCCTTCCAAACTCGGGACAGAAAGCTTTTGCAACTAGAATTCCGCTAGGACGAATACTTTGAGTCGTTATCTTACATGAACTGTCACTAAAGTGGAATTTTTTCCTCGCCAAATTGGAGTATTTTACTCACTAAAATATCGTTGCAATCCACAAGACATAGTTTGTCCCTAATCCAGAAAATGGGATGCGGACCAGTTACAGAAAAATACCCACAAGTCATCAACGAGACGCCACCGTGTTTCACGGCCTTCTACAATCCCATGGCAGCCGGTTGTACGCACCGGATTGACCCGATGGAATCTTCATCGGCAAGGGCTGCCGCCTCAGTGTACGTGTTCGTCTTTTTTCGTCATGGGAGAGGCACATCCCGGAGTGCCTTCTCCGTATGCTTTTGGTCCGTGCCGGGATTGAAAAGAACCCCGGACCCTGGTTCTGTTCCGTTTGCCAGAACCGCCTTCATCATCGGTCAGTGTCGGTGAGGTGTAACAGGTGCTTGGAGTGGGTACATTTCCGTTCTTGCTCTGGCCTAACTTCGCTACGGGAGTATAGTCATACTGGCTATGTCGCTAGGTGCTGTGCGAACATAGCCAGCAGTGGGTCACAAGCGTCGCCGTCGTCGCCTTCGGCGTCCTCGTCGTCGGACTATGTGACCCCCCCGACCTCTCCCGTACGGCAATTTATGCAAAGACAGCACCCTAGCCCTACTATTGCCAGGCCAGTGTCGGGAAATGTATCGTTCCTGCAGTTAAACTGCAATGGACTGCGAGGCAAGATTGATGAGATTGTAGATTTTATGAGTCGGAAGAGCATATCGGTCGCAGCGATCCAGGAGACAAAGCTGACTAACACCTGCAGCTTGCACAGTTGTCACGGCTACAATGTGCTACGTAAGGATCGCTCAAGGAATGGAGGTGGGGGATTGGCCTTCGTTATACACCATTCCGTGCAGTATAGACCTATCTCGCCTGCGCTTGACGCTAGTGACCCATACATGGAATGTATGGGGGTAGCAGTCAGGTCTGGTACTGCCGAGATAGAGATATACAACGTGTATATACCGCCGGTTGGCAGCTGTGTCCCGATTAATGGCCAGGCCTACAGCCCCGACATAAGTGGGTTGCTATCTGGCCATAGTCGTCTGGTTCTGGGGGATTTCAATGCACATCACTCGTCATGGCATTCTCCCCTAGGCAACGACCAGCGTGGCATAGCTCTGGCAGAGCAGATAGATAGCTCCACGTTTTGCACGGTGAATGAGGATGCCCCCACTAGGATTACGAGGAGGTGCAGCAGCTCGCCAGACATCTCAATCGCATCCCCTGATCTCCTGAGTGACGTATTCTGGCAAGCCGTCATCTCTTTGGGGTCAGACCACCTCCCCATAATCCTCACCATCGACCGACCACCCGACTTCATAACCTCTGAGCGCCGAACGTTCATCAACTACAAGAAGGCCAATTGGACTGGCTTCAGAGAGTATACCAATCGCCGCTTCAATGAACTGCCACCCCCCTCTGATGTGCTTGTGGCCGAGAGGAAACTCCGAGACATCATCAACGCAGCAGCCGCTCGCTTTATACCAGCCGGTCGAATACCGCAAGTGCGACCCAATTTCCCGGCGCAAGCAGTGGTACTCGCAGACGAGCGTGATGGGATTCGTGCTATGGACCCCGCTAACCCCAGAATCAGCGAGCTGAATCTGGAAATAAACAGGGTAGTCAACGAACATAAGCGGAATTTGTGGCTGGAACACTTGGAGCAATGTAACTTAGGCACCGGTGCAGGCAAATTGTGGGCCACTGTTAAGTCTCTCTCGAACCCCGGTAGACGGGACGACAGGACCTCAGTCACTTTTGGCGAGTTAACCGTGACTGATCCGTAGAGATGCGCCAGGTTGTTCAACCGTCAATTTATCGTGCATCCCGAGAGAGACAGGGCAAGGAGCCATTCGCCGTATTCGTGGTCTCCGAGCCGATGAACAGCCATCACAATTTACCGTGGGCGAAGTTACGAATGTCATCCGTGGCGCCAAATCTTCCAAGGCGTTGGGCCCCGACGGAATCTCTACATTGATGCTGAAGAATCTGGATTTACCTGGAGTTGAGTACCTTACCACTGTCCTTAACCTGTCATTGAACACTCTTATAGTTCCCGATGTCTGGAAAATGGGCAGAGTGATCCCGCTACTGAAGCCTGGTAAAGACCCGAGTTTGGGGGAGTCGTACAGACCGATCTCCCTTCTCTCACCAGTGGCTAAGACGCTTGAGGCATTACTCCTCCCGAGCCTCGTAGGAGAATTTCCATTCGCCGAGCATCAACACGGATTTCGGAGACTGCACAGCACAACAACAGCTTTGCATGCCATCACCACACACATTTGCGTGGCTTCAATCAACCCAGGCCATGTGATAGGACGGTCCTCGTGGCATTGGACCTATCGAAGGCATTCGACACGGTCAGCCATGCCAAATTATTTGAGGACATCGCCAACACGTCCCTCCAGCCAGGCCTTAAACGTTGGGTCGCGAATTATCTGTGTGGCCGCCAGTCATTTGTGGAATTTAGGGATAAGAAGTCAAAACACCGTAGAGTGAAACAGGGAGTTCCCCAAGGCGGGGTGATATCTCCGGCTCTGTTTAACCTCTACCTATCCTCCATCCCACCTCCTCCAGACGGCATAGAGATCGTATCATATGCGGACGACTGTACGATCTTGGCATCAGGCTCCCCACCCATTGATGACATCTGCGATAGGTTGAACGTCTACCTCAACGAGCTTGCCTCATATTTCGCTGCAAGAAATCTGAAGATATCCGCCACCAAATCTTCAGCCACACTGTTCACTACAAATACGCGTGAGGTGAATTCTGAGCTGACTGTGATGGTCGATGGAGAATTGATTCCGACCATCAAGTGTCCCAAAATACTTGGCGTCACATTTGACAGCTCCTACACTTCCTCCCCACATGCCACAGCAATCTGCAATAAAGTCAAAAGTAGAAACAAGGTCCTCAAGTCACTCGCTGGCAGCACTTGGGGTGCAGACAAAGAAACCTTGTTGACCACGTACAAAGCAATTGGCCGGTCTGTGGTAAGTTATGCAGCGCCAGTGTGGTCACGTCAGCTTTGTGACACGCAGTGGAATAATATTCAGATCTGTCAGAATGCCGCCCTCCGAACTGCGACGGGCTGCCTCCTTAGTTCTCATGTGGACCACCTCCACCAGGAGACAAAGATCCTACCAGTGCGAAGACATAACTACATGCTGTCTAAGCAATACCTTCTGGGCTGTTATCGCAGAAATCATCCAAATCATCATCTTGTGGATAGATACCCACCGCCCAGAAGCCTTAAGGTAGATCTACATGATCTAGAGCGTGAGGTCCAGCGCTACAAGAGAGAAACTCTAGATCAAGCGGCATATCAAGCGGGTCTGAACAACATTCATGCAGACACGGTAGCAGACGCGTTAACTGGCTACCGGGTGAATGTAGTCCTTGGAGAACGACCGCCACCCATTGCACCCGAAGAAATCGACCTCCCCCGGCAAACCAGAGTGATTCTGGCTCAATTACGTTCCGGCAGATGCAGCCGCCTCAATTCCCACAGAGCTAGGATTGATGCCGACGTGCAAGATGTATGTCCCGACTGTAACCAGGGACCGCACGATACACGTCACCTGTTTAACTGCCCGGCCAGACCCACTCGACTCAGACCCAGATCCCTGTGGACGCACCCCATCTTAGTCGCGGAGTTCCTGGGTCTTGACACTCAACAGAATCAAGCAGACGAAAGATAGTACACAATAAACTGCTACAACAACAACAACAACAACGGCCTTCTAGGGGTGCTTAGTATTACATTCGTAGATATCAAATTACCTCTCTGACCGTACTCAATAGGTAAAATGTAATAATTCTGTTTCTAAAATTATTGATGTTCTATTGGGTTGCCCAAAAAGTAATTGCGGATTTTTTAAAAGAAAGTAAATGCATTTTTAATAAAACTTAGAATGAACTTTTATCAAATATACTTTTTTTACACTTTTTTCTAAATCAAGCTGAAAGTAACAGCTGATAACTGATAGAAGAAAGAATGCAATTACAGAGTCACAAGCTGTGAAAAAATTTGTCAACGCCGACTATATGAAAAATTCGCAATTACTTTTTGGGCAACCCAATATATGAAATTCCAAAAGTTAGTCAATTTGGGCCTATTTTGTTTTCATTAGTTATGACTGATCTTCCATCGATTTCCACATTCTGTCAAGTACTTATGTATGTATGCTGATGATGTTAAACTCTTTAAAACCATTCAGAAAGTTACTGTATCTTTATCGTATTAATTGCGAATACCCGAATCGTATTAATTGCGAATACTCTATGATAAAATTACCACATTAACCACGCTCGACAACGCTGTCTATTAGCTGTGATTTTTCCTAATGCATGTGTTTTTGTCTAATTACAGACTTTTTTCTGCAACCATTACACTACTGCCATGGTACACATGATTCTGTGCATCTGTTGGAAGTTGTATTGATGGCTTCGAACGCTAGACAACGGCAATGGCTATGTCTATTAGCTGTACTTTTTCCCAATGCATGTGTTTTTGTGTAATGACAGAACTTTTTTCTGCTGTTTGTTTGTTTTCAATTAAAATTTTAACTAAGTTATTCATTTTTTAATTGTGTCCGGTATTTTTCTAATTACGATCCGTTTTTGTTTTCAATTACGATTTTTAATTAAAAAATGAATTGATCCAATAATTTTTTTATTGAATCTGAACTTTTCAATTACGATCCTGATTCAAATTTTTGTAAGTTTCAATAAACAAAATTTAATTGATTCAATCTTATTTTTACTTGGTTCTAAAAACATTTGAATTACGATCGCGATTGAAATTTTTAAAATTTTCAATTAAAAAATTAATTGATTCAATCATTTTTATACCCCACTCTCTGGTACAAGGTATTATAACTTAGTGCATTTGATTGCATTGGGTATTATAACTTAGGAAGAGAGATAGGCCCATAAGTATACCGATCTTCTCAGAATGACTTTATGATTCGATTTAGCTATGTCCGTCTGTCCATGTTAACTACAGGTCGCCATTTTCATCCGATCGTCTTCAAATTTTTACTTCTTAGGCCACTCCAAGCGCATGTATTGACCAATCTTGCCAAAATCGTGCACAACGCTATCCTCGATGACTACCACAATATCTAAGAAGTTGGTCAAAATCGATTTAGATGTAGCTCCCATATATATGTTCGTCAGATTTTGAGTAATTTGTTGTCATTTGTCAAACGTAGTTATTACATTTTGAACATATTTGCTTTGCTCGAGATTTGATAAGGGGATTTTTATAAAACATCCGCCGAGGTCCCTCAAAATTGGTTCAGAATTATAAAGAGCTCCCACTATGTGTTTATAGGGTCGGTATTATAAAGTCGGCACGTTTATTCAAAAAAAAAAAAAAAACAACAAAAAAGGCTCATGATGTAAAATTTCTTAATATGGCTCTTTGCTGTATCATCTAGCCAATACGAATAACTAAAGTTCTGTTTCACTCTTATTTGCGTCCTAATATCAATGGAAAAGAAAAAAGTCTGAAAGATAAATCAAAAAAGTTTACGTTCACAACCCATTTCTCTACACATTTTCGTTATTTTGCGGGACTTTTGAGAAATTATATGGCACTTGACATTCTTAATAATTAGTATAGATATAAGGACCTCTCCAAATGTTTTCTTCACAAATTCAACTCATGGTACTAAGGTATAGCTCGAAATATGATAAGATGCAGAAATGTCTTTGTAAATACAAAAACTGATCATTATAAAATATTTGTAAAATATATCCTGCCGTGAAATTGCAATCAACTGTCGAAAAACCACGTTCATGTGTATAGAAATTCATTAATAATTATATAAACAGTAACACTTCATCATGAATTTTTTTATTGGTTAAACATCGTCCACCTGGACTTTAGATTGAGATTTAAAATTTTCAAGTTACCAAAATAGAAAATTTAATATTAAAATCTAATATAGTATTATCACTTAAATAAATAACTGACAAATTTATTGAATGTAAAAAAAAAAACGTTTTTGAAAATTATTGTAGTAACATAGTCTAATCCGAACACCAAGAAAAAGCAGCAAATGTGAGATATTGGGTTGCCCAAAAAGTAATTGCGGATTTTTCATATAGTCGGCGTTGACAAATTTTTTCACAGCTTGTGACTCTGTAATTGCATTCTTTCTTCTGTCAGTTATCAGCTGTTACTTTTAGCTTGCTTTAGAAAAAAAGTGTAAAAAAAGTATATTTGATTAAAGTTCATTCTAAGTTTTATTAAAAATGTATTTACTTTCTTTTAAAAAATCCGCAATTACTTTTTGGGCAACCCAATATAATCAGTGATGGAAACGAATTCAATTGAATTACCTATAAGAACTGTTGGATTAGCTAAGACCTAAAAGTGTGTTGTCAACACTGAGATGTTTTTAAGACTAGTAGGTAGAGTATCCCATAGCCTTGACAATCGTATTACAAATTATCTTTCAAATACAACATGAATGAAACTTTCAATAAGAATTTGAGAATTCCGGTTGAATACAAGAATTGAAAGCAAGGAAGAAGGTTACTGGGTTCACCGTACTTAAGGGTATTTAAGAAATTGCAGAGGCATCTCATATTGAGAAAGTACTTAAAGGAACTTCCAAGTAATTGTTTCGCAAAGTATTCGTAGAGATCTGCGACAGTCGAGGGCGTTTTTGGCACATTCTTCAGGGATTTAATGGCTGCCTGGCTGTATGAGCAGTTGTCGTTATGACATTATATCTTACCGCATACTTAATTACAAGGATCTCCGCTTGATACACACTGCAGTTGTCGGATAATCTTTTCGAAATGACCAGTTCTAGATCTTTAGAGTAAACCCCAAAGCCCACCTGGTCGTCTAATTTAAAACCATCCCTATAGAAGTCTATTGAACTACTATTATTAGGGATAACGTAGTTCCAATCGGCTCTATCAGGAATAGTGGTACAGTAAACCCTCATATTTTTCAAAATAATCTGTTTATGGCCATATGTGTACCATGTCAAACCCCTTAACTTTTGAAAGCAACAAAACGAATAGTTTGGAGTTTGCTACACAATTCTGAGAGGTACCGAAATACATTTAAAAAAAAGGTTTAACTTAGTGAGGGTTAAAATGCAATATATTTTCAATTTAAATACCTTTTATTTTTTAGTTAGATCAACTAAAAATTAATTGAAAATTTCAATTATTTTTTTACGTTCATTAAAAAAATAATTGGATATTGCAAAAATTTCTACCTTTTTTAAAAGAATATGCATTGTTTTAATAAATATTTTTCAATCACCTTTCTAAAAACATTGATTGATATTATCATTTTCATGATTGAAAACAATTAATCGAGTCAATCAATTTCGTTATTGAAGCCGATTTTTAATCTTTTCTGTGCATTCCCGACACTCAGAAAAATAACACGACAGTTTTTTCAATTAAAAATGTAATTAAAAATATAAACATTTAAAAATAAAAAATTAATTGAGTCAATAATTTTTTTATTTTAATACGTAGTTGTTCTTCAATTACGATCGTGATTGAAATTTAGGTAATTTTCAATTAGTAACTCAATTGATTCAATCACTTTTTTAATTGAATCTTAACTTTTTCAATTACGATCGTAAAAGACTTTTTTGGCATTTTCAATTAAAAAATTAATTGATTCAATCATTTTTTTTATTGTATTCAAAATTTTTGGCATAATCTCTTTAACGCCGCATTTATAACCATACAACAATCAAAGAGTTATCTCTTCCCGTTCTAAAATGGCAGATTTTGTACTATTTTTTCGATTCTATCCCACTGTGTGTTTGTTTATTTTTGCACTTTGTTATTTTTTAAACCTAATTCTGGCCAGGCGCCAAAAATCTGGCCTTGTCATACCGAGCATCATAGGCACTTAGTTTTGTGCAAGAGCCGGTGCCGCCAGGCCTCTCACTGAGTCTCTCCGCTATGCAACGTGCGTTTTCGAAAAATTTTGAATATAACATTTGCAAATTTTCAATGTCATCAATCAATCTGTGATTGATATTACCATTTTCGTAATTGAGCACCGCACGGGCTGGAACTATGAATATTATTATTCTATATTAAAAAATATAACTTCTGAGCTCCAATTTGGGTGGTTTCCATTGTTGTCGTAAGAGAGCTACCGAGCACGTCCACCACGCAAAATTAAAAGTGAGCTCGTAGTGCTATATGTCCCGTTATGTGACCCACAGCTATACCGATATTTTCCTTACTTCCTTTCGGTAGTAGCTCCATCTTCTCCGAACGTTTCGCTGTTCCACAGTGTTACATGAGCGTTCGTCGCCCGCGCCCTTAACTCGGACTGCGTCGACCCGAGAGGCTTCGGAGGATGTCGCTTGCGTTGTGGTTTAATCTTGAATCGGACAAAACTCATTGAAATGAGAGAACCTCTTCCCGCAGCTCCTAAATGGAAAATGGTCGTGAGCAAATTTGCAATAAGCATACTACTGCTGCTTATGCCTAGGAGGAGAGTCATTCGTCGTAGCCGATGGACAGCCATCATAATATACCGTGGACGAAGTTACGCATGCCATCCGTGGCACCAAGTCATTCTGGATCTACCTGAAGATTCTGGATTTATCTGAAGTCGATTACATTTCAACTGTTCTCAACAGTCCTTTAGTATGCAATGTCTGGAAGATGGACAGAGCGATACCACTACTGAAGCCTGGAAAGGACCAGAGAATGAAATCGTACAGACCTATCACCCTGCTTTCACCAGTAGACAAGACGCTTGAGGTACTACTCCTCCCTAGCCTCGCATGTTTATCGAAGACTGCATATCACGACAACTGCTTCATATGCCATAGCCGCACATATTTGCCGAGGTTACAATCAGCCCCGGCGATTAATGGGATGGTCCTCGTGGCACTGGACCTAAAAAAGCTATTCGACACGGTCAGCCGTGCCAAACTATTTGTGGATAACGCCAAAACGTCCCTCCAGACAGGCTTGAAACGGTGGGTCGTGAATTATAAGTGTGCTCGCCAGTCATTTGTGGAATTCCCTCCAGACGCCATAGAGATCCTTCAGACGGTATAGAGATCCTCCAGACGGCATAGAGATCGTATCATATGCGGACCAATGCACGATCATGGCATTTGATCCTATCCGTGCGAAGACATAACTAAATGCTGCCTAAGCAATACCTTTTAAGCTGAGACCATCGCAGAGACCATCCAAATCATCATCGTGGATACCTATCGATCCACCGCCCAGAAACCTCGCTCTCACGATCTAGAGCGAGAGGTTCAGCGCTACAAGAGAGAACCTCTAAATGTAGCGACATATCAACCGGGTCTACACAACATTTATGCAGGCACGGTAGCAGATGCGGTGAATAGCCACCAGGTAGTGCGGTCCTTGGAGAACGACCGCCACCCATTGCACTGAAGAAATAGACCTCACCGACAAGACAGAGTGGATCTGGCTCAATAACGATCCGACAGATGCAGTCGCCCCAACTCCTTCAGACCAAGGATTATTACCGACGTGCAGGACGAATGTCCCGATTGCGATCAGGGACCACACGATACACATCACCTGTTCAACTGCCCAGCAAGACCCACTCGACTCAGACCCAGATCCCTCTGGACGCACACCACCTAAGTCGCAGAGTTCCTGGATCTGGATATTCAAAAGAACCAAGCAGACGAAAGATAGAACACAACACACTGCTACAACAACAACAACCTGATTGTAATTTTCACTTCGGATCCCTCAAGGTTTGATCCATCCATGAATCATACAACGAACGTAGTATTTAGAACTTCATTTTAATATGTTTCGTCTACGATATTGCTAAGGGTATACCAACAAACTTTTGGATTTGGATTGTTTTTAAGAAGAAATGCCGGAATTATGTTTTCATTACATCGTATACACAGCATGCAGTAGTTTTCTAATGCGCCTGTCCATGAATTGGATACCAATACTAGTAAATGTTGGGCAAGCAAACATGTGCAATCTTCCAAATTCCAAAGATACTACGTCAAATCGACAGGTAACTTCA
Source organism: Stomoxys calcitrans (assembly GCF_963082655.1). Classification (NCBI taxonomy): domain Eukaryota; kingdom Metazoa; phylum Arthropoda; class Insecta; order Diptera; family Muscidae; genus Stomoxys; species Stomoxys calcitrans. The sequence continues at coordinate 100,374,553 of NC_081554.1, forward strand.
GTTGAGAGGTACATTTACTATAAAGTTCCTCTGAAGAGAGAGGGAGGCTTTTATTCAAATATATACTGCAACATGTCTATGAATTGCCATATATACAAATATAGACAATCCAGTCGAATTGACCCGCTAATGGTAGGCTTTAAGGCCTCATAATCAAGTGCACCAAAACATCGTGGAAGGAAAAAACGCTGCGCAAGTTGTAAAAACACATACAAATTTGTAAAGGGTGATTTTTTTGAGGTTAGGATTTTCATGCATTAGTATTTGACAGATCACGTGGGATTTCAGACATGGTGTCAAAGAGAAAGATGCTCAGTATGCTTTGACATTTCATCATGAATAGACTTACTAACGAGCAATGCTTGCAAATCATTGAATTTTATTACCAAAATCAGTGTTCGGTTCGAAATGTGTTCAAATTTTGAGAAATTTTGTTCAGCGATGAGGCTCATTTCTGGTTGAATGGTTACGTAAATAAGCAAAATTGCCGCATTTGGAGTGAAGAGCAACCAGAAGCCGTTCAAGAACTGCCCATGCATCCCGAAAAATGCTCTGTTTGGTGTGGTTTGTACGCTGGTGGAATCATTGGACCGTATTTTTTCAAAGATGCTGTTGGACGCAACGTTACGGTGAATGAACACATTTCGAACCGAACACTGATTTTGGTAATAAAATTCAATGATTTGCAAGCGTTGCTCGTTAGTAAGTCTATTCATGATGAAATGTCAAAGCATACTGAGCATCTTTCTCTTTGACACCATGTCTGAAATCCCACGTGATCTGTCAAATACTAATGCATGAAAATCCTAACCTCAAAAAAATCACCCTTTACAACAAAAGGGAGAGTGCACTTAGTGCCTAATCTGACATACTGTGGAGGGTGGAAGGTGAGTTACTTTATCCACTACCTTCCACCCTTCATAACTGCTGTTGAACGGACAGTTTGGTTTGGATGAAGTCGTTGCTGCCTCTACTGTTGTTAACAGCAAATTAAAGTGAACAACTTTTAGAACATACATAAATCGCTTGTCCTTGAAAAAGTAGAGAGCACGAGCGAAAGCCATTTTATAAAAATGCAGAAGCACAACGCTCACCTTTCTCCCTTTAGTTAGACATACTGCCAGTCGCACTGCGATACGTCGGCACCTACAGACCCTCCCCATGCACCCATTTTCGTCATCGTTGAAAAGCAGCTGATATAAACAGACACATAGAGTGCAAAACGGAGTGGAGTTTTAGGTATGTATGCATGCAACTAATATGTACCGACAAAAAGGTGGTTGAAGAATCGATTTATTTTATTCTCTCAGCAAACATGTTTTTTTTATGGTATAAAATTTTGCTTTTAGATATCCCCAACTTAATTTATTGAATAGAAAAATGTTCAAAAAAGTTCAGCAAAATTTCGCAACTATGTATTGTCCTATTACCGTAATAGTTCAGAAGTGGTGCACAGCTGTGAAAACCTGCCTGGCTTCTTATGCCATGCCAGAAATCAACCGACCGCACCCAAAGTAAAACAGACTGCAGACATTGTGAAAAACGAAAAAGAACAGAGGCAAAAGGACGTGGTGGCACAAAACAACGATCAACACTTACCAGCTATGACCGTGTCATTTAAGTTGTACTTGGTGCCAGTCTTTGGGAAATCCTTCAGCTTCCGATTAGTTAATATAAGTTCACCACTTAGATGAGCCTCCTCCAAAATACGCTCTAGGGAGCGGGCCAGTTGATGATGGTGACCACCAGATGTCGGACCAACGCCTCCGCCAGGACCCATATTGCCTCCAACCACACCCACACTTGTATTGTGGAGGCGATTGTAGACGGCAGCTGTCGCTGCCATCCTCATCCTGAAATTTTTTTTTTTTTGAAAACGTTTCTCAAGCTGATAATTCAAGGAAACAAAATTCCTGGTACACTTGTATTCCGCCCGTCTGGGACTTATTCCATTTTTACTTGAGACCCAAATCGACACACACACACAATACAACTTCTTTACACTAAAATAACTAAAAAATTTCAATATTTAATCAATCATTTGGGAGATTTTATTTCAAGAACCGGAGGAACCGTGGAAAACAAGAGAGCGCAGCAAAATTATCAAATAATATTACTCCCCGACCGTGTGCACAAGACTTCTCGGTGGAATATGATTTTACTCACACTGAGAGAACAAAGCCATTACGAACTTAACGGCGTCGAGAAATGTCACTAGCGTCCCCGCCAATGTTGCCATAAAACTCATTAAGAGCCACATCTCTGTTTAAAGAGGATGTAAATAAAGGCTGTAACTACGTTTTTTTGTTGGGGAAAAAATTTCCTTACATCGTTCTTTCGGTGGTTTGACAAGGTTACCACATTTGATTTTTTTTTTGGTTTTTTTGCCAATATGTTGCAATTTTCATATAAAAATTCATATGGCACCAACCAATTTATCAGCTACTTACATGTTTACATACAAATGTGAGTGTGTGGACTGCACTCAAATTAATATATGTTGTTGCAATTTCAACCAAAACCCAACCCTTCGAAATTAATAAATAATGAAACACAAAACTATTTTAAAAGAAACGAATTATGCTTTTATTTGTAAAATTAATAACATTTTGAAGTATTTTGTATAAGTTAAATAAACACAACTTTCCAAAAGCCTTTGCCTGCATCTTCCACTAGCATACAAATAATGTTGTTGTAATAGCAAGACCAAAAGCACAACACTTTCACAATCGTTATTACTTCGTACAAAAGTTTGTTATGAAAGAAATATTTATTTTTCATTTATTTTAGAAGTACATCTATTTATATTTTTATATTTATATACAAATAGTTTCCTATTTATGCATCCACAAACAATGTTTTTTTCCACCCCGAGTAAGTACCAACAAGATAACTAACAAACACTTTACAGTTACAATTAGAAGACGACTTGTTGCGCAGCAACTGTGATTGTGCTCTTCTTGGGCGTCGTGAAATGTAAATTTTCACTAGATGAAAAAACAAGTTAAAGCGAAACAAACACTTTTCATCAATATATTCCGCTTATTTTTTTATGTAGAGTTTCACCGCGAAAACCGAATATAGTACCAACCTTAACAGAGAAGTTGACATCCACAATACCAAGTACTGCCAAAAATGAAAAAATTGTATGTCGGCTGATCGCTTGGCTTAACCTTGTTCAGTAAATCCTGAGGTGTCGGTAATAATTTTATTTTTCTTCAAAGCAAGCAGCAATGCAGAAAAATTAAAAAAAAAACAATTGTATAACAAAAAGGAAATAAAATAAGATACACATATTGAAAGCCAAGACTGCCGAAACCGTACATACGTGCATTACGCCATAGTTTCCTTCACGGAGAAGGAAATAATCCGTATTTACAAAAATGCAAACTACGCAAACTGCATGCTATTGAGAGCAGAATTTTCATTTCATTTCATCTACATTCATTTCATCTACATTCACATGAGCCACCAACCAGTCTATATGCGAAGTTCAAATTCTTTATCTATATATGATTTATCTATGCCCTGGCTATCACTCGCCGTAAAGGCCGGTACCAAAATATATTCATTTACAGGTAGTGGCAGTTGCCCAACAAAATATATAGTGCACTATCTGTCAAAATTAGTGCAACTCTGATTTTGTGTATGTAACTATTGGTTTGCCCAAAAAGGAATTGCGGATTTTTCATATAGTCGGCGTTGACAATTTTTTCACAGCTTGTGACTTTGTAATTGCATTCTTTCTTCTATCAGTTATCAGCTGTTACTTCTAGCTTGCTTTAGAAAAAAGTGTAAAAAAGTATATTTGATTAAAGTTCATTCTAAGTTTTAATAAAAATGCATTTACATTCTTTTAAAAAATCCGCAATTACTTTTTGGGCAACCCAATAGTTTGAGCAATTTTTCGTCGTTTGCGTGTGATGTGGTTCCTAACTATAATAGGCACACACAACCAAATCCCGTTGACAGATAGTGCACTTCGCGAAAAAAAATTTTACTCAGCTTTTAACGGTACACTACCTGGTAATTATGTCATGGCCGGTACCATGGCGGAAGAATTAAAGGTGGTCTCATTTGTACAACAACCACAAATCATATGGTTCAATCCGCCATCTTGTCATCAAGCTCATCGACGTTTTGCTAACGCGCCTACATGCCGTGTAATGGAGCCTTTAATGATATTCATGAGGCCTATCCACTTTATGTTTTCGTAAGTGACCTAACCTTCTATTAGAGAATCCTTTCGGATTCGTTAGCTTTTGGAAAAATAAAAGGCTCCTTCCGCTAAAGGCAAAGACAGAATGAACGCGCTAAGCATTGTTTTTGAGCGTTGCTTTGAAAATTGCAACTCTGCAAGCAAATCCTACAAAAGCAAAGCGCAAAAGTTAAACAATATTTAACTCTGACGCTTAAAAATACTGTTTCATCTGAGTCTGATTTGAGTGGTTCTGTTTGGCGGGACAGTTAAACAGGTAACGTGTGGTCCCATGTCACAATCGGTCAGCAGGTCAGTAGGAGTTAAGGCTGCTGCATTCACAGGATCTTTGCGCTTTACATGTCATCATCATACAGTGTCAAAATCCAATAAACCAAATAGAATTTAATTAGTGTAATAATTTTGCAATTTTAAACGTTTCCTTCATGACCCAAATATACGTATGACATATGAAGTTAGGCAAACAATTGGACTATTTCTATGTTCACACCCAAGGCAGATTTAAAAAGGTGGTCTCACACGAACAGCCGGCCAGGTTTGACGGTAATAAGATGCCAGATTTTTTTTTGCATTCTCTTTGTTACATATTCTCTGCACATGTACGCACAATTTTCTTTGTGTGTGTTGGCAAAACGTCGATCAGCTTGATAACAGGATGGAGGATTTCACCGTATGATTTGTGTTTGTTGTACAATTAGCCCCGTTTACACTGCTCATTAAATCCGGATTTAAAGCTCTCTTCAGCTGATTTTATAAAGGTATAGCAACTGATCTAGCAATTAAATCCGGATTTAAAAAGCAGTGTAACGGGGATTTAAGCCAATGAGTCAATGTAGACATGGCATAACATTTATATTGCGCTGAGACTCTTACCCTGCATTACCAAACCGTACGAACGCACCGTAAGAAAAGACGTGGAAACGCAAAACTCAAATTACAATGCAGATTGAGTTGATAGCCCAAACGGACGAGAACCACCAGAGTTGCGCACTTTAATCTGTTCCATCTGTATGGTACCATCTAATAGACTACAAACCAATCGTTTGTTTTGGTTTGTAGTCTATTTCCTCTTTGATTAGAATTGTTTGAAAAAAAAAATATGTAAAAGGGTCTTTAATTTCAAATGAAAGTCCAAGTATTGAATTGAAATCAAAGGGTTGGGTGACATTACGTTGCCGTACAGAGAAATGTTGACAATAGTCCTAAAGCTTGTATCCCATCACTGGAAGTACAAGCTAGACGTAGCGATGTCCGAGTGGCCAGTACATCTTTCCTTGCTTCGAAGATGAGATAAAGAAATACAGCAATTTCAAGCGAAAATTAAACAAACAAATGTGCGAGTTAGCGAGACAATTATTCGATGATTACTTACGATTCTGGCAAATACGGGCTTCCCTTTTGTAGTTATATAATTTAATACAATCAAAGCAATCATAAACAATAACAATTTATTAAAAAATTACCTGCACTCGTGTCGTGATTGATGTACGTGCGTACGTGTGTAAATGGGCCAGCGATGCAGTAGGAAAGAAGAATAGAGCAAAAGAAAGTTTTCCCCTTCACACAACTGCCCCCAATTAAGGAATAAATTACAATCATTTAAAGCAAAGAAGGGCCTAACATTTTATTCGTCTGGTTAATGCGTGTGAGTGTATGTGTGAATCGCGTCATCCAGGTGTAAATATATGATCAGATCACAAATTCCAAACAAATATTTAAGCATTTGCATAATAAAGCGATTTTGAAAAAAGTAGCCAGCCGAGGCCAACAACATCTCCTGAAAGAACAGAACCGAAACGAAAGCAAGTCCGAAGCAAAGCGTAGTGTTGTGAACAAGTGTGAAAAGAAGAAACGAATAATCGGTAGAATTAACAAAAGCGAAAAATAAAAATATTTGTTGTTTACCTTTGTCATCTGCGTTTTGTTGGATGTTCTCACAGCTGTTTTATTTGCATTGGTGTGCGGTGTGAGAGGTTGCGGTTTCTGTGTGTGCGGCCAACTTCTTCGTTGGATGCCCATTTGGGTAAAGTACCATAAGTGTGTCAAAAAGGTAAGTTCTTCGTAGTCTAATAGGCAAAGGCGATAAGAGTGTCCCACCAATTCGATCCTAATTTTTCGGGAGTGTGTTAAAAAGTGTCAAATAAAAAGAAAAGTCATTTAAAAAAAGAAATATGAGTGATCAAAATGAGAATGCTGCTGTTCAAGCAGATGCTCCATTACCTGAAACCTCGCAACAGTTCGTTCCACCAACACCCAGCTCCAATGCCACAACTCCTACTTCATCTGTGAGCGGTGCTCCTGTTAGCCGCTTAAAGGCACCCACAAACTTTAGCGGATCATCGTCTTCTGTGTCGAAAATCGGCAGACCATGCTCGCACTCGGCTCCAAAAGCAGGACCACCACCAAGAGGTAAGTAACCCAGACATTTTTAGACTCTTCACCCTTCAGACCACAGCAGTTGTAACTCCAAAACTGTTGTGCGAGTGGTGAGTTATAAAAATGCCAAAACTATTTCTGTAGAAATTGTTCTCCTTTTTTTATTTTAATTCATTTTTAAAAAACTAATTATTTCCAAAAATCTGCTTTTAATTAAAAATTTTTAACAAAGCTCTCATTTTTTCCCTGGTTCTGGAATATGTAGATATGTCTGAGGCTGTAACTTTTAAACTTCCAAAGAGATTTAAGAGGTTTGTTTTACAAAAAATTTATCATACCATTGTGTACAACTTTCGAAATATCGACAAAAAATTATTAAGTGTACATTTTAGCCTCCTTTTTAAAGTGTTTTCTGAATAATTCGGCCAGTTTTTTTGCTTTTTTCTGTAACATTATTCTTGCAAGTAAATGATTGGAGAAAACAGGAAAACATAATTTTGTGAATATCCTTGAGGCTCGCAAATGTTTTAACCGTATTTTTGTTCCTTCAGCCGTATAAGACAAAATTTTCGAGCGAAATCCCAAAAGTTTTACATTGGAAAAGAAGCTCTACACCGATACAAAGATGTAGAGAAACCAGAATTCTTAATGCGGATCTACGTGATCTAGAGCGAGAGGTTCAGAGGTTCAGCGCAAGAAGAGGGAACCTCAAACTAATCGGCATATCAAGCGAGTCTGGATCAGTGCTGTGGAGTCTAGCTCTCCAATCCGACCACGGGTCGGAGTCTAAGTCGGAGTCGGTATTACCCGATTTCATTTCATTTTATTTTATTTACCACTAGCCCAACCGGGCCCGCTCCGCTGCGCCTTCTTTAAATCGCTAATATGTTTTTAGGGTTGGCACTTCGCCCTGAATGTGTATATTTAATTCGTGCCACTGTAGCCTATGTCCGCTTATAACGCTGAATGCCTGCGTTCAAATCCTGGCTATAAAATCGGACAAAATTTAAAGCGTTAGTTCTCACCAAAGAGGTGTCGCACTGCGGCACGCCATTCGGACTCGGCTATAAAAAAGTCCGTTATCATTGAGTTTAAACTTTAATCGGAAAGCTTTTATTGATGTGTGAGAAGTGTGCCCTTCTCGGTTCCTGGGTAAATCTTTACTCTACTCCCAAATACCTTTCGTTTGAGTCCTATATTATCGTATTGGTAAATATTTCCGTTTTAGAGATTCAAATACATTTTATGTGAGCCAGCCCCATAATGACATGATCTGTAAAAAAATTCTGTTTGAGGGTGGGGTGGACCCCAGGGACTTTGGCCTGAAAATGAGCATTAATTTCCCGAAAATCAATCAATGTAAACATCAACTATATTTTGTTGTTGTTGTTGTTGTTGTAGCAGTGAGTTATACACTGAGGCGGCAGCCCTTACCGATGAAGAAGTCTATCGGGTCAATCCGGTACGTACAACCGGCTGCCATGGGATTGAACTATCTTTTGTATAATAGGGAGGTGTTGTTGTTGTTGTAGCAGTGTGTTGTACACTGAGGCGGCAGCCCTTGCCGATGGAGAACTCCATCGGGTCAATCCGGTACGTACAACCGTCTGCCATGGGATTGAATAGGGAGGTGTTTTCGGGTGCGGCTGTTCCCCAAACACGTGGCTCTTCAATTGGATATCAAATTCGTTTTTTTCTCTTAAGCACCTTTCGCTTTGAGTTCTATATTGTCGCGATTGGTCTATATACCTCCCATTACTTGAACCTAATTTTTTATGCCATATTTGTAATCTACTGTCGAATACTTTTCATTTGACGCCCATATTGACATGAAGGTCGAATATATCATTTTCAGGAGTTTTTGGGGGAGGCCCGCTGCATACTTGGAACCAAATTTTAATACCATATTTGTTTTTTAATCTCCAATACCTTCCATTTGATACCCATATTGTGCTTATCGGCTCACTTTTGGTTTTGGGTGGCGTAATTATGGTAAGGGGGAGAACAGCCCCCATCCGATATCTAAAAATTATATAGCCTATGTTTCCTTCCAGACAAACTTACACAATCTGTGAAAGTTTTACGAAAATCGGTTCAGCCGTTTTTGATTCTACGGAAGAAACAAAAAATCCGAGTCCCATATGGTCATGATGGGTCATATGCCCATTTAAGGCGTTTTTGGAGGGGTAGGGTAACTCCTTATTCTTCGATCTGATTTTGTATGCCAGATTCGTAATCTAGTCCCGAATACCTTTCATTTGAAGCCGGTATTGACATGAACGTCTAGACCCGAATTTTAATATCATATACAAACAACCAAACCGACAAACAAGCAAACACAAATTCAATTCTTTGTAAAAAGAAGCCTATTAAAATTTGAAACAATGAGTTGTACTATGCATACTGATGCCCGAACCAAATATGGTCCTAATCGGACTATATTTATTGCCATAAAGACCAATATGCCGATTTAGTAGTATTTACAAAACCTAAAACAGCTTAATAGTAGGTTTATTTTACAGTTCTATAAAAAAACTTACTTTAGTTCTACAATACTTTAAGTTATGTGAATACATTTTTTGTACCAATCATTAGACTTTCATCTTTTGAATTTTGGCCAAAGACAGCGACCATTGTGCAATGTACCTGAAAAAGTTAACCTCCCCGACAAGCCAGAGTACTTCTGGCTTAGCTACGATCCTGCAGATGTAGTTGTTCGTCATAGCTATAATATTTAATCTACAATTTTTAACTGTAATTTAATAAATAAATAAAAGCACAGAGACCAAGAATTGATGCTAACGTGCAGGATGTGTGTCCCGATTGTGACCTGGGATCACACGACACACGTCACCTGTTTAACTGCCCAGCCAGATTCACTGAAGTCAGACCCAGATCCCTATGGACGTCCCCCACCTTAGAATTCGTTATATATTTTATAAACCCAAAACTTTTATTTGCCAGGACGGTCTACATGCAGATATATCCAAATATGGTCTCATCTCCAGTATATTTGACACTTTTCAAAAATTTATCGAAGTAAGGAGATAGGTCTCTATTGCAACTACATACGTTCAAATAAGCAAATGCTCAAGAGGCATATCAGCATATGTGGGATATATCAAGATGCAGTCCGATATAGCGGAAGAACGGAACTTAATTTTCTGTGAGTATTGTAGGGTAAAAATTTATCGATAACTATCCAGAACCACGTTGTACTAAAATTCTATCCAGAATGGAGCTGGCAAAATATCGATGGCACCATCGATACTATCGATATTTTATTTTTTGTCTGAATATCGATTGGTGTATTTCCTATCGATACTATCGGCAAAGTTATTCTTGTTTTGCAAAATTGAAGAAAAATAGTGGATCCGACATCCTATAAGATGTACAATGATTTCTCTCATGACTTTCAACTGACTTTATTAAATTAGGATTTCTTTGGTCTGTGCATTGATATCACTTCTATAAAAATCGATCTCACGATTTTTACTTCTCATTACTGATGGGAAATAACCGATAGTATTGATATGTATTATTAGAAATATCGAAAATATCTAAAATATCGAATGTTGGGATTATCGATAGTTTGTCAGTTCTAATCCAAAAAACACAGCAACTGTAAGCTCGTATTTGGGTTGAAAACTGCGCCGCAGATATACCGTTCGATTATATATCGGATTTTATCGGGACTTTAGAAGGTGCAGGTATACTTTGATGACATTTTGGTAGAAGGTTCCGATTTCGAAGATTACAGGGCAAAGTTTTCAACTTGCGTTAGACTCTATGAATATAATACGAAGGTGAATAAAGAGAAATGTATGTTTTGTCATGATAGAATTGAATATTTGGGCTATTCCATAGACTTCGATGGTATTAAACCCAGTAGGTTGAAAATTGAGGCAATTCTGAATGCCCCAGAGCCGGTCAGCAAGACACAGTTTCAATCGTACTTAGGAATGATTCAATACTATTGTATAATAAATATATTCCGAACTTGTCTGCGATGTTTATATGAACTGGCGGGTTAGAACAGAAAGTGGGAATGGTCTCAATTGCATAGAGATTTGTTGCACCGTAGCAAGCGGATTTTAACCGCAACTGAGATATTGACACACTACGACGCCACAAACCTTATGATAGTTTCGACTGACGCCAGCCCTTATGGAGTTGGAGGGTTATTGCCACATATCGTGGATGGAGTGAAAAGACCGGTATTGTTCGCTTCGAGTACCTTGAGTAATGCTGAGCGGAATTATTCACAGTTGCACAGGGAGGCATTAGCAATCATATTTGCTATTAATAAATTCCATTTAAATATATTTATGGGTTCCAATTTACGATTCATACAGATCATCAGCGGTTGCGAGCCAAACGGCAAACGGCTAAACGGCTTCAGAGAGGGGCTAGTATTCTTTCCATGTAATCGTATGATATAAAGTATGAAAAGGGTAAAGAGATGACGAATGATGATGGTCTATCTAGTTTGAGTTTGATGGTCTATCGAGTTTCTTTAGTTTCTCTGTCATCATTTTACGACCTTTATTTTATCTGAATTCGTCAGTTTTTCTTATTTAATTCTACCAACAAATCATTAGCAAGATTTGGCAAAACTTTTTCAACAAGTGGAGGTGGCGATCCTCGTCAAGCTCCTATAGGTGAGCAAGCACGTTTCGGTCCAAGGGACCGATCGCAATCCTAGTGTACTGCCCTACCCCAATCTTCTTGTAGAGATACAATTGAAAACATGACCTTAACCTTGTTAAAAAAAAAATGTAACGATGAAAGCTCAAAAGCGTGTTCGCCGGCATGGCAATTTCCTCTGTGGAAATCGCTAAAGATTTGAATCTCTCATTATTTCCTACATGAAATATTTTTTATTGTGAACTGTAAAGCGAAATCACCACAATTAATGTTGAAGTCTATTACCAAATGCGGGTGGGGCGGATGATTGTGTTGTGTGGCCCTTCTTCTTCTCGGACGCTAAACTTTTTGTGGTAATATTTGGCAGGTTAAGATGGATAAAGTGGTAACCCTTTGTTACATAACTCAAATAGTTTTTTGACATGAACGGATTGAGAATGACGTCGATGGTCTGTCTGTTGGCGAAGAGAAGTTATGATGGCTTATTTTGAAGTTTTCATTATCTTATTAAGAAGACGATTTAAATGTTGCTCTTTTAATTTATTGGGCAGAGGAAGTATTATACCTGATATCAAGTGCATTCAAATTCTTCAAACTTAGAATAGAGCGTGCCATTATGTATCAGAGTGGAGGGCAAAAGTTCCCAAGAATTGAATTTATATGACCTTGCGAACAGGTGGCGTGAGAGAGATTTTCGATTTTTCATAAGAATGTTCTGATGACGAAAAAACTATGTAACTCAATTCAGATTATTTTTGTGTGTACCAGTTAAAAGAAATACATTTGTGTGTAGATTTAAAGTTTTTGTATCCTCTACCATTGACCATTATGTATGTATATTCTTGAACATTAATATTGTCATGCTAAGTCGATCTAGTCAAGTCCATTCGTCTGAAATTTTACATGGCTGGATAACTCGAAAATGCCGTCAGCATTATTGAAGGGACATTCGCCCTTCTCGCCGGGATTGGAATACAATCGTAGTTATATGTGTCACGTAATGATACCGCAAGTCAAACTTGTCTGGTTCTACGATACGGATACACTCAACCGTGCCACATGCGCGTATGTTGGCCTTGAAAGGATTCATATTCACCAAATTTATTAATGGCAGTCCTTTGGCTCTACGACCAAGTTGTCTGGTCTTTCATTCTCCCTTACTATGCTATGATAGCATGTGTAGTGCATGCGGGGAAGATGAGGGACGTTTAAGCATTTCCTATGTCATTATCCGGCTTTTGCATCTAACATATACCGGCACTTAGGTGGGTATACAATACCAGACATGAACCAACTTAGGGGCGTGGCATGAAAAACAATTAAGGATTTTGTAAGTAGAACGGAACTAACTAAATTAGATTTTCTTTTACGAGGTTACTTTTTAGTATTTAGAGCGCACGACAGGCCGATTACTGGCTTAGGTTTAGTGGCAAGGGGTGGATTAATATCCGCAGCCTCTTGTCAATCTAACCTAACATACTACCCAGGAAATCGTTAGTCAACATCAAAATCGAACTTCCCGGTTGAACAAAAAAAAAAATTATTGGTTCCATATAAACCAACCATTCGATGCTGTCGTCAAACCTGAAAGTTTGATTTTGTTTTAAGACCCAAGAATTCTTGGCCAAAACTTCTTGAAACTTGTGGAAGATTTTGATTTTGGCAATCTCCAAAATTTGGCATCCAACTACTAAATTGCACATCAACATTCCATTAAAGATTAGGGGATACTTCTCTCATATCAATGAGTGCAGTCCGTTTAAAGTTCAATGATAAGGGGCATCCTTTTTTATGCCGAGTTCGTGGCTACCATGGCAGGATTAGAATTACTAAGGAGGATAACCACCGCTGAAAATTTTTCTGATGTTCACGCCGGCATTCGAACCCAGGCGTTTGGCTTCATAGGCGGACATGCTAACTTCTGCGCCACGGTTGCCTACAGAGCACATCGTATTATTCGTATTCTAAAAACTGTTGTTGTTGTTTTAGTCATATTTGTTATTATTATTGTTGTTTTTTTAGCAGTGTGTTATACACTGAGGCGGCAGCCCTTTCCGATGAAGAACTTCATCGCGTCAACCCGTAACGTACAACCGGCTGCCATTTGATTGTCACACTTGTATGTGGAGGTTACGATCCCCGTCAAGCTGCATAGGTGAGCAAGCTCGTTCTGGTCCGATTGCCGAGATATGGAGGCCATAGGTTATTTAAAGGCTCCAATTACTCGCCTTGTCATATCGAGTATCACATGCAGTGATGCCAACAATTTACCGGCAAAAAGCGTAATAAAAATTTTAAAAACCGTAAAAAGAATAAAAAGGCACTAAAAGGGCGTCGCCCTCTAATGTCCTCATTTTGATCGTTCAGCTGTTGATTTGGTAAACCCATAAGAACGCCTAGGTTCAAATCCCGAGTAGAGAATCAGAAAAAATTTTCAGTGGTAGTGTTTCTCGCACATTGGTGGCCACATTTGTGGTGTTAGTGATCCCAGATAATTGGCCTATAGTTTTAATCGGACTTTATTCATTGATATGAGATAAGTTTCCTATAGGAATAGGAGAAACTTCTCAGCAAAAAATTTAATAAATAAAAAACACTAACTAGAATCACAAAAAGCGTCCACTTAGTGATTTTTTTTTTGTTTGGCACTAGGTGAAACCTTTTCGGGGTTGGCATCTCTGATCACAGGCAATCAGTATTTGAGGAAGAGCCGGCGCCGGCCGGCCTATCACTGAGACCCTCCACTCGAAATCGCTAATTGTTCGCGTCTCCAATTTCAGCTATTTCATTCCACTATCCGCAACATGTGGACGCTCCCGCACAAATCCGAGCTCAGAGTTCCAACCTATGTGGTGCTCATAGTTAAAGACATCAAAGAATTCGAAGCAATTTCTAAAGTGTTGGTGTTTCATACAAACTGAGAATGATGAAGATCAATAAATACAGGTCGTTTACAGTTGCTATGCATGCTGGTTAACGACTGTTGTTGGTTTGTCTCTTTCGGTCGAACGAAAACACACTCATTAGTCAGGTTATCTAACTCCATTTCAGAGGGCCTGTATGTCTGTCGGGCCGGCAAGCGTAATAGTCGGTATAGAAATTCGTGTTCGAGTGTTGTCCTCGTTATGATTGCCGTAATAAATAATATCGGCAAGGACTGCCGCCTCAAAGTACGTGTTCGTCCTTTTTTCGTCATGGGATAGGAGCATCTCGGAATGCCTTCTCTGCACGTTTTTGGTTCGTGCCGGGATTGAAAAGAACCCTGGACCCGTTTTCTGTTCGGTTTGTCAGAACCGCCTCCATCATCGGTCGATGCTGGACTACCCTCTGACCTCTCCCGTGGTATAGCGAATCCCGTTTTCTTCTTACTGCATCCTGAGGACCTACAACGTTCAAATTTGTACCGTTCTCGTTCGATTTAGGTTCTTAGGCCTATAGACAAAACCTGTTGTACTAAGTTCCTTGATATCTGTGCTGAATATGGTTCAGATCGGTCTATATTTTAATATAGTCCGATCTCCCGATTCGAGGCATAAGGCCAACAAAAGCCCCATTTTTTATCTGATTTTGCTGAAATTTGGTACAATCCGTTTTACTAATTTCTTTGATAACTTTGGCAAATATGATTAAGATCGGCCTATATCTTAATATAGCCCCCATATAGACCGATCTCCCGATTTAATGTATAGGGGCAATAATAACCGAATTTTTTCCCTGAAATTTGGCACAACCCTTTGTTTAATTTTCCTTGATAACTGTGCCGAATATGGTTCAGATCAGATCTTAATATAGCCCCATATAGACCGATCTCCCGATTTTAAGTTTAAGCCAAATAAAAGCCGCATTTTGATCCAATTGCGCTGAAATTTGGCACAACCAATTGTATTAAGTTGAGATTCTTGTTTGAACCGTTAAGTGGAGCGGACGTTTTGTTAAATCGCTAAAGATTACACGTCTAGATTCGGAAACTGCACCGCAGTCTGTCAAAAGGCTGCGGTTACCTGGAGGGCATTCCATGCCTAAAATAACTAGGGCAAACAATAGTAAGATGGGTCCAAGAACCTTTGCTGCATACCTAGGAATAATCGGAGTGGGATAATCAATGGACTGCCTTCAGTATACTCCGTGGTCCTTGTGGAATTTCCTGGGTCTCCTCCAGTTTGTGACGATGCATACTGGTATCGGGCCGGATCCCCTTCGGGGATCAACGCTCAATTGAAATTGAAATGTATCGTTGTGCGCTAAAAAAGATTGGTGAGATCTGGTCAGGAGCAGCACCAGATTTAGTCGAGAGGGAAGATATTCCTTCTCGATCAATGGTACATGCTTGGATTCCCTCAGATACTGAACCGATACTTGGGCGACTAAGGGAATGTAATCCCAACCTTTCAACCACCGACTGGAGGATTGGTAAATTGGGTGAGGCTGATGGTAACCGGAGACATGCAGTATCGTACTAAACTCCGGCTGTCTCGCAAAAAGTCTGAAGGGGTTGTATCCTACGGATTCAACAACTTGAAACCGAAGGTCTATGGATGCGGTGGGGTTGGGGAATCAGGAGACGACTCAGCAGTTGTTGCTAAACACTTGCCTGAGAAATCGGGCCACATCGCTAAGGTATGGCGGATTGCAGGGGACTGAAAATCCCCCTGCCACAATAGAGATAGGATGGGATGGCAACGAAACGGGTAGGTGGGTAGGTCATCCAGTTGGACTGGGCTCAAGGTGTGCGCCAGCGGGGAAGAACGGAACTCAAAAAGTACTTCGACAGCAGTAACTAGTGAAGCATCTAAGGAGGAAGAGCCCACAGCAAGTGTCCAGTGTCCTGAGGAAGAGTGGTTCCACAGTATTCTCACCTGCCCTTGGATGCGTAGGGAAGGTCATCATGACAAGATCTAGGTTAGATTATGTTAGTTTGAAAAGAGGGTGCAGATATTAATCTGCCTCATGCCACTATAGACATACACCTAAGCCATTAGTCGGCTTGTTGTGCGCTCTAAAAACTATAAAGTAACCTCTAAAAAATAAGTTAGGAATTCCGTGCTACTTACATGTCTGGTATTTTGTATCCACCTAAGTGCCGGTATCTGTTAGACGCGAATGCCGGGCATTGACAAAGGAAATGCTAGAACGTCTCATCATCTTCCCCGCATGCCCTACACATGCTATCACTTGCCGCTCCAATTTTATATAAGTGAGCTCGTAGTCCTATGTGTCCCGTTATGATACCAATAGCTATACTGACCTCCTTCTTACTTCCTTTCAGTAATAGCCTCGTCTTCTCACGATCTGGATCCCCCATAGGATTTTCGCCGTCCTACCGATCGTTTCGCTGTTCCACAGTGTTACATGCGTATTCGTCGTCCACGCCCTTACCTCAGACTGCGTCGACCCGCAAGGCTTCGGGTTAACCAAGTTTATGGACGGCAGTCCTCTGGCATTCACCGCCAAATCGTCTGTCCTTTCATTTCCCCTTACTCCGTTATCACTCCGGCATCCAAACGATGCGGATTTTGCCATTCTCAGAGAAGGCGTTAATCTCCTTCTTACTTTGCATGACTGTTCGTGACCTTACCGTCCTGGATGTTATTGCCCTTATGGCAATTTTACTGTCGGTAAAGATGTTCACACTCGATGTCCTCGCGTTAGCACCACACCACTTCACGCATTCCGTGATCGCCCGGATCTCCGCCTGCAAGACCGTATTATGGTCAGGCAGTCTTAAACAGATCTCAGTACCTGGGTTCTCAATGTAGACCCTCAGGTCCACTCTGTCCCCTAGCTTTGATCCATCCGTGTAACATGATCTTCCAGATGGCAATACTAGGGTTCCGCCAATCCAAGACTGTGCCGATGGCAGCAGTGCCTCGCACTCGACTTCAAGGTTCATCTCAGGTATCCGATCGGAAAATATCTTCCTTCCAGTTTTCTTCGTTTCATCGTCGCCTCGATTATACCGCAATGGTATGAGCTGCTCCCATCCTCAATCCATTCTCCCATCGCTTTAAGTCTCATAGCCGGAGTGGTTGCCGCACATTTAATCTGTATGTCAATGGGTCGGATATCTAGAATAGTCTTCAATGCCCTAGTGGGCGTGGTCCTCATCGCTCCGCCTATCCCAAGACAACATGTTCTCTGAGCCTGTTGTAGTTCCTTATGTTGCATTTTTTTCCATAGCATTCCACCAAACTACAGAAAAGTAATTAGGTATTGATCTAATCACGCTCCTGTAGAGCCAGTGGACTATCCTATGGTTCAGGCCCCATTTCGAGTCTACGGCCCGTCTACATAGTGCCCAACATCTGTGAGCCTTTTCAGTGCGCTCCTGAATGTGACACATCCAATTCAGTTTCCTGTCCAAGATCACACCTAAGTATTTGACCTTGTCAGATATCGAAATCGTATTATTGAGGAAACGTGGGGCGTTAAATTGGACCACCTTCGTCTTCCTCGTAAACAGGCATATTTCAGTCTTCTCTAGGTTAACATGGAGACCTCTGGGTCTAGCCCAGTCATATGCAAGACTTTTTCGGTCCTTCTGCAGAGCTCGTTCGGATCCTTATCCCTTAGAAGTATTATTACATCGTCAGCGTAGCAGACGGGTTCAAATCCCTCCCCACCCAGCATCCGTAATAGGTCATTTATGGTGTTCACCCATAGGATGGCGATAAAATGCCCCCTGTGGCGTGCCTTGTGCCACTTTCTCCCTTATATTTATACCATGGGAAACACAATTTAACCACCTGTTCCTTAGCATATGGTTTATCAAGTCTCTAAGGATCGGGTCCACCCGGTAGTGGTCTAAGGATGGGATCAGTGTGTCGGTCCGTACATTGTTGAAAGCCCTCTCGATGTCAATGCATACCGCCAGGGTGTACGTTTTGGCACCGAAGGATTCTTCTATTTTATGCACAACTTCGTGCAGGACAGTTTCCACCGACCTTCCCTTGACATAAGCATGCTGTTTGTATTTGAGCAGTTCGCTGGATGTCCTACTCTTTATCATGTTGTCCACAATACGTTCCATGGTTTTGAGTAGACCATGGAACGTATTGGGGATAAGATCTAACGAATCTTTTGATGATGAACTCCTGGTGGCATCATAAGACGAGTCTAACACAACAGAGGTGGAAGTTCTGAATCCTGACTATGGTCCGGTTTCTACAGATAAATCTCAACCAGAGCCTATATTTTTGCAAAGAGTAGTCTACATGTTTTTCTCCGTGCGTCGCTAAGCGCTGAAGATTTAGTTGTAGCCAGCCTTGAAATAAACGAGTCTCATTACTGGCTGGCTTCCCAATATATGGCACACGATTCAGAGATGCCGCCTTCAAACCTTAAGTAGCTGGTTGAAGCCGCTTCTGTAGGGAAGACGAGCCTCGTTGTAGGAAGTGATGCTAATGCACATCACCAGATATGGGAAAGTTCGGATGTCAACGAAAGGGGTGAGCTGCTTATTGAATATATTTTAAGTTGCAATCTGGCGATTTGTAATAAAGGGGATAGACCGGCCTTTATTACCAGGAACAGGCAGTAGGTACTAGATATTACCTTTGTATCGGAAGACATAAGTGGAAGAATATGCGACTGGGAAGTGTTGGATGACCACAGCTTCTATGATCATCGTTATATTAGTTTCAGCCTTGGAGAAAATACTGCAGAAGTGGTACCTCGGCTATGCACGTCTATCCCTTCTAAAGGAAGTGGAAACTGCGGAGGATGTAGAAATAATTGTCAAATGGATCACGAAGGCCCTTAATGACTCGCTTGTGTCAGTATGTCCTAGTGCGAAGCCAAGGGGCAAACAGCGACCGCCATGGCCTTTGACCATTCAGCTCTGGATGGTCAAAGGAAGGACAGCAGAAAAATCTTCAACAGATCAAAAGCCACAAGAGCACCACACGGTTGGGACACCTAAAAGGATGAGCTTAGCAAATATAAGGGCGAGCTGAGAAAGGCTCAGACCAAATCCTTTGTAGAATTTTGAGGCCTCTAGGCTAAGGAAGATTCTGTCCTCGAGACCTATAACGCTTGGGTATCTTCAGAAGTCAGAGAATGTATATGTCTAGTTATAAAACACTATAAGTACTCATTGATTCACATTTTCTGGGAAATTCTTCAACGGACAACGTGGCGCCAGAAGAAGTTTTCACTGATATGCATTTGTCAGAGGTTATTAGGGAAATTGTGTCTGAGCCGAAATGCTTTGGCCGATACGAAGTTTCGACTCTTTTAAGTCACCAAGCCCAAATGATGTATCGCCGGTTGAATTACAAGCTGTGTCTGATAGACTGTTTCCCTGGCTTAGGGAGATATACTCTGCTTGTATCAGAATGTCATATATACCTGTGGGATGGAGGGACACGAAGGTCCTTTTTATTTTAGTCTGTCATCCTTTATGCTGAAGACTCTTGAGAAACATATCTTAGGGCACAGATCCATGGAGATAGCCTGTCTCGACAGCAGCATGCATATATTGGGTTGCCCAAAAAGTAATTGCGGATTTTTCATATAGTCGTCGTTGACAAATTTTTTCACAGTTTGTGACTCTGTAATTGCATTCTTTCTTCTGTCAGTTATCAGCTGTTACTTTTAGCTTGCTTTAGAAAAAAAGTTTAAAAAAAGTATATTTGATTAAAGTTCATTCTAAGTTTTATTAAAAATGCATTTACTTTCTTTTAAAAAATTCGCAATTACTTTTTGGGCAACCCAATAGTAAAGGCAAAAGGCTTGGGATCGGTGGATCTAAAAAGATGGGTCAGCAGAGAAACACCTCTAGGAGGTGTACTGTCTCCTCTACTTTGGAATATAGCCATTAACAATGTATTATTGTCTCTAGAAGAAAAAGGAGTAAAAGTGGTCGTGTATGCTGATGACGTGGGAATTGCGGTTAGGAGACAGTTTCCCAACACTCTAAGAGATATACTTCAGGAAGCTCTACGTGCAACAGTGAAGTGGGCCTCCGAAAGTGGTCTAGGTATAAATCCGCACAAGACAGAATTAGTTTTTTCAGCAGGCGATATAAATTGCCTACAGTGGCACCTGTCGCCTTGGGAGGAGAGAATGTCCCATTAACAGAAAGTGCAAAATACCTGGGTGTTTTGCTGGACAGGAAATTGAACTTCAAATCCAACATTTTGGAAAGGGCAAGAAAGGCAACTCTTGCCCTATACACCTGCAAAAGAGCCATTGGCAGAAGGTGGGGGTTTAGTCCGCTTGTCACGCATTGGGTATATACGGCCGCACTGCGGACGACACCATCTGATGCAATGAATTTAATGCTACATCTTACGCCTCTGAACATTGTGCCTAGACAAATTTCAGCGACCACTACCGTGAGGTTAAGGGAGCTTCAAAGATGGCCTTGCCTTTGTATTAATGTTTGACATATTCTATTTATAGACACAATATTCTAACACATCGGAGTGATTTTAGTAGTTTTGTGGCACAGAGCGTACATCAGAAGATTTACAATACAAAGTTTCCGAGTTCGAATTTCGGACCAGCAAAATGATTTTTAAATTTTTTATTTCTTTAAAATTACGCCCACAGGAGGAGATAGAAAAAATTGAAAATATTTTTTATATTATTTCCCTCCTAGTGCTACTAAGTGGTGTCGCTTTGCGGCAAGCCATTCAGACTCGCCAATAAAATGGAGGCCCCTTATCATTGATTTTAACCTTGCAACGGACTCATGGGTAAGATGCCCGCTGTTTTTTAATGGCATTTTTGTATATAATAATGATTTTTTTCCATTATTACAAAAAAGTGATTATTCTTGAGCTTCATCGAATGTTGAATGTAATGACATTTGTACTGCCGGTAACACAGATAGTATTCTTGTTGATAACTCGTTATATTTAAGCAGCTAGTAAATCTAAGGATAATGAGTTATACATTACGGACACTGTGTTATCCTTGATACAAAATCCAATGTCTAAGATATAATGTCATTACGACGATTGACATAAATATCTTCTCAGACAGCCAGGCAGAAAGTATTTCTCCAATACGTGAAGACGGTATTTCTGAACACAAAAACCGCCCTCGACTGTCGCAGATCTCTCAACGAGATGGCTGAATTGTTAAAAATTCATCTGTTCTGGGTGCCGGGTCACAGAGATATCCCAGGGAATTGTAAAGCGGACGAGCTTGCGAGACTAGGAACTACCTTACACACTCCAGGGACAGTGGAATCTGTGGGTATACCTCTAGCAACATGTAATCTAAGTTCTCAGGACCATGCCCGAGAACGAATGATAGATGTCACAAAGGGGGGCTGTGGGCATTCCAAAACTATGTGACCTCATCTATTGGGTTGCCTAAAAAGTAATTGCGGATTTTTCATATAGTCGGCGTTGACAAATTTTTTCACAGCTTGTGACTCTGTAATTGCATTCTTTCTTCTGTCAGTTATTAGCTGTTACTTTTAGCTTGCTTTAGAAAAAAAGTGTAAAAAAGTATATTTGATCAAAGTTCATTCTAACTTTTAATAAAAATGCATTTACTTTCTTTTAAAAAATCCGCAATTACTTTTTGGGCAACCCAATAGACTTGAAGAGGTCTAC
Organism: Stomoxys calcitrans; assembly: GCF_963082655.1. Lineage (NCBI taxonomy): Eukaryota > Metazoa > Arthropoda > Insecta > Diptera > Muscidae > Stomoxys > Stomoxys calcitrans. The sequence continues at coordinate 100,396,363 of NC_081554.1, forward strand.
TGCTTTGCAGTCATTAGCTAGAACAGACGACTCAGTCATTGTGTTCGTCATGACAGGTCACTGTCTAATCCGAAAACATGCTGACAGACTGAAGGTTGCCAGCAACGACTTTTGCGGAAGCTGTAGGGACATCGAGGAAGAAGAACATAGAACACCTTCTGTGTGTGTGTCCCGCACTAAAAGTCAGAAGGAGTTCCACTTTATGTTTTCATTTCTTTGAGATCCTGTCTGATTTAGCGCATGGGAACATTTGCAAGTTATTGGGCTTTTTAAAGCGATCTGGATGGTTCAATGGTAGGAACTAGAAGGCATCTTCCTTCTTCTGTTCCTGTCTTATCACAAGGGACGAAAACTTCTTAGTGAGTCTGATGGCAGACTGCTACTTAAACCTTACCTAACCTTTGTACTAAGTTCCTTAATAACTGTGCCGAAAATGGTTCAGATCAGTCTATATATTAATATAGCCCCATGTAGACCGATCTCCCAATTTGAGGCATGAGTCCAATAAAAACCGCAATTTTATCCGATTTCGCGGCAATTTGGCACAACCTGTTGTATTATGTTCCTTGATATATGTGCCGAATATGGTTGAAATCGGTCTATATTGCTTAAATTATGAACAGTGAGTTGTACTAAGCTTTTCAATACACGTACCGAGTATGGTTATAATCGGATAATATTTGGATACCGCTGCCGTATATACCGACCTCACGATTCAAATTTTTGGGCCTTTAAACGGCGCATTTAGTACCGCTGAAAATTAGCACAGTTAATTGCCTTGCGATCCTTGACATCCATGGCGAATTTGGTTTAGATCGGTCGATATCTTATAACCCCCATATAGACCGATCTTTCGATTTAAGGTCCTAAGTCCATAAAAGCCCAATTTATTGCTTGATTTCGCTAAAATTTTAAAGAATGGACTATACTAGATGGAGGCCACCGTAGCGCAGAGGTTGGCATGTCCGCATATGACGCTGAACGCCTGGGTTCGAATCCTGGCGGAAACATCAGAACAATTTTCAGCGGTGGTTATCCACTTCTAAGCTGGCGACATTTGTGAGGTACTTTGCCATGTAAAAACTTTTCCCCAAAGAGGTATCACTCATTGATATATGAGAAGTTTGTCCCTGTTCCTTAGTGGAATATTCATGGACAAAATTTGCAATTTTTGTACTATACTAGTTCACTCGAAATCTATAACGAATGTTGAACATATGGAATCATATTTAAATATTTTTGGTCCTTGAACCTTAAGTTTGGAACAGGGAGTTGTACAAGTCCTCTCAACACCCAGTGTTTAAAATTTCACACAAATCGAGTAATAAATGAGCCTTTTATGGACCAAAAACTTTAAATGTCCGTGAAGATAAACTTAAATAAGACTTAGCTAAGACATGAACTTGGCATTTTAACAAAACTATATTAGTTAATTTGCTTTTGTATATTTAATAATAAAATTTATAAAACCACTGTATAAGAATGAATCTACCACCATAAAATGCTAAATAATACCCAAACCCTCAGAGCTCGAAGAAAAATCGATTGCAGTGGACTGAAAATAGATGGGCCAACTAAACTTAAACGAGAATTAGTTCCTGTCAAGGGCTTTCAGAATCAGTCACCGTCATATTCAAATTCCATTTCAGACAGGAGATATTTAACCCACAAAGTTTTGTTGAAATTTAACATGCTAGTAAGTGCCCACTTTGCCGGACAGGTCATAGATGAAGTCACCATCATATTCAAATTTCGTTTCAGATAGGAGAAATTTGACCCTTAAAGTTATAGCGAAATTTAACATAATTGCCCACTGTGCTGGACTGGTCATAGATAAGTGAACCGAACTTATACCAAAATTAGCTCCTGCCAAGAGCTTTCAGAATCGGTCACCATCATATTCCGCTTCAAATAGAAGAAATTTGACCCTTTAAGTTGTAACGAAATTAACTATAAGTGCCCACTCCATCAGGAGACAAAGATCCAACCCGTTCAAATACATAATTACATGCTGTCTAAGCAATACCTTATTACCGCAGGGACCATCCAAATCAATTACGACCCGGCAGATGCACGCCACCTGTTCAACTGCCCAGTCAGACCCAGAGCCCTCTGAACGCACCACACCTACGTCGCAGAGTTCCGGATATTCAACAGAATCAAGCAGACGAATGATAATACACTGCTACAACACCAACAACATCGATGATGACATAACCGCTAATGATCCACATTACATGAGCGGACTAAGTTTTTATCGGCCACAAAAACTTACGTTAGTATGTGCACCTCCTAATAGCACAGTAAAAAGAAATCGACGTGAAAATGCTGAACTAAAAAGAAAAATATGCATCGGTATTTGAAAAATGCAACATGCTGTAATCGGCAGCAAAGCCAAATAAAGAGCGGAGAGGATTTCGATTATGTGTAACGAGTGCTATCTGATGCATTTTTTAACTATTCAATGACTTCGGTTTCGTATTTCCAAAACTTGCATAGAGACACGGCATGATGGATGCCGTAATGGAGATGTTCACAAAACTTTTCTTTATGGTGGCCAAAGTCGTTTTAGCTATCAAATATATATATTTTTTATGCTTTATTGGGACTGTTCTGTTGGAAACATGTTCTCATCGAAAATGTTTCCAACAGACAGCTCTTCTATCGATAGTTGCTCTATTTTGTAAATTAGCTCTGTTATTGGGCTTAAGTAGGCAACACCAAAAGCAGACATTACCCACATCATCGAAGAGCGCCTCAAAAACCCACATTCATTAAATTAATTAATTATAAGCCGCATTATTTAATTGTTGATGGTTTTGACAATTGAAACGACAATAAAACACTTCGATTGCTACTCTGCTAAACTTGCGTAGGGGTCTACTTTCTGAGTTGCTTTGGCAAATAGGTTTTCGCACGATCCAAGCCCGTTGACGGGCAACGTGCGCAATGCTGTTTCGTGTTGGCCGCTGAAAGGGGGCAATGGACGGACAAGAACAGGCGGAATTAGACCTATCTCAAGTGATTTTGATGCCGTCATTGTTGGTCATGGAAATGACAGTATTTGTTTACAAATAAACGTTTAAAAATCAATTAATTCCAAAAAGTGGGCAACTGCTTTCTGTTATGTATGGGATTATTGTCACGCTTGGTATGGATAATTTTTTTGGGGCATTTGATGGTTCGACTGTTTTCTAAACTGTAATATATTAATTCCAATGAGGAACCCAATGACTTTATCGCCAAAAACTCTTTGAGTGCTTGTCTAAATTTATAGCACATAACAACAACCGGCCAAGAAACGCAAGCCACGTCGCGGAGCGGTGTGCAGCCCATTTTGGTGGACAATTTGCCAAGCACCCAGCACGGAGGGCAAATAATCTCGCAACCGACGAGAAGTTTGATGCCGAAGATGTATGGGGAATTAGGAGTCAAACTCTTGTTTGAACCGTTGAGTGGAGGTGACGTTTTTCGGGAACTTATGCAACTCTTGATAAAAAATTTAACTCACTCAAGAATAGTTCTACTGCGATAATAGTAGTAGTTTTCTTTATTCATTCATTATTCTCTCTTTCTACAAAATATTTGCTGTGTTTTATTGTAGCACTGAATAGATAAGCCGTGAAGGGATAACTAAGTTTCCAATACAAGTCTGTTTGTTTGCCATTAAGTGGTAACGCCATTTGCCTACCTGTCAAAACAATGCGAGGAAAAACGTGCAAATATTTGTAAAATTTATAAATAAGACTATCTGACCCGGACCTGCTCCGCTGCGTCTTCTTTTACTTTATATGGAACAAAAGTTTCCTTGGAATATTTATTTTCGGCAATTAAAGATCTTTTAGTGAAATACCATGCTACGAAAATAGTATATCGCTTGACTAACAGTTTAACAATAAAAGTGCCTTTACCTGAATCCCATATGATCTTTATTGGTCTACGAATTTAAGTTTGGATGTAAGGTGTACTCCATTCTTGAAATACTTTTCAGCCCGATATTCTCTTGATGATTGATTTAGTGGTGTTTTCGGGGGAGAGGTGGTCCCCCAGATACTTTGCCCTGAAAAATATTAGCATCGTGCTGTTCTCCCAAAAACCATTTATTGGGTTGCCCAAAAAGTAATTGTCGGTAATATAGTCGGCGTTGACAAATTTTTTCAACGGCTTGTGACTCTGTAATTGCATTCTTTCTTCTGTCAGCTATCAGCTGTTACTTTTAGCTTGCTTTAGAAAAAAAGTGCGCGAAATTTTGTTTACATTTGTTTGTTTGGCGTCAATTTTAATATGGGTACCACACGTATTGAAAGAAATTCATTTAACAAACCGAATCAACGCTTGTGATATGCACCTTAAACGCAATGAATTCGATCCGTTGTAAAACGAATCATAACTGGAGATGAAAAATGGATTGTTTACAACAACGTTAGTCGAAAACGATCATGGTCCAAGCATGGTGAACCAGCTCAAACCACTTCAAAGGCTGACATCCACCAAAAGAAGGTTATGCTGTCTGTTTGGTGGGATTAGAAGGGTGTGGTATATTTTGAGCTGCTTCCAAGGAACCAAACGATTAATTCGGATGTTTACTGTCAACAATTGTACAAATTGAATACAGCCATCAAGGAGAAGCGACCAGAATTGGTCAATCGTAAAGGTGTCATATTCCACCAGGACAACGCTAGACCGCACACATCTTTGGTCACTCGCCAAAAACTGAGTGAGCTTGGCTGGGAACTTTTGATGCATCCACCATATAGCCATGACCTTGCACCATCAGACTACCATTTATTTCGATCTTTGCAGAATTTCTTAAATGGTAAAACTTTTGGCAATGATGAGGCTATAAAACCGCACTATGTTCAGTCAATCCCATGGCAGCCGGTTGTACGCACCGGATTGACCCGATGGAATCTTCATCGGCAAGGGCTGCCGCCTCAGTGTACGTGTTCGTCTTTTTTCGTCATGGGAGAGGCACATCCCGGAGTGGCTTCTTCGTACGCTTCTGGTCCGTGCCGGGATTGAAAAGAACCCCGGACCCTGGTTCTGTTCCGTTTGCCAGAACCGCCTTCATCATCGGTCAGTGTCGGTGAGGTGTAACCGGTGCTTGGAGTGGGTACATTTCCGTTCTTGCTCTGGCCTAACTTCGCTACGGGAGTATAGTCATACTGGCTATGTCGCTAGGTGCTGTGCGAACATAGCCAGCAGTGGGTCACAAGCGTCGCCGTCGTCGCCTTCGGCGTCCTCGTCGTCGGACTATGTGACCCCTCCGACCTCTCCCGTACGGCAATTTATGCAACGACAGCACCCTAGCCCTACTATTGCCAGGCCAGTGCCGGGAAGTGTATCGTTCTTGCAGTTAAAATGCAACGGAATGCGTGGTAAGATTGATGAGATTGTAGATTTTATGAGTCGGAAGAGCATATCGGTCGCAGCGATCCAGGAGACAAAGCTGACTAACACCTGCAGCTTGCACAGTTGTCACGACTACAATGTGCTACGTAAGGATCGCTTAAGGAATGGAGGTGGGGGATTGGCCTTCGTTATACACCATTCCTTGCAGTATAGACCTATCTCCTTGCAGTATAGACCTATCTCGCCTGCGCTTGACGCTAGTGACCCATACATGGAATGTATGGGGGTAGCAGTCAGGTCTGGTACTGCTTAGATAGAGATATACAACGTGTATATACCGCCGGTTGGTAGCTGTGTCCCGATTAATGGCCAGGCCTACAGCCCCGACATAAGTGGGTTGCTATCTGGCCATAGTCGTCTGGTTCTGGGGGATTTTAATGCACATCACTCGTCATGGCATTCTCCCCTAGGTAACGACCAGCGTGGCATAGCTTTGGCAGAGTAGATAGATAGCTCCACGTTTTGCACGGTGAATGAGGATGCCCCCACTAGGATTACGAGGAGGTGCAGCAGCTCGCCAGACATCTCAATCGCATCCCCTGATCTCCTGAGTGACGTCATCTCTTTGAGCCGTCATCTCTTTGGGGTCAGACCACCTCCCCATAATCCTCACCATCGACCGACCACCCGACTTCATAACCTCTGAGCGCCGGACGTTCATCAATTACAAGAAGGCCAATTGGACTGGCTTCAGAGAGTATACCAATCGCCGCTTCAATGAACTGCCACCCCCGTCTGATGTGCTTGTGGCCGAGAGGAAATTCCGAGACATCATCAACGCAGCAGCCGCTCGCTTTATACCAGCCGGTCGAATACCGCAAGTGCGACCCAATTTCCCGGCGCAAGCAGTGGTACTCGCAGACGAGCGTGATGGGATTCGTGCTATGGACCCCGCTAACCCCAGAATCAGCGAGCTGAATCTGGAAATAAACAGGGTAGTCAACGAACATAAGCGGAATTTGTGGCTGGAACACTTGGAGCAATGTAACTTAGGCATCGGTGCAGGCAAACTGTGGGCCACTGTTAAGTCTCTCTCGAACCCCGGCAGACGGGACGACAGGACCTCAGTCACTTTTGGCGAGATAACCGTGACTGATCCGAAGAGATGCGCCAGGTTGTTCAACCGTCAATTTATCGTGCATCCCGAGAGAGACAGGGCAAGGAGGAGAGCCATTCGCCGTATTCGTGGTCTCCGAGCCGATGAACAGCCATCACAATTTACCGTGGGCGAAGTTACGAATGTCATCCGTGGCGCCAAATCTTCCAAGGCGTTGGGCCCCGACGGAATCTCTACATTGATGCTGAAGAATCTGGATTTACCTGGAGTTGAGTACCTTACCACTGTCCTTAACCTGTCATTGAACACTCTTATAGTTCCCGATGTCTGGAAAATGGGCAGAGTGATCCCGCTACTGAAGCCTGGTAAAGACCCGAGTTTGGGGGAGTCGTACAGACCGATCTCCCTTCTCTCACCAGTGGCTAAGACGCTTGAGGCATTACTCCTCCCGAGCCTCGTAGGAGAATTTCCATTCGTCGAGCATCAACACGGATTTCGGAGACTGCACAGCACAACAACAGCTTTGCATGCCATTACCACACACATTTGCCGTGGCTTCAATCAACCCAGGCCATGTGATAGGACGGTCCTCGTGGCACTGGACCTGTCGAAGGCGTTCGACACGGTCAGCCATGCCAAATTATTTGAGGACATCGGCAACACGTCCCTCCAGCCAGGCCTGAAACGTTGGGTCGCGAATTATCTGTGTGGTCGCCAGTCATTTGTGGAATTTAGGGATAAGAAGTCAAAACACCGTAGTGTGAAACAGGGAGTTCCCCAAGGTGGGGTGATATCTCCGGCTCTGTTTAACCTCTACCTATCCTCCATCCCACCTCCTCCAGACGGCATAAAGATCGTATCATATGCGGACGATTGTACGATCATGGCATCAGGCCCCCCACCCATTGATGACATCTGCGATAGGTTGAACGTCTACCTCAACGGGCTTGCCTCATATTTCTCCTGCAATAAATCTGAAGATATCCGCCACCAAATCTTCAGCCACACTGTTCACTACAAATATGCGTGAGGTGAATACTGAGCTGTCTGTGATGGTCGATGGAGAAATGATTCCGACCATCAAGTGTCCCAAAATACTTGGGGTCACATTTGACAGCTCCTACACTTTCTCCCCACATGCCACAGCAATCTGCAATAAAGTCAAAAGTAGAAACAAGGTCCTCAAGTCACTCGCTGGCAGCACTTGGGGTGCAGACAAAGAAACCTTGTTGACCACGTACAAAGCAATTGGCCGGTCTGTGGTAAGTTATGCAGCGCCAGTGTGGTCACGTCAACTTTGTGACACGCAGTGGAATAATATTCAGATCTGTCAGAATGCCGCCCTCCGAACTGCGACGGGCTGTCTCCTTAGTTCTCATGTGGACCACCTCCATCAGGAGACAAAGATCCTACCAGTGCGAAGACATAACTACATGCTGTCTAAGCAATACCTTTTGGGCTGTTATCGCAGAAATCATCCAAATCATTATCTTGTGGATAGATACCCACCGCCCAGAAGCCTTAAGGTAGATCTACACGATCTAGAGCGTGAGGTCCAGCGCTACAAGAGAGAACCTCTAGATCAAGCGGCATATCAAGCGGGTCTGAACAACATTCATAGTCCTTGGAGAACGACCGCCACCCATTGCACCCGAAGAAATCGACCTCCCCCGGCAAACCAGAGTGGTTCTGGCTCAATTACGTTCCGGCAGATGCAGCCGCCTCAATTCCCACAGAGCTAGGATTGATGCCAACGTGCAAGATGTATGTCCCGATTGTAACCAGGGACCGCACGATACACGTCACCTGTTTAACTGCCCGGCCAGACCCACTCTACTCAGACCCAGATCCCTGTGGACGCACCCCATCTTAGTAGCGGAGTTCCTGGGTCTTGACACTCAACAGAATCAAGCAGACGAAAGATAGTACACAATAACCTGCTACAACAACAACAACAACTATGTTCAGTTTTTTGCAGATAAAGGCCAGAAGTTCTATGAGCGTGGAATACTAAATTTGCCAGAAAGATGGCAAAAGGTTATCGAACAAAATGGCAATTATATATTTGATTAAAGTTCATTCTAAGCTTTATTAACAATGCATTTACTTTCTTTTAAAAAATCCGCAATTACTTTTTAGGCTTAAGAGGAGTTTACAATGTGAGACGTCCCCCAAATACATTGCTCTCAAAATTGGATATCAAATTCGTTTTCTAATCTAATTTAAACTCCTTATTGCAAAAGTCTGCAAATATGTCCGGTTTGGGGTATTGGCCCTAAAAACTATGAATATTTAGTTCCACTCTCTTTAAGGCCCAAATTGTCTTGGTGAGCAAATACGTCCTATTTGGGGGTTGTTATGGTGGTGGGACGTCCGCTAGACAGTTGGCCCCTAATGTTGATATCAGATACGTGGTCTACTCCCACATACCTTTAATTTGAGCCCCATATGTCCATAATCGGCAAACATGACCGGCTTGGGGGGTGTTTTAGGGGATGGGCGGCCACTCAGTGAGTCGGCCTTGAAAATATATATCGATTTGATGTTCCACTTTAAAACCCCTCTTATTTGAGCCTCATATTGCAATAGTCAGAAAATACTTACTATTTGGGTGGTGTTGTGGGGGTGCATGGCCACATAGACACTTTTGCCGAATAATGAAATTTGTACTTTACTCCTAAAGAGCTTTCATTTGAGCCCCATATTGCTATGGTCGTATATTTGTCCCGTTTGGGGGATGTTTGAAGTGAGAGGCGGCCCCCAAACACTTGGTACCATATTTGGATATCAAATTCGTATTCTACATTCAAATATCTTTTGTTTAAGCCCCATATTCCCATGGTCAGTAAATAAGTCCAGTTTGGGGGGTGTTTTGGGGAAGGGGTGGACCCCCAGATACGTGGTCCCACATTTGGATATCAGATTCCTATTCTACTAGCAAATACCTTTCATTTGAGTCCCATATTGCCATGGTCGGTAAATATGTCCGATTTAGGGATATTTTGGGGCTTGGGGTGGTCCCCCTAGCACTTGGTCCGATAATTGGATATCAGATACGTTTTCTTATCCTAAATATCTTTCATTTGAGTCCCATATTGTCGTGATTGGTCTAAATATATGTTTGGTAGGTTTTAGGGTGGGGCAGCCCCCCTAGGTACCCCATCCGAAATTTGGATACCAAATTTTTATTTTTGGGGTACTATATGAGAGCACCCAAAATTAAGCTTAAATCGCACCACCCATCTCCGGGATCTGGCGTTTCTGAAAATTAGGGTAAGGGGGAGGGTCATTATGCAACATCTGTGAAAATTTCAAGAAAATCGGTTCAGCCGTTTCTGAGTCTATAAGGAACACACAAACAAACTCAAATTGATTTTTATATATAAGATAATGAATGTTAGAAAAAAAGTTTATACATAACATAACCTTTTTATGAGTTTTATATGAAAAAAGCCTAAAAAACTGCACAAACTGGATCGTTACAGAAATGGCAATAGGCCCTTGTTTGCTGCCGTCCGTACTCAGAACGGCATAGGCGACATGACGGTCTGTTAGTTATAGACGCAAACGTAGGTACAGCTCCTTCTGGCGGCCTTTTTAATATCTTAAAAGAACAAAATAATATAGTTATTCTATTTTTGAACATTAGAATTATTTTTCTTACATCATATGCTTCCATTGCGTTCCATATCCTTGGGTATGCGGTTGTTCATCACTCGTCCCTCTTTGTTTTGTCAGCACCAGTAGGAATGACCGTCGTCTGTTACTTCCTTTTATTGGCTTCATCTCATTGTATGCAATAAATGCAACAATGTCCACTATATTATAAAACATAGCCAATGGCCAGCGGTTTGTTGAGCGCTTGCATGTATATGTGCCAAGCATCTGGTCTATTGTATCAACGCCCGATTTATTGGCATTGTCATGCAAAATAGCAAACGGCTTCTTATTTCCAGTTTGCATGTCCACACCGCAAGTATAATGATGTGTCGACAGCAAAATTGCCGTTTTGTTCGTCTTGGGCACATATGAACATAGTGCTGTATCGCCTTCGTTGATGCTGAACAATGTGCTGTCGACAGGGCGTATGATTTTTTTGGAATTCCCGAGGCACACATGTCTTATTCGATACGCGCCAAATCCAAAGTTATGAAAAAATTGTCGGCATAAATTGTGCTGCAAATATCTCTCCGAAATTTGAAGAACAACTGTAAAATCTGTGAAAATTCCAAGAAAATCATTTCAGCTGTTTTTGAGTCTATATCGAAGACATAAACAAACACAAATTCATTTTTATAAATATACATGGCTGAGCCCGGACCGCCCCGCTGCGCATTCATTTAGGTTAGGTTGTAGAGGGGGTGCGGATATTAATGCGCCCCATGCCACAATGGACATACACCTAAGCAAGTAATCGGCTTTTTGTGCGCTCAAAATACTAAAAAAATTAACCTCGAAAAAGACAATCTAAGTTAGGAATTACATGCTACTTACAAAATCCTTAAATATTTTCCATGCCACGCCCCTATGTTGGTTCATATCTGGTATTGTGTCCCCACCTAAGTGCCGGTATCTGTTAGATGCGCAAGCCGGGCAATGACATAGGAAATTCTCCAACGTCTTATCATCTTATCCGCATGCCCTACTCATGCTATCACTTGTCGCATCGATTTTACATAAGTCAGCTCGTAGTCTTATGTGTCCGGTTATGATGGCGAAAGTTATATTGACCTCCTTCTTACTTCTTTTTACTAATAGCCTCGCTTCTCACGATCTGGACCTCCCTATAGGATTTTCGTCGTCCTACCGACAGTTTCGCTGTTCCACAGGTTTACATGTGCATTCGTCGCCCACTCCCTTAACTCGGATTGCGTCGACCCGAAAGGCTTCGGGTTAACCAAGTTTATTGACGGCAGTTCTCTGGACTTCACTGCCAAATTGTCTGTTTGCTCATTCGCAGTAACTCCGCTATGCCCTGGCACCCAAACGATGCGGATTTTGCCTCCCTCGGAGAATTTTTCCTTTCCGCGTTAATTTCCTTCTTACATTCCAACACTGTTCGTGAGCTTACTGTCCTGGTTTTTATTGCCCTTATGGCCTGTGTACTGTCCGTTAACACCACACCACCTCACGCATTCCGTGATCGCCCGGGTCTCCGCCTGCATGACCGTATTATGGCCTTGGGTTCTCAATGTAGACCCCCAGTCCTATTCTGTCCTCTAGCTTTAATCCATCCGTGTAACACAATCTTTCTTCATTTACACCACGCGAAAAATATGTTTCTTATTCTTACTTTAAAATTTAGACAAAAATGTAACTAATAAGATTTTTCTCCAAAATTCTTTTTTCTATAGAAATTTATTGTGTTTATATCTATTTCTATCTATGACAAAGTTTGACACTTAAACTAACTACAAAACATTTTGTTAAGGCCCATCTTGACTTGGGAAAGTTAAAAAAAATACCGCAAACAATAGCAACGAAATTTCTATATTTTATTTTTTTTTATTCAAAGGACCGACTGGTTGTCAAAACAAAGATAAATGCTGTATGATAAATTTTGACCACTCTGCCCCCTCTCTGCTCATGCTGGCTTCTCCAAATTAGCGCCATCTACTGGCTGTTTCAATTGGATTTAGTCGATCCAGATCCAGATCCAGTAGATGGCGCTAGTTTAAATGTTGGTGCTACGCGCTTGGAGCGGTTTAACGCCTATAACATTGGTCATCATATGGTAGTTGCCCATAAATGACTATATGACTACCTATAAAATATTCATAATTTAGTCTTTTTTTGAAAATCTAATAAAAGTGCCATATTAAACAATTTTCTGTGGTAAAGAACCTGTCTATATCTTGTCTATCGATGAGCTAAAAATGGTTGCAACCTTAACGTTAAGGTTTGCAACTCCTATTACGCTGAACGTCATAATTTTGGGGGTATGGCGGCCTCCATTTATTTGTGCCCCGACACATTATTTAAATCACACAGTGTCCTGTTAGGTCATTATGATTGATCGACTTTTGTGAGGTGAGGTGGTCCGCTAGATATATGAGCACTCTACTCAAAAATACTTATCACTTGATCCCCCATTGTTTTAATTGGTCAAATAACCTATTGGAGGCGATTTTAGAAGGTAAAATACCACCTGGATTCTTCGGCATAAAGTTTATTGCCATATTCGCAATCTGCTCCCAAATGCCTTTCTTTTGAGTTTCATCAAGCTTATCGGGGGTGGGGTAACCATCAATTACTTGGACCTCTTTTTTATGTCATTTTAGCCGAACCGGACCCGCTTCGCTGCGCCTTCTTATATCTCTAATATCTTTTTAGGGTGGGGACACTTCGCCCTGAATGCGGATATCGAATTCGTGCCATTGTAGCCTATGACGCTGAACGCGTTTGAATCCTGGCGAGAACATCGGACAAAGCGGTGTGTATCCCCTTTTAATGTTGGCAACATTTGCGAGGTACAATGCCATGTATGTCACTTATCATTGAGTTTAAACTTGAATCGGAAAGCACTCATTGATATGTGAGAATTTGCCCCTTCTCGGTTCCTGGTGGTAATGTTCTTCCTTAGGGGAGGGATGCCACCTCAGACATTGCAACTCAAATATGGATATCAAATTCGTGCTGCACTTCCAAATCCCTTTAATTAGAGCCGCGTATTGCAATGGCCGGTAAATAAGAACCGTGTGGAGGGTGTTTTGGAGCTGGGGCGGCCACCGGCACTTTGCACTGAAAATAGATATCAAATTCGTTCTTTATTTCCAACGGAAATGACATTCAGTTTAAGGGGTGCATTAGGGCAATCGGTTCAGCCAAGTATCATATAGTCATAATGGGTCTAATGGCGCTGTTGAGGGGTGGCGTGGCCCCCTATACTTCGATCTGATTTTGTATGCTAGATTCAAAATCTACTCCCGAATACCTTTCATTTGGGGGAGTTTTGGGGTTGGGCTGCTAGATGTGTACTTAGACTCAAATTTAATACCACATTCGTATTCTACTCCCCAATACCTTTCCCATAATGTCATGATCAAATAATGTCAAAAAAACCTATTTTAAGGGGTTTTGGGGTTTGGGGCGGCCCCAGGTACTTGGACTCAACTTTTATTATGGAATTCGTACTCTACTCATGAATACCTTTTATTTGAATTCCATATTGTCCCGATCGGTCCACTTTTATTTTTGGATAGTACTTTTGTGGTAAGGGGGAGGCCCCCCTTACCCCCTCCTCCCGATATCATTATATAGCCTATGTTTCCTTCCAGACCTACCTACACAATATGTGAAAATTTTAAGGTAATCGGTTCAGCCGTTTTTGAGTCTATACGGAACAAACAGACAAACCGACAAAAAAAACACAAATTGAATTTTATATATAAGATTCGTAGTCTACCCCCGAATACTTTTCATTTGAGTCCTATATTGATATGTACGTCCAATATGTCTGTTTGAAGCAAGGCGACCCCTTGGATACTTGAACCCAATTTTTAATACCATATTCGTATTCTACTCTCCAATTGCTCCTATCGGTCCACTTTTGATTTTGGGTGGTGTTTTTGGGGAAACGCGGGAGGGTCCACCCCCATCCAATATGAACAAATCCTGACCATATTCGTTATTTACTACCGAATAACTTTCATTCGAGTCCCATGTTGTCATTATCGTCCAATAAATTTATTTTAAAGGGTTTTAGGGTCGCGGCAGCCCCCCAGCTCCTTGAACCCAATTTTACTTGGATCCAATCTTGAATAAATTTCATCTCAGTCCCATATTGTCGCGATCGGCCAACTTTTATTTTTGGGTCGTACATTTGGTGTAAGGGGAATAGTCCGCCCCCCTTCCGATATGAAAAAATTATATAGCATATTTCTCTTTCCAGACCACTCCCCAAAATCTGTGAAAATTTCAAGAAAATCGGTTCAGCCGTTTTTGAGTCTATAAGGGGACAGGGGACAGTATGAGTCGGTTCACATTCGAAAAGTAGGGACTTTGTAAATAAGTACGTTTATGTACTCGCTTCACTTTTCCACTCTCATACGTTATAAGTTTGTGCAAACTGTTGGTAGTTAAAAAGATTATTTTGATCCATCTCAGAATGTGTATTTATTTTATAAAAACAAGAAAATTATTTTTAACAAAAAAAAAAAAATTGTTGACAACAGGCTATTAGCGATACCTCGTCTTTTAAATGGCAACGTATAGTTGCATCGCCTTTCCCTGCGTGTGGGAAGAGATAACTGATTTACTGTTTTTTCTATCTTGCTACATTGGCAGGTTGCTGTTCGGCAAATATTTCGATTTGAAAATATGGCAACTGCGAGGGCGTCTGGCATTTTGGAATGCACGATGATTTTAATTATTGGTCAATTAAAAGGCATTTTTTGCAATTTATTTAATAAAAACATTCGTTTTTTTAACTGCAAAAGGCCCGAACTGGCTACGTAAATAAGATTTTCCAGAATTTTGTTTTTGCTGTGGGAGTTGTTTTTCTTTTTGTTAATCATGGATTTTCGATTTTTTTATACATCTATTCGTTGATATTTGTTGTGTTGCTGCTTGCCGTTTGCTCATGTCATAATGGCCTTTCGCTCCAAAAGGCGTGGTTTATATAACGAACAAATTGTGCAGTTACATGATATGTAATTTCAATTTAAAATTTAAAAGTTGTAGATATTTGTTTGCCATTGAAAAAGGAAATACCCATATTTAGAAATACTGTTGTACAGGTTATAAGTTCACTTAACCCATTTTAGACAGGTGTTGCGTTTTCGTATTAGTGACTTGGCGAAAATGTACATGGATGTATTAGCTGTATGTTACTGACTTATAATGAAAAAATATAGAAATTATATATTTTTTTAAAAAGTTGCCTGTGGTATTTTTATTGTAATTTTTCGTAAAATAAGCCAACGAAAATTTTTTTTTGGAAAAAATTTAAAAAATTTCACTTTTTTACAACCTTTATATTTTGGTGGAAAAGAGAAATACAATATGTTGTAATATTAATTTTAATACATTCCGAAGTCTACTAGAAGATCAAAAAAAATATATATGTATATTCAATTTTATTTTTGATATTAAATATATTGTCTGTCCTATTTTTTTCCAACCCCAATTACTTGGGAACTATACTACAAAAAATCACAAAGTGTACCTTTTTTTATGGGAGAACCGAAAGCACAAGAAGGATTAGTGATCTAAAATGGGTGAAACAATCCACAAACGTGCAAAAAATATACTTGAGATGTTGTAGGTTGTTCTGAAGGTTGCAATAGGCTATACATTTTTTTGATATCAGAGGCTGTCCAAAATCAAAAGTGAACCGATCGGGGCAAAATGGGACTTTAATGAAAGTTAATCGGGGGTAGAGTACAAATGTGATATTAAAAATTGGGTTCAAGTACCTAGGAGGTAGTCCCAAGACCAAAATCGTCCCCAAATAGGCATATTCGATGATCATGCCAATATGGGACTAAAATAAAAAAATATATGGAATTAAAAATAGAGTCCAAGGAATGCAGGGTCCATCCACCCCCCTAAAACCGTCCCAAAAATGGGAATATAAGCGGATCATGGCGATATGAGGTACAAATGAAAGGTACTTGGGAGTAGAAAACGAACATGAAATGAAAATTTGTGTCCAAGTATCTGAGTGGCATTATACCCATGTCCACCCCAAACAGGTTAACTGACCGATCATGACAATGTGGGTATCAAGTGATATATGTATATTTTTAAGTAGTCTGCGAACTGGCATTCAAATTTGTACACAAGGGCCTTATAAATGGTACTGGAGAACTTTATACGAGGGTTGCCTTTATATTTTGGGATCGTACAACCCTTGTGTTGCAATCTTCCAACTGACTGCTCTATTGTAAAGCTTGACATTTTTGAGGTTGTACGTACTCAGATCGTTTTTATATACGAGCGCTATTTGTGTCGTTTACAGTAACTTAAAAGATTCATCTCGTCCAAAAAATGGAAATAAATCGTGAACATTTTCGTGCGAATTTCGTGAAGGTCTCCAAAATCAGTTGTTGTTCCAAAAACCATTGATGCTGTGCGCCAACTGATATTGAAAGATCGTCATGTGACCAATCGTGAGATTGAGACAACCTTAGTCATTAGTGGAACCAGTATACACTTATGCAGTATTGAAATGAAATTGGTTGGATCCCACACAATTTGTCAATCGATCAAAAAAAGGCTCGTGTCGATTGGTCGAAAGAAATGCTCCAAAAATACCAAACAACTGAATTTTTGAGCACTCAAAACATCGATTTGATGAGTCATCGTCGTATAGTCCTGACTTGGCACCGAATGACCTCTTTTAATTCCCATACGTAAAAAATAAAATGAGAAGTCAACGTTTTTCGACACATGAAGAAGCGGTTGATGCGTTCAGAATGCATGTTTTTGGAGATACCTCAATCAGAGTGTCAAAAGTGCTTCGACAATTGGTTCAAACGCATGCAGAAGTGTATATATCTTAATGGGGAATATTGTGATAAACAAGCGATTGTTGATAATTGATATATGTTTTTGTGTTCTCTAATCTCGAAATATAAAAGGCAACCCTCGTATGATACATAGTATGTAAGGAAAATTTTTTGAGTGGTATTGATAAAGGCTTGGCAAAGCAAGCCGGGATTAGCTATTAATTAATTTATATTAATTTAATGGGTAGATTACACTGGTCTACACGACTTTTGCTTCCTTAGATTTCTTAAGGGGTTTTATCACAAATTTGCAAATCCGACAGATTTCTACAACAGCTCTTGTTTTTAAATTTAGCTTAGGATCTTATTATTATTATTAAAATTTTCGTTTCAGACACTAAAAATATTTTAGAGTTGTTTTATGATATGAATTCGCATATAAGATGATGTGTCATTGATACAACAACCATTATTTGGCGGCACAGCAACAACTATTTAAAATAATTTATTAAATTAATTGGTTATGGGTGCCTATGGTTATTAAATATTTTATAATTATATCCACACATGACATACGTCATACGCCACCTTGGTCACTGATTTTCCGGTGCTACGCACTTTATGGCAACACTTGGAGATTGAGTCGAACAAAATTACCTCGAGTCGAAAAAAAAGGAACCATACGACATAATGAATGTGAAATAAATTCGAATATAACTATCCGAGTCTAAACCCATCAAAGCTCCCTACATGTGAGATTATGAAGTATCTTTCTATAAACAAAAGGATTTTTTTTTTGAAAATGTGTCCCCCGTGGCCCTTTGAACAAAGATGGCCCCTCCAAATTTGGTCAGCAGACAGGTCTCGAGATGCTCTATCCAGTTATGTCAGATATTAGCCCAAAAAGATAACCTAAAGAGGTGGAATATGCCATTTATTAAAAAAAAAAAAAATACATGGTAGAGAAATGTGGCCACCATGGCCATTTAGACAAAGATGGCCTCTCGAGACAGGTCTCGAGATCCAGTTATGCCAGATATTAACCCAAAAAGATCTCCTAACGAGGGCGAATATGGATATTTATTTAAAATTTGGAAGGGCCATCTGATCCCAATTTGGAAAGAGCATCTTTTTCCGTGTGGACATGGTGGCCACATTTCTCCCCAGGATAAATTTTTTTACAAATGTCCATATTCGACCTCTTTAGGAAATCTGGTTGGGCAACTATCTTACATGACATGATAGATAGTTGCTCGAGACCTGTCTGCCGGCCAAATTTGGAAGGGCCATCTTTTTTCATGTGGCCACATTTCTCTCCGGGATCACTTTTTTTAATAAATGGCCGCATTCGACCCCGACAGGACATCTGCTTTTACTAATACCTTATATGCCTCGATAGAACATCCCGAGAACTGTCTGCTGACCAAATTTGGAGGGGCCATCTTTGTCCATATGGCCACGGGGGATACTTTTTCAAAAAAAAAGCTTTTTTTCTATATAAATATAGTTCATAATCTCACATGTAGGGGGCTTTGATGGTTTTTGTCTCGGCTAGTTGTATTCGAATTTACTCACATACATTCAAATAGTGCCAAGAAAACCACGCTTTTTTCAACCACTTTGGTACTACTTTTCCAAAACGAATAAAAAAATATTCTTGTTGCTCGATATATACTGTCAAGGTGTAACTGTAGCCCAGTTCTCTTAATATGACTCCCAAATTAGGTCGCCATAGTCGCCTTATGTATCAAAAAGTCATAGCTTAGGTTCAAATTACAAAGAAACTATCAAATAGTACCAATTGCGGTACAGAACGCAAGATTTCTCCGACTTCATGTACGATTTTTCGAATTTTGCTTCTTCAAACCTTATTTTTTAAGACTCTCTTAAATTTGAGCCCAATTACATAATTCTAGTCCATCCCACCTTATCCCGTACCGATGATCGAAGACCAACATTTCATGATTCTAGCTTAGCCGTTTGGGCTGGGCGATAATCAGTCAGTCAGTCACGCATCTCTTTTATATATAGAGATAAGAAGAGACTTAAAAATTTTCTTTTTCTTCACCTACAATATAAGTCATATTTGCCTAATTTCATGAAGATTGACCTGTTCGTTGATTTAAACGACACTTTTGAGGTCAAATGTCCCACTGTGTGACTTACTTACTTTACTTTAATTGGCTATGACAGAACATTTGTTCCACTAGCCGAATGTAGAATAGCGATCCAAGCGCCTCGATCTTCTGCGCTCATTCTTAAATCTCTGACAGCAAGTTTCAAAAGACTTCTTTGTTGGAGCTTCTTCATCCATTCTGACAACATTACCTAGCCAACGCAGCCGTTGTGTTTTGATGCGTGTAATTATGCTATCGTGGTCATACAGCTCATGGTTCATACGTCGCCTATATTTTCCATTAACGCAAACTGGTACATATATTTTATGAAGAATCTTTCTCTCAAATGCTACAAGCACTACCTCATCTGCTTTCACAAGCACCCATGCCTCAGAACCATATAACAACACGGGTAGTATCCGTATCTTGTATAGTGTAATATTCGTCTGTCGAGAGGTGGCCGTGTTTCTAAACTGCTAACTTAATCCAAAGTAGCATCAGTATTATTCTTCGCTTAATCTCAAAATTGGTGTCATTCTTTTTGGTTACGGCGGTGCCGAGGTAGATAAAGTTGCTGACTATCTCAAAGTTGCGGTTTCCAACTTTCTCTATTTTCTTTATCTGCTCGGTTGTACAAGGCGTTTTTGGAGTTGAAACCATCCATTTCGCTGCCAGACGCATCTTGACTGAGTCTTTTTCGATTTTTTCAAAGGCTGCAGTTACTTCTTCCGGTGACCGACCTATGATGTCGATGTCGTCGGCATAGGCGAGTAGCATGTGTTCTCTTGTGATTAGTGTGCCATATCTATTCACATCTGCATTTCTTATACTCTTCTCCAGTAGGATATTAAAGAGATCACACGATATGCTGTCTCCTTGTCTGACAGCCTATCGTGAGATCTCTTTAATATGCTGCTGGAGAGAAACGCGTATCAGAAAGTGTCATCCTGCAAAGTCTTATTAATTTTGCAGGGATACCAAACTCAGACATGGCTTGAAATACCTTTGAACGTAAAGGGGTATCGGAAGTGGCTTTGCAATTTTGATAAAAAAAATTTCGTTGAGTGTAAAAAAAAACCATTAATAATGTATATTTGGAAACAACCATGGACCTAAAGAATACGATTCTCAACGCTCACCAACTTTAAAAAAATTTTGAAAACCTAATTTTCCACAATACGAACCTATCATTTTGAGTCTGCTAGTAAATGTACCAAAGATGACTTAATAGGTACACTGTTTTCCAATTTTGTGACTCGTTTATCGATATCAAAGCAAAACAAGCACAATAATATAGCACTGTGTACAGATAAAGACATTTCATTGAGTTTGAAGCTCATTCAGCGGTGTGGCCATACGTACAAACATAACTATAACGGAGAGTCATCACACACCTGCCCACCCAATCACCTCGCAGCGTTAAAATGGCAGTAAAAGAGGCGCAATAAAAGGTGATGCAATAAAAATAGACAAAGCCAGACTTGCATCCCTTCCCCGCCAGTAACATGCCATCATTAAGACTTGACAAATTCTGGATGAACTCATGATCTAGCACAAGTGTGGGAAACAAGTTGTCGGGAAATTGATAATTGGTTGCGGGCAGTGTGCTGATAGTAGTGTGTATAAAACCAACATAAAATGCCGGTATGCACTCACTTATTGAAGGTGGTAGTGAGCGAAAAGCTTCACCAAAATAAACCTTCCTGCCCCCGGTTGCTACTCATTGGTACTCTCATATCTCCCATACTTATGTTGATGTTCCCCTGCTCCACACATTGAAATTAACTAAAAGTTTTTTTCTCCATCCACCTTCTAGAAGAGTTATAAGTGAGAGCAAACCCCGTTGAGAGCGAGCGAGGTGGAGAAGAAGAGCTGCGCTTGTGTTGGTGTACGATATTCTTCTTCGGTGTGTATACCCCCAATACTTTGCTTCACTGGATCGAGCAACGATTTGAGGTGGCTTCAGTTACTGTTACGATATTCACTAAAGCGGACGTGTTTGCCGCGTTGAAAGCAGCCGAGAAACAAAAGCAAATATAAATTCAAGACTCAGCAAACACAAATAATTGGCAACATTTTAAAACGATTTTCAGTTTAACGAGGAATTGTGGATTACAAAAGAAACTAATTCAACTTAATTTTTGTTAGAAGAAAAAGGTGATTTAAGCATTATTTTAACTAATTCTTTATGGGTTCGAAGTGCTTGCAAAACGAAAAACATCACGTCACCAATTGGAAGGAATTATTGACGAAATTTTTTAAAACGCATTAAACTTTGGCTGTATCAAAATCAAGTTCAATAATGTGTATGTCCTTGTCGATTTAAAAATGACATAAACAAAAAAAAAAAAAAACAAGTGCCAGTTTAACTGAGAGTGGTCAAGTCCGAGGATATGTAATCGTTGTTTTTTTTTTCAATAAAATAACCTAACATTGCTGTTCCTTAATGTTGAATGAGCTAAAAATAGAAAACGCTTTAAAAATCAATGATCGTGCAACTTGAAGAAAAAAGACAACTCAAAAGATTTCTATATAATCGAAGATAAAAACAAACAACAAAAAATCAATTACAGTCAAAACAAAAGCTACGACAGTATTGTGAAATTAATCGGCCGTAGTTGTAGCACCGAACGAACACACTTGTAATTGTTGTCTACTAACTTACTCGTAGTTGATTGGGCATTACATCGTACCGCCACGCCACCTCTGCCGTCGTACACGAATTCTGCTGCTGTCAACCGCCCTCCGCCCGGCATTTGTCGTTTACTTCACCTCATTGTGCGTGTGGTGTGATTCCGATGATGTTTGTGCCGGATTATCGTATTTGGTTTTCGGGTTGACTCTGCGACGCCGGTTCTGTTTTCGATTCTCCTCGACTAGAATTTCCAGTAGTTAAATTACTAAACAATGCAATTATTCGCAAACACCGACAACAACACCATAATGCTCCAATCCAATCCTCGTAGCGGTGGGGTGGGTTGAATGCAAAAAGCACAAAGTGAAGGCGGGCGGTTTGACAGCCAGTCACCCAGAGGCAAGGAACGAGTAGTGGTGTCATGAGGTACTCGTTTCGCGTGTCACTTCGAGACCGCGTTCGCATAGTACAATCACCAACAAAGTATACTGTATGGTCAGAAAAATGATCTAAAGCTGATACACTGATAAGTCACAACAAAGCATTTTATGGGACTTATCTCAATGATCGAAATATCAGTTAACTGCAATTATTTAAATGTTGAAAGATAATTCTAATCGCTATTCATAACACATTTGTTAACTTGTAATCCAAATCATATGATGAACTAGTAAAATCGCATTAAACTTGCCTGAGCAGAATAGTGAGAAACTACTACCAATTTCTTAAAAAGGATTTTAAAACTACCAGTTTGTACTCCAAACTACGTACTCATGCTAGAAACGGAGGTAGAGGATACACATATATATACCCTGGGACTGCACTTAAAATATATAGGAAAAACTCTGTTTCAGCATTCGGGCGCTAGATTGCCAAACCAGCTATCCAATATTGCATTACGCAGAAATGTCTTCTGGGTAAAAGAACTGAAATCCTTAGCTGCAAGTATGGATATTCAATGGCCTGAAGCATTTCCTTCATCAAGCCTATGGTATGACTTTACCAAGAAACTTATAAACAGCTTAAAACTGAACCTCTATCAAAATAGGATTCACAGAAAAACGGAAAGCCAACAAAGAATATATAAATACCTGGACCCGAACAAAGCCTATCTCTATCTTAATGAGCGATACACATCAGAAAATATTACTTGGATATTTAAAGCTCGCAGTGGAATGATATCCCTGGGTTACAATAACTTTGAAGAGAATGAGTCGGAAAAAATGTGTAAGCTTTGCAACCTAAGAGAAACAGAAACTTTGGACCATTTCCTTGGAATTTGTCCGGTTCTAAGAGAATTTAGATTGGCCGCCTTTAGTAAAGCATCATTGAGCTTCGTAGAAGTACTCCATATACTAGACGGAATTGAAGTGGGAAATTGGGATAAGCTAACAACTTATTTACGAATGGCTTATAATTATCGGCAACTTTTATTAAATGAATATCATTAATTAAAATTTAAAGTTTATGCGACAGACGTTATACACATAGTCGCTAATAAATATTACTTCTTTCTAAGAATAAATGTACATATTTAGAAAATTAATTTTAAGTAACATATCTGCTATGAATCAAAGATTTTATTCGAATAAAGAAGTCCTACTACTACTACTACTACCAATGGTGTAACTAGTGGGGGCTAGGTCCATTGAAGAGCCATAAAAGAAGTAAAATAATGTGATTTTCAAAACCAGAGGCCTCGAGCAACCGCTCTGGTTAAAATTGGTGTGAAAGTTGGATGACATTAGTCTACTTTGCATACCAAATTTAAGCCAAATCGGCTCGAAATTACACTCAAAAAATTTTGAACCTCAACACTAGTTAAAATGAACTAACTTTGGGAAATATTGAACTTCCTATGGCGCTAAAGAATTATGTGCTCGCTAAGAGTTCAATAATTCCATAATAGTTACACAAATGTTTTTACATACTATTAGTTCACTTTTTACCTCCCACTGGTTAAATATGTACTAACAAGTATTGAAACTGAAAAATCGCTATTTCCGAACTCTTCGAAGCATCTACTTGGAGATTGGCGGGCCATGATTTTTTGAGGTTGATCGAAGGATTATCATAACGGAATTTATGGTCAAGAAAGCCTTGAGAAGCTTCAAACCATTTAAGTCACCCTGATCTGATGGAATATTTCTGGCGTTACTACAAAAGAAGGCCGACTATCTGGCGCCTCATCTGGCAAGTATTTTCGCAGCGTGCCTAGGACTTGCATATACTCCGAAAGCCTGGCAGGAGGCAAGGGTGGTGTTTATGCCCAAGCCCGGCAAGGCAAGTTTTGCGACACCAAAGGCCTATAAGCCTTATGTCCTATCTACTCAAACCCATGGAACGCATTGTGTACACCATGATAAAGAGTAGGACATAAAGCGAATTGGTCGAATACAAACAGCATCCGTATGTCAAGGGAAGGTCGGTGGCGACTGTATTGCACGAGGTTGTGCATAAAATAGAAGAATCCTTCGATGCCAAGACGTACACATTGACATCGAAGGGATGTTTTATAATGTGCGGACCGATACATTGATCCAATCCTTGGACCAGTACCGGGTGGACCGGGTCCTTAGAGACTGGATAAACCATCCAGTGGATAAATTGCGGGTCCCACGACTAAAATATAAAGGAGAAATTGGCACAGGGGGGCATTTTATGGCCACTCCTTTGATTGACCACCATAAATAACCTATTACGGATGCTGACTGAGGAGGGATTTGAACCCGTCTGCTATGCTATGACGATTTTTTAATACTTCTTAGGGTTAAGGATCTGAACCTGCTATTCAGAAGGGCTGAAATGGTCTTGCATTTGGCATACGACTGGGTTAGACCCAGGGGTCTCAATGTTAATTCAGAGAAGACAGAAATATGCCTGTTCACGAGGAAGACGAAGGTGAGTCAGTTTGACGCGCTACGTTTCCTCAATAAAACGATTTCGATATCTGATCTGGTTATATACTTAGGTGTGATCTTGGATAGGAAACTTAATTAGAACTGTCACATTCAGGAGCGCACTGAGAAGGCTCGCAGATGTTGGCCGCTAGGTAGCCGGGCCGTAGACTCGATTTGGGGCCTGAATCCGAGGATAGTCCACTGGCTCTACAGGAGCGTGATTAGACCAATCAATCAAGAGTGGGCCTGGGAGTCTACATTGAGAACCCAAGTGTAAACATCTTTACGGACAGTAAAAT
Source organism: Stomoxys calcitrans (assembly GCF_963082655.1). Taxonomy (NCBI): domain Eukaryota; kingdom Metazoa; phylum Arthropoda; class Insecta; order Diptera; family Muscidae; genus Stomoxys; species Stomoxys calcitrans. Next base: position 100,421,234 of record NC_081554.1, read on the forward strand.
GACCATAAGGGCAATAACAACCAGGACGGTAAGATCGCGAACAGTCTAGAAGTGTAAGAAGGAGATTAACGCTTTCTCTGAGGATGGCACCATCCGCATCGTTTGGGTGCCGCGCCATAACGGAGTAAGGGGGAATGAAAGGGCAGACGATTTGACAGTGAAGGCCAGGGAACTGCCGTCGATAAACTTGGTTAACTCGAAGCCTTTCGGGTCGACGGAGTCCAATTTTAGGGTGTGGGCGACAAACGTGTTACATGCACTGTGGAACAGAGAAACGGTCGGTAGGACGGCGAAAATCCTATGGGTTGATCTGGATCGTGAGAGGACGAGGATATTACTGAAAGTAAGTAAGAAGGAGGTCAGTAGAGCTTTTGGTGTCATAACGGGACACATAGGACTACGCACTCACTTATATAAAATCGGTGCGGCAAGTGATAGCATGTGTAGGGCATGTGGGAAAGAGAATGAGACATTGGAACATTTTCTATGTCGTTGCCCAGCTATCGCGGCTAACAGACACCGGTGGTATGGAAAACAATTGAGGATTTTGTAAGTAGCACGGAATTCCTAACTTAAAATTTTCTTTTTCGAGGTTACTTTTTGGTTTTAGAACTTGCAGCAAGCCGATTACTGGCTTAGGTGTATGTCTAAAGTGGCATGCGGCAGATTAATATCTGCAAAAAGTCTACCAGAAATGGGACAGCAGTGTTTTTTGCAAAAACGGCAACCATTTTCTGCTGTTTTCAGATGGTAAAAAGTTAGCTGTACACGAAAAATGTCTAAAATATTTTATGAAGTTGTGTATTAGATCGTATCTTTTTATTTTTTTTTTGTGTTTCAGAACTAATTTTTTTTAATTTTCTAAGACAAAATATCTAGTAAAATCATATTAATGTTTTCAAACAAAATATGTACGTCTAAAATTACGAACACTCAAAAATTATGTGTCATTATCCAGACTTGACGAGGTCTCCACTCTGCTGACGCTGGCTAGAACAGACGTCTCAGTCATAGTGTCCGTCACGACAGGTCACTATCTGAGAGGAAAACATGATGACAGACTGAAGTTTGCAAGTAATGACTTCTGCAGAAGCTGTGAGGACGTCGAGGAAGAAGTGATTTTAGAAAATCTGAACATTTGCAAGTTGTTGGGATTTTTATAGCGATCTGGATGGTTCAACGAAACTAGAAGTCATCTTCCCTCTTCTGTTCCTGTGTGAAATATGAAATACTAACACTTAAATCTAAACTAATAGACTGTTGTATTTTAATTCTTATCTTGTTAGCAAAGTGCTGTCAAATATTCCGATCTGGAAACTATGCATCTTGAGTGCATGCTCCGGAGTGATCTGGTTGTAATAAATCATTAAGTCCAGACCAATAAAATTTGACGAGGCAGTGTTGGAGCGTAGTTACACCAGTACAACTCTGCTATGGATGGCAGATCCCCTACTCGGATTTTGTCCTGGCATCACTTGCGGAATATTTTCGCCCATTTTCAGACAACGGGTATTATATGAGTGTGCCGATTACATTCTCCATAAAAAACAAAAAGCAAGTAGACTATTTCCATATGAGAACCAGCATTTACATCCCGCTTCAGCGGGATGAATATGATGAATATTAATGAATATTATTTTTAGACGTAGATTCTTACAAGTCTTTAATAAGAATCAGATGTTTTTACAAATGTATATACTCGTATTTGATAGGTACTTGAAGATGACTTACGATTTGTTTTGTTGCCTTAGGGCATATACTTAAAAATAGTTGGAAACATTATTACCTACATTAATTGAATAAATAAAAAAAGGTATTGGTGGCTCAGTGATGGAAGTTCACAAATAGTGTTTGAAAGATAATCCCCCTTATTCCGGTTGGCGATGGCGTAGTCGAATTTCGAAGACTTTATTATGGTTGTCGAAGACGAAAATTCGTTTACATTTTTGGTATCACATAAGTCGAATTCGACTGTCAAATTTGACGAAAACAATCGATATATAAGTTAATTGCATTCTAAAATACATCACGCCTATTTGACGCAACAGTATGGAACCTACTTTTATATTATTATTTTTATTTACCACAATATTTTTCTATCATCAAACTATCGAAGGCGAACAAGTTACAGAATATCACGAAATGTGGAATTCGCCTTCGACTACGACTGCTGTTGATTTTCGCCTTCGAGAACGGGAATAAGGTTAATGTGCTGAATTAAATGAACAAAGATGATTTTGTCGTATCTGAAAGTTCTTACACCAACTAGTGCCGATTAGTTTTTTAGCCTCTGGCATGTATAATAGCCCTTTTGAGAAAAATAAAACGATTTTGCTCACCAATTTTGCTCGCATTTGGATGCATACATGTGCCACTTCCTGCTTGAGATTAATTTCTTAGTCTTTTCCTTCCGAATTTTTACAGATTGCATGAGGAAAAATGTTGCACTCTTGGTATTCTAACAAAGTTTCCATGCTTGCACACAGAATCTCTCTTTACATTGAATAGTATAACGACAATAGCTAAAACATTATTTGGTGGTTCCCATTAATATTTTTTGCTCCGTTTGATGTTTCAGTCATTGTTTATATTGCTCTGATGGGTGCAACTGTTATTATTTGATAATTATTTAATGAACTTTGCAATGCTGAAAGTTCTTCTAAATTGCTAAATGACTGACGGCGGGTTGTTTTTATTGTTTGTTCCGTGCTTTTTTCTTTCACTTGTTGCGCAGTCATCGCATTTTGGGGTAGACGGAAAGAAAGTCGTGATTTTGTTTTGGGTTCAGTACATTCGCTTTCGTGTCTTGACTGCTGGCCACCCATTCGTTTACTGCTAACAATTGTCATTCTCCAAAGCTGTTGCGAACCTTGGCTTTTGTTTTCTGTTCGTTTGGCTTTTTTTAATTCAAATGTTTTTTAAAATTTCCACTTCACTTCGCTCTTTTGTTATTGTACTTCGCCAGCCTGCCTTCTCGAGCGACGATAGTCTGACTGGCTGTTTGCTTCCATCATTTCCCTTGGAATCTCTTTATGATTTAATTTCATTTTCTAACGCTTTCAATGAAATGGAATGGAAATTTAATGTCAGCATTTGCGTGCTCATGCTACTCTCGTGTTTACCCATTGAAGGAGCTATCATTGCGTTTTTGTTTTCACTCTAACAAGGTTCTTGATAAGATATCGTGTTTGGAAATTATTTGCGGACATTTTCTTTAGTAATGACAGCTATCTAGGCTGATCAACAAGTCAACATTTTCCTAAAAACCGGTTTCGAACTTAAAATGATATTACGAATTAAAAAGATTTGCTTTAAAATTGATTTTTTTTTTGGAGAAAATTTTATTGATATTTTGTCTTAAGGGAAAGTTTGATTTGAAGATTTGTTTTAAGGGAAATTACCTAAAGACATGTTTTTGCATAAAATATCATTGAAAACTAACAATTAAATGCATGCTTTGGCAAAAATCCGATTTTTGTTTCAAATTCCAAAGATTATCATGACGAAAACCCGGTTTTATAAAACTATTTTCATTACCCTACTGCTATTTCAACATTGGAGAGCTGGGGAATAATTTTCTGCAAGCATCAATGCACATTAGGTACGTTGTGGAGAAGTGTAGCTATCAATCAATTGGCCAGTCCATCTGTGGGCCAAATGTGGCTGCTGTGACCCCATTGCCAAGTATACATCAACTATTGATGACATTGCAAACCGTAGCATGTCTTCAAGCGCCTAATTAACCGGCAATTCATTTGATGGCATGAAGGAATTGAAATTTCTCTTTAAGAAGATGGCACCATTATTTTTTTCTTTGCATTTTGTAAAGTAAAGGAAATAGGGAGGTAAACGTAAGAATGACTTAGCTGTCGTTAAGAACAAAAAAAAGGCAAAAAAAAAAAATAAACATAAAGCATAGAGAAAATTTCATTTTAGTTTAGTTTGAAAGACAAACTATTTTTGTGCATTTTCTAAAAGAAAACAAACAGAAGTTCTAAAGAGGTTAACTCGTATGGTGTCTTATATCAAAATCTTTTGCCAGCAGTGTAATGTTTCCATAACTGACTCTATTTTCTTGACAATTGTATCTTAATGCTCCTTTCCACAAGGTTACTGATGTTTACAATTTGACGTAGTTTTTTCGTTAGTAACCAAGCCACAGGATATACGATTTAATCAAATTCCATCTTAGTATAGAGCTACGAAATATGGGCGGAGAAACAATACGAGTTTTATTACAATCGCAGCTATGAGGATCTGCCAACTGATAGCTCTATCGTAAAGCTTGACATTTTTGAGGTTATACTTATGCAAAACGTTTTGATATACGAGCGCTATTTGTGTTGATTACAGTAACTTAAGAGATTCATCTCGCCCAAAAAATGGAATTAAATCGTGAATATTTTCGTGCGATTACTTTTTACAACTTTTGACTTGGAATAACTCAATGAAGCTCCATCAAGGACCAGTGTTTATCGATGGTATGGTGAATTCAACCGAGGTCGTAGTTCACTCCAAGACGAATTTCGTGAAGGTCGTTCAAAATCAGTTGCTGTTCCAATAACCATTAATGCTGTACGCCAACTGATATGTCAAGATCGTCATGTGAATATGTGTGTGGATCCCACACAATTTGTCAATCGCTCAAAAAAAGGCTCGTGTCGATTGGATTGGATCGAAATGTTTCAAAAATACGATCGCTGTGCTTGGAAACACGTCGACACTCATAGAAATTTGTTAGTAAAAACAGCAAACATTTTTGTTGAAACAGCAGAAATTCTGACCAAATTGGACGGCAGTAATTTGTTGCTAAAACAGCAAACATTTTCTGCCGTTTTCAAGTTTTGCAAATTAAAAAAAAAAAGCTTAAAAATGACATAAATATTTCAAACATTTTTATATTCCATCAGAACAAATAAATACTAATTTTTAATAAATGTTTTTGAACAAATAATTAACGGCAAAAGTTGTCAATTATTTTTACTTATATAAACAAAAGCCTCAATCCTTGTTTCCAAGTTCAAAGTTTTTTAATTTAATATCAGCAGACAGTGTTTGCTAATATCAGCAGACTAATTTTTCTAGGTGTATGACATCGTGACAAATAATGAATCGCGGATTAACGCGTATGAGATCGAAAGTTAACAGCAGTTGACTGTGTGGGAGTTTCAAGATGAGTCAAATCCAACAAAAGTTGCTCGCGCATGAAGCACTTCCAAGCATATGATTGCCTGTTTTTTCGGAAAAACTGGACATGTCGCAATCGTACAACTAGAACAACTCAGAACAGTCAATTCTGAGTGGTACACAACCATTTGCTTGTCAGTTGTCTTCCAAGAACTCAGGAAAACCAACCGCCAAATACGGATCACTCTTTACCACGACAATGCGAGCTCTCGCACATCGGCTCAAACAACTGCATTTTTGATCACTCAAAACATCGATTTGATGAGTTATCCGCCTTATAGAATGACTTCTTTTTATTCCGTACGTATAAAAAACAAAATTAGAGGTCAACGTTTTTCGAGGTCTGTAGCAGCACTCAGATACGATGTTCGGACTCGGCTACAAAAAGGAGGTCCCTTATGTAACTCGAAATCGAAAGAACATAAAAATGGGAACTATCTGTCAGCCATAACCGATTACGACTAAAATTCGTACAAAAATTAGAAGGCGCAGAAGAAGACTTTGTGCAAATTTGAGAAGATCGGTTGATAAACACAAAGGTTCAAAAAATGAAAATTGGGCAATACACGTACATGATAGTTATATCTAAACCTGAATCGATTTCGAGGAAACCCTTAGCCGAATATGGTTATCGTAGAGAAATGCCTTGTGTAAAATTTTGGGAAGGTTGGTTGAAAAATGCAATTGCCAATGCTATAGAAGTGGGAATCGGGCGTTCGATTAATAAATGACCACATAATTGCAATATTAGTCTAAATTGGATAACATACATGTATATGGAAGCTATACTTAAGTCTGGAACGATTTTTCCAATTTCAATAGGCTTCGTCTCTTGGCAAAAAAATTTCTGTGCTAAATATGGAAATTGCCGCCTGTTCTTTGTACACAAATTACCATGAGCAGACGGACAGACAGACAGACCTAGCTAAATCTGAGTTCATCCGTGTATTTATCATTGGGTCTATTGGTTTGGGTTTTACAAACATATGTACATAGTCATAATGCCCCGTACCACAGTAGTGGTGTAGGGTATGATTAAGTTAGGTTAGGTTTAAGTCAGCCATCAGACTCACTTAGACCTTTTTGGTCCATTGTGATACCACAGGAACAGGAGAAGGAAAATGCCTTCTAGTTCGTACCATTGAACCACATTCGCTTGCCAATGTAAACATTTGCTAAATCAGACAGGTTCTCAAAGAAACGAGAATCTACAGTAGAACTCCTTCTGACTGCCAGTGCGGGGCACACACATGAGATGTTCTTTAGTCTTTTTTTCCTCGACGTCCTCACAGCTTCAGCAGAAGTCGTTACTTGCAACTTTCAGTCTGTCAAGATGTTTTTTGATCAGGCAGTGAGCTGTCGTGACAGACACAACCTCTTCAAGTCTAGATTAAACCATTTTGGAGTGTTCACAATTCCCCACTTTGCGAAGTTGCCTTTCGTGAGTGATACTGAAGACTTAGCCTACATGTCGCTAGAGGCATACCTGGATGCCAGTTTCCTTGGAATGTGTAAGTCTCTAGTCTCACAGGCTCGTCTGCAGGCGAATTTTGAACTGTTCAGCCATCTCATAGACATCTGGTTTTTTAATTCTATATATATTCAATATATTATTATGCCAATCGTCGTTATGACATTATTTTTTCTTAGCCATTTTACTTTAATTGCAAGGGTCTCTGCTTGATACACACTGCAGTGGTAGCGTAACCTTCTCGAAATTACCAGTCCTCGTTCTTCAGGGTACATACCCAAAGCCCATCTGGTCGTCTAATTTGGAACCATCCGTATAGAAGTCTATGTTACTCCTATTACCAGGGATATCGTAGTTCCAATCGGTTCTAATCAGAATAGTGGTATTGCACTTTTTATCAAAAAGCGGCTCTGGCAATGTGGTATCCACACTCTCTTGAATATCGGGCATTGTATCATATATAACACAGTGTCCTTACCCGCCTCTTGGTCAAAGAGAGAGAGCTCCCCTAGCCTCACAGCAGTGGTCGCAGCAATTTGCCTAGCCACAATGTCCAGAGGCATTATGTGCATCAGACACGACACATCAGTACATCAGGTGGTGTCGTCCTCAGTTCGGCTGTGATGCACAAACATACTTCCTTTGGATCCGCTTAAGTATTGAGCATTAGGTGGGCTTTTGAAGCGTCGTCCACCAGACCACAACACCATATAGCATTATAGGTCTGACAACTGCAGTATATACGCAATGCATGACGCGCGGTCTAAACCCCTAAAATTTTGCCAATGGCTCTCTTTCAGGTGTATAAGGCAACATTTGCCTTTCTTATCCTTTGCCAAATGTCTAATTTAAAGTTTAATTTCCTGTCCAGCAAAATACTCAGGTATTTTGCGCTTTCAGTAAAACGTAGATCTTCCTGAAGTATATCTCTAAGAGTGCTGGGAAACTTTCCACTGACCGCAATAGCCACGTTATCAGCATACGCCACCATTTTTACACCTTTTTCTTACAGCGACAATAATATTGGGTTGCCCAAAAAGTAATTGCGATTTTTTTAAAAGAAAGTAAATGCATTTTTAATAAAACTTAGAATTAACTTTAATCAAATATACTTTTTTTACACTTTTTTTCTAAAGCAAGCTAAAAGTTACAGCTGATAACTGACAGAAGAAAGAATGCAATTACAGAGTCACAAGCTGTGAAAACATTTGTCAACGCCGACTATATGAAAAATCCGCAATTACTTTTTGGGCAACTCAATATATTGTTAATGGCTATATTCCAAAGTAGAGGAGACAATTCACCACCTTGAGATGGTGACCATCATTAAAGATCTGCAAGTCCCAAACCAAGTTTTTCTCCCTATTCAAATTTTGAACTTCTTTTAAATTAAAATCCACGCCAAGTATGGCATGAATCGGTGTATTACGTGACAAACCAAACAAACCGATTTCTCGAATTGAATTCTAAGCACCTACGGAAAGCTTTTCTTACCTTAAGATATAAAAAAATCCCATTGGGATCTAATGTTATGATTTCCCATTATCCTTTTTATACCCACCATCTTTCTTTAACTCAAGAATGTATGTGGGATGCAGTGACATCTCATTATACAAAAGTCAGAATCTTCAACAGTAGTGTAAAATCAATTTTATTATATGGCTGTACTATTTGGAGCTTGACACAAGCGACTACCCGCAAAATCCAAGTTTTTATAAATGCGACAAATTCTCCGAATTTTCTGCCCAAATCGTAGTTCAAATAAGGAATTGCTAATAAGAACAAACACTTCCCTGTCGATGTATAAATCCGGAAGCGAGAAATGTCCTACACTGGAACGCGCAAGGACAGCGAAAGTGGGGACGCCCGAAAAACACACGCTAAGGTTTTAATCAACGATAAAGCTAGATGAAGAGCGCTTGTAGGTGCCCTATGTTCACACTGAACAGTTTACTATTGGTCGTATTGTATTGTAATATATTTAATTTACTCCAATTGTATATAAAGGCCATATTATACTGGCACATGATGAAATCGGATCAGACTAGAATATAGCTCTCAATATATGTATTGTCCGCTTTTCACTAATAAGGTTGTACAAAAACAAACTGACAATCCAAAATGGTTTGTATTACCATAGTATATAACAGACATGTGTAAAAATGCAAATTTGCCCATGAACATTCCATTAAGGAACTGGGGCAAAATTCTCACAAATCAATGAGTGTTGTCCGATTCAATTTCAAGCTCAAAGATAAGGGACCTTTCTTATAGCCGAGTCCGAACGGCGTGCCGCTGAGCGACACCTCTTATGGGAGAAGTTTTAATATGGCAAAGTACCTTAAGAATGTCGCCAGCATTAGGAGGGGATAACCACAGCTGAAAAATGTTCTGATGTTCCTGCCAGGATTCGAAAAAAAATCCTAAATCATTTTCGTTCTCATTTCATAACGGTACATGGTACAGCTCTGATATTTGGAAAGGAGACCCAATTCGATATCCCCTGTCAATATCCATCCCAAAACGAAAATCGAAAAAATGTCGCTTACATCATTTTCGCGGGAAGGGCTTGTCTTTCCTTTTTAAGTCAGTCTATCCATATTCGTCCGTCCGCTCAACAGATACGTAAAATCACAATAGCGTTTGAACGAATGGGGCTGTACGCATGAAATTTTTCATTGATATTTACTTTTAATTGATGTAGGTCATTGGCTGTCCGGGGGTTGGCCAGGGGGTTGATCAATGTTTATAATAATAAAACAAGTAAAACCGTGCTAAGTTCGACCGGGCCAAATCTTGGGTAACCACTGCCATGGATTCCGCCAAAAATTTGTCTTTATTAACACAGTTGGTATTTGAATACGGTTGCTATGGTCTCAAGTAATCATATCTGGGAATCGGTATTTAGGGGCATATATCATTATATGGGGGTTATATCTAAATCTGAACCGATATGGCCCATTCGCAATCCTCAACGACCTACGTCGATAACAATTACCTGTGCAAAATTTCAAGCAGATACGAAAATCGAAAAAATAGGGGGCATATATCATTATATGGGGGTTATATCTAAATCTGAACCGATATGGCCCATTCGCAATCCTCAACGACCTACGTCAATAACAAATACCTGTGCAATTTCAAGCAGATACCTTCATTCGTTCGAACACTATCATGATTTCGACAGATGGACATCGATTCAGAATGTCAAGACGTTTAAGAATATATATATTTTATAGCGTCTCAAGTCAATATTGTGTGGTGTTACAAACAGAATGACTAGATTAGTATACCTCCCATCCTTGAGCCCGAAGAAGTTGCAATTATTATCGGATTGGGGAAAAATGCCACCTTCCAACGATGGTGCCATATATGGCCCAAATCGGTATATAACCTAGTACATCTTGAGCCCCTAGAAGCCGCACTTTTTTTCCGATTGGGCTAAAACTTTGCAATTGGCGTTCTGTTACGACTTTCAACGATCGTGCCAAGAATGGTTCAAATCTGTGTTTAATCTGATATAGCTGCTATATATACCGATCCCCTTATTTGACTTCTTGATCCCCTAGAAGCCGTAATTGTTGGCTGATTTGGCTGAAATATTGCACGTAGTGTTTTATTATGACTTCCATGGTAAGTATTGTCCAAATCAGCCTGTTATTTGATATAGCAACCATATAAATCCATCTCCCGGTTAGCTTTCTAATGCTGCTAAGAGTTTAAATTTTTGCATGGATTGACAGAAATTTGGTACGTAAAGTAAAATTATGCCATTGAACTAAGTTCAATTTGTGTAAATTGAAATTCGACCTGCCCGAAATTAGAACATTTTTACTTGTTGAAGTTTGTTTCTATAAAAGATTTCCCTTAGGATGGGCGTATACTAATTTCGTCATTCTGTTTGTAACTACTCGAAATATTCGTTTGAGACTCCATAAAGTATACATTCTTGATCGTCATGTCATTTAAGTCGATCTAGCAATGTTCGTCCGTCTGTCTGTTGAAAGCACGCTAACTTTCGAAGGAGTAAAGCTAGCCTCTTGAAATTTTGCACAAGTACTTCTTATTAGTGTAGGTCGGTTGGGATTGTAAATGGGTCATATCGGTCCATGTTTTGATATAGCTGCCATATAAACCGATCTTGGGTTTTGATTTCTTGAACCTCTAGAGGGCGTATTCTTATCCGATTGAAATGAAATTTTGCACGACGTGTTTTGTTATGATATCCAACAATTGTGCCAAGTATGGTTCAAATCGGTCTATAACCTGATATAGCTGCCATATAAACCGATCTGGGATCTTGACTTCTTGCGCCTCTAGAGGTCGCAATTTTTATCCGATTGGAATGCAATTTTGCATGACGTATTTAATAATGACTTTCAACAACTGTGTTAAATAAGGTTCAAATCGGTTCGTAACCTGACGACGGATCCTCTCATGACCACCAACATACGTGCTTATTATGGTCTGAATCGGTCTATAGCCTGATACAGCTCCCATATAAATCGTTCTCTCTATTTTACATCGTGAGCCCCAATGGGCGCAATTCTTATACGAATTGGCTGACATTTTACACAGGTCTCCAACATATAATTTAATTGTGGTCCGAACCGGACCATATCTTGCTATCACTCTAATAGCAGAGCAAATCTTTTCTTTTATCCTTTTTTGCCTATGAAGAGATGCCGGGAAAAGAACTCGACAAATGCGATCCATGGTGGAGGGTATATAAGATCCGGTCTGGCCGAACTTGGCACGCTTTTACTTGTTAGTATTAGTTCTTTTTTAATCAAAATTTTATAATGATGTCTTCTATGTATGATGAACGATGGAAAATGGTATTGTGAAATGTTGGTACTCTCCGTTTTTTTTTCTTCGACGTTTACTACATTGTGTTCAGACTGATGATTTGAGTTCTCCTTCGATTGTCTTAATTAATTGAACATACAAATGTATATTCCACTAGAAGTCATTCGGTGCAACTTTTCACATTTACATGTCAGTTTTGTGCTGCAGTCTTATTTGAGCTAAACAATCAAATTCTTAGAAAAAAAAAGAAAAAACAAGTTACTTAATTATAAAACCTGTTACGTACAACGGTAAACAAAAGATATTTGATGGGATAATTTGGCAAAGCATGGACTCTGGTCACTACCGTGATTAGTGGAATGTTTATTCCTTTTTGATTTGATGATAAGAAGCTTTTAATGACGATAATAAGCTTTTGACGACAGCTTGTGCGACAATTACCAGCTGTTGCAACATCATCAAAATTTTGTGGGACAAATTTGTATGGAACGTGCTCAGGTTTCGAAATCATTTTCCTTTTCGGAATTCCCCGTCTAAGAAAACTGGCCCTCCATACAGAGAAATCCGACATGACATTGAATTAACTAGCGAAACAATTGTCTTCTATGAATTGAGCATTTTTGTTTGTTTTACAAATAGAGGTATATAAAAGAGGGTTATGATTACATTTTGTGTGTTTTCCAATTACTATCTTTAATTTGCGGTATTTTTGGACCTCTTGGCAGAAGTGCTGAAAGTAGTGCGGAATGTAGGGAGAGGGGGGTATTAACAACATGAAGGCTAACCATTCTCATATTCATATTCTTTTCTTAATGGAATTGTGAAATACTAGTAAAATATTTTTGTTTTTGCAAAAAAAAAAATGAATAAATCAAAATGGTGATACTCGTAGCTTTAGAGTGGGTCAGGGAACATTACATGGCATTTTCTAGATAAATATAACGGCAAAATTTCATACGTAGTAACATTTATTATTTTTTCACCGAATTCTCTTCATTCGACTTCAAAGGCCAATTAATCTGTGCACTGTTTTTGATGGCTTCTAGTCTGAAGAATGTTGAACTTCAATGAGTACTAATCATGGGTATATGTGCATTTTGTGTGATCATGATTAATATCACATGGTCCTATAATACTTCCTAGATATGATTGAACACCATTGGATTTAAGGTTTCGGAAAAAAAGAAGTAAAACTGCAATCAGGTTACCGCTCTTTTTGTTCTACTATGTCAAGTTTTAGAACACATTGGTATTGCTGTCGATACATAAAGCAAATGCGCATATCATCTTTGGGAGATTCAATATATGCAAAATTTTGTAAAGATAAGGCCAACATCGTGACCTGTGTTTGATAAAATTCGATAAAAGTTATATATGGGATCTAAATCTAAAACTTAATAGATTTTTACCAAAACCAATTGCCTTCTTCATAGACAATCAGACAATAAATGCAATCTGTACAATGATAACGATACGTGGATATACAGTTCAATGAATGAAAAAATGATTCAATCGTACAAACAATAGTTCTAGGTTTACTCCTCCTTAGGGTTGCTAACAACTTCAGGCAGGTGTAGTCAGACGATTTGGCGGTGAAGGCCTGAGGACTGCCGTCAATAAACTTCGTTCGTTGTGGAACAGCGAAACGGTCAATAGGACGGCAAAAATCCCATGGGGGGATCCAGATCGTGAGAAGACGAAGCTATTATTGAAAGAAAGCAAGAAGGAGGTCAGTATAGCTATTGGTATCATAACGGGATACATAGGACTACGAGCTCACTTATGTAAAAGAAGATGATGAGACGTTGGAGCATTTCCTTTGTCATTGCCCGGCTTTCGCGTCTAACAGATACCGACACTTAGGTGGTGACACAATACCAGACATGAACCAACTTAGGGGAGTGGTATTGAAAACAATTAAGGATTTTGTAAGTAGCACGGAATTCCTAACTTAAAAAAAATCTTTTTAAAGGTTACTTTATAGTTTTTAGAGCGCACAACAAGCCGATTACTGGCTTAGGTGTATGTCCATAGTATCGTGGGCGGATTAATATCTGCACCCTCTTTTCAAGCTAACCTAACCTAAGTGGTGTAGGGTTTACCAGGACAGATGCACACAGATTTTCATATGCTTACAGACGAAAATATTAAAATTGAAAGTGCTTTCTGTAACATAAAGAAAATCTGGTTAGATTTTAGAACCTTTGTGGGAAATTTTAGCTAAATCGGATAAGAATTGCGCTCCCTAAGTGTTTATATATAAACATCGACCGATAAGAAGCATCTGTGCAAAATTTCAAGCGAATTACTTAACCCATTTCGGGCATTATCCCTTCATCTGGGGCAATAAATCGGGTTTGGAAAAACAGATAGGGTAAACGCTATATTAAATAAAAAAAAAGAAAAGAAATATATTTTGCTTTCTATTCAAAAAATATCACAGCAAGGAATTTTTAAAAGAAAGGCAAACTGTGTAATGTTGCTTAAAAGCATTTGACCGTCTACCGGCATCGCGATTTCTCTTCTCCATGAACTTTATCAGCGGTATTCGTAAAATGGACCATGGTGCTCTACATACCAATCCGATTAGAGAAGATTGTAAAGAACAACACCTGAATTTGGCCTTCAATGACAGTATGTATTGGAGGCCACTGTAGCGAAGAGGTTAGCATGTAACATAAAAAAATTCTGGTAAGAATTTTGGAGCCTTTTGGAAATTTTAGCTAAATCGGATAAGAATTGCGCTCTCTAAGTGTTTATGTCTAAACATCGACCGATAAGAAGCATCTGTGCAAAATTTCAAGCGAATTGCTTTGACCCATTTTGGACGTTACACCTTCTTCTAGGTTTGGAAAAACAGATAAGGTAAACGCTATGTTTAACACAAAAAAAAGAAAAGAAATATTTTTTGCTTTCTATTCAAAGAATATCACAACAAAGAACTCTTAAAAGTAAGGCAAACTGTGTGATGTTGCTTAAAAGGATTTGACCGCCTAACGGCATCGCGATTTCCATTCTCCAAGAACTTTATCAGCGGTTTTCGTAAAATGGATCATGGTGCTCTACATACCAATCCAATTAGAGAATATTGTAAAGCACAACATCTGCATTTGAATAGGGCTCTTAAACATGAATTGCTCGGCAAGCACAAAATATTTTTCATTCAAAGTTTACGCAATTGAGCTAGAGCTCTCAATGTCGAGATACAGTTACACTTTGAACGTACAAAATGGTATTTTTAATGCAAATTGAGCTTGAGGTATGCAATTTAAGATACAGGTACACATTAAGAGTATATATCGGGCTGCTAGAAGATATTTTCTGAATTTCTCACATTTAGGTACCAAGACGTACAAAATGGTAATTTCTTTACGGATTGTACTAAACCCGTGAAATTTGGATACAGTTACACCTTGACAGTACATGTTGTGCAACTTGGAGATTTGTTTGAAATTCATCCATTTAGATACTAAAACTTAGAAAAAACTCTTACGGACTGAGCTAAGTCTCTGAAATTTGGGGTACAGTTGCAGTTTGACAGTATGCATTTGAGGCCACTGCAGCGCAGAAGTTACCATGTCCGCCTATGACGCTGAACGCCTGGGTTCCCCTCCTAATGCTGGCAACATTTGTGAGGTACTATGCCATATAAAACTTCTCTCCAAAGAGGTGTTGCACGCGGCACGCCGTTCGGACTCGGCTATAAGAAGGAGGCCCCTTATTGTTAAGCTTAAACTTGAATCGGACTGCATTCATTGATATGTGAGAAGTTTTCCCCTGTTCCTTATTGGAATGTTGATGAGCAAAATTTGCAATTGGGAGACAAAAATTTTTTTTTTTTTTTGAAATACATACATTTCTGTATTAAAGGGACTTTAGGTAGTAAATCGTACAAAAAGTATACTTTCTTTACGGATTAAGTTAGATTTCTTAAATTTGCAATACAGGTACACATTGGCAGTGTTTATTGGGCAGTTAGAAGATTATTTCGAACATATTGACAGCATCTATTGGGCCACTAGAAAGGTTTTCTGAAATTTGTAAAAGGGACCAAAAAGTCCCCTTTTGCTAGCCGGTTTAAGGTTGAAATATTCTACAATAATACTACTCGCAGTCTTGTCAAATGACGCTGTTTGAATGAACATTACAAATACTATGATATTTTTGTAATATGTATACATTTTCATTTTGAAATTCTTTCACAAAGCGATTTCTTGAAATTGCGGTTAACCACTAATTAATCGAATCAAAAACTGAGTATGTTATTTGCTCATCTTTAATGGGATATTGGGGCTGGCATAAATAAATGACTAACAAAAATGATCTTATTTCTTGTGTATTAGGGTGGAGACTAAATGGTGCGATCTGCTTGGTATTGATATCGGCTTAAGAATTTCAATAATACAAACTCAATACAGTTCGTTGTACTTTCAGTGTATACCAATATCCCAAGTAAAAAATCGAATCAACTTTTTTATGTGACTTTGTGTGTTAAAATTGTTTTGGGTGAACATATCAATACCGACAATTTTGAACATTCAGTTGAACTTTGATTTTGCAATCTCGCTCCACTCTATTACAGAATCTGAGCATGACAATTGAGAGCGTTGTAATGCCTACATTGTTGGCGACAACATCAAATGATTTCAAAACATGATTCGTTATTACATTCCCAGATGCGTTATGCGTTTGTAAGGACAACCAATGTCAGCGGAGAGCAGTTTGACTTCGAGATAAGCAAATTTGATCGGACGTGAGGTTGTGTCGCCGACAATGTTTCTGGGTGTAACAAACTAGAACGTTATTGATGTGGAAAAGGTTGGAAGCGTTGAAGAAATCGATAAATATGGAGATAAGTGTTAATGATATTAAAAGTTTATTGCCTGGGCGAAGCGTGAATAGTATTCTATTCACGCTTCGCACAAACTATAAAAGCCTTACTTGTCTAGTTAAGTATCGATGAACACGTAACGAACATTAAGCCAATTTGAAACATCAAATTATGTTTTAGCCAATTAATTTGGTAGTTAACATATAACTACATATTCGTCTTCCATTTAATGAGCCTTATCTATAGAGCGAGGATATCTAAAACATTTTTAGTGGTGGTCACTTCCTTAAGCTACAATTACAATGTCCTCTTTTGCTTTTCACGTTCTTAAACGTGTATTGCACAAGAAACTAAATCGGCATATTAGTGGGAATAATATTGGAGCTCCGGGCTTAATTTGCCAATAAACAAAGATTTATCGCACCACGGATGTGTCTTCTTAGAAGCTATACCATTTTAACAAGTATATATTTCCCACTTTAGTCTCTGTACAAAAGATACCTTTTATAAACTTTCCGAATAATTTTACCTTAAATGAATTTATACCAACAACGATGTGGGTTTTCAATAATTGTAGCTTTAAAATAAGCAACCATATCTACTTTTACAATCTTCACAGTGTGACTTTTACACTCTATTGATTATTTGAACGTCCATGTACATATATATCGTAATGCAAGAACCAGGTGCTGTGTATTTTTCAATTTTTTTGCGACGGATCAATCCACAAATGGGTTGTAACTTTCATTCTGATTGATGACAGCACAATTGACTTATTAACACCCAAGTTTTCTCATACCTTTAATTTTCAAATATCACCGCTTTTTCAAAATTTATTTATACAATCATTGCCATTTTAAAAACCAGGTTCTGTTGAAAGAGAGTTTGTGTTTTCTTGTTAGAATTCACGTTTATTACCTTGACATTATCGTCGTTACGAGCTGGCCATTCATTGTATACTACGTGATCACAAACTCTATTCCCACTTGAATAATGACCTTAGTATAGGTAGCCTCCAACTACTCGATGGTAAGTTGATTGTTTGTACAGCTTGTATGGCATTTCTAAACGTGAAGTTAGCTTCTCTCTCCACTTATGCCTTCCTCTTTCTCGGTTTTCTTTTTCTTAAGTTTTTTTTTTTTTTTTTTTGGGGCCGAGAGAGGCAAATGCCCAATTTTTTGTGGACAAGAGCAACTCATTAGGCAATATTTCCTATTAACGCTAATCACGTTGTCCGTAGTGTGTTTTTTGCAGAATTATGTCGTTTTCGATAGTGTATTTAATTTGACTTACAAATTTGATGGGACTGCGTATGCCTGCCACCGAATAAATTAACCTAGAGAAGTTCATTTCAAATTGTTGTGTTCTGTTTATATTATCTTTTAATATTATTTTTATACCCTCGAACATAGAATGGGAGTATACTAATTTCGTCATTCTGTTTGTAACACCTCGAAATCGGCGTCTAAGACTCTATAAAGTATATATATTCTTGATCGTCATGAAATTTTAAGTCGATCTAGCCATGTCCGTCCGTCCATCTGTCCGTCTGTTAGACCGTCCGTCTGTCTGTCGAAAGCACGCTAAATGGGTCAAATCGGTCCATCTCTTGATATAGCTGCCATATAAACCGATCTTGGGTCTTGACTTCTTGAGCCTCTAGAGGGCGCAATTCTTATCCGATTTGACTGAAA
The DNA here is from genome assembly GCF_963082655.1 of Stomoxys calcitrans. Classification (NCBI taxonomy): domain Eukaryota; kingdom Metazoa; phylum Arthropoda; class Insecta; order Diptera; family Muscidae; genus Stomoxys; species Stomoxys calcitrans. Next base: position 100,439,226 of record NC_081554.1, read on the forward strand.
TTTTGCACGTACTGCGCTAAGTATGGTCCAAATAGGTACATGTTTTGATATAGCTGCCATATAAACCGATCTCGGGTCTTGACTTCTTCAGCTGTTAGAGGGAGCAATTTTTATCCGATTTGGGTGAAATTTTGTATGAGGTGTTTTGTATCACTTCCAACAACTGCGCTAAGTATGGTTCAAATTGACTTCTTGAGCCTCTAGAGGGCGAAATTCTAATCCGATTTGGAAATCAATATGGTCTGAATCGATCTATAGCTTGATACCACTCCCATATAAACTGATCTCCCGATTTTGCTTCTTGTTATAATTTATTCTTGCCAATATGCAATGGTGGAAATTTACAATATTATTTTGTGTTTGCTTGCATAATTTAATTTTATAAATGTCATTCCCAATTGAGTTCGATTGATATAAAGTAATAATTCTTCCTTTTTCTGAGGTGGAGATATTGCTTTGTACTAAAACAGATTACTTTGTACAGGGTAGCTGACACAAAGTTATGGCAACTCAAAGGACAACATTTTTTTTTGTGAAAATATTTTTTAATGATTCAAATGATGAATATGTGTGGAAGTAATGCTTATTTGAGAAACCATTCACTTTTGCTCGATATATCCACCTTTTGCGCTGACTATTGCTCTGAGTGGATCGAAAAACGAGTTGCAAGCTGCACGAATTTTATCTGCCGGTAGTTTGGCCCATTCCCATATAATGGCTTACTTCAGCGCATTCATACCGGCATATTTTCCTTACTCTCTAAAATGGCCCAAATAGAAAAGTCCCAGCATCTGGCGAATTGGACTGCTATTGTGTGGACGAAATGATGTGGGGAATATTAGTTTTAAGCTATTCTTGGTTTACACGTGCTTTTTGTGACGGAGCCTTGTCTTGTTTTTACTAACGTCCATCGTCTACGAACGAAATGTCTGCGTGTCCACGGCTACAAAGCAGCTTCCAAAATGTTTTTCCGATAAAAGTCGCATTTAGTTTGACGTCAGGCTCCATGAAAAAGACTGGAGAGCGGCCATCGGCGATCACAGCTCATACCATCACTTGAAATGAAAAATAACTTCCAATTCGTGTACGTGATCTCGGTTAAGTAAACATGATCATTTCTGTAGTTTTAAATTCCTCAATTGGGAAATTTGTCTCGTCAGGGAACACGACGTTCGGATTTTCACCATGTTCGTGCGAGCGCAGCATCTAACTTTGTTTGCTTTGGTGTAAGTTTGTGAGGCTTTTGGAACTTGTAAGGCATTACATTGACCTCGATCACAATAGCTACACAAACATTTTGTTCACTTTAAAGGGTTTGAGTTCGCCAGCAACAGCCGGCTGTGATTTTTAGCCAAATATAACGCAATCACACTATTTCAATTGAAATCCATCACATATAACTTTCTTTTTGAATAAACTCGGAAGCAAATGCTTTTGACTCATATGCCAGTGTGAACCTGGTAACACATCGTGACACCTACACTTTAACCATTGAAAAGGCCCAGGTTGTTCATTGTTTTCGAATTCTTGAACTGCTTACTTAGTTTAAGTTGTATCTTATTTTATTGTTTCTCGCTTACAAGATGAATATGACCATACCGATGTAGATAATACTTCTGATAATCACATCTTCATTTTCTACTTTCTCAATGGATTCAGTTATAATAATATAAGTTTCAAAAATTGCGACGTTAGTTGAAACGGCGACAAAAGGAGTTAAGTTCTTCTCTGTTTGGGTATTGTTGACCTGTTTTTAAGTTTCTGCAATTTTGTTTTGTAGGTCCATAGGTCCACACCTCGAAATATTGATCTAAGAAGCTATGCAAATGCACAAAATTCCGTTAAGGAACATCGGGGATACACTTCATACCAATGCTGCCCGATTCAAGTTTAAGCTTCTTATTGCCAAGTTCGAACAATGTCTCAAAATATGAGAAGTCAGAAATATGTTTGAGAAACACAAATCTGTTAACTTGGAGAATTACTTTTATTATAGTAAATGCGCAAAATTTCACTCCACTGTTGAATGTTGAACATGAAGTTTTCGATGTAAAACTCAGAAATTTCGTTCATGGTAAAGGAAGGCGTTTAAAGCAAAAGATGGCTTCACACGAAATTATGAATCTTTTGGTTTGTTTATATCTTTTGCAACTTGCACTTGGGTATGAGCGCGTGAGTGTATAGAGGCGTACGCTCAAACGTCACATGTTCGTTGTTTTTATACCCTCCACCATAGGATGGGGGCATAATAATATCGACATTTCGTGTGTAACACATCGAAATATTGATATAAGGCCCCATAAATTATATATATTAGGACGAGTTTGTCTGTGTGGTTGAAAAAAAGTTTAAAATCGTATAGCGAAATCGTAATCTATTGTACATAAAATTGTAAGAAAATACTGAGAAAAAACTGTGGGTCTTAAATCAAACCCCAATCCGAGCCTCCCGACTTGAAAAAGATATTATTTCTAGCATTTATAAGGCGGGCATATACAACAATGGAGGCCACCGTAAGGCAGAGGTAAGCATGTCCGCCTATGACGCTGAACCCCTGTGTTCGAATACTGTCGGGAACATCAGAAAAATGTTCAGCAGTGGTTATTCCCTCCTAATGCTGGCAACATTTGTGAGGTACTATGCCATGTAAAACTTCTCTCCAAAAGAGGTGTCGCACTGCGGCACGCCGTTCGGACTGGGTTATAAAAAGGACGCTACTAATCATTGAGCTTAAACTAGAATCGGACTGCACTAATTGATATATGGGAAGTTTGCCCCTGTTCCTGAGTGGAATGTTCGTGCTCAAAATTTGTAATTTGCAATGCTGGCAACATTTGTGAGGTACTATGCCATGTAAAATTTATTCCCTAAGAGGTGTCTCTCTGCGGCACGCCGGTTAAATCGAGGTCCCTTATCATTGAGCCTAAAATTGAATCGGACAGCACTAATTGATATGTGAGTAGTTTGTCCCAGTTCCCTAATGGAATGTTCATGGGCAAATTTGCATTTGCATATACAGCGGTCAAAAAAAGTATTCATCATTCAATGTTTTTTTTTTAATAAGTCTACAAAAGACAATTGGAATAAAAACATATTAAACTAATGATGCAGTAGTGCTTGTGTGATATATATGTACACAATTTCATTGTTTTTAAAGAAAAAAATAGTATTTATTGGAACAAAAAGGGCCATTTTACAGCTGAACACAAAAATTAAACAAAAAAAGTATTCATCATTGCAAAAAAACAAAAAAATAAATAACATAATTTAAAAAAATTAATACTTTGTTATTCGACCACCGCGTCTTATAACTTCTTTTAAACGGTTTGACATCGATTGGACTAATTTAGCGGTTATATTTTGGTCTATATTAGTCCATTCCTCCATTATCACCTGTTGCATTTGACTCTTGCTCGAAAAATTGCGCGTTCTCAATTTGCGTTCGAGATGTTCCCAAAGATGTTCAATTGGGTTCAAGTCGGGACTTTGAGGAGGAGTTTTAATGACTTTGGGGCAGTTATACAGCATCCACATCTTGGTATTTAAAGCAGAATGTTTGGGGTCATTATCTTGATAATATTGAAAGTTATTACCAAGCCCAAGTTTTACAGCACTATCTTTTAAATTCCTCTTTAAAATGTCAATGTAATACTTATGATCCATTACTCCATTAATAATTTCAAGATTTCCCGCTCCTGAAGCCGCCATACACCCCCAAACCATTAAACCACCTCCACCATGTTTTACAGTAGCAACTGTGTTTCGTTCTTCAAGCTCTGTATTTGGTTTTCTGTACACTATAACCTTTCCATCGCACCCAAAAAGATTAAACTTGCTCTCGTCTGCAAAAATGACTGTTTTCCAAAATGATTCGGGCTGTTTTACATACATTTTTGCGAAGTTTAGCCTTTTCACTCGGTTTATTTTATTTATAAAGGGCTTCTTACGTGCAGTTCTTCCTCTGTAACTATGCCTTTTGAGTGTATTTCGAATTGTTTGTGTAGTAACTTCCTTCCCTAAATATTCCATAGTGTTTTTACGAAGAATGGTCGCATTTGTCTTTGGAGTTTTCTGAACTTGCCGCACTAGCCAACGCACATCTCCAACTGAAAGTGCTTTTGGTCGACCAGATCTTGGTTTATTGTCAACAGTTTTCGTTTCTGTCCACTTTCTGATGATGGATTGTATAGTAGATCGTGGTCTATTTAATATTTCACTGATAGTTTTTTGAGTTAAACCATTCCTGTGGTGTTTTATTATCAAAACTTTTACCTCATCAGAAACCTCGTTTTGCTTACGACCCATTTTGACAAAAACTATATTTTCAATAAAATTAAATATTTGCTGTCAAGCGCAAAGCCTCCTTTACTAAATAAAACAGAAAAGGGGGATTCCCAAATAATATTTGAATTTGACTTTGATGATAGCACATCAATGATGAATACTTTTTTTGTTCTGTTTTTGGTGTTATTATATAAAATTGCATTTTTTGCGCTAATTAAATTTATTTTTTGAATTTATTTTAAAACATATTACGAAAAATAAACTATTGCATAAAACTGCATTATTTGTTTACTTTAAATTTTCTTCAATTACCCAAAATAAGTGAATTTATTATCAATTTTGCTAATGATGAATACTTTTTTTGACCGCTGTACAATAGTGGGAAGCAAAACCGAGTGGATGTTTCACGCTTTGCATTTCTTTCGAATACTAAAAATCAAAAATAGACCAAAATCAATTAAATTTTTTTAGTTTAATGCTCTTCCAGTTATCACGATTTGATAACAATAAAAATATAAAAGAAAACTCCCTGCAACATATCAAAGAAACAAATTTGAAACATGCACTCAGTTTTGCACTTTGTCGTTCATTCTAGAAAATTGTTTGTTTTCCATTCTATGTTCATAAATCATTATTATTTAAGGACAAGTTACCATGTGTTGACATGTCTTCCATCAGTTTCGGAGTTATTTTGTTAGAAACTTATTATTTGAACAGGTTAAATTTTGCCTGTTAACCATTTAACTTAATATGGACTGTTTCATGCATTTTTAAAGAACACTTGAGATTTTTATTGGAAATAGGATCCAAACTGTGTAATTCCCTTCTTCTGACCTTTAAAATAAATAGTAGATGTAATAACAGACTAAATTTATGATGTAAATTTTCAGCTGGTAATATGTGATGTCGCCGGACAGATACGTGTTTTCGACTAAATTATCAGGGTTGAAAGTTAATTAAATATTAAAAATTGAGTTGTTTTCGACTTTATCTTGAAGTTATTCGATTTCCTAGAATCTTAGGAGATTATATTATACTACGGGTCCAGGTATATGTGTTTCCTTTGATGGTTTCCTAGGTGAAGGCTTTGTTGCGACTAATATTTAATATAACAAAGTAAGGCTACACGTATTTATTATTTGGTCTATTTATATTTTTACGTTTTGAGCCTAATTGGAGGAAATATTCATAAAACAGTATTCAATATCCAAACATGTCCATAAAACAAATTGTACAAAATATTAAACATATGCTATGGTATAAAGTCGCATTACAGCGATCGGATTAACAGATCGCTTTAAAAACTTGTGCTTAATGCGAAAATGGCTTCTAACAATATTTTAAAGACTTTAACATTAGTGAATATAATAATAAAATGTTAATCTTAAAAGAAAAGAATTACCCAGTTTCGACCCTATTTCCAACAAAAATCTGTAAGAAAATTGCGCATCGTCTCCTTGAATTTAAACGGGTAATAGACACAATTTTAGCTGTAGAATTAGTTAATTTCTAACAAAATAACTCAAAATTGATGAAAGATATGCCAACACATTCTAACTTTGCTTTAAAAATTATGGTTCAATGAAACATCCACTCGGTTTTGCTCTCCACTGTACATTTTCGTGTAGAGAGGCGCAGATTAGGATTTTTTTCAGATTTTTTGTTTACGTTTTTGCTATACGATTAAAAAAAACATTAACCCGCCCTAATACATATTGTTGATCGCCATGACATTTTAAGCCGATATAGACATGTTTTTCCGTCTGTATGTTCTGAAAAGCTTAAATGGACCATATTGGTCCATATTTAGATAAAGTTCTCATCTAAACCGATCTCACGATTATATTTCTTGTGCCTCTAGAAAACGCAATTCTTATCCGATTTGGCTGAAATTTTGTACTATGATGTTTTCTATGACATTCAAAAGATTTCCCAATCCGTCCATAACCTGATATAGCTCCCATTAAAACCGATCTCCCGATTTTTCTTCTTAAGCTTCTAGAAGGCGTAATTCTTAACCAATTTGGAATCGAGTATGGTTCGAATCGTTCTTAAACCCGATATAGTTCCCATATAAGCCGATCTCCCGACTATACTTTTTGAGACCCAAAAGGGTGCAGCTATTGTCTGATTTGGGTGAAATTTATTTCTTGAGCTCCTATAGGGCGCAATTCTTATCCGATTTGGTTGAAAGTTTGCTGAAGAGGCCACGGCTTCTTTCACTGCCCCATGCCACCACTGCGGTACAGGGTATTATAACTTAAGGCAGTTGTTTGTAACGCCCAAATTGAGAAGAGATGGACTCATTGATGGTTGACTCAGAGTCACTTCCCGATTCAGCAATGTTCGTCTGTCTGTCCATGCTAATTTGTTTGCAAAGTATGAATCGCATTTTTGATCGGATCCAACTTGAGCATGAATAATAAATGTGAACGGAAAGTTTTAATAGAAAGTAACAAAGACAGCTTGTCAACAAATTATATTTCCTTTTTTCTCCTCTGTTTATTTTATTTTTTTTCCAAAATATTCTAATTTGCCACTTTTATGCTGCAGTTTCTTTAGAGAGCTAACACGATTATGAAACTCGCCTAAGATATCAATACACAAGACATTAAGTGTTCTTCCAAAATGTCTATGTTCATTCACGACATTCCACAATTGTACTCAAACAACGTTTCTTTTGGGCACCGTATGAAGTTTCTACTGTTTTGAAACTATTACAAAATCACATTTGATTCAATTCGGCTTGTGCTGCCATTTATTGTTTACACATTTCTGTGAAATAACGGAGTTTCGAACATATTTCCTAAGTTGAGCTCTGTTATCGAACAAATTGAGATTGATTCGATTTTGTTGAAAAAAAAAAAAAATGAAATGGAAAAATTATGCCATCCCCATAGAACCGCTGATAACCATTCCTAAATAATGCGTGAGAGAAGATTCAATATTTCTATTGACATTTAATAACGCCTTTCATTTTTCTCGAGTTGGCGTGGGACGATTTCTATTCAAATAAGGTGCGACTTGCTGTAGGAGCTTTCCAAAATAACATCGGAATAATTTGACGCAGTATCACCGAGACCAGAATGTTCCGTAAAAATTGATAATGTCTATATTTGAAAGGCCTCTCTTGACAAAATTGCATGCCCCACTGCTCTCTTAAAAAGTCTTCCCATGGTACTTTCATTTTTTTTGTTTTGGTATTAGCTTTGCCATTGTTTTAAATTCACCTATCAAAACCAATCACCCACCATTATTTTGTTGATTCTTTTGTACAAAATCATTTGGCTGTGAATAAATTAACAACGTGTTTGGTTCGAATTTCATTTTTATTTTATTTTTTCTTTTCTTTTTTTTTTACCTCGACAGTTTGTGTGTGTGTAAATTATGACTTTTGTTATCATCATTTCTTTCGTTTGGTATTTATACAAATGTTAATAATTTCTTATTTTTGTTTTGCTAATTTATGAAATGGCAAATTTCGTTGTGATAACATTCTTTTGCTGTTGCTGCTGTCATTTTTCGTCTACCACCAGACCACCTAGGTCTGTCGGCCTCCTTATCACATCTACTCCTTCTCCGCATCATACCTCTTGCATTATTTGTTGTATCTTTTTACGAATTCTTTTATTTGCAGTCAAAAACAAATTTTCGGTCTACGCATACTGTAGCTGTTTTTTAGATTAACCATTAGTGGCTGCGGATATTTATTTGCGATAGACACCCACCACAACTACTCCACTCTAAATGTGGACAGATTTGAATCGTAATTCGCATGGGTGCTAAATATGAGCCCAAGAAGTCTAATTGGGAGATCGGTCTATACAACAGTAACAGTAGAAATCTTTGCTTTAAGGGCGCCTAGTGTGTATCAAGTGAAATGCACAAGTGTTGGAAAAGAGTTATCTAGAAACGCAATAAATTTTCAAGCGTCCCCCCATCAAATCTTATTGTTTCACCATGAAAACGCACCGTCATATTCCTCGAGAATTTCGAAGCTTACCTTAACCTTCGTAAACCCAAAACTCTTCGATTTTCAAATATCAATAACTCGGCAAATTTTTGTCTTATTGAAAATCGATTTGAACTCAGTGATACCGATAGTTCCAAAATAAGTACTTATGTCTAAGCATACAAGTTGTCAAAAAATAATGACATATTTTCTTAGTTCAACGTTACTAAAATATAAATACTTAGACTCAAACATGTTTACGCCTTTCCCCACCACCACGTTCTAAATGCTCAGTTTCTTTGAAGAAGACGCATTTTGTATGAATAATTCAAATTATAAATTAAATTAAAACCTTACGTTTATCGCAGCCGAGAGTTGAACCAAGAACCTTCCGTATTCGAAGCAGACGCTCTACGCATTCATCCACATTACTATTGTTTGAATAATACACTATTTTCTCCTTTCAATATTAGTTGTTTATTATGACTTCCAACAACTGTGCCGAATATGTTTTAAATCGCTCTATAACCTGATATAGCTGTAACATAAACCGATTTTGGATCCTGATTTTTTGAACCACTGGAGGGCGCAATTCTTTTCCGTTTTAGCTAAAATTTAGCATGAAGTTGAAGGTTATGACTTCCAACAACTGTGTATAATATGTATCAAATCGGTCTATAACCTGATATAGCTGCCATATAAACCGATCTTGGATCTTGACTTCTTGAGCCACTAGAGCGCGCAATTCTTATCCGATTTGGCTGAAATTTAGCACGAAGTTGTTTGTTATGACTTCCAACAACTGGGCCAAATATGGATCAAATCGATCTATAACCTGATATAGCTGCCATATAAACCAATCTCCCAGTTTGACTTTTTGAGCCTCTAGAGGGCGCAATTCATATCCGATTTGGCTAAAATTTTGTACAACGGCTTCTTCTATGACCTTTAACATACGTGTCCAATATGGTCTTAATCGATCTATAGCCTGGTACACCTCCCATATAAACCGATCTTCCGAATATGCTTCTTGCGCCCCTACAAGGCCCCAATAATTTCTGCTACGGTCTTCAACATTCAATTTACTTATGGTGAGAATCGAACTGTAACTTGATATATCTCCAATAGCATAACAATTATTTTCCATCATTCTTTGTTTGTCTAAAAAGAGATGCCACGCAAAGAACTCGACAAATGCGATCTATGGTGAAGGGTACATAAGATTCTGCTCGGCCGAACTTAGCACGCTCTTACTTGTTTATATTATTAACGCCACAGTATTTCCCTCCTAGTGGTACTAAGTTGTGTCGCTTTGCGGCAAGCCATTCGGACTCGCCAATAAAATGGAGGTCCCTTATCATTTAGCTTAACCTTGTAACGGACAACACTAATGGGTACGAGATAATTTTACCCGCAGTTTCTTAATGGCATTTTTATCAATACTAAGGTTATAATAATGATTTTTTTCTATTATTACAAATAAGTGGTTATTCTAGAGCTTCATCGTATGTTGTATGTAATGACATTTGTACTACCGGTAACACAGATGGTATTCCTGTTGGTAACTCGTTATATTTTAGCAGCTAGTAAATCTATGGATAATGAGTTATCCATTATTTTACATGCCAAAAATAATGACACGTACTTACCAAGTTTTTGCTGGTTAGGCACGTGCCTCTGCCCAACTCATACAGAAACTGTCTTAGTGAAGAAGTTATTTGACTTGGGGCAAGTTTTCTTCTGAAACCCCCCTTCTGAAGGGGGGAAGTAGTTGGAGGGGATTTTGTATTTTGATATCTTCTTCAATTTACCTTCCACAAGTATGACATTTTGAGACTTATATGGCAGTTTCCACCAAATTAAACAGTTGGCCCAGTGGGTGAGTAAAAAATCTTTGGACCTGCTTAGGTTAATGAACTGTGCTTCGCGAATTGTTTTCAGTTTTGGCTGACCTTTTCAAATTCAAAAAGGATTTATTTTTGTAATGATTTCGTTTTACAACGCTAAGTAGTTAGAGCAGTTATATCCAAAAACCAAACTTTTTTAAAATGGGTGTTTATTACATTTGCTGTTCTAAATGTCAAATGTCTAATTGGCTACATCAACATTTTGTTTCGATTTGGTATTTGGGCCAAAAAAAATCGGTAAGATAAAAATATCCAAATATGGTTCGATTTGGGCTGTGGAATTACGTCGAAGGGTTTATTACAACTAATTGCTCCAAATTTTAGCAAAATTTAATCAACGAAAAAAATTATCGGTGATTCGGTCAATATTGTAAGCGTTATCTGAGGTATATTAATCTAATCATTTCATTTACAACACTTCGAAATATCCAGCTGAGGCCCCATATAGTACATATATGTGGAATGCTCTGGAAAAAAGCCACTTGATACAAAAAGTGCTCATAATTTTTGGCAATTATATATGTCTTACTATATGTAGAGTTTTTTCTGTAGAATTTCCTATATTTTAAAACTATATTTAAAATTAAAAAAAAAAAAAAATAATCGTAACATATATAATTTTTTTTTCAAATGTTAAACCCTTTTTCTCATATCTCAAACGGTTCCTTATTTCAACACCTTTCTACGTTAGGGTTGATACTCTATTCGACTTTTCACATCAACAACTGTCAAACTCCATATTAAAAAAATCGTATAAGCTAAAAACATGTGAAATAAAAACATTCTTTTTTAAGTTAATGGCTTAAAAGCAACACTTAAAAACAATCAATCCTATGTTTAAAGAAATCATCATAGTGGTTCGCCACAATACCGATAGCAGAACAGAATACTCTGCTAAGTGTTTGGGGGACCTCACCCCTGAAAACATTCCTAAATCGGGCATCTGAGAATAACGGGCTCGAAAAAAAAAGGCTTTTAAGAATGGAGTACATCTAACATCCAAATTTAAATGGCATTAAGCCTCCGAGCGAATTCGTAGTCCAATAAAGATCCTATGGGAATCTGATAAAGGCGTTTACATTGTTATACTGTTATTCAAGCGATATGCATATACTATTTTCGTAGCATGGTATTTTACTAAGAGCTCTTTAATTGTCGTAAATAAATATTCAAGGGATGATTTTGTTCCACATAAAGTAAAAGAAGGCGCAGCGGAGTGTAATATGAATGTAAGATTGAGTTAATACAAAAAATTTCATACGATTATGTTTACAGAAATTATTTTATTTTGTTAAAGTTTTTCGCCACAATACCGAAAGCTGAACAGAATACTCTGCGTTGTAGAGGAAATTTGTAAGATACAAACTAAATAATCAGCTCAGCCTAACTTTCTCAATGTTCTTCCGATTGTAGTAATAACATCGTCATTTGTTTTCCCATTATTATTTCAATATTAAATTATTTCAGTTCACAAACTATCGAATATCCAACGATTTTACTCATCAAATAGATTAATGGTTTTTTTGGAATGAAGGGACGTCTTTGAACCACTGTTCTCACATAAATTGTATCATTTTGTCAATATTTACTCATGTACAAGTGAGCGTTCAGTTTGCATTTGTAATCAGCTATAGTAATTTCATACTAAAAACCACAATAGCTAACGATAAGAAATTGTGTGATTTTTAACTATGAGCTCGCTTCCAAAAAAAAAGAGCAGAAAAGAAGCGAAGAAAGAAACTAAACGCAGAAAATTGAGGGTTTCATGCAAAACCCAACAAAATAATGCGACCGAGCGTAACAAAAAGTAAAAGAAAATTTTACCACAAAGCTACAATTACCTCTTACATTGGCATAACTTACAACATTATGGTGAATGATTGGCGGAGGGAGGAAAATAGGCTTTTGAAACTTTTGCCAGTCTTTAAGCGTTTTAAGCATGTATTGCTGATTTGCCTTACTTGGCTGCAAACCAAACCAAGTGCAAAATGAGAGATCGGTAAGCGAAGCACGAGGAAGAAAAAAAAAAGAAAAGTGAAACGGGCTCATATTGGCAGAAATGATCCACTATGCCATGGGCACCCACCTACATTTATAAGGCAAGCTAAGCGCTCATATTGGTTATGACCTTTCGCCGGGCTATATATACCGTCTGGTTTCTAGTCATTGATATCTACTCGCAAGAGATCATTTTCCGCTATCGATCGAGCATCACTGGGAGCCAGGAATTACCAGTCACATATGCTACGTACGAGTCGAGTATGTGGGTGTTGAGGGCAGCTGGATCATGTCAATGGAGTGAGATGTGTTTTGATGTCGTTGACTCTGAAGAGGAAATGACGAATTGAATGGAAACTTTCGTTTTCTGTAATTTTTTCTCCTTCGCTTTCTGGGCCTTAAGTTTACTCATTGTAGGCTGTTATTTTCAATTTGGATATTGGAATTTTGCATAAAATAAAATAAGAAAAAACACTCGCACATGACATTCAAGTAGAGTGTCTTCACAAGTCCATAAAAGATTACTACTGAAAACTTAACCATTGCTATCACAAGTGCTTCAGTTTTGCTACGTGTTTTGGTTAAATTGTTTTAAAATGCGTGGATGTAAGAGCCATTGCAACAAGTTTTCTGTAAAAAGCTTTTGGGACTTATCCCAGGCATACTAGGGATCCCAAAGTCGAATTTCGACTAATCGATAGATCGACTTTTTGTCTAAAAAGTCAAAGTTGACTTTAAATGAAGTCGAATAATCCATTTAGAAGTCGAGAAGAAAGCTGCACAAAGAAAAAAAGCTACGCAGAGATGCAAGTTTTGCTTTGCTTATGTCGCTGCTAGGTAAGAATTGTTTCCAATTTGTCTAAGATGCATTGGGACACTTTATTCTCAAGTGTTACGATCCATTGCTCTTTGGTTTATTCTTGTTGCCATAAATATTTTTTTTTAAATGAATAGTTATTAAAATTTGGTAATATTATTACATGGTAGAATCGATTTTATGGACTTCGACAGCGGTATTCAGATGGGTAATAGCAATTCGTGTCAAAGTTTGTGCATGGAAAGTCTTAGGGATTACGTCCTCATAATTCCAAGATTTAGAAGTTTTGAAGGTTTGTGGAAGCTGAATTTTGGCATAAATGTATTTTTTATGCAGTAGGCGTTTATGTTCGAGATTTAGATGGGTAACAACAATTCGTGCCAAAGTTTGTGCATATCTATGGAAAGTCTTAGGGATTACGTCCTCATAATTGCAAGATTTAGTAGCTTTTAAGGTTTGTGGAAGCTGAATTTTGGCATAAATGTATTTGTTATGCATTGTTCGAGAATAGGCTGAGTAGGACAATAACTTTTCATTGCATCCATATAGAATGGACTCCAGATATGAAATCTTCGGTTTTTAAAAGGCCTATTTAGTTTCCGATTTTGCTGAAATTTGGAAAAATTTGTTATAATATACTCATTCCAGTGCATGTTGTAGACATATTTCCATGTGGAGGTTGCGATGTAGGTGAGCAAGCTCGTTTCGGTCCAAAGGACCGATCGCCGCGGGAACAGGTTGGCCATTGGTTATTTAAAGTTGTTAATAACTCGTCTTGTCATTTGCATCATAGACTCTAAGTATTTATGCAAAAGCCGGTGACGCCCTCCTCTCTCACTGAGACTCTTCGCCTGATACCGCTGATTGTCCGCGACTGCCGTTCTTGCCAGCATTCCACTCTACGCAACCTGTGGCCGCGCCGCAGATAAGGTTCTCGTGACAGCGATGAACACCGCACATATCTGACCTCAAAGTTCCAGTCTGTGTGGTGCGCACGCCATATTTTAATATAACCACCATGTACATTGATCTCCAGATTAAACATCTTAAGCCTATCAAAAGCGAATATATCGAATATGGTCCATATCGGTCCAGCTTTAAGTTTAGGTCCCATACTAACGTACCTCCAATTTTCGATATTTTTGTTCTGAAACCAACATTTTTGTTATAATTTGTTAAAATATGGCAATTTTCTCGGCATGGCCAAAGAATATTCCAATTCATAGACGAATAGACTGATATCTTATATTAGCTCCCATATAGAGTTACATTTTACAAATAGTGATTTTTGCATCGAATTTAGCGAAGACTGTATGGAATTTCAGAAAAAAATTTCAGCGGTGTTTATCCCCTCCCAATGCTGGCGACATTTGTGAGGTTTTTCTCCCCAAAAGGTGTGGCATTGCGGCACGCCGTTCAGACTCGGCTATAAAATGGCCCCTTATCATTGCGCTTAAACTTGAATCGGATAGCACTCGATGATATGAGAGAAGTTTTTTTCTTAATGGGTAAATTTGCATTGCATGTATGTGTACAAAGCATGATACAAATGTCCCTTCTCTTTTCTGCCAGGAAAACCATTTGTTTGCTTTTTCTGATATTTGGCCTGGAGAAAAAATGGAGATCAATTATCGTGTGTAGTAAATTAGAACAACAACTGTGCAAAGGCATTTTAAACAGAGGCATGCCGCATAAGTGCTTCATATCTACTTGATACACATATGCGATAATCATGACTCTTTCTTACTACAGTCGAAACCGCATAACTTGATACGCTTTAGTGAAAAATCCCCCATAAGTGAAACTTGATGGAGAGAACCATTAGTTTTTGGTGTTATCCATTACATTTGAATTCGCTTAAGTGAGAAATCGCCTAACTGAAACTACCGCAAAGCTGAAAAAGGTTTTACACTCTAAATACTATTTTTATATGAAACTGAAATCGCATAAGTGAAAAAGTTATTTGTATGGGAATCGCAAAAACCTATTTTGACATATCACTTTAAAAGGGTTCTACTCGGCATTGCTCTTTTTCAACTCAAGTTATTTCATACATAAATAGTACGATGACGTGAAAATTCGCTTGTCCGTATGCTTATATCTGAATTCACTTATCCGAATCACGCTAAACTGAAAATTACGAACAAGTGAAATCAAATTAATACATTTTGAGCGTTTCACTTATCCGGCTTCGACGTCCGTCCGTCCGTTCGTCTGTCTGTCGAAAGCACGCTAAGTTCCGAAGGAGTAAAGCTAGCCACTTGAAATTTTGCACAAATACTAGATTAGTGTAGATCGGTTGGTATTGTAAATGGGCCATATCGGTCCATGTTTTGATATAGCTGCGATATAAACCGATCTTGGGTCTTGACTTCTTGAGCCTCTAGGAATGATTGGAATGGAATGAATTTTTGCACGTAGTATTTTGTTATGATATCCAACAACTGCGCTAAGTATGGTTCAAATCGGTTCATAGCCTGATATAGCTGCCATATAAACCGATCTGGGATCTTGACTTCTTGAGCCTCCAGAGGTCGCAATTATTTGGGTGAAGTTTTGTACGACGGATTCTCTCATAACCATTAACATACGTGTTTATTATGGTCTGAATTGGTCTATAGCCCGATACAGCTCCCATATAAATCGATCTCTCTATTTTACTTCTTGAGCCCCCAAACGTCGCAATTCTTATTTGAATTGGCTGACATTTTACACAGGTAATATATTGATCAAAAGCTCAAATCTTTTCTTATATCCTTTTTTGCCTAGAAGAGATACCAGGAAAAGAACTCGACAAATGCGATCCATGGTGGAGGGTATATAAGATTCGGCCCGGCCGAACTTGGCACGCTTTTACTTGTTTCTTTTCCAAAATCTTTTCTTTGATTTTATTTGTGCTAACAAACTCATCATAAACTAAGCAGCAGTAATTTTCAGCAAACAACAGACTTTTCAGCAGTAAGCTCGCTGGTCTGAAATTGCAGGACTAATGCTATAATAGCAGTACTACTGCTCTAAAAGCAGCAAAATTTGCTGCTAACAATCAGCAGATAGTGTTTGCTATTTGCAGCAGACTTTTGTATGAGAGTAGAACAGCTTTCATTAAAATTTTGACTTTGGAAAGAAATTTATTGAAATTTTGTCTTTAGAAAAAATTTATTGAAATTTTGTCTTTAGAAAAAATTTTATCTTTAAATTTTATTTGATTTTAAATTTTGTCTTTAAAAAATTCCCTGAAGTTTTGTTTTCAGAAGAAATCTTTTGGAAATTTGGTCTTCAAAAAAATTGCATTAAAATTTCGCATTGAAATTTTATCTTTAAAAAAGTAACTTTAAGTGGGCCAAACGTTGTCTTTAAAGAAAATTTCCCAAAAATGTTGTCTTTATAGATACTTTCATTGTCTTCAGAAAAAATTGATTCAAATTTTGTCTTTAGAGGTTTCTTTTTTTAACTTTGCTTTCAAAAAAATAATTTAGGGCTACACCAAATTTTTTCTATAGAGAAATTTTCCTTGAAATTTCGTCATTAGAGAAGATTTAATTGAAATTTTGTTTTAGAAAAAAATCCATTGTAATTTTGTTTTTGGGGAAAATTTCATTGGAGAATATTTTATTAAAATTTTGCCTTTAGAGAAAATTTCATTAAAATTTTGTCTTTAGAGGAAATTTCATCAAAATTTTATCTTAAAGGAAACTTTCTGTAAAATTGTATCTCTTAATATATAATTTCGGGGGATAGCCTCCAAAAACCGATCCCGCATTTGACTCCAAGCTCCTCTTTTTTGTCCGATTTGACTGAAATTTGGTGTGTGAAAATCACACACACTAGATCCCACTCTGATAGGTATATAATCAGATATAACCTCCATAGAAACAGATCACGTAACTTGACATTAAGAGCGCCTTAAAGCCTCAATTTTTGTTTGATTTGACTGAATTTGGTATGTGGAGTACACGAATACTCTCTTACCACAACGTTAATATCGTCTACATACAAATCTTTCCTCCCATATCACTTCTTCAGAACGTGGAAGTGTCAATCATTACAAAATCTGATTTCCTCAAACTAATCCGACATACCCAAAACTTAGTACGAACGAACTTAGTACTATTTTTACTTGTTTAGTTTAAAGCGATTCTTTCTGTATTTGAAATTTCAATAAGGCTCTTGTCATTGACTTGTAAAAGACTATGCGCATGAATTGCATATAATCTTTAACAAGTTCCTCTTAGCCAATTCTGCCACTGTGCCTTTTTATGATGTTTTTTTAGGTTAATTGGTTTTTGTTTTACTTGCTGTGCTCTTGAAGATGTATCTAAAGCAGGTGAAGTATTTCAAAGCGCTATTATGCAGATCATATGAACTTGGAAATACAATTTGAAGCAATTTAAGAAAATAAAAAATCGTTTCGAATATTTCTGAGAATATATAATAATTTAATTTATTTTTTTGTTCTTACAGGTAACTAAATGCTAAATAATCCTTCAGTACAGTAAGTACAACATAATTTGTAGTAAATACAATTTCGTTAAATTTGAATTAGTTATAAAGTGTAAAATCAACTGAAATTATTTACTATGGCGTTGCATTACAAGGCCATCCATTGGAAACAATGGTGCTGTGCTGCCCTTATAATTTACAGATGTTAGTCTCTCAAGACAAGGGTTATATTTTACGAGTTTATCGGGACGCGAGTGATAAATCAAAATGTGTCATTGTCTAGTAGGAGCGACACAAGAAAATAATTATTGGTCTGGTAAACGAATAATTGTTTGCAGCTACGAAACACTTTTGCCATTAAAGAATTTTTGATTTTACATTGAAAGAAAGATTCCTTTACTGTAGGCAAAGTTGCTATGGATTTATAATAAACAAAGTTACTTTGGTTCAATAGTTCTACATTTAGGGCTAACATTTAATATGCTAGGGTGAAATGTTATAAAGTTAAAATAAAAATAAAACTTCGTTGTAAACATATTTTAATTCAATCTCTTTATTTTGGTTGGAGATTGACGGCACATCTTTATTCCACAACACATTTAGTTGAAACATCGTAAAAAGCTGTTACTTAAAGTGAATAAAAGACAGTTCTTTGTTTCTAGAAATGTTAACACCAGAGGTTAGATCAAACGTTTTATTTTAATTTTAGGTTTTCTCCTTTAAACGAAGGCCGATATAGGCAAAACGAGGCACTATAACCCAATTAAAAGAAAAAATAAGCAAACGTTACTAAACTTGGGAAATTACTATCGGAAAGTGGCTGAATTGCTTACGGTTTCAAAAATTCTGACGGAAAATGACGTGAAATGGATACCTAAATCAGAAACTTGAGTCAAAAAACCGAAAATTGGGAGGCGAAACATAGAACGATCAGAAAATCTGTTTATATCGTCAAAAGAAAAAAAAGCTTTGTAAAATATTAAAGTTGTTCCATCAATTCTTCAAAAAAAAAAAATAAATTCTTGAAAGTTTATGAATAAAAACCATGCCTATAATGCCAAAATAGATTCAACAAAAGTTGATATATTTAAAATAGTCAAATATGTTATTTTCAGCTGGCTACAAGAAGAATGGCGTAATACTCTTTGATCTGATAACTAAAAAATATTTTTTATAGCTCAAATAAGCGATAATATCATGTAATGAGACAGCTTCAGCAAACCTCAAGTAGACCGTATAAACCGCAAACATTTCGTTGGAAATGTCATTGTTTGAGGAATGTATCTATACAATCGAAATTACATTATACAAAGACTATAGACAATTTTCCAACTAGATAAGAGCTTCAGGTCCACTGCTTAATACAGATAACCTTCGTATAGTAGCAATAAAATCTCTTTCCTGGAGTTTTCGAATCTAAATTCGATTGAAAATCAGTGGAATATCGTTCAGACTCAAATGAGAGAACAACTTCCGTTCAACTCAGATGAATTTTGGTTAATCATTTAAGCTTAGTAGGTACTTATACCCGTTTCGGTTCGCCAGACCTGAACAAACTCTATGCCTAGGGTGATTCAAGCCAATTTGGCTACATTCGTACCTCAAAACTGTCCTTCCTTTTCTAATTTTGCAGTTTTTCGTTTAAAAACCAAAGGTGTCCGTATTATTTTTCACACGTTAAATTTAGAAATAATGTATCAAATGTTTGCCATTTTCGTAACGGAAATTGTTTTTGAATTCGACATGCGTTTAAAAAATGCATGCATCCTTTATTTGTCTCTCTATCCGCTGTCTTTTTTCACTCCGTGACCCTGTACCCAGAACAAGTGAATTTTGAACTGTTCAGCTATCTCGTTGAGCGATCTGCGACAGTCAGAATTGTGTTCCTCATCGCTTTAATGGCTATCTGAGAAGATATTTATGCCAATTGTCGTTATGACATTATGTCTTAGCCATTCCAACACTTCTTTAATTGCAAGGATCTCCGCGTGATATACACCACAGAGGTCGGGTATCCTTCTTAATATGACCAGTCCTACTTCTTCAGAGTACACGCCAAAGCCCACCTGGTCGTCTAGTTTGCAACCATGAGTACAGAAATTTTCGTTACTTCTATTGCCAGGGATATCGTAGTTCCAATCTGCTCTATCTGGAATAGCGGTACAGTACTTTTTATCAAATGCCACTCAGGCAATGTGTAATCCACATTGCCTGGAACTTAGTAGGCACCGCATAACCAAAGAGAAGTTTTGAAGTGCCGCATACGCAGTATATAACACGTGGTTAAAACCCCATATTTTGCCAATGGCTCTCTTAGGTGTTTAGGGAAAGAGTTGCCTTTCTTGCCATTTCTAAAATGTTTGATATTAAGCTCAATTTCCTACCCAGCAAAACTGCCAGGTATTTTGCGCTTTCAGTGAATGGAAAACACTGACAGATGCTACTGTAGGTAATCTATATCGCCTGCCGAAAAGAACTACTTCTGTCTTTCGGTACCTCACTTCGCTTTCGCACTTAAAGCTTCCTGAAGTATATCTCTAAGAGTGCTGGAAAACGTTCCCCTAACCACAATAGCCACGTCATCAGTATACGCGATCACTTTTACACCTTTTTCTTCCAGAGACAATTATATATTGTTAATGGCTATATTCCAAAGAAGGGGATCTTCATCACCTTGAGGTGCTCCTCAGCTGACCCTTCTTGTTTGATCTACAGATCTCAAATCTGCCGTAATACATCTTTTAGAATGTAGGTTATTAACCATCTTTCTTACGGCCCCTTCATGATTGGCGTCGGTTTTACACTTTTGAAAGCACTTTCAATGTCAAGAAATGCTACCATTGTATATTCCTTGACACTGATAGAACCCTCGCTGCTAACAACACAAAACAAAAGCATTTTCTAACTTCTTTTTATCAAAAACGGCCATGTTATTTGCCCTCCCCGCATTTGTCAAGCTCTGTCCCCAGTATCTCTTTATAGGCAAACAAGGATAATGGATAAGAATTGTTATGCTATTGGAGCTATGTCAGGTTATAAACTGATTCGGGCCATACTTGGCATGTATTTCAAAAACAATAGTAGATTCCATTGTAAAAAATTTTAACCAAATAGAATAAGAATTGTGCTCTAGAGGGACTTAACAAGTAAAATGGGGAGATCGGTTTGCATGAGAGCTATATCAGGTTATGAATCGATTAAGACAATATTTGGCACGTATATTCGAGGGTATGGAAGAAGTCACCATGCAAAATCGGATATGAATTACGCTCTCTATAGACTCAAGAAGTAAAATCGTGAGATCCGTTTGTACGGGAGCTATATCAGGATATGGACCGACTCAGACCATATTTGACACGTTTGTTAGAAGTCATAGATACAGTGACCATGCCAAATTTCAGCCAACTTCGATAAGAATTGCGCCCTCTAGATGCTGAAGAACTCAAATAGGGAGGTCGGTTTATATGGGAGAAGTAATTGCGAATTTTTTAAAAGAAAGTAAATGCATTTTTAATAAAACTTAGAATGAACTTTAATCAAATATATAATTGCCATTTTGTTCGATAACCTTTTGCCATCTTCCTGGCAAATTTATTATTCCACGCTCATAGAACTTCTGGCCTTTATCTGCAAAAAACTGAACCAAGTGCGATTTTATAGCATCATCATTGCCGAAAGTTTTACCATTTAAGGAGTTCTGCAAAGATCGAAATAAATGGTAGTCTGATGGTGCAAGGTCAGGGCTATATGGTGGATGCATCAAAAGTTCCCAGCCAAGCTCACTCAGTTTTTGGCGAGTGACCAAAGATGTGTGCGGTCTAGCGTTGTCCTGGTGGAATATGACACCTTTACGATTGACCAATTCTGGTCGCTTCTCCTTGATGGCTGTATTCAATTTGTCCAATAGTTGACAGTAAACATCCGAATTAATCGTTTGGTTTCTTGGAAGCAGCTCAAAATATACCACACCCTTCCAATCCCACCAAAGAGACAGCATAACCTTCTTTTGGTGGATATCAGCCTTTGAAGTGGTTTGAGCTGGTTCATCATGCTTGGACCATGATCGTTTTCGACTAACGTTGTTGTAAATAATCCATTTTTCATCTCCAGTTATGATTCGTTTTAAAAATGGATCGAATTCATTGCGTTTAAGGTGCATATCACAAGCGTTGATTCGGTTTGTTAAATGAATTTCTTTCAATACATGTGGTACCCAAATATCAAGCTTTTTCACCAGTCCAAGACTTTTTATGTGATAATGAACGGTTGATTTTGGTATATTTAACTTCTCTCCTATCTCACGCTCAGTTACATGACGATCCAATTCGATTAATGCTTTGATTTGGTCATCATCAACTTCATTTGGCCGACCTGAACGTGGCTCATCTTTAAGTGAAAAATCTCCAGAACGGAATTTGCGAAACCAATTTTGACACTGTCTTCCTTTTTTAGGCTTTATCACCATACACATCTCGTAACTTTTTAGCAACCTGCTCCGCGTTTTTTCCTTTACGGAAATAATAAAGTAAAATATGACAAAAATGCTCCTTTTGGGCTTCATATTAAAATTGACGCCAAACAAACAAATGTAAACAAAATTTCGCGCACTTTTTTCTAAAGCAAGCTAAAAGTAAAAGCTGATAACTGATAACAGAAGAAAGAATGCAATTACAGAGTCACAAGCCGTTGAAAAAAATTGTTTTGGGCAACCCAATATATCAGGTTTTGAACCGATTCAGCCATACTTGGTTGGAGGTCATTGGAAAAGTCATTGTGCAAAGTTTCAGCAAAATCAGATAAGAATTACGCCCACTAGAGGCTCAAGAAGTAAATTCAGGAGATCGATTTTTATGGGAGCCAGGGGGATCCGAGAAAAATGATTTTGCCTAAAGAAAAGATTACAATAAAATTTATTCTACAAAAAAAAAAAATTTAGTAACATTTCATAAAATGACAGAATTTCATATTTTTAGTATTCAACATAGACATCATTTTGTGAGGCTAGGGTCGCTTTTATTATTTTTCTTAAGGACAAAATTGTATTGAAATACTTAGGAAAAACAAAATTTTAATGAAATTTTTTCTTAACAAATTTTAATGAAATTTTTCTGAAGATTTCAGCGTAACATTCTCTAATGACAAAACATCAGCAAACAAAGTTTTAATTAATTATTTTCTAAAGACAAAATTTTTTTAAAAAAATTTCAATAAAATTTTTTTCTAACGACTAAATTTAGATCTCAATGATCTTTTGGCGAGACCATCAGAAAAAATTTTCAGCGGTGGTTTTCCCCTCCTAATGCTGGCAACATTTGCGAGGTACTATGCCATGTAAAACTTCGCTCCAAAGAGGTGTTGCACTGCGGCACGCCGTTCGGACTCGGCTTTAAAAAGGAGGCCCCTTATCATTGAGCTTAAACTTGAATCGGGTTGCACTCATTAGAGTTTGAGAAGTTTGCCCCTGTTCCTTGTTTGCGAACAAGACAGGTTTCTAAACTTAACATTCGCTTCATTTCTTGTTTCTGATTGGAGAAAATTAATCTTTATTACGTTTCTACATGTGTAGTATGATGGAGGAAGGTTCCCTAGCAAAGGTCATTTATCCCAGCCTAGTTCATATCCCCTGTATGATAATGGCTTTTCAAACTTCGATTTTAGTTTACTTTTATATTGTATAATTGCAATTTCTCATTAAAATATAAATTGGCAATTGTTTATGAAAACAAAAGTACCCAGTTTTTTTTTTCTAGACACATGTCTGTAAGCACTTTAGCGAAATTTGAATTTTCATTAATCTCTGCTTGAATTTACACAAAATCCAACAAACAAACAAAGACAAACCATTCTGGTGATGGATTGATGGAGTGCCTACAAAACTTAATTGATTTTTATTTTTTCAATTTAGTCAAATCGGATTTGAAGCTTATCTTCTCTGCTCGTGTGAGCGGTAATATCATTCCTTCCCTCTATGTCGACTTTTTGTGAATGTCCCGCTTAGAAGTGATAAACGCCAAGTGCCAAACACAGTTTCTGATGAGCTCAGAAAAATAATTATTTTTAAAAGTTTAAACAACCAAATTATCAAAAACAAAACAAACCAACAGCACCAATAAGAATTTGCACAAATGCCAAATAACAAAAAAAAAGGAAAAGATTAAACAAATAACATTTGTTGATCTCACACACACCCATGGATGGTTGACTCTTGGCTTGTTGTGGGCTCTTTTAAAAATTTCATCCAAGCGGAGATAAAAGATTTTAACCAATTCCAAATCATTCGCAAAGGAATTTGAAAATCATGCAAACTACGATTTCTATATGAGATGACAATATTTCTCTCAAAGGGCAGAGTCGAAAACAAATAGCTCGAAGAGAAAACTATATGAGTAGTTGCACCTTGACTAAAAATGCTGCAAAATTCACAAATGACACAAGACCCATTCTGGCTGCAATTCCTTGTTTCCTGAAAAAAAAAGAATCCTTATATATATTTGTCACTACAATTTTGTACATATTTCAGTATTGTTATGGAACCTTCGTTCTCTTTGTGAAACTTGGAAACGTTTATACTATCTTCAAGGCTTTGCAGATTGGAAATAAGCTTTTATACTTTTAGAAAATTCTTTTTACATCTGACAAGATATTAGCCAAACATTGCTTACCATTTAAATATTGTCTATGGCTAGCGGCAACCTTTTAATATTTCGAACGTAATAAAAAGTAACCTCGAAAAAGAAAATCTAAGCAAGAAATTCTGTGCTACTAACAAAATCCCTTATTGTATTCTACAGCACACCCTAAATTGATTTATGTCTAGTATTGTGTTCCAGTGTCTGTTAGCCGCTAAAGCCAGGCAATGACGTAGGAAATGCTCCAACATCATATCAGCTTTCCCAAATATCCTACATATGTCAACGCGTCTGCTCTTTCGTTTCCCCTAACTCCGGTATGGCCCGACAACCATACGATGGGATCGTGCCATCTGATCCACCTAACTGCTGGCGTCAGCTAGCTGCGAAAGCCGGGCAATGTCATAGGAAATGCTTCAATGTCTTATTAGCTTTCCCACATGTACTACACAGGTCAAATCGTCTGCTTTTTCGTTTCCCCTTACTCCGCTATGACCCGGAAACCTAACGATGTGAATCGTGTATCCTTATATAAGGCGTTAATTTCCTCCTTACACTCAAAGACTGTGAGCTTACCGTGCTGGTTGTTATTGCCCTGATGGGCAGTTCACTGTCCGTAAACATGTTCTCACTCGACGTTCTCGCGTTAACACCACACCTCCCCCATACATTTCGGATGGTGGCTCGGATCTCTGCCTGCAGGATCGTGTGATAGTCAGTCAGTCGAAAACAAATCTCCGTCCCTGGGTTCTCAATGTAGACCCCAGGCCCACTCTGTCCTCTAGCTTTGATCCATCTGTATAACATGATCTTCCAGATGGCAATACCAGAGTTCCGTCAATCCAAGGCTGTGCCTCGATCGGATATCTCTAAGGTGTCCGATCGAAAAACTTTAATTCCTTCCAGGTTTCTATTGTCGCCTCGACTATACCGCGTTGGAGTGTTCCATGGAGACCCTCCAAAGGTATCGTTAGTATTCAAGAACTCCGCCAGGGCTTGGCCGCGCTTATTAATGTTATTACTATCCTACTATTCCGCAGAAAGAAAAATGATATGGAAAGATGTAATTGTGAGCAAATTAAGATGTACATGTATAGTCACAATGAAGTCCGGAAATTCTACCAAAGAATTAAACATCAAACCGATAGCTTTGGTACAGGTATATCCTTCTGCATAGACAAAAAAGGAAATCTGGAAACTGACACAGATAGCATGCTGAGGAAATGCAAAGAACATTTTACCCAACAGCTAGTGTCCGACGTTGGCGGCGAAGAGGATACCGCAGAACCAATCAATGATTATGGTATAGAATGTTTATCACCTAGTCAGCATGAGGTCCAAGTGGCCGACGTCTTACCCGCTGAACTATTTAGGACCGGAGTTGACACGCTGATAAGGCATATGCGTCAGCTTATCTGCGCAATCTGGCTAGAAGAACGCATAGCCGATGATTGAAACCTCAGTATACTATGTGCCGTACATAAGAAAAGAGCCAAGACGGAATGTGCCAACTACAGAGGAATATGTCTCCTCCCATCGCATACAAGATACACTCGAGCATCAATCCGGCTTTAGACCTGGTAAATCCACCCTGGGCCAGATATTCACACTGCGCCAAATCCTGGAAAAGACCCGAGAAGGACAAACCAACACCTACCATCTCTTTGTTGACTACAAAGCCGCCTTCAATGCTGTCTGAGTTTGGTATCCCTGCAAAATTAATAAAACTGCAGGATGACATTTACTGATACGCGTTCCTAAGTAAGATTAGGAAATAATCTCTCCGAACCATTTGATACCAAACGATGTTTCAGACATGGAGACAGTCTATCTTGTGATCTCTTTAATATCCTGCTGGAGAAGATCATACGAGATGCAGATGTGAATAGATATGGCACACTAATCACAAGAGAACACATGCTACTCGCCAATGCTGACGACATCGACATCATAGATCGATCACCGGAAGTAGTAACTGCAGCCTTTGAAAAAGAGTTAGTCAAAATGGGCCAGGCGGTAAATGTAGATAACACGAAATGGATAGTTTTAACTCCCAAAACGCCATGTACAACCGAGCAGATAAAGAAAATGGAGAAAGTTGGGAACCACAACTTTGAGATAGTCAGCAACTTTATCTACATCGGCACCACCGTAACCGAAACGAATGACACCAGTTTTGAGATAAAGCGAAGAATAATACTGGCACACAAATGCTACTTTGGATTAAAGTAAGCAGTTTAGAAACAAGGACACTTCTCGACAGACAATTTTACACTATACAAGACACTGAGTGGTTCTGAGGCTTGGGTAGTTGTGAAAGCAGATGAGGTAGTACACGCAAACCGGGAAGACCAAAAGCCCTTGGTGCCAGAGATTTTAGAATGAGCGCAGAAGACCGAAGCGCTTGGAACGCTACGAGGAGTATCGAAAGGAGTATTGAAGGCGGCGAAGCCGAGTGGAGTATGCCGCTGCCATTTGTTGTGTTTGCAGCTTTTCAATGTCCAGCTTCCGTGCAGTGTCAGATTGTACTTTCCTCGCCATGCTCAAACGGGTGCGAACCTTTGCTGCAACGAGGTAATGATCCGAATCTATATTCGCTCCACGGATCGATCGTACATCTAACATGCTGGATGAATGCCTTCCGTGATAAATTTGGTTTCTCGTGTTTTGATCGGGGGACAGCCATGTGGCTTTGTGAATATTTTTATGTCGAAATCTGGTGCTACTAACTACCATGTTTTTTGCCGCGGCGAAATCTATCAGCCTCAACCCATTACTGTACGTTATATCGTGGAGTCTAAACTTTCCGTCTGGCGTACCAAAAATTTCATCCTTCCCTATTTTCTCATTAAAATCTCCCAGAACGATTTTAATATCATGGGCGGGGCAGCGGTCATATTCTCTCCCTAGGCGCTCGTAGAAAATATCCTTGGTCTGCTCGTCTTTTTCTTCCGTCGGGGCATGGGCACAAATAAGGCTGATGTTGAAGAATTTGGCTTTTATGCGGATTGTGGCTAGCCTCTCATCCACCGGAATAAAGCTGGAGACAAGGTGTTTCACTCTCCGACTAACCACAAATCCACAACCAAATTCATGCCTCGTGTTATGGCAGCTATAGTATAGTTCGTCACCGTTTGGTGCCATTTCCAGGCCATCGCACTTCCTGTAAGGCGGTAATATTTGCCTTGTACTTCTTTAATACATCCGCCAGCGCGTATACTGCACCTTCTCTGTAAAGAGTGCGGACATTCCAGGTGCAGATCCGCAAAACATGGTCCTTTTTTCGTTTGCGTGGGTCGTCAACGTTGGGATGTCCGTTTTTTACTATTCCTTTGTCGTATTAGTCCTCTCCTCCTAAATAACATTCATTGGAGTCCCATGTCATATCCGCCTGGGCGTTTTTATACCCTCCACCATAGGATGGGGGGTATACTAATTTCGTCATTCTGATTGTAACTACTCGAAATATTCGTCTGAGACCCCATAAAGTATATATATTCTTGATCGTCGTGACATTTTATGTCGATCTAGCCATGTCCGTCCGTCCGTCTGTCTGTCGAAAGCACGCTAACTTTCGAAGGAGTAAAGCTAGCCGCTTGAAATTTTGCACAAATACTTCTTATTAATGTAGGTTGGTTGGTAATGTAAATAGGCCATATCGGTCCATGTTTTGATATAGCTGCCATATAAACCGATCTTGGGTTTTGACTTCTTGAGCCTCTAGAGTGCGCAATTCTTATCCGATTGCAATGAAATTTTGCACGACGTGTTTTGTTATGATATCCAACAACTGTGCCAAGTATGGTTCAAATCGGTCCATGTTTTGATATAGCTGCCATATAAACCGATCTTGGGTCTTGACTTCTTTAGCCTTTAGAGTGCGCAATTCTTATCCGATTGGAATGAAATTTTGCACGACATGTTTTGTTACGATATCCAACAACTGTGCCAAGTATGGTTCCAATCGGTTCATAACCTGATATAGCTGCCATATAAACCGATCTTGGGTTTTGACTTCTTGAGCCTCTAGAGTGCGCAATTCTTATCCGATTGGAAATTTTGCACGACGTGTTTTGTTATGATATCCAACAACTGTGCCAAGTATGGATCAAACCGGTCCATGTTTTGATATAGCTGCCATATAAACCGATCTTGGGTCTTGACTTCTTTAGCCTTTAGAGTGCGCAATTCTTATCCGATTGGAATGAAATTTTGCACGACATGTTTTGTTACGATATCCAACAACTGTGCCAAGTATGGTTCCAATCGGTTCATAACCTGATATAGCTGCCATATAAACCGATCTTGGGTCTTGACTTCTTGAGCCTCTAGAGTGCCCAATTCTTATCCGATTGGAATGAAATTTTGCACGACGTGTTTTGTTATGATATCCAACAACTGTGCCAAGCATGATTCTAATCGGTTCATAACCTTCGTAACTATAGCTGCCATATAAACTGATCTGGGATCTTGACTACTTGAGCCTCTAGAGGTCGCAATTATTACCCTATTTGCCTGAAACTTTGTACGACGGATTCTCTCATAACCATTAACATACGTGTTTATTATGGTCTGAATCTGTCTATAGCCCGATACAGCTCCCATATAAATCGATCTCTATTTTACTTCTTGAACCCCCAAAGGGCGCAATTCTTATTCGAATTGGCTGACATTTTACACAGGTCTCCAACATTTAATTTAATTGTGGTCCAATAGCAGTGCAAATCTTTCCTTATATCCTGTTTTGCCTAAGAAGAGATGCCGGGAAAAGAACTCGACAAATGCGATCCATGGTGGAGGGTATATAAGATTCGGCCCGGCCGAACTTAGCACGCTTTTACTTGTTTGGTTAGCGGTCGGCCAAAAGCGTAGCCCTAGATTTGGATAACAAATTCGTTTTTGACTCTTAAATAACGTTGCCAACCGTATAGTACACATAGTCGCAAAAGTTAGTTGATGCTAAATTTGTTAACCAGATTTGTGTTTTTTTCTTCGCTGTAAACAAAATATCACTTAAATCGCTGCATCTTTCCCTGTAATCCGTGTCTCTTTACATATTTTAGTACTAAATTTGCCATGAACATTCCATTCCTTATTTTTTATTTCGAGTCCGAATGGCGACACCACTTGGTAGGGAATTTTTACCATGGCAGGAGATAATCCCCGCTGAAAATTTTTGTGATGTCTATAGGCGGACATGCAACCTCTGCGCCACGGTGGCGATGTACAGCTTGTTGTTTTCTTTTTCCAAAACTTTGCATATTCCTTATTGACAGTTCTACGTGGTCCCTTTAATCTGCCCCCTTTTAACACCTTATTATTATGGCATTCAGGTTGATGTAATTACCAACAATTTGGCAAATTTGGAGGTGCCAATAAAAAGCAAGCGGTGCTGTGATTTCAATGTTTCCACAACCAAATGACCAAATAAATTCAATGAACGCAGTTAAAATAAGCCTTCATTGCCTCACTACCAATTATCGAAATGTAAGTCTGTGTCCCAATCGGTATAAGGCATTTGCCTGCCTTTTTTACTTGTCAAGTGGGCTTAGCAGCTCGTGATCACTGGAGTGTGATGTCAGGTCTTAGGTATTTAGCATTTACTCTGTCATTAGTGAAGAGTTGAACAAAGTTACCAAAAATGCGGACAACTTAAGGTGGTGGATTAAGAAGTCGGTGCTTCCTCCAAGACCTTTGACTTTTTTGGAGTATTATTGGCTATTCACTATGCCATGATTTTGCTTTTGGGGTTAATATGACGTTTTAATCACGTCTCATAATAATCGCCTCGAATAACATGAACTCATTGCTGGTTCAATTTATGATCTTCTTCTTGGTTGATTCTTAAGATGTTTGCTTTTTTAATTTTCATTTTCGCATTTTTCATTTGGCGTTACTAATTGTCGTTGGACTTCTTTGTTGCCATTGTCTTTGTGGTTGGTAATGGGCCTTACCTTTTTTTTAATTATTTGTTTAATGCTCGCAATCTTAACAACAATATAAAATAATGATTGTTTGTGGTTGTTGTTGTTATTATTCATTTTGTTTATTATTCATGTCAACAAGAGAAACACAGCAAACATAAAAGCCGTGGCAACAAATATAATAATTGCCGAGAAAACATGTCTGTGTTTAAAAGCCATCAACAGCTCACTGTTGCGACGTATTTTATTTTTCTCAACCGTGCCATAAAAAGTTTATTTCACACTTTTAAGAAATTCGACACTGGCACATCATCACCAGCCTCGCATCTTTGCAGTGTATGATGTTGTTTCGCTCTTAATGGTGGAGTTGTTTCTTTAATTTGTTTACGTCGAAACGCGTTTTCGCTTCTGCCTATTTAAAATTCAGTTCTCGAGACCGAAACAACTGTATCCGTTATCTTCACGAATGTTGCAACAAATATTATGACAGCAGTTAGCTGATGAGGAGGACATCATTGAAATGCCCGCGTAGAACTCGATCTTTTCGAAGCTGAACAATTTGCAAAGTGCAAGAGAAGATCTTAAATACCATTGCATGTAATGCATCGCTATGTAGGTAGAACAAACCAAACTATGAAAATGTAGATAAATAAAAAACGCATTAGTTTTTACATGGCATAGCACCTTACAAATGTCACCAGCATTAAGAGGGGATATACATCGCTGAAAATTTTTTCTGACATTCTCGCCAGGATTCGAACCCAGACGTTCAGCGTCATAGGCGGACATGGAAACCTCTGTGCTACGGTGGCCTCCAATATGCATAAATAATAATATGTACTAGCCCAGCTATCCACGCACCGCTGTGCCAGCTTTTGCAATACACAGAAAAAAAATGTTCTTATATTTTTAACCTAACTTCTGGGTGCCATAGTTGCATCTTGGCTTCAATGGTTTGTGCACAATAGGGTTGTTTTATTAATACCCTAATGGTATTTTCTCGCTTATTTTCTCACAATTATAAATGTTGTTATTGTCGTAGCCCCATGCTTTCGCAGGTGTGTTGATGTTGGTCAACGCACTAAGCGGAAAGAGTGTTTTATTTAAACAAAACAGACCAAATATTGCAAAAAAGTTACACTCTGAAAAATTTGATCAGACTATACGTTCTCTTGGGAGATTTTTGTATTTCCTAACTTTTAATGACTTATTTAAGTTCAATATTGTTATGATCGGGTTATAGTTCCGTCAAGTAGTAGTTTATCGCTCAGATACTTGACTTTGACTCATTTGAGGTATAAAGAAAAGTACGGCCCTTTGAAACTTGAATCCATATGTTAATTTGAGGTTTGAACTCTACTCGTAAAACCCTCGCAATTGAGTGTCACCTTGTTTTAGAGTTTTGGGATGGCACCATATTTATATGTCAGATTTGCTATACCTTTCATTTGAGTCACCATTTAGCAGTGATAGCGCCTATCTTCGCATTCCCCCTAAAAACTCCAAAGCGTACACGTACTCTTTGCCTCCTCCCACTTAATTGGTTTTTTTCGTTCAGAATCGTTCATAATTTTCACTTCAATGATGAAATAATATAAGTGAAGACCTGTACTGTAATTATAAGATTTTTTGTCTTGTGCAGGCTCGCCATAGATATATGTAGGTTAGGTTGAAAAGAGGGTGCGGATATTAATCCGCCCCATGCCACTATGGACTTAAACCTATTGGTAAAAGTAATTGCGGATTTTTTTAAAAGAAAGTAAATGCATTTTTAATAAAACTTAGAATGAATTTTAATCAAATATATAATTGCCATTTTGTTCGATAACCTTTTGCCATCTTCCTGGCAAATTTAGTATTCCATGCTCATAGAACTTCTGGCCTTCATCTGCAAAAAACTGAACCAAGTGCGATTTTATAGCCTCATCATTGCCGAAAGTTTTACCATTTAAGGAGTTCTGCAAAGATCGAAATAAATGGTAGTCTGATGGTGCAAGGTCAGGGCTATATGGTGGATGCATCAAAAGTTCCCAGCCAAGCTCACTCAGTTTTTGGCGAGTGAACAAATATGTGTGCGGTCTAGCGTTGTCCTGGTGGAATATGACACCTTTACGATTGACCAATTCTGGTCGCTTCTTGATGGCTGTATTCAATTTGTCCAATTGTTGACAGTAAACATCCGAATTAATCGTTTGGTTCCTTGGAAGCAGCTCAAAATATACCACACCCTTCCAATCCCACCAAAGAGACAGCATAACCTTCTTTTGGTGGATATCAGCCTTTGAAGTGGTTTGAGCTGGTTCACCATGCTTGGACCATGATCGTTTTCGACTAATGTTGTTGTAAACAATCCATTTTTCATCTCCAGTTATGATTCGTTTTAAAAACGGGTCGAATTCATTGCGTTAAATGAATTCATTGGTTTGTTAAATGAATTTCTTTCAATACATGTGGTACCCATATTAAAATTGATGCCAAACAAACGAATGTAAACAAAATTTCGCGCACTTTTTTTCTAAAGCAAGCTAAAAGTAACAGCTGATAACTGACAGAAGAATAACTTTTTAGGCAACCTAATATACAAGCAATCGGCTTGTTGTGCGCTCTAAATACTTAAAAGTGATTTCGAAGACAATATCTATGTTAGGTGTTCCATGCTACTTACAATATCCTTAATTGTTTTCCATACCACGCCCCTAAGTTGGTCTATCGCTGGTATAGTATCTCCACCTAAGTAACGGTGCTGTTAGCCGCGAAAGCCGGGCAATGACATAGGAAATGCTCCAACGTATCATCATCTTCCCCACACGCTATCACGTAGGAATATCGTTCCAATTAAGTTTCCTGTGCAAGAATACTCCTATGTTTTGGACCTTGTCAGATATCGAAATCGTTCTATTGAAGAAATGTGGTGCGTCAAATTGGCCCACCTTCGTCTTTCTCGTGAAAAGGCAGATTTCAGTATTCTCAGGGTTAACATTAAGACCCCTGGGTCTAGCCCAGTCATGTGCCTTATGCAAGTCTCTTACGGCTCTTGTGCATAGCTGGTACGGATCCTTACCCCTAAGAAGTATTATAACATCGACGGATTAAAATCCCTCCTCAGATAGCATCCGTAGTAGGTTATTTGTGTTGTTCCGCCACAGGAGGAGCGATAAAATCCCACCCTGTGGCGTGCGCTGTACCACTTTCTTCCTTATATTTATGTCATGGGACCCACAAATTATCCACCTGTTCCTTAGCATATGGTTTATCCAGTCTCTAAGGAACCGGTTCACCGTACATTGTCAAAAGCCCCACGATGGCAATGCATACCGCCAATGTCTTGGTATCGAAGGATTCTTCTACTTTATGCACAACCTCGTGCAAGGCAGTCTCCTCTGATTTTCCCTTGGCATAGAGATGTTGGTTGTATATGAGCAGTTCGCTGGATGTACTACTCTTTATTATGGTATTCACAATACGTTTCATGGTTTTGAGTGGAAAGGACGTAAGGCTTTTAGATCTGTAGGCCTTTGGTGTCGCATGACTTGCTGGACTTGCCCCCTACCAGGCTTTTGGAGTGCATGCAAGTGCTAGGCACGCTGTAAAATAGTTGCCAGATGGGGCGCCAGATAGTCGGCCGCCTTCTGTAGTAATGTCGGAAATATTCCATCAGGTCTGCGACTTCCTTTACCATAAATTCTGTTATAATAAACCTTCGATCAACCTCATTGTGGAATATGCGTCTTCATCAAAAACCTCCGTTGTCTCTACTCTCACTCCCATGTCGTCTACTAACATTTCAGTTTGAACATGGGTTTTTGAGAGAAACATTTTCATTTTGGCGGCGTCATTAAGGCACGTTTGCCACTCTGGCAATCTTATTGTATTCCTTGAGCCGTTTGTAGGACACATCCCAAAAAACACCCGCTTTTTTACGACGTACTCTGTTATAAAGTCTACGGAACTCTTTCCCGATATTGCGCATCTTCGCAGTTATTCAGAATTTTTCTTGGGTTGATTTCCTTTCTCGGAGAGGACAAGAAAGACCCCACTATTGCAATCGTAATCCTGTTGACATTGCCGTCAATGTCTTTTATGCTTGGACAATCTAAATTATCTTGCACAAGTCTTGCTCTGATTAGTCTTCCGTATTTTGTCCAGTTGGTTTTCAACTTATTACGGAAGCTTATCGGATTCGGTGCTGGCCGTGCTATTCTAATGATCGGAAAAGTAGTGCTCCGTGGAGACCCTCCAATCCTGAACCTCATCAATCAGATTTTCCGAGAGTTCACATCGCACCCTATTAGTACCTTAGATCGGTCTATATGGCAGCTATATCGAAATATAGTCCATCATTAGGCTGTATTGATCCAATTGTCCCTGCACGGCCCTTACTCTTCTAAAGGGTGCAGTTCTAATGCGATTTGGCTTAAATTTCGCATGACGTGTTATGTTATGACTTCTAACAACTGTAAAACCTGATGTAGCTGCCAATTAAACCGATCTGGGATCTTGACTTCTTGAGCCTCCAGATGGCGTAATTATTATCCGATTTGGCTGAAATTTTACACAATGACTTCTTCTATGGAGACCATGGAGACCAACAATTCAATTATGGTCCGAATGGGACCATAACATGATATAGCTCCAATATTATAGCAACTCTTTTCTTTTAATCTTTGTTTGTCTTAAAAGTGATATCGGGAATAGTACTCGACAAATGCGATTTATGGTGGAGGGTTTGTAATATTCGGTCCGGCCGAACTTAGCACGTTTTTACTTGTTTTATCCTACGTACTAAACTTCTGTCAAACCTGCAAAAATTAAAGCTTCTAGGAACTGAACAAGGATGGTCGAGAGACCGGTTTACATAGGAGCAACATCATGCAAAATTTCAGCCAAATCGGACAAAAATTGCGACTTGTAAGGGCTTAAGAAGTCAAATCGGGAGATCGGTTTATATGAGATCTATATCAGGTTATAGACCGATTTAGACCGATTTAGGCCGTAATAGATACAGTTGTTGGAATGCAAAAATTCAGCCAAATTCGAAAAAAGCTGCTTCCAGGGGCTCAAGAAATCAAATATCTAAATCTGAACCGATTTTGCCCATTTGCATATGGCACATTGACCTATATCAATACTTAGTATCTGTGTAAAATTTCAAGTGGCTAGCATTACGCGTTAGACCACTATCGTGCTTTCGACATACTGACGGACATATTGACATGGCTAGATCGCCTCAGAATGTCAAGACGATCCAGAATATATATACTTAATGGGGTCGCAGATAAACATTTCGAGGTGTTACAAACGTACTGACTTGATTAGCATATGCCCATCCTATGGTCGTGGGTATAAAAAGGGGAACTTACTTAGTCCTTGAAAGAATGTTTTATAATTTCGCTTTCGTTTTTCTAACCTAGCACTGGAATTGCCTTTCGCTGGCATGCAAATTCATATCAACAACTCTCTGCATATTTCACAAAAGTAATCCAAATTTAGTGTTCCTACATGAGAGCTTTCACGTTTGACGGACGACACGACAAGCATTTCAAACATTTGAACTGCTTGGATCCGTCCAGATGGAGGCTCATCATGTGCTGTTTAAAATATCATTGCGGACTCGTTTAGTCGCATGGACTTGCATGTAACCGAAGTCTTTCCTTGGGGGCAGGGTTTTGGACACTGTTTGCAAGCAAACTCATTGATAACTTTTGGGCCGATGTTATGTTTCTTTACGTTCCTGGTGATAGCAGTTGCAGCAGAAATCACGACGACCCAGCAGTATGTATGAACTTGTGTCTGGTAAAGTCTGATTTGCCTCTGAGTTCCTTCAGGCAGACGGCCCACTTAGAACTTTATCTCGGACGCTTGCTTGGCGGTTCGTCGGTCAACTTGTCTATATGTTCCTAGGAACTCTTTTTCTTTTCTTGTTTTATTTTGCTAAAACTAGGAACTTGAGAGTGAAATGTATGTTGTTTTTTTTTTTTTTTTTTTTTTGCTTTAAAGTAACGGAAATTAACGATAGTATCGATAGTTATCGATATTTTTTTAAAAAATATCGAATTTCGCCAGTTCTTGAACGAAGTCGAATGAGTTGAGTATCATAAAGGTTTGTTCCTTTCCTTTTTTAAACTTCTTAACGCGGCTAAATTATAAATTCTTTTGGAAAATAATGATTAACCATGTGAGAACGCTTTTTTATTGCGGAGGAACAACCCAAGTGTCATAAGTCAACTATTTTGATGCCTGTACGATAGAAGCAAAAACATTCGTCCGTGTAGCTCTGACATTATGCGACAATTCATACACGGGTCGTGAGGTTTTTGGTTTTTTTTTAATGATTCCCAGAAAACTCCAACTGTTCAACGATGATGGCAAAAATTGTTCGTTAAAATAATTATTTGTTATATTTACAATGTTAGTATCTTTTACTCAACCTTTGATAATTTTTCTACGATTTTTTGCTCCACGCAATTCTAGAGCGTTCACGTCCTGTACTTTGCGACCATCTCTCATTCGTTGCCCGTCGGGCCTCATCCTGAAGACTTAGCTTTCATGTCGCTGGAGTCATATCCACAGATTGCAGTTCCCCTGGAATGTGTAATCGCTTTGAGAGATCTGCGACAGTCGAGGGCGGTTTTTAAATTCAGAAATAAGTAAAGTTAATAAGTAATAAGTTGTGAGTACATTTATGCCAATCGTCGTTATGACATTACATCTTAGCTATTCCGCCAGTTCTTTAATTGCAAGGATTTTCATTTGATACACGCTACAGTGATCGTTTAATATTCTCTATAAGACAGGTCCTAGTTTTTCAAAGTACATCCCAAGCCCACAGGGACGTTAGGAACCAACCCTATAGAAGTCGACATACCTTCTATTACCAGGGATATAGAAGTTCGAATTGGTGCTATCAGGAATATTGCAGTACTTTTTTTTATAACATAGCTGAACGGACAATGTGTAATCCATACTGTCTGGAACATCGGGCAGAGTGTCCGTAGCAGCCGCATGGCCAAACAGAAAGCCCCTTAGACTTACAGCCGTTGTCTTAACAAACTGTCCAATTGTGCCGTCCTCAGTGATGATGTGATGCACAAATAAGTCATCCTTTGGGCCCGGCTGAGTAATGAACAGTAGGTGAACTTTTGTTCACCTACTGTGGTCGTCCACCTGACCACAACACCATATAGCTTTATAGGTCTGACAACTACAGTATGCAGCCAGTGCATGACACGCGGTTTAATGGCTTATAACCACCATTGAAAAATGTTTCTGATGTTCCCGCCAGTTAAAAGAAACAGAATTCTATTGGTGCATCCGTTAAATTTTGATTTGATAACAATGCGGCCTAAGCCAAACCCTGTAGCATTTAATGTTGTTTTGTATTTTTATTTTTTAACAACAAAACTTTATAAACGCTATGATTTCATCAAAGCCCAGAGAAGATGTCATCTTAAGCCTTTTATGGCTAAGAAAGTAGTCATCTCTACGGCGATACTAAGAAAAAGTCTAAAATTTACATGCAATAATCGCCTCCAACAACTGTTTACCATACCAGGCATGCTTCGTTTGTTCTGGAATCTGCCCACGCATCTCACCTGCTATACTTGGCCAAAGAGATGATGTACATGTGGCCAAGATTTATTCGCTGTTAGGTGCTGTCATAATTGCAATTGTCAATTTCATTAACTCGTGAATATCGAGAAGCAGGTAACAGCAAATGTTTTGGAAATAAAATCTAAGCCCATCACCATAAGTGGTTTGGCCATGTTTGGCCTACCCACTTGTTGGGGGACTGGAGCGCGAGCAGCGTCCATCGATCAATCGAATTTGCATATCAAAAGTCTAATTAAGTTGTTTACCCGTTGCCCGATAAATAAATAATAGTCTCCCATACAATGTTGCTGTTGTTGGTATTGCTGTTGTGGTTGATGTCGATATGGTTTCCAATGTGTATACCATTCAATGGGGTAAAGATTTATTAATTGGCGGCAGTGGTGTTGATGGTGATGGCGGCTGGTAAGTAAGTTAGTGTCACTTTTATAAATTGTGGTAATTCGTTTGCATATTTGCAACGTCAAAAATGTCGATAACGTCTTGTACGTATGTCATATTCGCTTTGCATTGAAATCTGCTCTACTGACTTCATTCAAAGATTAGTTGGCATACATTTGAGTTCATTTCAAGTTTGTTCATTTCGCTGCCAAATAATTTGAATCTAAGATTATTATTGAGGTAAGAATCTCAAATCTTAGCTTTTCTACATAGGTATGATGCATGGCAGTTTCATAAAAACGTTTCTGGTGAACTAAGATGAATCATTTACTTTCTTAAACTTTTGTTACATTTGCTTTTCCATCGGGCATATCTCTTTCCGATGTAGCTGCAAAGGTTCTCCTGTTTAGCAGTATTTTGCTCATGATTTACTACAACACATTATTAATGAATAACAGTTTCCAACTATCTATTTGTGTTGATTTAATAGAAAGCTTAAAAAAAATGAGAAGTCTGCTGGTCGGATTCTTTTTCTCACAGTGGTTTGTTCTTGCTGCCTGTGCTATTTCAGCTGTATTTTTACATATTCATTTGTCATTCCATATGCAGCACATCGAAATATCCATTTGCGACTCCATAAAGTATACACCCAGGGAAATCATTCTGCTAATATCTGCAAACTCTGTCTGTTGATATTACGATAATCAAATAAATAAAAAAAAAACTTTTGAATGAATTCGTACAAAATTCTTGAGCTTCTAAACAACAATTGAGGCATTTGCTAAATATTTATTAATAAAAATATTTGTCAATTTTAGGAGTTAATTTCTTGTTTAAAGGCATAAATATAATAATAGTTATTTTGTCCGCTGTTATATAAATTGGTTAAAAATTTTGAGAACATTTGAAACAATTTAACGTTATTTGCTTGTAAAGTTAAAGGATAAGAGAGACAATAAAATCTTTTAACACATTTGAAAACGGCAGAAAATGTTTGTTGTTTTAGCAAACAATTATTACTGTCCCATTTTCAGCAGCGAGAAAATCTTTCGCTCCGCAAAGATTTTCTGTAAATCGTTATAGGTAGTTATTTTCAGAGAAAGTCAATCAAGGATAGCTGCGATAGTGTTATCCATTAGGCGGTTGTTTCCAGTGGAGCGGCAGATCTAGATCCCGGGAGTAGGATTAGAATGGTGGAACGGCTGCGACAGATGTCTTGTCAGCATGGGCTTTTGATGAAGACATCCGGTTCGAGTCTTAAGGACAAGCCCGAACCTTCTTCGGCAAATCAATGCACTCTTTCAGAGTTTGGAATAATAAAAGAAACATCGCTCTTAGGTTTATTAAGAAGCTTGGTGCGAATGATCATTAAACTGTCACCGATAAAGAAAGGGTCACCCTAAATTAGGCTCGGAGATTCGTTGCACAAAGACTACACATCTAGATTTGGAAACGGCACCGCAGTCAGCCAAAAGGCTGTAATCATCTGGAGGGCATCCCATGCTCAAAAGAAGTAAGGTGAACAATAGTAATATGGGTCCAAGAACCTTTGCTAATGTCTCTAGGCACAGTTTGGTGATGGTAGTTTTCGACAAGAAAGAAGAACAGGGCTACATACCTAGGAGCAATTGGAGTGGGATAGTCAATGGACTGTCATCAGTATACTCTGATGTCCTTGCGGAATTGCCTGGGCCTCCTTCAGTTTGTGACGAAACATGCTGGTACCGGGAGAAAGATTGGGACAATATGCCCAGGCATACCACTGGATTTAGTCAAGAACAAAGATATTCCTTTTCGACCAACGGCACACGCTTGGATACCAAGGATTATTTCAGTACTTCTAGTGCTCATTCGTAGGCATAAATGCTCGAACGTGCTTTAAGTTAAGTAAATACATCATCTGAGGAGAACAACTCCTGATACTGGTATCATTAGAACCAATTTATGATGCGAATCACAAGCATTTTGTTTACTCTGAGGTGCCCAAAAAGTTTCTTTCGATTAATTTGAACAAAGAAATTGCAAAAATCTTGATGGGCGTATTGTATTGGCATTAAGAACAACAGTCAAAATGAAAAACTAAAAAAACTAATATATACTCGATTCAAAAAGGCTCTTTAAATGGTTGTTACAACACAGGTAAAAAATATGACAGTGAGTGAAGAACTATCGATGCTTCTCGCACTTTAGTGCAAGCTCTGGCTGACTTCAAGGTTTCAAAGCTAGATCTGGAACTAGACCTTTAAAGCCTTTTGGGGAAATTTTTTGCTCCTATAAAGTGGCTGTACAGCTTCTCGCACTTTAGTGCAAGCTTTGGCTGACTTCAAGGTTTCAAAGCTAGATCTGGAACTAGACATTTAAAGCCGTTTGGGGAAAAACTTTGCTCCTATAAAGTGGCTGTACACCAATTTAATATCCCTATAGAGTCCCTCATTTGATTTTTGGAATTATTTAAAGACAAAATTTATAATGCTGCTGAGTCAGCTCTTTTTTGGAAAAAAAACTTTGTTTGGGTTAGGTTGAAAAGAGGGTGCAGATATTAATCCGCCCCATGCCACTATGGACATACACTTAAGCCAGTAATCAGCTTGTTGTGCGCTCTAAAAACTATAAAGTAACCTCTAAAAAGAAAGTTTTAAGTTAGGAATTCCGTGCTACGTACAAAATCCTTAATTGTTTTCAATGCCACTTCTCTAAATTGGTTCATGTCTGATATTGTGTCTCCACCTAAGTGGCGGTGTCTGTTGGACGCGAAAGCTCCAACGTCTCATCATCTTCCCAGCATGCCCTACACATGCTATCACTTGCCGCACCGATTTTACATAAGTGAGCTCGTAGTCCTATTTGTCCCGTTATGATACCAATAGCTATACTGACCTCCTTCTTGCTTCTTTTCAGTAATAGCCTCATCTTCTCACGATCTGGATTCCCCCATAGGATTTTCGTCGTCCTACCGACCGTTTCGCTGTTCCACAATGTTGCATGCGCGTTCGTCTCCCACTCGCTTAACTAGGACTGCGTCGACCCGAAAGGCTTCGGGTTTATTGACGGCAGTCCTCTGGCCTTCACCGCCAAATCGTCTGCCCTTTCATTTCCCCATACTCCGTTATAGCCCGGCACCCAAACGATGTGGATTTTCCCATCCTCAGAGAAAGCGAGAACTTTATTTAAATGTTGAAAAATTTTTAGTAGATGATCCAAAGACGGACGACGATATTATTCAGTGGTATGAGTTTAATATTTATCTACCAGCCTGCAGGAGGATATAATTATTCAAGTAATTTGGAAGCGCCAGAAGAGCAATATCCGCCACGGAAGTAATAAACATTTTCGAAAAGGCAATAGGATATCCAGAGGACAATACTACCGATTTTGAAATATACATAAATTCTGAGACACCGCATTCGAGAAATAACACATACTTAATTTTTTTTTTCTCAAAAT
Organism: Stomoxys calcitrans; assembly: GCF_963082655.1. Lineage (NCBI taxonomy): Eukaryota > Metazoa > Arthropoda > Insecta > Diptera > Muscidae > Stomoxys > Stomoxys calcitrans. The sequence continues at coordinate 100,480,610 of NC_081554.1, forward strand.
TTTGAGTAGAAAGTGGTAGTAAAGTATATCGTTGTCTTTTAAAAATTGTCTAATTTCAAAATAAAATATTGAAAATGTGACAAAAGAAAGACATAAATTCAAGTAAAATATTTGGGTCATTTGAATGGAACATCCTACGAATTTATAAGTTGTTGATTAAATGTTATTGATAAACGTTCACAAAATTGTAGTCGCAAAGTTTTGGCTGAAACTGTAAGCGATGTTGAAATTGATGTCGGAAACACCATAATTCAACGCGGAAGGATTTTCTGACACAAACATATTTTCGGAGAATTTGAGATTGCTAAGGAAGTTGCAAGATTTCGTATCAAACAGAATAACGCAATGTTCCCTTTAACAGGTTAATGGTATTGAAAAAACTTTGTCCTCAATTTAGAATACTGTAATAATGATATAAGATTTTAACTTTCATGTCTATACTTATTTAAATTAGGAAAATTACCCAAATATTTTGCTTGAGTTTATGACTTTGTTTTGTTTTTGTTGTATTATCCTTACTAATATAAAAGGATAGACAAGTTTTAAAAAATAACTAAATTTTTAATTTTTAGAAAAAAAAACAATTTTTTAAAGGAAGTAAAAAAGAAATACTGCTTCAATTTAAATGGTCTAAACTTTCATCAAAATCGGGCAAGGGAATCGAGGGTCAGGCGTTAATGGGTTAATTCACGTTGAAAACATGCAGTCTTCCAACTGTTCTCCCTGTCATGGACGTTACCATTATATCTAGGTGATATCAAAAATACGATTAATTGAAAGTGTTTTCTTTTCTATAGAACGAGCTATTTTAGTAGTGTATCTAAAATTTTGTATCTCAAATGAAAACAAATAAAAAACAAGTAAGAGCGTGCTAAGTTCGGCCGGGCTGAATCTTATATACCCTCGACCATGGACCCGCAGTTGTCGAATTCTATGCGAGGTGTCTCTTTTTAGGCAAACAAGGAATATTGAAAAAGAACTGTTATGCTTTTGGAGCTATATCAAGTTATAGTCTGTTTCGGACCATAAATGAATGCCGAACATTGTAGAAGTCATAGTGTAATATTTCAGTTCATTCGGATAAGAATTGAGCCTTGTATGTGCTCAAGAAGCAAAATCGGGAGATAGGTTTATATGGAAGTTGTATCAAGCTATTGATCGATTAAGACCATATTAGACAAGTACATTGAAAGTCATGAAAGAAGCCGTTGTACAAAATTTGTGCCAAATCGAATGAGAATTGCGCCCTCTATTGGCTCAGGAAGTCAAGATTCTAGATCGGCAGCCATATCAGGTTATGTACCGGTTTGCGCCATACTTAGCACAGTTATTGAAAGTCATAAAAAAACACCTCATGCAAAATTTCAGCTAAATCGGATGAGAAATTCGCGCTCTATTGGCTCAAGAAGTCAAGATCCAAGATCGTTTATGTGACAGCTATTCCAGATTGTGAACCGATTTGAATCATACTTAACACAGTTGTTGGAAGTGATACCAAAACACAACGTGCTAAATTTCAGTAAAATCGGACGAGAATAGAGGCTAGAGGCTCAAGAAGTCATGACCCAAGATCGGTTTATATGACAGCTATATCAAAACATGGACCGATTTGGCCATTTACAATCCCAACCGACCTACACTAATAAGAAGTATTTTTGGAAAATTTCAAGAGGCTAGCTTTACTCCTTCGAAAGTTAGCGTGCTTTTGACAGACAGGCGGACGGACGGACAAGGCTACATCGACTTAAAATGACATGACGCATATTTCGATTTGTTACAAGCAGAATGACGAAATTAGTATACCCCCATCCTATGGTGGAGGGTATAATAAAGTATGGGATATGAAACGAAAAACTGGCCTGAACTACCAAGCAGCATGTTTTTATCGCATCTTGTATGTACGAGTACAAACTGTGTTCTGCATTTAATTGTTTTCTTTATACAGGGTGGCTGATGAATATTGCTACAATGATGAATATTGCTACATTTTTTTTTCGGTGTATGGAATACATTTTTCTTTTATTCATGTTAAATTAAATTATTAAATTAATTATTAAATTATTATTAATTAAATTAATTAATTAATTAAATTAATTATTAAATTATTATTATTAAATAGAAAAAAAGTTATTACATTTTTTTTTGGTAGCGGCTTTCATCAGCCACCCTGTATGTTACAGTTTGTTTGACTAAGTTAAAATTGGTTTTTTTTTGGTTTTCTAACTCTTTAAAATTTCGAAATTTTTTTCAATTTTTAATTTCTGCATTTTTGTGTGCATATTATTTTTATTATTTTTTATTTAATAATTTTGCATGTTTGTTCTGCCATTTGCTTATTGTTTGCATTTTGCGTTCTTTTCTTTTTGGTGTTGTTTTCCAGATACAAGCAGCATGAGTCGTGAAAGCGATGACAATTTGAGCTCAATCAATTCACAATACACAGGTAATTAATTATTACCGCATAATTTGTTTGTTGTTTTTTTTTTTTTTGTATTATTCTTTAATATTATATAATTTATTTATTTGGGTTTTGTGGTCGGCTATTCACATTGGCCTTTGAATTTTATTGACATGCTTTAATGTGATTTTAATTTTCATACGCGTTAAATGTCAGCCGCATTTTTTAACTCAGATTCATCCCATAAATTTCATTAACCACTTAAGATGACCTACATCCATAAAAACGTGCATGTAAACAATCAACATTGGGGTTAGGGAAGGCATCTTCTTTTTATTTTATTTGAATTGATGACATTTATCTACTACACATTGAGTTGAAGTGACGGAAGAAGCTTAAGGTATGAATCTTGTAGTGAAGTCCACGTTGCTTTCCAGACATTAGAACGTTAAAGAAAGTAAAGTTAGCATTAGATGGTGAGCGATACTGTCTCTAATTTCCCATCACCTATATTTCAAACGGAAACTTAGGGGTAAAAATCAGGAGATCGAATGATATCAAATTTAATAAGTCACTTAGAAGTCATGAGAGAAATCATTGTTCAAAATTTTAGGGCAATCGTCCTCTATAGGCGATTGCCCTAATCAATGTCTGATGTCTTATTATTGTTAAATTTTGCCAAAAATTTAACTTTGCCGATAGCAAAGACAAAAAATAAAATATCGATAGGGCCCATCTCTTCGTAATGCAGGTACGCAGATGAGGTTAGGGACCCGAAATCCCGGTCTCCAAAACCCACCGTCGCACAACGGGATGGACGGATAAAGATATCTTCACCAAATTTTATGTGGTTATAGCTGAGGTTGTATCCACACTATGTGGATTCAATCGATACTATTTTTATTTTATTTTTCATCTGAATATCTATTGATATTTTTCCTATCGATACTATCGACAAAGTTAAATATTTTTCAAAATTTAACAAAAATAAGCGATCCGACACTGAATTTATCCTATAAGATACATTGCGCCTATGGAGGGCGCAAATTTTGTGCAAAGATTTCTCCCACGATTTTCCACCGACTTTATTAAATATGGTTTTATTCGATCTGTGAATTGATATTGCTTCTATGTAATTCGATCTCCTGATTTTCACTTCTCATTTTCCTTTGAAATATAGGTGATGGAAAATTAACGATTAAATCGATATTGCGATTATCGATAGTTTGCCAACTCTTAGTAAAGGCCCTAGTAGGACTAGGGGCCCATTCGTGGGTTGGACATCTCGGCCCTCCAATATTTTGTTTGGACTGCTTAAAGCGTATTTATGGTCCGATTTTAATTTTGTTTTTGCTGGAAAGTGCCTGAAAACCCCAGGATATCTTTTATAGTGTCCAAGAAATTCGACTAACATAATCGAAATTTGTTGTTTGTGACAACATTTCTTATCCGATTTTCAATTTTCCAACTGATTTGGATAGTTTGTTATCCAAAATGTTCTTAGTTTTTGGAAAATGCTTCTCGAGCTTATTCGATTTACAAACTTATTTTTCACCGAGGATGACCTCGTATTTTGTACTTTTCCGATTTTCAATCTTAACACTGAACACGGATATTGTAAAGTGATAAGCAAAATTATTGTAAATTTTGTAATCTACCAGTATTTAATAAAAAATTGCTTCACAAATATCTTCGCAATTTACAAAATACGAGGTCAGCCTCGTAAATAAGTTTGAAGTCGATTATATCCACAACAATTAGTGTGTGTTTTATAGGGTTTAAGACGCACTTTCCAACGAATAAAGAAAGTTCCGAAATCGGACCACAAATGAATATTTCGCAGCGCAAACAAAAATTAGTAGGGGATGAATTAATCATAGGGCCCACGAATAGGGCCCTGAAGTTTTACATATCGTCTAACAAACACCTACGCTCTATACATTTCAAATTCCATAAAGTTATCTCAATTCATTCAAAATGGCAGACTAATTTTTACTTCTTTTAAGTTTCCGAATACGTGATTGGCGATAATGTTTAGGAAAATAGCCGAGATGTTCACATTGGGTAGTCATTTTTGCCCATATTTGAAAATATTTCATAAAAAAATATATATTTTTGGAAAGGTCAGGACTTGCTTTACAACACAATGTCCAAGCTGAAATCAAAATACAACATTTTAACCGGATTATTTAAGTAAAACCTAAAATGAGCCCAAAATTTACAAAGTTTTGAAAACCAAAACTAATTAAGATATCACTCTAGTTTTTCACTATTTTGAGGACGAATATGTCCTCAAAACGACAAGTACCCAAAATGCCCATGCAGGGGAAAAATGTTTACAAAATCGTCATGTATTTAAGTACCACTTGGGGTAACTAAAATTTGTTATTTAGTTGGGGATTTCAGCTCTGCATTTTGAGAACTCGAAGGATATTTCCAGTTTTTTCGTAAAAACGCATCTACGTTAAGTCCTTTCTTTCTTTCCTTCTTCTTTTCTTTATAGAGAAGAAACTATGATATTACCTTTTTTGACCAAAATTTCTTTCTCGATTTTTTTTATTTTAAACTTGCATATCTTTTGACTGAAGAATCAAACCTTAGCATACAATGCGGCAAAAATATATTCAATTCTGTTAGCTATTAAGAGACCAACGTCTCCGAAAATTAAAAAAAAAAAAATTACAAAAAAAAAAAAAAACAACAAAACATTGTTTTATTCCAATTTCTTGGGAACTATAAAAGACATCCCGCACACAAAAACCTATTTTTGTAGGAGTTTTCCGGCACTTCCCAGCAAATAATAATGAACGAAAAAGCACGCCGCAAACAGTGTAGGTTGCCATATTGCAACCTACACTACATTGAAAAACTTACTCTGAGTTGGGCAGGGTGTTTTGTTGTAAAAGTTGTAATGTCTTCATTTAGTGCGCTACAAAAGGAAATACTCTTATGAGTTTCAGTCTAAAAGACATATCTTTTTGACCGATCGTACCGATTAGTTTGGTGTGGTGCCAAACGAAATCGCGATCTAGAAAACCAGCCAAATGCTAATGCATAGAAACAGGGAACCCTATGGTCTGCAGTCGAACAATATCCGATTGTAGGAACTACTTCAAGACCAAATAATTTTAGCACAAAACCTGTAAATAAAAAAAATGAAAGTCGGGCCATAAATGAACAAGAACAAAATTTTGTCGTGCCGAGATAACCAACTTTGAAGGCCCACTTATGGGCCCAGGGCCTATTAGGACTTTGAAATTTACATAGTCTGGATAACACCTCAGCTATTACCATAAACTAAAATTTCGTAAAACTATTTTTATCCGTTTACAATTTTCATAATTATTTCAAATAGTTTTCTCCCCAATTCACTGTGCGTCGTCAAGTCACAATTTTTATAGAATTGAGCAAAAACAAGGTACAGCGGTCAAAAAAAGTATTCATCATTCAATGTTTTTTTTTTAATAAGTCTACAAAAGACAATTGGAATAAAAAACATATTAAACTAATGATGCAGTAGTGCTTGTGTGATATATATGTACACAATTTCATTGTTTTTAAAGAAAAAAATAGTATTTATTGGAACAAAAAGGGCCATTTTACAGCTGAACACAAAAAATTAAACAAAAAAAGTATTCATCATTGCAAAAAAACAAAAAAATAAATAACATAATTTAAAAAAATTAATACTTTGTTATTCGACCACCGCGTCTTATAACTTCTTTTAAACGGTTTGACATCGATTGGACTAATTTAGCGGTTATATTTTGGTCTATATTAGTCCATTCCTCCATTATCACCTGTTGCATTTGACTCTTGCTCGAAAAATCGCGCGTTCTCAATTTGCGTTCGAGATGTTCCCAAAGATGTTCAATTGGGTTCAAGTCGGGACTTTGAGGAGGAGTTTTAATGACTTTGGGGCAGTTATACAGCATCCACATCTTGGTATTTAAAGCAGAATGTTTGGGGTCATTATCTTGATAATATTGAAAGTTATTACCAAGCCCAAGTTTTACAGCACTATCTTTTAAATTCCTCTTTAAAATGTCAATGTAATACTTATGATCCATTACTCCATTAATAATTTCAAGATTTCCCGCTCCTGAAGCCGCCATACACCCCCAAACCATTAAACCACCTCCACCATGTTTTCCAAAATGATTCGGGTTGTTTTACATACATTTTTGCGAAGTTTAGCCTTTTCACTCGGTTTATTTTATTTATAAAGGGCTTCTTACGTGCAGTTCTTCCTCTGTAACTATGCCTTTTGAGTGTATTTCGAATTGTTTTTGTAGTAACTTCCTTCCCTAAATATTCCATAGTGTTTTTACGAAGAATGGTCGCATTTGTCTTCGGAGTTTTCTGAACTTGCCGCACTAGCCAACGCACATCTCCAACTGAAAGTGCTTTTGGTAGACCAGATCTTGGTTTATTGTCAACAGTTTTCGTTTCTGTCCACTTTCTGATGATGGATTGTATAGTAGATCGTGGTCTATTTAATATTTCACTGATAGTTTTTTGAGTTAAACCATTCCTGTGGTGTTTTATTATCAAAACTTTTACCTCATCAGAAACCTCGTTTTGCTTACGACCCATTTTGACAAAAACTATATTTTCAATGAAATTAAATATTTGCTGTCAAGGGCAAAGCCTCCTTTACTAAATAAAACAGAAAAGGGGGATTCCCAAATAATATTTGAATTTGACTTTGATGATAGCACATCAATGATGAATACTTTTTTGTTCTGTTTTTGGTGTTATTATATAAAATTGCATTTTTTGCGCTAATTAAATTTATTTTTTGAATTTATTTTAAAACATATTACGAAAAATAAACTATTGCATAAAACTGCATTATTTGTTTACTTTAAATTTTCTTCAATTACCCAAAATAAGTGAATTTATTATCAATTTTGCTAATGATGAATACTTTTTTTGACCGCTGTAGTTCCTGTTGGCGAGCTCAGAAATTATGTTTTTGGCAATGTGACATTCCTGAATCGGAGCAATATCCACTGATAAGTTCTTTCGAGGCGGCCACGAAATGATGTCAATTAATCTGTTCCACTTTCAGCTTCTTCTCTTGACTTACAATGCCAAAGCCGATATTCAAACCCAAGTCTACACTCTATATCTCTCAGGTAGCTTTCGAGTTCCCCTCCTTTCTTTATACAGCCTGACGCTTTGCTACACCAGCAGCTTCGGCATGTTTGACTTAATACCTTCACTGCTGCTGTTGAGTTCCAAAGCATTGACATAGCCTAGCGTTTTGCCCCTGGGCAGGTAGGCACTATGAATTGCGCAACGCAAAAAATTCCGTAAACTACTCTTTGGGGCTGTTGATAACTTCAATGCTGAGTGAACGCAAGAAGGAAATAAGTATTGTAAAATATTTTTACTGTTGGGATTTGTTTTCAGAGAATCAAGTTCACTCTGGTAACAAGAAGCTTCAAGATTCCCAATTGAATAGATTTCATTTAAAAAACCATTTCATACTTCTGAAGGGTAATTCATGCACTGTGTCGGAACGGACTTACAAGTGTTCCGAAGTATTTTAATCCTGGAACGTCGGTAGCATGATTATGAAACTTGAAACTTAAACAGCCTGACGTTTTGCTTCACCAGCAGCTTCGGCATGTTAGACTTAATATCTTCACTGCTGCTGTTGAGTTCCAAAGCATTGACATAGCCTTGCGTTTTGCCCCTGGACAGGTAGGCACTATTCATTGCGCAACGCAAAAAATTCCATAAACTACTCTTTGGGGCTGTTGATAACTTCAATGCTGAGTGAACGCAAGAGGGAAATAAGTAGAATATTTTTACTGTTGGGATTTGTTTTCAGAGAACCAAGTTCAGTCTGGTAACAAGAAGCTTCAAGATTCCCAATTGAACAGATTTCAATCAAAAAACCATTACATATTTCTGAATTGTAATTCATGCACTGTGTCGGAAAGGACTTACAAGTGTTGCGAAGTATTTTAATACTGAAACGTCGGTAGCATGATTATGAAACTTGATAACATGAATTGTGATCTTTGCAATAGCGTGCTTTAAAACCACTTATATTTGTTTTGGCTATGCATTTATTTTTAATTTAGTGTTTCTTATCAAAGGAGCGATTCAAATACAGTTCTAAAATTACCAAAGAATGTAGAATGGAATAAGCAGCATGAAATTTCGCACAAAAACATGGAATTCTAGGAATCTCTTTAAAAATAAAGCTTATGACTAAAAATTCTATTTTTATCCACATTTTGAAAAGTATATTTTTCGAAAAAAATTTCAACAATTAATTAACTGTTTTCATGTCATACCAAAAGCTCGACGGTGTTTCTCAGTTGTCAGCGACTATTTACGTTTTTCGAAATGAGAAAATTAAGTCTTTTTAATTTATGGCTTTGATATCTCCATTAAAAGAAATCAAAAGTTACCCTCTTCCGCGCATAATTAAGTGTGGATAAGTAATTTATTCAGTGGCAGCCTTTCACTCCTGGTAAGAGGCAACACTTGACACACTCTTTCCATTTATTATTCATATCTTGAACTTGAACTTGTTTTCGCTTATGAGCGTGTTATGCCATCGCGAAGTATCCCCCGCCAATGGTATTTTCTAAACATTTCCCAGTATTCTCAGTGATTGCATGTCGCACGGTGTGTTGCGTGTTTTCTTTTCTCGCCTAATTTGTTTATTGTCAACATAAACTATTCTCAACTATTCGAGCCATTGGCGCGATTTGTGTTCATTAGCCACTTCCCCTTCTGTCGTTGCCATATTTAGTATTTCATAATTGTTGAACCACCATCATTGAATTGACGATTTCATTGATAAATAGAAACTCGCTCACCAGAAAATAAATTAAAATTTAAAAAAAAACACACACACACATAATGATAAGGCAAAACATTTACATTAATTATGCTGATCAGACTTTGTTAATTGGACGTGGGGAGTATTGGATAAACAGCTGCAAAAAGATGAATAGCAGCAATAATTTTGTTGGAAGCGATCGTTGATGAGCCCTACTCCCACAGCAAAACTATTTTGTTTTTCAATAAATTTGTAGGAAATGTTAATGGCAAATGTAAAAGGAAATATAAACGAGCTTTTTGCTGCCAAAAGAGAACCATAATAGAATTAATAAATCGCTTAGATTACCCATAGTGACTTTTCGTAGAGCCTATTATAAAGGAAATTGAGGTTGTTCTAAAAAACCAAACATCGAATTTATACATTCCTCTTTAAATTCCGTGTATTTCTATTATGCCCCATATGCGGGACATACTTCTGATAATCGATCAAAAGGTTAAGCTTGTCATAAAAATTTGTGAATACAATTTAAAATTCAAGTTCAATATTATTGTGCATCACGTACGGTGACAGCCGCGGGTGTTTGAACATTGATACTGGCATGATAAGCGTGCTGTAGTCATTTGATCAGATAAACATGACCATTGTTAGCATGGATGTCAAATTACCATTCTAAGCGCACTCAATCTCCAAAACTACAAATCAATATATAAATGGTTCGCCCCTTGAGACTGTGGAATCAATCATGGACCTTGGGATCTTCTTAGATCGAAGGTTAAACTACATATCACATATATCGTTGATGGTCAATAAAGCTTATGGTTTTTTGGGATTCGTAAAACGTTGGAGCAAAGAGTTTGTGGATCCAATCGTTACGAAAAAACCTATATATATATCCCTTGTACGAACGATTCTGGAGCATGGTTCAATAATATGGTGTCCTTACAATCGAATCCACTGCAATTCAATTGAGTCTGTGCGAAAACAGTTAGTGCTATTCTGCTTATGTAGACATAACTGGAAATTGAATATTTTATCACCCTATAAGGAAAGGTTAAATCTGATCAAATTGCGCACGTTAAAAAGTCGACGTACAATGCTGAACTTTAGTTGTTGAAAACGTTGGGCAGCATTTTTTAATCCTAAAGACATTTTTATATATTCAAACAAACCAAAGGGAGTTATAATAACCGTCTGCTGGATGTCACGGATGGTAATGGTGAGCATGCACCAAATCCAAAGTAGAAAAAATTGTGCAATCATCAAGCTTTTGGTTGCCATATGACAAAAATGAAATGTTTTATCGATCTGGAACTGTTTTTTCTCCTAAGGCCAGGATAGACTCCACAGCATCTCCATGTTCCATCCTTTTTGGGTACCAAATATTATTAACAGGACCATTCAGATTTCGAAGGTCGAATTATACCATTCTCCAATATAAATTAAAATTCATTCTTAGAATCTAGACGGCGCATTTTCGCATGACATGGTCTTACATTTGATATTTAAATAAAACATTTGATATTTTATAAATATTAAGGAATTCAGAGTAATATATAAGATAGAAGTATAATATATAGGTAGAAGTCTGAGACATTGCCGCCAGAGGCACAGTCTTGCATTGATGGAACTTTGGTTTTGCCATCTGGAAGATCAGGCCATACAGATGGATCAATGCTAGGGGACAGAGTGGGTCTGGGGGTCTTCATTGAGAACCCAGATTGGAGATCTGTTTTCGCCTGCATGCCTATAATACGATCGTGTAGGCAGAGATTAGGGCGATCTCGGTATGTGTGAGGTGGTGTGGTGTCAACGCTTGGACATTCAGTGTACGTCTTTATGGACAGTAAACTGGCCATCTGGGTAATAACAACCAGGACGGTCAGGTCACGAACAGTCTTGGAGTGTAAGAAGGAAATTAACGCCTTCTCTGAGAATGACACAATCTGCATCGCCTGATTGCCGGATCATAGCGGATAAAGGGGAATAAAAGAGCAGACGATTTAGCAGTGAAGGCCAGAGGACTGCCGTTAATAAACTTGGTTAAGCCGAGGCCTTTCAGGTAACGTAGTCCGAGTCAAGGTCGTGGTCGTCGAACGCGCATGCAATACTGTGGAACAGCGAAACGGTAGCTAGGACGGGGAAAATCCTATGGGGAGATCCGAGTCGTGAGAAGACGAGACTATTACTGACAGATAGTAGGAAAGAGGTCAGTATATCTTTCGGTATCATAACAGGACACATAAAACCACGAGCTCACTTATACAAAATTGGTGCGGCAAGTGATAGCATGTGTAGGGCATGTGGGGAAGTTGATGAGACTTGGATCACCAAAAGTTTCGTACTGATATCCATTGAAATCGGTGGGTAAGATAATGTCCGACACAATTTTTAGAGTTTCGGGGTCTAGGTTGCAGAACATGTGATTAAATTTTGTCTCAACCTAAATAATTGTGTTAACTTTGAAGAAGAGTTTGTCCGGTATTTGGTGCGTGTCTACTTTAAACATATCCAGCACACTCGAAAAAATCTTGAGAATATTCTTCAGAAGTCATTGTATTCAACGTACGGGGTTGCCAATGTAGTATTTATGCAACTTATGTTAATCAAGTTTCTAACATGAATGAAAATTTGAATTGGAAATATTTGACAAATTTATTCAGTAAAATGTCAAAGGGTTTTTCCACAGTCTTCACATTCTTAGTGGTGAATCTACACATTTTCGTCCATCTGTGGTGGTGATTAAGGTTGAATTGGAAATATTTGACAAATTTATTCAGTAAAATGTCAAAGGTTTTTTCCACAGTCTTCACATTCTTAGTGGTGGATCTACACATTTTCGTCCATCTGTGGTGGTGATTAAGGTTCAAGTTGAAAAAACGATGTTCACCTAAAATTTCGAACTAATTCTTTTTAATGATGTAGATCATTGGGGATTGCAAATGGACCAAATAAATTGGCATTGGAAAATCTAATAGCTCCAATATAAAGCCGTCTTCCCTAACACATGAAGTTTGAGTTCATATTTGGCATGTACAAGCGCAAACATAGCTTTCATATTAAGCGATCTTCCGATTTGAATGTTTGAGCCCAAAAGTTTCGTACTGATATCCATTGAAATCGGTGGGTAAGATAATGTCCGACACAATTTTTAGAGTTTCGGGGTCTAGGTTGCAGAACATGTGATTAAATTTTGTCTCAACCTAAATAATTGTGTTAACTTTGAAGAAGAGTTTGTCCGGTATTTGGTGCGTGTCTACTTTAAACATATCCAGCACACTCGAAAAAATCTTGAGAATATTCTTCAGAAGTCATTGTATTCAACGTACGGGGTTGCCAATGTAGTATTTATGCAACTTATGTTAATCAAGTTTCTAACATGAATGAAAATTTGAATTGGAAATATTTGACAAATTTATTCAGTAAAATGTCAAAGGGTTTTTCCACAGTCTTCACATTCTTAGTGGTGAATCTACACATTTTCGTCCATCTGTGGTGGTGATTAAGGTTGAATTGGAAATATTTGACAAATTTATTCAGTAAAATGTCAAAGGTTTTTTCCACAGTCTTCACATTCTTAGTGGTGGATCTACACATTTTCGTCCATCTGTGGTGGTGATTAAGGTTCAAGTTGAAAAAACGATGTTCACCTAAAATTTTGAACTAATTCTTTTTAATGATGTAGATCATTGGGGATTGCAAATGGACCAAATAAATTGGCATTGGAAAATCTAATAGCTCCAATATAAAGCCGTCTTCCCTAACACATGAAGTTTGAGTTCATATTTGGCATGTACAAGCGCAAACATAGCTTTCATATTAAGCGATCTTCCGATTTGAATGTTTGAGCCCAATTTGAGGTAGGTGGGTTCCCAATATTCTGCCCGCCGATCACAGAGCGATTTTACTTGCTATTAGAAAAGTAAATGCATTTTTTTTAATAAATACTTTTAAATTCTCTTTGAGAGCAAAGTAGTTAATGGAAATTTTGGATCAATTAGATCATATAAAGCAATTGAATTATCATTAACTTCTGACATAAATGACATTAATGCAAATTTGCCCATTAACATTCCATTAAGGAACATGGGCAAACTTCTCACATATCTACGAGTGCTGTTCAATTCAAATTTAAGCTCAATGATAAAGGACCTCTTTTTTTATAGCCGAGTCCGAACGGAGTGCCGCATTGCGACACCGCTTTGGGAGAAGTTTTTACATGGCATAGTACCTTACAAATGTCGCCAGCATCAGGAGGGGATTGACTTTTTTTCTGATGTTCTCGCCAGGATTCGAACCAAGGCGTTCAGCGTCATATGTGGGCATGCTAACCTCTGCGTTCCGGTGTCCTCTAATAATGTTATCGTTAAATGAACGGGTTCAATTAAAAATTTAATAAAAATCAATTAATTTCGTAATTATTAATTACTTACAATATTTCAACTCATGCATTGCGAGCTTTTTAATTCTCCCATCGTACATAAATGTCTAATCTGATGAAGCACATTATTAAAAATATAATTAAACTTTGAAATATTATACATGTTCACATTTTTATGACAAAAAATAAAAAGGTTAGTTTGTTTCTTGCAACATAAATTGTCTGCTATGTCGGTGGTTCCCAAGCAAAAATATTGAAATTTATTTATCACAAAAGATGGAAAATGAGCACCTTTTTATGCCTCAAGTCTAAATCTTGTCAACATTTTTTTAAAATAATTGCATTTTAATGTAAAACTCAATTACTGATGGGGGGAAATAGTTTTAATATTGAATGTACCACTCCTTAAATTGAATAGCTGGTAGCGATGCCAAATATTGTCAATAATTTTAAAAATCAAGCCAGAGTCACGACAATGCTCAGTCAGACATCAAAAATGAAAAATATTTGTTCCAAATAAAAACTCAATCATGATAGACTTTTGATTAAGGCGGCAACTAGCAGAATTATGGATCGGTAGTGATGTCAACCAGCCAAAAAGGCCAATTTTCCAAATGCCATTTGCCGTTATCGATCCAATAATCTTTTAAATTGAACTCAAGCAACATGATGATGACGACGGGATGACACATCGAGTGCAGTTTGGTAACTCATGCACTTCTACGCTCTGTTTAGGCGGCTTGCGTTTTCTTGATCATCCCACATTGACTGTTTTCCCTGTTAGATATGATCAGCATTGTGAAGTTAATGTGCACTGAAGTAAGAGATTGTTTTTATTTAACAACTAAACTGCAACAATTTCCGCCCACACACACTTCAATGCATTTCTTTCCGCCTGTAACCCTTCGATTTCACAAAATATGACATGTAAAGTATTATGCAAAACATGAGCAGCCTATTTATCGCAACTGCTAGTTTTTTGTAACCAGACAGTTTGAACTAATAAGTCATAAATATCGGTTGCTGAAATATCTTTTATACCACCATAGGATGGGGAGTGAAGGGTTGATATACCAATAACGCCATTCCGTTTTCAAAATCTCGAAATGTTGCTCTGTGATCTTATATAGCATGTATTTTAAATAATTAAATTCTGATACATAGTCCGATAGTTTTGTAGATTTTTTTTTGATTGCTTAACTCCCGGCATGGACACCAGCAAAACTTTTCAGCGGTGGTTAAACCCTTATTAATGCTGCCTACATTTGTAAGGTATCCTGTCATGTTAAAACTCCTCTACCAAGTAGTGTCCCACTGCGGCACGCCGTTTGGTCTCGGCTTAACTTTAATCAAACTGCACTTATTGATATGAGAGAAGATCTGAAAATATCTCGTAAAAGGATGCAGCATATATTTAAGCAAGGTTCAAGGTAAAGCCTTACAAGTTCCCAAAGCACACGATTTTGGACAAGTTGGACTCGAAAGAGTAAATGAGTTGCTGCCCTCCGCACAGGATCTTACGCGAAAGCAAAAGAAGTTATACTGAAAGAGCAAATTAGTTGCTGACCGGCGTGGTGAATTTACGTCAAGGTCGAAGCAAAATTTTGAGTACATCCACACTTTTTTATCATTAATATTTTCGCAAAGAAATGTGGTTTTGGAACACTTCATGACTGCTAACCTGTTCTAAAATTTGGGTGAGACTCTTATATGTTCAACAGCACCGAAAGTTACTTCGACTCATTAATATAGGTATTAAGTTTATCAGTTGTTTTCCTTTGTTATCGATCTTTGAATTCATACTTTTATTTTGTTTTTTGGAGGAACCTTGATTTCCGGTTGAGGGAATATGTAAGGACCCATAAAAAAATGTTTGGTTTGAAAACGTCAAACCCGTTTGGGGTATTACTGAGCTAATACATTCACCATTTTCTTGTTTGGCTGTTGTAATATGCTATTATCAATTTAGCCCACTCCTACTGTATGTCCAATTGGTGCGGGTCACTTTTCTTGGCGAAAAGGCGGTTATCAATTCCGAAATCCGCGACAAGTTCTAAGTTCTACGCCCAGACGAAACGGCTGAAGCTAGTATCCTTAGATTTTAGAAGAGAGTGAATGCTGGGGCGAATTTTTGAAATTTCGTACTAAAAATGTACGAAACGTACTAAAATTTACAACTTCTCGTCCCTCTGATACTAAGCGAACATTTATAACAAACATTTAGGGTGATTATTAGACATCGGAAAGGAGTGAAAATTGAAGCGAATTTTTGAAATTTCGTACTAAAATGGCACGAAATGTTCTAAAATGTTCATCATCCCTAATTCAGAGAGATTATTCGACATCGAAAACATATGCAAATGCATAAATTTTTAAAGCATCGGAAAAAAATTTTGAAGCACAGAAATTATTTCGTCGAATGGACGTTAATAAAACGCTAAGATATTTTTGCACATATTATGGAATGCATACATTGCATATTCTGCATATCTTTTGTATATTTTGAATATCTATTCACATTAAAAACGCCAGATAGCGAAGATGGGAAAACTGATTTAAGCGAATATTTGTTTGCACCATTAAGGTAACCCAAAAAAGAGATTCTAATCAATAAATTTCGGTTCAAGTGCCAAATGAAAGGTTTTTGAGAGTACAATACGAATCTGCCTATCTGTTTTTGAACCATTAGCATTATATGGATATACCTACCATATAAGCCGATCTCCCGATTAAAGGTCTTGGGACCGTAAATGACACATTAATTAATTAAATTCGCTGTTCTATAGTGGAATGTTCATGGCCAAAATTTGCAATTGCATTTTGCATAAGCAGATCTTAGTTGATAATCCTTCAATTATAAGCAGATATAAGTTGGTAATTCAAACTCTTTCAGATTAAATTTGGATTTATTTCGATGTTATGATACACAGCCTTCCATGATGCTCTAATTATTTTTGTCATTGGACGTACCTATGGCAAAACTTTAAAAATTATCAATTTCCGAGTTTTTCATCCGCCCATCACTTTTTATCCATCACTGGTCTTTACGATTAAGTACTTACCCTCTCCCTCTCTCTAGTTGGAGAGGTACAAGAGAATAATTATTGGACCAGGAAACGAGTAATCGTTTGCGGCTATCGAAACACTTTTGCCATTGCGGAGTTTTTGGTTCTACAACAAAAGAAATAAACTTTTGCCGTAGGCAAAGTTGCTAAAAAGTTTACAATAAACAAAGTTAGTTAACTTCGATAAAACTACATTTATGGCTAACGTTTGATGTGTTGAAGCGAAACTTTGCGTAGTTACAATAAAATAAAACCTTTGTAATAAAAGTATTTTGTTTCTCGTAAAAATGTCTCAAACGTTTTATTTTTTGCGAGTGCAATTGCGCTGTTATTCAGCGATATCGGGTGGCCGGGCGGCAACGGCTTTTGCTAAGTACTGCGTGCCTGTGATACTTGACATGACAAGGTGTGTTAGATGGCGCCTTCAAATAACCAATGGCCATAACATTCCCGTTCCCACCTATGATGCTTGACGAGGATCGCTGCCTCCTCATATCAACGTGGCTAAAACAGCAACAGACTCCTATATAGGTTCATAAATAAATACCGCTCCTATATAAATGTATCCACGGATTAAACCTACTGAGCCCTTGCAAATGCCAAACAGGGGAAAATTTCTCGCATATCAATAAGTGCTGTACCATTCAAGTTGAAGCTCCCTTTTACAGCCGAATCCGAACGACGTGCCGCAGTGTGACATTTCTTTATGGAGAAGTTTTTACATGCACAGTACCTCACAAATGTCGCGGCATTAGCAGGGTATAACCACCGCAAAAATTTTTTCTGATGTTCTCGCCAGGATTCGAACCCGGACGTTCAGCGTCATAGGCGGACATACTAACCTCTGGGCTACGTTGGCCTCATTAGCCCTCAATTTTATTCCGATTTAGCTAACATTCGGTACATGAAGTACACTTGGGCTCTCCAGTACTTACGCCAAATGCCACAGAGATAGACCGATTTTAAACGGATCCCTCCAATATATTTCTTGACCTCCTTATTCAAGCGATATGACTGAAATTTGCTGCGTGAATTACACTTATGCAATCCAATAAATTTTGTCCCAATATATGACCTATCTCCCAATATGATTCCTTGACCCGTTGAGGAATTAAATCAATAACCGACTTTCTTCAACTAATTTAATAAGTGGAAATTTTTAGCAGATTCCTTGGTGTTTGATATTATTTTGCAACAATGTAAGCGATATTTCTGAATGTAGACGAATACTTTCCTCAACAATCAACTTTTTGCTTTGGTTTTGCGCAATACCATGTGTGTGAGTGTGCCTGTGTGGGCTGACATCTCCACAACGCCATTCTAACGTTTCTGATCGGTGAGTGATTCCGTTTGGTTTTACATAAACTTTACAGCGGTTACTTGGCTCTTACACCCACACCTGGAAAACTGATAGAAAATGATCAGCGCAAACTTGGTGTTGCAGCAAATCAATTGCAAATCTAAACATGTCACCTATAATTAAATGGTGTTTAATTGAATTTCCTAAGTTCTCGGATTTCAAAATTTAAATGAGATGGAAATGGAAACAGTGATCTACCGTTTTTGGCCACCGTCCGTCACTCAGATGGTGGACTGGGGTGCCTCAGTGCCTAGGAAGCACTTACCGCAATCGATCCAAATAACCGACCCACCACCCATCACTTAGTACGCTAATCGCTGCAATTGTATATACTGAGAGCATGTGGGCGGAGGTGATTGTATTTTCACAGAGATTTGCTGTTGCAGCCAATATGGTGTTCCTGCTTCGGTTGGTCATTGATCCCCCAGTTAAGATAAGCGGCTGCTATTACATGCCCTTGACAGCCAAGACGTTGGGTGCTGATGTCGTTTCGACTGACTTGGACATGACAACTTTTAGACTTTGTGTTTCTGAGTAGAATATCAGGTTAGTTTTCACAAAGCCTGGCTGCAAGCAGTGTACAATTTCTATGTAAACATTTTCAGCGACTAATAGCAAAAAACCTAATTTATTTACGAGTATAGATAAGCCTCTCAAATGTCACATATACAGCGTAGCCGATACGAAATATCACACATTTTTTTGTGTGTGCAAATAGTTTTTATTGATTCAAATGAATGAAATGTAGGGAAGTAATTTAAATTTCAGAATCTAGCAAAAGCGAGCTCGATTTGACTACCTTTTGCTCGGCGACGGTCAAAAACGACTCGCAAGCTACGCAGATGTAAATGGCTTTGTTCAGCGCATCCTAACTGTCATAATGTTTAAGCCTTTCCATGCTCTTTAAAATTTACCAAATAGAAAAGTTCATCGTATTGGTATCTGCCGAATTAAACATCCACTGAGTGGATAACATCAAGTACGGAATATCATATTTTTTTACCACTCTTGGATTGCGCGTGCTTTATGTGGCTGAGAAGGTCGCCGTTGCACAGGGTTTGAATCCTGGCGAGAACATCAGAAAAAATTTTCCGCAAATGAAAGCGAAATTTGTAAAGTGATATGCCATGTATAAACTTCTCCACAAAGATGTGTCAAACATCGGCATGGCGTTCAGACTTGCCTGTAAAAGGAGGTCCGAGCATCGAGCATTTCAAATTAAGGAAGATAGAGCTCGTAAAATCCCACGAAAACATGTCGATGTATCTGTAATATCTCCAATGGTTCATAAGATATTGGAGTTACAACAATTTTTTGAAAATTTCAGTCAAGGTTTCATTGGCATTTTTGAAATTGTAGAACTTATTCTTAACCGACTGCAAGTCTGTTTACACCATTGGAAAGGTTACAAAATTCTTTGAATAAGAAAAATAATAAAGGTTTGTCCTTTCCAATTAAAAGTTATACTTAACTTAAAATTTTCGAAAAAAAACTAATTTACGAATTGTGATGAAAATTTAACAAAAAATTGAAAATTTAAAAAAAAAACCAAAAACTTTTTTGTGTTTTGGTTGCTTACGTACTTTAACTTGGATTAGCTATGACAAAACAATTGTCCCATTAGCCGTTCCAAGCGCCTCGATCTTCTGCGCTCCTTCTATAATCTCTGACACTAAGTTTCGTAGTGTCTCTCATCACTTGATCTTTCCATCGAGCTCTTGGCCGACTCGGTTTGCGTGTACTATCGTGATCGCCTTCAAAAGACTTTTTCGCTGGAGCTTCTTCATTCATTCTGACGACCTACCCAACGCAAAAGTTGTATTTTGATGATATGCTATCATCGCCATACAGCTCGTGGTTCATACGACGCCGATGCTCTCCATCAATGCAAACTGGTCCATAAATTTTACGAAGAATCTTTCTCTCAAACACTCCAAAAGCGTCGTCTGCTTTCACAAGTACCCATGCTTCTGAACCATAAATTTCGTATAACTTATCCGTAATTTTCAGTTAAGCGTTGTTCGGATAAATTAAATTATTTTCCAGTTTAGTGAATGTTAACGTCGACGTACTAATTATGTATGAAGGTAAGGTTAGGTTAGGTTTAAGTGGCAGTCTTCTATCCGATTCACTTAGACGTTTTCGTCCATTGTGATGCCACAGGAACAGATGAAGGAAGATGCCTTCTAGTTCCTACCGTTGAACCATCCAAATCGCTTTAAAAAGCCCAACAATTTGCGAATATTCACATCCACTAAATCAGAACCTAAATCTCGAAGAAATGGGAACCTAAAGTGGAACTCCTTCGAACTGCCAGTATGGGTCACACACACAGCTTCTGCAAAAATCGTTGCTGGTAACCTTCAGTCTGTCAGCATGTTTTCCGATTAGACAGTGACCTGTCATGACGGCCACAATGACTGAGACGACTGTTCCACCCAATGACAGCAAAGCGGCAGATCTCTTCAAGTCTAGATTAGGCCACAAAGTTTTGGAATGCTCCAGCCCCCTTCTTGTGACCTCCGGACCTGGTTCTGAAAACTTATCATTCGTGTCGCTAGAGGCACACCCATAGTTTCCAGTTTCCCTAAATGTGAAAGGTAGTTCCTAGTCTCGCATGGTCGTCCACCTTGCAATTCCCTGAGATATCTCTGTGGACTGGCACCCAGAACAGGTGAATTTTGAACTGTTAGGCCATCTCGTTGAGAGATCTGTCGAGGGCGATTTTTGCATTCAGAAATACGTTCTCCTGGGATTTAATACCTGCCTGTCTGTCTGAGAAGATATTTATGCCAATCGCCGTTATGACATTATATCTTAGCCATCCACCATCTAATTCTGAAACAAATTTAATGTATCCAGATAGATTATTAAAATGCAATAAGTACGGTTGACAAATAACAACAAATTATCCAAAATCTGACGAACAAATACATGGGAGCTATATCTAAATCTGAACCGATTTCGACCTAACTTATGGTCGTTGTACAAAATGCGCTTGCATTGGGTCTAGGAGTAAAAATAGGGCGATATATATTTATCTGAACAGATTTCTATGAAATTCACCAGTAATATCAAGAGTCATAAGAAAAGCCTTCCTGTCGAATTTCGAGAGAATCGGTTAACAAATGACAATTTTATTGCTGTATTACTGCAAATCGGACGAACATATAAAGGGTGATTTTTTTGAGGTTAGGATTTTCATGCATTAGTATTTGACAGATCACGTGGGATTTCAGACATGGTGTCAAAGAGAAAGATGCTCAGTATGCTTTGACATTTCATCATGAATAGACTTACTAACGAGCAACGCTTGCAAATCATTGAATTTTATTACCAAAATCAGTGTTCGGTTCGAAATGTGTTCATTCACCGTAACGTTGCGTCCAACAGCATCTTTGAAAAAATACGGTCCAATGATTCCACCAGCGTACAAACCACACCAAACAGTGCATTTTTCGAGATGCATGGGCAGTTCTTGAACGGCTTCTGGTTGCTCTTCACTCCAAATGCGGCAATTTTGCTTATTTACGTAGCCATTCAACCAGAAATGAGCCTCATCGCTGAACAAAATTTGTCAAAATTTGAACACATTTCGAACCGAACACTGATTTTGGTAATAAAATTCAATGATTTGCAAGCGTTGCTCGTTAGTAAGTCTATTCATGATGAAATGTCAAAGCATACTGAGCATCTTTCTCTTTGACACCATGTCTGAAATCCCACGTGATCTGTCAAATACTAATGCATGAAAATCCTAACCTCAAAAAAATCACCCTTTATATGGGAGCTTTATGCAAATCTGAACCGATTTCTGTGAAATTCACTACTAATATTGAGAGTCGTAAGAAAATCCTTCCTTCCAAATTTCGAGAGAATCGGTTGACAAATGACCATTTTATTGCTGTATTACTCCAAATCGGACGAAAATATATATGGGAGCTGTATCTAAATCTGAACCGATTTTTCAAAATTCACCAGTAATATTGAGAGTCAGAAGAAACCCCTTCCCAACAAATTTCAAGAGAATCGGTCAACAAATGACCATTTTACTGTTGTATTACTGGAAATCGGACGAACATATATATGGGAGCTATATCCAAATCTGAACAGATTTCTATGAAATTTACCAGTAATATCGAGAGTCATAAGAAAATCCTTCCTGCCAAATTTAGAGAGAATCGGTTAATAAATGACTATTGCATTATTACTGCAAATCGGACGAACATATATATGGAAGCTATATCCAAATCTGAACCGATTTTTTCCAAATCCAATAGGCTTCGTCTTCGGCAACATACCAAATTTGAAGACGATCGGATGAAAATTGCGACCTGTAGTTTGTACACAAATTAACTAAATCGAATCATAAAGTGATTTTGAGTCGATTGGTATACTTATCAATGGGTCTATACCTCTTCCTTTTGGGTGTTACAAACTAATTCACTAAGTTATAATGCCCTGTACCACAGTAGTAGTTGATATTATCATTTTAGTGATTGGACCAGTCTCAATTAAAAAATTGATTAAAACAATTAATTTCGTGAATGAATCCGATTTTTAGTTTTTTTCTGTGTGGGGAAATTACTTTGAGTGGCCGTTCGTAGGCTCAATTTTTCGTGCGTGCTCTCGGTTAAGTAAACACGATCATTTTGGGAGTTTACGAATTGCTCAATTGGAACATTTTTCTCGTCAGAGAAAACGATGTTCGGAATTTCACCACGTTCGTACAAGCGCAGCAACACTATTGTTTCAAGTCTGGCTTTTTTATTTTTAATGTAAGATCGTGTGGCTTATTGGAACTTTTAAGGCTTTACCTTGAGCTCGTTTTTTGCATCCTTTCGTGGGATAATTTCAGATCTTTACCCACTTGATTTCTAATGCGACTTCGATTTCGCTAAATTCGCACCCTCTACTATTATTGCAGTGTACTGACGATTGCCAGCCCTACTAGTATCATTATAACGATTTATGGTGCGATACGCATACACACATTGTGTTGAATTTGAGGTGTTTGTATTCGCCAACAATAGCCGGTTGTAATTTTCCAGCCAAATGTAAAGCAATCACACCATTATGTTTGAACCCCCCATCACGAATAACTTAACTATTAAATGAACTCAGAAGCAAATGATTTTGGTGGCTTGTTAACAATATTATGAACTGTCAATAAATATCACGTACCTGTTTGAGAAATAACTAGTGTGAACTTTGTAAAACTTCGGGTCAGCTACCCTGTACATACTTAACATAATTTTATTGACAAAATGCAAAATTATCTCTTTTTTAAAAGGGTTTCTTTCAACCAAATTCAAAGATGTCAAAGAGAGTCAAATCACAGGATGTTGGCGGCCAATTAACATCTCCATGCTATAAGAAAACATGGCCATTGAATCTCTTTAGAATTACCCGAATTGTTTTGACCACAACAGTACGATATGTTATTTTAATGCACGCTGGTTAAGTTCTCGAACCGGCCAAATCGGACCATATTTGGATATAGTTGCTATATAGATCGATTTTTCGATGAAGGGTCTAATGCCCATCCGATTTTGCTGAAATTTGAAACAGTGAGTAGCTTAAGACAACTGACCGAAATATGGTTTAGATCGGACTATATTTAGATATATATATATATGAAGACCATAAAAGCTTTATTTATTACCCGATTTCGCTGAAATTTTCAAAAGTGGGTTATTTTAAGCCACCCGACATCTGACCTAAATATGGATTAGATCGGTCCATATTTAGATATAGCTGCCATATAGACCGATCTCCCGATAAAGGGTCTGAAGGCCATAAAAGCTTTATTAATTACCCGATTTCGCCGAAATTTGCAGAAGTGGGTTATTTAAAGCCTTTCGACATCTGATCTTAATATGGTTCAGATCGGACTATATTTAGATATAGCTGCCATATAGACCGATCTCCCGATAAAGGTTCTGAAGTCCATAAAAGCATTATTTTTTATCCAATTTCACTGAAATTTGTAACAGTGAGTAGTTTTAGGCCACCCGCCATTCGACCCATATATGGTAAAAATAGAACTGCATTTAGATATAGCTGTCATATAGACCGATATGCCGGTAAAGGGTCTGAAGCTTAAAAAAGCTTTATTTATTACCCGATTTTGTTGAAATTCGAAATAGAAAATTCAACAGTGACTTATATTTATAAGACCACTCTATGTCCGTGCCGAATTTGGGTGCATAAGTTATGCAATTTTCACCGGATTGTGACGAAAGAGGGTTTACATATATATCCGAGGTGGTGGGTATCTAAAGTTCGGCCCGACCGAATTTAATGCCTTTTTACTTGTTTTATAATAAATTTCGTAGATAGCAGATACATCAAATTAACTGTCACCAGAACTTGCTTCAACACATGCATTAATCAATGATGAAATGTGAGATTGTACTGTGTGTTGTCTTGAACTTTTCAAAAATCACCAAATGCATCACTGCTATTGTATAATTTTCCTGTATACATTTGCAAACAAAAAGATTAAGTTGTTGAGTTTGCCATAAGAATGCTCATGATTTGATTCAATTCCAAAATAGTTGCTTAGATGAGTCAATATTGTCTTCGAAGTCAACCGACAGATTGGAGGCTGGAATGAACCTTAGTTGCTCAGACACGTTACCTGTTCTAATCCATTACTAAGCACTTACCTCTCAAAATCAATGGGGTCAGACAGCTACTGTGAAGGATATGAATATGTTTTTGGGTTTGTTTTTGTTGCAATGTGGCGCCACAAAGCATTTCGGGCGAATGGATGACTCACAACAGATCCGTCTAAGTCCACACAGAGATGTTTCTATGCATCGCCACCACCTTCAGATCGCTTGTAGTTATTTGTTCACACCAGAGTTCTCGCTCCCCAGCTTTACATGTTTTGGCGTTGTGGAAAAATTGCTAATGTTTCTTTTTTTTTATTTCCAAATAGCAACGATTACTCAGAAAATTAAAAATAGAACCGCTGTTGTTTGAATTTGCCGTCGTCACTTTCTTTGGAAAAATTGCGACAACTATTAGTTGTTGTGCATTTAAAAGCAAATTAAAACAGCAGCCTGTTAGAGGCTAGAGTCTCTAAGAACATAACGAACCACAAACATGTACAAATGCTAGTCAATTGTGTAAATTGCAAAAGTTCTTCGCAGTCGGATGACGTTGGCAGTAGAAGCTGTATTGTCTTTTCCTTTTAATTTAGTCGGTATTTAAAATGCTATAGACACTCGCTCGAGTTAAAAAACAAGTTAACATTTTCAAATGCTACTTTTACGTTTAAATTCTGCAACAACAATTGGAAATTAATACAACTGCAAAGTTGTGCCTTCTTTTTCCGGACATAGATTACTGACTTTGGTTTATGTCCATGGTGGCAACAGCTTCTGACTGCGGGTCACACATACACAAAAAGTATTTTATATCATTCGTTGTCCTTCGGGCCTAAAAACTTAGTTTACATGTCGCTAGAGTCATACCCAGTAGTCTCTCAAGCTCGTCCGCTTTACAATTTCCTGGCATATTTCTGTGGCCCGGCACCAAGAACAGGTGAATTTTGAACTGTTCAGCCATCTCGTTGAGAGACCTGCGACAATCGAGGGCGGTTTGTGTGTTCAGAAATGCACACTCCAGGGATTTAATGGCTGCCTGGCTGTCTGAGAAGATATTTATGCCAATTGTCGTAATGATACTATATCTTAGCCAATCCACCACCTCGTTAATTGCAAGGATCTCCGTTTGATACACACTGCAGTGGTCGGGTAACCTTTTCGATGTAACCAATTTTAATACTAGGGATATTGTAGTTCCAATCGGTTCTATTAGGAATAGTGTCAAAAAGCAGCTAAAAATGCTCGTGATGCAAAATTTCTTAAAAGGACTCTTTCTATTTCGCTGCATCACATATTCGTCTAGCCAATGCAAATGCAAATTTGCCCATGAACATTCCATCGACGAATTGTGGCTAACTTGCTGTCCGATTCAAGTTTTAAGCTCAATAATAAGGGACCTCCTTTTTATAGCCGAGTCCGAACGGCGTGCCACAGTACGACACCTCTTCGGAGAGAAGTTTAACAAGGCATAGTACCACACTAATGTTGCCAGCATTAGGAGGGGAAAACCACAGATGAATAATTTTTCTGATGGTCTCGCCAGGATTCGAACCCATGCATTCAGCGTCATAGGCGGACATGTCTGAACGAGGCCACCGCGTAGCATCTCTGCGCTACGGTGGCCTCGTTCAGACGAAGGACACTCCATTTGGTCAAGGTGACAAATTCGACAAATTTTTGCAGTTAAGCTAACGTTATATGTGTACGAATCTAACAATTAAAATTAAATCCCCGTACTGCTCAAAATTTTATGTGTAGGGCCGGTTGTGTCAAATAATTGTTTTGAGCTTGCTACAAAACACTTTGTGTTGTCGAAATCCTTTTTAAACATGTAAGGACAGGCTAAAGTCAGGCGAAGCCGACCTTTTGATACCCTACACAGATAAATAGTTGTGCAAAATTGTGACAAGATTGGATGAAAAATGCTTTTGCAAAGAACCTAAAAGAGATAATCGAGAGATACATTTATATGGGAGCTATATCCTCCAGTGACCTGAAAAGCCATAAGAGATACCTTCGTGCAATTTTTTTCTTTTGAGCGGTTAACATATGACATTGCCGCATTAGTCAAAATCGGTCGAAAATATTTATGGGAGCTTTATCTAAATCTAAACTGACTTCAACTCAAATCGGTAAACATAGTAAAAGTCATAAATGAAGACATAAAAGTAAAAGTAAATCTTTTTAGAAAAATGCTGACAAAGGCTCTAAAAGTGAAAATCGGGTAAAACATATTGTATATATGGGAGCTATATCTAAATCTGATCCTATTTCTGTGAAATTCAACGGCTATGCCGGGAGTTATAAGGGAAATATTTTCGCTAAATTTCGTGACAATCGGTTAACATATGACTGACCAATATGAGTCCAAATTGGACAAACATATATATGGGAGCTATATGCAAATCTGAACCGATTTCGATTAAAATCCGATTGTTTGGTGATAGTCGTAGAGAAAAGCATTATGTAAAATATTGGGAAGATCGGTTGATAAATGCGGTTGTAAAGGCTCTAGAAGTGGAAATCGGTTTATAAGTATATAACGGAGTTATATTTAAATCTGAACCGATTTCTATGAAATTCCCAGTAGTATCGAGAGTCATAAGTTAACAAATGACGATGTTGTTGCAATATTAGTCAAAATCGGACGAACATATATACGGGTGTTATATCCAAATCTGAATTGATTTGTTTGAATTTCAATAGTCTTCGTCTCTAGGCTAAAAAAGATGCCCGTACCTAATTTGAAGACGATTGGATAAAAATTGCGACCTTTACTCTTTGCACACACATTAACATGGACAGGCAGACAGACGGTCGAATCAGAAAGTGATTTAAATGCACGAAGTTATAATACCCTGTACCACAGTGGTTGTGTAGGGTATAAATGTTGGGTTTAGCGATGGGTCAAAATAGAAAATTTTTGATTCATATGGTCCAATCGAATGTAGGAAAAACTAATAAGGCTTTGAAAGAAGAAAAATTTCATTTCACAGTTAAGCCATGACATTACCTCCATATGGTTTGGTAGTGCCCTGGCTTTGGTAAACTAGTTTTTATAATGGAAAAATGGACAAACATAAAAATCTGAACCTTATCTGATCTAAACAGCAATAATTTGGAACCAAGTGTGAAAAAAACGTGCAATAAAACAAGCAAATTTTATTTTCAACAAATCGTTGACATAACAAATACGGATTAAAGAGTTCGAGCATGATAATGAAGTGATTGAGCTTTTTACAGCCGTCGAATCTGAAAAACCAAATCGGAGAATTACTAAAAAAGAAGTATCCAAAAACAGAAGATTGCAGGCCTTAAACCTACTTTATGAAAAGAAGAAGCCTATATAGGGGTTAAAAGCGTGAATCGACGATTGGGAACAATTGCTGCATCTAAAGGAGGAACTACAAAGTATAAAAGTCATGTAATTTCAAGCAGAAAACAGAAATTCAACTTCAAAACGACCGAGAAAGGCATACTTGCCCCAAACATTTGCAAAAGAGCCATTGGAAAAAGCTGGGTGGTTTATGCGAGGGCTGCTATATAAATTTCTGGCCTGAGAATGTATGTTATCAAAATCGTTTTTATTGTTTTTCAAAGTATCCTCCAGCATGATTTATGCATTTTTGCATGCTCTCAAACCAATTGTCAAAGTCTTTTTACACTCCAATTGAAGCACCTCCAAAACATGGTTATTGAACGCTTCAACAGAATTTTCTGGCGACGAAAATTCTGTTGACCACGCATTTTTATCTAAATGCGCGAGAATAAAAAGAAGTCATTGGGTCCCAATTCACAGCTGTACGGCGGATGACCCATAAATTTGACTTTTGGCCGCTCAAAAATGGGCTGGTTTGCGCCGAGGTATTGGGTTGCCCAAAAAGTAATTGCGGATTTTTTTAAAAAAAAGTAAATGCATTTTTAATAAAACTTTTAAAAAAAGTCTATTTGAATTTTAATCAAATATACTTTTTTAAATATACTTTTTTTCTAAAGCAAGCTAAAAGTATCAGCTGATAACTGACAGAAGAAAGAATGCGATTACAGAGTCACAAGCTGTGAAAATATTTGTCAACGCCGACTATATAAAAAATCCGCAATTACTTTTTGGGCAACCCAATATTATGGCTCACATTATCATGGTGAACAATGTCTCTACTTCTCTTGTTCGTCTTTCGAACTTCCTCGAAGACCTCTGGAAAAGATTTTGTCCTACGTTTCTCAAGTGGAACAGTCGCCACGTGACCAATTTGGCCGAAGAAACAGGCGAGACCATTTGCTTCGAAATGCTACTTCCACGAACAACTTTCGTTGGATTTGGCTCAATTTCGAAGACCCACACGGTCGATAGTTGTTTTGCTTTGGACTCTTACGCATAGATCCACAATCCCCCATCTGTGACGATCTTATAAACGTATTTTAAAGCAACCCGATCGCATTTTTTCAACATTTCTTCGTTCTAAGCATTCTTTTGGGCGTTTGTCAAATTGTGCGGAATTCCACGAGATCAATCTTTTCACGGCAAAATTGCCTAGGATGGCTTTATCCCATGGTATGTCCCATGAAGATCTTGCAATATAAGTTCACGCATGGCATCAATGTTTTCTGGTAAAATTGTAGTCTTTGGACGACCTTCACGGAATTCGACTTTGAGCGAGCGTCGACCACGACTGAAATCATTAAACCAGTTTTTCACAGTACTATAGGATGGTGCTTAATCGTAATACGAAGATTGAAGTTTATTAATACACTATTGTCGTTATAATCCACGCAGAAAGTTGTGAAAAATGTTCACGAGTTAATTCTACTTTTTGACTGTAAACAACATAATAATGGCCGTACGTCAAAACGTTCGGAGTACGATTATGCTAGAAAGAGTCAAACTTTTCAATGGAAATGTCAGATTGCACCTAGCTACGCTTGGTGTTGCCTAAGCCAGAAACTTATTTAGCAGCCTTCGAATAGTTATCACGCAATACCGAGTAAATTCCAATACTCGGTCGGATCCAATGGAAGGCTTGTTTCGGCCTCAGCCGCGCTGAAACTATTTGACGCACTGCTTTGAATGTTAAACTTACTGCGTCTGGCATTGAGAGTAGTTAATCTGCTGTAAACACACTATATCAAATTTATACTTAAATCTTAAATATCTTTCATTTAATTTCCATTTTATACCAATCGATGTATTCATAGGGGCGTTCAGATTACCAGTGCAGGGGTCGTGAGTTCGGTTCGCACTAGAGGCGTGGTCAGTCGCTACTGTAGTATTATATGGACTAAAATAGTCTCTATGAAAAATTGAATTGAGTCCCTGATACCTAATATTACCAATTCAAACGACCACATGACAAAAATGTGTAAAAACAGTCTAATTTTTGGAATCCATTCTCTTTTGCTCGATATGAGCACTTTTTGCCTTGACTATTGCTTTGAGTCGGTCAAATAACGATTTGCAAGCTTCTTGAATGTAATCTGCCGGTATTTTGTTTTTGTTCATCGCATCGATACAAATCCTTACCTTGCTTTCTAAAATGGCCTAGAAGACAATGTGCGGAAATTCACCACGCTCGCGCTAACGCAGAAACTTCTTTGATTTTTCGAGTCTATCTTTTTTTGCTTTTGTTTAAAATTGTGTGAAATTTTCCTTGCTCGTTTTTAAATATATGGATATTTTCAGATCCATTAGCCATTTAATAGCCACTACGGTGTGGATTTCGTTGAATACGAGCCTTCGCTTGACGAACCATTTTAGGTGTTATTGCAGTTTTTTATGAACCATCGCCATGGCATTGGCAACACTACCAGTATCATTATAACGAATTTCGTTGCGATACACATACATTTTGTGCACTTTGAGGTGTTTGTGTTCACCAACAATAGTTAAATGTGATTTTCCAGCCAAGTATAATGTATACAATTGCTTTTGATGGCTTGTAAACAATGTAATGAGCTGTTAATATAGCAAATATTATGTAGCTGTCATTTCTAGGTTGACAGACACAACAATGTGAACTTGGTAACACTTCATGTGAGCTAACCTATATTATGGTGCAAATAAAAATTCTCAAATGTCTGTAAAATATGGCGACCCTTCGTCGTCGACATAGGGGGGCGGTTCCCCTATCCCAATACCCACCAAATATATATAGACCAATCACGACAATATGGCATTCATATGAAAGATATTTAAGAGTAAAAAACGTAACTGATGTCCAATTGAGGGAGTAAGTGTTTGAGAAACCACACACCCTCCAAAACAACCCTAAATATGGCATACTCTCCCACCATAGCAATAAGAGGCTCAAATGAAAGGTCTTTGGTAGTAGAGTTTATGGGGCCTCGAAACAATCCCCAAATAGGACGTATTTACTGGCCATTGCAATAGAGAGTAGAGCACATCTCTGATATTTATTTTCAGGGCCAAGTCACTGAGTAACCCTGTCCATCCCCCAAAACACCTCCTCAAAACGGATGTAGTTGCCAACCATGAAAATATGGAGCTCATATGAAAGATATATGGGAGTAGAGCACGAATCTGATATCAACATTCGGCACAATGTGTATAGGGACCGTCCCACCACCATAACAACCCCAACGTATTTACTGACCATGACAATTTGGGTCTCAAAGACAGTGGAGCACAATGTAGATAGTTTTTAAGGATTAACCGGATATATTTGCTGCCTATGGTAGTAAAGGGCTCAAATGAAAGGTACTCGTAAATGAGAGTAGAAAAAGAATTTGATATTCGATTTTGGGGCCAAGTGCTTTGGGGCGCCCCATCCTATAAATTTCCCTTAAAAACCCGTGGCAATGTGGGATTCAAACAAATGCTATTTGAGACTAGAGCACGATGCAGGTATTTTTTCAGGGCTTAGTGTCTAGGTGGCCTATCCACCCCCTCAACAGCCCCAAACTAGACATATTTACCAGTGGCAATAAGGAGTTCAAATATTCAGAGAATAATTTTGTTTCATATATTTTAAGAAAAAGCGGAGAGGTGCGGGCCCTGTTCAGCTCGTTTTAATATATTAATCATGTTTCTTTTTTCTCCAAAATTCATAAAACAACTCCAGTCAAGGCATACATTACACACAAAGCGAAACCGGCCACTGTGCAGCCAATCTTAAACGTATAGTTGGGAAGTGATAAATTAAATTAAAATTATGTTATTATATCCCTCTTAACGAAGTGTTGAATGATTTTTTCATGTTGTTAATGCTCTTTCTTCGCGAGAGACGAATTGTTTGTGTTACTCATTACTACTGGAAACAAAATATTTTGTCAGCCTGCTGTTGAATGGGACAATAGGTGAATTCATCTAGTCAGTCAGTTGGTCGTTTACCTAGCCAGATAGAAAATAATTTTTCTCTTTCTTCTTCCACCAGCATGGTTTTTTCCAAATGTATTTGGGCCATAATTTCCGTACATTTGTGTTGGCGAAAGTTTCCAAAAAGACCTCTTCCAGCAAACCAAAAACCAAATAGAAACCAAATCTCAAACAAAAGCGACAAAAGATCAAACAAGAAAAAAAATCAAAAGAGAGTGTTTTTATTTGGCTTTTGGTTTTGGTCACCAGTTATAAAAGAAATGTGCCAATTTTTACGAAGGAAGCAAGCGGAGGGGCAACAGCGGTGATAGCATTCACTGAATGCGAAAGATAATCATTACTTGTGGTGAATAGCTTTAAAGGGGGTTTCCTACTATCACAGCAATCTTCCGCGGCCCTTTTTAAAACAGCCGGAACACATGTGTGCCAATCTTTAACCCAGGCCCAGTGGCATGAAGAGCGATGTACATGGTCAGACCAAACGTATTGCAGAAGCCATGGAAAACAATAATAATAATTATGGCTTATTATTTTGTTTTTTTTTTTATTATTTTTTATTTCATACACACTTGTATGCGGCCATTCACTCTTTTGGGTGTATTTCTCAAATGAGCGATGACGATGGCTATCCCATTGCTTGAATAGGAGCCAACAACTGCCATGCGCCATTTCGTCTGCTTTGCTTCAACTTCAGAAGAAACTTTTAGTGTGTGGGATTTTGTTTATTTCATAATATTGTGAGAATCTCGCAATATAGCAATATAACTATCATGTGTCCGCATTTTATTGCTGTTACGAAAATAAAAAAGCCAGCAAAACAATTGCAGAAGTTTTTTTAGCTTTATGTGATTTGTTAGTTTTTTTAAGATACCAATGGTATTTTAAAAATTGTTTTACCAATGTTCTCCCACTGTAAATGAATTGAACTTGCGTGAACTTTAAGTTAAACATCTAATTTTAAAGATTCGAGCCAAAGATAAGCAAACTTGATTTAATTAAAAGATTACCAATTTTCCATCTTTCTAAGGAACCATTTCCTTTGGTGAAAAATATTTTCCTTGATATTAAGAATTTTTTATATTAAATGGTAGGTTAATAGAGCTCTAACTTTGAGTCTTGTAATTAAAGACAAAAAATTAAAATGAAGGTCAAAATATCGATGAAAGCTAGGAAATTCACTTTTCAATTTCATTGCTAAAATCTTACGAAAAAGAAAAAATATTTTATTTTCGGCCAACTTATTTTTCTGTGTAGTTTTTCTTTAGTTATTGCTTTTTACCTTATTTTGATTAAAATGAAAGAGAAAATCTAAAACCAGCCTTTACTTTATTTTAATTGGACATTTGTTTCACTAGCCAAACGTAGAAAAGCGTTCCATGCGCCTTGATCTTTTGTGCTCATTCTAAAATCTTCGACACCAAGTTTCGAGGTGTCTCCTATCACTTGATCTTTTCATGGGGCTTTTGGTCTTCCCGGTTTGCGGGTACCATCGTGTTTTCCTTCAAAAGACTTCTTTGCTGGAGCTTCTTCATCCATTCTAACAACATGGCCTAGCCAACGCAGCCGTTGTATTTTGATACGTGTAACTATTGTCGCCATTCAGCTCGTGGTTCATACGTCGCCTATATTCTCCATTAACGCAAATTGGTCCATATATTTTCGAAGAATCTTTCTCTCAAATACCCCAAGTACTGCCTCACCTGCTTTCACAAGTACCCATGCCTCAGAACCATATAACAACACGGGTAGTATCAGTGTCTTGTATAGTGTAATCCTCGTCTGTCGAGAGGTGGCCTTGTTTCTCAGCTGCTCTAAAACCAGGCCCATCTGTTATTTTGACTAACTGCACCCAGGAAATAAGTCGGCTGTTATCAGCAAAATAAGAGTAAGAAATGTTTTCTTAAAAAAGTAATGGCGCTCCGCATCGATCTGAAATTGTATAAATTTTTCTGTTACTGTGAAATTGGTAAAGATAATTCAAACTTTTTTTTTGAAAATTATCATCGCTTCTGATTACAGGAATTGGTCCATCGGCGGTGACATGTGGTTAATGTCAGAGCTGAATTTAGTACGGCTTGCCAACTCACTATTTTCAGGCCGATTCTAATCTTTCAAAGCCTTAAAAATGTGCTTGGCTTTGCGAATAAATATTAAAATAAAAAATAAATTTTGACCAATTTTTACGATCAGCCATCTACGTTCGGCTTAATGATGCCGCTTATTTCTCCTCCCATGGCGAAACAATTAAAGGTGGTCTCATTTGTTTAACAACCGCAAATC
Source organism: Stomoxys calcitrans (assembly GCF_963082655.1). NCBI lineage: Eukaryota > Metazoa > Arthropoda > Insecta > Diptera > Muscidae > Stomoxys > Stomoxys calcitrans. Next base: position 100,514,849 of record NC_081554.1, read on the forward strand.
ATATGGTGCAATCCGCCAACGTTCTCAACACAACCAAAGAAACTTGCCCTTGTTTGCGTACGTGTGTCAGTTAAGTGAGAGAAAGAGAAACTCAAACAATGAGAACGTGCACAAAAATGACGTAGTTTGCTTAAAATGTAAACACAGAACTGACATTTTAATACCGTCAAATTGGACGGCTGTTTTCGGCTGTTCGCATGAGACCACCTTCATTAATCCACCATGTTCTCCTCCGAACTTTATTTTCTCTTTAAAAAAATTGTCATTAAAGAGATTAAAATTAAAATTTCATCCAATTTGGATAAGGAAATCGAGGGTCAAGCGTAATGGTTTAAAATTTTGTCTTTAAAAATATTTATTAAAAATTGTCTATAAAAAAAATTTTAGAAAAATTTTTTCGTTTGAAAAGATATTTTTGAAATTTATTGAAATCTTTCTTTTACAAAAAATAATTTTTTAGAGTATACCCGGACTTGCGCACGATTTTCCTTTTAGACATATTTGATTGAAATTTTGCATTTAGAAAAAAAAAATGTAGTGTCGCAAAATGCATTGAGCAGGCGCAATAGATTTAATTGGAATTTTGCCTTTATAAAATAATTTCGCGGTAGGCTGGGCAAAAGTATGTCTTTAGAAAATTTATCACTGATATAGGATCTTCAGAAAAAGAAAATCATTAAAATTTAATTTTAGAAAAAAAATTTATTGAAATTATGTCTTTAGGGAAAATAAAATAAAATAAAATTTTGAAATATTACAATTTTGTCTTTAAGAAAATCTGTGACGATGTTTAGAATGAAATTTCATTAAAAAAAAAATAAATTTCAGGTGGTCCTGGTCTGATCAAAATTTTCCCTCTATAAAATAGCATAAATATGAAGTTTTGTCATTTTAAAAAATTGTACTAAAATTTTGTGTTTAGAATAAATTTAGTTAAATTTTTTTTTCATAGACAAAATCATTTTGTGGTGGGGGCTCGGGCCCGAGGCCCCCTTCCTGGTCCATATCTAAATCTGGACCGATTTTGACGAAGTTTTCAACACATATGAGGACGTCAAATTAAACACCTCATGGTTAATTTTGTAAAGATCGGACCAAAATGGTGGCTTCTACAGGCTTAAAAGGATATCTATAGGATAAAAGATACATATGAAGCTTTATCTAAATCTGAACCGATTTTTTCGAAAATCAATAGCGTTCGTTCTTGGACAAAAAAAGTAACTTGTGCACAATTTTATGCAAATCGGACAACAAATGCGACCTGTACTTTGATTACAAGAATACATGGATAGACAGACAGACAGACATAGCTAAATCGACACAGGAAGTGATTCTAAGCCGATCGGTGTACTTATCAACGGGTTAGCTCTTCTCCTTCTTAGTGGTGGTGTAGGGTGTAAAAATATTTTAATCAATTAATTGCATGATTAGAACCGATTAAAAGATTTTATTTTGTGAACTTCGGCCTTCTTTGGTTCACCTGGCAGAGGTCGTTTTATTGATATTTCACATAAACATGTTTTTTTGTTTGTTTGAAGCCCTTTGTAGAGGCTTAGAAATTACCACCTTCTGTTTGCAGTATGTAATAGTAAATTTGTCCACCCTACTCTTAAAATTTTACAAAGTCTTTCAATTTAGCATTTTTGCCAATTTGGAGAATAGTGTTTCCTATGACGCATATATGTTGTCCAGCTCATCGCTAACGGTATCTTTTAAAATGCCAAGTGCAACTCAATAGAAATCAAGTGACCAAGTCTCCATGACCTAAAACTATTTCTGTGTGTACTCGTTTAAACTAGTTTTTAGTCAGTTGACACTTTGCAGCCATGTATATTTTCGAATTCAGTGAACTAAATCACAAATTATATTAAGGGGCTTTTAAGTTTCGTTTGGAGTACAGAGTTTTTTCTTTGTTTGCAATGCATGCCATGTACATGAAAGCAACACTCGAAGAAATTTGTTATTAAGACTACAAAAAAAACATTTTTGAGGTCAATGAAAATGAAAATAAAAAAAAAATTGAGTATAGCCTTCTATGTCATCAACATAAATTAGTACATAAATGATTGAATCATTCTTTCCTTTGACATGAAGACATGGATCGGCTTTTCCCCTACTGAATCCAGCATTAGTTAATAACTCGCTAATGTGCAGTTTCCAATAGCGAGCCGATTCTTTCAGACCATAGATACTTTTCTTCAATTTACGGACCAAATTTTCTTTTCCTGGCTCAGGGAAATCCATCCGCTTGTGGTTTGTAAATATCAGTATCTATATCTCCATATTTTTGTGGAAACCCTTTGGTGACAAGTCTAGCTTTGAACCATTTTTATCCAGGGCTGCGGAGTCGAGCAATTTTACCCGGCGTCGAGATAATATTCTCGACTCAAAGTCGACATAATATTCTCGACTCCGACTCCGGGCTCTTAGAAAAAAATGATGCAACAAAAAATTTAAATTCTAAAAGTTTTTAAGAATAAAAAAATTACAACAAATGTTGTAATTTGTTACTAGATTGTTGTTGTTTTTATTTCAAGCTCGAGGTCTTTTTGTTTTTTATTTAAATTATTTATCGATATTTTGTGTATGGACATCGTGTTTTGTTTCTCATTTGGATATTATCTTGAAAATGCTTTCCATTGAAGTCCCAAATATTAATAAAAAAAAATTAAAAAAGGAAAACCCCGAGCTTGAATTGAAAAACAGCAAAATAAAAAACTAAACCAGTCAAAAATTGAGGGAAATTTTTCTTAGAAAAGCTTTTATCGAAATATTGTTTTTAGAGAAAATGTTATTTATGTGTTGTCCTAAAATGCCATAGTTTTATTAAATTTTTGACTTAAGAAAAGATTTCCTTAAAATTTTGTCATAAGGAAAAATTTCAATGAAATTTGTCTTAATCAAAAATTTCCTTAAATTTGTGTCTCAATAAAAAATTTAATTAGAATTTTGTCTTAAGAAAAATTTCATTAAAATGTTGTTTTAAAAAATCGACATTAAAATTATGTTTTTAGAAAAAATCTGATCGAAATTTGGTCTTTAGAACAATTTAAGAAAAATATCAGGGAAATTTTCTTTAAAATTTTATCTCAAGCTAAAATTTTATTTAATTCTTATCCTAACAGAAAACTTTCATTGAAATTTTGTCTTAGAAAAAGTGTCATTAAATTTTTTTTTTAAAAAATGTCATTAAAATTTTGTCTTTAGAAAAAATTGCATTAAAATTTTGTATTTGAAAATATTGCATTAAAATGTTGTTAAAAAAAACCCTTATTGCAATTTTGAGTTTGGAAAAAATTTCATTAAAATTATATGCTTTACAAAAAATTTCGTTAACATTTTATGTTTATGATTTTACCATAAATGAATTGAATGTTGAACATTGTAGAAGCCATTGTGTATATTTCACTCCATTCGGATAAGAATTATGCCTTGTAGGGGCTCAAGAAGCAAAATCGGGAGATCGTTTATATGAGAGCTGTATCAAGCTGTAGATCGATTCAGACCACATTGGACACGTATGTTGAAGGTCATAAGAAAAGCCGTTGTACAAAATTTGTGCCAAATCGGATGAGAATTGCGCCCTCTAGAGGCTCAAGAAGTCAAGATCCGAGACCGGTTTATATGAAAGCTATATCTGGTTATGGACTGATTTGATCCATACTTGGCTCAGTTGTTGGATATCACAACAAAATACTTCGTGCAAAATTTCATTCAAATCAGATAAGAATTGCATTCTTTAGTGGCTCAAGAGGTTAAGGTCCAAGATCGGTTTATATGGCGGCTAAACCAGGTTATGAACCGATTTAAATCATACTTACCACAGTTGTTGCAAGTGATACCAAAACATCACTTGCAAAATTACAGCCAAATCGGATAAGAATTGAGCTCTCTAAAAGCTGAAGAAGTCAAGACCCAAGATCGGTTTATGTGGCAGCTATATCAGGTTATGAACCGCATAGCACAGTTATTGGAAGTGATACCAAAAGACCACGTCCAAAATTTCAGTCAAATCGGACGAAAATTGCGCCCCCTAGAGGCTTTATATGGCAGCTATAGGTTTATATGGCAGCTATATCAAAACATGGGTCGATATGACCCATTTACAATCCCAACTGACCTACACTAATAAAAAGTATTTGTGCAAAATTTCAAGCGCATAGCTTTACGCCTTTGTAAGTTAGCGTGCTTTCGACAGACAGACGGACGGACGGGCGGACAGACGGACGGACATGGACAGACATGTTTGACTGTTTTTTGTGTTCTGACAAAGAAAAGATCCCTTCGGATTTCGCAATAATTCAATAGGAATTTTCGCTGTAAATAAAGCCAGTACTAGGATTTTGAACAAAAAAAGATGGCTGTACTAGTTTCAAAGAAGATGGGATGAAAATTGCGACCTGGACGGATGAACAGACAGACGGTAGGACATAGATAATCGAATCCGAAAATGATTCTCTCCCCTGTGTCTCAGTAATGGCGTAGAGAATAAAAATATTTAAAACTTGAACACGCATTTGGAATAAGCTCAGTTTTCGAACAGTTAGAAAGTCCGTACTCAGAAACTTTTTTTAACGAAAAAATTTTTAAATAGTTAAATATTTTTTATACCCACTACCCATAGGATGGCAGGTATTTATTCTGTTTGGTTTGACCGGTTTGATTTCTTCAGCCCCTAGAAACTTCAGTTGGTTTGGTTGAAATGCAATGACTTTCAACATCATTGCCGAGTATGATCCGAATCGATCTATGTAATGATATAGCCCCCATACAAACAGATCCCCGGATTTGACTTCTTGAGCTTCTAGAGGTCGCAGTTTTCACCTGATTTGTCTGAAAATTTACCCAAAGACTACTGCTATGACTTCCAGCGTCCGTGCTAAGTATGAACCGAAGCACTTTTTATATTGATATAGGCCCCCTAAATACCGATACCCCCGATATGACTGCTTGAGAACATAGCAGCTGTAACCAATTCCCGATTGGAATGTTGTAAATAATTCAAATACGAACTGCGTTAGTAGAGCAAATTTTTTGGCGGAATCCATGGTGGTGGTTACCTAAGATTTGGCCTGGACGAGTACGTTTAGTACGTTTTGACTTGTTTTATTATTATAAACTAAAATTAAATCTGGACCAAATGGCCCATTTAAACAGCCAACGACCTACATCACTAAGAAGTTTCTTGAAAAATCTCATGCGGATAGCCTCATATGTTCGAACGCTATTGTGATTTCGCTTACCTGTTGAGCAGACGGACGAATATGGATAGGTTGACTTAAAATGGGAAGACAATTGGGACTATATCGAGCCCTTCCCGCGAAAATGATGTAAGCGACATTTTTTTGATTTTCGTTTTGTGATGGATATTGACAGGGGATATCGAATTAGGTCTCCTCTCCAAATATCAGAGCTGTACCATGTACAGTTATGAAATTAGAACGAAAATGATTTAAGAAGTTTTGTAGCAATTTGAAAACTAAACTAACGTGTGTTATACCTTTACTACTTATACCCCTTCTTCCTGGTGCTTTAATACTTGTTTCGGGCAGTTCTCCTTTGATATTTAAATTTGGAGTTATTTATGTAAAATTCGAACATTACAGAGGAAATGAAGTAGTTCTTGACTAATGTTTTGATAACGAGATACAGATTTATCAAATTTTGCACGCCACTGTATATAACACCCTAGAAAGAATTACAAACTGCTACAGTTTTCAATATTTTATGATTTTAAATGAAATACATAAACACCGATTTTGACCTCCAATAATGGTGTGCATAGTGCATTGTTTGCAATTGCTCATGTGTGTGCGCATTTGTTTATTTTTTCTGTGCCTTCTCTTTTGTCTGTTTTACTGTAAAATTGATCACATTTCGTTTACACAACAAGGTGCAACATAACAGCAAAAAACCAAAAAAAATACACTAAACATGATTTCGTTGCAAAGATGGAAACTGCTGCTGTTGCGAATGGAGGGAGTTCCATTGAAGTGCTAAATTTCAAACCACCTTTGGGTGGAGGTAGTCCGCTCTTGCACGTCCTCTCACGCAATGATCCACCCATTCACAGTAGCCGATCAGAGGGCCATTGTTTGGCTTTCATAATTTTTATACCATGCGTGTCATTGGTGTTTTTGTTGGATTCAAAGAGTATATTGCATGAAAGTACAAAAGTGAATGGTGTTTCTTTGTGAACGTTTCGCAAGAAGTATTTGGGGCTGCTTTTTAAAAATCGATTTATATGAAACTACTAATTTGTTATTAATACAAATCAGTTATATGCAGTTACTTCAGATTGTGAGGTGCTGGCCCAAACTCGTCGCTCCAGTGCAAATTGGGCTTTTCTTTTTCGATGTTTGAGGGCTAATTGATTTATGAATGGCAATTTGAAAACTAATTGATTTCATAGTTGTTGATGAATTTTCGATTCAACCTCAAAGTGGTCGGAATGTTTTACAATTTCTCATGTTAATCATGCTACATGCATGAACGTTTGGATGCTTGAATTTACAGTGGAATGCTCGTTGAAATGTCTTAATTAACAAAAATTATGTACCCGGGTCAATCCTTTATTGGCCTACCGCCGAAAGTGTTCCGCGAACCTAACAAATAAATTGGAAATTTTGCCCATGAACATTCCACTAAGGAACAGGGGCAAACTTCTCACACATCAATAAGTGCAGTCCGATGCAAGTTTAAGCTCAATGGTAAGGGGCCGGCCTCCTTTTTATAGCCGAGTCCGAACGGCGTGCGACACCTCTTTGAAGAGCAGTTTTACATGGCATAGTACCTCACAAATGTTGCCAGCATTAGGAGGGCAAAACCACCGCTGAAAATTTGTCTCTGATGGTTTCGCCAGGATTCGAACCCAGGCGTTCAGTGTCATAGGCGGCAATGCTAACCTCTGCGCTACGGTGGCCTTCACCGCGAACCTAACATTAAATCCAAATCGAAGAATGAGTTTAAACCGTATTCGACTTGGATAATCAAATCCATAATATAAGTCTTCGCTGATAATTTCATCGAAATTGGATCAAAAAAAGAGGGATTTTTAGGGTTGGAGCGTTCTCCCAAATTGTGGATGTGAGATTTAGGATTTTGAGTCAGTATAAAGCGACAAAAAAATTCGCTTAAATCGGTTTACCAATTTCCGAGATCTGAAGTAGCAAAGGTTATCGTGCACTCACAGAAATTTTTTGCTAAAACTAGCAAAAAAATGTTCCATAACAACAGAACATATGTTGAAAAGGCGGAGCAGTTTTATTGTGAGTAAAAAATGTTCTACACTTTTCAAATAGTAAAAACATAACCCTAGACTATTTTACAATCCATATCTTAATGTTAAGTGTATATAGCGTATTTTTGTTAATGAGTGCCAAGAATGGCCACTCACAGTTTTATAAAAGAAAAATTACAAACACGTCTTTATTGTAGAAGACAACTAGAGAGAGAGAGAGAATGGAAAAATTATACTGGTAAAGAATATTTTTCCGAAAAAAAATTTGAATATATAAATTCAAAGCATACTTGTACAATACAGATTATTGACTAGTTTCATTACCAAGCAATTTCAACACCACCCCTTAATGGAAACATATTTTTTTATACCCTCCACCATAGGATGGGGGGTAAACTAATTTCGTCATTCTGTTTGTAACTACTCGAAATATTCGTCTGAGACACCATAAAGTATATATATATATATATCTTTGATCGTCGTGACATTTTATGTCGATCTAGCCATGTCCGTCCGTCCGTCTGTCTGTCGAAAGGACGCTAACTTCCGAAGGTGTAAAGCTAGCCGCTTGAAATTTTGCATAAATACTTCTTATTAGTGTAGGTCGGTTGGTATTGTAAATGGGTCATATCGGTCCATGTTTTGATATAGCTGCCATATAAACCGATCTATGGTCTTGACTTCTTGAGCCTCTAAAGTGCGCAATTCTTATCCGATTGGAATGAAATTTTGCACGACGTGTTTTGTTATGATATCCAACAACTGTGCAAAGTATGGTTCAAATCGGTCCATACCCTGATATAGCTGCCATATAAACCGATCTTGGGTCTTGACTTCTTGAGCCTCTAGAGTGCGCAATTCTTATCCGATTTGGCTGAAATTTTGCATGAGATGTTTTGTTATCACTTCCAACAACTGTGCCAAATATGGTTCAAATCGGTCCATAACCAGATATAGCTGCCATATAAACCGATCGGGGGTCTTGACTTCTTGAGCGTCTAGAGGGCGCAATTCCGATTTGGCTGAAATTTTGCACAACGTATTTCGATATGACTTTCAACAACCGTGCTAAGTTTGCTTCAAATCGGTCCATAACCTGTTATAGCTGCCATATAAACCGATTTAGAATCTTGACTTCTTGAGGCATTACAGGGCGCAATTCTTATCCGATTTGGCTGAAATTTTGGATGAGGTGTTTCGTTAAGGCTTCTAACAACTGTGTTAAATATTGTTCAAATCGACCCATAACCTGATATAGCTGCCATATAAATCGATCTGGGATCTTGACTCCTTGAGCCTCCAGAGGGCGTAATTATCCGATTTGGGTGAAATTTTGTATAACGGCTTCTGCCATGACCTTCAACATACTTGTCAAATATGGTCCGAATCGGTCTATAGCCTGATACAGCTCCCATATAAACCGATCTCTCTATTTTACTTATTGAGCACCTAAAGAACGCAATTCTTACTCGAATTGGCTGAAATTTTACACAATGACTTCTACTATGGTCTCCAACATTCAATTCAATTATGTTCCGAATCGGACTATAACTTGATATAGCTCCAATATTTAATCAATTATTTTCTTTTATCCTTAGTTTGCTTATAAGGAGATATTGGGAGAAGAACTCGACAAATGCGATCTATGGTGGAGGGTATATAAGATTCGGCCCGGCCGAACTTAGCACGCTTTTACTTGTTTTATTTTAATCCCATTTTCTCAGACAATTGATTGCTCTTGTTTTTCGTTAGAGATTATGTCAAAATATCCACCGGATTCTCGTTCGACGAAACATATTTCAAATCAAGCTTTCCTTCTTGTCGGATCGGGTTTTAACTTACTGTTGGGATCTACTGACTACTGTTGGGATTGTCTCCATACAATCTTGTAGCATTTCTCACAAGTCTTCCAATGCCAATATGAGTGAGCAAATTTCAAATATAAACGATATTTTTCGTCGCTGCAGAAAACGCCATATGTTCGGCTTCGGTGCTACTTAATGCCACAGTTGGTTGTTTTTTCACTTTCAAACATTACAGCATCTCCAGTCACTAAAATATAAAACCAGTGATGATTTTCCAACATCTAAACCACGTGCCCAGTCAGCATCTGCGAATCCGTATAATGGTTTGCCAGTGCACTTACGCTCCAAACTTTGGTTTATGATTGCGTTTGGATATCGCATGATATGATGAGCTCCATTCATACGTTCAGAATGCGGATCGTTGTAAAATTGAGATAATTTTGTGACAGCATGTAGGACTTTCTTGTACATACTGACTTATTAGATTTTATATCCACCGTCACACAGCCATCTGTACATTTCTTAAACTTTTGATAGGGATCCAATAGCGTTGCAACCTTTCTGGCGTTTTCCATTCCGTTTTTTTTACAATTCCAAAAACATTTTCTTTTGTGGAAGTTGTAAAGGAAACATGAAACAGTCTCAAAAATGTCCGTGTGTACCAATTCTAGGATATCTCTTGTACACTGAGTTGCTTTCTTAGAAAACGGTTCAGCATGCAATTTTGACTTGCAACAAATGCTGCAGTTCAATTTAATTTAATCGCGGGATTTTTTTATATTCAAACTATGAACCTAGATATGTTTTGCAATTTCTCCCATAGATTTTGCATTCAGGTGCCTAAGTCGATTATGCAAAAGCATCATTTCGGTTTTCGGCGTTTTCATTTGATACAGTTGTTCATTGGGCTGATGTAAGTCTAGCTGACAACACTTTTTATACCCTCCACCATAGGATGGGGGCCTCGAAATATGCGTCTAAGACCCCATAAACTATATGTATTTTTGACCGTCATGACATTTTAAGTCGATCTAGCCATATCAGTCCGTCCGGCTGTCTGTCGCAAGCACGCTAAGTTTCGAAGAAGTAAAGCTAGGCGCTTGAAATGTTGTACAAATACTTCTTATTCGTGTAGGTCGGTTGGGATTGTAAATGAGCCAAATAGGTCCATGTTTTGACATAGCTGCCATATAAACCGATATTGGGTCTTGACTTCTTGAGCTTCTAGATGGTGTAATTCTTATCCGATTCGGCTGAAATTTTGCACGTGTTTTGGTATCACTTCCAACAACTGTGCCAAGTATGGTCTGAATCGGATGATAATCTGATATAGCTGCCATATAAGCCGACCTTGGGTCTTACTACTAAAGGACCCAATTCTTATCTGATTCGGCTGAAATATTGCATGATAAGTTCTGGTATGACTCCCAACAACTGTGCTAAGTTTAGTCTAAATAAGTCCATAAACTGATATAGCCGCCATATAAACCGATCCACCGATTAAACTTCTAGAGCCTCTAGAGAGCGTAGTTCCTATCCGATATGGCTAAAATTTAGCATGACGTGTTTCGTTATGACTTCCAACAACTGTGCTATGTATGGTTCGGTCTATAACCTGATATAGCTGCTTTATAAACCGATTTTGGGTTTTGACTTCTGGAACTTCTAGAGGGCGCAATTCTTATCCGATTTGGCCGAAATTTTGCATGAAGTGTTTTATTTTTAAGTATGGTCTAAATCAGTGAATATACTGATATAACCGTTATATAACCCGATCTCCCTATTAGACTTCTTGGGCTTCTTGAGGGCGCAATTCTTATCCAATATGGTTGAATATGTCGTTTTGGTAATGATTCCCATAATATGTACTAACAAGATTTTAAAACTGGTTGGTCCACTGTTCGGAAATACTTTTTTTGGTAGAAATTAATTAATTGGGTGTAAAATTGCTTAACAGTTTTCTGCTAATGCCAGTAACAGAGGGCTGTTATGTCAGTGGTTTGTGTCTTCACTAGTTAAATTCGGAATTTATTTTCACTCACATTGGTTCGATTTAGCTATGTCCGTCTGCCCATCTGTCTGTCCATGTATTCTTGTAATCAAGGTCGCATTTGTTGTTCGATTACAAATCAAATTTTGCACATGTAATTTTTTTTTTCATAAAATCGGTCCAGAATTACACATACAGTTATGCGTGAATAAACAGGGACAGCTGCTAGACAAATAAATAAGGGATTCTATCTATGGTTAATAGCATTTTTTTTAATTGATGTAGATTCCAAAAAGAATTTCCGTTGAGAAAATGTCAACAACAACATTTTACGTGTGAAAAATAATGAAGACGGAAAAGGCAAGTTTTGAGTTACAAATTAAGCCAAATTTTGTTCAAACAGCTTTTTATTTACTTAAAGATCTCTAGTGTTTAAAAAGGGCTTGGATCGCCCTATACATAGAGTCGGGTAAGTTCTGGCGATGCGAAACTGGTATAATTACCTACGAAGCTTAAACGAACAACCAAAATTCATCTGAGTTGGACGGATGTATTTAAGTTCTAACGATATTCCATAGATTTTCCACCGAGTTCAGATTCGGAGACTCTGGGGCCACTCCAAGATAGACACTTGACTGCTTCTACACCAAGCTTGTCTGTATTAAGAAGTATGCTTAAGGCTCCTATTCAGTTGGAAATTTTATTTGACTTGCCTAAAGCTTTCCTCTTTCATTCCTCTTTAACAAAATTTAGTATAAGGTATTTTACTGGACGTCCTAGTACATGTGCAAAATTCCATCAAAATCGGTCCAGATTTAGATATAGGTCCTATATAGATCTTGCGATATGGCCTTTTTAGGTTGTAGTAGGCGCAATAGTGGCCAAATATTTGGAGAATTTAGCACGAGGTGCTTCATTTGATGTCGCAACATGTGTGCAAAATGTCATCAAAATCGGTTCAGATTTACATGTATCTGGAACACATGCTTCCGATCGGATATCTGAGACGACACTTAAGGTCGAGTGCGAGACACTGCTGCCAGAGGCACATTCTAGACGGCACTCTGGTATTGTCGTCTGGGAGATCATGCTATGCAGATGGATCAAACCTAGAGAACAGAGTGGGCCTGGGGATCTACATTGAGAATTCAGGGACTGAAACCTGTTTTGTTTTTACTGCCTGACCATAATACGGTCCTGCAGGCTGAGATCCGATCACGAGGTGGTGTTGTGTTAACGCGAGGACGTCGAGTGTGAACATCTTTACGGACAGTAAACTGGCCAACAGTCTTGGAGTGTAAGAAGGAGATAAACGCCTTCTCTGAAGATGGTCGGGCCACGGCGGAGTAAGGGGGAATAAAAGAGCAGACGATTTGGAAGTGAAAGCCAGAGAAATTTGGTCAATAAACTTGGTTTAATCGAAGTCTTTCGGGTCAGGTCGTGGTCGTTCGTCGCCCACGCCCTGAGCTCGGACTCCATGTAACACTATGGAGCAACGAAACGTCCGGTAGGACAGCGAAAATCCTATGGAGAGATTCGGATCGTGAGAATTCGAGGCTATTACTGAAAGGAAGTAAGTAGGAGGTCAGTATAGCTTTCGGTGTCATACGGGGCATATAGGACTACGAGCACACTTATGCAAAATCGATGCAGCAAGTAATAGACCGTATTCTCATGCAAACGGGGTAAGATGATGGGAAGTTGGAGCATTTCCTGTGTCATTGCTCGGCTTTCGTGGCTATTGGCGACACCATACCAGACATGTACCAACTTAGGGGCGTGGTATGGAAAACAATTAAAAGATTTTGTAAATATCACAGAATTCCTAACATAGATTTCCTTTCTCGAGTTTATTTTTTAGCATTTAGTGCGCACAACAAGCCGATTACCGACGTAGGTGTACGACCATAGTGGCATGGGGCGGATTAATATCCGCACCCTCTGTGCTGTATCTGATCCGACTGTGTGTATGGTATTATGTTTTCTGTAAACAAATAACAAAAACCTTTCGTTCCAGTGATATTAATTTTCATGGTCAAACAGCCCGTATTTCTTCCCTTTGCGAGATCAGGTTAGGTTTAAGTGGCAGTCTGCCATCAGACTCACTTAGACATTTTTGTCCATTGTGATACCATAGCACCAAAGAAAGGAAGATACCTTCTAGTTCCTACCGTTGAACCATCCAGATTGCTTTGAAAAGCCCAACAACTTGCGAACGTTCACATCCGATAAAACAGACAGGATCTCAAGGAAATGAGAACCTAAAGTGGAACTCCTTCTGACTGCCAGTGCGGGACACACACACAGAAGGTGTTCTATCAGCATATTCTATCAGTCTCACTGACTGTTTTTTCCAATTAGACAGTGACCTGTAGTGACGTACACAATGACTGATACGCTATTCTAGCCAGTGACAGCAAAGCGGTAGACCTCTTAAGTCTAGATTAGGCCACATAGCTTTGGAATGCTGCCAACCCCTCCACCCGCATTGTGAGCATCTATCAGTTGTTGCCCTTCAGACCTGATTCTGAAAACTTAGCTTACATGTCACCAGAGGCATACCCACAGATTCCAGTTCCCCTGGTATGTGTAACGTGGTTCCTAGTCTCGCAAGCTCGTCCGCTCTACAACTCCTTGAGATATCTCTGTGGCCCGGCACCCAGTAAAGGTGAATTTAGAACTGTTCAGCCATCTCCCATCTGGTCGATTAATGAAAGAACTTTGAATTTAATACGTTTTCATTTTCAAATAAATTTTTAATTGAAAAAACTTTGCGTGAACTCATTGGCTTGTTTCGTGCCAACTATAACATAGTGCGTCGTCCATCGGCGTGTTTATTACTACTTTCCCAAACCATTGCGGTTATATCGTCTTTGTACTTTTGTAGTACATCCCCCAACAAATAAACTGTGCCCTTTCTATAGACAGTCGGGACATTGCATGTCCAAAAGCGCAATTCATGGTCCTCAAAACGACAACTTTGACAGTAAATAGTTTTTCGATAAGTTTAGGTTGGTAACCCCTGACCATAATACGGTCCTGCAGGCGGAGATCCGGGCGATCACGGAATGCGTGAAGTGTGGTGCTAACGCGAGGACATCGAGTGTGAACATCTTTACGGACAGTAAAATTACAGCCAGGACGGTAAGGTCACAAACATTCTTGCAGTGTAAGAAGAAGATTAACGCCTTCTCTGAGGAGGGCAAAATCCGCATCGTTTGGGTGCCGGGCCATAACGGAGTAAGGGGTAATGAAAGGGCAGACTATTTGGCGGTGAAGGCCAGAGGACGGCCGTCAATAAACTTGGTTAACCCGAAGCCTTTCGGGTCGACGCAGTCCGAGTTTAGGGAGTGGGCGACGAATGCGCATGCAACATTGTGGAACAGCGAAACAGTCGGTAGGACGGCGGAAATCCTATGAGGGGATCCAGATCGTGAGAAGACGAGGCTATTACTGAAAGGAAGTCAGTATAGCTATTGCTATCATAACAGGAATCATATTACTACGAGCTCACTTATATAAAATCAGTGCGGAAAGTTATAGCATACGTGGAATAAGATGAGACGTTGGATTATTTCCTTTATCATTGCCCGGGAATTTCGCGTCTAACAGATACCGGCACTTAGGTGAAGACACAATACCGGACATGGACCAACTTAAGGGAGTGGTATTGAAAACAATTAAGGATTTTGTAAGAGGCACGGAATTCCTAACTTAAACAAATTCATCAAATTTTTGCCTGTTAGGGCGACGATCATTAAATTTTACATTACAAATTACAAATTCTTTTAAGAGGTTAATCTATGGTTTTTAGAGCGCACAACAAGCCGATTACTGGCTTAGATGTATGCCCATAGTGGCATGGGGCGGATTAATATTTGCACACTCTTTTCAACCTAACCCCACTTTCACCTTTATCTAGTGTTGGCGTTGCCAATAACTTTATATGTACTTATTCATCTGTCAACTCATTTAAAATTATTACCTCTATGATTGGTCGTCGGAGCCTCGCTTGTGAAAAGTAGAGGACATCTCGTGAGTTGTGGAAAGAGAGATCTAAGTGAGCAAGAAGGTAGTAGCATACGCATGGCATTGCCTTTAGACCCACCCAGTTTACTGCTGATCGATGAAAAGAAGAGATGTAAATTATGATATTCTTTTAGTCTGTCACAAAATTATTTGAATTAACGTCATAAACTTGAGGTCAATACATATCAATAGTTACAAACGAATAATACCTTGTATTCTTCTGTCAATATGTTGTATAATCATGTAAGTAGATCTTTTGAAAAAATAACAGCAACAACAACAATTTCTTTAAAATATGCCAATGCAGTTTCTGCTATGCATTTAAATAAAATTTTATGTGGCATTGTATTATTTATTTTAACCAAAATCGCATCCGGGAAAATTAACCAATGTAACTAATTAACCTTAAACTCAATATTTTGTTTGTGTGTTCTTCATTCGATATATGATGACTGTGATGTTTTGTGTTAATAATAATGAACTTTTCAATTTTTTACTTTAACTCCACCACATCAAAACTCCCTTTCAAAAACCCAAAATCGCAGACCTGTATCAGGAGACAGTAAAACGTTTCACACGTTCGTCATTGTCACCCGAGATGGATCGATTTTCACCATCGCGCTATTCGTTTAAATCCAATTCTCCATGTAAGTTGTTTCATTTGTATTCTTCTACTCCTTCCACCTTTTTTTAACCAATTTAATAACAACAGCATCGAATAGAAATTCTGTCCCTAATCGCTGTTGATGATTTTGATTTTATTCTTTACATTATTTTTTTAATTTTTGTTTTAAAATTTTTGTTTTTTCTAAGACGATTTTTACATAGAGGCCACTGGCCGACGACGCAGTTCAGGTAAGAGATTGCCACCTCTCAGCACTCGAAATTCGAGTCATAGTAAACTAAAAAATAACGATAACAACTCTTACTTACAAAAGGAAAAAGTACACGCAAAATCACTCTAACGTTTCTTCCTACTGAAAGTTGCCAACTAAGCTTTTCCGAACAATAACAACTACAAAAACTAAACCACCAACGTTCGTCTAACATCTGTCAATGTAGAATTTAACAAAACAAGATTTGTTTGATTTATTTGTGATCTTTGTTTCCAAGCCACACTGTTGGCCATGTTGGCTGTCAAAACAATCGCTGGCAGGCTGCTCATGCGCAGGTGGCCATTTTCCTACTCAGCAGTTGCTGCAATGAGAGCCATAAAATCTATGCCACTTGACGTTACCTTAAATGGCATCATGCGCTTTGCCATGGCGGCGAAGTAATACTGACACTCAAGCGTTATTTATGGCACATTTATGTTGCCCCCGAATCTTTAGATGCAGTTGCGCTGATGATGCTGCTGTGGCTGTTGGCCATGCTTTTTTGTAGCTTAGAAAACGGCATTGCATTTTGTTTATTACTCATCTCTGGTGCATAAATGATAATTTAATGTAAATGACAGACGGGACGTGACATTTATTAACATCCGAATCGAGCGATTCGATTCACAGATTTCAAGCTCATATCGTACAAGCCCATTGCACTTTGCAGAATACAAAAATTAGAATAATTACAATGACAAATGACTATTTGACTTAAAGACAGATCGGATTATCTTACCATTGTTAAACCATTAAATTTCGACCGCCCATTTCTTCTTCTTTCTCCCGCTGTTTAAAATATTAATTTAAACGAAAAATTAAATATCTTTACATTGCTTGCCACATAAAACTTCGCAGTCTGGCGAGAACATAAAAAAATTATTTGTATTATTTGGCATTTTAGCACACTAGAGTATGTTGGCAACCGATTCTAATAAGCCATAACCTCCGTTAAGGATAGCTTCATTGTAACAATGAATTGCAGTAACATTAAACACACTTTTTGCATATTTATATATATTTCTTTTGGATTTCATACATTATATTCGACTAGCTGTAGGCCATTAAGTTAACTGTTCCTATTCAAAAGCTAGCATATAGCAAACAACTTTTTTAAAATGTTAGACCAATGTGTGATGTTATTAAAGTATTTCACAGTCAACTGGGATCACGATTTCTGGTCCACCAAGACTTTCATCAACGAAGTTTGTAAAATGGATTATGGTGCCTTGCTGTTTTATCTACAAGAAAATAATATCCAAACGCTAACCTTGAGTCCCTTTAACTATTGTTTTTCGTGGAGGCTACAAATATTGTTAGGTGCAAAAATTTGTTTGGGTTCGTTAGGGGTTCGGCCGGGCCGAATCTTATATACCCTCCACCATGGATCGCATTTTTCGAGTTCCATGCGTGGTATCCCTTCTTAAGCAAAAAGAGGATAAAAGAAAAGATTTGCTCTTCTATTAGAGCGATATCAAGTTATGTTGGAGACCTGTGTAAAATTTCAGCCAATTCGAATAAGAATTGCGCCCTTTGGGGGCTCAAGAAGTAAAATAGGGAGATCAGTTTATATGGGAGCTGTATCAGGCTATAAACCGATTCAAACCATAATAAACATGTATGTTGATGATCATGAGAGGATCCGTCGTATAAAATTTCAGACAAATCGGATAATAAATACAACCTCTAGAGGCTCAAGAAGTTAAGATCCCAGATCGGTTTATATGGCAGCTATATCAGGTTATGGACCGATTTGAACCATACTTAGCACAGTTGTTGGAAATCATAACAAAACACGTCGTGCATTTCAGGCAAATTGGATAAGAATTGTGCCCTCTAGTGGCTCAAGAAGTCAAGTTCCAAAATCGGTTTATATGGCAGCTATATCAAAACATGGACCTATATAGTCCATTTACAATCCCAACCGACCCACAATAATAAGAAATATTTGTGCAAAATTTCAAGCTGCTAGCTTTACTCCTTCGATGGTTAGCATTCTTTCGACAGATAGACGGACGGACGGACATGGCTAGATCGATGTAATATGTCATGACGATCAAGAATATATTTACTTTATGGGGTCTCAGACGAATATTTCGGGTAGTTACAAACAGAATCACGAAATAAGTATACCCCCATTCTATGGTGGAGGGTATAAAAACATTGCCCAAATTAGGGGTCTGAGCTTTGGAATTTGAGAACTCGAGGGTTTTTTCTATGTTGTAATGAAAAATTTTCTGTTCTGAAGTACATATGGCACACGTTTAAGTTGACATATCTTGTTCAGATTTCACTTAAAACGCTTCTACAATATGTCCTCTTCACAAACAAAACAGGAAAAATTCAATGAAAATACTTTTTTTTGACCAAAAAATTCACTTTTTTCATAAACCCAAATAACAAATCAATGTAAATCGAACCATTAATGCCTTCGTAAATTGCAAAATACGAAGCCAATCTCGGACAAAATTTCAACAAATAAAAATTACAACTCGTATATCGACGAAACCAGTGGAGATATTGTATACCTCAACCGATTTTTTGCATTTTTTTGCTAGTCTGTCTTTTTTTTACTAGTTTTTTCGATTTTCTCCCACTGTGCATTGGGTCATATTGGTTAACTTCTTCTTATAGCACAATAAGAAAAAATATAAATACAAAAGCCAAAATTTCCTCGAACAGACATCTAGCATGAGCAACACACACAGAGCCAAGAACTGTTATCCAGATATGGGCACATTGCAGCTACATATTTATCGACGTGCTGTTCGTGCATTCATCTGTGTTTGCGCTTCTTTTTATTTCGTTCACAATATTATCTCATTTGTTGTTGCATTTCTCCAGCTTAGACCAATAGGTTTTTTTGTTCGGTTTCCATGTAAAATAGAAAAACAAAACAACAACAAACAACCCTTTAGAAGTCAAGTCAGACTGTGGTATGCTTATGCATTGGGCAGGCTACCATTATCGCGATTTTAGTTTTTCCTTTCACAAGTATGAAATTTTAAGTTTTGGGATAAACATATATTGCAGTTTCCTCCACATTATATAGTTGAACCACCCGGGTGGGTTTTGGACCACTCCGTACAAAAAATTCTTGGGACCTGCGAAGGTTAAATGCGCCAATAACTCGCCTTGTCATATCGAACATAATAGGCATTCAGTATTTACTCTGTATGGAGCATTCCAATATCCGCAACCTGTGGACACGCCCGGAAGCTCCCAGCTAAGTTTCGTGATAATGATAAACGTCACAGATCGGAGTTGAAAGTTTCAGCCCGTTCTTGGTTTACACGTGCTTTATGTGACGGTACACCCTGTTCATCAATGGAACGTTCATGGGCAAAATTGCAATTGCACTTGCACTTGGCTAAGTAAACACGAAATTCGTGGACACGTTCGTGGAAACGCAGCAACTCTTTGGTTCTTTCGATTCAAACTTTATTTTCCCCTTCGTGGGAATTTATTAGGTTTTGACTAGAGGCGTGGATTTCGTTGAATACAGGCATTCGCTTGCTGAACCATTTCAGGTGTTGTTGCAGTTTTTCATGGACCACCACCATGGTGTTTGGCAACTCCACCACCATCATTATAACGACACATTTCGGTATGTTACAAAAATATTTTGTTCACTTTGAGGTGATTGAGTTCGCCAATAATAGTTGGTTATGATTTTTGGGCTTAATATAACCTAATCACACTATTACACTTGAGATAATCAGTTTGCTTTAGTGGCTTTTAACCAATATAATGAGCTGTCAATAAAGCAAATAGTGTGTAGTTGTCAGCGTTTGTAACACATCATGTCAACCACGCTGTATTTATTTTATATCAGAGAGTGCTGTCTGAAACAAGCCTTAGCTCATAAGGTACCTCATTTTTAAGGCTGATTTGGAACTGTATGCCGCTGAGCGATATCCTTTCATGGGAAGGAATTCGTGGCTCTTAAGGATTTGCACTCCGGTGTCCGGTCTGATAGGAACGTTTAAGAAAATTCGACTTAAAAGAAAGCAGGAATCTATTTGGCCATGAATTAATTTAGTCAAAAACGTAATGTTTAGCATGGTTCTACGACTTTTTAATGTAGGAAGCTTTATAAGATTTAATCGGTACTCATACGAAGGTAATGAACTTCTTCTCACCCATTTCGACGGAGACAAAAGAGTAGAAATTGTTTTTAAACCGATTCTATCATATCAAATCAGAATGAATATTGTAGTACGGATCCCATACCACTGAACCGTACTCCAGATTACTTCTAACTAGCGACGTATATAAGTTTTTCGTCACAGAGAAATCGTTAAGTTCTTTACTCCAGCGTTTCATGAAGCCAAGAGCACTACGTGCTTTGTTTACAACCATTGAGATGTGTAGACGGAAGTTTAAGCGTTGATCTAAAAGAAATCCAAGGACTTTCAAGCTATAGACTACTGCAAGTTGATTGGAACCCAAAAAGTAGCTAGTTTTAAGAGAGGTTATTCTTGAAAATGATATGTGTTTGCATTTGGAAATATTAAGTTCTATAAAGTTCTGGTTGCACCATTCGTAAAGAGTATCAAGGTCATACTGAAGATAACACTGTTCATCAGAGTCTCTCGTTGATCTGAAGATCTTTACATCATCTGCATACATCAAAATATTCGAGTGCTTTAAAGCAAAAGGGAGATCGTTTATGAACAAACAAAACAGCACAGGGCCAAGGTGCCAACCTGTGGATCACCTGAAGAGACAACAATTGATTTGGAAACTGCAGTACCAAATTTAACTCTTTGAGTACGTCCAGTCAGATATGATCTGACCCACTTTAGTAAAGATGGACTGTTATTGGTTTCAGTCATCTATTTTTCTTAACAGAAGGTTGTGGTTGACTTTATCAAATGCTTTACTAAAATCGGTATATATAGTATCCGTTTGGTAGCGTTCCCCAAAGCCATCGTTGGCCAAACAAGTGAATTCTAAAATATTTGTTATCGTCGATTTCGACTTCCGGAACCCATGTTGATAGGGAGACAATATAGAAGAGACTTGATGTGAAATAGTGTCAGTCAGAATTTTCTCTAATAGCTTCGGAATAGCATTCAAAATTATATCAGCGGATTTATTTTTATGGGTGTAGTTAAAGACGAAAATCTTTTGATCGAGGTCAACATTTTGTTAAATGTTACGAAATTGACTTTTGAAAAAGGGCAACACTGTAGCTTTGCCTTACAAATAGGTGTTTAAGTGTTCATATATATACCCTACACCACCAATGTGGAACAGGGTATTAAAAGTTTGTGAATTTGTTTGCAACGCTATGAAGGAGAAGTGTTAGACCCATTGATAAATATACCGATGGACTCAGAATCACTTTCTGATTCGATTAAGCCATGTCCGTCTGCACGCCATGTATCCTTGTAATCGTATTTGGTCGTATTTGTTGTCCAATCTTCACGAAATTTTGCACATGTCACTTTTTTGGCTTAAGGACGAACGCTATCGATTTTGGTAAAAATCGATTCGGACTACAATTTTCAACCGATCTGCACAAAATTTGGCACGGATTGTTTTGTTACTGATTTGAACATATCTGCTAGATTTCATCAAAATCGGTTTAGATTTGGACATAGCTCCCATATATATTTTCGCCAGATTTGCACTTATGTGGCCGTAGTAACAACAATTTTCAATCGATCTGTTCGGTCGGTTCAAATGTAGATATAGCTCTCATATACATATATCTATTGCCCGAATTTATAATTGTAGGTTAGGTGTAGGGTAGTATATAGTCGGCTCCGTCTGACTTTTATCTTTTCTTACTGGTTTTAAGCTAAAAATGTTAAATTTAAATATGTATAAGATTAAAAACATTTAAAAATAGGGTTACATCAGTGAAGTGTAGCAACAATCACTCAGCTATCGAAATTTGAAACTAAAGGTAGAATCTTATTTTTTAGTTTTTTTTCGCATCGATCCGTAATCCGTAATCATTTGTAACCTGTTTTTGCGTGTTAATAGCTTAAGAGAATTCTAAGTTTGTCCCGCCCGTATGAACTTTAATTGTCTTAAATACTGGAATTTGTCTTTTTACAATCCATTCATGGAATATGGAATAAACTATGCGGCATTGTCACCTGTTGGTATAAGGGTTTTTTCCGGTGGCAAACTTCCAAATATTCGCTCATCGCTCCCATAATTCTGAAATTATCTTATCTTCGATAACATATTGCAAGACTCATTTGTCAATTGTTTTCGACACTCATATGGCTGTAACACTGCTTTTTTAGTAATGCCCACATAGATGTAGGCACGTTTGAAGACAACTCTGCTGCCAGTGAGTAGACCGATGATTTTTCAATCATTAATTATTCCCAAAACCAAAACAAAAACTCTAGAAAAAAACGTCACCATATCCACGCAGATATGCAAATGCAGAAGGGTGTGTTCCAAATGCAAGTGCGGCAGATCATTCAAAAAAGAAAAACGAGCGACAATATTAGAGCCACTATGTTTAACAGAGGGTAGCTACTGAAAATGCCATCGGATATCCCCTCATTAAGATGCATCTTTTGCAATGCGCGGGCTGGGCGCAGCTCCATCCTCATCATCATCTTTAAGACTCTGCTGCCTGTAGCTTTTTTCAGACTTAATGGCTAAAATAAAACATTCGAACAACTTGTAACATATTTTTTTGTTAATTTTTAAAGCATTTCCTTTCTACAACAAACCAATTTAATGGCTGAGTACTGCTAAAGCGTTTCCCCTCGAATTTGCGCACAATTACACCCATCAATGTAATTTTACTACATTACATTTTTTTGTTTGTAAAACCGACTTGCACTTAGAGTTGAATGAGCTGATGCGGGTTGGGGGAATCATTTGCATGTATTTGCTAATGAATTGCAAAACAAAAGCCAGTTTTGCCTTAATAACAACGGCAACAGCAATAGCAATAACAACAATAACAATTGTTGTGTTCTTTTTTAAAAACGGCAAGCAAAAGCTAAAACTCCCCCATTTGCATAGCTGCATGAAAACACGAAAGCTTGCATTACGTGGTATTGTAATTGTTATTTTTGTTATGGCCATGATATAATTGCATTTATTAAAAATGCTGTAAACTGTGAATGCACATTCATGAATTTCGTTAACTTGCATCGGTTTGCATTGTAAAAATATGCAACGATATCCGTTCATACTTGATTCCTACGTAAACTTCTGTTTGATTGTTTCTGTAATTTGATTGGTTCAAATAAAAGATTTTTAGGCTTGGAAGTAGGATTTTCTACTTCCAAGCCTAATCAAAACAAGAGTTCAGCCTTGTGGATACAACTTCACTTACGTGTCGTTTGTTGGACCATTGGTCTTGAGTGTGGTACAATAAATGTCTCATTGCCCAGTTATGTAGCTCCAGGTGGCTCCGGTATCGATATCGATCAATAACGTGTGAACTGTACATTGTCGTTCTTGGCTGTGCACTCACTATCGCATGTTCTGATGCCATCTTTGCCATAGTAAAAACAGCAGAGTATAGTCCTATTCTTGCATCTCCAGCGAGTATGATCGGCGCTTCTACCTCTCCAACAATGATTGCGTCTCGAAAAACCTTCGCTTCTCTCTACGACTAAAAGGGAGGTATGCAGCTTTTCTCATTAATTCATTATCGTCAGTAAGTAAGCCTATCATATATACGCTACATATGATCAATTTGGGGTGTTGACGGGCAATTACAAGCATATGGAGTATGTAAACCTTTGCTTTCTCGTCTGTTTTAAAATCAATGCTGTGGTTGGATAATATGCCTTTTTGATAAGAAAAACCTCTCATTTTCGACACGAATTTCGGCCCAGGTGATATATTTATTCTCTTGATTTTGAGCCACAAACTTCAGTTCCCATTTCTGTACTATGTTCATGACTTCGCGATCGGAAGACTCGTTCTTTAAGGTAGTGTTTAAGTGTTTTATTTCGTTGGTAGCATGGATATTCGGTCGTTCGACCTCATTCTATGTTGAGTATACCATTATGCTGGTGACATACGAGTGCACTACATCTTTTTCTTTGACTTTTGCCTCCATCTACAGGTCCTGCAGTAGGTTTTCCGATGAGGCTCTAAACTACTGCTTATCTCGAATGTACTTTGCTCGTTCCTTTCGAGGCTGCTCTGCCGTGCACCCCTCTTTAAAAATGTTTGCAGCCTGACACTGACTCACCAACTGTTTCTTTTTTAAAGGTAAATCCACTCTAACGATGCGGAAGATAAGTGGTTAATTCCACGTTATTGTATGTTGGGCATATGTACATACAAGCATACGGTGCATATTGTGCCCATTAGCAGTTGTCACCCATCTAACAACATTTTCAGATTTCGGTCCGACAATTGGATGAATCATCCGATATCGGATCCGATGTCTTACCGACATCGTAACTAAAAACGAGAGAAGTGGTTGCCATGTTGTCGGAACGACACGGCTGAGGGAAATCTGATATATGTACCGCCATATCGTACAGATATCGGGTCGATGTCGAAGCAAACTTCCAGGGAAAATTTATGTCGCACCGAATCCGTAGACGATTTCGGACCAATTTCTTGACGAGTGTCTTACAAAAATGATTTTGCCAACGAATAGGTCGGCACCACACGCAATTCCAAAAAAAAAACAAAAACAAAATATTCCCCCTCAATCACTGGTGCACATTTCACACACGTGGTAACGAAATATTGCTATGCAAAATAACAACGAAACACACAAAACATTCCTCCGACACGCCGTACAGAATTCGTTAGGATTTCGTTCTTAACTGTCGGAATAGAAAAAAAATTTCATCAGAGTTGTCGAATCGATTTCTTTCCGGATTTGGTAAGAATTTTCGTATGTTTCGTCCGACAAAATTCGGATCAAAATTCCAGAGATATTCGGATGGAAATTTTACGTATTACCGGATCCGTACACGATTTCGGACCGATTTCTTGACGACTGGTCAAACAAAACAAAAATTCAAAGACAACGGTTACAACATCACACGCAATTCCAAAAAAGCAAAAAAATCCCCTCCCCCACATGTGTATATTCCACACACTTGGTAACGAAATATTACTATGCAAAAATAAAAATGAACCTCCTCCGACACGGCGTACAGTTAAATGTCGAAATAGAAAAAATATATTCCCTCAGACTTGTCGAAACGATTTCTTTCCGGATTTGGTAAGAATTGTCGTATGTTTCGTCCGATTATGGGCAGATATGTCGGACGTCAGATAAAGTCGGCTCATATAGTTCGCTGGGCAATTACTGTAGCAACTGTCTTAGTGGAGATGAATCGATCGGGTACCAGGTTTCTTAATGTATGGGTCTGCAGGATCACATGAAAATGTTCACATCTGCTAGTTCAGATAAGTAATCAATGAAATAACAACCTAAAGTGGAGCTACTTTTTCTTGGAAGCGTAGGACACGTATACCGTAGATGTTCTCGAAGTCATCGAACGATTCTGCATACCATCTCGATCCTGCCCAAATACATACTTTAGTAACTAGTTTTGGCCTAGTTCCGACCCATTGACATACAGGATAAGTATGAGACAACCACTGCGGCTATTCGCCTAAAGGCGATGGGAGAATGGATAGAAGATAGGAGCAGGTCATACCATCGCGGTATAATCGAGGCGACCATAGGAAACCCGGATGGATTAGAAGAGGTTTCCGATCGGATACTTGAGGTCGATTGCGAGACACTGCTGCCAGAGGCACAGTCTTGGATTGGCGGCACTCTGGTATTGTCGTCTGGGAGATGATGTTATGCAGATGGATCAAAGCTAATGCACAGGGTGGGTCTGGGGGTCTACATTGAGAACCACGGGGACTGATATTTTTTTTCGGCTGCCTGGCTATAATAAAATCTTGCAGGCAGAATTCCGGGCGATCACGGATTTCGTGAGGACGTCGGGTGTGAATATTTTTACGGATTGTAAACTGTCCATCAGCGCAATAACAATCAGGACAATAAGATCACGGACAGTCTTGGAGTGTAAGAAAGAGATTAAAGCCTTCTCTGGGGATGGCACGATTTGCATCGTTTGGGAGCCGTACCATAACGGAGTAAGAACTAACCGTCTATAAAATTGGTTAACTTGAAGCTTTTCGGGTCGACACAGTCAAAGTTGTGGGCGTGGGCGACGAACGAGCATGAAACACTGTGGAATAGCGAAACTGTCGGTAGGACTGCGAAAATCCTATGGGAAGATCCGGATCGTGAGAAGATGAGACTATTACTGAAGGGAAGTAAGAAGGAGTTCGGTATAACATTCGGCATCATAACGAGACTACGAGCTCACTTATGTAAAATCGGTGCGAAAGTGATAGCATGTGTAGGGCATGTGGGGAAGATGCTGAGACGTTGGAGGATTTCCTTTGTCATTACCCGGGGCTTTCGCGTCTAACAGATACCGGCACTTAGGTGGGGACACAATACCAGATATGGACCAACTTAGGGGAGTGGTATTGAAAACAATTAAGGATTTTGTAAGTAGCACGGAATTCCTAACTTAGATTTTCGTTTTCGAGGTTACTTTGTATACCCACCACCATAGGATGGGGGTATACTAATTTAGTCATTCCGTTTGAAACCCCTCGAAGCATTGATCTGCGACTCCATAAAGTGTATACATTCTGGACTGTCTTGACATTCTGAGTCGGTCTAGCCATGTACCTCCGCCCGTCTGTCGAAATCACGACAGCGGTCGAATTTATACTTATTTTTTGATGCAGGTCGTTGGGATTGCAAATGGGGTCATATCGGTTCAGATTTGGATATTGGCCCCATATAAACCGACCACCGGATTTGAGATCTAAAGTCTCAATTTTCATCCGATTTGGCAAAAATTTGGAATAATGGCTTGAGTTACGACTTCCAATATCCACGCCAAGTATAACATTCCACTAAGGAACAGGAGCAAACTTCTCACATATCAATAAGTGTAGTCCGATTGTAGTTTAAGCTCAATGATAAGGGACCTGCTTTTTATAGCCGAGTCCCAACGGCATGCCGCAGTGCGACTCCTCTTCAGAGAGAAGTTTTTACATGGCATAGTACCTCATAAATGTTGCCAGCATTTATAGGGAAAACTACCGCTGAAAAATTATGTTGATGGTCTCGCTGGGATTCGAACCCAGGCGTTCGGCGTCATAGGCGCCATTATGGCACTGATGGTCAATATGGTGATATAGGCCCCCTATGTACCGATATGACTTATTTAGACCAAAATAATTCAAATACAAACTCAGTTAATAACGGTACATTTTAAGCGGAATCCATGGCGGAGGGTTCCCAAGATTCGGCTAGCCCGAACTTAGCACGTTTTTACTTGTTAGTAGTGGAGCCCACAACAAGCCGATTTCTGGTTTAAGTGTATGTCCATAGTGGCATAAGGAGGATTAATATCCGCACCCTCTTTTCAACCTAACCTAACTAGTTCTGCGGTCCACCATAGCTTCGCTATTTGCCGTTTGGTTTGGTTCTAGACATGTAAACTTAAGCGAGTTGTGCAAGGGTTGATATGCTTGATCATCATATCAAGTTTCCAATTCCTTTTGGGGTCTACAAGGTCTGGTGCTGTACAATTTCTGCAGTATTTTCACAAAGGCTGAACCTGATGTAGATTAGGTTAGGTTCGGTAGGGTAGCTTAACATCTGAACTTTCCCATATCTGGTGATGAGATTCTTCTTCCCCACAGAAGCCGTTTCCACCAGTAACTTTATTTTTGAAGGCGGCATCCTTGAATAGTGGTCCATATAGAGGAGAGCTAGCCACAACTTTGCTTTATTTTGTTTAAGGCTGGCTACAATGTATATGTGGTCGTGAGATAAACTTGTATATACTTGATAGTGTGAAATTTGTAAAACATTTTTTGCATTTAAAATTAAAGTTTATTTGGTTTCGCTTTTATATTTTAAAAAAGGCTTCATAAAAAAATTTCCCAACAAAATCTACTACTACTGCGAAATTAAATTCAAATTCACACCAACTAACTTTTAATCCGTACTTATTTACATATTTATGGGTATGAGAAAGTTTTAAATGACTTCTACTACCTCAAGAGATCATGTGTTGATCATAAATTCAACGTTTGAATGGATGCAGATACGTGTGAATTGAGACTAATCGTCATATCTGAAATGACATCATGATATCTGCTTTTTAATACTAAACAAAAATCAATAAAAATACAAACAGAAAGGCGATGAACATGGCAGGTTGCAGCCATAAAATGAAACATATAAACAAATACATGGCAGTTATAACACCTCATTTGTTTTTCTTATTGTATAATTAAATATTGTCTGGATATGGTGGAATCTATTTTTGGTACTTGGGGCTTGACCAATACGCTAGAAATGTAAAAAACTTTTTCTACCTTTTAACATTGCCAATTAACATCATTATCTTCTGATTGACCATATTAACATGACATTTTATTTATTTTCCTTTCGTTGTAGATCAAGGCGCTGTATTGACACATGACACAGAGCAGTTCATCATTGGCCAAAGAGTTTGGGTGGGTGGAATACGTCCCGGACAAATAGCCTACATTGGCGAGACACACTTTGCACCGGGTGATTGGGCTGGAGTGGTCTTGGATGATCCAAGTGGTAAGTTGGATAATGGTCTACATGAAAATGCCTTTTTGCGCTCCTTGTTACTTTGAATATTCCGCATAAACTAATCTAATTTAACGCAAATATTTCATTGGTGCAATACATTGTTAAGGTAAAAACGATGGTTGTGTTGCCGGCAAACGCTACTTTCAGTGTGAACCCAAACGTGGCATTTTTTCTCGCTTGACTCGCCTTACACTGGCTCCATTGCCAGGAGCTCAGACACCAACCTCACCCTTATCAAAAATGTCTCCCGATCGTTCTCGCACAGTATCACCCACAGCCAGTATACACAGCTCATTCCAACGTAGTCCTGGAAGTAAGTTTTGTTCAATTCAAAAGTTCAAAGAAGTGATTTGATTCGATTTTGGAATGTCAGGGCACACTTATTAATCAAATGAAGAGTTGTGGATAGGATAATTCCTTAAACACTCCCCCTCTAAATGAAATGAATTGAAAAATATTGATTGAAATATCAATGGTAAAGGTGAAAAAAAAATTTAAATTTTTTTTAGCTATGCATCAAAGGCCTGCACAAAACCTTTTTTTCTGAACTCGTGAACGCTGAACCCACATGTTGTTACATTTCAAGACTACTGAAGAGCGAGACACTGGAGGTAGAGTAAAATAAGCAAGTTGCTGTTGAGTAGATAATTTTGAACAACAATCACCATTCAGTGAGATATGAGAAATTACTCGCTATACACTGAGTGATATGATATCGTCTCGCTGTTATTTTCAAATGACATTTTCATGAACTGATCACACAAATCGTTTGCAAACTGATTGTTCCCTCCAAACATTGGGAAGTGACTTTCTCACTCCCTCCCAGAATTTTCACTTTTTAAGTCCTTTTGTATGATGGTTTTTTAGAGACTTCATGATTTAAAACAACAAAAGGCATTTGTATCGGAATTCTATCATTCATGTTTCGCTAAGTAGTTTCTCATAATCAACTGTTATTTTTACAAATTTAAAAATTGATTTTTTGTTGTTGTTTTGGGCGCTAACTCAAAAAACCCCACACAAGAGAATGTATGTTTACTTAGCCTTCTGTAATGGAGAAAGGCGGTAGGTTGGCTGTTCAAATCCCAGTCAGGGAGAATCATTGCAAATAAAATCTTAAACTATTAATCTCGATTTGAAAAAGAAATAAATTAGAAAGAAAAATAAAAATAAGCTTCACTCTAACAGTTAAAAAAAAAAACATTACGCAAAAAATATATTTATTTTTATTTATGACGTTGATAATTGAATTTTAAGCTTTTCCCTATTTGTTCCCTCATGGGTATATATCGCCAAGTGGCACGTTTTCTCCCGTACCGAAACACCAATTAGAGTAAAAATTGATATCGCCTGAGATTGTTTTCAACTTCCTTGAGTGCTGATTTAGTGACTCGCACGATAGAAAATGTTTGCAGGGTTTTCTCATACAAAAAAACTACGTGTGTGTGTGTTTACCCATGCTTTTATCAAATCAACCACGTTGCCTTACGAATTTCGTACTACGAAAGCCGACGACAAGAACAATACTTTATCTAAAGCAAAATGTACCCGAATACATGCATTGTGCAACTTGCACTCATTGAAATCCGTTTGTTTTCTCATATAAAAAAATTACGCGCGTGTGTGTGTTTATCAACGCTTTTGCCAAATCAACCACGTTGACAAAAAAAATACTTTTTCTGAAGCAAAATGTACTCGATACATGCATTGTACAACGCGCCCTTACAACGTGCACTGACATCTGAATCAATCTTCCTTTTTGCTGAAGGGCTCTTTTTTTGCACTCACTCATCTTGTTGTCTTGGTGTCTTGTAATCTGTTTTACTCAATTGTCTCATACAATGTTGTTCTTGAAGTACTCTATGATTGTTAGTATGTGTTGAAAGCAGAAATGAATGGTCTTGCGCAGGTCTTTGCTATGCATTCAACGTAATAATTTAAAACTATAATTTACACATATACTTTGAATATGAAAAAAAACCGTGCAACTTAAGAAGTTAAAGTTGTGCCTGTTGTAGTTTTGTAGCATAAATCTCAAGAAAATTGTCAAGATACGATCTTCGTAAATTTATTTAGCGAACTGTAGAAATATGTCTCTTATGAATAGCAAGGTACACAGAAAAAATAAAAAACTATGTTCAATTAAGAAATTTGTACATTCAATTAACAAATTTTCTGAAATAGGCCTTATAAAGGAATTTGTATTATTGATTAACAATTTTGCAATTTGGATTTATGATAAGCTCAGAAATCCAATCAAAGTGGTTATTGTTTGTTTGTTTGTTTATTTAGGTAAAATGGTTTCGTAGTACTATTTTATTACTTAAGTTAGATAAAATTATTTAATTTAAATATTATATAGTAAAGGAAAGTCAATACAAAAACGTCCATTAAAATAAATTAAAGTGGTTATTAACTCCATAAACCAATTATTTCAAAGAAGACCTTTCTTCGAAGCAACTTTTTTACTGTTTAAATAAATTTCAATAATGGATATTTTTCACAAGAAAACAAAATCTTTTTATTTCAATGCATTAAATTGCGTATAAAACATGAAATGAATTGCTTTAAAATAAAGACATATTTCTTGTTCAATGATTCCAGGCTTCGAAAAAAAGAAGAAGAATTGTCGTTTCCATTATGAGCCTCCCTTCATTATAGGGAACATGGTGTGTAAAGAGTATTATAAACAAATTATTTTATATACATATTTAAAATGAACCGTAATAAATACCAATCTTAGCATTTTGCGTACAATGCCATGAAATCTAGATCTACATACATATGTTATCTTCAGTCCTAACCGCCGTTTTCCAAGTCAATATAATCTCTGAACTATTGAAGTAAGATAATATTAAAGATAAGATAATATGATATTAAAATAAGATAATAATATATATGCCACGTTTGCATTCTACATTTTCCTCCAATATGTTGTGTTTGGAATGATTCACAGCCTATTTTTCATTATTTCACCTTAACGTTTTTACAATATGTTTTTTTTTTTTTCTTTGAAAATATAATTAAATAATTTATATTTTATGGAGAGATATAAAGACAACACTTTCTATTTTTCTTAATATTTTTGTTTGTTTAGCCACGCTACTTTGTATCTGTATACGATAGCAGCTAGACAAATGTTTGACTCATTCCCACTCCTTTTCGCATTACATATGTGTGAAAGGGTACACAATATAATCTTGATCAATACACAATTTATACTATTAAATAAACACTTTAATTCGTACAATTACAAATATGTTCAACGTGTGCCTTGTTTACCAATCACTTACCGTGATACCGTGGTTATTTAGGTTCATATTTTTTCTGTGTAAAGTTAAATTGTCCTTGCTATTTTGTATGCAAATATTAATAATTTTATTTGAATCGCCCATTTTGTTATTTTTTTTTTACAAATTATAGGAACATTCTCACTTTTCGTTTTTTCTAAGCCTAAAGTGAGTAATAATTCTGAACTGTATTATGTTATTAAACTCACATTTAGCCTAGGAGGACTGTTGTGTGATTATATCACAATTATTTAAATACAAATTAATTCCAAAACTTTAACGACATCCTAACTAAATCATTCGAGAGTTTAAAGTTTCATTCCAAACCATTGTTTGAACTCCCTATTAGGTTAAATTTGGATAAATATTAAACATTGTTTATATATATTGACATTGTTTGATTAAAAAATTAAAACAAAAAAACGGGACTTACCAGAATTAAATCAGCCTATTAAGTATAAATGTGCACAGTCGATAATTCCAAATCGAATGAAATCTCTTCAAATTTATCAAAAAAAAAGAAAACAAAGCGGAGTATAGTATTCACATCCAAAATGTTCCTCTACTCTTCTCTAATAAGAAAATGGATTGACTGTTGGCGATCGCGTTATTGTGTCTTCCGGCTTTGGCAGCCGTCCTGGTATTCTGCGCTACTTGGGCGAAACACAATTTGCTTCCGGTAATTGGTGTGGCATTGAACTTGATGAAGGAACGGGTAAAAACGACGGATCCGTTGATGGCATTAGGTAAGTAAAAGATAAGTTCTAAATTATATTGTAGTTTTATACCCTCCACCATAAGATGGGTGGTTACTAAGTTTGTAATTGCTTCTGTAACATCTCGAAATATTGGTCTAAGACCCCATAGTGGATATGTATTCTTGATCGTCGACACATTTTAAGTCGATCTAGCAATGTCGCTCCGTTCGTCTGCCGAAAGTATGCTAACTTTCGAACGAGAAATACTAGCCGTTTGAAAAGTTTCACAAGTACATTACAGTACACAAGTACTCATTAATGTAGGTCAGTTGAGATTGTAAATAGTTCAAATCGGACCATGTTAGGATATACCTCCCATACAAACTGACATCTTAAGCAACTTTTCTTTATGACCTTCATCATTTACAATCGAAATCGGCCTATAACCAAATGTAACTCCCACATTGCCATCTTGATGAGTACCCACAAGAAGTTATTCGTGTTCATGGGGACTTTTACTTTTGACCTCCCATTTCCTTTTTTAGTTTCTGCCATGAAGAGAAACCATTCAAAAATTTTGACAAACGCAATCCATGGTTATGAATATAAAACAAACTAAGGATTCTTAAGCTCTCTATCGAGAGCTTGTAGCATTTTTATACCCTCCACCATAGGATGGGGGTATACTAATTTCGTCATTCTGTTTGTAACTCCTCGAAATATTCATCTAAGACCCCATAAACTATATATATTCTTAATCGTCATGTCATTTTAAGTCGATCTAGCCATGTCCGTCCGTACGTCCGTCCGTCTGTCTGTCGAAAGCACGCTAACTTTCGAAGGAGTAAAGCTAGCCGCTGGAAATTTTGCACAAATACTCCTTATAAGTGAAGGTCGGTTGGGATTGTAAATGGGCTATATCGGTCCATGTTTTGATATAGCTGGCATATAAACCGATCTTGGATCTTGACTTCTTGAGCCACTGGAGGGCACAATTCTTATCCAACAACTGTGCTGAGTATGGTTTAAATCGGTCCATAATCTGATATAGCTGTCATATAAACCGATCTGGCGTCTGGACTTCTTGAGCGTCTAGAGGGCGCAATTCCTATACGATTTGGTTGAAATTTTGCAAGACGTGTTTCGTTATGACTTCCAACAACTGTGCTAAGTATGGTGTAAATCAGTCCTGATAATCTGATATAGCTGCCATATAAACCGATATTGAATCTTGACTGTGTCAAAAATGGTTCAAATCGATCCATAACCTGATATAGCTGCCATATATATATAAACCGATCTGGGATCTTGACTTTTTGAGCCTCCAGAGGACGTAAATGTTACTAAAATTGGCTGAAATTTTGTACAACGGCTTCTCCCATGACCTTCAACATACTTGTCAAATATGGTCCGAATCGGTCTATAGCCTGATACAGCTCCCATATAAACCGATCTCTCTATTTTACTTCTTGAGCCCCTAAAGGGCGCAATTGTTTCTCAAATTGGCTGAAAATTTTCACAATGACTTCTACTATGGTCTTCAATATTCAATTCATAACC
Source organism: Stomoxys calcitrans (assembly GCF_963082655.1). Classification (NCBI taxonomy): domain Eukaryota; kingdom Metazoa; phylum Arthropoda; class Insecta; order Diptera; family Muscidae; genus Stomoxys; species Stomoxys calcitrans. The sequence goes on from NC_081554.1 coordinate 100,548,976, forward strand.
TGATATAGCTGCAATATTATAGCAATTCTTTTCTTTTGTCCTTTGTTTGCCTAAAAAGAGATATCGGGAAAAGAACTCGACAACTGCAATCTATGGGGGAGGGTATATAAGATTCAGCACGGCCGAACTTAGCACGCTTTTACTTGTTTTAATGCATGCAGACTGTAAAAACAATTTTCGTTACGAAAATATCAAATATGTGCCGTTTGTTTATTTGTTTGCTATTTTAAACATAATATCAAAATTTAACGCGCGAAAAATAACAGGGACACTTCTTGTTTTGAAACGAAAAACTCAAAGAAAATCTCTGATCATTGAGCTCGTCTCGAAAGAGAAACACAAAAATTGTGAAATTTAATAATGTTCGCCCTAACAGGCAAAAAAACTTGAAAATGAAAACAATTCAGCAGAGCACGTCCGGGTTTCGAACCTGGGCACACGGAGTAATAGCGAGAGCCGTTGCCAAAGCGTTCGAAGCCATCAATACAACTTCCTACAGATGCACAGAATCATGTGCACCATGGAAGTAGTGTAATTGTCGCAGTCAAAAAATCTGTCATTACACGAAAACACATGAATTGGGAAAAGTACAGCTTATAGACAGGGTTGTCGAGTGTGGTTATTGTGGTATTTGTATCATAGAGGCGTTTTCGCAATAAATACGATTCAAATACAACATACGGCCTTGCAGCCATTACAACTAATATGGTTGAAAAGTCTTCTAATCAAAGACGAAACGCATCCCAAAGTGGTTGGTGTGTGTTGCGATCTCTGGCTTTCCTTTTCCATTTGCAAAGACAATCTCCGATCATTAAGCTCGTCTCGAAAACGAAAAAACAAAAATTGAAAAACTCCAAAATTAGAACAAGGAAGGCGTGTTCTGTAGCTAAATTGTGTTCTAACAGCTTATTAGTTACTTAACGATTTCTTGTGTTTAAAAAGGGCTTGGATCACCCTATGCATAGAGTCGTTGCAGTTCTGGCGAACCGATTTTTTTTATTTAGATCAGTTAAAAAATTTAAAAAAAAAATTTTAAAATGTCAATAATTTTTTCATTACCTTTTTCAAAATCTATGATTGATATTTTCATTATCGTGTTTAAAACAGTTTCATTTAAAAAATGAATTGGATCAATTAATTTCGCGTTTGACACAGATTTTTATTTCATATATATATGAGCTTGCATCATTCTGTCGGAAATGGAACCCAATAATTTCTGACTTCTGGAAAAAATTTACGCTTAACAATTTTCAATCCAGTTAGCGTTGGCTTTCCACTCACTAGTACTGACAACATACCAGAGCATTTCAAATAAGCAAAAATGTAGCGTAGGCCACCGTTGCCCAGAGATTAGCATGTCCGCCCATGACGCTAAAAGCCTAGGTTCGAAGCCTGGCGAGAACATCAGAAAAAAATTATCCCCTCTTAATGCTGGCGACATTTGAAGAAGGAAGAAGTTTTTTTTGCTATGTAAAAACTTCTTCCGAAAGAGGTGGCGCAATGCGGCATGTCATTCGGACTCGGCTATAAAAAGGAGGCCGCATATCTTTGCGCCTGAACTGGAGAGGACAAAACTCATTGATATGTGAGAAGTTTACCCCTGCTCCTTAATGGAATGTTCATGGCCAAATTTGCATTTGTAGTGTAAATGTAGAGGCAATTATGAGTATTACAAATCGTTTGACATATGACAATACAAAGAAAACAACCAAAGCTCAAGATTTATCATGGAATAGTACTGAGAGTTCTTTAAATTATATCAGAATTCTACGTTCCGGCTGCGATCGACAGACGTTCAGTAGTTGTTTGCATGTGTATTCATAAAGCTAAACAAAACAAGTAAAAGCGTGGTAAGTTCGGCCTGGTCGAATCTTATATACCCTCCACCATGGATCGCATTTGTCGAGTTCTTTTCCCGGCATCTCTTCTTAGACAAAAAAGGATAAATCAAAAGATTTGCTCCGCTATTATAACGATATCAAAATATGATCCGGTTCGGACAACAATTAAATTATATGTTGGAGACCTGTGTAAAATGTCAGCCAATTTGAATAAAAATTGCGCCCTTTGGGGGCTCAAGAAGTAAAATATAGAGATCGATTTATAAGGGAGCTGTATCAGACTATAGACCATAATAAACACGTATGTTGATGGTCATGAGAGGATCCGTCGTACAAAATTTCAGCCAAATCGGATAGAAATTGCGCCCTCTAGATGCTCAAGAAGTCAAGATTCAAGATCGGTTTATATGACAGCTATATCAGGTTATTGGCACAATTGTTGGATATCATAACAAAATACTTTGTGCAAAATTTCAGACAAATCGGATAAGAATTGTGCTCTCTAGTGGCTCAAGAAGTCAAGATTCAAGATCGGTAATATGGCAGCTATATCAGGTTATGGACCGATTTCAACTTTATTTAGCGCAGTTGTTGGAAGTCATAGCGAAACACGTCGTGCAAAATTTCATTCCAATCGGATTAGAATTGCGCTCTCTAGAGGCTTAAGAAGTCAAAACCCAAGATCGGTTTATATGGCAGCTATATCAGGTTATGGACCGATTTGAACCATACCTGGGACAGTTATTGGTTATCAAAACAAAACACGTGGTGCAAAATTTCATTCCAATCGGATAAGAATTGCGTCCTCTAGAAGCTCAAAAAGTCAAGACCATAGATCGGTTTATACGGCAGCTATGTCAAAACATGGACCGACACTCCCGTTTTACAATCCCAACCGACCTACACTAATAAGAAGTATTTGTGCAAAATTTCAAGCGCTTAGCCTTACTCCTTCGAAAGTCAACGTGCTTTCGACAGACAGACGGGCGGACGGACGGACATTGCTCGATCGACATAAAATGTCACGACGATCAAGAATATATATACTTTATGGGGTCTCAGACGAATATTTCGAGTAGTTACAAACAGAATGACGAAATTAGTATACCCCCATCCTATGGTGGAGGGTATAAAAAGCTACATTTATGAAAGTATAACTAGGCATTGCGAGTGGAAGCGGTAATCACACTACTCGTCAAGTATTGAGCTGATCGTTCAATAGTTGAAAGTAATCTTTCTAACATTTGTTATGTTTTTTTTCCTCTTCCATTGCAGATATTTCGAATGCAAACCCAAATTTGGTGTCTTTGTGCCAATTGCAAAAGTTTCATTGTCACCATCGTCGAAGAAGGCGCGACTTTCCCGGACCGGATCCCGTGAATCTCTTACATCAATTGGCACCATGAACAGCATTGCCACGACGAACACATCGCGATTGCGCTTGAATGCCCAGGTATAAGCAAACACTCACTGCTCCACTTTGTTTAATTCTCCTCTTCTACTCTACTGATGATGGTGCATGACGTGTTTTCAGTTTGAAGTTCTCGTCTAACTCTCGAGTTTCTATATTTTTTATTTTCGTTATTTTAATGCCCTTTTATTTCATTTTACAATAATTCTTTTACGTGCACTCAAATCAAAGTTCAATCAAGAATTCCTACTAATTTTCAAAACAAATGCAAATTTCCCTAACGTTCCTAGAAGCAATTTAACCGAGTCACCACTAACAAGACTCCCCATTAACCGTTTTTTACGAATCCCCGTCTCTTTCAAGCAGCGCAAATCGTCGTCAGCTAAACCCGTTGCTGTAACAACGCCAAAAGCACAATTTTCGATGCAGGTACGCTAAACTACTTTGCTAACAAACCACAGAAAAACAAACTCCAATATTAAAAAAAAAATATATATATATATTAGATCCTAATCCACTTTATTGTTATATCTTCTCTGCTGTTGTATTTTACATTCATTCCTGCATAACCCCAATAAAAAAAATCAAAAACCAACATTTCGCACCCCAAGGACATTAAACGCTACTCACACTTGCATCCCTACTAACCTTAAAGTTATACCTTCACCATTATTGGGGATGGATACAAAATTTATTGGTTATTTGAATAGCAACACGCCTTACTGCTGCTAGGTCATTTCGCATATCAGTTAAACTGGTTGGATTGGCATACATTTGAAACGCACACTTTCGCTTTTTTCTGGGAGCGCCCTATTTTGGGTCTTGCTTTCGATGATTATTAGTTCTATTGATAAAGCAGCAGCTTCATAGAAGAGCGAGGGTAATGGTATGTGACTAAATGCTTACGAATCTAGATGTACAAATATAAAACATAATTTATGGGGACTGTGAAACTTGAACTGGAATTGTGTGGTGATTCCATTATAATGTGGCGCATATTCAAAATATTGGCTGTGTTTGTGCCTAAACGTAAAAGAAATTCTCGGCAGTCTCAATCCAGCTTATTCGAATGGGGTTTGCTATTATACTTCACATTTGGGGCAGTGTGGTCGCCATTTCTCTGACAGCAGAATAGTTTTTTACATTTCATCAACAAGTAATAAAAATCTTTCCACTTTTTCCTCACAATTTGTGTGTATTCAGTGAAATATTTGGACAACATTAATCAAATAAAATGAAATATTTTTGAGAAAATTATTTTGACTCGTCCGTATGTGGAGAATAGCTTAAATAGTTGCTCGTTTGATGCTGTAGCCGAGCGTAGAAAAGATTTCTTTGGCACAGCACAGCCAACGTAATTGTTGTATATTGATTAGCCTTACTATGTTGTCATCTTTCCTTTTACTTTCGACGCCTTTTCCTAGATTAAGTGGTTCGCATTTTACATAACTCAGGTTCCAGTATTATGAGAAACGAATTTCGTTAATAAGAAAACAGTGATAGAAAACTTTTTGATTATAGGGTTGCTGCTAAAAGTCAAAACTCTAAGAATATTCAAGAAACATAAGGATTTGAAAAAGCGTTGTGCAATACAGAAGGGAGAATTGAATGAATTGGGATTGGTGTTCCGCACCAATCACAATTAGGTATGACAAACTCAATGGCGACCTGAGGATAAACACTGGTTTTTTTAAAATGAAATTTATATGATTTTGGGTTTGGTTTGGACAAAAACCATTTTAAGAACGTACACATGTTTTTTTAATATACTTATCACTATACAGCAATCATTATTAATTCACAGATATTTTTTTTATTTTGTTTGCACAAATGACATATCCTCGGAATTTGCGGATCTAAATCTATTTTTAAATTCGATATTTACATTAACAATTTAATCATAAAATTAACACCAAAAACCACACTTCAGCTTCTCTGTGAATTACCCCTTTTGTGAAAAATCCCTGTCTGTTTGAATGCCACTATAACACTATTTATAATTTTTATTTATCTATAATTCAATACATCACTACATATCTATGGTTTCTTTTAAGTTTTTTTTTTTTTTTTGGATAAACTGTTTTTGTAAATAAAGCGCAATTAAATGCAATTTTTCAAAAAAAAAACTGTTTGTGCACGCTTTGTTTTTTATTTTTGTTCTAAAAACTTTCAGTATTCTGCTTGTTTTGGTATCTTTTTCTGGGTTTTACCTACAGGCGGCTACTTTTGTTGGGGCCACCTAACAAAGTCTTATTTAGCATGTGAATGTATAGCGTAAGTTTTATCCTTTACCTATGTACATATTTTCCATGTTCTTTCCGCTATCTTTGAATATCATATCATGAAAATGTTTGAGAAATGGATGGTCAACAAGTTAAACATCGGTAATTTTAAACAGAAACGAAATAAAAAAATGTACCTGTGTATGCTAATTGATATTATTTGTCGTAAAGCGTACCACATTTGTTACTCTCCAATTAAAGCTTATGAAAGGTGCAATTTTTTTAAAATCCCACTTTTTAACATATTTACAGACTTAGGTTAGGTTGAAAAGGGTGCAGATATTCCGTGCTACTTACAAAATCCTTAAATGTTTTCCATACCACTCACCTATGCTGGTTCATGTCTGATCTGGTGTCTCCACCTAAGTGCCGGTATCTGTTAGACGCGAAAGCCGGGCAATGACAAACGGAATGCTACATGCTTCCTCGCATGCCCTACACATGATATCACTTGCCGCACCGTTTTTACATAAGTGACCTCTTAGTCCTATGTGTCCCGTTATGATACTGACCTCATTCTTACTTCCTTTCAGTAATAGCTTCGTCTGCTCACCATCTGGACTTTACAGACTTTGTTCGACCTATTGTGATACAACAAGAACACTAGGATGAAGAATAACTTCTAGTTCGCGCCGTCGAGCCAAGCAGATTGCGTACAAACTGGCGAATATTTACATACCCTAAGTCGAGATAGTATTTGCCTTGCGAGGTATCCAAGTAGAAAGTTGGCAAACCAAATACTTTAGATCGGAATTAATCGGGACTATTTCAACTTTGCTGAATCACATATTCATCCAGCCAATGCGTGGGGCTAAAGTTTTTTATGTGAGTCTTACTTGCGCCCTAATGTCTATGAAAAGATGAAGCTAGAAAAATAAATCAAAAAAGTTTACTTGCATAACCCACATCCCTTAACGTTTTCGCTATTTTGCGGGACTTTTGAGGAATTATATGGCACTTGACATTGTCTGTTAATAGTTTAGTAGATGTTAGGATCATTCCCAATGTTTTCTTCACAAATTCCATCTAAAGTACTAAAATATGTCAAGATGCGGAAATTTCTTTGCAAATGCGAATATAAATTATTACACTACAGGTTGCGCAAGAGAAACTTATCAATTTTAAAAAACTCCAAGTGGTGAGTTGGTCTGGGAGGGGTCCGAGACGGGGCGCATCTTGAGGGGTAAGTTCCTAAGTTTATTTCTCTCTCCAGTCAGTTGCCATCATACTCTGGTCTATGGATCAGCGGGCCTTCGTCGTCGAGAGCATATTTTCTAACGGTCGAACGCTCGAAGAAATGAACGTTAAAAATCGTGTGGTTTCATCAAGATGGAGCCACAGCATAAACAACACGAGACTCAATGAATTTGTTGCGACAACATTTCCCCGACCGCCTCATCTTCATCAAAAGGTGATCTCTAATGGCTGGATTTGAAATCCTTGAAATTTGGCCGAAAATTTAAGATTTTTCCTTATTCAGACGATTTAAGCAGTGAAAACCAGCCAAAGAACCAACCAGATGCTATTTTTAAATTAAATTCCCTATTTACTTACGGACATGATCATCTGATTTTACAGATGACTTGTCCAATTATTATTTTTAAAAATTTTTTTTTACCTAAGAAAATGAAACATATAAATATGCTCCTATTTTTACGGCTATTTTGCGCCTCTAACTACGGCACACTGTTGTCTTGTCCCAAAGTCAATTTCCTAACATTCAATGATATTTTGACCTTCATTTTAGATTTTTTTTTTAGTAACAAGACGCAAAGTTTAGTATTTATGAACCTACATTTGAAAATGGGAAAACCTTAATAAGAAGGAAAATGTTTTTAATCAAAGAGAAGTTGGAAAATTGATCATCTTTAAATTAAGTTTGCTAATCTTTGCCTCGAATCACATGCTTTGCGCTAAAATGATTTCGGCAAGTGTGTTTGTTTGTAAAAATTGGATATCTTCATTTGGTAGAAATGTGTGAAGTGGAGTAATTCTCTTTCTTGCTACGCTGCAAATGAAAATACTCTTAAGAGCATAGTTTCAACTTAAAAGACATACCTTTTTGACAAACCCTAACGACGAGTTTGGCTGGCTCGAATCTTTAAAATTAGAACAAATTGGAAAAAAATTCCGAAAACCACATATAAAGAGTAATACTAAAGGACGCGATAAGGAAAACCTTATATGTGAACCTCTAAAGAAGGACGCTCTATTTTGGCCACAGTGTCCCAAAATCCATAAATATCGGCAGTTAAGTTGATGCAACATGTGTTTAAATGTAACAATAAATATTAAAATCCCCATACTGTTCAAAATATTCTGCCTAGGGCCAGCTGTGTATCACGTCAAAAACCTATGCCTCAAAAGCAACGCACAAAATTTTCCTGAGCTTAAAGGTATCGACATCCTTTCGGGAAAATGTTGTATTGAGCGATGAGTAAAAATACAAAATTTTTGCTTTGAGTGGTCCAATAAAATGGGGGAAAGACTAAAGAGGCTTTAAAGTAAAACAAGTGACAACAAATTATCCAAAATCTGACGAACAAATACATGGGAGCTATACATATCTAAATCTGAAGCGATTTCTACCAAACCTTATGGATATTGTAGAATTAGTCGAGGAAAGCATTGTACAACATTTTGGGAAGATTGGTCAATAAATGCGCTTGCAGTGGGTCTAGGTGTGAAAATCGGGCGATATATATATATATATATATATATATATATATATATATATATATATATATATATATATGAGAGCTATATCTAAATCTGAACCGATTTCAATGAAATTCACTAGTAACATCGAGAGTCGTAAGGAAATCCTTCCCGCTAAATTTCCAGAGGATCGGTTAACAACTTACCATTTTATTGCTGTATTACTGCAAAGAGTGAGCTCATACAGAGGAAATCATTTAATGGATATTTCACGAAATACCATTTTTAATTTTCAAAAAATAATTATTAAAAATAATTTTGTGTGAATTTCCAATCATTTTTGGGCTTTTCACTACAGTTTAACCTTTTTAAGAATTTAACGTCGTGGAATCGGTTTACATATGTAATCATCTATTTATATTCCATTGAAGTGCAGTTCCAAATAATTATTAATGGTGGAAATATAGACCTTTTATTTGCTAGACACATGGGTTTTATGAATCATTCTCCCCGAATTTGGCGAATCTCTACTTATGACCGATTAGGCTGATTTTTCGACGATATGCTTACTTCAAAATATTCCTCGCATAAACTTGAGTTTTAAGTGAGCAGGTGCACATGGAGACCTCTATCGGGCAGGCTAGATTGCTTTAAACATTAATTATTGATTGCATAAAAAGAAAGGCACTACGTAAATACTTAGCAAGTTAGATGGTATTCTAAATATGTGCTTTCATTTTGTGCAAAAGTCGGGATATTTCAATATTTTATGCCATCGGAACAGCCACGGAAAGTAGCGACAATCGCAAAACGACTGGCAGGTCCCAAAAAAAAATTGTCCTAACTTGAAAGATTTGAGCCAAAGATAGCGAACTGAATTCAAAGATTTTGAATAATCCAACTTTTTAGGAAACATTTCGTTTTATTCCAAATAGAAGTATAAATTACACATTTTGCCCATGAATATTCCACTAAGGAACAGGGACAAACAGAAGAATAATTCTTTAATTTCTCTTTTAATCTTTTAAGAAAAAATTCTGTTTATGGAAGACAAAATATCGTTGAATGTAAGGAAATTTGCTTTAGGATAAGGTCAAGGTTGTACCATATTTGAAGACACCCAAGAGCCTAACAAATAGATTTTTTTTTAAATTCTTTTCTCTTTCGAAACGATCTTAATGATGATCGCAGCGTTATTTTGTGACCTTCTGTCAAACATTGCCTTCAGGCTCAAATATCAAAGAATAATTTTGCATATATTATTCGTCTGGATTGTGGAAGGTATTTTCCCGCACGCCGTTCGGCTGATATGTGAGAAGTTTACCCCTGTTCCTTAATGGAATGTACGTGGGCAATTGCATTTGCATTTTCCCTTGCTAAATCTTTCCAAAAATTCTTTCATTACTTTCATGAACACTATTAAAGAAGAAATCGATTGTATACATTCAATTATCGACAAGCATTTTACACATTCAATGATAGTTGATTCACATCATCTTATTGAGTTGTAATATCTACCAAGAGAAGGCTTTCTATTATTGAAATCAAATCAAATGATTTTAAACTACTCGAATGACTTCTATAAAACTTGCAACACCACTGGATTGCTTTAAATTTTATATACCCACCACCGAATATCTTTTTTGCAACACATTGAAATGTCCATTTCCGCAGCCTTTAAAAATTGAGATATTGACCTAAAATTTGCCACAAATTCATATTTGTTCCATTCGAGATTGTTTAATATGGTTCAGATCGAACCATATTCAAATGCAGTGGCCAGATACTCCGATCTTCCGAATTAGGTCTTGAGTCCATAAAAGGCGCATTTATCATCCGATTCTATGAAATGTGGAACTGAGAGTTGTCTTAGACCACTTGACAGTCGTGCTGAATATGGTTCAGATAGGACCACATTTGAATAAATCTGCCACCTACAGCGACATCCCAATTTATATTATTGGGTCCATAGATCCTTAACAGCCTTATTTTCAATTATGCAAAGTCTGAATAATTGAAATACGTTTCAATTAACCGAAGTTTGTTGAATGTTTTCCATTAGTAGAACATTAGACAAGTAAATGGCTTTGTAATTAAAAGATGTGTAATTGTAAAAATTATGAGGAATAGATGCTGTGAAGTGAGAAACTAGTGCAAATTGGTCAAATCGTAACATTGAACAAACGAAAAAATAAGCGGAGTTGATATCATTGACATGTGACTTTTTGTCATAAATTTGTATTCAAATTACGTGATTTTTCAATTAAGAGGAGTGGAATCTGTTAGAAAGTCCTTGAAATCAATTAGTCTGAAATCAATCATCTGACCAGTGATGCCAACAGCAAAAAGCGCAACAAAAATTAGGTGCTAAGTTTTAATAACAAAATCGTAGTTTAGCATTAGAATTGTTCTTGGAATAAGTCAAAAGTCCAGGAAGATTACAAAGAGTATACTATTTGACGCAAAAAAATTTGGTAGTTTTCGCCTTGATCGTCCAGCTGTTGATTTGGTTAACCCGATATAACAGCAGTTTAAATCCCGGGTAGAACCTCAAAATAAAAGGTTCAGTAGTGGTTTTCCTTACACCTGCTCAGGGCTGCCAGACGTGAAGATTTAACGTCATTTCGACGATTTTTTCGTCAAAATTTGGCTTATTGACGCTTGATGATTTTTGCTTTCAATCCCTTTACGATTTGACGATTTTTTATTTCGATCTGTTTTGTTCGAGAACTTCAAGTTTTGTTGTACATTTATTTTATTTTATTTTTAGATTCCATTGCAGGATATTGTCCGGCTTTAGACCATTGTTTAATGCTTTCTATTCAAAGAATAGTAGAGCAAAAGTGAGCAAAAAGTGTGTTGTTGCTAGAAACATTTGACAGGTTTCCTTTATCGCGATTTCATTTTCAACAAATGGAGCATGGTGCTTTACAACCATTCCAACTAGAGTAAATTTTAAAGCACACATCTGAATTTGACCTGTTTCTTAAGCGCAATAGAAAACAAATCAAATCTTACTTCCCTTATTCAAATCCAACTTATCCAACGATGATAATAGCAACAAACACAAACATCTTTTGTAAAACTCTTTTGTTCTTCTTTTTCTTTCTTTTGGAAAAATTTCATTGAAATTTTGCCTTTAGAGAAAATTGCATTAAAAATTTGTCGTAAGAAATTTGGAGAAAATTTTGTTGAAATTTTGATTTTAATTAAAATTTTATAAAAATTATTAAAATGTTGTCTTTGAGAAATTTTCAATAAAATACTGTCTTCATAGCAAAATTCGTTAAAAATTTGAAATTTTAAAATTTATAACTTTTATAAATTTAATTAAAATTTTTTGGTTTAAGACATAATTTCATTAAAATTTTGATTTTAGCGAAAATTTTATTAAAATATTGTCTTTGAGAATTTTCATTAACAGACCGTCTTCGGAGAAAATTTTATAAAATTTTTGTGTCGATAGGAAATTACTTTAAAATTTTTTCAGATAATTTTTTTTGAGTCAGAGAAAATTTTGCCTTTTAAAGATTTTGCACCGAAATATTGTTCGTGAGAGAAAATTTCATTATAAATTTTTTTTAAGAGAAAACTTCATTAAAATGTTCTCTTTAGAAAAAATGTTGAGGAAGTTATCATGCTTTGGAGTGGGTTTCTTTGAAGTGTTTTTTTAAGAGAAAATTTTATTTGAATTATGTCTTTGGATATTAGTAGTGACCACAAATAGGTTTTAGTGGAAATAACTAAAAAAATTCAATCCCTCCTATAATTTAACCCACTAATCGTTTTCTTGTCATCGAAAATCGAGGGACCGAAATGCATTATTTAACTTTTATGCGTGACGTTTTTTTCAGAAAAAAGTGACGTCTTTTTTGTTCAATTGGATGAATTTCTACCAAAAACACCTTGCAGAACGCCTAGTACTGTGTTTCTTCTTATTAGTGATGTATTTAGCAATTTAAGACTTTTCTACAAAGAAATTGGGATAATCATCACGCCGTTCGGACTCGTATCTCCTATTCCTTAATGGAATATTTATGTTAAATGAAATAGGCTTTTATTATGCTACCCTTCACATCTACAAAAAGGGTAAAAAGCACTAACGTTTGGCACTAGCGGGTTTTGGGGCCGGTTTTTGTTGACCTAAAAACCATTAAATCTTGTGTGAAAGGCACTTAGTTGGCATCCCTGCCTCTGACACACCACCAACCATTACTTTCATACGCCGTACGTCATACGCCCCTTTGTTCACTCATTTTCCATACGAAAATACTTGGCAAAAATATAATTGCAAGTCAAATTGCCAAATCAAGAGTGCTACGGACTTTATGACATCTCTTTTTCTACAGTAATATAGTCGTAGAGATACCACCAATTTCTGATATTTAAATTGAGGAACCCATACATTGCCTTGAAGACGTAATTCAGTTTTAAAGTAATGCTAATACGCAATTTTGAAATGTCCGATATCGATATATTTTATATTTTTCGAATATATATTTGCTACATTTGTTCGAGAAAAACATTTGCCAGATTTTAAAATAGCGAACGACAATATCCTCCAATGGAATCTCAATAACAAACAAACTTGAAATAGAAACTCAAAACACACCAAAGGAAACAGCCAACTTTTTTCATTTTGTTGACCAGTGTAAAAGAACTTCTAAATAACCGATTGCTTTTGGCCAAGTCGCCATTTAGCAAAAACCCGAAATTTAAAACTTGTTAGAAATCTATTGATATATTTTAACTATAAAACCTGATTGTCATGAATCGAACAGATCACCCCAGTTTTGATACAATAGGCAATATTTATGATAGACAGTACAATGATTAATTTTTAGTTTGGAATCAAATTCCAATGAGAGAATATAGAAAAATATTGTTAATTTCTCTTGTTGACCATCAATCTATCAATCCATTTGTTGTTATCTCAAATGTGTGTAAATACATTATTTTGTTTCCTTCCGTTCTGGTTTCTGCTTTTGATTCTAACGTTGGGGTTGTGTATTGGAGTAAAACGCAACTGATGCAAATGATGCTGCATGCCCTTCTCAATATTCTAAACGTATTTTCTGCATTTGTTTCTTTTTTTCTTCTTTTTCCATTTTCATTGGTACCGATCAATTGGTTGGATCTTTTAGGATATTTTGCGTGAGAAACAACAACATATTGAGCAACTAATGATCGAGCGTGATTTGGACCGTGAGGACTCACAGAATCAGGCCTTGCAGTACCAGAAGAATATCAACGAGGTAAATATATTCAGTGATATAACATATCCACCACCAGTGTCGTCGGCCATGACGAAGCCGAGGCGTCCATTCGGTATTCTGTCGTCTTCACAACAAAAGCTGCCACCGATATCGCCGCTGCCGCCCATCTCGAAGCAAGCAACATTGATGGAACGTCTGGCATCACGTTCACTGACTCCATCACCGGTGGCAATGAAAAAGAAAGTTTGGTTTTGTGACAGTGAACGACTATATTTCCCCAAGAGTTTTCCTAGCAAACCGATATTTTAAGCAAATTCGTTTTTTTTTTGTTTCTTATCAATTTTTGTTATTGATTTAATCGCATTTTGTTGTTACGGTAGGGTGTTGGTTGGTCTTTGGGAGTGGGTTGAGCGTCATTGCAATCTCGCAACACCCAACGTCCCATGATAATAGAGGGATGATCAATCAGCCCACCGTCAAATATAAGCACACAACATTTTCATATTCACACATACACACACCCAAACGCTAAAATACGCATGCCAAAAAGACCCGATGGCGCGGGTGGCTTTCATCTTCTTTCTCTATTCTGAGACATTTAGAAAGAGCGATAGAATGACGACGTATCCTGATTTTCTTATCAGTTGTCGTTTTATTTGTGTCTTTATTTTTGGTTTTTTTTTTATGACACGATAACACCTCAACGTTTTTTTGTTATTCCTATCACTTTGTTTTTTTTTACAAATACGAGTAGAATTTTTCGAAAATTGTTTTCCATCATTTATTCACATGTTCGTTGCTAATATTGATCATAAACTAATAGAGATGTAACAATTTAATACTTGCAATCTTATACGAAGGGTTTTTAAAGGTTGACGAACCTGACTCTACCATCCACCCTGGCACGATTTGAGCAAGGAATAGTTTAGAAACATTTTCTAATATGCTTTGATCACTTTGATTATGTACAGTGACTCCCAGTAAAAATGGCCCGCCTTGCTTAACTTTCTTTTTTTTCACAAATTGGATCGATTTTAGCATTGCATTTAGAATGCGGTACCCTTAATTTTTATTTGAAAATCTAGGCTTTCTTGTTTTGTGTTGTTTTAAATTTGGATATTGTGAATGCGTTTTAATGCCACTGGGCAATTATATATCGAACGCCATGCGTTTCGAGTCATTATCTTGGTAGAAGTGAAAATAGTGCTCCTTCTCTCAGCATTTGGCATAAAAAATGTTTAAAAACAAATGTTAACATTTCTTTCGATTATATGGCGTTAGCGAATAAAGTTTGACGTAAGAGTTTGGGTCTAGTTCAAACATTCGCTCTACTATCTGAATCGAACTTATTGATCTTATTCTCCCCATTATAAAACGTGATTTTGAATTATACGCCTTTGATTATTATGATTTCGAATTATACGATTTGAACCCAGTCATTCAGCATTATAGGCGGACATGCTAACCTCTGCGCTTCAGTGGCCTTCAACCACAAACAAACAAAATGTTTGTTTTCGCAAAACTAATCGAACTGTACAATTACAGAACAGATTGTTCACATTTTCTAACCTCATTACTTATTTCTTTCTCGGTGATGCATACATATATATTTTTATGATATTTTTCTGTTTCTTTTCGAGAAAGTACTAATAGGCATTTGCGTCAAAAACCGTATTTACAATAGCCTATTAAGGGTTTAAAAAGGCTTTGTTCAGAGCAAATGTTATTGTAGCCTCTGGCCTTCTTTAACCTAATAATAGACTCTTTTATTGTAATTTCTACATACACTCGCAAAATAATAATACTATCTTAGAATATATTTCGGTTGAAAAAACAAAGAGATTTTTTACGAAACTTTGGAAAGTGATCTCTTAACGATATGCAGATAAAAATATTTTATACTATTGTACTTTCCCAGCAAAAACTCTCATTACCAAATAACCAGAGAAGCAAACGCATTCAAAAACTAATAACTACATATTTTTAGGCATTTCTTCTGAGCATACCTTTAGTTCAAAAATAAGTACTTATGGCTAAGCATACAAGTTGTCAAAAAATAATGACATATTAACTTAGTTGAACGTTGCTAAAAAATAACTACTAAAGGCGCTATTACACTGCATGTAGAAGTCTTATGATATGTCACGTTTTGTATTCACATATACTTGAAAATGTTTGTCAATATTAATTTTTACTATCACACAACTGCATGTTATATTCTGATTTTTTTAACGTAATAATTGTTAAAGTTGGGAGAAAGCTGGTTAAATCATAAGTTTCTGAAAATAATTTAATTTGGATTGCTTTAATTCGACTGACAACAAGAACAGCTGATTTCTTTATGTTTTTTGTCAGAAAGAATTGAGCACGCTCTATCGAAAAAAAAATTAAATGTGTGTGAAACTAACATATGAAAAGTGATTTTCATATGTTAGTTCCATTTGTACACAACATGTACAACTCTACATGTGCTAAATTTGACATGTCATAAGACGTCTACATGCCGTGTAATAAAGCCTTCAAACTCAAACATGTTCGCCACCACCACGTTCTTAATGCTCAGTTTCTTTGAAGAAGACAAATTTTATATGAATAATTCAAATTACGCAATCTGTGCATTCATCCACATTACTATTGTGTGAATAAGACACTACTTTCTCCTTTCAATACTAGCTGAAACTTTAATTCTATTTCATCAAAGATGGTCATGCTTTTGTGTTTATGTTTGACATATTCTATTCAAAGACACAATATTCGAATACATTGTAGTGATTTTAGTAGTTTTGCGTCAAAGAGCGTACATCAGAAGATTTACAATACAAAGGTCCCGAGTTCGAATCTCGGACCAGTAAAATGATTTTTAATTTTTTTATTCTTTTCAAATTAAGCCCACAGCATGCGGAACAGATCAACGGATTTGTGGGGAGGTAAAAAAAATTAAAAATATTTTTTATAATATTAACGCCACAGTTTCCCTTCGAGTGCTACCAAGTGGTGTCGGTTTGCGGCAAGCCATTCGGACTCGCCAATAAAATGGAGGTCCTATAATTTGAGCTTAACGTTGTAACGGACTCCATTCATTGGTATGAGATAATTTTGCCCGCAGTTTCTTAATGGCATTTTTATCACTACCAAGGTTATAATAATGATATTTTTCTATTATTACAAATGAGTGCTTATTCTGGAACCATCGTAAGTTGTATGTAATGACATTTGTACTACCGGTAACACTGATGGCCTTCCTGTTGATAATAACTCGTTATATTTTAGCAGCTAGTAATTCTAAGGACAATGAGTTATCCATTATTTTAAATACCAAAAATAATGGCGTGTACTTACCAAACAAATTTTATTAAAAATTAAAAAAAAAATCCCAAAAACAATTTCTTTTTATGTCTACAACAGATAATCGACAGAATTTGGAGCGGACGCGTATGCTTATTTTGAAACATGGCCATGAAAGTCCCAAATAGTTTTCTCTCATTTTCTTTTGTACGGTGTGAATAATTTGATAACAAATCTAGTGGAATAAATTGAATTGAATTCAATGAAAAAATTAATTTAATAAGTTAAAGGAGTTATATAAGCCAGTAAAAGCTGTTCTAAAGTAACGCTGGTTATAATTTATAATCTATTTGTGCAAATTTTTTGATGTAAACTAAATAAAACAAACCCAACTTCCGACCTTGGACCGGTTTATTAAAATAAAGAATATTTTTATGTTAAATATTGCATAGGTGTTATATACCAGCTACCTGTGACAAGAGATAATGCATTGCAGCTTTTTTTTAATAATAACTACACAAATAAGTTTGATAATACCTGGAAACGATTGTGAAAAACCCGACTCAATAACTATATTTTTCGGCACTAGCACTAAAACGGCATAGGGTTACCAAGGAAAAAAAAAAGAATCGCTCTTTAGTTATTCAGCTGCTACTGTAGTTTTTTGAATACGAAATACTTTAATGAGTTTATTGTACAATAATCGTTTAATAACTATTGTGCTCGTTAATGATTCAGTAGTAAATTTTTGGGAATACGGGTGTTAATATTTATCTTTGACTCTGAGTATGACGTCCTATCTTTCCAAACGTAATTGTCCAGTTTGCGTATTTTACAAACTCAGTACGAATAACCAAAACCAAACTTTTTTCATCGGTCTGCTTTACAAAGTTCAAGGCACAAGGTTGTTTAATGGGTCATTTTCAATACAATTTCTAGAATCTTACGCATATTATTCAAAAAACGTATCTTGTTTGGGGAACTAAGCCGCTACTATTTTATGTTAAGCAAAATAAAAAAGTGGGCCATTTTCACGGGGAGTCAAACTTCATTACTATCAATTCAAATGATTGTCTAACTTGAGTTTGTTACACTTGAAAGCATATGTCAAATACTAATATGCTATAAATTTGCATATATGTTCTTTTTCTTTTTGATTACATATTTCTGTTAAAAAAAACTACATTAATTATTTATTTGCTATGGGTGGATGGGTTCCTGTTCTACATGTTACCTGTACACGATTTTTCATTGAATAATTACCGATTTATTTATTAACTAATTCTTTTAAGAGTACAATGCTAACCCACATCGATTGCACAATATGTTTGTTCTTACAACCATAAAAAATTTAAACTCAATTCTTATAATTCATTCTTTCTATTCTATTGTATTCTTTTCGGCTATATAATTATGCTGTTGTAAGTGTACTCAACTTTAACGATGAAATTATGCTCGGTATGTCTAAGACAGCTTTTAGTGTCAAACGTCGATCGTATACTGATGTCTTTCGGTAAGATGAATCCAACTGAAATAAACACATATGTACTTCCTAATCAGTATTACGACTCAAGGAAATGATTTCCTACCAAAATTTAAGAACCTAGACCGTCTGTCTCGTCTGTCCCTCCGTCTGTCTGTTGAAATCACTCTACAGCCTATTAAAATATCGGCCATAGTTAAAGATGGAGATGGAAAGGCGGTGGCCACCGTAGCGCAGAGTTTAGCATGTCCGCCTATGATGCTGAACGCACGAGTTCGAATCCTGACGAGAACATTGAAAAAGTTTTTCTAATGCTGGCGACATATGTGCGATACTGTACCATATTGTATGGCAGCCGTGTCAAAACTTCTCCGCAAAGAGGTTTCACATTCACATTCGTTCGGACTCTGTAACAAGGAGGCCCTTTATCATTGAGCTTAATCTTGATTATGAGACGTTTGGCCTTGTTCCTTAATGGAATGTTCATGAGCAAATTTGCATAGTTATAGATGACCTATATATGGATATAGCACCCAATATACCGATTCCCCGATGAGAATACTTGAAATTATAAAAATTTTATTTCGCCCGATATCCATGAACAACAATGTCGGAAAAAGCTGTCTCCAGATTTACTACCCGTTTCCGCCGATACAGTGAGCTGCATTGTACCCCTCAGCATCCGAGTATGGGCCAATGGTATGTAGCTGCCATATGGCCTGATCTTCCAGTTGAAGGCAATCGAACGAAAGCCGAATTTTTATCCTGGATTTACGAAATTTGGTTCAGATCCCTTGACTCTTGCACCAGTTGTAGTCAATATCAGAACTTATTCAATTTTTTTTTTCTGAAATTTAAAACAGTGAGACCCCTTTAACAGTATTAAAACCCCCGACGTCCAAGCCGAGTACGTGAGAAATATAGTCTAGATGAGGTTATTAAAGGCTTATAATAATTATATCAGATGATTTTGTTTGAAACTTCAAGCTCGTGGTCAAAGTAGTACTGATTAAAAAAAAATGGTTTCATTCAGCATACACTGAGCGAAAGAAAGTGACACAATTTTGAATTATCCCCGGGGATGTTTTCAATAATTTGCTTGGTATTAATAAGTGAGAAAACCTTACCAGAATTTGAGGTCAGCCTATCAAAATTTGAGGTCAGCCTACCAATTTTGTTAGGAACCTACCAAAAACGGCAACACTTATCCTAATATACAAATCTATTAGAAGGAAATGTCCCTAACATGTTCGCTCCAGCTTTTTTAGTTCAACGAGATGAAAAAGGCGGATGAATACAAAGATACAATGCAAAAAGTTGTAGAGTTGTTCAATAATATCGCATCTGCAGTCAAACTTATTGTTGTATATTTGATATTCAACATAGTTTGTTATACAAATCGCTCAGTTATATTCAACGTTGGCATGAATAGACTATTGATGCTTTTCTTCCATAAGTTTCCTTTGTTAATATAACTACTGCATGCGCAAGATTTAAACTCGATCAAACACTTCGATACAATGCATTTGCATCTTTCCCCTCAAATCTTCAATTCCAAATAACATATTTAATTAAATTCTGACATATGTAGCTTCCTTCTATGTTGTAATACAAAGTCAGATGACTTTTGTTTTTTAATTTCGCTTAGTCGCACAATCGAACATAGAGATTCGTTCACCAAGTGTGTATCACAGTCTGACAGTTCTAACGAGAGCTTGCGTTTGCTTGGCATGCCAAAGTTTGCAAATATTTTAAATATAAAACAGGGATTATGTATTAATGGAACAAATGTTAATCCTTTTTTTTGGATCATTGTCCCATACTTTAGTACAATTAGGTCGGTAAAAGCCATGCTGTTTTTTCCAAATTGCAAATTTTGCCCATGAACATTCCACTAAGGAACAGGGGCGAACTTCTCACATATCAATGAGTGCAGTCCGATTAAAGATTTTAAGCTCAATGATAAGGGGCCTTCTTTTTATAGCCGAATCCGAACGGCGTGCCGTAGTGCAACACTTCTTTGAAGAGAAGTTTTACATGGCAAAGTACCTCAGAAATGTTGCCAGCATTACGCTGAACATTTTTTCTGTTGGTCTCGCCAGGATTCGAACCCAGACGTTCAGCGTCATAGGCGGACATACTAACCTCTGCGGTACGGTGGCCTGTTATGCTGTTATTTAATTCAGTTATTTAATAGAGTTTTGAAGCAAAAAAAAAACATGTCGAAAATCTAATTGGCTGGGTTTGATAGTTGCAACAGTCTGTAATCAGACTTACATAGGCAGTTTTACTGCATTCTGATGGCACAATTGTATTTTCTTTGGAGCCTCTAACGGCAATAGAAGCCAACTCCACCGAAATATTGAGCCAGTCTCTTTGTAACAAAATTAAAAAAAATGTTTTCCTAACGAAATGCGAAATGTACGAGTTTAAAGCGTAAACTCATGACGTATGTTTGTACATGCTCCGCATTCAGAAGTAATACGTGGTCAAATTTATTTATTTGATTAAAGTATATACACTTGCTATTTTCTATGGTGTGGACTTAATCACTCATTAGCGATTGAAAATAACATAATCTTGTAGTTTAACTATTGTCTATACGTCAATATAACAAATTGTGCGCATATCTTCCCATTCACAAAAACACATGTCGGCTACCAATTATCCAATGTCATCCAAAACAAAAACAAAAAAAAAACAAAAAGTAAAACAATTTACAATGAAAACTAACCCAGTCTAATTTAAGCTCAATCAACTCAGTTCATGATACATTTTCCACCTGATGACATTTTCAATTTACCGCTGACGTTTGATAATGATTCACCGAACAAGAGTTGTATAAAAATAAAATGATCTTGTCAGGCGGACGAGACCGAATGAGAAACAAAAAAAAATATTATGTATAAGTATATTAAAAATTGCTTACACTCAGAAAAATTGGTTTAGACACAGCAAAAAGTTGGCATAACAAATTCTGCTAATAAAAGGAAAGCTAATAGTAGCCTCTAAGCATTAGTTATGGCCTTAAACTATCGCTAAATATTAAAAAGAAAATTCTTTAAAAATGTTTAAAACGCCTTTGATTTTGCCAAATTGCTGTTTGAAATTAACACCAAACTAATTTTTCTGTGTATACAATTGCTGGCTGAGCGGAATGACGAACTGTTAATATGTGTTTTTGTTTTGTTTTATAATTTTGTTTGATTTTT
Source organism: Stomoxys calcitrans (assembly GCF_963082655.1). Classification (NCBI taxonomy): domain Eukaryota; kingdom Metazoa; phylum Arthropoda; class Insecta; order Diptera; family Muscidae; genus Stomoxys; species Stomoxys calcitrans. The sequence goes on from NC_081554.1 coordinate 100,570,364, forward strand.
GTCCCCTTCCCCCATTTTAATGTACCTTGAAAACAAAAAAAATAAGTTGTATATTATTATACCAACGTTTAGTTTTTAATAACAAATAAATTTTTGTTTGCTCATTTCGATGTTAAATGAAAAAAAACAAGAGTATAAACTTATTTTTGCACGTTGCGTTAATTTTTTTTATTGGATATGAGGCTTTTTGTTGGCTAATTGTAAATCGAGTTTAATTTTTGTGAAATGGTCAAGAGCCTACTCAAAATTGGCGCTGTATAGACAAAAAAAAACTAAAGTGAGAAATCGTGTGCATTGAACTGTAAAACATGAATAGGCAGGTCAGGTAGTTCAGCCATTCTGCTTGTTTCACATAAACAAAAGCTTTTAAACTGACATTTATTAAACCGCCTTGCGCTTAATTATATATGATCGATACAAGGTGTTGAAGTATGATGGCACAGTGGGAATAATGTATAAAATAAACAGTCGAAACTGCATAACTGTTGTTGTTGTTGTAGCCACATTAGTATGTGGACGTAGCGATCCCCGTCAAGCTCACATAAATGTGTAATCTCGTTCCGGTCCATAAGACCGATCGCCGCGGGAATGTTATTGCCCATAACTCGCCTTGTCATATCGAGTATCATAGGCACTCAGTATTTAAGCAAGATTATGTATCGCCGATCTCTCGCTGAGACCGGGAAATCAGAGTTCCAACCCGAGTTCCAAACTATCTATAATGCCAACTTTCGATATTTCTTATAATAAATATCGATAGTTACAAAACTATCGTTAATTTCCCTATATTTCAAACGAAAATGAAAGGTAAAAATTCAGAAGATCGATTTATATACCGAATAAAACCGATTTTCCGATAAGAATTCTCGAATTTATAAAAATTGTATTTTGTATTATATCAGTATTTAATACAGTCAGTTGGTAGGCATGAGAGAAATCATTGCACAAAATTTTAGCCCAATCGGATGAAAATTGATGAAATTGATTGATAAGCGCTTTGTATCTTATAGGATACATTCAATGTCGAATTGCATATTTTTGTTAAATTTTGGAAAAACATTTATTTTGCGATAGTATCGATGGGAAAAATATCAATCAATATGAAGAAAAAAAAATCATCGATAGTATCGATATTTTGCCAACTCTAGGTCATAGTCATACCGTGCCAGTCCGCATAACTGTAATGCGCTTAAGTGAAAAATCCCGCTTAGTTAAAATTTGATTTGCAAAACAATATCTTGTCAATGGCAATGACTTCAAAATAGTGTTACTGAGCCGTGCTCTTTTCTAACTCAAATTATTTCAACCATTATTTGTACAATAGTGTAAATTGGCTTGGACTTATGTCTCATTGTTTAACTGGAAAATGCGGATGTAGAATATAGATAAAAGATATAGAAGCATTTTTTGCGTTTCACTTATACAGTTTCCACTTCAAGTACTACAGTTCCAAATTAGAACAACTTGTTCGAAAATACTGCATATTTGTTATTTAAGGCTAACCTGTACTTCGTATTGAAAGTGAACAAAAAACAGTTGGAAGTTGTTTGAAATTATTTGTACGAAACTTTAATAATATTTGAGTAACTCTTTGGAGGAAAATCATCGCTCAAGAGTCTTCTAATTCACCGTTTATCGTTTCTTTGCTTTAATTTCCACCTAACCAACTTCCCATTTGCAAAATGCAAATTTGCCCATGAACATTCCATTAAGGAATAGGGACAAACTACTCACATATCAATCGAGTGCTGTTCAATTTAAGTTTAATCCCAATGATAAGGGACCTCTTTTTTGAAGCCGAGTCCGAACGGCGTACCGCAGTGCCACAACTCTTTGGGGAGAAGTTTTTACATGGTTGCCATACCATTTTTATACCCTCCAACATAGGATGGGGAAATACTATTTTTTCAAATGGCATAGTTTCTAACAAATGTCGCCAGCATTAGAAAAGGATGCTGTTCTCCCCAAGGTTCGAACCCAGGCGTTCAGCGTCATGGGCGGACATACTAACCTCTGCGCTAAGGTGGCCTCCCGTCTCGATGGTCTTTTAACGCTATGTCTAAACGAGTGGACCAAGAGTTTTTGCTCTTTGTGCCTCGCCTTAAATTATTCGGAATGATTTTTTAAATGGATAAAGCCCGTCTCTCCGTCCGTATATATTTTTGGTCAAAGTACAAATTTTCTGGGGTTGCTTCCTCTCCTATTGCTAGCAGCATTAGTGAGGTTAATAGTGTCGCTCTGCGGACTTGGCAAAAAGGACCTTAAAACGGTCAGCACTCATAGATATGGGAAAATTATCCCCGCTGACGCTGGTTCTTAATGGGTTGTTCGTGGGCAAATTTGCATTTGTATTAGGGATCTCCGGAACCTCTTGAAGAGGTGGTAATAGCTACCACCGGTAAAATTTTTTTAATAACCCACTATTCCTAACCTAGTCATTCCGTTTGTAACATTTAGAAGTATTGATACGCGACACTTTAATGTATCTTTAATCGTCTTGACAATTAAAGTCGATCTAGCCATATCCGTCAGTCCCTCCGTCTGTCGAAATCACAATAGCGGTCGACCGAATTAAGATATCCGCTTTAAATTTTACACAGAGACTTTTTATTGATATAGGTCTTTTGGGATTGCAAGTCGGCCATATTGGTTCATATTTGGATATAGTTCCTATATAAACCGAGCTCCAGACTTGACTGCTTGAGCCTTTGGAAGCCGCAATTTTTGTCCGATTTGGGTGAAATTTTGCACGGAGTGTTTTGTTATGATTTACAAAAACTGTGTCCAAATCGGTCTATAATCTGATATTGCTCTCATATAGACCGATCTCCAGTTTTTACTTCTTGAGCCCCTGGTGGTCGCAATTGTTATCCGATTTGATTGAAATCTTACACATAGTGTTCTTTTAAGACTTCCAACAACTGTGCCCAGTACGGTTCAAATCTGTCAATAACCTGATATACGATTTGGCTTAAATTTTACACAATGTATTTTGTTATGACTTCCAACAACTATGTCAAGTACGGTCCAAATCGGTATATATGCTGATATAGTTCCCATATAAACCGGTCTTATACGGTCCTAGAAACTTCGATTTGTGCTGATTTTCAGAAACTTGATATATAAAGTACAAATATGTCTTCAGCTGAGTGCATTTGAGGATATTTTTTGCACAACCCATGGCGGTGGGTTTGCAAGATTCTGCACGGCCGAACTTTGCACATTTTTACTTGTTTTATTTCTCATCTTGATCTAATGCCAGGTGTTCGGCGCGATAGGCGAATACTAATCCATGCACCTCGTTTGTACGTCGAAGCTTTTGTTTGGGACTAGAATGGGACTTGTCAAAAATCAATTCAGATGTGGACAAACAGAGCTATAGTTGGCATATCATAGCCAAATAAATATTGTTCAAACAATATAACGTGGCAATTACTATCCGAGCGGTGCTTCTGGATTTATTTTATACACCATTTTTCTATGCTTGCTTATAAGTTTTACTTTGATAATAGACTTTATACAGCTTCTGCTTAATATAATCGTAAAGCCCTTTTTCAAACTTTAATAGCATTGCTTATGAGTGGCATATGTAAAACTGGAAATTTTGTAAGGCTGTTTGCAACAATTGTTTAAGATAGATTAGTTATCCATGTGACCCACTGTGCCTGCTTGCATCAATCCAATAGTGTGTCGTCATTGTCATTGCGATTGCCATTGTCATTTGTACATATGTACGCGCATACACATAGCTAAGATGAGCTGCAAAACACAAATTTTCTTTTTTCCTGCCACCTCTTATCTCATTTCATTTTCTTATCGCATCTCTTTAGAAATTACTTAGCGATGCTGATCGTTGGGCAAGACTCATTGCACGCCGTAGCTTCCGTTTGGCCGATCTGCGCCGAGAGTTCCGCGGCTGGAGCGGAAACCATGAGAAGCACTGCATCCTTCATAGTGTACTCTCACCTTTGCGCATTAAGTAAACTGAGCGCACCTAGCACCAGCTGACTTATGAAGAAGATAACCACCAATGATGCCCCGTTCTCGACGCATTGAACGTATCCATGCATGCCCCAACGCGTGTCAAAGAGAAAAACAGTCAATTCAACAAAACTGAGAAAGAAATGAGCTGAAGCTGACCAATCGACCAACCGACCTGTACCTCTTAGTTTTTTTTGCTCCTTAGTGCTCAAAAATAAGAACGACTATGGATAATCTCCAAGTGCAGATTTCCTACATTCTTTTTGTTTCGAAACCAAATACACAGAACTACTGAATCTTATGCTCGTTCCAAGACCAAATACATATTCCACATTCCTCGGCCCCCAACGAAATGCAAATCCCCAGTGGGGATTTTGTAAAATACTTTAATTAAAAATTTCTTTTTTTCAGAAAGATTTTATATTTAGACCATTTGTTTTAATGTGTGCCCATCCGGCTGCCGAAGATTCTTGTAGTTTCGGATGGCCATACAACCTGACTCTACTGTTACCAGAGAAAAGAAAAAATCAAAAAAAAAACAAATCCCACGATCTAAGCGAATTTTATTGCTTCTGTTATTATTTAAACCTTTTATATATATATATACGATGGTTATACATTATTTTTTGTAAATGTTATATTATATGCTATTAATTATTATCTACTTACTTGTATGTACTTGTACGCATTCATTCTCTGATCTTAAAAACGAAGAACAGAAAATTATGTAATAAAATAAAAAAAATAATTTTGTAAAAATAATGCCTCTTGTGCAGTTTTATTTTTAAAGATTTTGCTAATTGAGTTCTCCTTTTATTCTCACTTCTCTTCCGCATGTGACCTCTGTGTTCGCTTGTTGATGGTGAGCTTAGTTGAAGACACGAATAGCTCTGTTAGAGCGTCAACTAAGTGAAGAACGCAAAAAAGCGGAAGACCTGCAGTTCTCAATCGATGAGGCCACCTTCTGTGGCGATGAGTTGAATGTAAGGTTACGTTTTTTATGAACTTTTGAAGATATGCCCTCGAGCTATGGGTGTTGAACATTCCTCTGGTAGACTGATATTTTGCAAAAAAAAAAAAAAACTAAAAACCATTACTAGACGATAACGAGGTATTTAATGCGTCTTTAGCATATTTCTGACGTATGGACGATGGTATAATTTTTATGCTATTTTATATACGGACAAATGCCAGAATCAGTTAATCAACCAAACAATTTTCAAATTAATCCAAGTTTTTTTTCGATTAACACAATGTTAGAGAATATATTGAATTTTATGAATCTAAAAAAAATTGGACTTTGATGCTATAGAAATCATATCCAACCTTTACCATAACTTAGTTCCCATAATAATATTAAAAAAAATACAATTTTTTATGTGTTCGTATATTTTAGTTAAGTTACCATTAGTTAAGTCCCCCTAACACAATCGAGACAGGAGGGGATGGCATCGAAACGACAAGCCCTGTGTGGGTGGGTCACAAAGTTGGACTGGGCTAAAAGTGCGCGCCAATAGGGTAAGCACGAACTCAGAAAGTACTTTGACGGCAGCAGTTAGTGAAGAATCTAAGGAGAAATCGTCCACACCGCAAGTGCCCAGTGTGCTGAGGAAGAGTGGTTCCACAGCTTTCTCACCTGCCACTGGATGTGTACGGCAGCTCATCATGACAAGTACTAACGAATCTTGTGAGGATGAACTCCTGGTGGAGTCAGAAGACGAGGCTAACACAACATTGATGGAAGTTCTGAATCCTGACTATGGTCCGGTTTCTACAGATAAATCTACACCATTGTAGGGCCGCTTCGGCGGCACTTAAGGTCCTCCTGATGGCTGGGGCATTTGACGTGGTTCTTATCCAGGAACCATGGGTGTGTGGAGGAATGGTACGTGGACTAAGAATTCCGGGATTTAAACTTCTCAAGAGTACGGAGAATGGGAGACACAAAGCCTGTATTCTTGCAAAGGGTAGTCTAAATGTTTTTCTTCTTCCATCGCTAAGCACTAAAGATTTAGTAGTAGACAGCCTCGAAATAAATAAGTCTCATTACTGGCTGGCTTCCCTATATATGGCACACGATTAAGAGATGCCGCCTTAAGTCGCTGATTGAAGCTGCTTCTGTAGAGAAGAATAGCCCCATTGTAGGAAATGATACCAATGCACATCACCAGATATGGGAAAGTTCGGAAGTCAACGAAAGGGGTGAGCTGCTTATCGATTATATATTATAAGTTGCAATCTGGTGATTTGTAATAAAGGGCATAAACCGACCTTTATTACCAGGAGCAGGCAAGAGGTACTAGATATTACCTTTGTATCGGAAGATATAAGTGGAAGAATATCCGACTGGGAAGTGTTGGATGACCACAGCTTCTCTGATCATCGTAACATTAGTTTTAGCCTTGGAGAAAATACTGAAGTAGTGGTCCCTCCGCTAAACAGAAGAAAGGCGGATTGGGATAAATTTCGGCACAAGTTCTGCACCACTATCCCTTCTAGACTAGAAAAGGAAGTGGAAACTACGGAGGATATAGACATAGTGGTCAAGCGGATCACGAAGGCCCTGAATGACTCGCTTGTGCCAAGCCAAAGGGCAACAGCGACCGCCATGGTGGACCCCAGAGCTGGTAGGTCTAAGGAAGAACTGCAGAAAACTCTTCAACAGAGCAAAAGCCACAAGAGCACCACACGATTGGGACATCTATAAGGCTGAGCTCAGAAAATATAAGGGCGAGCTTAGAAAGGCTCAGAACAAATCCTGGGTAGAATTTTGCAGCTCCGTGGAGAATAGATCTGAGGCCTCTAGGCTAAGGAAGATTCTGTCCTCGAGACCTATTATGGTTGGGCATATCCAGAAGTCAGAGAATGTAAGGACAATGTCTAGTGAGGAAACACTAGAACTTATCGTTGATACACATTTCAAGGGAAATTCTCTAACGGACAAGGTGGCGCCAAAAGAGGTTGTCACTGATATGCATTCATCGGAGGCCATTAGGAATATTGTGTCTAAGCCAAAAATCTTTTGGGCGAAAAGAAGTTCGACTCCTTTAAGCCGCAAGGCCTTGATAATGTATCACCGGTTGAATTACAAGCTGTGTCCGATAGACTGGTTCCTTGGCTTAGGGAGATATACTCTGCATGTATCAGAATGTCATATACACATGTGGGATGGAGGGACACGAAGGTCATTTTTATTCTGAAATCACGAAAACCCTACCACAAGAAGTCGAAAGATTTTCTTCCTATTAGTCTGTCATCATTTATGCTGAAGACTCTTGAGAGGTTGATAGAAACATATCTTAGGGCAAATATCCCTGGAGATCGCCTGTAGCGACAGCAGCATGCATATAGTAAAGGCAAATCCACTGAAACAGCACTTCACAACCTAGTCGGCAACATAGAGGGTTCTCTAGCTGTCAAGGAATTTAGAATGGTAGCATTTCTTGACATTGAAGGTGCTTTCAATAATGTAAACCCAACGTCAATCATGAAGGAGTTGGAGTTTCAAGGCATAAACTCTACCGTAAGAAAGTTTATTAATAACTTACTTACTAAAAGATGCATTACGGCAGGCTTGGGATCTGTGGATCTAAAAAATGAGTCAGCAGAGGAACTCCTCAAGGAGGTGACCTGTCTCCTCTACTTTCGAATATAGCCATTAACAATATTATTATCTCTGAAAGAAAAAGGCTTAAAAGTGGTCGCGTATGCTGATGACGATTAGGGGAAAGTTTCCGAACACTCTAAGAGATATACTTCAGGAAGCTCTGCATGCAACAGCAAAGTGGGCTACCGAATGTGGATTGGGTATAAATCCGTGCAAGACAGAAGTAGTTTTTTTCGGCAGGAAATACAAGTTGCCTACAGTGGAACCTGTCTCCTTGGGTGGAGAGAATGTTCCATTTACAGAAAGCACAAAATACCTGGGGGTTTTCACGGACAGGAAATTGAACTTCAAATCCAACAATTTGGAAAAGGCAAGAAAGGCCACTTTTGCCCTATACACCTGCAAGACAGCCACTGGCAAAAGTTGGGAATTTTGACCGCGTGTCATGCATTGGGTATATACTGCAGTTGTCAGACCTATTATGCTATATGATGTTGTGGTCTGGTGGACGGCGCTTCAACAATCCACCTTCTACTCAATACTTAACCGGATCCAAAGGATGGCTTGTTTGTGCATTACAGCCGCAATGAGGACGACACCATCTGATGCACTGAATTTAATGCTACATCTTATGCCTCTGAACATTGTGGCTACCCAAATTGCAGCGACCATTGCCGTGAGGTTAAGGGAGCTTTATCATTGGTCATGTGGCGGCTACGGACACTGTGTTATACTTGATACCATATCCGATGTTCCAAACAGTGTGGAGTCGCTTTTTGATAAAAATTACTGTCGCTGAGTCTTTTTTTTGATAAAAATTACTGTACCACTATTCCTGATAGAACCGATTGGAACTACAATATCCCTGATAACAGAAGTTACATAGACTTCTATACGGATGGTTCCAAACTAAACGACCAGGTGGGCTTTGGGGTGTACTCTAAAGATCTAGAACTGGTCATATCGAAGAGGTTACCCGACCACTGCAGTGTGTATCAAGCAGAGATCCCTGCTATTAAGGAAGTGGTGGAATGGCTAAGATATAATGTCATTACGACGATTGGCATAAATATCTTCTCAGACAGCCAGGCAGCCATTAAATCTTTGGAGAACGTATTTCTGAACACAAAAACCGCCCTTGACTGTCGCAGATCTCTCAACGAGATGGCTGAACAGTATAAAATTCACCTGTTCTGGGTGCCGGGCCACAAAGATATCCCAGGGAATTCTAAAGCAGACGATCTTGCGAGACTAGGAACTACCTTACACACTCCAGGGACAGTGGAATCTGTGGGTATGCCTCTAGCAACATGTAATCTAAGTTCTCAGGACCATGCGCGAGAACGAATGATAGATGTCACAAAGAGGGGCTGTGGGCATTCCAAAACTATGTGGCCTCATCTAGACTTGAAGAGGTCTACTGCTTTGCAGTCATTAGCTAGAACAGACGACTCAGTCATTGTGTCCGTCATGACAGGTCACTGACAGACTGACTGACAGACAGGCAGACTGACAGACTGAAGGTTGCTGTAGGGACATCGAGGAAGAAGAACATAGAACACCTTCTGTGTGTGTGTCCCGCACTACCAGTTAGAAGGAGTTTCCCTTTACGTCCTCATTTCTTTGAGAACCTGACTGATTAGCGGATGTGAACATTCGCAAGTTATTGGGCTTTTTAAAGCGATCTGGATGGTTCAACGGTAGAAACTATTGGGTTGCCCAAAAAGTAATTGCGGATTTTTCATATAGTCGGCGTTAACAAATTTTTTCACAGCTTGTGACTCTGTAATTGCATTCTTTCTTCTGTCAGTTATCAGCTGTTACTTTTAGCTTGCTTTAGAAAAAAAGTGTAAAAAAGTATATTTGATTAAAGTTCATTCTAAGTTTTATTAAAAATGCATTTACTTTCTTTTAAAAAATCCGCAATTACTTTTTGGGCAGCCCAATAGAAGGCATCTTCCTTCTTCTGTTCCTGTGGTATCACAATGGACGAAAACGTCTAAGTGAGTCTGATGGCAGACTGCCACTTAAACCTAACCTACCATAAGGAATTTTTTATTTACCCATTAAGCTGATTTTTCTCCATACAAATATTATCGCCGTTTATTAAAAGATACATATGTTGTCATCATTCACTTTGAATGAAAAAACTAAAAGAGGAAAAATGCAACATCATATTTATTAAATTCTGAAATGGCAAAATTGCTAAGATTTTTAATAAAATTTTAATAATTGTTTGTTTTGTTGACATTTGATGATTTCGGTTGTGTGTCAGTGCTGACAACGTTGAAGTACAAAGTATTTAACGGGAAGAGCGTTTTATTTATTCACACAGCTACACTGGTAAATAAAACAAACCAATAGATGGAGCAAACTGTTTAATTATTTCAGTTTTTGAGTTTAAGTAGAAAAATAAATGAGTTTACTATTTTGAATACATTAAACATGCAAAGTCAGGTACATGCGTTGAAGCGCGACACAAAAAACATGTTTTTCTTATTTTTGAGTGGAAAAATTATTATTTTAAAAATCGTATACTATTCGACATCATGCTTCGGGAGCTTTTTCAAGTAAACAAAATATGAAAATTTTACAATGCACTGAAAAAAAGTTATAGCAAAATATTTTTTGTAGCGGCGTTACGATTTGATCTGTCGCCAGAAATTTAATTCAAACACCTAAATTTTTTTAATTTTAACAAAACAAAAACAATCTTAATATCGTCTGAAATTTTGTTTCGAGTTCATTATAACCCATGTCATTTGACTTGTGGAGCCCCCAGAGGTTCTTAATATTGATCCGATTTGGCTAGAATTTGGTAAAAAATTAATGCGACCCGAATAAGCCCACAGATAAATATAGCTGCTATATAAGCACATATTCTAATTTTTCCATTTGATCACATTACTTTGCTCATCAACGCATGGGTTAGTTTGAAGAGAGGGTGCAGGTATAAATCCATCCCATGCCACTATGGGCATACACCTAAGCCAGTATTCGGTTTGTTGTGCGCTCTAAATATTATATTGTAACCTTGAAAAAGAAAATCTCAGTAAGACCTCCGTGCTACTGAAAAAATCCTCAATTGTTTTCCATAACACGCCCATAAGTTTCGGTGTCTGTAAGCCGCGAAAGCCTTGCAATGACATAGGAAATGCTCCAACGTCTCATCATGCCATAAATTTCGTTATGATAAAACTTTCTTCAATCTCATTATTAAAAGATTACGGTGTCTCAGTAATTCCCGTCGTATGCTGTAGAAAAAGCCTTTTCTTCAAAAGCCTTAACATGTCCTCCATTTTCTCTGCTCTCACACCTATGTCGTCTACTAACGTTTCAGTTGACATGGGTCTTTAAGAGAAGTTTTTTTTCTTGGTAAGAAGAAGTACGGTCCAATGATGCCACCAGCCCATAAACCGCACCAAACTGTGCCTTTTTCTGGATGCATTTATAACTCTTCACGCTGATCTTCAGTAAAAAATCACCATTCTGCTTATTTACGTACGGATTGAGCCAAAAATGAGCTTCGTCGCTGAACACAGTTCTTCGATAAAGAATTGGATCTGCGGCCAACTTTCCAAGAGCCCATTCACTAAAAATTCTTCGTTGGGGTTCGGCTTAATTCTTGCACCAGCTGTATTTTGAAAGGCTTCACACCTAAATCCTTCCGAAAAACTGTCCACGTTGTTAAGTAACAGAGGCCCAATTGCTGCGAACGGCGACGAATCGATAATTGATGGCCATCATTAACACTGGCGATACAGCTGCGATATTTTCTTCAGTTCGCACTCTATGTAAGCGTGTTGGTGTTGGTTTAATGTCCAACAATGTAATTTTGGTGCGAAATTTAGTCACAATAGCCCGATTAGCCACTTAAGTGGGTCGATTAAACTGACCATAAAATGGAGGAAGCTCGCATAACAGAGCACGCATTTTGATAATAAAATTCAATAATTTGCAAGCGTTGTTCGTGGTTAAATTATAGACCAAAATGAAGATGTTTGACAGTTAAACAAAACAAGAAACGTGCGTGAGCCGTTTAAACCAGTGTTGTCAAAAAGAAAATTAGCTAAAAAATCACCCTTTATATAGCTGCTATATAGACCGATCTCCCGATTAAGGGTTTTGGCCCATAAAAGACATATTTTTCAACCGATTGTGCTATAATTTGAATCTGTGAGTTCTATTCCACCTCTCAAAGCCCGTACCGAATATGATCAAAATCAAAATACCATATTTGAATATAGCTACCATATGACCGATCTTTCAATTTTGGGTCTCGGGACGATAAAATATATATTTGCTATCCGATTTCGCTGAAATTTGGAACATAAAAAAATATATTCAAAAACTAAACTGTTTCCAAACAATCTATGAATCCAATCGGGTCATATTTTCGTATAGCCTTTAGAGCTCTCTAGACCTTTTTTCGTTATCAGGTTTGTATATTGTTTTTCTAGGTTATGGGTAATTTAACAAAATTATAGTTAAGTTATTTCCATTTCCCTCTTACCCATTTCCCTTCATTTAGTAACCGTTGAGCGGAGCGGACGTGTTTTCGTTGCGCTTCTCGAAAAAAAAATCCATATCTCGGAATAGGTACCTATTACGAAAAATTTTAAAGCCTCTCAGGTGTAGGCCAATAGCTGCGGTGGTAGCATCAGACCGTAGCATATTGTCCTCCCCTCCTATAGGTGTGAGTGCCTTGGCACTTGCCTCGGAGTAATGCTTCAAACGCACAACCAGTCGTCAGACTAAACAATGAGGAAAAGACGGGTTAACCAGAGGGATGCACAGTTCGTCTCCAGCCTTTAACCAAGGTAGGGTTTCTGATTCAGATTCAGACAGCGACAGTGTCAACGAAAAAGTCATCGCAGCCGAATCGAGAGATGAGGATAGCGGAATGACGATAGAAGTGAGCGATGGCTTTGCTCAGCTCACAAGTAGACCGAGACAGCGATCGCGTGCAGCGCAATCGGGCGAAAGTGCAGGATGCTGGAAGGGTTAGAACTGACATTCTAGGCACTTCTACGGAAGCTGAAAAGAGAATCAGATCTCTCAAAGAGCATAACACTGCCAAGACGCTGACGAAGAAAAGTACCCGCTTTCAAGTACTCTGGGAAGACCAAGCGTTGGTTAAGTCTCTGTGACAAGTTTGGCTAAAACTAATGGCATGGCGTACTACGGGGCCATGGCCGTCTTTTTCAAGATTGGGAAGACTAGGAGAGGCAATCACCTTATATTGACCCATCAAGCGGACAGGGGCCGACGAAGAGACAATCACCGACACTATCAATTTTGGGTAGACTAGGATAAGCAAAGATCCTAATACTAAAAAATCAGGCAGTTGGCGAGAAACCCTTGACAGCCTAACGTACAGGGACCCGACGTCGGATCCATCAACGACTTTCCTATGATGGAAAAAGATCCTAATGCTGAAACATTAGACAGTGCAGTGACATAGAACTCAATGCCGCCTAACGCCCGGGAACCGACGTTGAGACCATAACCTACTTCCAAGAAGCCCATTTACTCAAGATTTGAAAGACTAGTATAGGCAAAGATCCTAATATTGGAACATCAGGCAGTGCAGGGATGATAGACTAAATACAGCCTAACCACGATGATGGAACCATTACCGACTTTCTCAAGATTCGGAAGACTTGAATAGGCAAAGATCCTAGTAAAGGGTGATTTTTTTGAGGTTAGGATTTTCATGCATTAGTATTTGACAGATCACGTGGGATTTCAGACATGGTGTCAAAGAGAAAGATGCTCAGTATGCTTTGACATTTCATCATGAATAGACTTACTAACGAGCAACGCTTGCAAATCATTGAATTTTATTACCAAAATCAGTGTTCGGTTCGAAATGTGTTCATTCACCGTAACGTTGCGTCCAACAGCATCTTTGAAAAAATACGGTCCAATGATTCCACCAGCGTACAAACCACACCAAACAGTGCATTTTTCGAGATGCATGGGCAGTTCTTGAACGGCTTCTGGTTGCTCTTCACTCCAAATGCGGCAATTTTGCTTATTTACGTAGCCATTCAACCAGAAATGAGCCTCATCGCTGAACAAAATTTGTCAAAATTTGAACACATTTCGAACCGAACACTGATTTTGGTAATAAAATTCAATGATTTGCAAGCGTTGCTCGTTAGTAAGTCTATTCATGATGAAATGTCAAAGCATACTGAGCATCTTTCTCTTTGACACCATGTCTGAAATCCCACGTGATCTGTCAAATACTAATGCATGAAAATCCTAACCTCAAAAAAATCACCCTTTATTAAAACATCAGGCAGTGCAGTGGTGGGAAACTCAATACAGCCTTAAGAACAGGGAGCAGACGATGAGATCATCACCTACTCGCAAGAAGCCCATCTAATGGAGGACCAATAAATGAGGTCATCCAGATAAACCTCCACCAGAGCCAGACAGCTACTCATGCTCTGATGGAGAATATCAGCAAGGACAAGATTCATATTGCCTTAATTCAGGAGCCATGAAACAAAGTTTCTGGACTGAACCATATCAGCTACCAATTCTTCTATGCTAACACTGGTATTCGGTCGAGGGCCTGTGTTATTTGTCATGAAAATTTAAATTATGTATTTTCACTAGAGCTGGCAACGTCGGATGGAACGGTGATGCGACATGGAGACGGTGGAAAATACCTGGCATCACTTTATATGCCTTTCGACTCTCCGACAAGGCCACCTACGTCGGAGCTGCAACGGTTGGTGAGGAAAGCAAAACAGACAGGAAATGAGGTACGAACTCTCCCCACATTTGGTTGGGCAGTACCAACATTAATAAGCGTGGCCCAGCCCTGGCAGATTTCTTGAATACTACCGACCTAATAACACATAATATTGGTAACACCGCCACCTCTGTTAATAGAATTAGGGAGGAAGTTTTTGATTGACAATATGTTCGTAAAATCTTATCAATGAGGTTCAAGATTGAAAAGTCTCCATGGAGCATTCCTTCTTCGACCATCGCTACATAAGGTTTGGAATAGCAAGGCCAGCGCCGAATCCGATAAGCTTCCGTAATAAGTTGAAAACAAACTGGACAAACTTCGGAAGACTACTCAGAAGAAGACTTGGGCAACATAATTTAGATTGTCCAAGCATAGAAGACACTGACGACAATGGCAACAGGATTACGACTGCACTAGTGGAGTCTTAGTTGTCCACTTCGAGAAAGGAAATCAGCCCAAGAAAAAACTTGTAAAACCGGGGAAATTCGCAACATTGGGAAAATGTCCGCAGAATTTATAAGATTGCCAGAGCATGCATCCTAGAAGCTTTTCTGTCACCAGGTCGATATCATTAATCACGCAGCCAAGATGAAAAAGTTTCTCTCAAAAACCCATGTCCAAACAGAAACGTTAGTAGATGACATGCGAGTGAGAACAGAAATAACGGAGGACATGTTGAAGCTTTTGATGGAAATGCATTTTCTGCAGGAAAAGACGGGAATCACTGAGACACCGGAATCTTGGAATAATAAGGTTGATCGAAGGTTTATCATAACGGAATTTATGGCCAAGGAAACCTTCAAACCATTTAAATCACCCTGACCTGATGGAATATTTCCGGCGTTACTACAAAAGAAGGCCGACTATCTGGCGTCTCATACTTCGAATGCCTAGTAGGGGGCAAGGATGGTGTTTATACCCAAGCCCGGCAAGGCAAGTTATGCGACACCAAAGGCCACCTTACGTCCTTTCTACTCAAAACCACTCCTTTGCGTGACTACCATAAATGATCTATAACGCTTGCTGATTGAGGAGGGATTTGAACCCATCTGCTATGCAGACGATGTTATAATACATATTTGAGGTAAGGAGCCGAACCAGCTATGCAGAAGGGCCTAAAAAGTATTGCACATGGCATATGACAGGGGTCTCAATGTTAAACCAGAGTTGACTAAAATATGCCTGATCACGAGGAAGGCGAAGGCAAACAATTTCGATATCTGACAAGGTCAAATGCTAAGGAAACTTAATTGGAAGTGTCACATTCAGGTGCGTACTGAAAAGTCTCACAGATGTTGGGCACTATTTAGGGTAAGGCAGCCACTGCGGCTATGAGACTTAAGGCGATGGGAGAATGGATTGATGATGGGAGAGGTTCATACCATAGCAGTATAATCGAGGCGACGATGGGAAACCTGGTGGGAAGGAAAAGATTTCCGATCGGAAACCTGAGACGATACTTGAGGTCAAGTGCGAGGCACTGCTGCTAGCGGCACAGTCTTAGAATGACGGAACCCTAGTATTGCCATCTGGAAGATGATTTTACACGGATGGATCAAAGCTAGGGGACAGACTGGGCCTGGGGGTCTACATTGAGAACCCAGGGACTGAGATCTGCTTTAGACTGCCTGACTATAAAACGATCCTGCAGACGGTGATCCGAGCTATCACGGAATACGCGGGTTGGTGTGATGCTTACGCGAGGACGTCGAGTGTGAACACTTTTACGGACAATAAATTTACCATAAGGGCAATAACAACCAGGCCGCTAAGGTCACAAACAGTCTTGCAGTGTAAAAAGGATATTAACGCCTTCTCTGAGGATGCCACAATCCGCATCGTTTAGGTGTCGGACTATAACAGAGTAAGGGGAAATAAAGGGGCAGAAGATTTGGCGGTGAAGGCCAGAGGACTGCCGTCAATAAACTTGGTTAACCCGAAGCCTTTCGGGTCGACGCAGTCTGAGGTAAGGGCGTGGACGACAAACACGCATGTAACACTGTGGAACAGCGAAACAGTGGGTAGGACGACGAAAATTCTATGGGGTTTTTCGGATCGTGAGAGGACGAGGCTATTACTGAAAGGAAGTAAAAAGGAGGTCAGTATAGTTTTTGGTATCATAACGGCACACATAGGACTACGAGCTCGCTTATGTAAAATCGGTGCGGCAAGTGATAGCATGTGTAGGACATGTGGGGAAGATGATGAGACGTTGGAGCATTTCCTATGGCTTTTCCCGGCTTTCGCGCCAAAATGGTAAAAGTTTTACTATTTTTTTATGAAAAATACATTACACATAAATGTCCCATACCCTTATTGTTCTCTATTGAATTAATGCAAATTTTAAAATATATTAAGTGGAGATATATATCCCATTCGTCCTCAAAGGACGACAACAACAACAACAACACTATATTCGCAGCTCTAACAATCGCAAAGACGTTCGCCTGGAAGAAACTGCATTCGTCTTTCATGAGAGACATCTATTTGTAGTCCTGCGCATTGGATTCCACATTCGGTTCCACTATGCATATTCGATCCATTTATAAAGATTTTAAGGCTTGGGACTTTCTCAACCTTTCTGTCAATCCGCCTAGGTAGGTGTTAGCACATGCAGGCTACTATCCACCATTTTCACCCTTGTTAGGCAGTCAGTCTGCCGGTTGGCTATAACCCCGTCAAGCTGAAGCTGACCAAATTGTGTCAACCTAAACAACGTCCGCACGGCCGATTTTCTGACGTATACTCCAAGGGCCTGGCCCCTGTTGTACCCAAAGTCCCACTTATATATCTCAAATTCACCCCATTCAACGGCACATGCGACACGTACTCAGTTACCGGCTACAAGGCATGGACATAGGTCTGATACTTGCGTATGGGGATTGCAATCCCTGGCCATGGAGGGTCTGGATCGTTGCGGTACATAGAACCCATCGCTGTGGGGACACTGGAGGCGGTTGCTAGATCGGAATAATCTTAGAAATAATTTATGTATCGACTTATATCGAGTGGGGCTACATCAACAACAACAACTAGCCAGAGCTGGTCACTCCACTGCCGAGTACATCCAGTTCGTCAATCTAAATCGCAAACTCCATGTGCTACCAATGAACCCTAGACTTCATATTCAAGCCACAGTTCAACTAACTATCCAAAATAACTCCCAAAAAATATTGCCGAATTAGAGAGCACTATGGAGGACGCAACAGTCTGAACTCAGGCACCTTCTTCCTAGGTATCTAAACTTGCAACAAGAAGTCTATTTATTCGATTTTTTTCGACTTTTTCCAAAAAGGCAAAGGTCGATTTTTCAACTTTCCAATTTTGTTTTTTGAAAAAATTGGATTTTGCAAAAAAAAAAATTGATTCTCCAAAAGATCAAATATATGACATTCGCAAACAAACTAATTTTCAAAGTACCTTATAGTGCCTTTAAAATCCCAAAATGTATTATGAATATTCGGGTTTAGGTTTTTTGTAATGCTTTAAATTTTTATATTCCTATAGTGTATTACGGATACAGAGGGGGCGAATATATTTGTGAGGGATAAAACCCTTTACCTTAATGAAGGATTGTCAGATTAATGGATTGGTGCCTTCTTCATTCAATACTCCAAAACTTAAATGTAACTTAAACGTCAGAGATCACTCTAAATTGAAAACGCATTTTAGGACAAAATCGTAATATTTCTGTACATAAATTGTGCTTTCCATGTTGAAATTATTGGTTGGTCAAATTCAGGAACACCATTAGGCTCAATTCTTGTGCGATACCCCCGATCGTATGTTCAAGTTCTATGAAAGTTGTTTCAGTGGCAAAATCTTAATTGGAGGCGATAAAGAAATTAATTATTATACCCACCGCCGAAGAATTGGGGGTATATTTATTTTGTCATTCCGTTTGCAACACATCGAAACATCAATTTCCGACCCTATAAAGTATATTAATCCTCCCTTCGACATCCTTCTTCAATTTGGACAAGATCGGTCCAGATTTTAATATAGCTGTTATATAGACCGATCTCTCGATTTAAGGTTTTGGGCCCATAAAAGGCGCATTTATTGTCTAATGTCGCCGAAATTGGGGACAGCGAGTTAAGTTAAGCCCCTCGACATAATTCTGCAATATGGCACAGATCGGTCCAGATTTGGATATAGCTGCCATATAGACCGATCTCTCGATTTAAGGTTTTGGGGCCATAAAAGGCGTATTTATTGTCCGATTTCGCCGAAATTTGGGACAGTGAGTTGTGTTAGGCTCTACGACATTTTTCTGAATGGTCCAACATGGTCCAAATCGGCCCAGATTTGGATATAGCTGCCATATAGACCGATATTTCGATTTAAAGTCTTGGCTCTATAAAAAGCACATTTATAATCTAATTTCACTGAAATTTGACAGCGACTTATGTGAAGCTTTTCCAGACCCGTGTCGTAAACGGTTCGAATCGGTTTATATTTAGATATAGCTACTTGGAAGACCAATATTTTATTATAACTAATTGAACAATGACTTGTACTTCTCAATATTTGGTCCAAATTTCGATATAGCTGCTATAAGGTATTCATTTTTCACCGGATTTTGACGAAAGTTGGTTTACATATATACCCGAGGTGGTATGTCTCCAAAGTTCAGCCCGGCCGAACTTAACGCCTTTTTATTTGTTTCCACTGCGAAAAGTGGAAATAAGTTCACAACGTATTCCTGTATAGCAGGAATACTGTATTTTACATACCGATTTTTACGATCAATGTCTCATTTTGTTCATAGGTTATGTGGATTTTCGTGAAATTTATAAGACTTGACACATTTTTTCGTTTTGGATTTGTATGATTTAATAATAATAGGCAAAAGTTTATTGATTCTTGCAACAGGAATTTATTTTTAAGAAAAAAAGTCAAAGATGGGTTTCTACCGGGTTGTTGTTGTAGCCACATTTTCATGTGGAGATCGCGAACCTCGTCATCCTTTTGCAAGTGAGCAAGCTCGTTCCAGTCCAAACGACCGATCGCCGCGGGAACAGGGCGGCCATTGGTTATTTAAAGACGCCAATAACTTGCCTTATCACATCGAGCATCTTAGGCACTCAGTATTTGTGCAAGAGCCGTTGCCGCCCGACCACACACTGGGACTCTCCGCTCGATACCGCTGATAGTCCGCGACTGGCGTTGCAGCTACTCCGTATGGACCATTCCACTATCAGCAACCTGTGGACGCGCCCGGTAACTCATTTAGCTTCTCGTAGCGGCAATGAACACCACACAGATTATATCTCAATGTTCCGGCCTGTATGGTGCTCCCAGCTATCCCGTGCCGGGTTATACTGGGTAAATATCCAATGTTTGTGTATTTATTGGGTAAATACCCAAATATATATCTGCGACCATATGCCTTATGTTCATGACAGACGATCTAGCCATATCTGTCCATACGTCCATACATATCTGTCCTGTGGAACACACGAAAGCAACTAAGCGAATAAATTAATTCGCTTGAAATTTGGCGCTAATATTTACTTGTCATCGGTATGCTTGAAGGATTGTAAATGGGCTAAATCGGTTCATGTTAAGATATAGCGTCCATATAAACCGATCTCCATTAGAGTGCGCAATTTCAATCAGACTGGGCTGAAAATTTTGTTAACGGTTTCTTTTATGGCCTCCGATTCAATCTTTTTTACCTTCTTAGCTTCTAGAAGACGCAGTTCTTATCCGAAATTTAAATTTTGCATAATAATGTCTAACCTGATATAGCTCCCAAATAAAAAGATTCCAATTTTACTTCCTAATTTTCTACCTATTTTTTTCGACGAAATTACGAATTTCGACCAAATCCGCACATATTGTGACAATCGTAGAGGATATCGCATAGTAAATTTTTTTAGAAGATTGTTTGAAAAATGACCTTGGAAGGCCCCTTGCATTGAAAATCGGGAGAAATATAAAGGATGATTTTTTTGCTATTATCTTTTTGGCAACACTGGCTTAAACAGCTCACGCGCATTTCGTGTTTTGTTTCACTTTCAAACATCTTCATGATTCGTCTTACAAACGAACAACTTTTGCAAATTATTGAATCTGATTATCAAAATGTGTGCTCTGAGCATTGAGCGGACGAAGCCCATTTTTGGCTCAATGGGTACGTAAATAAGTAAATAAGCAGAATTGTCGATTTTGGAGTAAAGATCAGCCAGAAGCATTTCAAGAGCTACCAATGCATCCAGAAAAAGTCACAGTTTGGTGCGTTTTATGGGCTGGTGGCATCATTGGACCGTGCTTCTTCACAGATAATGTGAATCGTAACGTAACTGTGAATGGTGAGCGCTATCGTGAGATGATATCCAAGAGCTTGACCTGCATGACATGTGGTTTCAACAAGACGGTGTCACATGCCACACAGCACGCGTAACAATGGACTTATTGAGAGACGAGTTCGGTGAACATTTTACTTCACTTCAGGACCGTCCAATTGGCCGCCTAGATCGTGCGATTAAACGCCTTCAGACTATTTTTTGTGGGGCTATATAAAAGCTCTTATCTATGCAGACAAGCCTGTTTCAATTGTTGCATTGAAAGACAACATTGAAGCATTTATTCGTGAGATACCGGCCGAACTGTTGGAAAGAGTATGCCAAAACTGGACTAAGCGGATGGACCATTTGAGGTGCAGTCACGGTCAACATTTGCATGAAATAATCTTCAAACATTAAATTTTATGGACCGTACTATCGATTTGTCTAAAGATTTCATGAATTTTTCTGAATTTTATGTTTTTTTTAACTTTTCTATAACTCTTTACAAAATTTTAGATTAAATGAAAAACATAACAATTCGTCTATAGTTTGGCGGTGCAGTTCTACTAACCGATTTAAATAAGGGAACAATAAAAATTCTTTCCAAATTGGTGGTAAATAGCCAATATCCAGAGCCTTATTAAACATTATAGAGATAGGAAGTATACAATTTTCTGCACAGTATGTAAGAATACGCGAACGGATTCTATCCTGGACTGGGACCGTTGTGTCTTTTAGGCATTTCAGATTGCGTAACACTGTTGTTACATCTAATAATGGAACAGTAATAGTCGAAAATGCCGAAATACACCAGTGATAGTGGTGTGTAGCATACATATATACTTTATCAGAATAGGTTGTTTTAAAAAATGAACATATATATTAGAAATCCCAATATCATCATCTGCAACATCTTTACCGAAATGTGAACTCTTTGGACAATTATTAGATTGACGCTTAGATTTTTTGAAACCATAAAAAGGTTTAGGACTAGATATCAATTCATTCTTCATTCTCGATATATAGTCATGATATAGTCTTTTATTCAAGATCGTATATCCCGATCTTATGACGGAGTAATTTAAAAAGTCCGAAGAAGAACCATTTTTTGTAAATCGTTTGTAAAGCTTATTATTAATATTTTTTAATCTTGATAAAGTAGCAGAATTCCACGGCGATCATCTTATCTAATGACTCCAAAGATTAGAGTATAGTGCAATGTCAACATAGTGAATTGGTTGTAGTCTGTTTTGGAATAACAATAGCTAGTTTCATCCAGAAGAGGACACTAAGGAAAATTGTACCTTTATTGTGGGATGATATTCATCCTCAGGGTGGACTAAAGCATCGCATGGAAAAACAAAAACTTGTGATGATGAGTTACGAATATAAGATCGAGAAGTTTACCAAAAAGTTGTTAAGCCGCAACTGAATAATGGACCAATACATTGGTTAGTACTTTCACTAGTTGCAGTATGTAAAATATAATTAGTGTCTGGACTACAAGTCCATTTTATGTTTGGCAAATTAAAATCTCTGAGAGCAATTAAGATATCGTTAGACTTTGCTGATTCAAATGCACAAAGAATATACGATGTATGCTTGACATATATATCAACACTCGAACTGCATGTGGTGTAAAATGTTAAATTCTTAAGAAAAACTCTAACAGCGATCATTTCAGTATCAACCGACAAGGGAAGAGAGATTTCTTCTGCTGTAAATCAAGAAGACACAGCTTTAAGCACCCCTTCTCCTCTACTTTTGAAACAATCATACGATCACGTCCAAAAATTTGAGACTGTTGTCATTAAATTTCCCTTTCATATACATTATTTTGGAGCCAGGTCTCAGTGAATGCAATTATATCGTGATTTAAATCAAAACTATCAATAAATAGGAGGCCACCGTAGCGCAAAAGTTAGCATGTCCGCCTATGACGCTGAACGCCTGAGTTCGAATTCCCCTCCTAATGCTGGCAACATTTGTGCGCTACTATGCCATGTAAAACTTCCCTCCAAAGAGGCCTAATGCTGGCAACATTTGCGAGGTACTATTCCATGTAAAACTTCTCTCCAAAGAGGTGTCGCACTGCGGCACGCCGTTCGGACTCGGCTATAAAAAGGAGGTCCCTTATCATTGAGCTTAAAACTTAAATCGGACTGCAATCATTGATATGTGAGAAGTTTGCCCCTGTTCCTTAGTGGAATGTTCTCGAAAATTTTGCATTTTATCAATAAATAGGGGGATAACTTAGAATGTAAGCCTCTAACATTTTGATATACAATGCAAATATCTTTAACAGTAGGTGTTACAATTAGTTTTTTGAATGAGTGTTTGACAAATAAACTAAATCAGATTTTTGAGTACCCCTGTGAATATATTCGTGAATTACAGCTTCAGGAGGCCAGATAGGTGGATTAACAATTGCTTCACAAATATCTTCAGGAATCTTCATCATTTTAAAAGAAATCTTACTGCGTTTTACGGCATATTAAGATTTGAAGACCTTAATCTCATGAATAGCTTTCAGCAGCAAATCGGGCAATAAATATCGTTTTCTTCGGTACGACAACATTAAGTTTTAAGGGCGATCAAAAATTGATTCGTGGCTGACGGAAATTCATTGGTTAATTTGTTGACATCGGTAGTTTGTAAGGTGGATGAACTTGTAGAGGGAGTATCCAGAAGAGTGATTTTCGGAACAAGTGGAACATTTGCTTCATCGTTTGGCGCAGTACGGACAGAAATATCAGACGGCTTCTTTCTTTTAGGTAAAGAGTCAGAAATCGAATCTAAATTAAATTCAACGGATATTTTATTAAATTCCAAACGTGTCCGATTTACAACAGCACTAACGTAGGCCTTTATTTTCGCGCATTTGTTGTGATAAGAGTCAAGACAAAGCCAGCATGATACCATAGAATCTACAGACAAGATTTTGCAGTTAACCTTTGAACAGCTCATTCTAACAAGTTAGTTACTTTGCCTGCAGGGTTCTTTAATTCAAGATGATTTTTTGTAAAACCTTTATCATAAATATGGAAAAAGAGCATTGGGCACAATGTTAAAGAAAAAGCCTTTATGTAGGAGGAACAGCTATTATATGAAGAATATCAGCCAATATACGACTTAACAACGTCAACTCACAACAAGGATTACAATCACTTTAATTTAGAAACACACGCAGGTTCAACTTATTGAATTTTTTATTGTGCAATTTTCCTTTAAAGCGAATAATTTATCGCTTTTAGAGAGCGAATGAAAAGGCTTGTGAAACAAAGTGCCTGGTATTTTCTGAAAAACTTGTTAGTTTCCCAAATTTTTGTTTCTATCTTATGTTATCTAATCAACTAATAAAATAATGTTTCAAAAATGGTATTTTTTCTTAAAAAATTTTATTTATAAAAAGGGTGTAAAATTTGCTACCACCTCACAAAGTACGCAAAAAATTTCACCTCACCAGTTAAGGGCTAAAATTGGTAGAAATCGGTGCTCTTATATGATTATGAAAGCTAACTTTAAAGTTATCCCATGTTAACTTAATAATCTTACATTTTGGTTTCCATTCGCCAAAATAACAAGTTCGTAAACCAAAAAATGTATATCGTTTATATTGTCGGAGCGGAGCGGTTTTGGAGAATGGAAACCACTCCGCTCCGGCAAAAGTATGTCTTCTCAGCTCCGCTCCGAATATCTGCTCAAAACAGCCTTTCAATTAACAGTTCAAAGTTAACCTGTCCCAGGGAATTCTAAAGCAGACGAGCTTGCGAGACTAGGAACAGGGACACTGGAATCTTAAACACTCCAACGACACTGGACTCTGTGGGTATGCCTCTAGCGACATGTAAGTTAGGTTTTCAGGGCCAGCCCCGAAGGGCAACGAATAATAGGCGGTCACAAATAGGGGGCTGTGAGCATTCCAAAACTATGTGGCCTCATCTAGACTTGAAGAGGTGGACTACTTTGCTGTCATTGGCTAGAACAGACGTCTCAGTCATTTTGTCCCTCAGGACAGGTCAGTGTCTAATCGGAAAACATTCTGACAGTCTGAAGGTTGCCAGCAACGACTTTTGCAGAAGCTGTGGGAACATCGAGGAAGAAGAGACTATAGAACACCTTATGTGTGTGTGTCCCGCACTAGCAGTTAGAAGGAGTTCCAATTTAGGTTCTCATTTCTTTGAGAAGCTGTCTGATTTAGCGAATGTGAACATTCGCAAGTTGTTGGGCTTTTTAAAGCGATCTGGATGGTTCAACGGTAGGAACTAGAAGGCATATTCCTTCTTCTGTTCCTGTGGTATCACAATGGACGAAAACGTCTAAGTGAGTCTGATGGCATACTGCCACTTTAACTTAACCTAACCTAACCTGTTCCAGATTTCCCGGAACTACCTTACACGCTCTAGGGGATCTGCAATACCGTTAGTGAATTCGTAGAGATAAGGACCGAAGGCCAACGCATGACGGATGGTCACAAATTGGTGGCTGGAAACGACCTAAGATTATGTGGCCAATTCTAAACTTGAAGATCTCTATCACTTTGTTGGGATTTTCCAGAAAACAAATCTCACTCATCGTGTCCGCCATGACAGGTCACTGTTTGCTTGAGAAACATAGTGGTAGAATCTGTTATATATAAAACATCTATCAACTCTGCAATTTGAGTGGAGTGCGTCCAGGATAAAGGCTGGAACTCCGTTTTCGCGATTACTTGTTTTAGATAATAGTTTTTTAAGCAAAGCAAACTTGCTGACTTCTTTCAGTAGGACATTCCCTCATTACTCATTTCTGGAAAATCTTAATTAAACTATTATGTGACCAATAAGATTTCATGTTTCAAAAAGTAAATCGCGAAAAACGTGTGTTGTCAACTGTGAAAAACGAACATAGTACCGACCCTAATCTGATTGCAAATTGATTAAGATTGGTTGGGCCATGAACAGATGACGTAAGTCTAATGGTCTCTAGCTGCAAGCGGAAAACACATCAAACGCATTGGCGTCAATCCCAGACCAAAAGCAATTAAGGTGCTATGGGCGTCATTAGGTCTCCCTCCATGAATGGCATTCACTCGGTAATTCTGTACCCTCGACAATGCTGTTACAAACTGCCTGATAAGCTGCTTGATTTTTTTTGGAATCATAGCAGCCTACTCTTAAATACTGTTCGTTTTTATACCCTCCACCACCATTAAATACTGTTCGTTTTTATACCCTCCACCTCGATAAATACTGTTCGTTTTTATACCCTCCACCATAGGATGGGGGGGTATACTAATTTCGTCATTCTGTTTGTAACTACTCGAAATATTCGTCTGAGACCCCATAAAGTATATATATTCTTGATCGTCGCGACATTTTATGTCGATCAAGCCATGTTCGTCCGTCTGTCTGTCCGTCCGTCTGTCTGTCTGTCCGTCCGTCTGTGTGTCGAAAGCACGCTAACTTCCGAAGGAGTAAAGCTAGCCACTTGAAATTTTGCACAAATACTTCTTATTAGTGTAGGTCGGTTGGTATTGTAAATGGGCCATATCGGTCCATGTTTTGATATAGCTGCCATATATACCGATCTTGGGTCTTGACTTCTTGAGCCTCTAGAGTTCGCAATTCTTATCCGAGTAGAATGAAATTTTGCACAACGCGTTTTGTTATGATATTCAACAATCGCGCCAAGTATGGTTCAAATCGGTCCATACCCTGATATAGCTGCCATATAAACCGATCTTGGGTCTTGACTTCTTGAGCCTCTAGAGTGTGCAATTCTTATCCGATTGGAATGAATTTTTGCACCACGTATTTTGTTATGATATCCAACAACTGTGCCAAGTATGGTTTAAATCGGTTCATAACCTGATATAGCTGTCATATAAACAGATCTTGGGTCTTGACTTCTTAAGCCTCTAGAGTGCGTAATTCTTATCCGATTGGAATGAAATTTTGCACGTAGTATTTTGTTATTACATCCAACAACCGTGCCAAGTATGGTTCATAACCTGATATAGCTGTCATATAAACCGATCTTGGGTCTTGACTTCTTGAGCTTCTAAATGGCGCAATTCCTATCCGATTTGGCTGAACGTATTTTATGACGTATTTTATTCTTACTTTCAACAACTGTGTCAAATAAGGTTCAAATCGGTTGATAACCTGATATAGCTGGCATATAAACTAATCTGGAATCTTGACTTCTTGATCCTCTAGAGGTCGCAATTTTTATCCGATATGCCTGAAATTTTGTACGACGGATTCTCTCATGACCATCAACATACTTGTTTTGAAATACATTGATGCATAAATGCGAAAGTTCAAAATTTTTAAGATCGGATCGAGTTCTATAAGTTTATTTTAAATCTACTTCGTAACACCTTTTGAAAGCAAACATAGGCCCTTCCACATTTATGTATGTCTATGTCCATATCACCACTATTAGTTAACATTTACTCAGAAGGGATCATTCAAGAAACAACAGCCGGACTGACATCTAATGCGAAATGATAAATACCAACCTATCCAGAAACACATACAGATGAAAATAGTAGCATGACTACCAAGAGGGAGAAAGAAAATAACATGGCTAACTAGCATACTGGAAGACTGGGCAAATTATAGTGATGAAGCAAAGATCTTACCAGCTGCATGAAATAGAGAATTCACACCGCATCATATATTACAATAGAATAAAAAAAGAGAAATATTAATTAAGCAGCATGTATGTGTAATTGTATGATCGCTTACACCCGTCACGGGAATGCACATAAAAAAGAAGCTCCGTATTTGATATCTATGGCAATTGGGCCACTTCCGATTCCTTGAATATAAGTACTGATTTCCAATTCGTGTTCCGGAGTTAGCCTTACTGTGAGATCTGACATTTTGAAAAATTTAATTGTAGACCTGGGAAATCGGTTCATTCGTATTTTCTGTGTGTTAGGTTTTCCATACCACTCTTATGATGGCCGTATCAATCCAATACGTAGGCTTTTCAGCATTGAAAGTTTAAGAAGCAAAAATATCAGTGTACCACGAATGACCCATGCTCACGGCGCACAAGCTGTGCAATTTTTACATTAACTCTTGTTTATATTCCGACAGGCACAGACTCAAGTCTACAAGGAGAAAATTCAAGAATTGGAAACTAAAATTAAGGATCTCTTATCAGGTACGTAGCTTGCAACAGTTGTTACAATTCCTTACTGTCATTGCACTTTCGAAAACATTGCGCCCTAGGGAAACATGTTGCCGATGAAAGTAACGATCAGTTAGCTGAAAAGCTCTCACAACAGTCTAAGGTTTTTGAGAGCCAGTTGTCGGAGAACCAAGATGAACTTCAGCGTTTGCAGGAAAATATCCAGTACTTGAAGAAGCAAAATGAAGCGTTGCAGCAGGAACTTGTTGAAAAGGATCAATCTCTTGAGAAGTTCTCTCTATCCGAGTGTGGCATCGAAAACTTGCGCAAGGAATTGACTATTGTCAAGGAGGAGGCTGAAAAGGAGCGCGTCCAAATTCAATCGGATTTGATACTAAGGCTGGAAGAAAAATCCCATGAGGTTCAGACCTTGCAGGAGCAAATGACTAATCTCAAGTCTTCGGTAGACAGCGTTGAAAGGGAACGTTCCAATCTAGACGACGAATGCCGCATACTGCGAGAGGAATGCAAGACACGCGATGCTCAAATTGGTGATATTACGAATCAGTTGGCTAAATTATCGGCTGAATTGTCCATAAAAAATGCAGAGTGTGCCACACTAGATGAACTTGTCAAAGGTCAACAGATGGGTAGCGACATGGAGAAGGGCAAGCTTGAGGAGAAGACACGGGAAATCGCGAAGCTGACGGAAGAAGTGTCCAATCTACAACGCATAAAACTGACTCTGGAGACCAACCTGCAAACGGCACATGAGGAGCTCAAAAAATTGGCGGAGATTCAAAGCGGAATCGAGACAAAATTAAAAGAAGCCCTTGGTCAAGATGAAGCGAGAAAGTCGGATATGGTTGCTCTAGAAAGTACCATGACTGATTTACGGCAAAAGAGTGAAAAATTGCTTTGCGAAAACCAGGACCTTACCAACAAAATTCAAGCCCTAACCGATGATTTAGAGAAGCAAAAATCCATGGGGGAAACTTGTGCTGTCCAAGTATCCCAAAAAGAAAATCTCTTGACTGACAGTTCCAATAAGCTTAAATCGGCCGAAGAAACTATCGCAAAACTACAAAAAGATTTGGAGCAAACTCTAGCGGATAAAGAGCAAAGCCTACTTTCCAAGGATCAGGAAATCGCTTCGCTAAAAGTGGAAATCGAGAAGATGCAAAACAAGGTTACGGCTTTGGCCGGCGAGTCTTCGGTCGTTGTTCAGCAATTAAGTGCCAAAATAACCCACATGGAAAGCCAAAACAAAAGACTTGAAGACGATTTAAAGAATTCAAATGCCACAATCGAAGACCAACGCTTAAAATTCATTCAAAAAGACGAGCTTATTGCCAACAAGTTGGCTGCATTGAAATCCACATCAACGGCCCTAGAAACAACCACAGATTTGATGGAAAAACTGAAGAGTGAACATGGTGCGGTGATCAATCGAAAACATGAATTGGAAGATTCGCTTAAGAAAGCCGAAGACCGGTGTGCTCAGCAGCAACTTGACCTGGGAGATCTCACGCGCAAATTGGAGAGTTCCAGTAGCAAATGCGACAGTCTTATACAGCAAAATGAGGCATTACAACAGGAACTTCTTGCAGTACGCACAACCAGCAGCACGGTTAAAAGCGAAGTGAAAAAGCTAAACGAAGAAATCCAGCAGAAACAAACTGAAATTGTTGCGTTGACCAACACTGCCGATCAGGAACGCATCCAATTGACGGGAAAACTTGAAGAATTGCAACAGAAACTTTCAAACAGCTCGAAAGAGTACAGTGATCTCAAGGAAGTACTTCAGAAGACAAAGGAAGAACTTAGCAAAAAGTCTCAACAAATTACAGAGCTGGAAGAGAAAAACATTAAGCAAGAGCTGCAAATTAGCGACCAGCTGCGTCAGCAGGAGAATCTCCAAAGTAAATATGACTCATTACAAAAACAAAACGAATCCTTGCAGGGTGACCTAATGGTCCTAAGATCATCCACAACAGACTCTAATACAGAGATCATGAAACTTTCACAAGATTTGGCCAGCAAACAAAAGTCACTCGACGAACTGATGGACAAATCTAGCACTGAGCGTGCCTGCTTGGAAAGCCAACTACAAGCAAATCAACAGAGAATCGATGGAATGTGCAGCCAAGTGGAGACTTTGACGCAAGAGCTGAAAAAAGTCACTGAAGAAAGTTTCTCACGCTACGAGCAGCTCAAAACGGAGCAAGAAAAATGTGACAAATTGCAACTGGAAATGGCTGATAGGCAAAGAAAACACGACAGTTTTGTGACTAAATATGAAGCGCTTGAAGAGCAGAATAGGTGCTTACAGAATGATTTAAATAGCTTGCAGCAAGGTTCGGCCAACTCTAACACCGAGATTGTGAAGCTCACCGAAGAGTTGTCGCAAAAGCAGAAACAATTTCAAGATTTGGCAGACAAATCAAACAGTGAACGCCTCACATTTGAAGCCCAACTAGAAGAGGCCAACCAAAACCTTCTAACAAAGAATAGCGAAATGGAAACGCTGCTGTCTCAGTTAAAAAATGTGGAATCTTCCAAAGCGGAACTGTCTACAGCGTCTGACAATGCCAAGAAAGAACTTGAGAATAAATTCCAAGCAGAGCTCAGGGAACTCAAGGAATCGGAAGCTATCAAACAAAAGTCCATCATCGAAAGCTTTGAAGCACAGCTCAAAAATTCGGAACAATCCAAGTCGTCTCTGGACGAAGCCATCTCTAGCCTTCAAAAGCAAATACAGTTGTTGCAGGATGAGTTGCTCAAATCACAGCTAGACTTTAAAGCAAAGGAAGCAGACATGCAAAAGCAAATTTCCATTTTCCAAACAGAGAAGGAGCAACTCCATTCTAATCTCAAAAAAGCTCACGCCGAAGGTTCTTCGGCTATCACAACTTTGCAGCAGGCGAATGCTAAACTTCTGCAGTCTGAGCAGAAACTTAAGCAAGAGCTAGAGGAAAAAGATAGTATTTTAGCGAAGGCTTCGTGTGAAACGGAACAGCTTCGTATTGTGCAGTCCAACACAAAGTCCGAACTTGACTTGGAGCTTCAGAAACTCCGTAATGCTTTAGAACTTGCGACAACTGAATCTGAGCACAGAGCCAAACTTATCGAGGAGGACAAACGCAAAATCCAAGAGCTTAAAGACCTCATCGAATCTCTCAAAACGTCCAATGAAAATATCTCTGCCACCAATGCCGAACTTGCCGAAGCCTTAGAAATACTGGAACAAGAAAAATGTGAAACAGCCCACATATTTGAGATTTTTGAAATGGAGTCCGATCAAAATACCGAAAAATTCATCGAAAAATTGACGAATATTAAGAAAGAACTTACGAGCACACAGCTTCAGTTGAGCGCAAAAGACGCCAAACTCAAGGAAAAAGAAGAAAGCTTAGCAGCAACAGATCTTGCCCTAAAACAATCGCATGCTTCTCTTGAAGAGGTCCGATCAACTAGCCTGCAAACTTCAACCCAACTCAGAGAACTGCAACAGGCGAACGAAGAGCTTAAACAGCAGTATACGCTAACCGAAGCTAAGCTCAAAGAACAGCACGAGTTCGAACAACAACTTGAAGAATACAAAAAAATAATCGACGAATTAGACGATGCATCAACGGAGAAGACGACACAACTGCAGCAGCTGCAAACGCACATTAGCCAACTCCAGCAAAATCAATCTAAAAATCTGGAGAGAGAGCAGGCGCTAAGCATGGAATGCGCCAATCTCCAACGGAAACTGGAAGTGGCCGAAATGGAAAAGACCAAAGAAATAGTGACGCTAAAACAACGAATTAGCGACTTACAATCCACAAGCAATCTTAAACAAAATGGTGCCGGCAATGGTCCACGCCAAGAGGTAAACTCCAAACCCATCTCTTACCATTTCCATTAGCTAATTCCAACTATGTTTTTGTTTACCCCTCAGGGCACAGACAATGGTGACAGTGCAGCGCAAATCGATTTCCTCAACTCCATAATAGCCGACATGCAGAAGAAAAACGATACCCTCAAAGCCAAAATAGAAGCTCTCGAAGCATTACCTACAGATTTCACAAAGTAAATATAAAAGCTTTTATCAAAAAAGTCAGGTCATCCATGTAGCATTCCAAGATGAATGTTTAATTCATGTTTACAATCATTGAGAACACTAATTTCCTTCGACATACGACCAGCTATTTAAATGTTACGATAATATCTTCAATTAATAAAAAAAAACTGTTGACGAATAGTATTGAAGGAAGCTTAGCTATCCGTCCGTGTGTTTATCAACCAACAACTCTTGTAAGATGGGCACGGAGCCAATTATGAAAGCATTTCTAATTTAAATTCGCAATTTTTCGAAAAAACGGCTATTTTCATACCAGATTATAAATACTCCGAAATTATTTAGATTAACGTACTTTAGTACAACATTAAGACAATTAAAAGATTGAATGAACTATGATTGAATGAACAATTAAAATATGAATTACAAAATACAGAAACTTGTGCAAATACTTCTAAGGTTCTAGGCTTCTGTTTGGAAAATACCAAGCTGCATCGAAAAGCAAATCCTGAATGGACTTAAGCTGCTGCATGGAAAGCAGACTCGAAGTCTCTAGGCTGCGGAGGATTCTAGCTGAACTGCTTGATACGCAGTTCCTAGGAAACTGCTCAACGGAAAACTTGGCACCAAAAGAGGTTTTAATTGTTCCGCACTCAATCCCTACTATTTTAAAAACACCCACGAACTGTCTATAAAATCTTTTCGTTGTTTTAAGAAAATTCATTTCAAAAGTATATTTACGGTACCCACGGTGGGCTCTGTCTCCTTGGGAGGTAAGATCGCCAATCAGCTGGGTGGTATGCTCGATAGACGATGAACTTCAAATCAAATGATTCTTCTAGTAAAGGGCTGAACGGCGACAAGTGACAGACAAGTAAAAAATGTGTCCTGTAAGCGCTGCAAGGTTATGTCCCCAACGGCGCCATGACAGTGCGCCCCAAATTGAAAATGAAACAAGCAAGGGGAGGCAGAAGTCGCGCCGACTATGTATTACCCTACAACTACCCTATAAGTGGAAATTGACAACTATATCTAATTCTGAACCGAATTTGATGGACCTCTGTGGAGCTTTTCAGATGGTAATAAAACAAACCGTCCAAAATGGTAATAACTATGCCTCTATATTTGCAAGTATGACGATGTAGGTGTATATGTAAGCTAAATAAAAATCCAATCTGATTTTAATAAAATTTAACGAAAATGTCAACAGTCATAAGATAATCATATGTGACAAGTTTTGTGACAATCGATTAACAAAAGGCCGCATCATTCCAAATTGCTCAAAGTCGGGCGAAGATATATCTGGCAGCCAGGGAGCCCTCGGCCCCCAGTCCCCCAAACAAAATGATTTTGTTTATAAAAACTATTGTATTAAATTAAATTTATTCTTAACACCAAATTTTAGTAAAATTTTTTAAATTGACAAAATTTCATATTTATAATACTCCCAAGAGACAGCATTTTGATCAAACCAGGACCACTTTAAAATTATTTTTTTAAGTACAAAATTTTAATAAAATTTTTCTAAAGACAAAATTTCAACATAATATTTTTGATGAACAAACTTCATCACAATTTTTCCCAAAGACAAAACTTTAAGGCGCAGCGTAACATTCTTTTCAGCCCGAGCCGGGCCCCCTCGAAGACAAAATTTTTCGTAAAGACAAAATTTCAATAAAAATTTTTTCAAAGACTACATTTAAATATTTGTATACCCACCACCGAAGGATGGGGGTATATTCATTTTGTCATTCCGTTTGCAACACATCAAAATATCCATTTCCGACCCTATAATGTATTGTATATATATTCTTGATCTGCGTAAAAATCTAAGACGATCTAGACATGTCCGTCCGTCTGTCTTTTGAAAACAAGCTACAGTCTTTAAAATTAGAGATATTGAGCTAAAACTTTGCACAGATTCTTTTTTGTCCATAAGAAGGTTAATTCCGAAGATGAGCTATATCGGACTATATCTTGATGTAGCCCCCATATAGACCGATCGGCCGATTTAGGGTCTTAGGCCCATAAAAGCCACATTTATTATCCGATTTTGCTGAAATTTGGGACAGTAAGTTGTGTTAGGCCCTTCGATATCCTTCTTCAATTTGGCTCAGATCGGTCCAGATTTGGATGAAGCTGCCATAAAGACCGATCCTCCGATTTAGGGTCTTAGGCCCATAAAAGGCGCATTTATTGACCGATATCGGCGAAATTTGGGACAGTGAGTTAAGTTAAACCGCTTGACATACTTCTGCAATATGGCAATGATCGGTCTAGATTTGTATATAGCTGCCATATAGACCGATCTCTCGGTTTTAGGCTTTGGGGCCATGAAAGGCGCATTTTTCTTCCGATGTCGCAGAAATTTGAGACAGTGAGTTGTGTTAGGCCCTTCGACGTCCTTCTTCAATTTGGCCCATGTCGGTTCAGATTTGACTATAGCTGTCATATAGACCCATTTGTCGATTTAAGGGTTTGGGCCCATAAAAGGCGCATTTATTGTCCGATTTCGCCGAAATTTGGGACAGTGCGTTGTGTTAGGCTCTTCGACATTTTTTGCAACTTGGCCCAAATCGTTCCAGATTTGGATATAGCTGCCATATATACCGATATCTCGATTTAAAGTCATGGTCCCATAAAAGGCATTGATAATCCGATTTCACTGAAATTTGACACAGTGGCTTATGTTAGACTTTTCGACATCCGTGTCGTATATGGTTCAGATCAGTTTATTTTTAGATATAGCTACTAAAAAGACCAATATTTTGTAATATACAATTGAACAATGACTTGTACTTATTAGTATTTGGTCCAAATCGGAACATATTTCGATATAACTGCTATGGGACATAAGGTATGCAATTTTCACCGGATTTTGATGAAAGGTGGTTTGCATATATACCCGAGGCGGTGGGTATCCAAAGTTCGGCCCGGCCCAACTTAACGCCTTTTTACTTGTTTTTTCTAAAGACTATATATATTCCAGTGAAGATTTTCCAAAGAAAAACGTTTGCCGAGCCTACCTCGAAATTATTTTTTAAAACCAAAATTTAAATAAAATTGTTTGTGCCTGCTCAATGCATTTTGCGACACTACATTTTGCTTATACATTTGTAAAATTTTTTTATTATGCTTTTCCGACCCAAATAGAAACAAAATGAAAAATCACAAAAAAATACCAAATGAAATCTTTTCTATGTAAAGATAAAATTTGAAAGACATTTGTTCTAAAAGCAAAATTGCAATGAAATATTGTCTAAAGGCAAAATGTTGCTCAGGCCCGGGCACCCCGAAATTATTTTCTTTAAAAGAAAGATTTCGATAAATTGCAATAACATCTTTTGGAACTAAAACTTTTTCCTAAAATTTTGTATAATAATTTAAAGCATTTATACTGATGTAGTATTTTTTTATTTTTGTTAACAACAACTTTTTTAAAGAAATATTTTTAACAAAATTGTAAACATTTTTTACAACAAACAAATAAAAATGAAACGAAGTTTTATTATTTTTTACAAAAATCATTACAATGTTTTTACAACAAAAAAATGTTTTTTTTTTAATTATTTTATAACCATTTGGCGAAAAAGGTGAATTTGATAATATTGACATAATATAGCACCTGCTGGTTTATCACCATAAATGTATTTTTTATACACCACTACTGTGGTACAGGGTATTATAACTTAGTGAATTATTTTGTAACACCCAAAAGGAAGAGAGATAGACCCATTGATAAGTTTACCGATCGACTCAGAATCACTTACTGATTCGATTTAGCTATGTCCGTCTGTCTGTCGGTCTGTCCGTCTGTCCATGTTTATTTGTGTACAAACTACAGGTTGCAATCTTCATCCGATCATCTTCAAATTTGATATGAGCATGTTTTTCGGCCTAGAGACGAAGCCTATTGAGATTGGAAAAAATCGCTTCAGATTTGGATATAGCTCCCATATATATGTTCGTCCGATTTGCAGTAATATTGCAATCAAATGGTCATGAATCGATTCTCTCGAAATATGGCTGGAGGGATTTTCTCTTGACTCCTAACATTATAGATGAATTTCATAGAAATCCGTTCAGATTTAGATATAGATGTCATATATGTATATGGCCCGATTTTCCCTTCTAGAGCCACTGCAAGCGAATTTTTTGACCAATCTTGGTTCGCCTGAATCCTTTTGCGTCGACGCAGTATGATTTAAAGGCGTGAGCGACAAACGCATGTAACACTGTGGAACAGCGAAACAGTCGGTAGGATGGCGAAAATCCTATGGGTCGATCCGGATCATGAGAGGACGAAGCTATTACACGATAAGTTAGGAACATTCTTTTTCAAGGTTACCTTTTAGTTTTAGAGCGCTCAACAAGCCGATTACTGGCTTAGGTGTATCTCTGTAGTGGCATGGGGTGGATTAATATCTGCACCCTCTTTTCATCCTAACCCAACCTAGAATAGATTCCAGAGGTCTCATTCCTAAGAATTTTAAGAAAAAAATTTTTTTTTGCCGATTTTCGACAATCCAATGTGATAGCAACTTAAAAGTCAAAGGCAAAGCCTTAACAGAATACCGCGAAGTATGAAATTCGACAACCGCAAAAAGGTGTATAATTTTTTCAAATTGTTAAAAAACGACTCTTGTTTATATTCTTCTTTGTAAAGCGGGACATTTTTCAAAATATGCATTTTATAAAGTAAACGTATTTTCCAAATTTATCTGCCATATTCATGTTTTTATTCAACGCTGTTCTGTAAAAATTATAAAAATATTTTATTTAATCTCTGCAAAGACCGCTGTTATTGCTGGGTATACTTTCGTTAAAAAATCTCTGCAATGAACAGCAAATAATTTGGTTTAATAATTCTTTTTTTTTTTTAGACCGAAGGCTTTTGAATTGTTAACAAGAAGGAAACCTGCACCTCGGGTCTTTTGTGATATTTGCGACGAATTTGACAAACACGAAACCGAAGATTGTCCACTACAAGCCTCCGATGATAGGGACTACTCGCCACCGCCAAGAGATAAAAGAAATGGTTCGAAGGAAAGAAAAGTACCCGAACCGCGCAAGTATTGTGAATCATGTGAAGGTGCGTTAAATAGTACCAACGACCCCTACCTCACTCATAATTTTGAAAATTTAATTTACTTTTTTTCAGTATTTGGCCACGAAGCCGGAGAATGTGATGATGAATGTTATTAGTTTAGTTTGTGTTAATTTATCAACTCAGTTAGTCTAATATTTGTATGTCTTGTTGTAAGCCAGGCCCCATCTTTGGCAACTAACCTTCTAACGAATAGCTTATATAATATAGTAATTCTTAT
The DNA here is from genome assembly GCF_963082655.1 of Stomoxys calcitrans. Taxonomy (NCBI): domain Eukaryota; kingdom Metazoa; phylum Arthropoda; class Insecta; order Diptera; family Muscidae; genus Stomoxys; species Stomoxys calcitrans. Next base: position 100,607,535 of record NC_081554.1, read on the forward strand.
TGTGATTCTATATCTATGCGTCATATTCTATGGAGTCATATTTTTATATTTATTGTTTTCAATTTTTGAATTTATTATATAGACAGATTTATGTAACATTTGTCAATTCGAATTGTTATGTTAGTGCGCCGCATTCTTTCATTTGGGATATTTAATTTTACTATTATTTATTAATCAACTAATTGTTAGAATAACTACCAACTAAAATTAATAAATAGCAATTTGCAAATTTAAAGCTTCAAGGGGTGTATCTTTTAATCTCACAAAGCAAAAAAAATATCTTTCTATTTTTCTCCCAATATGTAATGACATGAGTGATGATAAACCAGGCATCCTTTGAGCCTCGCAAAGATATAATGTCTTAAAGAGGGTGTGTATAAATTTTCTCTCAAGCAGCAAATGCCACTATGGACATGCACCTAAGCCTGAAATCGGCTTATCGTGCGCTCCAAATACTGAAAAGTAACCACGTAAAAGAAAATCTTAGTTAGAAATTCCGTGCTACTTACATAGCACGCCCCTAAGTTGGTTCATGTTTGGTATTGTGTCCCCATCTACGCGAAAACCGGGCAATGACATCGGAAATGGGCCAACGTCCCACATGTACCAAACATGCTATCACTTGCGCAAATCTTAGTGCTATGTGTCCTGTTACGATACCGATAGCTATACTGTCCGCCTGCTTACTTCCTTTCAGTAATAGCCTTGTGTTCTTACGATCTGGATCACTCCATATGATTTTTGCCGTCCTACCGACCGTTTCGCTGTTCCACAGTGTTATATGGGCGTTCGTTGACCACGCTCTTAATTCGGCTGCGGCAACCAAGAAGGCTTCGGGTTAACCAAGTTTATTGATGGCAGTCCTCTGGCTTTCGCTACTAAATTGTCCGCTTTTTCATTCCTCCTAACTCCTCTATGGCCGGGCAATCAAACGATGTGGATCGTGCCATCCTCAGAGAAGGCGTTGATCTCCTTCTTACACTTCAAGACTGTTCGTAATCTTACCGTCCTGGTTGTTATTGCCCAGATGGCCAGTTTACTGCCAGTAAAGATGTTCACGACCGATGTACTCGCGCGAACACCACACCACCTCGCGCATTCCGTGATCGCCAGGATATCCGCCTGCAGGATCGTATATGGCCAGGCAGTCGAAAACAGATCTCAGTCCTTGGATTCTCAATGAAGACCCCAGGTCTACTCTGTCCTCTAGATTTGATCCAACTGTATAGCATGATCTTCCAGATGACAATGCCAGAGTTCCGTCTATCCAAGACTGTGCCTCAGTGTCTGGCACTCGACATCAAGTGTCATCTCAGGCATTCGATCGGAAACCTCTTCTAAACCGCGATGGTATGAGCTGCTCCTATCCTCTATCCACCTTCCCATCGTCTTAAGTCTCATAGCCGCAGTGGCTGCCTCACACTTAATCCGTATGTCAATGGGTCGGATATCTACAACAACATGTTCTCTGAACCTGTTGTATTATTCTTACGTTGCACGTTCTCTCCATTTTACCTTGTCAGATATCGAAATCGTCCTATTAAGAGAACGTGTTGTGTGAAATAGGCCCTGCTCCGTCTTTCTCGCGAACAGGCAGATTTCAGTCTTCTCTGGGTTAACTTTGAGGCCCCTGGGTCTAGCCTAGACGTATGCCATTTTCAAGACGCTTTCGTCCCTTCTGCATAGCTGATTCGATTCCTTACCTCTTAGAAGAATTATATCATGGTATGCGAAGCAGACATTTATGGTGGTCACTTATAAGAGTGGCGAGCCTTGTGCCACTTTCTTTTATTTATGTCATGAGACCCACAATTTATCCACCTGTTCCTTAGCATATGGTTTATCCATTGGCTAAGGACGCGATCCACTCGGTACTGTTCTAAGGATTGGATCAGTGTGTCGTTTCGTACATTGTTTAAAGCCCCCTCGATGTCATACATACCGCCCTTGTCTCTGCTCTCACTCCCATGTCGTCTACTAACGTTTCAGTTTGGACATTGGTTTTTGAGAGAAACTAATTCATCATAGCGGCGTCATTAACGTTTTCGACCTGTTCGCAGAAAAGCTTCCAGAAGGCACGTTATGCTGCTCTGATAATCTTATTGTATTCCTTGAGCCATGTGTAATACACTTCCGCTTTTTTACGACGTGCTTTGTTTCCCAATATTGCGAATCTCCCCGGTCATCCAGGGTTTTTCTTGGGCTGATTTCTTCTCTCGATGAAGACAACTATCTTCGAAAGACCCCACCAGTGTAGTCGTAATCCTGTTGACATTGTCCTCAATGTCTTCTATGTTTGGACAATCTAAATTGTCTTACGCAAGTCTTTTCTTCTGAGTAGTCATCCGAATTTTGTTGGTTTTCAAATTATTACGGAAGCTTATCGGATTTTGCGCCGGCCGTGCCCTTGCTATTTTAAACCTTATATAGCGATGGTTGGAGAAAGTATGCTCCATAGAGACCCTTCAATCCTAATACTCATCGATTCGATTTTCAGACAATATTGTCACATCTAAATCCTCCTCCCTATACCTATTAACAAAGGTAGCGGTGTTGTATAATTTAAATTTTTATGACAAATAACGTCGGTCCTCGACCGAGTACCAGAGTTAGCATAGAATAATTGGTAGTTGATATGGTTCAGTCCTGAAACTTAGTAAATAAGCAGTGAAATTAAAAGGAAATTAATATTTTTGGGCAAAACTGTATTTTACGGGGTAGTTCGGGGGCTCTGGTCCGTGGACATCTTAGGGGCCAAAAACCCCCACTTGGGGAAAGAAGTCCAACCTAGGCAATATGGGTATCAAATGAAAGGTTAGTACATATTGAATATCAATCAAATGTCCAAAATTGACCCGGGAAGGACCTATGGGGTCTTGAGAATGTTGACCCCTATTTGGAAAATTTACGAAATTGTTATGTTATTTTAAATAAAACTCTATCTGCCTTCCAACGTTGGAAAAATTTGTCGGCCTTTAGCCGGGTCTGAGATTTTCTCCTCCTCCATATGGCCAACAGTGGGAAATAGACAAAAGTATTTAAAATAAAACTCTATTTGTCTACCAAAGTTGGACAAATTTAACAGTCTTCGGCCGGGTTTTTTCATCTTTTTGATACCCATATTGCCTAGGTTTAAAAGGGCTCCAAATTCTCAAGACCCCCTAAGTCCTTCCCGAGTCAACCTTTTGGACCTAATCTACTTATCAATACATTTCATTTGATACCCATATTGCCTAGGTTGGACTTCTTCCGCTCAAGGGGGTTTTTGGTCCCAAAAGGACTTCCTGTGGTCATAAAATACAGTTCAGCCTATTTTGTGTTAAAATTGATCATTTGATTGTTTATTACAAATGTGTTGCTGTTTGTAGGCTTCGCCATGGTTAAAATCCCCAGACAACAATAATTCTTGATGTTAGGAGAAATGGAGGCAGACAAAATACATCACCGTGTACTTCCAAAGAATAGATAAAATGAAACTGGCGGGCAATAAAAGAAGAAAAAAAAAGCGAATCACCGATCGTCGTGCATCGCCAGGAGTGTCTACGTATTCCCATTATACAGACGGCAGCAGATACACCTATTGCAAACTAACTCGGATGTAAATTCAGTAGGCGAGTTCTTAAGTGTTGAAAAGATATTGGTTTTGGAGCAGCTAAAGAACTACTAACCATTTAGAAGAAAAGCAAACGGCGACATAAAATGATCTTTTACACGTTAATAAATAAAAAGATAGTTCAACTGCGCTTTAAATTAATAAAGTGTTTATTGATGGTACTTCACAATTTCTAGCATTATTTGTGGTAATTTAATTATTTGCTTACACATTTTCTTGCTGCGGAACTGCCAAAACACTATTACCGGCATCAATTGACAAAAGTTGCCATACATAATACAAATTTTTATTTTGGTTACGTTGTCGTAAAACCACTCAACTGAACGTTGGTTGCTATCCATAATCGACCCATTAGTCTTCCGAATCTTGAGAAATTCGGTGCTGGTTGCATCGTTGGGCCCCTGTTTGTTAGTTTGTGTTGAGTCTCTCGTCCCTGCACAGCAGTAAATGTTATTTGCTAATTTGTCCATGACCATTCCAGTAAGGCACAGGGGCACACTTGTCACATATCAGTGAGAAGTGTGCCCCCTATACAAGTTTAAATTCAATGGTAAGTGGCCTCCTTTTTATAGCCGAGTCCGAACCGCGTGCCATAATGCGACACTCCTTTGGGGAGATATTTTTACATGTCATAGTACTTCACAAATGTCGTCAGTATAAAGAGGGGTTGTTCTCGCCAGGACTAAAACCCAGTCGTTCAGAATCATACGCGGACATGCTTACCTCTGCGCTTCTGTGGCGTCCTGCAAGTAGTCCAGCTGCCATTGTCCATTTATTTATTTATGTGAAATGAGAGAAGAAAGGTATTCTCATACCACACACTCATACTTCTTTACTTTATATCAATTCCTACAATACAAAAAGTACTAATAAACTTCTCATATAAACGAGTCGTGTTGTATTGAGCCGGACGAAAGGAATTGGTAAGAAAAGTCCTAAACAAATCATAATGCGAGGAGGCTCCAACTGGATTCTCCCCCATTTTGTAATTGTGGGTGCCAAGCCACAGATATATACAAGGGAATTATAGAGCACATGAACTATTAAGACATGGAATTAAGTTACATATTCCCGGAGAACAGGCAAACTTCTAGCGACAGCATCTCCGCATATGCCGCTGTACACCTGGGTTCGAATCCTGCCGAGAACATCCGAAAGAATTTTCTGTGGTGGTTATCTCCTCATAGTGCTAGTAACATTTGTATGGTACTGTGCCATTTGAAAATAAGGTATGACAGGCTTGTGAAAACTCCTCCCCAAAGAGGTATCGCAATGCGGCACCCATTCGGACTTGGCTATAAAAAGGAGGTATCTTATCATTAAGCTTAAATCAGACAGCACTAATTGTTATGTTAGAAGTTGGCCCCCTGTTCCTTAATAGATTGTTTAAGAGAAAATTTGCCAGTTTGAACCGCATGGCATTTCCGACTACCTACTCTCCTAAAATACTTGGTATTCCATTCGGCAAACTCCGAAGATTGGGAAGTTTACAAGTCGCTTGTCGGCGGACAGACAAACCTTGTTGTGGGTTTTTTCGGGCTTGTATATAATTTTGGGAGATAACTCGCTTTTTAATCCATCGCATCAGCTCGTCTTTGAATTGATTTATTTGGAATGTCTAACTGTAAATCAGTTTTGACCAATTTTGCAGTAGTGAGATGTTAATGATCTAGGAATATTATTGGCTAGTTCCTTGAACACTTTAGAAAAACTGGCTCACGAATGAACACCGTCGACTATTCATATGAATAATATGTCAAAACCTTTCAATTACGCTCTACTATATTAAATAAGAAGTATAACGGCTCTTCTAGTTGATAAAAATTACAAACTCCTTAAGAAAGTAAATAACTTCATATGTGTCCAAACACAGAAAATTAGAAATTATAGATTATAGGTTGTTATTGTTGTAGCAGTTTATTATGTTCTATCTTTCGTCTGCTTGGTTCTGTGGAGTGTCAAGACCAAGGAACTCAGCGACTAAGATGGGGTGCGTCCAGAGGTATCTGGGTCTGAGTCGAGTGGGTCTGGCCAGGCAGTTAAACATATGACTGGTATCGTGCGGTCCCTGGTTACAATCGGGACATACATCTTGCACGTCGGCATCAATCCTTGCTCTGTAGGAGTTGAGGCGGCTGCATCTGCCGGAACGTAATTGAGCCAGAACTACTCTGGTTTGCGGGGGAAGGTCAACTTCACTTCAGGTGCAATGGAGGCGATCGTTCTCCAAGGACTACATTCACCCGGTAGCCAATTACCGCATCTGCTACCGTGTCAGCATGAATGTTGTCTAGACCTGCTTGATATGCCGCTTGATCTAGAGGTTCTCTCTTGTCGCGCTGAACCTCACGCTCTAGATCATGTAGATCTACCTTAAGGCTTCTGGGCGGTGGATATCTATCCACAAAATGATGATTTGGATGGTCTCTGCGATAACAGCCCAAAAGGTATTGCTTACACAGCATGTAGTTATGTCTTCGCTAGTAGGATCTTTGTCTCCTGATGGAAGTGGTCCACATGAGAACTGAGGAGACAGCCCGTCGCAGTTCGGAGGGCGGCATTCTGACAGATCGGAATATTATTCCACTGCTTGTCACAAAGTTGACGAGACCACACTGGCGCTGAATAACTTACCACAGACCGGCCATTTGCTTTGTACGTGGTCAACAAGGTTTCTTTGTCTGCACCCCAAGTGCTGCCAGCAAGTGACTTGAGGACCTTGTTTCTACTTTTGACTTTATCGCAGATTGCTGCGGCATGTGGGGAGAATGTGTAAGAGCTGTCAAATGTGACGCCAAGTATTTTTGGACACTTGATGGTCGGAATCATCTCTCATCGACCATCACAGTCAGCTCAGTATTCACCTCACGCGTATTTGTAGTGAACAATGTGACTGAAGATTTGCTGGCGGATATCTTCAGATTTCGTGCAGCGAAATATGAGGCAAGTTTGTTGAGGTAGACGTTCAACCTATCGCAGATGTCATCAATGGGTGGGATCCTGATGCCATGGTCGTGGAGGAGGAGATATCACACCACCTTGGGGAACTCCCTGTTTGATTCTACGGTGCTTCGACTTCTTATCCCTAAATTCCACAAATGACTGGCGACCATACAGATAATTCGCGACCCAGCGTTTCAGGCCTGGCTGGAGGGACGTGTTGGCGATGTCCTCAAATAATTTGGCACGGCTGACCGTGTCGAATGCCTTCGACAGGTCCAGTGCCACGAGGACAGTCCTATCACATGGCCTGGGCTGATTGAAGCCATGGCAAATGTGTGCGGTGATGGCATGCAAAGCTGTTGTTGTGCTGTGCAGTCTTCGAAATCCATGTTGATGCTCAGCGAATGGAAATTCTCGGCTCGGGAGGACTAATGCCTCAAGCGTCTTTGCAACTGGTGAGACATCGGGAACTATAAGAGTGTTCAAAGACAGGTTGAGGACAGTGGTAAGGTACTCCAGGTTAATCCAGATTCTTCAACATCATGTAGAGATTCCGTCGGGGTCCAACGCCTTAGATGATTTGGCGCCACGGATGACATTCGTAACTTTGCCCACGGTAAATTGTGATGGCTGTTCATCGGCTCGGAGACCACGAATACGGCGAATGGCTCTCCTCCTTGCCCTGTATCTCTCGAGATGCACAATAAATTGACGTTATACACTGAGTGTATAGCAGTGCGTTATACACTGAGGCGGCAGCACCGCCGATGAAGAACTCCAACGGGTCAATTCGGTACGTACAGCCGGCTACCATGGGATCTTCTAAGTGGCACCATTCTGCGGCACGTCGTTCGGACTCGGCAGCTTAAACTACTACAAGAACCGAACTGATCACTCTAGCAGAAATAGAGCCAGACAAAAATGGTTCAATATATTATAATATTATTATTTTTTTAGATAAAAGATATCAAAGTAGTAGTGGTTCCGTAGAAAGGGCCGCATTCGGATAATGTGAAGCTGTAAATAAATGCAGCCTTTTTAGCTATTTCTAACATAATATGTGCAAATAAAGCCTCTAAAAAATTTCCAAAAAATTTAAAAGGGTTTGTTGAATCCTCCATTTTAAAGTTGAGAAAATGTGCCTAAATTTGATGTTTTTATAGTAAAATAAATGTGAAAAACCCCACAGCAAGACGAAAGTATGCCTTCATCTCCACAAAGAGATATCACACTGGGCTATATCTGTGTGTTGCTATCTTTGGCTTTCCGTTTTCCATTTGCATCTCCGATCATTGAGCTCGTCTCGAAAGAGAAACAAACAGAAATTTTGCAAGCAATCTAAATTCGAACATCAGTTTAAACATCTTTTCACAAATGCCTTCGCAAATCACAAAATACTAGGTCAGCCTCAGTAAAAATAATTTTATAAGTCGAATATCTCCGTAACAGTTAGATATATTTGGCACGAATTATAATGCTTTTTATAGGCCTTGAGGAACACTTTCCAAAAATAAAAAATTTTGGAAATTGGATTATGAGTGAACATTCCAAATATTGACTTTCACAGTGCAAGTAAAAATTTGTAGGTGATGGCCTTAATTGAGGGTCCGCAAATAGGGCCCAAGCCTTCTAGGGCGCCAAAAATTTTGCATATCATCTAACAAATACCTTTTCCCTATTCGTTTCAAATTTCATATATATATCTCTATTCGTTCAAAAATGGTACACTGATTTTTCCATCTTTTTAGTCTTCCTAATGCGTAATTTGTCATGAATGTATAGCAAAATCACCGAGGTGTCCACATTGGGTAGCCGAAAACGTGAAAACACAAAAATTCAAATTGAAATGATCATAAAATCAAAACCAATAAAGATATCGTTTTAATTTATACATTGGTTTGTACAAAAAATGAGTATAAATTTTACCCACACTCCTTGACAGAAATATGCAAAATCCCCATACTGGGGAAATATGTTAGCAGAAATGGTATTTTTTAACGACCACTTGGGGCAATGAAAGTCTGTTATAAAGTTGGGGGTCTCAGCTTTGCGTTTTAAGAACTCGAAGTTTTTCCCAGTTTTTTTTTTTTTTTTTGTAAAAAATACCGATATTGTACTTCGCATATCTTCAATACAATACAATATATATTTAAAACGCATCTATATTAAGTCCTCTTTGCAGTACAGTAAACTAAATTTAAAGTATTAGGTAAAATTTTCTTTATAAAGACGAAACAATGAAATTACCTTTTTCGACAAAAAATTCCATTAATGACTTTGTCACATTTTTTGATTTGTAACTCGCATAACTTTTGACTGAAAAATCGGAAAATAGTAAATTTTATCAGCTTTCCAAATCAGTTAACTTAAAATCGGTGCAGAAATGCCTTCACAAACAACAAAAATAAGGGACCAGTCTCTGCGAAAACTTCAAAACAAAAACGTGTTAGTCGAATGTTTTGGACACTATAAAAGATATCCTGCATATATTAGCATGTTTTTTGAGCACTTTGCAGCAAATCAAAAATTTTGAAAACCGGACTATAAATGCGGCGGAACAAAATTTTGTAGGCCTGTAGGCGCTCTAGGGCCCGCACATAAGCAAGTTAACACCTCAGCAATAGCCATGTAAAATTGCATGAAGATATCTTTATCCATTTAAAGGCAGCTGACTTATTTCCATTTATTTTTTCCCATCCCACTATGTGCCGTTCGGACTCTCCTTTAACATGTCGGAAAACACTCATTGATATTTAAAAATGTTTCCCTGTTCCTTAATGGAATGTGCATGGGCAAGTTTACACTTGCATTATCTACCCCCAATTAAATTTTAAAATTTCGGATTTGCTAGAGCAAAACGCAAATTGGGTCCAATGGCAGCATGAAAAAGTCCAAAAAAGGGAAAATACGCCTTAGAGTTTTGTTACTGTTTTACATACATCTGTTTGGGGCCTGTTTTCATTTTAATATTAGGGTGTTATTTATTGGAGCCAAACTTCATACCACCGTTAAACAATTCCGAAAATATCACCCTATCTTGGGGAAATTGCTGTTTACTCTTCTGGCTTCGAAATCTTATCTAAACGACACAAATAATTCGTGAACCAACATTTTAGGCCAGGTTGGAGGAATGTGTTTTCAAGTTCCTCAAAATGCATTGCATGGGTGACCGTATCGGCAATGGCCATATTATCATCACTGATTGATGATATGGCCATTGCCGAGAAGCGGTCTGTTCTCAATGAGATGGGGGTTGTCAGGAAACTGGACTGGACTGGACTGGACTGTGAAAGTCATGCCTTTCTGTTTGTTACCTAGGACAGAATGTTATATCTCGTGGTATGCATTAGTCTCATAGTACCGAGCGATTATAACCGGATAGGTGACTGAGGTTAGGTTAGAAAGACCAAGCTTAGCTCAGTGAGGTTAGGCTAGAAAGACTAAGATTAGCTCAGTGAAGAGAAGAGAAGAGGTGTTCACCCATAATCGAACCCCCTTTGACCATCTCTACAGAAATCCTCATTTCCCGAGCCCATCACCATGTCAGTGACCTGATGTTGCAGTGGCCGGTTAAGGCTCCCGATCTAAGAACACGCTTCCCCAGCTAGACAACAATCGACGCCCTTGTTCCGGAGAACTTCGGCCATCGTCTCAAACTGTCATTACAAAAGGGGTTTCACCATCGCCGTTGCACTCCCAGAGTCCATCCGCGACCCAAACTTGGCCAGCACGTCAGTGGGTTCGTTCCCCGTCACCACTTGATGGTCCGGAACTCAGCATAACTTATAGCAGCCCCTTAACGTCGGAGAAGCTCCTTACATGTCCCGAACTGCACGTGAACTGCAGCCAGGGCTTTCTGCCCCGCCTGACTGTCTGACTGGAGAGAGCCGTCGCTCCTGGCTCAGGATCACAACCAAGGGCCTGAGAATCGCAAAATCTCTGCTTGAAAGACACTGCAGCCATGCAGAAGTCCGTGTGACTCCTTATTCCTAGGAATTCAACAATGACCTCTGCGCGGTGCAAAGTCGACTTTCGACTAATTGATTAGTCGACTTTTTGTGTAAAAAAGTCGAAGTCTGCTTTCACTGTTTAAAAAGACGAATAATCGATTTTGAAGACGAATAGTCGAAAAGAAAACTGCACAGAGATACAAGTTTTGCTTTGCCTTTGCTGCTGCTAGGTTTGTGATGCGGTGCAAAAATAGAGTTTGTTAAAAAAGAATTGTTTCCAATTTTTCGGAGGTGCATTGGAGCACTTTATTCTCAAATGCTTCGATTCATTGCTCTTTGGTTTATTTTGTTGCCATAAATATATTTTTGAAATTGAATTCTTATATAAAAGTTTAAACGTTATTTAAACGGAAGGCAAAACTTGGTAATATCATTACATGGTTGAATCGATTTGATGAACTTCCTGGGCTGCATAGAACTACATCTTCTCAATGCCCCCGTGTAGACTGGACTCCAGATTTGAAATCTTCAGCTCCTAAAAAGCCTATTTAATGACCTATTTTACTTTCCATATTTTGATATAGCTTCCATATAGGTCAACCTCCAGTGTAATTATCTTAAGCCTATCGAATATGGTCCATATCGGTCAAACCTTAAATGTTGGTGCCATACTAACGTACCCCTAAATTTCAGTATTTTTTCTCTAAACCCCACATTTTTGTACCCACAATTTGTCTAAAATTTGGCATTCGACATTTTCTCGACATTGCAAAAGTATATTCCAAGTCTTGGACGAATCGACCAATAGCTCCCATGTAAGAGTGCATTCAACAAATACAGATTTTTGCACAGATTTGGAAATGTTCTATACATCGTTGGAAAGGTATTACCTTCATACTAAGCTTTATTGCGCAGGTAAGGCGGTCTTTTTATGCTTAATAATGTTAACAACAACAAAATTTGGAAAACCCGAATTTTTTGAAAATTCCAGATACATAATTCGGATAGAACAAAGATATTTTTGTGTTTCTTTTTGGGTTTTATAGAGGAAGTGATAGAGAATACAAATTTGTTAATATGTGCAATGAAATATGATGTCCTACTTGGGTTTAAACATTCAAAATAACACTAGTTAAAAGTCGGTTTTGATACATAAACTATTTAAGCTTTAATTCAAATGTAAAAAGTGGGAAAATAAACGGAAAGTGGAAACTTTTGAAATTTCGTAAAAAAAATTGGCCATATTGGCCATGGCAGCCGGTTGTACCTACAGGAGTGACCCAACCAAGTCCTTCATCGGCAATGGCGGCCGCCTCAGTATACAACACAACAACGACAAGGACCGTTCCCTGAACTCGCCTTACTTCCTGCTTTTCGTGAACAGCGCCAGCTTTATTTTCCTGGGTTAAGCCAAGCTGATTGGCTCTCGCCCATCTCGACAGCTTCTGAGAGTAGAAAGAAAGCGACCACCACTCAAAGTGACTGTCCCACCCAAATAGGCAACCGCTTTCACTCGTTTCTCCTCGAAGGACGTGAAAATCCTATTAATAACAAAGGTGACTAATGTCTGGCTTATAAGTTGGAGCACAACTATCAATCAGCATAGCTGTAATTCGACAGTACTAGACTTGACCACTGAATGGAGAATCAAGAAAACTAGTCCCCATCTCTTCTTTGTTTCGGATCCTTGCGCAACACATTGTAATCGTGACATATATATGCAAGCTGCATGTTGATAATAACTTCCACTACCGCATCGACTTTGTCTCGGAGACCATTGTAATTAAATTCCAAAAGGATGCTTTCCCCAGCACATGAAGGTTCATATTGGAATGGAAACGCATCAGCTATGCTTAAAGTATACTTTTTATTAAAAAAAAAAAAAACTATTAAAAAATATAATCCGTAGAACTAATCTCCACCATCCTTTTTTTCCTTAATAGCATCCTGCAAAAAATAAAAAAAATACATTAAAAACAAGTATATGTATGTATGATACCTAACACGAAAGTGGGTGTAATAACTTGGAATTCAATCCGATTAAAGAATTATTTAGACATACAATAAGTAATTAAAAATAGGTACTTAATTTATTAAAATTCGTTTTTTGAATAATATGTAAATAGTGATGGAGTCCTCATGGACAGAGGTTGCCGCCTCAGTGTACGTGTTCGTCCTTTTTTCGTCATGGGAGAGGCACATCCCGAAGTGCCTTCTCCGCACGCTTCTAGTCAGTGCCGCGATTGAAAGGAACCCCGGACCTAGGTCCTGTTCGGTTTGCAAGATCCGCCTACATCATCAGTCTGTGAGGTGTAACCGGTGCAGGTAGTGGGTATATTTCGGATACTGCTCTGGCCTTACTTCACTACGGGAGTATAGACACACTGAATATGTGCAAGGTGCTGTGCGTCGGCTGGATCACTTGGAGCAATGTAACTTAGGCACTAACTAAGTCACTCTCGAACCCCGGTAGACGGGATGACAGGGCCTCAGTCACTTTTGGCAAAGTAGCCGTGACTGATCCGAAGAGATGGGCCAGGTTGTTCAATTAATTGTGCATCCCGAGAGGCATCTCCTCCAGGGCAAGGAGGAGAGTCATTCGCCATATCCGTGGTCTCCGAACCGATGGACAGCCATCACAATTTACCGTGGGCGAAGTTACGAGACATCATTAACGCAGCAGCCGCTCACTTTATACCAGCCAGTTGAATACCCCAAGTGCAACCTGAGAGTGACAGGGCATGGAGGAGATCCATTCGCCGTATCCGTGGTCTCCTAGCCGATGGACAGCCATCACAATTTACCGTGGGCAAAGTTACGAATGTCATCCGTGGCGCCAAATCATCTAAGGCGTTGGGCCCCGACGGAATCTCTACATTGATGTTGAAGAATCTTGATTTACCTTTGAATATTTGAATACCTTACTACTGTCCTCAACTTGTCTTTGAACGCTCTTATAGTTCCCGATGAGTGGAAAATGGGTAGAGTGATCCCGCTACTAAAGCTTGGAAAGGACCCGAGTTTGGGGAAGTCGTACGACCGATCTCCCTTCTCTCACCAGTAGCACAGACGCTAGAAACCTATCGAAGCATTCGACACGCATGCTAAACTATTTAAGGACATCGCCTACACGTCCCTCCAGCCAGGCCTGAAACGCTGGGTCGCGAATTATCGTGTGATCGCCAGTCATTTGTGAAATTAGTTTAAGCACCGTAGAGTGAAACAGGGAGTTTCCCAAGGCGGGGTGATATCTCCGGCACGGTTTAACATATACCTATCCTCCATTTGGGTTGTCTCCTCCTCCATCAGGAGACAGTTATGTCCGAAGACATAACTACATGCTGTCTAAGCAATACCTTTCGGGCTGTTATCGCAAAGACCATACAAATCATCATCTTATGGATATATATCTACCGCCCAGAAGCCTTAAGGTAGATCTACATGATCCAGAGCGTGAGGTTCAGCGCTACAAGAGAGAACCTCTAGATCAAGCGGCATATCAAGCAGGTCTAGAGAACATTCATGCAGACACGGTAGCAGATGCGGTAAATAGCTACCGGGTGAATGTAGTCCTTAAAGACGACCGCCTCCCATTGCACCTGAAGTGAAATTGACCTCCCCCGGCAAACCAGAGTAGTTCTGGCTCAATTACGTTCCGGCAGATACAGCCGTCTCAACTCCTACAGAGCAAGGATGGATGCCGACGTGCAAGATGAATGTCCCGATTGTGACCAGGGACCACAAGATAGACGTCACCTGTTTAACTGCCCAACTATACCCACTTGACTCAGACCCAGATACCTCTGGACGCACCCCATCTTAGTCGTAGTTCCTGGATCTGGAAACTCAACAGAACAAAGCATGCGAAGGATAGAACACAACACACTGCTACATCAATAATAACAAAAACAGCAACATATTAGATTAAAAAGGAGACCTGCACTGCGTACAAACAAATTTTGGGTCAGGACATCCAAATGAATATGCAGATAAGCGAATATTACATTTCTTTTTCTCTCACTGGGTACTGCATACAAGTCACAACAGTGGGGTAGGATATAAAAAGCAAGAAATCGGATGTATTTAATTTTACCTTAAATCTTTCTTCGAACAAAGAAAGTTCAGCCAAGAGATCTGTAATAGCATTCATAAAAGCTTCTTGTGGTGAATAGTCAGCCGTAGTTTGGATGCGAATAACGAATTTATGCTCCAAGGGATGTGGCACTTTGTAGCCCGCAAATAATACATTAGGATCCTTAAGCAATTGGCTGGAAAGGATAATACCTAATAATAACTAATTAAATATCTAACATATTTCTTGTCAGCATACTTCCTTATCAAATTTCCAAGAGTATGATCTTCTTTGTTGACAGTGAATATGGCGGCATTGGTAACTTTCGTATCCAATTCTTTGATTATCCTAGTCAGGAAAAAAATCTCCACATTAGAACACATAAAAGACATTTCCAATGCAAACTTACTTTTTTTCGCCCTCGTACAATAAAAACGATTCGAATGTCGGTGGGGCATTCATTTTCTAAGTTTTTAACCTTTTTTTTGCTATTCACGGAACCAACAAACAACCCAATGAATGAATGTAAATGCCGCAATCGAGAAAGAGTGGGTTAGTTGGACTAGCAGGCTAATAATCGACTCAATGTTTACATATCGCACCTAACCAATGCGTTCGTCGGGAATTGCCATAAAATTATTAATGGCCGTTTATATTTGACGATATTTTGGACAATAAATCGGTATAGTACATAACCATGTAAAACCATGGTTTAAAGTAACCAAATAAAACCATGGTTTAAAGTAACCAAATAAAACCATGGTTTAAAGTAACCAAATAAAACCATGTTTAAAGTACGTTCATATTGGCCACTAAATCCAGATTTATGACTTTTTCGAGATTTAACTGTATATTTCTGCAAGTTCTACCATACAAAATTAAATCCCAATTGTGCGATTTTATAGATGAATAATCGATAAAAGTACCAAAATATGCACCTGTATGGTTGTGTGCGATATGCACATTCATGAATACCCAAATGGTCTTCATGACATGCTTGTGCATGTCATTTAAATCACCAAAAACGCTGTGTAAACAGACAGGATTTGTTTTTGGATTTAGTTATCCATCCAGATCACAAAAATTTCAGTGTAAAAATGGTTTTCACTAGAGCCTAAAACTACTTGATTTGAGATAATCTGCTAATTCCGTTTATATTACGATTCAAGTGATTTGCATTTGTCAACAGGGATGTTTTTGACAACATTTTTATAGTGATCTGTTTTTTTTTTTGTGTTTAGCATGTATATTTATACATTTTTATTTTATTTATTAATTTCAATATAATACAAAAAGCCATACTGCTAAATAACTGTACTGCAAGGCAAGCTATCTGAGTAAAAGTATCTATACGATATAAAAACAGTAAAAATAATATCTAAATAAAAAATTATAAGTTGCAAAATTGACCCCCAGCCGTAACACACAAACAATATATTTATGAACAAACATGAAGTATCATTGCTAAAAGAAATTAACTAGGTCAGTGTTGATAGTAAGCGATAAAAAAGATGTAATGAGAGTCGGTCTAATTGACTTAAAAGCATGTTGTGGTCAGCAATTAAATTAGTGTAACGATTTTTTTTTTAATGTGACTTTAAAATTTTATAATTTCAATAAGAAATTGTCAGATGTTGAGAAAAAGTGCAGCCCAAAACTACGAAGGAGATTTGCTGCAAATCTCCTCAAATAAGATTTCTAAAATCTCGTCGCAAGTCAAGGTGGATTTATAAAGGTGGTCTCACGCGAACAGCTGTTAACAGTCGCCCAGGTTTGACAGTATTAAGATGTCAGATTTTTGTTTTCATTCTCATTGTTTTCATCTTCTTTCTCGCATAATTTCTGCTCATGTACGCACATGTATGTATATAGACACGCACACGCAAGTTGTGTGTTGGCAAAACGTCGATCAGCTTGATGGCGGATTGCCCCGTATGATTTGTGGTTGTTGTACAAGTGAGACCACCTTCAATTGTTTCGCTTTGATTTCCACTCTATAAAGAATTTAAAGGGTGTGCCAATCGGTAGCAATCGCCTATGGTGAGATGTAAAAATGACATAGGGGAGTTTTTTTACACTGGTGAGAAAAAATTTACATTTTGCTGTGCCAAACGGTAACTTTCTCACTATACAAATTTTTGCAAAACTGTATTTTACGGGGTAGTTCACAAAAAAATTTAATTGTTTGCGTACACCCTAAATTTGACTCAAGGAACTCGAATAGAAAGTCCGTTTTTGGGGCTCGGGCCCGTACTACCCCGTAAAATACAGTTCAGACGCTTAAAAACAATTGTTTAGTAAACTTGCAATAAGAACAATGAAATGCTTGCGCATGGTTTATAGATAAAGGTCTCTTTGGATTAATGATTTTATTGTACCAAGATTTTATTAACATGTAAAATCAAATGATTGCAGATGCCGACGCCTTCCAACAAATATAGAGGTTGCAAACGTCTCAAATAAAAACATTTTTTTGCCAGTTTCTTTCAACAATGTGGCATTTATCATCTATTTTCAAATGACAATATTTTTTATTTAATAAAATCATCAATTAATCATAAACAAATAAATATGTTTGTGTAAGCAGCTACATGGAACTCTGCTTTATAACCACCAAAATTTGCTTTGCTTCTGTCAGAAATCTTAATAGCCCCTGGGCTATCCAAAATTATTCACTACACTTAACGTCATATTTTTACAACCCCTACAACTTTGCTAGCAATCGGCACACAGCCTTAGTATCAAAAATTAAATTGTTTTCATAGATTTTTTTCACTATTTTTTTACATGGAGTTTCATTATGAAAACTAAAGTTAATACCCACCTTAAGGGTTGGTATTCTATTCTGTTTTTTTATTTTCATACCAAAAGACGTTTTTTATCTGCACTGGTGGTTTTATTATTTTTTCGCAAATAAATAACAAAAAAGAAAAGAAACGAACCATTGAAACCAATAAAATAAAAATGATGCCGACAAAGATGTAAAGCGTTGCAACTAAAATTGTTTTTTTTTGCACTTTTTCCTCTCTATAAACAGATTACAACTTTTTCGCCTGTATTCAGCATTCCGCCTGAAAAGCTGAACAGAATACTCAGCTTAAAACAAAAATATCGTGATAAGCTGTAGGCCATAATTGTGTACTATTAAAATACAAAGAGCAAAACTCCAAAACATGTTTGTAAACTTTTTTTAACAACCTTTACAACTTCTTTTTGTTTATTTTTCCATTTCATGTTCTATTTTGCAAAAATATTAGTCAAATGTTTAGCCAAAATGCAATCAGCTGTTTAAGAAAATTCGAAATTCTCTCTCCAAAAATTTTCCTCTCCCCATTCAATCAGATTAGGAGGATTTTGTTAAAGAAAAAAAAAACGAATTCCTGGGAGTTTATTATCAGGGAGTAGTCAGAATTGGGCTGAATATGATTTGATAGTACCAGTCTTAAAGGCTGGTTTTGAAAGGCTGGCACTACTTTTTTTTTTTTTTTGAGGAAAAGTTTCCAAAAATCGTTCCTTAAATCCCGTTTACATTGCTCATTAAATCCGGATTTAAGGCTGATTTTATAAAGGAAAAACAAATTATCGAGCCATTAAATCCGGATATAAAGAGCAGTGTACACGGGGTTTTGGGTGGTTAGACCAGGTTACAATATTTTATTTTTTGGGTTTCTTTGGCCAAACTCAATTTTGCGCGTCGCTTTTGGAGGATTTGTTTGCAGAGTTGCATTTTTAATGCGTGCGCATAGTATGTAACTTCACCTTTAACATGCTTTTACAGCGATTATTGGACGATACATCTTGTAATGTAAAGATTCCTTTATTTTTGTCGTTTTCCGATTGCTGCAAAATGTAATGTTTGCTCTTTCCTCTCGGTCATTCTATATATTTTTGCGTGTCTGTCTGCTAGCATAGGGGTAGTATTATTCTTTGTTATAAAATATTATTATTTGAAGTTAGTTTTGAGTATTTCAAAACCAAAGTAAGTGCATTCTATATTTGAATAAGACGATTACAACTCTGTTTAGCCCGCCAATATAATTGTGCTGTGTTGTTGTTTTGTTGTTTTTTGGGTTTTGTTGTGTTGTTTGGTATCCGAGTAGAGAAATTTTATCTTTCGCAAACAAAATTTAAAGCGTAATTTGAACGACGTAAAGCTTGAGAATCCAAAGGGAAATCCACATTCAAGAGTTTAAGTGAAACGTTAAGAAATGGAAAACGTCAATGGCTTGAATAAAATAGATGTGAATGAGGGTGATGTACAACCTGGGAAAAATGCTTTGGACGAATCTAGCGTCACTATGCTGGATGTCTTGGAAGAAGAAAAGGAGCTGGAAGATGAGTATGCCGCAGTGCTGGGAGCGTCCGATGACAAGGTGTGTACCTATAGTCAGGGAGATGCTGTTAAAAGGCAGGCTCTTTATTCATGTTTAACATGTTGCCCCGAATCGCTTAATGATTTGACGAAATGTGCTGGCATCTGTTTGGCATGTACGTACCAGTGCCATGAAAATCATGAGCTTGTTGAACTATATACCAAACGAAATTTTCGTTGTGATTGTCCCACTGAGCGTATGGGCAGCTCCAATAAATGTAGATTAAATCCTGGTCTTGACCAGCCCGCGGTGGTAAACCAGGACAATGTGTACAATCAAAACTTTCAGGGTTTGTACTGCAATTGTCATCGGCCATATCCAGATCCAGAGCGTACCGCGGAAGAAATAATGTTGCAGTGCGCCATCTGTGAGGATTGGTTCCACCTGCATCATTTAGATGGACCACCGAATGCGCAAAAATTGATGGAAGCTTGTAGTGAAATGATTTGTGGTAGTTGCATGGCTAGTCACGAGTTCCTACGACACTACACCGGCTTTGCTCTAAAAGCTGTCGACAGTATCGATGATTCCGTCGTGGATGGGAATGCTACCGTAGCTGCTGTGGATTTATCAGCATGCGAAGACAACGACAATAAATTAAAAAGTGATTTGGATAAAAGTATTTCGGAGATAATGAATATGGGTGAAGGCGAAGCAACTTTGAATGATGCTATCGAAGGCGAACCTTCCTCAAAAAGAGCGAAACTTGAAAATGATGAAATTGAAAAGAATGAAGCAAAACAAAAAAATATGTGTCGGCGTCCGTCCGATATAGGCGATTACGAAAAAGGTAGGTACAATTGCAAAAATTTGTGCTTTTCTACAGCATTTTAGCTACCATACAGTTTAGAGCTAACATCATGGCATTTTATCAAATGGGAACGTATGACAACTGATGACCACTATTGCCCTTTTTGGTAGATACCTACCAAAATTGGTAGGTTGGTAAGCTGACCGCAATTTTAAGGAGGGGTTTTAAACATATAAATACCAAGTTAGTTACTGAAGTTAATTGCTGTTTATTCGTTAAGAGTGCAGGACAAAACCATGGATGGGAAGGGGCCAAATATTGTTAAAAAAGGTCTGCTTCAAATTTCAGTAAAAAAGCGGTTCTGAGGGATCTCTTCCAAACTTCGTAAATTCTGGGAATGCGACTTTTGTGCATTAAATGCCTTCAATCGGAAATCAGGATCTGGCCCATAACGTTCAGTAAAAAAGGCGTTCTGATATTGACTGTAATTGGTACGAATGTAAAAGGATCTCTTCGAAACGTCGTAAATTCTGGAAATCAGGGCTATGTGGTAGCTGCATACTAATGTGATCAGATCTGGTTCATAGTCAGACGTTGAGGGGTCCAGGCAACTCGCTGTAATAGCGAATATGGGCAGTAAAAGCGCATTTCTCGGGTCAAACATTTAAATCGGGAGATCGCTTCATCTAAACTCGACGCGGTTGTTCATTGAAATCGGTCAAAAAATACGACTTTACGAACTCATGATTTCTTAGCGGGAGATCGTTGGTAAAGGTTGTTAAATCAATATATAGCCCATCATTGAAGTTGAGGCTGTAGAGTGATTTCCACAAAGAGACGGACGAATTTTTCTAGATCCTGTGTGAATAATGGACTCCAAGTGGAATGGCAAAATTACCAACTACTTCGGTAGTGGGTATAAAAACATGTAGGACTTTTGGCTTGCAGAACATATGGTAGATTTTGGTCGTATTGGGTAGGGCTTTTATTAAATTTTGGTAGGAAATAATTTTCTTGAGCCGCAACCTGCTGATAAAAAGTAGTTGGTATATAACCTTTAGATTTCTAAAAATATAAATACATGTTTATGCTTTTCCTTAACAGTGGGAGAGGAATTAGGAAGAGGTGCTCTAAAGTCTACTTCCAATGAAAAGTCATTTTAAGTAAGGGTTTTTTTATACACTGTCATTCGAATTCTACTACAATACATTTATTACACCGATAGGGATCAAATTCACCAAAACCGTTGTCAATATTTTTTAGAATATATGTTGTTTTTGACCGAAGATATTTCCTTGCTGAGTGGATCTAAATTCGCCACATACATATGCGTGGTGAAGTCGATACTTTTGGATAGTTTTTATAAATCGTGTTGTTGTAGCCACATTTTCATTTGGAGGCGGTAAATCTCGTCAAGCTCCTGTGGGTGAGCAAGCTCGTTCCAGTCCAAAGGATCGATCGTCGCGGGAACAGGGTGGCCATTGGTTATTTAAAGACTCCAATAACCTGCCTTGTCATATCGAGCATCATAGGCACTCAGTATTTGTGCAAGAGACGGTGCCGCCCCGCCACTGATTGGGACTCCGGTCAATACCGCTGATTATCCGCGACTGCCGTTGCAGCTACTCCGTATGGAGCATTCCACTATCCGCAACCTGTGGACGCGCCCGTGAAAACAAGTTCGGGATCACTGCTCCTTTTTTAAGCCGAGGTGCAAATTGGAAGAAGGTGGAATATGGTAAAAAAAAGTCGCACTCTTACCAAGAGATCCTTTGAGAGCGGACTAACTGTATATGTCGGTGCACGTCAAATTAACCCAAATAATTTTGAAAGTTTAAGACAAGGTCTTTTACTGTCCATTGCTGGTGTATTTGCCAAGGACTTTTACCGCCCATTGCTGTTGTTTTTGCGGCATAGGTTTCAGCAATAATGCACGAGGCTGGTATATAAATTTCTGTCTTAATAATGAAAATATAAGCAAGCTTTTATCATCAAAAATGGTTTGATGTTTTTCAAAGTATCCTCCAGCATGATTAATACACTTTTGCATGCGTTCAAACCAATTGTCGAAGCACCTTTGCCGGCCCGATTGAGACACCTCCAAAACATGGTTATTGAACACTTCAACAGCATTTTCTGTCGACGAAAATTATTGACCATGTATTTTTATTTTATTGTACGGGAATAAATAGAAGTCATTGGGTGCTAAGTCAGGATAACCCGTCGGATAATCTATCAATTCGACTTTTGGGCCGGTCAAAAAGGCGCTGGTTTGAGACGATGTGTGAGAGCTCGCATTATAACGGTGAACAATGTTTCGTCTTCTCTTGTCGTTTTTCAAATTTCTCACAAGCTTTAGGAAACCAAATTGTGGTGTACCAATCAAAATTGACCTCCTACGTGGCTCAAGCGGAACAGTCGCCACATGATCAGTTTTGCCGAAGAAACAAGCGACTATTTGCTTCGAAGTGTTTCCACCACGAAATTTCGTTGTTGCTTAGTTTCGGTCTCATACGCATAGATCCACGTTTCGCGAGCTGTGACGATCTTTTAACGAATATTGAAGTATCGCGCTCTTATTTTTTCAACATTTCATTGAGCAATTATCAAATTTTTTTCGGAAGTCAACGAGAACAAACCTTTTTCACGGCAAAGTGTCCATACAATTTCGAATGCATACTGGCGGAAGAAATGACCAAAGATGCCTCTATCTCACGGTATGTCTCATGACGATCTTGCTCGAACAATCAGCGATATCTAGTGAAGAGTATAAATACGGAATGCTTATGATGCTCGAAACGACAAGACGAGTGTTTGGCTTATTTAAATTACCAATGGACATCATGTTCATGCGGCGATCGGTCGTATAGACTGGAACGAGCTTGCTCGTCTATAAGAGCTTGACGAGGATCGCCACCTCCACATGCAAATGTGGCTACAACAAACCATAACGATCTTGCATTATAAGTTCACGCACGGCATCAGTGTTCTCTGGTACAACGGCCGTTTTTGGACGACCATCACGAAATTCGATTTTGAGGGAGCGACGGCAACGACTGAATTCATTAATCCGGGTTTTCACAGTTTTGGCCATTTGGCATTTTTTGTAATTTTTTTCAAGTCACTGTACCACAACGCAAGTGATGGTCGTGCGTCAAAACGTTCTGAGTACAATTATGAATGAAAATGTCAAACTATCCAATGGGAAAGTCAGATTGCATCTGGCAACTGTGTTGCCTAGGCCAGAAACTTATATAGCAGCCTATTTCGTATGTCGAGATGACAAATTAGAGGACAACGTTTGCACAGATAGCCTTAGTGATGCTAAAGATTTGCTGTGTAATAAAAGAGGACTCTTCAGATATGTTCGTAGTTACAAATGTGGCCAGAAGATTCTGATTCTTTGGGCTCCTTCACATTCAGGAACTTCTGGAAAAGAATTTGCAGACTGCGACACCAAAGAAGTGGAGAAGACGCCACACCATACAATTCTTTCAATCCATAATATTAAATCGTTTTAAGGAGCACCTAAAGGACCTTAATCAGAAAACATGGGAAAATTTTGAATGTTTCGGAGTCAACACGATACTGAAACAAAAGGTCTAAGTACCACGAGAATTTCGGCAGGTCACAATGCATATTTCTTGGGCGTTTAAGGGTCGGTGAAGCACTCTTCAATACACAACATTACTATAGCGATTTCTTGGCCCCAATGTAAGTAAACTGTCACATTCCGTTGGAATACTCACTATCAAAAATCAATGAACCACTGCCACATTTATTTGACTGCTCTCTGAGCGTAAATTTAATGGATATTCTTTCTAGCTTTTGTATTTTGCAAATTAATCAGGAAATGTTTCCCTAATAGATCGAATAAATTCCTAAAACAGAGAACCAATTTTCTCGAGCTTGTTTAAAATGAATTCAAATCTTTATAATTAAAAGAAACCAAAAAATACATATAAAAAATTATAACTTTGCTATAAGGATTTTTAGAGTATAGGAGAACATAAAAGATCTGACCCAGGGCGAATTTAATGCGTTTTTCTGTGTTGCAGTTTATAAGTCACAGATATAGTTTTATGACCTTTACTGTTTAGTAAAATCAGGCAATGAATTATTAAGTTACCGTTCATCAGAGTGAAGGTATTTTCATTTAGCTTCAAGCGCACAACCAGTCGTCAGACTAGCAAATGAGGAAGAGACGAATAAACCAGAAGAATGCGTAGTTCATCGCCAACCTTTAAGTAATGTTGGTGTTTCCAACCTTTAAGTAATGTTGGTGTTTCAGACAGCGACAGTGTCAATGAAACAGTCATCACTGCCGAATCAAGAGTTGAGGACAGCGGGATGACAGCAGTAGTAAGCGAGGGCTTTGCTAAGTTCATAAGAAGACCGAGAAAGCAAACCCGGGCACAACGAAGGAGGCTGAGGAGTTTGCACCGGCAGCGCAATCGGGAGAAAGTGCAGGATGTAGGAAGAGATAGAATTGACATTGGATTGGAAAGAGAATCACATCACCCGAAGAGCATAACACTGCTAAAACACTGAAAAAGAGCTCCCCGCTTTCATGCACTTTGGTAAGCAAAAACGAAATGCGTCCCATAGGGGTTGATGTGTGTTGCTATCTTTAGCCTTCCTTTCCCATTTGCAAAGAAAATCTCCCGATCATTGAGAGCGTCCCGTAAGAGAAAAAAAATTGTGAAATTTAATGATTTTACGTTTTTGTCCACACTCAGTAAATAGGAACATTATAAGAACGAATTTGTAACAAATTCATAACTCTATCCAGTAGTTAATTCTTCGTCCTCACAGTGTTAAGTGGAAATAACTCTTTATTGCAAAATACATAAGCATTGGAAGGTGGTAATTGTTTCAAAACATAAAAGGAAAGTCATTATTTTGCTTCCCATCCCCTATATATAGAAATCCATGTTTATGGGAATTAATTTTGTGGAAAAAGGTCATACCCTGCCAAATCAGAGATTTTATAACAATAAAACGTTCATTGCGTAGTAAATTCAATGAAAATGCATGGTCCTTCGCGATTACATCTTCAATTGAATCCAAGAAATCGATTGTGTAGTTGTAGTCGCTTCGTTTGGACAAATTCGTTCGAAGATCGTTGCGCGGCAATCGATAGATCTGATAAAAAGATAAGTCTTCGCATTGCAATTCGTTAAGTCCGCGAAACATTTGATTTGGCACCACACGTCCGTCGGTAAGTTTGTATAGTGCACCTCGAGGGCACATAGCACATTCCTCAGTTATAATAAAGACAACAGCAGCCAAACGATCCTCTTCCTTAAGTTTGATTTCTTCGGGTAAATTTGCAGATATTATATGATTAGCACCCGTTTCAAATGAGGGATCCTTGGAAGTAA
Organism: Stomoxys calcitrans; assembly: GCF_963082655.1. Lineage (NCBI taxonomy): Eukaryota > Metazoa > Arthropoda > Insecta > Diptera > Muscidae > Stomoxys > Stomoxys calcitrans. The sequence continues at coordinate 100,632,621 of NC_081554.1, forward strand.
ATGTATCACATTACCACAAAAAAGAAGGAACGAACTTTTATCTCACACTTACCAACTTTACACAATTTATCGAACTTGGATCACCACAGAACGGCTGACGGCATAGAAGTGTTGCTTGAAAACCCCTTTCACATTGTAAAAATGGCAGCATAAGCCACTGATAACCGTCTAGACTATAGAAAAACTTTCTATCCTTTAGGCAGTCTCGTAGGCAGCCGAATGCAATAAAATAGTCCCGCTCTATCCCATTTATACGACCCCAGAAGTAAATGTATGTAAAACGATTTTTCGCTTGTAATGCCAGTAATGAATTCTCAATTAATATCATTTCCTCAGGGCTTAATAATGTTACACCAGAGTGCATTAGCGAGTCTAAGGATTCCTTGAAGTAATTTATATCCATGATTATTTGTGAGGCGTTACAAGCGTTTTTTTTATTAATTTTCTGAGTTTAAGTTTGGGTTTCATTAAAAAATCTAGAAAAAGTTTTAAAAAGCATCGATATCCTATTAAAATAGTTTTTTTTTGCATACAAGTACAAATCGGTGTTAAAATTGAATAATTAAAGGTGTTGTTGTTGTGGTAGCCGAATGTCTGCACGTGAAGGTAGAGATCCTCGTCAAGCTGCAATAGGTGAGCATACTCGATCCAGTCCAATGGACCAATCGTCGCGGGAACACTATGTCATATCGAGCATCATAGATAACACTCAGTATCTAAGCAAAAGCTGCGCCCGGCCGGCCCCACTGAGACTCTCCACTCGTACCGCTGACGGTTCGTATTCCTCCGTATGGAGCATTCCACCATCCGCAACCTGTGAACGCGCCCCATAGTTCCCAGCTGAGTTTTCCATGACAATGATGAGCACCACACAGATCGGAGCTCAAAGTTCTAGCTTATGTTGTGCTCATAGTCGTCTCGTGTCGTGTTCCAAAAGCTTTACACTTAACTAGAGTTGTTGTTGTACCAGGTTAATGATATGGTTTCGAGTAGATCTATGCTATGCGTTGTGGGAGCAAACAGGTTCGTATATTTCGAGGTGTTACAAGCAGAATGTTTAAGTCAAACCTAATATCTATGCCCCTGAGTTCACCAAAGATCAATAAACTCGCAGTTTCTTTTGTAAATTTCCCAACTCCAATTTTATTTAGTTATGTTTGTTTGTCAAGTTATTTCGAACTGAACAGTAATTATAATCTCAAAAACAAGAAACAAACAAACGACTTTCGCAAAAAGGCTCATCAACCTTGTCACACTAGTAAGACTTGTCCACTAATAAATCCTAAATACCAATAAAATCCTAATTCTACGTGTATTTCTTACTATTCTTCCTCTTTTTCTCGTTTGGATCGTTTGGAATACGCTTTCTTACGTTTATGACTGAGATGAAGTCATTTCCAACAATTTAAAGAAACCCCAAAAATTATGTCAAATATACGAAAATTCGAACGGAAGGTGCATTCACATGGGATGACGACAGCACTTTTGTCAAACAATTTAATTTCCGAGCATTACCGAGCTCATCTCGAAAGAGAAATTAACACATCATTAGAAAAATGATCTTCGCCCTAACGGGCAAATAAAATTAGAAATTAAATAAAAAAAAAATCGTTTGAGCCAGGCAGTGGTTTGAACCCACGACGTCCGGGCAACATTGAACAGTTGCCGTCGTCTTAGCGTTCTGAGCCATCAACACAACTTCCAAACTGTGCACAGAACCATGTGTATGCCCTGCATTGTTTGCATTTCATAGAGACCTTTGAAGCCTCCACACCGAAAGATTCCTAATGATGACCCCCCTTACCAAGGGGTCGAAACGAAACGTCAAATCATGGTTGGTGTGGTATATCTCCTGTGGCTTTCATTATTCCATAGTATAAAATTTCCGATCATTAAGCTCTTCTCGAAAGAGAAATGGACGCCTAATTTCCTTGAAACTGTAGCCAAAATCAAACAAATTTGAAAAATATTTAACAAGTTTTTGATATGGACAATAACGCACAAGACTAGACAATTGTTTTGACACATACTAAATATTCAACTTTCCATTCAGTTTGTTTGTTACAAGTTAATGTCCTAGTTCAAAATTGAGTACATAATACATTGATTATTGTTTTTATATTGAATATTGAATACTATTGAACGTTTTTCGAATTGTTTGATCTTTTATCTGGCAAATGTGTTTATTTGACAATGTATATGGTTGGACTTCGATTATCAGGGATGCTCGGGACCGGAGGCATTACGGACAATCAATTTTCCAGGATAATGGATTACACATATTTTCTAGTAAAAAAATTCATAAAGGGAACATGATGGCAATTGGGTTTTTAAAGGCGCAAATAACTTGCCTTATCGTATCGAGCATCATAGGCACTCATTATTTGTGCAAGAGCCGGTGCCGCGCTATCTCTCACCGAGATTCTCCACTCTTGCTAATCACTAATTGTCCGCGACTGCAGTTGCAGTAACTCTGTATAGGGCATTCCATTATCTGCAACCCGCGATCACGCCCTTTAGATCCCAGCTAATCTTCTCGTGATAATGATGAACACCATACAGATCAGTGCTCAAAGTTTCAGCCCCTGTGGTGGTATTTTCGAGCGAATTGTCTGATCATCAAACTGGTTTAAATTTTTTTCCTCCTGAGCCTTATCGTTGGACTTGTCATATCTATAATACCATCATGGGGCAAAACAGCAAATTAAAGGGTGATTTTTAGCTATTATCTTTTTGGCAACACTGGTTTAAACAGTTTCGTGTTTTGTTTTACGACGAAGCTCATTTTTGGCTCAATGGGTATTTAAAAAAGCAGAATTGTTGGAGTGAAGATCAGCCAGAAGCATTGCAAGAGCTACCAATGCATCCAGAAAAAGTCGTAGTTTGGTGCGGTTTAGGGGCTGGTGGCATCATTGCCCGTTCTTCTTCAAATGATGCGAATCGTAACGTAACAGTGAATGGAAAGCGCTACCGTGAGATGATATCCAACTTTTTTTGCCTAAAATGCAAGAGCTTGACTTACATGACATATGATTTCAACAAGACGATGCCACACAGCATGCGTAACAATGGACTTATTGAGAGGCGAGTTCAGTGAACATTTTATTTCACCTTCGGGACAGGTCAATTAGCCGCCTAGATCGTGCGATTTAACACCTTTAGACTATTTTTTGTGGGGCTATGTTGAAGCTCATGTCTATACAGACAAGCCTGTTTCAATTACCGCATTGAAAGAAAACATTGAAGCATTTATTCGTGAGATAATGCCCGAAATGTTGGAAAGAGTTTGCCAAAATTGGACTAAGTGGGTGGACCATTGAGGCGCAGTCGCGGTCAACCTTTGCATGAAATAATCTTCAAACATTAAATTATATGGATGGTACTATCGATTCAAATAAAGATTTCATAAATTTTAGTTGTTTTTTTTTTGAAAAACTTCAACTTTCTGAGGATGGTAAAATTTGCATCGTTAGGGTGTCGGGCCATAACGGAGTGAGGGGAAATAAAATGGGCAGACGATTTGGCGGTGAAGGCCAGAGGACTGCCGTCAATAAACTTGGTTAACCCGAAGCCTTTCGGGTCGACGCAGTCCGAGTTAAGGGAGTGGGCGACGAATGCGCATGCAACATTGTGTAACAGCGAAACGGTCGGTAGGACGGCGAAAATCCTATGGGGGAATCCAGATCGTGAGAAGACGAGGCTATTACTGAATGGAAGCAAGAAGGAGGTCTGTAAAGCTATTGGTATCATAACGGGACACATAGGACTACGAGCTCACTTCGGTGCGGAAAGTGATAGCATGTGTAGGGCATGCGGGGAAGATGATGAGACGTTGGAGCATTTCCTTTGTCATTGCCCGCCTTTCGCGTATAACAGATACCGGCACTTAGGTGGAGACAGAATACCAGACATGAACCAACTTAGGGGAGTGGTATTGAAAACAATTAAGGATTTTGTAAGTAGCACGGAATTCTAAACTTAACATTTTCGTTTTAGAGGTTACTTTATAGTTTTTAGAGCGCAAAACAAGCCGATTACTGGCTTAGATGTATGTCCATAGTGGCATGGGGGACTGAGATTTACTTGCAATATTCTGATAATATAAAATGATCATCATAGTGCACTTTATATTTCAATATTAGAAGGAGGTTGTGTGAGGGATAACACTAACCACCGCTTTGGTTAGTAGAGCACGATCTGATAATTTGGGGCCTCGAATGGAAAGTAGAAAGAATATGACATAAAAATATGGCGTCAAGTGTTTGGGAGTCATATTTTTTCCTTAAACCACCTATCATAACGAATACTTTGAAATATGGATTCAACTTTCAAAAAGTCTTACCCCAAAAGGCACCAACGGCCAGTTAGCCTTAGTATGACAATATGGGACTCAAATTAAAGGTATTTGAGAACAGAATAGGAATTTGAGATCGAAATTTTGGGCCAACAATCTCAAGGGCCTCCAAATCTGCTCGAAATGTTGTAGGTTTAAAAACATCTGGGTCTGGGTAGGGTATGAACGTAACATTCAAACATTTTACAAGTGGCTGAGAATCTGCCTATAATGGCAATATGATATTCAAATGAAGGGTGTACGGCAGTAGAGTAAAAATTTGTTCCGTCCACATGTAAAAGCTCTAAGCAGTAAGTGTGGAAGCACCTGAAGTGACTATATAAAGTCAAGTTTCTAGCGCTCGACCCTTTCAATTCCCACCAAATGGACATATAACCCGATAATAACAATGTGGGACATAGATTAAAGAAGGGTGTTACGAATCCTACAAATAATAAATGAAAATGAAAAAAAAAAAACATTTTGGGCTAAGTGGCTGCAAAATCTTAACTTTTTGAAAAATGCACTGCACTCAAACGAAAGGTATTGCCAACAATGTGGAGTCTATTTGTCAACCCAGTGAATTAAATGTTCAGAATTCGGTCCGAATCTCTAGGAATACCGGAAAATTCAAATTCTATTCGGGTCCGAAGTCTGTCCGAATTCTTAACGAAAAATATATGGAGTGACTGACACGATTTCGCAACGAATTGTTGGAGGGAAATCTGATGTTTTTACTGAAGTTTATGACAGAATTCGAAACCAAAGTTATGGAAAATTCGGAAGGGAAATTAGAGCTGTCGTTAAGACTTCTGATCGAATTCTGAATTCTGGATTAAAGTTTTGTAGAATTCTAATATTGTTGTTGTAGCCACATTTTCTTGTGAAGGTGGCGTTCCTCGTCATGCTGCAAATTCGTTCCGGCCCAAAGGACAGATCGCCGCGGGAACAGGGTGGCTATTGGTTATTTAAAGGCGACAATAGCTCACCTTGTCATATCGTGCATCATAGCACTCAGTATTTGCGCAAGAGCCGGTGTCGCCCGGCCTTTCACTGAGACTCTCCACTCGATACTGCTAATTGTCCGCGACTACCGTTGCAGCTACCCCGTATGGAGCTTTCCACTATCCACCACTGTGAATGCGGCCGGTAGCTCGCCGCAAAGCTTCTAGTGACAGCACTGAACGCCACACAGATCGGACCTCAATGTTCTAGCCTGTGTGGGGCTTACAGCTATCCCGTGCCAGGTCTCATGGGTGTATCTTCCCAGTGAACCAATTGTCGAATACCAGAAATTTCTTTACAAATTCTGAAAAGAAAGATTTGCTCCCTCTAGGGGAGCAAGAAGTCAAATCGGGATATCGGTTTATAGCCCATTTAAAACCCCTATCGTATTAGTGAAAAATTTCAATCGCAATTCTTTATTCGACTAAAACGAAAAAAGGACGGTTGTACAGACATGGCTAGTTCGACTTAAAATGTCATGACAATGAAGAATATATATACCTTATTGGGTCGCAGATATAAATTTTGAGGTGCTACAAGGTGAGTAGATTATCCGATGGCAGCGGGTTAGGATAAGCGCATTTTGTGACTTTTAGACAGTAAATTGGGAGATAGGTACGAGTAAATAGGGGGGCATAACAACGATATACTGCGATATAGACGGCGATCAAAAATACATATAATCGGTGTTGAATAATGCTAGATGTTGCGAACGTAATGATAAAATTAATATACCACTTGTCCAATGACGGTGTGTGTAAGAAGAAAATTGAAAAATAAATAGTAAATTTATATATAAAGGAGCGAGGCGAAAAAAATTGTGTCGCAGCGGGAAAAGGGTATCCGCTCCTTGTATGTGAAATCAGCAAAATAATATTAAACATATAGCACACTGTTGATTTTTATAGAAAGCACAATCATTCCTTCATATCAATGCTACTACATTTTATCTTTATAGCATTTTATCTTTATCTTAATAACAATATTGTTTATTCTTTGTAGGACCCACCTTTTGGGGTGCTGATTGGCGAAATGCACTCTGCCGTTGCGCATCCTGTATGCAGGTGTATAGAGGCGAAAAAGTCGAATACCTTCTAGATGCTGAAGACTCGGCAAAGAGCTACGAAGAGCGTGGTAAACAAAAGGCTGCTGCGGAGTCTTCCTATGAACAAGGCATTCGCGCATTGGCCTCAATAGATCGTGTCCAGCAAATCGATGTGATTACCGAATACAATCGCATGAAGGATCGCCTAAAGGACTATTTACAAACCTTTGTTGCCAACAAAAAAGTCGTCACTGAGGATGACATCAATCGTTTCTTTAGCGAAATTCGCAATGAGAAAAACGTGGAAATTGGCCTACCGCATTTTTGTCGTTAACTCATTGTATTTATTATCCACAATTTCATATTCAAATTTATACATAGCCCATACTGATACATCTGTTTTGTTTTTATTGTTACAATTCCATGTATTTTCTAAACTAACATTCCATTGTCCCCATTGCATACAATTATAAGGCACATTATACAATTGAAAGGGTTTTCTGTACTTGCCCCGAAGATTTCACCTCTTTAAGCAGCATCTCCTTACACATTCTAATTTAGATATACATGCATATTCGAACATATTTACCATTACCACCCCTGTTTATCCCATTAACGTAGTAAAAAAAATAAACAGTAATAAATTCGGACTAAGTTTTCATTTTTGTTTATTCAACGCCAAGCTCAAGAAAGGAAGGAATCGTTGGTAATAAAATTAGCCAGCTTGCAAAAATACCCCCCAACAAAACTGCGCCAAATGTTGTGATTTTAACATAGGGTTGTTGCCAAAAAATTGACAGTGAATTTTATTTTATCCTTATATCTTTTTACAAAATAAAGTTTAAATAAGTCGGCATACAAAAATATGACCATAGGAACTATAACAGGAAAACCGACCAAAAATTCTGCAAGCGTCACCACACGCTTGCAGAATTTTTGGTCGGTTTTAAACACCTTACTGAAATAGTCAAGAATGGCGTATGGAACATACAACACTCATCAAGGATATATCTCGGATGAAATTCCGAGACATCATTAACGCAGCAGCCTCTCGCTTTATACTAGCCGAATACTCCATGTGCGGCCCAATTTCCCGGCGCAGGCAGTGGTACGCGTGATGGGATTCGTTGTATGGACCCCACTAACCCCAGAATCAGCGAGCTGTATCTGGAAATTAACAGGGAGTCAACGAACATAAGCGGAATTTGTGGCTGGAACACTTGGAGCAATGTTACTCAGGCTCCGGTTTAGGCAAGCTGTGGTCTACTGTTAAGTCACTCTCGAACCCCGGCGGTAGACGGGATGACAGGATCTCAGTCACTTTTGGCGAAGTAAATGACCCGAGTTTGGGGGAGTCGTACAGTCCGATCTCCCTTCTCTCACCAGTAACAAAGACGCTTGAGTCATTGCTCCTCTCGAGTCTGGTAAGAGAATTTCTATTCGCCGAGCATCAACATGGAATTCGAAGACTGCATAGCACAACAACTGCTTTGCATGCCATCACCGCACACATTTGCCGTGACTTCAATCCGCCCAGGTCATGTGATAGAACGGTTCTCGTGGCACTGGACCCATCGAAGGCATTCGACACGGTCAACCATGCCAAATTATTTGAGGACATCGCCAAAACGTCCCTCCAGCCAGTCCTGAAACGCTGGATCGCGAATTATCTGTGTGGTCGCCAGTCATTTGTGGAATTTAGGGATAAGAAGTCGAAACACCGTAGAGTGAAACAGGGAGTTCCCCAAGGTGGGGTGATATCTCCGGCTCTGTTTAACCTCGACCTATCCTCCATTCCACCCCCTCCAGACGGCATAGAGATCGTATCATATGCGGACAATTGTACGATTATGGCATCAGACCCCTCAGCCATTTTTGACATCTGCGATAAGTTGAACGTCTATCGCAGCGAACTTGCCTCATATTTCGCTGCAAGAAATCTGAAGATATCTGCCACCAAATCTTCAGCTACATTGCTCGCTGTGATGGTCGATGAAGAAATGGTTCCGACCATTAAGTGTCATATATGCCACAGCAATTTGCGATGAAGTCAAAAGTAGAAACAAGGTCCTCAAGCGACTTGCTGGCAGGACTTGGGGTGCAGACAAAGAAACCTTGTTGACCACGTACAAAGCAATTGGCCGGTTTGTGGTAAGTTATGCAGCGCCAGTGTGGTCTCCTCACACGCAGTGAAATAATATTCAGATCTGTCAGAATGCCGCCCTCCGAACTGCGACAGGCTGTCTCCTCAAGTCTGTCTTCTCATGTGGACCACCTCCATCAGGAGACACCTTTTAAGCTGTTATCGCATACAACATTAGGTGTGAGGGCTTCAATAGTTGTATATTGGTAGGTTGTATTTATGTCGTAGAAATTGTGAAAGAATCTCTATGAAATTTATACAACTAACTAATCCTGACACTTTGTCCTAGATTAGGTTAAGGTGGCAGTCTGCCATCAGACTCACATAGACGTTTTCGTCCATTGTGATACCACAGGAACAGAAGAAGGAAGATGCCTTCTAGTTCCTACCGTTTTGAACCATCCATATCGCTTTAAAAAGCCAGTTTCCCTAGTCTCGCAAGCTCGTCCGCTTTAGAATTCCCTGGGATATCTCTGTGGCCCGGCAACCAGAATAGGTGAATTTTGATCTGTTCAGCCATCTCGTTGAGAAGTCTGCGACAGTGGAGGGCGGTTTTGGGTTGGGTTGCCCAAAAAGTAATTGCGGATTTTTTAAAAGAAAGTAAATGCATTTTTAATAAAACTTAGAATGAACTTTAGTCAAATATATAATTGCCATTTTGTTCGATAACCTTTTGCCATCTTCCTGGCAAATTTAGTATTCCACGCTCATAGAACTTCTGGCCTTTATCTGCAAAAAACTGAACCAAGTGCGATTTTATAGCCTCATCATTGCCGAAAGTTTTACCATTTAAGAAGTTCTGCAAAGATCGAAATAAATGGTAGTCTGATGGTGCAAGGTCAGGGCTATATGGTGTATGCATCAAAAGTTCCCAGCCAAGCTCACTCAGTTTTTGGCGATGTCCTGGTGGAATATGACACCTTTACGATTGACCAATTCTGGTCGCTTCTCCTTGATGGCTGTATTCAATTTGTCCAATTGTTGAGAGTAAACATCCGAATTATTCGTTTGGTTCCTTGGAAGCAGCTCAAAATATACCACACCCTTCCAATCCCACCAAACAGACAGCATAACCTTCTTTTGGTGGATATCAGCCTTTGAAGTGGTTTGAGCTGGTTCACCATGCTTGGACCATGATCGTTTTCGACTAACGTTGTTGTAAACCATCCATTTTTCATCTCCAGTTATGATTCGTTTTAAAAACGGATCGAATTCATTGCGTTTAAGATGCATATCACAAGCGTTGATTCGGTTTGTTAAATGAATTTCTTTCAATACATGTGGTACCCATATTAAAATTGACGCCAAACAAACAAATGTAAACAAAATTTCGCGCACTTTTTTCTAAAACAAGCTAAAAGTAACAGCTGATAACTGATAGAAGAAAGAATGCAATTACAGAGTCACAAGCCGTTGAAAAAATTTGTCAACGCCGACTATATTACTACTACAATATATTACCGACAATTACTTTTTGGGCAACCCAATACGTTCTCCAGGTATTTTAAAGGCTGCCTGGCTGTCTGAGAAGATATTTATGCCAATCGTTGTAATGACATTATATTTTAGCCATTCCACCACTTTCTTAATTGCAAGGATTTCTGCTTGATACACACATCAGTGGTCGGGTAACCTCTTCGATATGACCAGTTCTAGATTTTTAGAGTACACCCCAAAGCCCACCTGGTCGTTTAGTTTGGAACCATCCGTACAGAAGTCTATGTAACTTCTGGTACCAGAGATATCGTAGATCCAATCGGTTCTATCAGGAATAGTGGTACATTAATTTTTATCAAAAAGCGGCTCAGGTTGGGTGTAATCCACACTGCCTGGAGAATCGGATATTGTATCAAGGATAACACAGTGCCCGTAGCCGCCAGATGACCATTGAGAAAGCTCCCTTAACCTCACGACAGTGGTCGCTGCATTTTTGGATAGCCACAATGTCCAGAGGCATAAGATGTAGCATTAAATTCAGTGCATTATATGGTGTCGTCCTTAGTGCGGCTGTGATGCACAAACAAGCCATCCTTTGGATCCGGTTAAGTATTGAGCAGTAGGTGGATCCTTGAAGCGCCGTCTACCAGACCACAACACCATATAGCATTATAGGTTTGACAACTGCAGTATGTACCCAATGCATGACACGCGGTCTAAATAGCCAACTTTTGCCAATGGCTGTCTTGTCTATACACCTGATAGGGCAAAAGTGGCCTTTCTTGCCTTTTCCAAATTGTTGGATTTGAAGTTCAATTTACTGTCCAACAAAACACCCAGGTATTTTGTGCTTTCTGTAAATGGAATATTCTCTCCACCCAAGGAAACAGGTTCCACTGTAGGCAACTTGTATCTTCTGCTGAAAAGAACTACTCTGTCTTGCACGGATTTGTATCCAGACCACTTTCGGTTGCACGTAGAGCTTCCTGAAGTATATCTCTTAGAGTGTTGGGAAACTTTCTCCTAACCGCAATTGCCTCGTCATCAGCATACGCGACCACTTTCATACCTTTTTCTTCCAGAGATAATAATATATTGTTAATGGCTATATTCCAAAGTAGAGGAGACAGTACACCCCTTTAGGGAGTTTCTCTGCTGATCCATCTTTTTAGATACACAGATTCCAACCCTGCAGTAATGCATCATTTAGTAAGTACGTTATTAATAAACTTTCTTACGGTAGAGTTGATGCCTAGAAACTCCAATTTCTTCATGATTGAGGTCGGTTTTACATTATTGAAAGCACCTTCAATGTCAAAAAAATGCTACCATTGTTTATTCCTTGACAGACAGAGAACCCTTTGTGTAGCCGACTTGTGAAGGGCTGTTTCAGTGGATTTGCCTTTACTATATACATGCTGCTGTCGCTACAGCGCCACGTTATCTGTTGGAGAGTTTCCCGGGAAATGTGTATCAACGAGTAGTTCTAGTGTTTCCTCACTAGACATTGTCCATACACTCTCTGACTTCTGGATATAGCCCACCGTAATAGGTCTCGAGGACAGAATCTTCCTTAGCCTAGAGGCCTCAGATGTATCCTCCATGGAGCTGCAGAATTCCACCCACGATTTGTTCTGAGCCTTTCTTAGCTCAGCGTTATAGATGTCACAATCGTGTGGTGCTCTTGTGGTTTTTGCTCTGTTGAAGAGTTTTCTGCAGTCCTTCCTTAGACTAACCAGCTCTGGGGTCCACCATGGCGGTCGCTGTTGCCCTTTGGCTTGGCACAAGCGAGTCATTCAGGGCCTTCGTGATCCGCTTGACCACTATGTCTATATCCTCCGTAGTTTCCACTTCCTTTTCTAGTCTAGAAGGGATAGTGGTGCAGAATTTGTGCCGAAGTTTATCCCAATCCGCCTTTCTTCTGTTTAGCGGAGGGACCACTACTTCAGTATTTTCTCCAAGGCTAAAACTAATGTTACGATGATCAAGAAGCCGTGGCTATCCAACACTTCCCAGTCGCATATTCTTCAACTTATATCTTCCGATACAAAGGTAATATCTAGTACCTCCTGCCTGTTCCTGGTAATAAAGGTCGGTTTATCCTCTTTATTACAAATCGCCAGTTTGCAACTTATAATATATTCAATAAGCAGCTCATCCCTTTCGTTGATATCCGAACATCCCCATATGTGGTGATGTGCATTAGCATTACTTCCTACAATAAGGCTTTTCTTCCCTACATAAGCTGCTCCAACCAGTGACTTAAGGTTTGAAGGCGCTTCCTCTGAATCGTGTGCCATATATAGGGAAGCCAGCCAATAATGAGACTTGTTTATTTCAAGGCCGGCTACCACTAAATCTTCAGTGCTCAGCGACAGAAGAAGAAAAACATTTAGACTACCCTTTGCAAGAATACAGGATCCGTGTCTCCCATTCCCCGTACCCTTGAGAAATTTAAATCCTGGAATTCTCACCTATCTTTTTTAGCGCACAACGAAACATTTCAAATGAGCGTGGATCGCCGAAGGCAATTAGTCAGCATCGGCCTCGATACCACCCTGCATCGTCACAAACTGGGGGAGACCCCGGAAATTCCGCAAAGACATCGGAGTATACTGATGACAGTCCATTGACTATCCCATTCCAATTATTCCTAGGTATGTAGCCCTGTTCTTCGCCCTTGTCGACAACTGCCGCCACCAAACTGTCCCTAGCGACATTAGCAAAGGATCTTGGACCCATCTTAGTTTTGTTCGCTCTAGTTATTTTAGGCATGGGATGCCCTCCAGATGAGCGCAGTATTTTGACTGACTCGAGCCCAATTTAAGAGCGTGTTGGTTTGCAGGGGAAGGCCGATGGCCTAAGCAAATTATAGGCATGCGAAAAAAGAATAGGTTCGGCCTTGTCCTTAAGACTCGAACCAGGTGTCTTCGTTGTTGTTGTAGCAGTTTATTGTGTTCTATCTTTCGTCTGCTTGATTCTGTTGAGTCTCAAGACCCAGGAACTCTACGACTAATATGGGGTGCGTCCATAGGGATCTGGGTCTGAGCCGAGTGGGTCTGGCCGGGCAGTTAAACAGGTGACGTGGTTACAATTGGACCATACATCTTACACGTCGGCATCAATCCTTGCTCTGTAGGAGTTGAGGCGGTTGCATCTGCCGGAACGTAATTGAGCCAGAACTACTCTGGTTTGCCGGGGGAGGTCAATTTCTTCAAGTGCAATGGGAGACGGTATTTCTCCAAGGACTACATTCACCCGGTAGCCATTTATCGCATTTGCTACCGAGTCTGCATGAATGTTGACTAGACCTGCTTGATATGCCGCATGATGTAGAGGTTCTCTCTTACAGCGCTGAACCTCACGCTCTAGATTATGTAGATCTACCTTAAGGCTTCTGGGCGGTGGATATCTTTCCACAAGATGATGATATGGATGGTATCAGCGATAACAGCCCAAAAGGTATTGCTTAGACAGCATGTAGTTATGTCCTCGCACTGGTAGGATCTTTATTTCCTGATGGAGGTGGTCCACATGAGAACTGAGGAGTCAGCCCGTCTGACAGATCTGAATATTATTCCACTGCGTGTCACAAAGTTGACGAGACCACACTGGCGCTGCATAACTTACCACAGACCGGCCAATTGCTTTGTACGTGGTTAACAAGGTATCTTTGTCTGTGCCCCAAGTGCTGCCAGCTAGTGACTTGAGGACCTTGTTTCTACTTTTGACTTTATCGCAAATTGCTGTGGCATGTGGGGAGGAAATGTAATAGCTGTCAAATGTAACGCCAAGTATTTTTGGACACTTGATGGTCGGAATCATTTCTCCATCGACCATCACAGTCAGCTCAGTATTCACCTCACGCGTATTTTTAGTGAACAATGTGACTGAAGATTTGGTGGCAGATATCTTCAGATTTCTCGCAGCGAAATAAGAGGCAAGTTTGTGGAGGTAGACGTTCAACCTATCGCAGATGTCAACAATGGGTTGGGGGCCAATCGCCGGCATATGATACAATCTCTATGCCGTCTGGAGGGGTGGAATGGAGGATAGGTAGAAGTTAAACAGTGCCGCAACACCACCTTGTGGAACTCCCTGTTTCACGCTACGGTGCTTCGACTTCTTATCCCTAAATTCCACAAATGACTGGCGACCACACAGATAATTCGCGATCCAGCGTTTCAGGACTGGCTGGAGGGACGTTTTGGCGATGTCCTCAAATAATTTGGCATGGTTGACCGTGTCGAATGCCTTCGATGGGTCCAGTGCCACGAGAACCGTTCTATCACATGACCTGGGCGGATTGAAGTCACGGCAAATGTGTGCGGTGATGGCATGCAAAGCAGTTGTTGTGCTATGCAGTCTTCGAATTCCATGTTGATGCTCGGCGAATGGAAATTCTCCTACGAGGCTCGGGAGGAGTAATGCCTCAAGCGTCTTTGCTACTGGTGAGGGAAGGGAGATCGGACTGTACGACTCCCCTAAACTCGGGTCCTTTCCAGGCTTCAGTAGCGGGACCACAGTGCCCATTTTGCAGACATCGGGAACTATAAGAGTGTTCAAAGACAGGTTGGGGACAGTTGAGAAAGGTACTCAATTCCAGGTGAATCCAGATTCTTCAACATCAATGTAGAGATTCCGTCGGGGCCCAACGCCTTAGATGATTTGACGCCACGGATGACATTCGTAACTTCGCCCATGGTAAATTGTGATGGCTGTTCATCGGATGGCTCGGAGACCGGAGACGAATACGGCGAATGGCTCTCCTCCTTGCCCTGTCACTCTCGGGATGCACAATAAATTGACGGTTGAACAACCTGGCGCAACTCTTCGGATCAGTCACGGTTATTTCGCCAAATGTGACTGAGGTCCTGTCTTACCGGGGATTCCGGGGGGTACTGGGGTTCGAGAGCGACTTAGCAGGAGATCACGACTTGCCTACACCGGTGCCTAAGTTACATTGATCCAAGTGTTCCAGCCACAAAATCCGTTTATGTTCGTTGACCACCCTGTTTATTTCCAGATACAGCTCGTTGATTCTGAACCACGAGCTGTATGACGACGATAGCATGGTTACACGTATCAAAATACAACGGTTGCGTTGGCTAGGTCATGTTGTCAGAATGGATGAAGAAGCTCCAGCAAAGAAGTTTAGAAGGCAAACACCGGGACGACCAAATGCCCGATGGAAAGATCAGTGGTGAACGACACCTCGAAACTTGGAATCACAGATTATAGAAGTAGCGTAGAAGATCGAGACGCTTAGAATGCTATTTTGAGTTCGGCTAATGGGACAAACATTCTGTCATAGCCAATTAAAGTAAAGTATCTGGAAATGGGCATCTGGAATCCTAAATGAAACAGTGTGGAGTCAAGTAGTCAAAATCCAGAGATTTTTGTCATTTAACAAGTGTTCATATGATTAATATTGACTTTTAAGCTTTAACTTTATTTAATAATTCTTAACAAAAAATAGTAACAATACAACGATTTATTTACATATTTCTTACTTCTGTTAGCAGAAGCAAACATCGAATCTGCTTTCAATGTTATATCTTAATTTCTAAAGGGGATGGGAAGGGCGGATGTTAAGCCAATTTTAATCTTAGATCTAACTTAAACTTGATTTTCGTACATTAAAAATATCAACAAAATTGAGATTCATTTTCCTTAAACTCTTTGCCAACTACATGCATTGCGCTCCTGAAATGTATTGACATTGAATTCAATTGCTTCGTATTGTTTTGATTCTGATATGCTTTGGGAAAGTTTCTGAGATGGTTGTCTCGTATTTGCGTACATGTCCCTTAGGTTGAGATGGACAAATTCGAAAGGCGCAGTTCTTCCGAATTGATGTTGACAAAGTTATCGCTATCGATTTGCAACAGAGCATTGAGCGTAACGGCTGCTTCGTTTGCATCATCCGGTTGTGCATAGGTCTGTCCCGGTATTAGAAGTTGTTGATGCTGGTACTGGTACTGGAATTGATTATCAACCATATTGGCTGCAGGTACCGCTGCTGCTGTTGTTCCCGTACAGTTGATGGGGTTAGTGGCGGCTATATTGATGCTGTGGAATTGTGATGAGTTTGAGAGATTGCCGTTGCAGTCGTTCGGATAGAGTGGTGTTATGCTGCCACCACTAGTGGGATTGAAGAAGGGATTCGATGGCAATGTAGCTGTTGGGTGCAGTTGATTTGAATTCTTAAAACTACTGTTCGTATCCAAGAATGGATTGTTGTTTGTGCTGGTAAAATTAAAATTCATTTGGATTTGGTTGAAGGCATTGCACATCTGTGATTGGCTTTCAGCGCTGGACGTCTTCATTAGACCTGGTGACGGAGTAGTGCTGTTACGATTCATTGGGGACGTGGGCTGTGGTGATGGTGACATCTGATACGGTGTTCTATAGGGCGCACAATAATTTGGAGACAAAACTGTAACGAGACCAAAAGAAACAAATATTTAAATCAAACAATTCTTAAAAGTGTTCGTGTATTGTTATTAAGTTTCCACAAATTTTTACTGGAAGTCGTTTGGGTACTTTATTTGCCAGCAGAAGAGAGTGAGTGAGTTTGGTAATTGAGAGCTTTGAAAATTCTGCGGCTATCACACGCTATAAACCTAGAACAGGCTATCACACGCTATAAACCTAGAACAAAATGACTATAAAATTATTGGGAAATCCGACAACATACAACAAAGACAACAGCCTTGAATGGTGCCCACTTCGTGAACTTTTAATTACAATTGCTTTTAATTAAAGCGAAATTTATAATGACGCAGCGACATGTCGCCAATATTTTGCTCATAGAATTAATGCGTTTTGCCAGTTGTTTGGACGAAAAGTGGAAGTCAGTACTAGGCTATATGCGTTACATATGTGCTGTATAAAGCTTCTATCACACCATATGTATTGTCTTAAGAATTTTCAAAGACAGCAATTCTGAAAGTTGTACACATCGTGTGGTACGACCTAAATATTTAATATGAAAAATGGATTTTGGAATAAATATGCAATTATTTCGATTAAAGCTAACTCTAATTTCATTGAAGATTCTTGCAGATACATGTCTGTAAAAAAAGTACGATACAAGTGAGAGGAAGATACATAACAATGTTTAAAAGGAGAGAAATTTGAAAAGGGTCAAGTTTTCTACCCCTTCTAGAACGGCCGAATACTATTTTGATGTAGAGAAATTTATGTGTTTGTCTCACAATGATTTTATGCAATATTTGTAGAGATCTAATTCTGAGTAAATGTTCAATGCTACAAAGCCATAATATATTTCTAAATGGCTATATTCCAAATAAGTGCAAACAGTGAACTTC
Organism: Stomoxys calcitrans; assembly: GCF_963082655.1. NCBI lineage: Eukaryota > Metazoa > Arthropoda > Insecta > Diptera > Muscidae > Stomoxys > Stomoxys calcitrans. The sequence continues at coordinate 100,649,918 of NC_081554.1, forward strand.
CTTGAGGTTACCTTGTACCATGACATAATTAACAGGTAGTTTATCGTAAATAGCTGAGTACAATTTTTCTCGCGAAGTACACTATCTGTCAATGAGTTTTGGTTGTGTGTGTGTATTACAGTTAAGAACCATAACACACGCATACAAAGAAAAATGACTCGAACTATTAACATATACAAAATCAGAGTTGCACTAATCACTGATTTTGACAGATAGCGCACTCAATATTTGGTTGTTGGGCAACTGCCACTACCTGTAAATGTATATATCTTGCCCTCTACTGACCCATCTGTTTTGATTATTGGTGGACACATTAACACATTTGCCACTATTTCTAAGGCCATGCACTTTTGTTCTTGCGGACGTACCCAACAATGTACAATTGTGTGTCTGTATTTGTTGACCATTGGTACACGCAGTGTGTGAGAAGAAGGTACATAACAATGTTTAAAAGGAGAGAAATTTGAAAAGAGTCAAGTTTTCTACCCCTTCTAGATCGGCCGAACACTATTTAGTTGTAGAGAAATTTGTGTGTTTGTCTCACAATGATTTTATGCAAGAATTGTAAAGATCTAATTCTGAGTAAATGTTCAAAGCTACAAAGCCATGATATATTTCTAAATGGCTATATTCCAAATAAGTGCAAACAGTGGACTTCCTTGAGGTTACCCTCTACCATGACATAATTAACAGGTAGTGTACTGTAAACAGCTAAGTACAATTTTTTCTCGCGAAGTACACTATCTGTCAATGAGTTTTGGTTGTGTGTGTGTATTACAGTTAAGAACCATAGCACACGCAAACAAAGAAAAATGACTCGAACTAGTAACATATACAAAATCAGAGTTGCACTAATCACTGATTTTGACAGATAGTGCACTCAATATTTGGTTGTTGGGCAACTGCCACTACCTGTAAATGTACATATATATCTTGCCCTCTACTGATCCATCTGTGTTGATCATTGGTGGACACATTAACACATTTGCCACTATTTCTAAGGCCATGCACTTTTGTTCTTGCGGACGTACCCTGAAAAACGCTGGTACACGCTGAAACTTTAAAAATTGCCAGTCAAAACAAAAAAGGAAAAAATGTTCTGTATGAGAATGTGCCTATACCAGTGAAGAGCATACAATTGCAATTATTTGCAAGTCTATGGTTTCGCTTGGGATTATGTTATTGGTTAAGTACAGTTATGTGCAATAGTGCGAGTATTTTGCACATCACTGATCGATACGTTCAAATACTAACCTTTTCTCTCTAGTAGGAGAGACACAAGAGAATAATTATTGGTCCTACAGGAATAATCGTTTGCGGCTATCGAACCACTTTTGCAAGTAAAGAGCTTATGGTTTTACAACAAAAGGAAGGTCATACATTCAATATTACTACTATGGCTAACATTTGATATATTAAAGCGAAATATTACACGGTTACAATAAAAGCAAAACTTCATGAAAAAGTATTTTGTTTGTTGTAAAAATTTCCCAATTTTTTTTGAGCGTTTAGATGTACAGAAAGCAAATATGCGAAATACGTCTTTTAGTAAGTTTGTTACTTTCTTTCGGTAGTAGTGATATCAACATTTTCAAGATCCTTTTTAATTGACGATATTTTTACTATTGAAGGCACCCAAATTGTCAAGAAGTGCTTCAAATTCATATTCTTTGACAACGCAAAAGTCGTCTGGGTAACCTAATAGGTGATGAAGGGCTGTACTTGTCCTTGGTATAGGTATGTTCTTGTCGGGACAGCAGATTTCCACGAATCTGAGATATTTTTCTATTAACCTTTCTAGAGTTTTAGCATAATGAATGAAACTTTAATAGAACGACAATCTTTTGCTTTAGTCTGCTTTTGGAATGAAAATGCCACCACAGGTATAAATGAAATGGCAGTACAAGCAGATTCAAATCAATTTCGGTTTGGATTGGGATAAGCTGGAAGAAATCATTGTGGAAAAATTTAGAAAGATAATATTGATAAATGTACTGCGCTGAAAATCTTGTGATAGACTCGTAGGTAAATATGTATACATAATATGGCAATAGTAGTCAGTAATAATATTTTAATAGCTTCGCCACTAGGCCTAAAAAGTCAGACGTCTGTCTAAGGAAATTCCAAAAATATGCGTACAGTGTCCTACAAAAATAAATTGACAGACAGGCAGACGAAACAGAATGCATTTCTAAATCGATTTGTGTACTTAACCATGGATCTATTCTAGATTGTGCTTGTCTGTCTTCAATACTGTATTTTACAGAATCTCGATAAGCTATAAAAACATCGGTGTTACAGGTTGTAAAGAATCACAAAATCACGTTCGAATGTAGCAAGAAAATCAGGTGAAACTTACATGGCTCATTTTTTATTTCTGGAACTGTTGAGGCAGACGGTGACGACGAAGATGGAGGTATATTCCACATGGTGTTCGCTGAAAAATAGTAGTTTTGTATAAATTTTAGAAATTATGAAATATATTGTAGAATTTAAAAAAAAAAAACACAACATAGAAAACATGTATTCAGTTCGTAAATCTAAACATTAATAAACACTTTCCGTCATGCATCGCTTCAGCTAACGCATCGTTGCTTGTGCGAGATTTTTATGGACAAAAACAACATGTAAATGGTGCCGCAGCAACTGTATTCCTATTCCTATAGAACTACGAGCTCACTTATGTAAAATCGGTGCGGCAAGTGATAGCATGCGGGGAAGATGATGAGACGTTGGAGCATTTCCTTTTTCATTGCCCGGCTTTAGCGTCTAACAGATACCGACACTTAGGTGGAGACACCAGGTTCATGTCAGGAACCAACTTAGGGGGTGGTATTGAAAACAATTAAGGATTTTGTAAGTAACACGGAATTCCTAACTTTACATTTTCTTTTTAGAGGTTATTATAGTTTTTAGAGCGCACAACAAGCTTAGGTGTACTGGCTTAGGTGTAGGTCCATAGTGGCTTGGGGCGGATTAATATCTGCTCCTTCTATTCAACCTAACCTAACCTAACTGTATTCCCCAGATCCGCCTCTCTGCGACTTTTCCCAAAACTGAAGAGGACCATAAAACACGACGCTATTCTATGATTGTGGAGATTGTCACATTGACGATCATGAAAAGGTGCTATGAGAATTGCAAAAGCCAATGGAATTGAAGAAAACGAAATACATATTCAAGAATAACAAAACCCTTTTTTAGAAATCCAAAATTCGCTTTACTTTTGAATATGTTCTCATATTTACTTGTGAGCTGTGTAATGTCAAAAGCATGCTTTTTCTATCTAAACAGAAACTGAAACATCCAATATCAATTGTGCCCAAAGCTGGACAATATCCATGTTCAAATCTTGAATTTACACGCAAAAAAAAAAAAAAATTCATTAGCCATACACGAACTTTTCGACAAATAAACTTCCTTAAAAAAAAAACGTTGGGACTTAGTTTAGGACAAAACTGCAAACAATTGGGACGGATGTCCACACTGAAAAAAAAAATTGGCCCAAATATTTAAGATTTTTCCTTATTAGTAGTATTTTAGCAATGAAAACGAGCCAAAGAACGACAACCTTAAAATATATGTATGTGCTACCTTTAAAGCCGTAAAATGTCCATTAGTAAAATCCTTTTTACTAATCCTTTTTACTAATGGACATGACTATCCGTTTTACATTTTGGCTTCCAATGATTATTTGTTGAAAAATTCTTTTTTTTTAACTTGTCTTCGTAACCTGAAAAAATTAATCATTAAATGACGCTGCTATTTGTAACGCTATTTTGAGGCTTTAACTACGGTTCATTGTTTTCTTGTCTCAAGGTCAATTTCCTAACTTTAGACGATATATTGACCATCATTTTAGATTTTTGATTCTAATAACAAGGCGCAAAGTTAAGGATTTATTAACCTAGCATTGAAAATAAAAAACTCTCAATATGAAGGAAAATATTTTTCACCAAAGGAACTGTTTCCGTAAAAAGTTGGAAAATTTATCATCTTTAAATTAATTTTGCTTATCTTTGGCTCGAATCTTTAAAATTAGGACAAAAATATTTTCAGTGTAACATTCTATGCCCTGTAGAAAATTTTTGTTGCCTCCAGCCAAGAGACACAAGATACAAACAAACTAAAATAATCAACATTTAGTGTAAAACTTGACTTTTGCTGTAAACGAATCATTTTTGCCTGTATAAGGATAGTAGACAACTGAAATAATAGATAATTTTCATAGATAACAAACTGCATAAATCGTACTCGATGCCTTAAAATTGCAACAATTTACGAGAATTTTACACAATTTATATACTGTACGACATTCATGCGAAACTCTCTAATAGGCAATATCAGTCCACCCCATTAAGTCCCAAAGTCATTAGATTAGTTTTAATTCACATACAATATTTACACAAGCATGCGATCACATCAATTCACCTTAAGCACCTCAACTTGGAGAAAAAATCTTTCTAAATAGGTTACATCTGCATTTATTTCTTCGAAACATTTATTTACATAAATCCTTAACAGTATATACTTTATAAATTGTTGTTAAACGTCAAAGTTAAAATAAATATTTACTAAAATGTTTTTCACTTCTCTTTTGAGATAATTTTTGCTTTTTAGATACATAGAAATACTATCTTTCAATTGCTTTATTTAAATATTTGTGTTTATATCTCAGACATATTAAAAAACTGAAAGGGGCCAAAGAACATAAATGAAAAACAAGAAGTAAAATAGGGAGATCGGTTTATAAGGGTGCTGGATCAGGCTAAAGACCGATTCAGACCACATTTGACACGTATGTTGGAGGCCATGGGAAAAGCCGTTGTACAAAATTTCAGCCTAATCGGATAATAATTACGGCCTCTTGAGGTTCAAGAAGTCAAGATACTAGATCGGTTTATATGGCAGCTATATCTGGTTATTGACCGATTTGAACCATATTTGGCACAGTTGTTGGAAGTCATGACTAAATACGTCATAAGAAATTTCAGCCAAATTTTAGGCTTCTAGAGGCTCAAGAAGTCAAGACCCCAGATCGGTTTATATGACAGCTATATCAGGTTGTGAACCGATTTAACATATACTTGGCACAGTTGTTGGAAATCATAACAAAACACCTTATGCAAAATTTCAGCCAAATCGGATAAGTACTGCGACCTCTAGTGGCTAAAGAAGTCAAGATCCCAGATCGGTTTATATGGCAGCTTTATCAAAACATGGACCGATATGGCCCATTTACAATCCCAACAGACCTACACTAAAATGAAGTAATTGTGCAAAATTTCAAGCGGCTAGCTTTACTCCTTCGGATGTTAGCGTGCTTTCGACAGACAGACGGAAGGACATGGCTAGATCGACTTAAAATGTCACGACGATCAAGAATATATATACATTATGGGGTCTTAGACGAATATTTCGAGGAGTTACAAACAGAATGACGAAATTAGTATACCCCCATCCTATGGTGGAGGGTATAATAAAAAGGAAAAACGTTCGTCCGAGCAAAACATTAGATACGAATCACCATGCTATTGTATATTTCTAACCGCTCGAATAATTTTAGGCCCCAAAAGAATTTAAACGCCACGTTTTTAAAATTAAGCGTTCGAAAAAAAATTTTTTTTGTAGTGATTTTTAGTCCCACCCAGATATGGCGGAGATTCTCATGACTATATATATCTTCAACAATTTTTTTCGTATTGGTATGAGAGTCCAATTCAACGAAATTAAAAATTCATATATTGACCGATTTGGAAAAGGTTTGATGCGTCAAACTGCTTAAATTTTTTTTTTTGGAGTACAACAAAACAATAACAGAAAAAACTGCACAGATTGTAAAAGAAGGAAGTTGACATCGAAAAGTAAATGTATTTCGGGACGTTTTTGTAAAAATTCGCCTTACGGTTAATGTGCATGTCAATAAAGAAATATTCCAAATCGAATATCACTAGGGGTTCCCTATGACGCTGAACATGAAATCTGTAGGTATTACATGTTCAGCGTCATAGGCGAACATGCCAACCTCTGTACCGCGTTGGTGAGGAACATTTTTGCCTTTGACATCATCCTCCGAAAATGAAATCTTATTGGTGAATCTGGCACCAACTTAGAAAAAGTATTCCTTTGATAAACGTAAAATGTACTTAACATTATTGGCATTTATGTTAAGTTTTTGATTTGGTGTATTCAGAGACCACCGTAGCGCAGAGGTAAGCATGTCCGCCTATGACGCTGAACGCCTGGTTTCGAATCCTGGCGAGACCATTAGAAACAATTTTCAGCGGTGGTTTTCCCCTCCTCCCCTGGCAACATTTGCGAGGTATTATGTCATGTAAAACTTCTCTTCAAAGAGGTGTGGCACTGCGGTACGCCGTTCGGACTCGGCTATAAAAAAGAAAAGAATTATGTTGTTGTACCGTCAGAATATGGCAGTACCTGCGGTTTAAGCCCATTTGGTTTCTCGTTAGCACATCTATGGCTAATTGTAAAAAGGGACTAACTCAATTTATTACAAAATGGCGTTTTTTGTTTATGGAAGATACTATTACAAATAACGGATTTATAACGATTTCGGAAAGGACCTAAGTCAAGTTTTTTCTTCTCCTTAAAAAAAAAGAGAGAGTACACACAAAAAACTAGTTCATTATCTATAAACGAAATTTTCGACAAGTAAACTTATTTTGCAAGGAAAGTTGCGACTGTGTTTGCGATAAAATTGGAAGCCCGTTTATGTTAAACTGATGCAATACAAATTAAATGTGACGAATACAAATCCGCGCAAAATTGTGATACTGCTCTATGAGTATAAATCAGTCGAATAATATCCTAATTTAAACAGAATTCTTCCCGTTTCAATAGGCTTCGTCTCTAAGCCTAAAATAAATGTCTGTGTAAAGGAGATCGGATAATAATTGCGAACTGTACTTTGCACACAAATTACAGATAAACGGCCCAAAAAATTATGATTATTGTAATTAATATTTTTTTAGTTACAGTAAAAACAATTTACATTTATAACATAAGGACCGGCTGCTTGGGCATTCGCCTAACGACAAAATTATGAAGAGACACAAAAGATTATGAATGGAGGATACATCTGAGCCCACTAGGCTAAGGTAGGTAGGTATATTCAGAAGTCAGAGAATGTATGGACAATGTCTAGTGAGGAAGCACTAGAACTACTCATTGATACACATTTCCCGGGAAATTTTCCACTGATATGCATTCGTCGGAGGCCATTAGGGAAATTGTGTCTGAGCCGAAAATCCTTTGAGAAGAAGAAGTTTTGACTCCTTTAAGTCGCCAGGCCCTGATGATGTATCACCGGTTGAATTACAAGCTGTGTCTGATAGACTGGCTTAGGGAGATATACTCTGCTTATATTAGAATGTCATAAAAACCTGTGGGATGGAGGGACACGAAGATCATCTTCATTCCGAAAGCAGGGAAACCCTACCACACGAAGGCGAAAGATTTTCGTCCTTTTAGTCTGTAATACTTTATGCTGAAGACTCATGAGAGAGCGATAGAAACATATCTTAGGGTAAAGATCCCTGGAGATCGTCAGTCGCGTCAGCTATAATAATAGTAAAGGCAAATCCACTGAAACAGTCTTTCATGACTTAGTCGACTACATAGATGGTTGTTTCGCTGTCAAGGAATATACAATGGTAGCATTTCTTGACATTGAAAGTACTTTCAATAATGTAAAACCGATGTTAATCATGAATGAGTTGGAGTTTCTAGGCATCAACTCTACCGCAAGAAAGTTTATTAATAACTTACTTACTAAAAGATGCATTAGGGCAGGCTTGGGATCTGTGGATGTTAAAAAGACTGTCTCCTCTACTTTGAAATATAGCCATTAACAATATAATATTATTGTCTCTGGAAGAAAAAGGTGTAAAAGTGGTCGCGTATGCTGATGATGTGGCAATTGCGGTTAGGAGAAAGTTTCCCAGCACTCTAAGAGATATACTTCTTGAAGCTCTACGTCCAACAGCAAAAAGGGCTATCTAAAGTGGTCTGGGTATAAATGCGTGCAAGACAGAAGTAGTTCTTTTCAGCAGGAGATACAAATGGCCTACAGTGGAACCTGTCTCCTTGGGTAGAAAGAATGTTCCATTTAAAGAAAGCTGGGTGTATCTGGTTGTTTTGCTGGACAGGAAATTGAACTTCAAATCCAACATTTTGGAAAGGGCAAGAAAGGCCATTCTTGCCCTATACACCTGCAAGAGAGCCATTGGCAAAAGTTGGGGGGTTTAGACCGCGTGTCATGCATTGGGTATATACTGCAGTTGTCAAACCTATAATGCTATATGGTGTTGTGATTTGGTGGACGGCGCTTCAAAAATCCACCTACTGCTCAATATTTAACCGGATCCAAAGAATGGCTTGTTTGTGTATCACAGCCCCACTAAGGGCGACACCATCTGATGCACTGAATTTAATGCTACATCTTATGCCTCTGGACATTGTGGCTATCTAAATTGCAGCGACCACTGCCGTGAGGTTAAGGAAGCTTTTTCATTGGTCATGTGGCCTATTGATACAATGATTGATATAATATCCGATGTTCCAGACAGTGTGGATTACACCCTACCTGAGTCGCTTTTTGATAAAAATTACTGTACTACGATATCCCTGGTAACAGAAGTTACATAGTCTCCTATACGGATGGTTCCAAACTAAACGACCAGGTGGGCTTCGGGATGAATCTAAATATCTACAACTGGTCATATCGAGGAGGTTACCTGACCACTGCATTGTGTATCTAATGGCTAAGATATAATGTCATTACGACGATTGGCATAAATATCTTCTCAGACAGCCAGGCAGCCTTTAAATCCCTGGAGATCGTATTTCTGAACACAAAAACCGCCCTCGATTGACGCAGATCTCTCAAAGAGATGGCTGAACAGTTAAAAATTCACCTGTTCTGGGTGCCAGGCCACAAAGATATCCCAGGGAATTCTAAAGCAGACGAGCTTGCGAGATTAGGAACTACCTTCCACATTCCAGGGAAGCTGGAATCTGTGGGTATGCCTCTAGCGACATGTAGGCTAAGTTTTCAGAACCAGGCACGATGGGCAACGAATGATAGATGGTCACAAATAGGGGGCTGTGAGCATTCCAAAACTATGTGGCCTAATCTAGACTTAAAGTGGTCTACTGCTTTGGTGTCATTGGCTAGAACAGATACTCAGTCATTGTGTCCGTCATGGCAGGTCACTGTCTAATCGGAAAACATGCTGACAGACTGAAAGTTGCCTGCAACGACTTTTGCAGAAGCTGTGAGGACATCGAAGAAGAAGTGACAATAAAACACCTTCTGTGTGTGTCTCGCACTAGTTATTGGGCTTTTTAAAGTGATCTGGATGGTTTAACGGTAGGAACTAGTCATCTTCCATCTTCTGTTCCTGTGGTAACACAATGGACGAAAACGTCTAAGTGAGTCTGATGGCAGAATGAGTGCTCTGTTAAGAAAGTTCATCATCGCGCGCTTCTTCCATTTTACAACGAAGCTAATTTTTGGCTCAATAAGTACGTAAATAAGCAGAATTGTCGATTTTGGAGTGAAAATCAGCCAGAATCATTACAATGCGTCCAGAAAAAGTCACATTATGGTGCCGTTTATGGGCTGGTGAAATCATTGGACCGTACTTCTTCAAAGATGATGGGAATCGTAACGTAACTGTGAATGGTGAGCGCTACCGTGAAATGGTATCCAACTTTTTTTGTCCAAAATGCAAGAGCTTGAATTGCATGACATGTGGTTTCAACAAGACTGTGTCACATGCCACACAGCACGCGTAACAATGGACATATTGAGAAGCCAGTTCGGTGAACATTTTATTTCACGTTAGGGACCCGTCAATTGGCCGCCTAGATCGTGCGATTTAACGCCTTTAGACAATTTTTTGTGGGGCTATGTTAAGGCTCATGTCTATACAGACAAACCAGCTTCAATTGACACACTGGAAGACAACATTGAAATTTTTATTTATTCGTGAGATACCGGCCGAAATGTTGGAAAGAGTATGCCAAAATTGGACTAAGCGGATGAACAATTTGAGGCGCACTCACGGTCAACATTTGCATGAAATAATCTCCAAACATTAAATAATATGGACCGTTCTATCGATTCAAATATAGATTTCATGTATTTTTCTAAATTTTATGTTTTTATTTTGAAAAATTTTCCTATAGCTCTTAAAAAATCATTCAAATTTGTTTATATGTTAACATCCGAATTTAGTGATATTCTACGGGTACTAAGAAGGGTATGTTAAAAGTAAAATTACAAATGTAAGCTCTAAATATAAATATTATATTTTTGATGCCATTGATTGTTTTCTCGGCTGATCTATCCATTGTCTTGTTGAAAAAATAAGAGTGTGCATGATTTGTAATAAAAACATAGAACAACATTAAGTTTTACACAAAATAAGCGAAAACTAAGCCTAGAAAAGTAGCATAAAAACTGTTTGAAGTGTTATGAATTCATTTTGTGTAGTTGTGGGACTAAGAAAGCACTTTTCAAAAAAAAAAAAAACGAAAACTAATCAAAAACCAGTAAGGAAAGGCAAAAGTCGGGCGTGGCTGACTATATAATACCCTACAACACCTAATCTACGTACTACTTTTAATATACAGAACTTATCTACAAATCTAGTCAGACCTTGATTTTGTATTTCTATTGAAATATCGAATATAACCTTGCTTGATTTTTTAACGATAGGACACAAATTGTGGATTTCTACAGCCTTAAAAGGTCATATCGGATAAAAAACGAGTGAACAAAAATCAGTATGTATGTTGACTCGTTTTCTGTCCGATATATATGAAACCTTTGTTGAAAAACTGAATAGAATCTTGCAAGATTTGTTTTCGATAGGACTTAAATGGTCTCTACTACAGATTTTAAAGGCTATATCGGATGAAAGATATATCGGTTATATATCTCAATCTAGATCAACTTTAATGAAAGTTAGCACACGTGCTAAGACGTTCAGCACCTCACACTAAGTTTAGGCCATATGGGATGAGAGAAATATATGGAACCTACATATATCTCAATCTGACCCTATTTTCATAAAAACATAAGAAACTAGCGTACGTCATACTTTTTATATGTAGAACTTATCTTGAAATCTAGTCAGACTTTAATTTGGATGACTATTGAAATATCAAATAGAACCTTGTAAGATTTTCCTACGATAGGACAACAAATTTGGATTTGCACATCATATCGTTCCAATGTTCCAATTTTGATGACACAAACTGGGACGTCAAATAGAACATCTCACGTACTAGATTGTAGACATGTGACCAAAATTGTGGTTTTTACAGCCTTAAAGTCCATATCGGATGAAATATATACATTGGAGCTATATCTAAATCAGGACCAATTTTAATGAAATTTTGCGCACGTATTGAAACGTCAAGTAAAACGTCTCATGCGAATTTGGACGAAAATTGTGGTCTCTACAGACTAAAGTCTATTTCGGATAAAAGATTTATCGAATTTTATGAAATTTTGCACACGTATTAACACGACTAAAATAGTGGCTTCAACAGCCTTAAAACACTATATCGGATAAAAGATATATATGGGAGCTACATATATTTAAATCTAGATCGATTTGGGACTTTAAATAAAATATCTCACACTAAATTTTGTACAAATCGGCCAATTTGTGCCTACTACAGCTTTAAAAGTCCAAATCAGAATAAAAATATACAATATATGAGAGATATATCTATGTCTGAACCGATTTTTTGCATACATTTAATGACGTCAATGAAAGCACCCCATGCCAAATTTGGTAAAGATCGGACCAAAATTGTGGCTTCTACAGCCTTAAAAGGACATATCGAATGAAAGATATGTATGGGAGCTATACCGAACCGATTTTGTTCAAAATCAATAGCCTTTGTCCTTGGACCAAATAAGGGACTTGGGCAATATTTCATGGCAATCGGACAATAAATGCGACTTGATCACAAGAATACATCGACAGACAGTCGGACATAGCTAAATCGAATCAGGAAGCTGTTTAAGCCGGTAATCGGTACACATATCAATGGGTCTAGCTCTTTTCCTTCTAAGCATTGCAAACAAATGCACAAAGTTATAATCCCCTGTGTGGTGTGGTGGTGTAGGGTATAAAAAGCTAGTAAAAATGTATAAAGCAATTAGGGAAATTGTAGGATGCGTTGACCAAACGGTTGCAAATGCCTCATCATTTAAAATGAAACACTCGGACTCAAACATAAAAAATGAGCTATTTATGATCATCGATTGTGAGATATAATAAATTAATGCCTACTTCGTCGTCTAAAAATATTTAAGGAGATCTAATTTTGATTCGTAAACCATTGTTTGAAAGTAACTTATTCAAAAATAGTCCAAGAATGATACGTGACAAAAAAGCAGTCAGTTTAGTAATTGAATAATGGTGGCATATATTGTGGACTGATGAATGTAAAATTGTATTATTTTGTTCCATAAGGTTTAGACAGCGTCTGCCCAATACATAACCAAATCACAATTTACAAAAAAGACAGTCAAACATGGTAGTGCAAAAGTACTGATACGTTGGAGTTATTTGTATAACGTTATAGGTCCAATAATGAAGTAAGAGACATCATGGATAGGTTATTACTTTGGAGTAATACAAGATTATGCAGATTCGAATATGCTTCTAAAATTGGCATTATAACAAGAAAATGACCGAAAATATGACTAGTAAATTGGCAAGAGTTGGTTTTAGGTCAATGGGGTTCAGGTTAAGCCTTGACCTACTCAGTCTCCTGGCCTCAAGCTCATAAAAAATTTACAGGGAGACGTTGAAATTATTTTACAGGGAACCGAATGCCAATTTTCATTTTTAAATGGAACACTTCTATTATTTTGAACACAACTGCAGCTTCGTTATAAAATCTCCCGATATTACTTCTTAATCCTATAGAGTTCCCAATTTTCATCCGGTTGGGCACAATGATTTCTCTCATGATTTCCAACTGATTTTATTAAATTTGGCTTTAATCGGTCGATGCATTGAAATTGCTTCTATATAAATCGATCTCCTGATTTTTACTTCTGACTTTCATTTTAAGTATAGGTGATAGGAAATTAACGATAGTATCGATATTTATTATAGAAATATCGATTTTTAGGAGTTTTTAATTGAATTGGAAACTTTTTAGACCCAAGAACACTCGACTTTTTAAAAAGTCGAGCCGCTCAAATTTTATTATTTATTTTTAATCAAAATATGCATGTTAATGGCATAACGGCTTTTTTAGCATCGATCCAATTATTACTTCCCCAAAAGTTACTGTATTAAAAATATATTAAATACGCCTTATACAGCGCGTTTTCCGCAAAAGTTTTTATAAAAAATTTGCATATTTTCAATTAAATTTTTTATTATTCCAATTAAAAACTTTATTGGATATTTCGAAAAAGTCAATATTTTTTTAATTGAGTGAATTAAAAAATTAAATGAAAATTAAAAAAAATTATAAATTGAGTCAATTAAAAAATTAATTGAAAATTTTAAACATTTTTTTTTTTTAATTGGATGGAACTAATTGGAAATTTAAAAAATTTTCAGTTATGTTTTAATTGAATATGCAATTTTTTTAATTGAATTTTTTTTTCAATTGGCTTGTTAAAAAATATGATTGATGCAATCATTTTCATGATTGATGCAATCATTTTCATGATTGATGCAGTTTCAATTAAAATATTAATTGGATTAATTAATTTCGTGGTTGAAACCGATTAATATTTTTTTCTGTGTAACAAGTGTCCACCACCAATGAATGATGAAAAGATGACGTTGAAGTGTCGAAAAAATTAAGCAAAAAAAAAAAAATTAAAGAACTTACAAATATTACTCGTGTTGGTATTGTTATTGGTACTAATATGTGTCTGGTCGATTTGTTGTAATTCCTGTATTATTCGCATTGGGTTACCTCCCGATCTGAGACGTTTACGTTTGAATTGATCTAAAACAAAATTAAAACAAAAGTATAATATAAAGAAATAAAAATAAAATTGCTACCATGACTCATGGAATAGACTCCAATGTGTTGTAGAAACCTTTTCGGTAGAGATATTAAATGGAGAAACAAATAATTCTGCCCATTACTATAGACGGAGCAGCCTAACAATATAAGCATTTGACACATATTTGTCAATTTGTACAAAGGGTTCTTATGGTAAGATTCTTAGTCCTCTGTGATATTCTCTTCTGATGCACTAGTCACGGTGTACAGGACGAAATGCTTTGCATCATTATTAGGTGCGTTAGCCTCAAGACATATAGTATAGTCTGCCTGCTCAGAGAGTCGTTTCAGGCTCTCGCGATCTGCTATGGCCACCAATTCCAATTTGCCATCCGTCAGGGGAACGTTAGCCAATTGTAAAGCACTAAGGCTTCTTTGATCCAGAAGACTTTTTTTGAAGGAGATATGATCAGACTGTATCGGTGCAGCCTCTGAACTATTGCCACCTTTAAGGGGTATATGAATGACATCGCCCTCTCGTAGAATGGGATTTTTCCCAGATGCGCTGCTAACGCTGCGGCCCACAGGTTTTCCACACTTCAAGGGAGAATTATCGTCTCCTCCACAGGGTTGTAAGGAATTGACAGAACGAAGTGAACCACGATTGGCGTCATTAAGCTCAAGGTTGCAGATACTAGGTTCTCGACTGTGTGTGGGAGTTGTGGTCGAGGGCGAGGACTCAGGTTTACTTCTTCTACGAGCAAAGAATCGTGAAAAGAACCCTTGCTTTTTATTCGACGATGGCAGAGGGCTTGCCGACAGCTTAGTAGAACTTTCGTCTGATATACGCGTTATGATATTGTGCGACTCGGTTAAAAATGCTTCTGTCATGGAGGAGGACCGTTGTTTAGAAACATTCCCGTTGGAAGTATTCATGGGCGCAACTGTGAATATGTTTCGGGGGGACGTGGTAGAAGATTCTTTGTTCGAATGCGTGTCGCAAGTTGTCAAAATAACTTCTAATTCTTGAGAGGGTTTTCGCTTAGGTGGTAATGGTGGCAACATCTGTTCTGGTACCGGCGATGGAGTTCTTGGGGGTAAAGGTAGTGGTGGGGATGGTGGTGTTTGTGGCGGCAGAGCTTCGTTTACTTCTATCTTCGGCGCAGACGCATTTGAAAATTGGATAAAACTGCCTGAATTCTCACTTCTTTCCCATAATTCCCTAACTGGCTCCGGTAAGTTAAATTGGTCAGAATAGTCCTCCAGCAGTTCACTTTGTTCGTCATTGCAAATGCTAGTCAGTAGTTCTAAGTCAGGTTGGTCCTCAATGTCGGCGTCTTGTTCTATCATTTCAGTATTCATTTGCTCATTGCTAACTGACTTAAGGCTCATTGCGACGGAATCGCCCGTCTCAACGGTCAAACTATCGGTGCGTTCAAACTCATTGGTGTTAATCCACTCTTTAATTTTTTCAACGGCTTCCAGGGGACGCAGCGGTAGTAATTCCGTATTGCGGAGTATTTCTTCCATAGGCGTTGAAGTTTGGGTCCCGTCATCCATTACGGGCAAAGAAAATTGCGGTACTGGGAATTCTATGTCCATGTTGGCACTTCTGCGATCCTCAGACAAGTTGTAATTGTCGAAGTCTTCAATGTCATCGTCATCGTCGTGTACGTTATCTTCTTCAGTAGGATTGTGGCGCTTTCTCTGTTCGTCATTTTCATTCAGTGTACCAGAGCTGTGGCGCTGCCCGGAGGAACTTGCTGTCGTCACTGTTTCGTCTGTCTCATTGTCCAAGTCATTGTCGTCCTCGTCGTTCAACGATATTTCGGAATACTTAGTTGCCGTAGTCTCACTATCTAATGAGATTATTTGTTGGAATATTTCCATATCTTGCCTGCGCTTTAACTTGCGCTGCAGGCGGGGAAATGTACGCATACCTGGGTCGGGATAAAACTCAAAGGGCAGGGGATCGCTGACTTGACTGAATGTTGTCCCTGAAGCATTGCCTGTTGTTTCGGCGGAAAAGCGGACCAATTGAATGAAGACCTTAAATAACGACAGAATTAGAATAATGACGGTAATCCTATTTGGTCATGCTAAGGGAATTCGATTTACCTGTGCTCTTTTCACAATATCGGTGTTGTGGTATCGCGGCGTCTTAAAGGCAATCGCCGTCTGTTTGTGTATATCGGTCTGCTGAAACTCGCCATAGTCTTCCCAGATCACTTTATTGTCCTTCTCCTCGTAGAAGCGAATTTTGATATCATCTTTGGGTAGTTTTTCGCACAGCAAGAATATTGTATCTCCCCCACTGGCTTTTGCCGAACAACTACATAGGCGGCAGATGACCAAGTCGTTTATCGATTTTTTGTCGTAAATGGGTTCAGTAACCACTGGCTTGAGTTTGTAGTACTGGCGTGGTCCTATGGGTATAAAGGCTTGAAAGCAAAGACGCACGATATTCAAGTCAATTGTGGATGGTTGATCTTTGTGGGCAAATTTGGCTAAAATGATAAATGCGAACCATCAATCTGTTGGGTTACAATTTTGGCAATTTCATTGAAGCTCTTACTTTTAAATGGGTCAATGTTAATTCTTTCTCGCTCCTCAAGCGCGGCCTTAATATCTTTCTTTTTCACACACTGTATGCCTAAATTGCTAAAAACGGCACGCATGGGAGCTCCTTTCAGTCGCATGGTACACACTCCATGTTCACAGCCCTCTTTTCCAACCAAGTTGTGGGGATGTGGTCGGTAGGGTTCATCGGCTGTCACACATGAGACTATAATTTTCACATTCCCTGTATAGCCAACAATTTCAATTGTGGGATAGGTTTTATTCTCCGGTGTCGAGTTAATGCCTGGAAGGGATCCAGCTGAACGCCCCTCACATATGTAACGGAAGCGGAGGCCTTTAGGGTGTGGCTGTTCAACGATTCGTATGTAAGGATTACCCTCAATTACATTGGCCTGGGGTGATCTTTGTGAGAGACTGGTATACGTGGGCGAAGACGACGCAGATGATGAAGATCTGGATCCTGGGCTGGCCATTGGCTGGGTATCCATTGCACTTGGCGTCTCGAAGGTTCCTGTGCCATTGTTCTCTAATATCTGCAAAATATCTTCTAAGAAGAAAAGCAAAAAAAAAAAAAAATAATTAGAAAGCAAGTAAAATCGTACAAGTTCGGCCGGGCCGAATTTTATATACCCTCCACCATGGATCGCATTTGCCATATTCTTTGTATGAATTTTTCAAATATATATGAGCTATATCAAGTTATTGCTCGATATAGACCGTACTTGTCATGGCTGTTAGAAGTCATAGAAAAACACCTCCAAAATTGTAGACGAATCGAGTAATAATTGCGCCCTCCAGAGGCTTAGAATGTCAAATTGGGAGATCGGTTTATATGGCAGCTATATCAGGTTATCAACTGATTTAGACCATCCTAGGAACAGTTGTTGGAAGTCATACCAACACGATATATGGAAAATTTTAACCAAATTGGATAAAAATTGCGCCCTCTAGAAGCTAAAGAAGTCTAATCAGGAGATCGGTTTATATGACGGCTATATCAGGTTACAGACAGATGTAGACCATACTTAGCACAGTTGTTGCAAGTCATAACAAAACACTTCTCACAAAATTTCAGCCAAATCGGATAAGAATTGCGCCCTCTGGAAGCTCAAGAAGTCTAATCGGGAGATCGGTTTATATGGCGGCTATATCAGGTTATAGATAGATTTAGACCATACTTAACACAATTGTTGGAAGTCGTACCAAATTTATATGTACAAAATTTCAGCCAAATCGGATAAAATTGCGCCCTCTTGAAGCTGAAGAAGTCTAATTGGGAGATCGGTTTATATGGCAGCTATATCAGGTTATAAACTGATTTAGACCACACTTGGAACAGTTTTTGTAAGTCATACAAAAATTATATGTGCAAAATTTCAGCCAAATCGGATAAAAATTGCGCTCTCTAGAAACTCAAGAAATCTAATCAGGAGATCGGTTTATATGGCAGCTATATCGGGCTATGAACCGATTTGAACCATAATCAAGAAGTCAATACTCAAGATTGGCATATATAGCCGTTGTATCAAAACATGAACCGGTTTGGTTCATTTACAATTTCAACCGACCTTCACTAATAAAAAGTATTTGTGCAAATTTTCAAACGCCAAGCTTTACTCCGAAAGTTAGACATGCCTAGGTCGACTTAAAATGTCATGACGATCAAGAATACTTTTGGGGACCTTGGTCGCATATTTCGAGATGTTACATACGGAATGACGAAATTAGTCTACCCCCATCCTATTGTTAAGGGTATAAAATAACCAAAGTAAGACATATATGTATGTAGGTACAAATCAAGTTCTTGCTATAAACCATTACACAATTCCCAGCAGTCCAAACGTCTATCATGACATTGTCTTCAAAGGCTTCTTTAAAATAAATTGAACTTTGTCATCGATATGGCATTTGTGCTGACATGTCTTGCATATTATCTGTTATAAAATTTTTATTGTCGACCAATTCACTAACCGTGTTCACAAAAAAGTCAGCAAAGCTTTTTTGTTTAATTTTCTCTCTCTCATTAAATATTTACACTCTTTACTCTGTAGAGGACATCTTAGGAGACAATTTAGTAAAACCATCATCAGACAAAAAAAATTCTTTTGTACATTAATGAAAAAGAAATCTAACTGTATCAAATAACAAAGAAGAATGTGATGTAACGTGACCAAGTCATTTGAGTATCAATGTAACCTTAAGGCCTAAACTGAAAATAGAGTTAAGTTCCGATAAGTGCACAGTGAACAAAAACATATAGACATATTTAAAAAGAAATTGTTGGTAAGTATACTTTTTATATTATACATAGGAAAATGTTCACATATTTATATATTTTTTTATTAGAAGGCGTAAATGACGAGGCGCTGGAAAGTATCCGAAAACTGTATTTATTAATTCGGAAAACTAACACCAGCCATCATAAACTAAATTCCAGAAATCTAAAGGAGAACCAATATTAAATAGCATCTTTAAAAAAAAATTTAATTTTTTTCTGCATAAAAATAATTTTAATATTAAATGAATTCGTCCACTCATAGAAAAAAGTTTGCTGAAAATAGCAAACACTTTCTGCTGAATATTAATAGTTAATTTTGCTGCTACTGTAGCAGTAATTCTGCTATTACATCAATAGCATTGCAATTTTAGGGTAGCAGGCTAACTGCTGAAAAGCCTGTTGGATGTTAGAAGAAAAAACTTGAACACATATATAAATGTGTGTCTCAGTGGATGTTTATAATCATCACTGAATTTATATTTTCCATAACCTTTTTTCTTTAAATTTAGATACAAAAGGACATGCCAGTCATGTGCACATTAGTACAGCAATAAAAAAAATGCGAGCTAGCTCGGCCACATTTCGGAATCTATATATGAATGAATGCATCAGGTGGCTTATTTACAGTAATATTCCACAAATTAAAATCATCTCTTCCAGCAAAATTTTTAAAAAAAGATTCTAAAAAATGCCTAAAGTAATCAAAACAAATAACAGGCAACCATAAAAAGTTGCATACCAATTTTTTTCAGCAGACTTGTGCACTAAAACAGCAGATTTTGTTAGTTGAAATAGCAGTAAGAAATGTTTGCTAATACAGCAGACCTATGTTTGCCGAAGCAGTAGTAATGTCTGCTTTCCCAAAACTGCTGCTTTAGCAAACATTTTTGCTGTTTTGAATAACAATTTTGGTTGAGTGTCAATAACAATTTTGTGGATCATTTCCTCTTTTTTTGTCATTGAAGACAAACTTGCAGAAATGTTGGGATATTGTCATTAACGAATATATGAGGGATACTGTCATCAATTGCGTTGCCCAAGAAGTAATTGCGGATTTTTAAAAAGAAAGTAAATGCATTTTTAATAAAACTTAGAATGAACTTTAATCAAATATACTTTTTTTACACTTTTTTCTAAAGCAAGCTAAAAGTAACAGCTGATAACTGACAGAAGAAAGAATGCAATTACAGAGTCACAAGCTGTGAAAAAATTTGTCAACGCCGACTGTATGAAAAATCCGCAATTACTTTTTGGGCAACCCAATACATATTCATTGAAGACATGTTCGTTCACAATGTCGCTTAAAATGGCATGCATGATTTTCGCGACAACTATATGAAAATGTCATCAACGATTTATATGAGTTGACGGCTTTATGTCTTCAACGAATTAACAAGGTCATGCACCCTTCTTTTAAGACGTCTTAACGGCGCAGCCTGCTAGACACGTTTTATGGCTCACACTAGCGCCGTTTCGCTCGTAGCTTACCATTTACTGTGACAGCATTTGCTCTATAGCATAACAAAACACACAGAGGTTTATAACGCCGTATAGCGCCATATCATAGCAGCCATATCATTCTGCCGTCAGACTTAGGTAGACGTTGTCAGAATGTGAACGGCTGTGAACAATTTCGAACGCTTCAGTCACAAAAAACTGTTGTTGATTCATGAATATTTGGGTTTGATATGTTAAAATCTGTCCGTTGATTCACTTTTATGAACCAATGGGGTCATTCGACAGCAGTGGGTTTGATTTTTCTACGCGTGTAAAGGTCCCGGGGTCCCTACTTCGATAACTCTTTTTTATATAATCGGTTGGGTCTACATTGTCCTAATGGGGGAATATGTCTACTAACGAACGAATGTGCAAAATAACTATTTTCCCATTTAAGTCCCATGTTATTCGAGTTTCTTTGATTTTCAAATGTATCAGAGTGCGGATATGGCTGAAGCGATTTAAACAACTTTTTGATTGCTGCCTTAAAGTGTATGTCCATAGTGGCATGGGGCGGATTAATATCTGCACCCTCTTTTCAACCTAACATAACCTATAGTAAACCAAAACACACATAAGAACTCAAGGTTTAATTAAACAAATTCGGGGCTGCCTTTGGAGATTTAAGAATACCCTCCAAACATTTGGTCTCAGTTTCTAATGTCAGAGTCTACATTCTACGAGCTAAAAGTTAGGTTAGATGTAAATTTGTTTTCATGCTAGATTACTTACTTAAAATTGCACTGTCCTGTTGTCCACTTTCCGGTTGGAAATTTGTATCTGCAAAGAGCAATAACATCACGTAAGTTAGTTCAAATGTGTGAAAATTATGTATATACTCTGATGTAAAAAATAATAGGGAATATTAACAAAAAAAGGAAAGGAAATAGTTACACTTCAATGAAAGGCTGAAGCAGACTATTCGTGCAATAGTTCATTTCCGTAGCGCAGAGGTAAGCATATCCGCCTATGACGCTGCACGCCCGGGTTCGAATCCTGGCAGGAACATCAGAAAATTGAATCGGACAACACTCATTGATTTGTGAGAAGTTTGCCCCAGTTCCTTAATGGAATGTTCATGGCCAAATTTGCATTTGCAATTCATTTCAGAAAGGTGAACTAAAATTTTATAATTAATCTCATTTAAGTTCAGTTAAATTCACTTCGAAGAAGCTAAATTCACTTGGAAGAAATAATAGGGACAATTATCAACATATTTTTATTGTTAAAGAATACTAGTTTATTTGTAACTCAAATTTTGAAAGGAGAAAACACCAACGGGCTGTGGTGATTTAAATGGTTTTTTGCAATATTCGTTTCGTAATTAAAAACTTTGACTCTTGAAGATGGTTTGCAGAGTAACACAACTGAAAACAGCAAACTAAGTGATTAAAAAAGTAAAAATTGGGGAAAAATTCATCAAATAAATCGCACATACAATGACTTGGTGGAGAATAAAAGTTTTCTATGCAATTCAATCAATAACATCTGTGGAAAATAGAGGATGAAAGCGAAAGACTTTACATCTTTTGATAAATATTTACTCAACCCATCAGCAAAATAATCCATTTATAACGTTTGAAGAACTACAACAGTTTTTATATGTGTCAATTGCAAGTCCAACAGTTTGAAATAGGCGTATGTCTGCCAGATTTATAGGTAAAAGTCCAAAAAGCGTTTTGACTCAGCAAAGGACGGCGTGCCGCAGTGCAACACCTCTTTGGGGGAAAAGTTTTTAACAGTTTTTAGCAGTACTGTTACTGATATATATTTTCCCAGACCAAGGGGCTGAACCTATAAACTTGTAATTTAGAATAGAGCTATATCCGAATATGAACCGATTTCAATGAAATTAACCTGTAATGTCGAGCGTCATAAGAAAATTCTTCCTGCTAAATTGCGAGCTACAAGTAGTATATATAAGGGGGTTCTGAAACTTTGAGTATCGAGAGTATGAGTCATCGATGACGTCATAACCCCACCCCACCCCAAACCCCACCCCACCCCAAACCGCAAACCCCACCCCACCCCATTGATGACGTCATAACCGCACCCCACCCCACCCCATTGATGACGTCATAACCCCACCCGACCGCAACCGCAGCCGATCGTAGCGCAGGTGGCGACCGCAGGGGGGTATGACCACATACGGGCCGCCGGTTGAAATGTGTGGACGGACATTAGGGTGCAGATCGCAGGGCGCAGATCGCAGGGCGCAGATCGCAGGGCGCAGATCGCAGGGCGCAGTGGCAGATTTCGATGATGACTCATCGCCCAACTTCAACTAGTGTTGGAGGGTGGGTGATGTAGATTGCTGACCGCAGGCTATAGTTTGGTTTGAGTGTGAGAGTTTATGATTAATGTTGAATGTTGTGTGACCACCACACTGGAGTGTGATGAAATAATTGTGGTCAGTGTAGTTCTATTTTTTCCCAGGAAGAACAAGAGTAAAAAATTATATTTGTTTTCGTATAAAAAGGGCAAACGGTTTCATATTGTAATCATTATATTAAAAATCATTTATTTAATCAAATTCAAAATAATTGTTATAAAAATGAGAGAATTTGTATGTAATATTTGACAAATTCATTTTCATATAGAATTTTTATAGTGGTTAATATTTATTTTTCATGAGCTAAATTTAATTCATAAAAATGTTTCAGTGGTTAACATATATTTATAAAAAATATATATTTCCACAAAACTCAGAATTTTTATAGTGGTTAATATTTATTTTTCATGAGCTAAATTTAATTCATAAAAATGTTTCAGTGGTTAACATATATTTATAAAAAATATATATTTCCACAAAACTCAAAAGTTTTTATGGTAGGGTGTTATAGTGGTTAATATATATTTATAAAAATATACTGTACCACATATGCCTGCAACAGTTTTTGTACTAGGGTGTTATGTAAACATGTTTTCAGTGGATAACATATAATACCTGCTATGCTTACTCATAATTTAAAATTTCAATCATTGTGGTGAAGAAAATAACAAAGCTCAAACTCAAAAGTGTTGCGATAATAAAAATTGAAAAGTTTTCTGTTCTAGGATGATTTAGTGATTGACTTATATTTATAAATATTTGCTATACCACACATATTACTAAACGCAATTGCGGTAAAGGAAATTAAAAAAATTCAAGTTGAAATTAATAATTGGTTTCAAGTTTTTATGGTAGGGTGTTATGGTGGATAATATATATTTATAAAATATACTGTACCACATATGCCTGCAACAGTTTTTGTACTAGGGTGTTATGTAAACATGTTTTCAGTGGATAACATATAATACCTGCTATGCTTACTCATAATTTAAAATTTCAATCATTTATATTTATAAATATTTGCTATACCACACATATTACTAAACGCAATTGCGGTAAAGGAAATTAAAAAAATTCAAGTTGAAGTTAATAATTGGTTTCACGTTTATATAATTCCACAAATGCCTGGTATGCTTTCTCATAATTTTAAATTTAAATCATGGTGGTGAAGAAAATAACAAAGCTCAAACTCAAAAGTGCTGCTATAACATAAATTGAAAAGTTTTCTGTACTAGGGTGGTATAGTGGTTAACGTATGCAAATGCAATGCAACAATGTAAATGTGCCCATGAACATTCCATTAAGGAAGAGGGGCGAACAGGGTGGTTAACTTATATTTATTAATATTTGCTATACCACACATATTACTAAACCCAATTGCGGTAAAGGAAATTAAAAAAATTCAAGTTGAAGTTAAGAATTGATTACACTTTTATTGCAAAGAATGCGATAGTATAAATTGTAGAGTTTTTGTAATAGGATGTAACGATTATATTTAATTATACAACTACAAATATTTATATTTATAATGAAGGAATTCATTGGTTTACGTTCAAAAATGTATTCAATTAAGATTGATAAAGTAGATGAAGAAATAAAGAAAATAAAAGGTGTAAAACATTGTGTTACAGCAAAACTTTCAACCAACGATTTTAAAAAATGTCTTTTTGAACAAATTAATTATTATGATTCTATGTATGTTTTTAGATCAAAAATTCATCAATTGTACACACAACATATACATAAATTAGTTTTAAATTATTTAGATGATAAGAGATTTATAAGAGAAAATGGTGTTGACACCTATGCTTGGGGACACTATAAAATAAAAAAATAATTAAAAGAAAAAAATGGTTTTGTTTGTTTTGTTTTTTTCACAAGATATTATATTTATTAAAGAGAAATTGTATACATAAATGACCACAATTGTAAGTATTAAATTTTTGTTTTTGTTTATAATTGTATTCGATAGGTGGTTTTAAATAATTAATAATTTCCAACGGTGGTTGTAAATTACCAAAACTATCAAAATATTCCTTATAGTTGTAATTTTTGTAATAGGCAACCCAATGTGTTCCTGGCCCATTAGTTGTATCTAAATTAACTATTCCACATTCTTGTCGTAGTGGTTTGTTTGGTAATGAGTCACGCATAAAAACCCCTCTAAAGTGTTTCAATGGCTTGCAGTACTTAACCAAATCGATATCCGTCAATGGTCGATTGGGTAATCTACTTAGAAGTTTTTTGGAGCTGGTTTATAGTAAAGTCCATATCCTTTTTTATAAGGTTTAAGATATAATCCTTTTCCCATAGCAATTGATTCCATATATCTGTTATGACGAGTAGCTTCAGCTAATTGTTCTTTCCCATTTTTGATATCCTTAACTGCTTTTACAATAGCCGATCCTCCAGTTGCTAAACCTCCAAGGGCTGATAACGCAGTTAAAATTGGAACTATTGGTAGAAATCCACCAATTTTTGGTACTCGAATGACTCTTGGTACACCAATATTACTCTTCTTTTTATTTTTAAAACTTGAATGTACAACGTTTTTTGCAATTTTTACAGCATCATATATATTGTTAGGTTTCTTATCTTTTAATACTTTTAAAGTATTCTTAACTGTCGATGCAAATAATTTTTGCTTACATTGCTTTTTCTTCATTTTTCTTTTTGTTGTCATACCGAGTCCGAATTTAACTTTTGCTTTAAGTAAGTTTGTTACTAACCAAGCGTTTGCTCGTTCTTTCCAATTGCTATCTGTTGATTTAACTCTTTGCCAAGCTTTTTCTATTAAAACTTTATCAGCTTGATGACGAGAATGAATATCTTTATTTTGTGAGTATACAATATCGTGTTCTCTACAAGCTGAATCCAATAAATTTATTCCTTTGTCTCCTTGTGCTAAACGTTGTGCTAACTTAGTTCCTGGTCCACAAAATTGATATCCAGGTAAATGCACTTCAAACGGAAGATTATTAATTAAGTTGTTTACCAATCCAAATCCAGTAACAGACTGTTTACATTTATTATAAATCTTGTAATTAATAACCATAATTTTTTTTTGATTATGTAGTGATAGGGTACACGATTTAAATGAAAATAAGAGTTTTTGTATATATATACTTAAATTTATATTGAAAAAGTTTAGTTAGCAATATGCGTTTAATAGAACAAACTAAACAGATTGCTGTGAAAAACATTGATAATGTCTGTTCACAGAAAAAAAGGATTGTACATAGTACTTTATTACCAAATTCTATACGTGCCCTTATAGTAGGCCCATCAAATTGTGGTAAAACAAATGTTATGATTAGTCTCATAGAAAGCCCTAATGGCCTCAAATTCAGGAATATATATATATATTCTAAATCTTTATATCAACCAAAATATCAATATTTAAAAAAATTGATTACTCCAATCAAAGGAATAAACCTATTCACATTCTCTGAAAATGAAAAAGTTATAAGTCCAGCCAAAGCAAATATGCATTCTATAATGGTATTTGATGATGTAATTTGCGATAAACAAAATACTATAAGGGATTATTTTTGTATGGGAAGACATAAACACATTGATTGTTTTTATTTATGTCAAACATATACAAGGATTCCTAAACACTTAATACGTGATAATGCAAACATGATTATCATATTTAAGCAAGATGAAATGAATATTAAACATATATATAATGATCATGTCTTGGGTGACATGACATTTAAAGATTTTTTAAAGCTTTGTAGTGAATGTTGGAAAGATAAATATGGATTTCTTATTGTGAGCAAGGATGATCCCATTGATAAAGGTCGATATCGCAAAGGATTCAATTGTTTTATTCAGTTATAATATAAATCAGATTGATAACAGATATAATGTAGATTATAAACAGAATAGAGAGCAGATTGGTGACAGAAAGAAAGCAGATCGGTAGCAGATATAAAGCAGATCGGTAGCTGATATAAAGCAGATCGGTAGCAGATGTAAAGCAGATCGGAAGCAGATGGATACATAACCAAAAAAAATAAAAAATAAATTATCCAATCATGAAGAGACACAATTTGTTGAAGGAAATTGTAAAAACACGAGCAGTATTGAAAGAAAAGTTAAAAAACATTAAACTTAATCAAATAGATAGGGATAATCTATTAGAAGATACATTTCAACCAATAACCAAACCTTTGAAGGATATTATAGGAAAACTAGATGAGAACAAAAAAGAAAGTAATCAGTATTCTAATAAATATAATGATAAAAATATTTATGATTATAATAAACAATATGAAGACGATGGAAAACTTGATAAAAACAATAAGGATGATGATGATGATGATGATAGCTTTATATCAGACATTTATAATGATGATGATGACTATATGTCTAGCAATGGACTTCAAATGAGAGATATTACCTCAAGTAATGATAATGAAAGATATAATAATCAACATTCATCAACAATATTTCCGAATATAGTAAATTCTACACATAAAGAAGATAATTCAGAAATAGAACAGATGGATATAGAGAAATTTTCACAAAAACGAAAATTTTCATCAGATGAAAATAACACTAATAAAAGGATAAGAAAAAATTATAATATTCCAGTTGATTTAAAGAGAAAAGATTATACACTAGAAAAATGTGGAGTGAATCGGAATGAGCTTAGAGAAAAATTAAAACGATCTAATGATAACAATCTCAGTTTATTTGACGATAACGATAATAAGCGGATGAAAAAATCACATCTATTTTCAAAACGAAAATGTGAATTTCAGTTAAATACTAATAAAAAACGTATAAAATTAACTAACAACAAAATCATAAATATAAATAAACGAAAAAGACCCTCACAATTAAATACTGATAGAAAACGTTTAAAATTGATTAATAACAACCAATTAAACTTGAATAAACGGAAAGGTGTTTCACAATTAAATCTTGATAGAAAACGTATAAAATTGAATAATGATATCTCATCAAAATTGAATAAACGAAAAGCTGTTACGCAATTAAATATTGATAGAAAGCGAATAAAATTGAGTAGTGATAATCTATCAGACATAAATGTAGCATCTTCATTACCCAACGTTCTACAAACACTTATCGATAATAGACAATTAGATAAAGTTTATGGATTTCATATAGATACAAATGGAAATATGTATTTTGGAAAAAATCAATTAAAATTTAATGGATGTAACTCTATTCAAATTGGGGAATCTATTTGGAAAATGTCTCCCGGACTATTTCAACTCATGTTTCACATTAAACCTCAACATTATACAAAGAAGGATTTAAATCAATATAAGGATATTTTGATGAAAACAAATGCTCATAAAAGAAATTATTCACCAGGAGAACAAATTAAGGGAACTCAAGCTTATAAATATCAATTTATAATAAAACGGTTATTTGATGTGAATTCAAATAGGATATCCAAAGGTAATGGATTGAGTTTGAAATCATTAGACAATCACAAACCAAATTATATATATTGGGATGACCCTAACGAATTGGTTGACAGATTAAGATTGCTCCTTTCATCTGAAGGTGTTGGTCACAACAATCACAAAAACGAAATTATTTCAATTGTTGAAGAATTGCGAGAAGCACATATTATTAAATAAAAAAATCAAAAATGTATACAATCAATAAATTTGGAGAGAGCGGAAGTAAAAACCAAGTCAACAATGCAATGCTAAAATTGAGTTTAGGTAGATCACTTGGAATTACTATTCACAACAATGCTTTAAACTTTCATGGGAAGAAAATAACTAATTTAAGTGCTCCCTCTGATCCTGATGATGCTGTAACAAAAATATTTTTGAAAAAAAAAATAGATAAAATCGAAAATAAAATCAAAAATCAGCAAGATGAAATACTTAGAAGATTCGAAGAATTACAGAACAAACTAAAAGAAGACATACATATAGAAAAAATGAAAGAATATATTTTCAAATGGGTTGAAGTGGAAAAAATTGTTCTAGAAAATAAAAAACATATTGAAGCTATAAACAGTGATTTAACTAAACTAAAAAGTGTGATTGATCAATTTAACAACAACTTGAGTACCAATTTGAATATTTTGAAAAATCATAATATTGAAGATACGAAAAAAATTATTGAAGATACTTTAAAAATAATAAATATCCGATTTGATTCCATCGAAGATTTTCTTTTTCAAAGTATTGGATATACTAGAAAAAATAAATATTTTAATTAAATATTTAAAATCAAAAATAAGATATAGTAGAGGGTATATAACATCAAAACAAAACAATTTTTACTTCAATCGACAACATCAATATGGAGCTTAACCAGGATAAGAGAGAAATTGTTAATGAACTACACAAGCAAGCACGAAAAAATTTTGGAAGGAGACGAGTGGTTATGAAGGGTATCGATGATTTGTGGCAAGCGGATCTTGTTGAAATGGGTAGTTATGTGAACTTTAACAGCGGATATCGATATCTTTTAACCGTTATAGATACATTCTCGAAAAAAGCTTGGGTTGAAGCAATAAAAAATAAAACAGCTCAAAGTGTAGTAAAGGCTATGCAGAAAGTTTTCAATCAAAGTAGTCGAAAACCCAAAAATTTACAAACTGATGATGGAAAGGAGTTTTTTAATAACAATTTTTCTCAACTTATGCAAACAAATCATATAAATCATTATTCAACATACAGCACTCTAAAAGCATCAATCATAGAACGATTTAATAGAACACTGAAAGGAAAAATGTGGAAAGAGTTTAGTTTTCGTGGAAATTATAAATGGATTGATATATATAAAAACCTAGTTAATATATATAATAACACATTTCATCGAACTATAAAAATGTCGCCGAATGATGTGAATTCCTTAAATGAGAAATCACTTTTAGATTCAGTCTACAACAACCTCAAGGTATTTAAAAGACCAAAGTTTAAAATCAATGATAATGTGCGAATAAGTAAATATAAACAACATTTTGAAAAAGGATATACACCAAATTGGACTACCGAAATATTTACAGTTAAATCTATTAAAAATACAAATCCTAATACATATATACTTAAGGACTATCAAGGAAGGGATATAGAAGGTGGTTTCTATGAATATGAGCTATCAAAAACCAAATTTCCACACACATATTTAGTGGAAAAAGTGATTAGAAGGAGAGGAAATAGACTTTATGTAAAATGGTTAGGATTTTCTTCAGAGCATAACTCTTGGATAAATGCTAATAATATTTCACAATAAAAGAATAATCAATTACATAAATCATTTATTCTAACGTCAACCGTAGAGATGTCGATAACATTAACCTTAAATGATGAAAAATCAGTACTTGTCGCCAACTACTTTCCACCAATAATTTTGAAACAAAGCTATGTTTGCGGTTTAATAAGTTTTGATACATATCACTCAATACCAAATGTTGATGAAGAGAACAATAAATTTCATATAGGTGGACATGAAATAACTATTCCTCTTGGATCATATGAATTTTCGAATATATCTGAGTTAATAACGGATGAATATCGCAAGCTTAATAAAAAAAATGGAAATCTTATTATGAAAGCAAATTACAATACACTTCAAACATATCTGAAGAGTACGCTTGATCCAATTTATTTTGATAAAGAAAACACTATTGGTTCATTATTAGGTTTTAGTAAAAGAGTACTTGAATCGAATGTTGATCACTATTCTGATAAAGTGATAGAAATTACAAAAGTAAACACTATAGTTATTGAGTGTAATATTGTAACAGGATCCTATATAAACAACAAGTCAGCGCACACTCTTCATCAGTTTTCACTCGTCGTTAGCCCAGGATATAAAATCACGGAAAATCCTACTAACGTTATATATCTACCTGTTAATACAAACACAATAAATACCATTGTTTTGAAAGTTGTTGATCAATCTGGAAAATTGATAAACTTTCGTGGGGAAAAAATTTCAATTAGATTACACTTGAAACCATCTAAAGAATGATAATATTTAACAAAAAGGAGGTATTTGCGGATATAACAATCACTCAACCATCAACTTTGAAGGGATACACAACTAAAATATCACATCACCACAACAGGAAACATAAAGGATTAAAAAGGAAAAAGAGAAATATTTTAAGTAAAACTAACCAAGAGTTCCTGGAAAGTTTGGGTTTCACACTAAAATAATAAAGGGTTGAGTTTAAAAATGAGTAACATTATTAATGTTTTACAAAAACCACAATTTGATAATGCTATAATAAGAAAGGAGTATCACAGCTATATATCATATTTACAATCATTTCAAAATAATGATGAAATTAGGATTTCCATTCAAAACCAAGACCTGTATGTCGTTCCTGGTGAGAGTTTTTTATACATTGAAGGTTTTGCAACAAAAGCGGACTCTACAGTATCAGCATCGATAAAGTTATTAAACAATTGCATAGCACACTTATTTGATGAGATAAGATATGAACTTAATGGTATAGAAATTGATCGTACACGTCATTTGGGTATAGCAACAGAAATAAAAAATTATGTATCATTAAATGAAAGCGAAAGTCGAAATCTAGTCAACGCAGGATGGGCTCCATTTAATACAGATGATCTTACTCTTGTGAGTGGATATTTTAATTTTTGTGTTCCACTGAAAATGCTTCTTGGATTTGCTGAAGATTTTGATAAAATTATAGTTAATGCTAAACATGAATTAATTTTATTGCGATCAAAAGATGATACGAATGTATTGAAATCTATCATTTCCAGTGAAACCTGTAAACTATCAATTTTAAATATTACATGGAAAGTTCCACATATTCAACTTGCTGATGTATACAAGCTGCAAATGCTTAAAGTAATTAATAACCGTCAACCACTAAATATATCATTTAGAACATGGGATATGTATTATTATCCTGCAGTTCCATCGAATACAAAAGTTTTATGGAATGTTAAGCTTGCAAATGAAAATGAGCGACCACGTTTTCTTCTTTTAGGATTCAAAAGTAGTGAAAAAAAATTTATTCACTGTGATATAACAAACATTAAGGTTCATTTGAATTCTGATACATATCCATATGATGATCTTAACCTCAAGTTTGATAGGAACCGTTTCGCCCTACTTTATGATATGTATATAAAATTTCAACAAAGCTATTATACACGTGAACCGCAACCTCTATTAACGCGCGAAAAATTCAAGGGTGAAGCACCGATTATTGTTCTTGATGTAACACATCAAAATGAAACAGTAAAAACTGGCCCCATCGATATACGAATTGAATTGGAAACATCTAAAAATATATCACCGAACACATCTCTATACTGTTTAATTATTCATGATAAAATGTTTGAATATATACCTCTAACAAATGAAGTAAGAAAATTATTGTAAATGTAACTATATTTTTTATCTATAGAAATCATAAAATAAATAAAAAGCAAAAACAAACACAAACAAAATGATTTTTTTTATTAATAATGTAAAATTAATATATAGGTGAGTTGTTTAAATGTAAAGAGGGAGAGGTAGAATTATTGTTTAAATATAAAGAGGGAGAGGGAGAGGTAGAATTATTATAAATATAAAGAGGGAGAGGGAGAATTAATGTCGAGAAGAGAAAGAGAATTTTTATTTCGTGTTTGCTTTACATTTATAGAATATATAAGGTTGGGTATTTATACTACATTAATTAGTATCTCTCCAACACACCTCCAATAGTGTAGATATAAGAAAATAATAAATTAACATAATGAAATTATATTGGGTATTACTTTGTTTTGTTATACTTCATGTAACAATTCATAATTCATTATCATTGCCAGTTGTATTTGATTCCACAACTGATTCAGCGTTATCCATTACATCTGATCCTACAATCGACTTAAATTCAAAAACCGTTGAATTTAATTTAACACTACCAAACAAAGATATTCTTAAAGTAAATATTTCATTTGTTATGATGAAAGAAAGTGAAATATTAGAAAACAGAGATGATTTTTATATAAAAAATGAAACAGATGATGCAGACTTATCAACTAGCACCACTACAATAATTCCTATAGAAAGTGAAGAAAAATATTTTACTGTCGATGAAGCTATAGAAGCATTTCGCAAAAGGTTAATTACAAAAGAAGCAGATATTGGTGGTATACTGGATGCTGCAGAACCTTTTTATCGTCATTTTAATTTACAATATGAAGATTTAAATATACCAATCCGTTGTACTTATGATAGTAACTACATGTTACGTCAACTAAAAATAAGTTGTTTTGAATATCGTGAAATTGAACAAGAACGAATTTTAAGTAATGGTGAAATTGAGAAAGTTCGAGTTCAAGATCTCAAAAAACATTTAGAAAATATTGTAATAACTGATATTGAGAACTATACTCAAACATATAAAATGGAAATAAGTTAGAAAACAGCAATTAGTTCTCTTATATACATTGAATTGAATAGTAGTATGTATTTAAATAAATTAATATACGTTGTTGTTTTAATTATCATATATAGAATATATCCTAGTATTCAACAACAACAACAACAATACTATCCAATACCTTACAATAGATGTAATCAAAATCATCAATATGATAGATATAATACCAATCAAAATGCTATTTTTGATGGTGACACTAGTAAACGTATAGAATTTCGAATAAAACTATCAAATAATACAGGAGCAAGAGTATATTTATCAATTCAATTATTAAATAATACAACAATCGATGAGTCACTAACAACAACAACAACACCGAGAAATAGTCAAACGGATAGACCTAAAATTTTTACTATTGATGAAGCCATTGAAGTATTTAGAAAAGACTTAATAGAAAAGGAAACTAATATTGGTGGGATCATTCAAAGTTCTACAGTATTCTACCGTCATTTCAACTTAAAATATGAAAATGTAGAAATTAGACTCATATGTAGCTATTACAGTAACTACACATACCGCAAACTCAACATTTATTGTTTTGAGTATAATGCTAATAAATTTGAGTATAATTACAAATATAATCAAAGTACGAATGAATTTAACCCATTATTTGAAAGGGAAGAAAATGGTATAAATATCAGGACGCTTGATGTTAATGATTATTTGCAAACGTTACACATGAGTATACAGTAGTTCTCACCGGAATAAGAAAAAAAGCAATATGATTAAAGAAATATATAATTTTTTAAAAACATTTACCAATATCGTTTCCGAAGAAGATAAAAATAAATTAATTAATATAAAATCTCATCTGGAATTTGTGGATAGTTTAAAATGTAAAGAAAGTAAATTTGGTAACCACTATGACTGCTGTGTTTGGTCAAATGATAACGCACAATGTGGTCCAGATACATGTAATTGTATATTCTATGATATGGATAAAAGAAAGGGAGAGGCAGCTGCTGCGAAAATAATTAAAAATTATAAAAATATTTACAATACAGTTAAAAACAATCATTGTAATTTTAACAACCGATGAGTAAAAATGTCTAAAAACAATTTCATAATTATAGATGTTCAAGGTTTTTTCTTAAATAATAAATTTATTGCGAAGGAAATTTGTATTTTTGAACATAATCAGACAATTAAAAAGTTTATTATATACCCCCCTTGCAAATTTTCTTCCTTATCATTAAAGGAAAAGATTACAAATAACTGGCTTACGAAACATTTTCATGGGTTGAGATGGAATGATGGTAACATAATTTTTAAAGAATTTAACGATTATTTAAATAAATTTATAAAAAAACAAGAAAATCTAACAATATTTGTGAAAGGATGTGAAAAACAAAAATGGATAAAGCAATTAATAGAAGAAGATATAAATATAATAAATTTAGATGATGCTAACTGTTCAAACATATGTAATCTTTATAAAAATAATTTGCATATGAAAATTTGTAGTTATCATAAACAACACCCTAATTATAGATGTGCTGAAAAAAATGTTATTTTATTAAGTCAATTTATTAATGTTTTTTTAAAATAAAGCAAATAAAATAAAAACATATCGTTTTTTCTTTATTTAGGATATATAAGGCTATGTAATGTAAGTATACATTAGTTCCTTTTTTCATTTTGTTGGGGTAACTTCTCAAAGAAAATGATATTATCAACGAATATAAAATATCTATTAAAAGAATACAACTCCTACATTGATAAGGAACATAAACAATTTTTTGAAGAGATGATTGAAGAATTAAGGATATATAAAAATGTATATACTTCATTTATACAAACAACACATGGAATTCATACATGGGACTGCAAGCTGAACTCGATAGAAAATATAAATATTTGTAGTTGTATAATTAAATATAATCGTTACATCCTATTACAAAAACTCTACAATTTATACTATCGCATTCTTTGCAATAAAAGTGTAATCAATTCTTAACTTCAACTTGAATTTTTTTAATTTCCTTTACCGCAATTGGGTTTAGTAATATGTGTGGTATAGCAAATATTAATAAATATAAGTTAACCACCCTGTTCGCCCCTCTTCCTTAATGGAATGTTCATGGGCACATTTACATTGTTGCATTGCATTTGCATACGTTAACCACTATACCACCCTAGTACAGAAAACTTTTCAATTTATGTTATAGCAGCACTTTTGAGTTTGAGCTTTGTTATTTTCTTCACCACCATGATTTAAATTTAAAATTATGAGAAAGCATACCAGGCATTTGTGGAATTATATAAACGTGAAACCAATTATTAA
Organism: Stomoxys calcitrans; assembly: GCF_963082655.1. Taxonomy (NCBI): domain Eukaryota; kingdom Metazoa; phylum Arthropoda; class Insecta; order Diptera; family Muscidae; genus Stomoxys; species Stomoxys calcitrans. The sequence goes on from NC_081554.1 coordinate 100,685,334, forward strand.
CTTCAACTTGAATTTTTTTAATTTCCTTTACCGCAATTGCGTTTAGTAATATGTGTGGTATAGCAAATATTTATAAATATAAATGATTGAAATTTTAAATTATGAGTAAGCATAGCAGGTATTATATGTTATCCACTGAAAACATGTTTACATAACACCCTAGTACAAAAACTGTTGCAGGCATATGTGGTACAGTATATTTTATAAATATATATTAACCACCATAACACCCTACCATAAAAACTTGAAACCAATTATTAATTTCAACTTGAATTTTTTTAATTTCCTTTACCGCAATTGCGTTTAGTAATATGTGTGGTATAGCAAATATTTATAAATATAAGTCAATCACTAAATCATCCTAGAACAGAAAACTTTTCAATTTTTATTATCGCAACACTTTTGAGTTTGAGCTTTGTTATTTTCTTCACCACAATGATTGAAATTTTAAATTATGAGTAAGCATAGCAGGTATTATATGTTATCCACTGAAAACATGTTTACATAACACCCTAGTACAAAAACTGTTGCAGGCATATGTGGTACAGTATATTTTTATAAATATATATTAACCACTATAACACCCTACCATAAAAACTTTTGAGTTTTGTGGAAATATATATTTTTTATAAATATATGTTAACCACTGAAACATTTTTATGAATTAAATTTAGCTCATGAAAAATAAATATTAACCACTATAAAAATTCTGAGTTTTGTGGAAATATATATTTTTTATAAATATATGTTAACCACTGAAACATTTTTATGAATTAAATTTAGCTCATGAAAAATAAATATTAACCACTATAAAAATTCTATATGAAAATGAATTTGTCAAATATTACATACAAATTCTCTCATTTTTATAACAATTATTTTGAATTTGATTAAATAAATGATTTTTAATATAATGATTACAATATGAAACCGTTTGCCCTTTTTATACGAAAACAAATATAATTTTTTACTCTTGTTCTTCCTGGGAAAAAATAGAACTACACTGACCACAATTATTTCATCACACTCCAGTGTGGTGGTCACACAACATTCAACATTAATCATAAACTCTCACACTCAAACCAAACTATAGCCTGCGGTCAGCAATCTACATCACCCACCCTCCAACACTAGTTGAAGTTGGGCGATGAGTCATCATCGAAATCTGCCACTGCGCCCTGCGATCTGCGCCCTGCGATCTGCGCCCTGCGATCTGCGCCCTGCGATCTGCACCCTAATGTCCGTCCACACATTTCAACCGGCGGCCCGTATGTGGTCATACCCCCCTGCGGTCGCCACCTGCGCTACGATCGGCTGCGGTTGCGGTCGGGTGGGGTTATGACGTCATCAATGGGGTGGGGTGGGGTGCGGTTATGACGTCATCAATGGGGTGGGGTGGGGTTTGCGGTTTGGGGTGGGGTGGGGTTTGGGGTGGGGTGGGGTTATGACGTCATCGATGACTCATACTCTCGATGCTCAAAGTTCCAAAACCCCCTTATATATACTACTGCTACATCCAAATCTGAACCGATTTTTCTCAATTTCAATAGGCTTCGTCTCTAGGCCGAAAAACATGCCTATACCAAATTTGAAGACGATCGGATGAAAATTGCGACCTGTAGTTTGTACACAAATTAACATGGACAGACGGACGAACAGAAAGACACACAGACGAACAGACAGACAGATGGACATAGCTAAATCGAATCGGAAAGTGATTCTGAGTCGATGGGTATACTTATCAATGGGTCTATCTCCGTTCCTTTTGGGTGTTACAAACTAATTCACTAAGTTATAATACCCTGTACCACAGTAGTGTGTAGGGCATAAAAAGGATATGAAAAGTATACATTCAGTGGTGATTATAAACATCCACTGAGACACACATTTACATATGCGATTTATTTTTTCTTCTAATATCCTCTTCACTATAAAGCAGCAGTAATTTTCAGCAAACAACAGACTTTTCGGCAATAAGCCTGCTGCTCTGAAATTGCAGTACTACTGCTGTAATAGCTACTAAAATTCAGCAAATAGTGTGCTATTTTCAGCAAAATTTTTTCTGAAGAGCAGGCTTTTGGTATCATAGGCTAACCTCTGTGCCACGGTGGCCTTCTCGGTTAATGCTGTCTAGAAAAGGGAGATTTTTTAGCTAGCAGCTCACGCAAGTTTAGTGTTTTTTTTTCATTGTCAAACTTCTTCAGTTTGGTCGTCTTACAAACGAACTGAATTTCGCATCAAATTTACATTGTTGGACATTAAACCATTAACACACTTACGTAGAGTGCGAACTGAAGAAAATACCGCAGCTGCATCGGCCAGTGTTAATGATGACCATCAATTATCGATTCGTCGCCGTTCGCAGCAATAGGGCCTCTGTTACTCAATAACGTGAAAAATTTTGCGGAAGGATTTAGGTGTGAAGACGATGCCACATGCCACACAGCACGCGTAACAATGGACTTATTAAGAGGCGAGTTCGGTGAACATTTTATTTCACGTTCGAGACCGGTCAATTGGCCATTTTGTGGGGCTATGTTAAAGCTCATGTCTATACAGACAAGGCCGCTTCAATTGACGCCTTGAAAGACAACATTGAAGCATTTATTCGTGAGATAACGGCCGAAATGTTGGAAAGAGTATGCCAAAATTGGATTCAGTGGATGGACTATTTGAAGCGCATTCACGGTCTACATTTGCTTGAAATAATCTTCAAACACAAAATTGAATGGACCGTACTACCGATTCAAATAAAGATTTCAAGCAATTTTCTGAGTTTTATGTGTTTTTATACCCTCCACCATAGGATGGGGGGTATAGTATATATATTCTTGATCGTCGTGACATTTTATGTTGATCTAGCCATGTCCGTCCGTCTGTCTGTCGAAAGCACGCTAACTTCCGAAGGAGTAAAACTAGCCGCTTAAAATTTAGCACAAATACTTCTTATTAGTGTAGGTCGGTTGGTATTGTAAATGGGCCATATCGGTCCATGTTTTGATATAGCTGCCATATAAACCGATCTTGGGTCTTGACTTCTTGAGCCTCTAGAGTGCGCAATTCTTATCCGATTAGAATGAAATTTCGCACGATGTGTTTTGTTTTGATATCCAACAACTGTGCCAAGTATGGTTTAAATCGGTCCATATCTTGATTTAGCTGTCATATAAAACGATCTGGGATCTTGAATTCTTGAGCCTCTAGAGGGCTCACAATTCTTATCCGACGGATTCTCTCATGACCATCAACATTCGTGTTTATTATGGTCTGAATCGGTCTATAGCCCGATACAGCTCCCATATAAATCGATCTCTCCATTTTACTTCTTGAGCTCCCAAAGTGCGCAATTCTTATTCGAATTGGCTGACATTTTACACAGGTTTCCAACATATAATTTAATTGTGGTCCAAACCGGACCATATCTTGATATCGCTCTAATAGCAGAGCAAATCTTTTCTTATATCCTGTTTTGCCTAAGAAGAGATGCCGGGAAAAGAACTCGACAAATGCGATCCATGGTGGAGGGTATATAAGATTCGGCCCGGCCGAACTTAGCCCGCTTTTAATTGTTTTTGAAATACTTCCCTATAGCTTCTTGTTGATGTTTCTGTAATAGTGTTTTTAGATGGAAGGGGGATTGGGCCATCGCATCGGTACCTTGTGCTGGGGCTGCCAGCAACCCGGGCTTTTTTGATAGTAAATTTTCTGAAGATCCGTGAGCTCCACGTTGGCTCATCCGCTGCCGACCCTATTGCACAGTCCCATCGTATTCGCATACCTACAAGCGGTACACCCCCTTCTTGTGCTAACTAAAAGGTACCCGTCATATCTGATGAGCTCATCTACCACCTGAAGAAGTAGTATAAAAACTCAGCACGGACGTGAACATGATAAATTATATTTTGTTGCTGTCGCATACACATTTGTTTAGATAGAATGTCTGGTTAAAGTAGTCTGTGCATGATTTAAAAGTGGAGGAAAGACAAATACTTTTATTTTATGGGTTTTTTTTCTTAGCCAATTTTCTCCTTAGATGAAGTGAAGAAATATAAAGGAAGAAATTTAATATGAATCTACTGCAGGGGTATAGCAGCAATAAGTTTTCATCGTTATAGCTCAGAATAGTCTCATTTACAATGTCCAAAATGTTGGTAGACCTAACAAATTAAAATTATTCTCCGTTGGTTTAACTTTTAAAACAGAAATGTCAACTATAATATATTAATATATGAGATGCTTTCGATAATGTTTTATACTACTATTTACAGTAGAACCTACAGACTGAAAATAAAATTATGTATCTACACTAAACAGTCTAATTTTTTTTCAACAGTTTTTCTCTGATACTATGAAATATTGTGGCTAAGTCGTAAGAGAACAACTATGAAATTTGTCATGGTGCTCATCCTATTACGACTTACTTATGATTGGGAGTTTCTCCAAAGCTATTGAGAACTAAAAGCAATCTATGTATGTATACATGTTTTAAGTATTGAAACGCAACGAAGTAGTTTTACTTTCACTAGGAGTTTATTAATTAAAAGAAAATGTAATAATTTTACATTAATGATGTTTTTATAAGATACGAACAATTAAATTAACTAACACTCCTCTTCCACATCAGTCTTCATTCTGGCGAGTATCTTATTGTGCGGCTCCAACACTGATGGATCTACGTACTGGAACTTGGTTCCCCTGATTTCCAGCTCTTGGTTCAAGTTCCCTGTTGGTGTCGTTTTCGCTTGTTCTCATTAGAATAATTCTCATCGCCTTCCTTCTCTCCCTTAGAGGCAATTACTTGAAAGATCGATTGAGCTGTTGAAAATCCTGCAGGAGATGTAGCGTCATCATTAGAGTCACTCTATGGGGATGTAGAAAAATTGTTTGTAGTATTATTACTTACGACAGTAGCATCTCGAAGGGATGTAGTGGAACAATTATATTGGGATGTATTGTATTTCCGATTCGTTGAGACATCGGACTTACTCAACAAGGCGTTAAATGCTCTTTGCATCGTATCAATCCTGGCAACCATTTGTTTAAACGGGAGTTGTTGTTGTATTGGTTCAAAACTGCGGAAGGTTGCATTAAATTGTCTATACTGCTTCTCAGTAATCTTTGGTGTCAAATCCGGAGGTAGACGTAAATCCAAATAGGTCCATAACATTCGTCCAATAAACAATATTGCAGGCGGTTTGTCAGTTGTGTACTCAAATGCTTCTGTTTGAACCCATTGCCTTGAGTACACCTTTAACTGTTTGCACTGATCGTTCTGTCTGGCCATTAGTGGATGATTGGTATGGTACCCTGAACATATTTGTGAGTAACTCATTGAATTCAGCTGATGCAAAGTATGTTTCTTTGTCCGAAGTGACTGTATTCTGTACCCCGTAGATGGCGAATGGTTCATCGAGGATATTGATTGTAGCGGTTGAGCTACACGTCGGGGCTGTTTTGACCTCAATCTAATACTGTATGCATAGCCATATGCTCTCCAGAATCCTCAATATCTCTCCCAGCTCCACGTGTTTGCGTATTACCAAACCCACTCCATGCGCATTTGATGGCAGTTGTTTTATTACGAACAAATCGAAATCATAGTGTTCGACTTCCATTATCCTTTTCACGACATTCCCATCATTGGCCAACGAAGGCCAACGCCTATAATCCATATTGGCGTTGGCCTTCGTAGTCTTGAACACGACATCTCCATTAAAGTCGCTCAGGAAATTAGCATAGTTTGTCATACGACTGATGCACAAAACAGGTAGGGATTTAGGCGGATCCAACATTTGGGTAAATAGTATGTGATACGTAATAAGTGTGAAATGGTGGGCATAGAAGTAAAGGAACAATTTTTATACGGCCCACACTATTGAAAGGGCATATTTGTCTACCTGGGGTATTAAGATTCAGTGGCTATTGGCATTCGGCTCGCATTAGCTATGGGTCTCTCTTTACCGTCTGCACGCGGTGAGCCAAAACGGCGCCCTAACCCGTATTGCTGGCATCTGTAGCCATGATACGGGTTTGTACAGAACCAGTACTTGTGATAAGTGCAATCTTAAGGTCCTTGTATGTGTGCTCACTAGAGTTGGGTATTTCCGCATGGAACTAGTCCATTGAAACTGAATCAAGTTAGAAACTGCTGGAACTAGTTCCATCTCTTTCCTTCTCTTAGTTTCATAGTTCCTTTTTTGCATGTACACTTTTGTTAATTGTAGACCAGCCGATTGACATGCCATATTTTTCAGCTTCATACAACAACTAAATAAAAGCGTCAACTTTTTTAATGTACAACAACTGTGTACGTTGTGATTTAGGTGAAAGGAAAATAAATTATTTGTGACAAGAACATTAAAAGAAAGTGGTGGCACAAATATAGAAACGTGGTGGCATCCACATATTATTTTTTTTATTGTCAAAAAATCTAAATTGTTTTGATGCGCTCCGATTCGTGTTTTTTTCAGCATCGAGACTTAATACTTGTTTAAAACAAAGAACAAAAAATTAATTTTAAATTCAATTACATATACAGTCGGAATGTTTGTATCTACATGCACAATTAAAAACACTCATGTTAAGGTTCAAAACAAAATTCAAAGCTCTTTTTTTGTATAAAAGAGTCAAATGAAAAAGGAACTAGTTCCTTTTGTGAAGCGGAACTAAAAGGAGCGATCACTAAAAGGAACTAAAATGCTCACCTTTTGTTCACTGGAATGGTTTCTTTAACAACATATCATGCAGTGGTCTGCTACGTGCGGACAGATCAGGTGTGAACGACCCGTAGTATGATAACTACAATTCCTCATGGCTTGTTGGCTGAGGAGCATTCCGTCCCTGACAATTCTATGGTCTAAAAAATTCCACTGACGTTGCACCAAATATGCATTTAGAACGATTTAGCTTCAGTCCTTTATCTCTCAAGCGCACCAAAGCAGTCTTGAATACGGACATCAACTCATCAAAATCATTCGCATAGATTAATATATCATCGAAAAAGATGCACACGTTCGGAATGCCCTGCAAAACAGACTTCACAGCCCGCTGCCATATTGCTGCCATATTTGCAACGCCATACAATCATGGTGGACATATTCAATGTAAGGGCATGTGTCAAGTCCTCCTCGACCTTCAGGTGAGAATAAACATCAGTAATGTCAAGATGACAAGCAATTTTTGCTCCACTTATTTCCAGCGCCAGCTCTACTTAGCCATCCATTTCGTCCGGCTCTTCGGAAACTTGTGCAGTTCTTGATTTTCATACTTTTGTAATGTGACCGCTTTTTTCGCATCGGTAACATCTCATGTTACGGAATTTAAAAAAAGGTTCCTGGTTCCATGGTTTCCATCAAAAACTTAGCACTTTGACCGACCTATGTTAGTGTTTTTCACACTGTCCTTGCTGGCTCCACGTATGCTGACAACGAAACTGTAATCGCAGCAGAATCTAGAGATGAGGACAGCAGGATGGCGGTAGAAATGAGCGAGGGCTTTGTTAAGCTCACAAGAAGACCGATAAAGCAAGGAGATAGAAGAGTATGATACGTCGACAACGCAATCGGGCGAAAGTGCAGGATGCTGGAAGAGATAAAACTGACATTCCAGGCACTTCTACGGTATTCTGCCGAGGGAGACAAAGCCCGAACAGGAACGAAGGAAGCACGCATGGTCCCTGAGTCTTAATGGAGGACTGTGACTTCCAAAAGGAGGCTACAGCCATCACGGAAGGAGAAGATGTTCGCTGAGAAAGATAAGGAGCCGCCCTATTATGCTAGAGTGCCAACCGGTAGGATTCCACCAGATCATCGGTCCCAAGTAGAGCATCTAGTAAACGAACTGGTTTTCGAACATCTGTTGAACTCTGAAGAGGGTCCACCCATGCAAATTAAGAGCTGCGAGACTAGAGGGGATCTTTACGCTGCGCTTTGCGTCAACAGAATGTATTGATACTAGAAGAATCCACACTCCCTGTGGTGCAAAAGTTGCCCTTGTGAGAAAGATGGCGACGGTGTTCATTAGGGCCACGGTCTTCATCAAGAGTGAGGGCGGAAAATACGCAACGTAACGCATGATAGAAGTCTTAAATAAGCAAAACCAAGATTTAGTCGTGAAGAAATGGGAGGCCTTTAACAGGGAGGAGAAGGAAAAAGTAAGCAATTGAATATAAATAATTAAAACAAATGTTTAAATGTAAATATTTGAGTGTAGTTATCAATAGTATGAAAAATGTAAATAAACACTTTTTTCGTAATTAGGACTAATTCACACAGAATAAATGGGAAACAAAAGGTTGAAATGGCTCAACTCATGACCATCAGAATACGGCAATAAAAAATATGTTCACACAAAAAAATGTGGTCGTTTGAATTGGAAAAACTTCCTCTCAGCTACCCGATAAATCTAAATTAAACGCATTTTTATTGATATTATAAATGTGCTCATTTAGATTACGTTTGTAAGCATTATTCGGCAATTCCTTCGGATCACTTTTATCTATCATTTCTTTGCGAATACGCACTAAGCTATTGTCCTCTTCAGTTTCAGAGGACGACAAGCACGACAAAAGGAATGTGCAAAGTTTTTTTTTTATTTAAAAATTGCCGCATGTTTCCAAAAATTTCAACAAATTTACATTATTTTACAAAAGCCGGGGTAGATGTTATTTTTCATTTGTGTTGTTTTGTTTTGCCACAAACGTATGTTCAAATCAACTCTGAAGCAAAAACTAATTGGTAGCCATTTGAATGTATGGACTATGTCTAGTGAGGAAACACTAGAACTACTCGTTGATGGCTTTGAAGAAAAAGGTGTAAAAGTGGTCGCGTATGATGATGTGAATATTGCGGTTAGGGGAAAGTTTCCCAGCACTCTCAGAGATATACTTCGTGAAGCTTTACGTGCAACAGCAAAGTGGGTTACCGAAAGTGGTCTAGGTATAAATCCGTGCAAGACAGAAGTAGTTCTTTTCAGCAGGAGATACAAGTTGCCTACAGCGGAACCTGTTTCCTTGAAAGGAGAGAATGTTCCATTTACAGAAAGCACAAAATACCTTGGTGTTTTGCTGGACAGGAAATTGAACTTCCAATCCAACATTTTGGAAAGGGCAAGAAAGGCAACTCTTGCCCTATACACCTGCAAGAGAGCCATTGGCAAAAGTTGGGGGTTTAGACCGCGTTCCATGCATTGGGCTTATACTGCAGTTGTCAGACCTATAATGCTATATGATGTTGTGGTCTGGTGGAGGGCGCTTCAAAAGTCCACCTACTGCTCAATACTTAACCGGATTCAAAGGATGGGTTGATTGTGCATCATAGCCGCACTGATGACGACCCCATATAATGCACTGAATTTAATGCTACATCTTATGTCTCTTGTCATTGTGGCTAGACAAATTGCAGCGACCACTGTCGTGATGATAAGTGAGCTTTCTCTTTGGTCATGTGGCGGCTATGGACACTTTGATACAAATCCGATGTTTCAGACATTGCCTGAGCGGCTTATTGATAAAAAGTACTGTGCCACTATTCTTAATAGAAACAGTTGGAACTACGATATTCCTGGCAACAGAAGTTACATAGACTTCTATACGGATGGTTCCAAACTAAACGACCAGGTGGGTTTTGGGGTGTACTCTAAAGATCTAGAACTGGTCATAACGAAAATGTTACCCGACCACTGAAATGTGTATAAAGCAGTGATCCTAGCAATTAAGGAAGTGGTGAAAATTATGACGATTAACATAAATATCTTCTCAGACAGCCATTAAATCCCTGGAGAACGTATTTCTGAACACAAAAACCGCCTTCGACTGTCGCAGATCAAACAAACAAAAGTCAAACAACAACACACAACAAAGACAACATCATTGAATCAGAGTTGATTCATTCCCATTTAGTGATACATAGGCAATTAATTGAAGCGGAATTGGTGCAGCGACATGTCGCTACTATTTTGCTTATAGAACTCATTACCATTTCTACGGAATGTGTTCGGATTTTCTTCGTCCCCATTTTTTTTATAATGCGTTTTTACAGTTATTCGGCCGAAAAGTCAAAGTCAGTACTAGCCTTTAGGTTCTCATTTCCTTGATAACCTGTTGGACTTAGCAGATGTGAACATTCGCAAGTTATTGGGCTTTTTGAAGCGATCTGGATGGCTCAACGGTAGGAACTAGAAGGCATCCTGTGGTATCACAAATTAGTCTGATGGCAAACTGCCACTTAAACTTAACCTTAAAAACTTTCGATACAACAGCTTTCGGGTGCGATAATGCATCCATTCGATATGTGACGAAATCTCATTCGATTTAAAAACGTTCACGATCACTTTTGCGGTAATTTGGCGGCAGGTTAAAATCCGATAAGCTTTCATAATAAGTCGAAACCCAATTGCACAAAATTCGGAAGACTAATCAGAAGAAAACTTTGGCAAGATTACTTAGATTGTTCAAGCATGGAAGACATTGACGACAATGTCAAGAGGATTACGATTGCGATTGGAGGCCTTTCGAAGATAGTTGTCCTCATCGATAAAGGAAATCAGCCCAAGAAAAATCCTGGATGACCGGGGAGATTCACAACATTGGGAAAGAGGTCCGCAGATTTTGCAACGGAACACGTCGTTAAAAGGGCGAAAGTTTAGTGGGATGTGTATTACAAACGGCTTGAGGAATACAATAAGATTATCAGAGCGGCAAAACGTGCGTCCTGAAAGCTTTTCTGCGAACAGCTCGATAGCGTTCCTGATGCCGACAAGGAGAAAAAGTTTCGCTCAAAAACCCATGCCCAAACTGAAACTTAAGTAGGCGACATGGGAGTGAGAGCAGAGACAGCGGAAGCCATGTTGAGGCTTTTCATGAAAACGCTTTTTGCCCAGAATACGACGGGACTCACGGAGATCGGAATCTTGGAATAATGAGGTTGATCGAAGGCTAATCATTACGGAATTTATGGTAAAGGAAGCCTTGAGGAGTTTGAAACCATTTAAGTCACGCGGACCTGATGGAATATTTCCGACTTCGCCACAGAAGAAGGTCGACTATCTGGCGCCCCATCTGGCCACTATTTTCGCAGCGTGCATAGAACTTGCATATACTCCGAAAGCCTGATATCAAAGTTATTACGAATGTCTAATATTTACACCTATGTATGTATATTCACCTCCCTTCCATTGCTTGGGACAATATTTATGAGGATTGTTGATAGTATCTTTTTGATTATAACAATGGTATAATCCTGCTCTTTTTAGCACTTGCGTTCTTCCCGCTGACAGTTTTTCTCTGACGCTTTGACAATCCAAACTCAATTAAACATTGTGCTTCAAATATAATTCAATTCCATTCATTCGTACGCCAAGTTATCAACTTTTTTTTTCTATTTCTTTGTTCAATTTCAACAACTGTGGTCTATTGATACCATCAACAATGATTGTGATTTCTTGGAACACCTATTGCCAACATTTCTGTTTGATGTTCCATTATATATCGCTGATGCTGCTTCTTTAATTTGGCATTCCATTCAATACCCCAATTAAAATCCAATTGAAAATGGATTTCTTTGAGCAAAGAATGTTGGGCACATTTTAATGTGGCAGGATAGTCTTGAATTTAAATTTTATATTGTAATTCCTCGAAATGAGATTGCTTCTTTAAACTTGCGGTTAACATCGCAAATGTGCGTATATTGCACAATGTTTTGCTCAAATTTCATTTTAAATTTTTGTGGTGATTTTCATCGCATGCCCTCCCTCACACATGCACAACGAAACATACAATTAGCGTTAGCAAAGTTTGGGACTCCAATATTTCGGGTGGGTGTGTCCTGTTGTTACGGAATGGTATCGACAACGACATTGAACAATCAGTGCCGGCAGCGGACTAAATGACAACAACGTAGCAGTGATTGAGACATCAATGGAGGCTTTTCAGATGGTATCCTGTGGCGATACAAGCATCGGTACATGAAGAACCCTTTTCCCAAATTAGTTGTAGTTAAATATAGACAATGGGTTGCAGATACATATGTAGAGTAGATGTGTGCATGCATGGATTAGGGTATATTAGGGTATGCAAACATTAAATGAGTAAAAGAGATGGGAAGCTATCTTAGCCGAGTCTAAACGTATTTGTGAAGAAGATGTCGAATTTTAATGAATAAAAGTTGAGATATCCGTAAAATAAGGAAATGTTTCGAAGCAACATCGCCAGGAAGTAAAGGTATTTGTAAGCGGGTTAGGACAAAATCGAAAGTATTTAAAGTTTTAAGAAATCAAAAATAATGAATAGGTTGTAACTTACTGAAGAATACAGCTTTTAAAATAATCACATTTTTACGTTGGCAAAACTATTTAAGAGCTGTAGCATCGTAATATGCATGAAGAAAAATTCTTGTTTGAACCTTCTAGAAGGGAACTTTCTTTTCATAAAAGAGGAATCTTTGTGTTGCTGGTGCTATATTACGATGTGCCACACTAATATGCACACATTATTATCTCCACCTAATTCCAATGAATATACTTCATTAAATGATGGGTAAGTATCCATTACATTTTATCATCTGCACCCTTTGATGTTGTTAAAAACCTAGAGTACAGAATATCTGATGGAATGCCAATGGGAGCTTTTGGGTGGGCTTATGCCCTAAGACCTCACCGATGCTAAGCATAAGTATGTATTTCTCTTATACTATGGAATATTCTGTATATGCATTGATGAACATTTCGATTTGACACTCAAACAAAACATTTGTGATGCGAAATAATAATGACGTGTGCAGCTTCATCTTTATATCGGAAAATTTCATGAAAATCTGTGTTGTAACACGGTTTACTAATATGAAATTAAGCCCCCATTAAAAATTTTCATCTGTCAGTGCGTCATTGCACAATTTCTAAGAAACTGTAAAGAAAAAAAATCAATATAGCACAAGAGATTAAAAAAGAAGCCTTAATCTTTAAAAGAAATAAATTTTGCAGAAATTTTTCTTAAGGGTTGTACTTTATAGGTTTCTTACAATTAGATTTTCAAGGTCATGGGAAGAAAAGAAAATAGCAGTCGTTAGTGTAATGGAATTGAAGATTTGTATCATTTTCTCAGTTTATGTCCGGCCTTAAGTCATAGAAGGAATAAGATACTTGGATCTGGAGGTATTAAAAGAATTGGATACAGAAAAAAAAGATGGCTGAAAATATACGAAGAAGAATTTTATTAACGATTACGAGCCAAAGTTGTCTTTAACAACAAGACGCAAAGCCAAGGATCTATTAAACTACCATTTAAGATAAAAATTCTTATTATCAAGTAAAAAATCTTTCACCAAAGGAAATGTTGGAAAATGGGTTAATTTTAAATTAAGTTCGCGATCTTTGGATCGCAGGGAATTGTAAAGCGGACGAGCTTGCGAGACTAGGGACTACCTTACACATTCCAGGGAAACTGGAATCTGTGGGTATGCTTCTAGCGACATGTAAGCTGAGTTTTCAGGACCAGGCCCGAAGGACATCGAATGATAGATGGTCACTAAGAGGGGGCTGTAAGCATTCCAAAACTTTGTGGCCTAATCCAGACTTGAGAGGTCTACCGCTAGAACAGACGTCTCAGTCATTGTGTCCGTCATGACAGGTCATTGTGTAATCGGAAAACATGCTGACAGACTGAAGGTTTCCAGCAACGACTTTTGCAGAAGCTGTGAGGACATCAAAGGAGAAGAGACAATGGAACACCTTCTGTGTGTGTGTCCCGCACTAGCAGTCAGAAGAACGGTAGGCACTAGAAGGCATCTTCCTTCTACTGTTCCTGTGGTATCACAATGGACGAAAACGTGTATATATATTCTCAGGAAACCAAACTAAACTCAAAAGCTGCCCTTGACTGTGGCAAAACTCTCAACGAGATGATTAACAATTTTCAAATTCATCTGTTCTGGCTGAAGGGTCACAGAGATATCCAAGCAAATTGCAGATCAAATAAACTTCCCAGACTAGGAAGTAATTTACAAATTAGGAAGGAACTGATAAGCGTTCGTAAGGCTCTACCTATATTCAAACTATTTCTTCGAGATAAGGCCCGAAAGGTATTGAGTTGGGACTTCAAGCTTTTGTGACTCAAATTAAACTTGAAGACATCTCACGCTTTGCAGTTCTTGGTTAGAACAGAAGTCTGATTGGAAATTTGTTTTTGTAAGGCCGCCAACCTTGTACTGAACATTTGACTCATCGGGAATATCATTGGAGATATGTGTCTGGTTTGAAATTTCGTGCATATGTTTTCACATCTGATAGAGCACCCCTGTGGCTGCAAGTTACCTGTGCGATAATCGTTGGTACCATACCCTTATAGGCTACTACCGAATCAAAGTTTACTACCAATTGGGAATGGTATTATTAGCTAAACAAAACTGCACATCCATAGAAACATCTCGTGCTTTATCGAATCAGGAACAAATTCAAGCTCTTCTCCGTCTTCATAAGTAAGAGCATCACAACTCTAGTAAATACAAAAACACTGCGTTAAATTTAAGAACTTTAGAAACTAATTTTAAAGAAAACGCGCCATACTATGGTTAGTGTTGTGGTATCTTCTGGATTTACTTTTCCATATTAAAAGAAACTATTCGACCATTAAGCTCTTCTCGGAAGAAGAATAAAATCAAAAATGAGAAAAATAAGATAAAATGATCTTCGCCTGAGCCCGCCCGGAATTTGAACCTTTCGAAAAATGCACAGAAACATGTGTAAACCATGGAAATCATTGTAGTAGCGTTGACAAACACAAAAACTTGCATTGGAAAAAGAACAGCTAGCAGATAAAGTGTCGATTTCGATTAATGTCGACGATATGGGAGTGAGTGCAGAGATGCGAACTGCTTAAATAAAGATCCGAACCAGCTATGCAGAAGGGCCGAAAGGGTTTTGCATAGGGCATATGATTGGGGTTGACCCAGAGGTCTCAATGTTAACCCAGAGAAGACTGAAATATTCCTGTTCACGAGGAAGACGAAGTTGGGCCAATTTGACGCACATCGTTTCCGTAATAAAACGATTTGATATCTGACAAGGTCAAATACTTAGGAGTGATCTTTGATTGGAAACTTCTCTCACTTTAACACCAGAAATTCGTCTAGCTTGAGAACTGCAAGAAGCCGCTTGAAAACCACAAAACAAAGAATTGACTACTCTGGCAGTGTGGAATTCAATTGGGAGAAATACCAATGCATTGTCAAGTTTTAAAAGAATTGCTGGTACATTATTGAAAAATAATCGATCAGTATTTATTGATGATTTTTATTGTTGTTGCCAATCTGCTGCAATATAGCCATCTGAGGCATGAAGCAATTTAATTTTGAATTAAATTTTTTGTATATAATCGCTGAATATTTAAAAAAAGAGTCCACATAAAGAAATCGCCCAATGAACACTTAAAGGATAGGTGTTGCATATTTTATACACGGCACCGTCCGACTCTTGCCTCTTGTTTCACTTTAAACAGAAGTGCGACTGCATTTATCTCTTTAAAATCTACACTTTTCATGAAAACAAATGCACATCATTTTATTAAAGCATCGCCCAAACCAGCAGACAAATTTAAGTAAAAGAGAAAATCCAATATTGCAAGCATTTGCGTTAATTTAATGGTTAAAATCAAAATCAACGAAAATAAAGCATCCTTTGGCATTTTCTAATTATACCTCGAGTGGGGGAAGTATTTATGTTCCATTGTCTACTGTACTATGGAATGGAGCGGATGATAGAAAGAAGCCTTTTTGTCTCGTTTGTGGGCGAGACCAACCATTTTCGCTACATCGTTGGCTTTAAAGCAAATAACAGTTGACAAGCGCTTACACGGCCTCTAATGCGTATACATAGATAAATGGCCTTAAAAGCAGTTTTTAGGCCAAAAGCATGTAATTCAATTTACTTTAATTTATATTTTGTAGAAAAAGTTTCCCAAAATAATATGAGCTGGCAATATAGGCACTCGTTAGTGAAAGCAGTGTGTAAATGTCCTAAGCGAAGTGAAATTAATTGGAAAGGATATTCTAAACAGGTAGGATAAGCACCAGCTTCAAAAGATACAACATTTAAAACCGTTCTTTTGATACCCTACACCACATTGGGTATGCAGTTGCTTAAATCCGTACATATTGTAGGAGTCATATAGGAAATCGTTGTGCAAAATTGTAAGAAGATCGGCTGGCAAATGCGTTTGCAAAGGCCCTAAAAGTGAAAACCGGGGGATATACATATATATGGGAGCTATATTTAAATCTGAACCAATTGACCGGTCCCGAACGTGAAATAAAATGTTCACCGAACTCGCCTCTCAATAAGTCCATTGCAGACTTTTGCAGCTGCGTGGAGGATACATCTGAGGCCTCTAGGCTAAGGAAGATTCTGTCCTCGAGACCTATTACGGAAGGGTATATTCAGAAGTCAGAGAATGCATGGACAATGTCTAGTGAGGAAACACTAGAAGTACTCGTTGATACACATTTCCCGGGAAAATCTCCAACGGACAACGTGACGCCAGATGAGGTTTTCACTGGCATGCATTCGTTGGAGGCTATTAGGGAAATTGTGTCTGAGCCGAAAATCCTTTGGGCGAAAAGAAGTTTCGACTCCTTTAATTCGCAAGGCCTTGATAATGTATCACCGTTTGAATTACAAGCTGTGTCTGATAGACTGGTTCCCTGGCTTAGGGAGATATACTCTGCTTGTATCACAATGTTATATATACCTGTGTGATGGAAGGACACGAAGGTCATTCTCATTGCGAAAGCAGGGAAACCCTCCCACACCAAGGCAAAAGATTTTCGTCCTATTAGTCTGTCATCCTTTAAGCTGAAGACTCTTGAGAAACATATCTTAGGGCAAATATTCCTGGAGATCGCCTGTCGCGGCAGCAGCATTCATATAGTAAAGGCAAATCCACTGAAACAGCCCTTCACGACCTAGTCGGCTACATAGAGGGTTCTCTCGCTGTCAATGAATATACAATGGTAGCATTTCTTGACATTGAAGGTGCTTTCAATAATGTAAAACCGACGTCAATCATGAATGAGTTGGATTTCTAGACATCAACTCTACCGTAAGAGAGTTTATTAATAACGTACTTACTAAAAGATGCATTACGGCAGGCTTGGGATCTGTGGATGTTAAAAGATTGGTCAGTAGAGAAACACCTAAAGAAAGTGTACTGTATCCCCTACTTTGGCGGCGTATGCTGATGAAGTGCAATTGCGGTTAGGGGAAAATTTCCCAGCACTCGAAGAGATATAATTCAGGAAGCTCTACGTAAAACAGCAAAGTGGGCTACCGAAAGTGGTCTAGGAATAAATCCGTGCAAGTTGCCTACAGTGGAACTTGTCTCCTTGGGTGGAGAGAATGTTCCATTTACAGAAAGCACAAAATACCTTGGTGTTTTGCTAGACAGAAAATTGAACTTCAAATCCAACATTTTGGAAAGGGCAAGAAAGGCAACTCTTGCCCTATACACCTGCAAGACCGCGTTGCAGTTGTCAGACCTATAATGCTATATGGTGTTGGGGTCTGGTGGAGGGCGCTTCAAAAGTCCACCTACTGCTCAATACCTAACCGGATTCAAAGGATGGCTTGTTTGTGCATCATAGCCGCATTGATGACGACACCATATAATGCACTGAATTTTATGCTACATCTTATGCCTCACCAAATTGTAGCGATCACTAAAGACTAACCGACCACTGCAGTGTGTATCAAGCGGAGATCCTTGCAATTAAGGAAGTGGTGGAATGGCTAAGATATAATGTCATTACGACGATTGGAATAAATATATTCTCAGACAGCGAGGCAGCCATTAAATCCGTGGAGAACGTATTTCTGAACACAGAAACCTCCCTCGAATGTCGCAGATCTCTCAACGAGATGGCTGAACAGTCTCTAGTGACATGTAAGCTAAGTTTTCAGGACCAAGCCCGATGGTCACAAAGAGGGGGCTGTGAGCATTCCAAAACTATGTGGCCTAATCTAGTCATGAAAAGGTCTACCGCTTTGATGTCATTGGCTACAACAGACGTCTCAGTCATTGTGTCCGTCATGACAAGTCACTGTCTAATCGGAAAACATGCTTACAGACTGAAGGTTGCCCGCACCGATTTTTGCAGAAGCTGTGAGGACATTGAAGAAGAAGAGACTATAGAAGACCTTCTGTGTGTGTGTCCCACACTAGAAGTCAGAAGCAGTTCCACTTTAGGTTCGCATGTCTTTGAGAACCTGTCTGATTTAACGGATGTTAACATTCGCAAGATTTTGGGCTTTTTTAAGCGATCTGGATGGTGCAACGGCAGGAACTAGAAGGCATCTTCCTTCTTCTGTTCCTGTGGTATCACAATTGACGAAAAAGTCTAAGTGAGTCTGATGGCTGCCACTTAGACCTAACCTAAGTTCATTGTTAAACGTGCGGGGTGGCATGTGGCACCGTCTTTTTGAAACCTCATCACATGCAAGTCAAGCTCTTGCATTTTTGCCAAAAAAAAGTTGGATCACCACCACCATTCACAGTTACTTTACGATTTACATCATCTTTGAAGAAGTACGATCCAATGATGCCATCAGCCCATAAACCGCACCAAACTGTGAATTTTCTGGGTGCATTGGTAGCTCTTGCAATGATTCTGGCTGATCTTCACTGCAAAATCGACAATTCTGCTTATTTACCCATTGAGCCAAAAATGAGCTTCGTCGCTCAATGGAAGAAGCGCGCGATGAACTTACGTAACAGAGCACTCATTTTGACAATATAATTCAAAAATTTGGAAGCGTTGTTCGTTTGTGAGACGATTCATGATTAAATTACAGGCCAAACTGAAGATGTTTGACAGTGAAACAAAACACGAAATGTGCGTGAGCTGTGTAAATCGGACTTGCCAGAAAGATAATAGCTTTTTATTGGGTTGCCCAAAAAGTAATTGCGGATTTTTCATATAGTCGGCGTTGACAAATTTTTTTCTCAGCTTGTGACTCTGTAATTGCATTCTTTCTTTTGTCAGTTATCAGCTGTTATTTTAAGCTTGCTTTAGAAAAAAAGTGTAAAAAAAGTATATTTGATTAAATTTCATTCTAAGTTTTATTAAAAATGCATTTACTTTCTTTTAAAAAATCCGCAATTACTTTTTGGGCAACCCAATATATGGCAGCTGTATCAAAATCTGAGCCGATTTCTATGAAATGTACTTGTGACATTAAGAGTCATAGGCAAATCTTTTCTGTCTAACATGGACAGACAGACAGACGGACATAGTTAAATCGAATCAGAAAGTGATTCTGTGTCGATCGGCATACTTATCAATGGGTCTATCTCTCTTTCCTCTGGGTGTTACAAACAATTGCCCTAAGTTACACTGCAATGTACCACAGTGTAGGGTAAAATTAGTTGAAAGGCATAATTTTACTCTACGTAATAAATTTCAGCCAAGCCCGGCAAAAATCCAAGCTTCTAGGAACCGAACAAGGATAATCGAGAGATCGGTTTATATGGGAGCTACATCAGGTTAAAGACCGATTTGGACCGTATTTTGCGCAGTTATTGGAAGTCGTTACAGAACACCAAGCGTAAAGTTTAAGACAATTCGGACAAAAATTGTGGCTTCCAGAGGATCCAGACGTAAAATCGAGAGATTGGTTTATTTGGGAACTATATCAGGTTATGGACCGATTGATTTTAACCATACTTGGCACAGTTGTTGGATGTCGGAACAGAACACCACATGCAAAATTTTAGCCAAGTCGGATAACAATTGCGGCTTCTAGGGGCTATATATGTCAAATCGGGAGATCGGTTTATATGGGAGCTATATCCAAATCTGAACCGATATGGCCAATTTTCAATCCCCAACGACCTACATTAATTAGATGTTTCTGTGCAAAATTTCAAGTAGCTAGCTTTACGTGTGAGACCGCTATCGTTATTTCTAAATCGACTCAAAATGGCCAGACAATCTAGAATAGGTATACTTGATGGGCTATGAACGGAATAACTAGGTTAGTATACCCTCCTCTTATGGTGGTGGGTATAAAAACGATAGTAGTGATATAAAAACCTTCCATTTAAATATATTAAAGCATGTAAAGTAAGAACGCCGAAAAATGGATTCCATGGATCCTGTTAGAAAGTTATCCCATTCTGAACTGATAATGACTATTTGCAATCCCCAAAGAGGTATCTGTGGACATGTATATCAACTCAGAATGTTAAGACGTTCAAGAATATAGACTCCACAACATTTTTGACCACTACGGTTCAGATAGAACCATATTTGGATATATGTACCTGCCATATATGCCGATCTCTCGATGCAAGGCCTAGGGCTCGTAAAATCGCATTTCGGTGAAAATTGTTACGGAGAGTGGCAATCGGCACTTCGAAATACATGCTTAGAATTGTCTAGATCGGACCATATTTCAATATAGCTGTCATATAGACTGATCTTGCTGGCCCCATTAACCGCACATTGATTATCAAATTTCGCTGAAATTAAGCACTGTGAGTTTTTAAGGCTTCCCCCGGTTGTAGGCCTTTCACCAATTAATGGCGTCTTTATTACCCGATTTTTCTGAAATTTGTTACAGTGTTTTGAATAAGGCCCCTCCTCCCGACTATAGTACAGAAAAGACCATATTTGGATATAGCTGCCCTATAGATCGATCTGCAGTTTTTAACCCATAAAAGACCCGTTAATTGCCCGATTTTGCTGAAATTTTCCAAACGTTGTAGGGCCATCCAGCACAGAAAAGTGAATTTTAATGTCTTTTACATAAACTCGAACAAAGAAATTGACCATAAATGTGTTTCTGTAATATAGAAACCATAAATGCACCAGGACACTTAACTGCTACTAACAAGCCAATATCACCCCAAAATATGACCTTATATGACGAGCTTCACTTTATTTAACAAATTTCGTTTGTTTACTTTATTTTAAGGAAACCCGCATTGGAATGCCTCTTTCCAAACTCAAGCCAGAATTTTTCTGAGGCAGCTCTATTTTTGGGCGTTAATGGTTTAAGTACAATTTTGAATATCATCATACCATATAATTTTCAATTAGGAGACAGAATTTACCACCTACGCCTACGTTTAATTTCATCGCAACTATTTGTATAGCTTTTACCGAATTTCGCCCAACATTTGGGAATAATTTTTCTCATCGTTGCAGTGTTTCTTGTTTCTAGTGCTATTGACAGCGAATTAGACATCGAAACACCGTTAGAGTGTTTTATTTTGCAAGTGAACGAACTACTGGTGTTTATGAATTTAATGGTCGCAATTAATCATCCAGATTAGATTCCTTGGCTGACATGCACACATGTATGTGTATACTTGTACATCCAATTTGTCCAAAGTATCAAATGTTTCTAGTGCCCATGTGCGTATAAGTGTTGCGACTGATAAGCAAACGATTGCCGAAAAAATCGCAATTATCCGACACCGTGCATTTTTTCATGCTCTCAACCAATATCCAAATAAGAAACACTTTTGCATATACCAATCTCTTTGCATATTCCCACAAATCGCATTATGGCGATATGCATACAAACATACACATGTCAAATACATGAGAATAAATTCGCAGTCTAACTTACCCATAGCATCATTTGGCTCCATTGCTGTTGCGTGTTCTTATTTACGTTTGCTTTTATTTTGCGGCAGCTGCACTCCCTTAAACACGTGCGTGTGCAGGCTGTATATTGAGGCCACTGGTGGAGAAAGATGGAAGTGGCTGTAACTTGAATTCGTTAAAAGTGAAGCTACGATCAGCAGAATTACGAATGGAGTTCCGAAAAATGATTTGATCCGATTGTCACGACTTCTGTCAACCTACTCTCAGTGGAGGTTGTTGCTTTTTTTACTCAAACATCCCCCCACATACTTGAAGTTGACATAGTCTTCCACTGTCGTTGTGATTGATCGCCGATGACGCCGCTTTGATTATTTGACCTACAGTTTGAATTGAATTTACTATTCTCACACTTTACCTAATACCCATCTATGACATTTTCCGGGTCTTCAAAGTGATTTGGTTTGTGTGTTGACTTTCTTTTAATTCACTTGATTCTGGTTCACTTTTGTATCGAGATTTTTTTAAGCATCTGCAAAGACTGAAAGTAAAACAAAAGGTTAATCGCTCGTATGTACTCTGTTCTGGTTTCGCAATAGTTGTGCAAAACTTGAACACAAATATCTTGTTTTGTATAAACTTATTAATTGTTTCTAATTGTTCTTCTATAGCCTTTGGCATAGAGTATTTTAATTATTCCACACATTATTATACCCTCCACCAAAAGACGGGAGTGTACCAACTGTGTCATTTCGTTTGTAACATCTCTGTCAACCAGTCTGCCGATTAGGATAAGGTGGGAATGAGTAGAGAACACTCGAGAGTAAAGAGATTCACTCATGAACATATATCCCAGACAACTCAGTTTATGGTAGGTCATTTTATATCTTCCAATAGCCATCGCAAATACAGGGATGGTATCCAAGGCTCGGCCTGGCGAAACCTAATTCAACATTTCCACATAAATGCCTTTGGCCAGATTCCTAAAAACATTGAATAAGACAGTGTAGGTTTAATACACTGGTAGAGCCCAACCTGTTCCCATTTGAATTGTAAACACGGAATTAAAAAGAAAACACAGTTGCACAATAGTAAGGTAAACAAGTAAGAGCGTGCTAAGTTTGGCCGGGCCGAATCTTATATACCCTCCACCATGGATCGCATCTGTCGAGTTCTTTGCGCAGTATCTCTTTTTAGGCAAACAAAGAATAATGAATATGGACGGAGGAGGAGGTGGAGCTATATCAAGTTATAGCCGGATTCGGGGCTCAAGAAGCAAAATCGGGAGATTGGTTTATATGGGAGCTGTGTCAAGCTATAGATCGATTCAGACCATATTGCACACGTATGTTGATGGCCATGGGAGAAATCGTCGTACAAAATCTGTGCCAAATCTGATGAGAATTGCGTTCTCTAGAGGCTCAAGAACTCAAGATCCCAGATCGGTTTATATGGCAGCTATATCAGGTTATGGACCGATTTGAACCATACTTCGCGCAATTGTTGGAAGTGATATCAAAACCATATGTGCAAAACTTCAGTCAAATCGGATAAGAATCCCGCCTTCTAAAAGCTCAAGAAGTTAAGACCCAAGATCGGTTTATATAGCAGCTATACCAGGTTATGGACCGATTTGAACCATACTACGCACAGTTGTTGGAAGAGATATCAAAACACTATGTGCAAAATTTCAGTCAAATTGGATGAGAATTGCGCTCTCTAGAGGCTCAAGAAATCAAGACCCAAGATCGGTTAATATGGCAGCTATATCAAAACATGGACCAATTTGGCCCATTTAAAATCCCAACCGACCTACACCAATAAGAAGTATTTGGCTAAAATTTCAAGCGGCTAGCTCTACTCCTTTAAAAGATAGCGTGCTTTCGACCGACAGACAGACGGACGGACAGACAGACAGACGGACGGACGGACATAGCTAGTCCGACTTAAAATGTCACGACGATCAAGAATATATATACTTTATGGGGTCTTAGACGCATATTTCGAGGTGTTACAAACAGAATGACGAAATTAGTATACCCCCATCCTATGGTGGAGGGCATAAACATTAAAAGACGGCTAGTATTTATCGACTGCCATCAGGTGACGTGGTCGCGGTTGGCCTCGCCGCTTATCCAAACATGTTGGCGGTTTGGTTTGGGCATATTAACTGGTCCAGCTGAAGGTTTAACGGATGCTTATTTGCGGTAACTGCGATCATGACTACGGCGTTAGAGCCACCATACGCTTTGAATTTTCAAATAAAAGTAAATTTTAAGATTACAAGATTTCTTTTTTGAAAGGCCAAGACAGGCTAAGTCGGTCAAAGCCTACCTTTTGACACCCTACCCTAAATTGGGTTAGCAGGCCAAGTGTTTGAAATTCTTTTAATGTGCTTTAATTTGAAATAGAATCTCGACGAAATCCATACAAGTTGTGGGAGTCATGGAGGAAAACAGTCATAAAATAAGACATTGTACAAAAAACTGACAAAATCTGTTTAGGAATATACTAAGAAAGGCTCTAGAAGTGAAAATCAGGTGAGACATTTATATGGGAGCCACCGACGTAGCTAGAGCTTGTCTAAAGCTGAGTATTCTGTTCAGCTTTTCAGGCGGAATGCTGCCAAACTCCATATAAAAACTAGAAAGGAAAGGCAAAAGGCTACTAGACTATATATAATACCCTACACCTACCCTACAAATATAAATTCGGACAATTTATAAATATATATGTATACGAGAGCTTTATCTAAATCTGAACCGACTTTCAAACAGATCGTTTGAAAATTGTTGTTATTATGGCAATATAAGTTCAAATCCGGATATGTTAAGATCAGTAACAAAACAATTCGTGCCAAATTTTGTGCAGATCGGTCGAAATTTGTTGTTAATACGGCCATATAAGTGCAAATCGGGCGATACATATGTATGGGAGCTAAATCTAAATCTGATCCGATTTTGATGAAATCTAGCAGATATGTTAAGATCAGTAACAAAACAATCCATGCCAAATTTTGTGCAGTTCAGTTGAAAATTGTAGCTACTACGGCCATTTAAGTGCAAATCGGGCGATACATATATATGGGAGCTATATCTAAATCTGAACCGATTAAATTTTGCAGATATGTTAAAATCAATAACAAAACCAAAATCAATAGCGTCCGTCCTTGGGCCGAAAAAGTGATGTGTGGAAAATTTCGTGATGATTGGACAACAAATACGTTCTGCACTTTGATTACAAGAATACGTGAACTCACAGACGGACATGGCTAAATCGAATCAGAAAGTAATTCTGAGTCGATCGGTATACTTATCAATGGGTGTAGCTCTTCTCCTTCTTAGCGTTGCAAACAAATGCACAAATCTATAATACCCTGTACCACGGTGGTGGTGTAGGGTATAAAAAACGTCGGCGGTACGTTGGCTAAAAATAGGCGGAATAGTAGTACTCGGCTTATAGTGAGGAAAATGGCAAAAAAAAACTATTACAGTGGCAAATGCAAAATTGCAAATTTTGCCCATGAACTTTCCACTAAGGAACAGGGGCAAACTTCTCTCATATCATTGAGTGCAGTCCGATTCAATTTTAAGCTCAATGATAAGGGGCCTCCTTTTTATAGCCGAGTCCGAACGGTGTACGACACCTTTTTGGAGAGAAGTTTTACTGGGGATAAGATTCGGACCCAGGCGTTCAGCGTCATAGGCGGACATGCTTACCTCTGCGCTACGGTCTATTATATCATGTAAACTACGGTAACATATCCAATTACCAAAGAAATTTCAATTACTTCATATACTTAAAGTGGGTATACAAAGTTCCTACAATTTTTCCTTGCAACCAGTTTTAAAAAATTAAACTTAATTTCAAGGGAAACAAAAATTACATCCAATTTACGTTTTGGAAGCACGTAAAAAATAATATTTTAATTTTAATTAGTGTAGAATAAAAGGAGGTATATAATTAATGTCAAGTTCTTAGCTGCAAGTAAAACATATTCCCCCTTTACAGTCGGAATTTATTTAAATCTGGGGCCTAATTCTCGCATCCGTTATCGCGTGAGTTTTTGTTCGAAGATTAACTCAGTTCTATAAGTAAAGGGTGATTTTTTTGAGGTTAGGATTTTCATGCATTAGTATTTGACAGATCACGTGGGATTTCAGACATGGTGTCAAAGAGAAAGATGCTCAGTATGCTTTGACATTTCATCATGAATAGACTTACTAACGAGCAACGCTTGCAAATCATTGAATTTTATTACCAAAATCAGTGTTCGGTTCGAAATGTGTTCATTCACCGTAACGTTGCGACCAACAGCATCTTTGAAAAAATACGGTCCAATGATTCCACCAGCGTACAAACCACACCAAACAGTGCATTTTTCGGGATGCATGGGCAGTTCTTGAACGGCTTCTGGTTGCTCTTCACTCCAAATGCGGCAATTTTGCTTATTTACGTAGCCATTCAACCAGAAATGAGCCTCATCGCTGAACAAAATTTGTCAAAATTTGAACACATTTCGAACCGAACACTGATTTTGGTAATAAAATTCAATGATTTGCAAGCGTTGCTCGTTAGTAAGTCTATTCATGATGAAATGTCAAAGCATACTGAGCATCTTTCTCTTTGACACCATGTCTGAAATCCCACGTGATCTGTCAAATACTAATGCATGAAAATCCTAACCTCAAAAAAATCACCCTTTACAAATTGGATGATGGCTTACGATCGTTATTCGTCAAAACGTTATCGATTTTGGGGAAGGAAAAATCGATATGCCGAACATATTTTGCCATCTCAAAAGTAAACAAATCAAATGGTGGCTGTTGAAAAAAGTTTTTACACCTATAAAAAAAAATAATAAGAAAACGTTTTAAACAATATGCCATTGTTTTTTTTTTTTTAACAATATGTTACTATTTTTACACAATAAATTGTTGTTTTATGTACAAGAGGACAAACAAATATGCGGATTACGTCGCCTCTAGCACAGCCAACGGTGCTTGTTTGATGCTTGTTTTTTCGGACAGACACAAGAAGAACAACACCCAAAGTACAATTTGATAAAGTTACAAACTTTTCCCGGAAAAAATTTCCCGCACTCGAATTAATCGATAACGGATGCCGTAATCCAAAAAGTGCGAAACTCGATCGTAATAAGTCGATTGCGGACGCGAGAATTAGGGCCCTGTTTTGTTTTGTTTACATAAATATCATGTAGGCAATTATCTGCTTATTATAGTGTTGTTGGACGGCTTAGTCAGTTGGCTTTATTACAAATTCGGGTGCGCATCGCAAACAAACCTATTTTGGGCGTTTTTGTGGGGGTGGGGTGACCCCCTATACTACGACATAAATTTGTATGCCAGATTCGTTATATACCCCTCATACTTTTCATTTGATGCCCATATTGTCTTTATCGGTCCACTTTTGATTTTGGGTGGTGTTTTTGGGGTAACGGTGGAGGGTCTGCCCCCTTCCGTTATCAATAAATCATAAAACTTTTTCCTACTTCTTGATCGAATTCGTAAACTATTCCCGAATACCTTTCAATTGTGTCCCATATTGTCAAGATCGCCAAATAAACCTGTTTTAAAGGGTTTTGGGGCTTGGACCCAACTTTTATTATGAAATTGGTTTTCTACTCTTGAAAACCTTTCATTTGAATCCCATATTGTCCCGATCGGTCCCTCCCGATATCAAAAAAATATATAGCCAACCTACACAATCTGTGAAAATTTCAAGGTTCAGCCGTTTTTTGAATCTATACGGAACAAACAAACAAACACAAATTGAATTTTATATATGGGTTGCCCAAAAATTAATGGCGGATTTTTTAAAAGAAAGTAAATGCATTTTTAATAAAGCTTAGAATGAACTTAGAATGAAATATACTTTTTTTACACTTTTTTTCTATAGCAAGCTAAAAGTAACAGCTGATAACTGACAGAAGAAAGAATGCAATTACAGAGTCACAAGCTGTGAAAAAATTTGTCAACGCCGACTATATGAAAAATCCGCAATTACTTTTTGGGCAACCCAATATAAGATTAATTAATTTTTTTATTAATGTATTTATAAATTTAAGTTATTTATTTATCTTGTTTTGCGCTTTTGCCTAAAACTTTTTTAAGGGTTTTTATTTCGCTTTCCATTTTAAATAGAAACAAAAACGTACCCTATATTAATTTCAGCTGGACAAATGAATCCAACAACGTAATTTATTTATTGTTTGTTATTTATGTAATTATTTACCTATATTTATATATTATTTATTTTTTTTATTCATTTATTTGTGTATTTGTATATTTATATATTAATTAATTAATTAAATTATTTGTTTTTTTCATTTTATTTTTTTATTTAACTATGTATTTATTTCTTTATTTTGTTTCTTGAACAAAAATAATGAATTAATTTTATTTTATTTATATTTTATTATTTCATTTAGTTTCATGTTAATTTTTTATTTTAAATTGTTTTATGTTAATTTATTTTCGGTTTTCATTTTAGATATTCTAGGAAGGTAATAAAAATCCGGTTAAAATTATTATTAAAACCACAAGCAACCATGGTTTTGGCAGCAGATAGATATCCATTTTAGACAAGTTCTTATTTACCTATTGAATGTATATAAGTAGTTTATAAATAGAAACTTCAATTAATTGTTTGTTGTCTTGTTTTCATCATTCTATGCGGCAAATTAAAATTTCGGTTAATGCAGCAGATAAATATCCATAATTATAATTTTTACATTCCTTTTTGCAAATGAATACAATATATAGTAAATTAGGGTGATCATACGAGGAAATTGTTTGAAATTGGTAGTAAAACGCTTAAGAATTTTTCTTATAACTATTTTGAAAAATATGCTGAAATTAACTGAAGATATTCCAATGTCTTGAAAATTTCAGCTAGATTTTAGTTCACTCTAATATATTGGAATTGGGTATTGTACACCAAACGAGACAAAAACAAGTGAGAGCGTGCTAAGTTCGGTCGGGCCGAATCTTATATACCCTCCACCATGAATCGCATTTGTCCAGTCCTATGCGCGTTATCTCTTTTTAGGCAAACAAAGAATATTGTACAAGAACTGTTATGCTATTGGAGCTATATCAAGTTATAGTCCGATTCGGACCATAAATGAATGCTGAACATTATAGACGTCTTTGTGTAATATTTCAGTTCTTTCGGATAAGAATTGCGTCTTGTAGCGGCTCAAGATGCAAAATCGGAAGATCGGTTTATATGGGAGCTGCATCAAACTATTGATCGATTCGGACCATATTAGACACGTATGAAGAATGTAATGAGAGAAGCCGTTGTACAAAATTTCTTCCAAATCGAATGACAATTGCGCCCTCTAGAGGCTCAAGAAGTCAAGATTTCAGTTCGGTTTATATGGCAGCCCTATCAGGTTATGTCCCGATTTGCGCCATACTTAGCACAGTTGTTGGAAGTCATAATAAAACACCTCATGCAAAGGCTCAAGAAGTCAAGGACCAAGATCGGTTTATATGACAGCTATACTAGGCTATGAACCGATTTGAATCGTACTTAACACAGTTATTAGAAGTGATACCAAAACTCTACGTGCAGAATTTCAGCTCTCTAGAGGCTCAAGAAGTCAAGACCCAATATCGGTTTATATGTCAGCTATATCAAAACATGGACCGATTTGCCCCATCTGAATCTGAACAGAGCTGTAAAAGTTTACTTGATCCAAGAAGTCAAATCGAGAGATCGGTTTACATGGGAGTTTTATTCAAATCTGAACCGATATGTCCCATTTGCAATCCCCAACGACCTACATCGATAGTAAGTATCTGTGTATCAAGTAGCTAGCTTTATGCGTTCGACCGTTATCGTGATTTCGACAGACGGACGGGCGGACATGGCTAGATCGACTCAGAACTGGACCGAACTTGGTGCAGTTGTTGGAAGTCGTAGCAGAGCACCGCATGAAAAATTTCAGCCAAATCGGACAATAGGTGCCTTTCAGGGGCTCAAGAAGTCAAATCGGGAGATCGGTTTACATGGGAGTTTTATTCAAATCTGAACCGATATAGCCCATTTGCAATCCCCAACGACCTACATCGATAGTAAGTATCTGTGTATCAAGTAGCTAGCTTTATGCGTTCTATCCGCTATCGTGATTTCGACAGACGGACGGACATGGCTGGATCGACTCAGAACGTCGGGACGATCAAAAATATATATTCCTTATGGGGTCTTAGATCAATATTTCGAGGTGTTACAAACGGAATGACTGGATTAGTACACCCCTAGCCTAAGGTGGTGGTATAAGAAAGACAGCGCAAACAGATAAAAACAGTTACGAAAATGTCAAACATGTGCTGTTTTTACTTGTTTGCCATTTTAAACATAATATCGAAATAGAATGTGTGAAAAAGAAGGGGGACATTTCTGGTTTTTAAACGACAAACTGAATAATTAGAATAAGGAAGGCAAGTTTTGAGTTACGAATGTAGTGAAATTGTGTACTCTAACAACTTATTAGTTACTTACTGAAAATATCATATTTGACTAATTCGAATAAATCAACCTTTGTTGAATAATCTATTTTGACGACATTGATATCCATTTTATTCATAAACTTTCAAAAATTAAAGCTTTTGAAGAATTGAAGAAATAACCACGAAATAACCACTGTGGCGCAAAGATTAGCATGTCCGTCTGTGACCCCAAACGCCTGAGTTCAAATCCCGGCGTAAACATTGGACATTTTTTCGGCGATGGTTATCCCCTCTCCTCCTCTACCAAGTAGTGACGCTATGCGGCACACCGTTTGGACTCAGTATAAAAAACGAGGTCCCATATCATAGAGCTTAAACTTTAATATGACTGCACTTTGATATGAGAGAAGTATCCCCTGATCCATAATGGAATGTGTATGGGAAATTTGGAGGTATTTAGAAATATTGTAATAATTTTATTATGTAAACAGATTGATCGTTCTTAGTTTCGCCTCACAATTTTCGATTCTCTGATGCTAGTTTCTGGTTTGGGTATCAATTTCAGAATTTTTGAATCTGATACTAATCACACCGCTTCGATCTGTCTATATCTGCCTAGGTCACAAATAGAAAACTCAAATTAAATTTTTTGACCTAAACTCATGTTTTAACAATTCTACGAACAAAAAAACGGCTTTTTATTCACTTTGAGTAACAGTTTTTAATGAATTTGCTATATTTTTAAACGAATTGATTTACTGTCCCTATTATTTCGCCCAACCTAAAATTTGGTTTTTTGTAGCAATAGTGCTTTCTTGCGAAATACAGTACTTGTGTAGCATTTTCATAACGAAAGTTGTTTTTGCAGTGTATATGCAATAAAAAATTTCTTTAAACCAAAGCGGATTCCTAGTCCCGCTGGGATAGGAAAATCGAAAAGTAGCACACATACCGTGTAAGCAACTTCGTGTTGTTCCTATTTTACATATCTAGTTCACGCGGTTGACTGTCGGCTTTTACTGCCAATAATACAAACACATAAAACCAACGATTGAGCTTTCATGTTATACGCTTTAGAATCCTTCGTCTAGCCGCTGTCCCTATTTTTTCGCATATAAATCTGAAATGATTTCTATCAATTCATCAGTGATGTCGAGAGTCATAAGAGAATTTCCCTTGCCAAATTTCGTGCGAATCGGTTAATAAATGACGATATTATTGGAATTCTTGTCCAAATCGGACGAACATATATATACGAATATATGGGAGTTATATCTAAATCTCAACCGATTTCGTCCAATTTTAATAGGCTTTGTCTCTAGATCAAAAAAATAGCTGTGCCTTATTTGAACATAATCGGATGAAAAGTGCACCTTATACACAAATAAAAATGGACATTCAGACCGATTAACGGGCACATGGCCATAGCTAAAGCACCATAACTGAAACGAATGCACTAAGATACAATACCCAGTACTCTCAACAAAATTTGTTATACAAAACAGCTAAAATGTTTGCTAAAACAGCAGGCAGCGGATATGCTCCAACGTATCATCATCTACCCCCTTGCCCTCCCCACACATGCTACCATTTCCCGCACCGATTTTGCATAAGTGTGCTCGTTGTCTTATGTGTCCCGTTATGATACCTACAGCTATATTGACCTCTTTCTTACTTCCTTTCAGTAATAGCCTCGTCCTCTCATGATCAGGGTTAACCCATAGGATTTTCGTCGTCCTACCGACCATTTCGCTGTTCCACAGTGTTGGAAGGGGGTTTGTCGCCCACGCACTTAACCCGGAATACGGCGCCCCGAACAGCTTGGGTTTAACCATGTTAAATGACGCCAATCCTTTGACCTTTATTGTCAAATCATCTGTTCTTTAATTTCCCCTTACTTTGCTATGCGAATCGTTAATCTCCTTTCTACACTCCAAGACTGTTCGTGGCCTTACCGTCTTGGTTGTTATTGCCCTGATGGCCAGTTTACTATCCGTAAAGATTTTCACAATCGACGTTCTCGCGTTAACACCGTACCCACTGACATATTCCGTGATAGCCCGGATCTCCGCCTGCAGGGCCGTATTTTAGTCAGGCAGTCGAAAACAGATCTCAGTGCCTGGGTTCTCAACTACCTTGTCCTCTAATTCTGATTCATCTGTGTATCATGAATTTGCCGATGGCAAAACCAGGGTTCCGTCAATCCAAGACTGTGCCTCTGGTAGCAGTGTCTCGCACTCAACCTCAAGTTTAATCTCAGCTATTCGATCGGAAACCTCCTCTGGTTTCCTATCGTCGCCTTGATTATAAAGCTATGGCTCCTATCTTCTATCCATTCTTCCATTTAATCTGTATGGCTAAAGGTCGTATATTTAGAATAGTATCCAGTGCCCTAGTGGGCGTGGTCATCATCGCTTCGCCTATGCCAAGACAACATATTCTCTGAACCCGTTGTATTATCTTTATGTTGCATTTTTTCTCCATCGCAGCCCACCAAACTGCTGAGACGTAAGTAGGTATCGATCTAATAACGCTCCTGTAGAGCCAGTGTACTATCATCGGATTCAGGCCTCACTTCGAGTCTACTGTCTACATTATATAAAGGATTGGATCAGTGTGTCGGTCCGCCAAAGTGTACGTCTTGGTATCGAAGGGTTCTTCTATGTTATGCACAAACTCGTGCAGGGCAGTCTCCACCGATCTTCCCTTGACATAGGCACGCTGTTTGTATTTGAGCAGTTCGCGGGATGTCCTACTCTTTATTATGGTATCCACAAGACGTTCCTTGGTTTTGAGTAGAAAGGAAGTATGCTTATTGGTCTGTTGGCCTGAA
Source organism: Stomoxys calcitrans (assembly GCF_963082655.1). Lineage (NCBI taxonomy): Eukaryota > Metazoa > Arthropoda > Insecta > Diptera > Muscidae > Stomoxys > Stomoxys calcitrans. The sequence continues at coordinate 100,718,240 of NC_081554.1, forward strand.
ATATTCCATCAGGTCTGGGCGACTTATATGGTTGGAAGCTCCTCAAAGCTTCCTTTACCATCAATTCCGTAATGATAAGCCTTCGATCAACCTCTTTATACTAAGATTCCGGCGATTCCGTGAGTCCCGTCGTATACTGCGGCTAATATCCTCAGTAGTCTCCGCTCTCACGTTTCAGTTTGGACATGGACGTTTGAGAGAAACTTTTTCATCTCAGGGGCGTTGTTAACGCTATCGATCTGTTCGCAGAAAAGCTTCCAGGAGGCACGTTTTGCCGCACTGATAGTCTTTTTGTATTCCTTGAGACCCGTGTAATACACATCCAAAAAAACGTCCGCTTTTTTACGCCCTCTGTTGTTGCTCTGTGGTCTGCGGACCTCTCCCCCCCAAAAGTTGCGAATCTCCCCTGTCATCCAGGGTTTTTCTTGGGCTGATTGGTCTGGCTGTATTGAGATAGCGTTTGTTATATGGCTCAACTCAGACCTCTACACTCGTAGCAGTAGCCATTCTGAACCCATTAATTGCTTTCCTAATTTGGCGTTTGACGGTCGACGTTGGAGTTGTTGTTTTTGTTTTTACTCACATATAAATACAATACTCTTTATTGTATTTCCAAGAAAATTAAGATTTTGAACATTCTTTGGGAACAGGTTTGTGGCTATTGTGATTTTATTTATTTTCGCAGTTGGTTGGACATCGGGTTTTGTTTGCTTGTTTGGTTTTGCGGAATGCGGAGGGAGGCTATTTAGATTAGAATTTAATTTCGGCTCCACCATCGCATCTATACAGAGGAGAGCAAACGCACGTTCGCACACAAATACTCGACATTTACCCGATTAAATATTTAAATGATATTCACTTCATTTGTATATTCGTAGTTTTTAGCTGCTTTTATTTTTATAAATATTTCACAACAAATATATGTAGCGATATCAAACGTATTCGCTGTATACACAGCAGCGCTGTATTCGAGGTGCGAGTACTGTGATGACACGCTAAAATCTAGCCATATGAGTTGGTCGCAGCGACTTCGGCGGCAGCTGCAGCTTCTAAACCACAAAGCTTTGCAGCAGGTTTCAATCAACAAAAACACTGGTCGCGCAACTGAAACACGAACAATTACAACAACAAAATAATAAACGGAACGAAATTTTACTAAGCCACCCAGTAAAGGGGCGTTTAGTGATGACGGTTCGAAGCGCATATTCATTGTACTTAGGTATGTATTACTCACTTAAATTCCAATAAATTACATTGGAGCCATCGAAGAGTCGAGATTTGAAAGCCTAACACTATCCGGCCACTTACGTCCATATCAGTCAGTTCAATCTAATTGTTATACATACATGTATATAGCTTCCATATGTCTTTCACCCGATATGGGTAGGTCCGATCTTCACAAAATTTGCTCGAGGAATTTTAGTTGACGTTTAAAAATGTGTGTGAAATTTCTTCAAAACCGAATCGGATTAAGACACAGCTCCTTTATATATATTTAACCGACACGCAACAATAGTTAAAAGTTGTGGCTACTAATTTTCACCAATATGTTCTTATTTGATGTGTTATCAAAAATTTGGAGAGCCTTTGATAAGAGGATTTTTGGAAAAATAAAAAAACCCCTTTCTACGCCATACTACAGGCTAATCGAACTTTAATTCAAGAAAAGAACTCATGATATCATTAAATATAAAAGTCAGTTACTATGTCACTATGCAAAACAAATTGCAGCACTGCAGCTGTTACAAATAGAAATTGACGGTTGGACAATTGAAGTAAACTACCAATTAGAGTTAATTACGATAGATGAAAAAGTTGCGCAAGCGTTGTCTGATATAAAGGGTTGATCAAGTTAAACTTTGGATAATACCTTGTGTATATTAACAAGAACACGATTTATGGAACCAAAACTTGAAACGCACAAGACCCACAGTGTCAATAAGAAACAAAACCACCAAAAGAAGTTTAAAGAAAGAAATATATTCAGCAAGAATTTCTCAAATGCTGGTTGATTATAGACCAATCACATCAAGGATCAAGCAATACGAATGATGAAAATGCGCCAATAGAGTTCTTTTACATTTCAAGAAACCATCTGATATTTAAGAATTATCGATGTGCTTATGCGCCATTTACAAATTGGTGGTAACGAAATTTGGAAAATAGTATATTCTGTAAGGAAATAGCACAAATACATACTACTAAATATTCATGCGACTGTTCGCAGAATTCCCTGTCATAAAGGGATCATTGAGCAATCTTTATTACCAATCGGAGATCTACCAGAAGAAGCCCAGTAAAAACCATACAACAATTAAAAATTTTATAGAAAGCATGACACTAAAAAAATATCACCTAATTGTAAAAACGAAGTTCTTTTTAAACTTTGGCCACATCAGATCCTCTCTTCTCTAGCGTTCGTAACCATTGGAAAGTAAAACATCGAGACATAGATACTGAAGCAGAAATCGACATCTCAATACGTCTCCAAAAGCTCATCAAAATCTAATCAGATTTAGCTAGAACACATAAACATATATTATTGATTCGGTATGCCAATTGAGTTGGTTGAAGTCACAATTTGGAGGCCACCGGTGCGCAAAGGTTAGAACGTCCGACTATGACGCCGAACGCCTGGGTTCAAATACCGACGAGAACATCCGCAGCGGTGGTTATGCACTTACTAATGCTACCTACATTTGAGAGGTATCCTGCCATGTTAAAACTTCTCTACCAAGTGGTGTCGCTTGAAGTCGGCATAAAAAGGAGGTCCCTTATCATTGAGCATGAACTTATAAATATGACTGCACTCATTGATATGAGAAATTTTGTTAGTAATAGTAGCCACAATTTTACTTGGATATTTATAGATCAATGGTAGCACAAAATTTTATTGAAATCGAGAAATATTTATTTATAGCTCCCATATGTATCTTCAAGTATATATATGTTGTGATCGCGGTAGCCATTTAAGCCTGGATGTAACAAAAACCTTCAAGATGTCGATTTAATATGCTTTGTCAATTTCATATGCTCTTGCGGTTCCATTCGACTTTTGTCTTCCCTTACTTGTTTGCCTTTGCTTCAGTTTTAGCAATTTTCTAAATAAGTTTAAGTATAATTTTTCCGCCATATTTCTCGTGGAGATTATATGGTTGGATACGGTTTTGAGACCCGGCTACTTCCAGACGTTAGTTGTGGAAAATGTTTGATAAATAAACAAAAGTTCGATCAAGTCGAATCTAATATAACCTCCACCATGAAACGCATTTAACAAGCTCCTTGTTCGGTATCTTATTAGGGAAACAAAGGATAATGGATGCGAATTGTTATGCTATTGGAGCTATATCAGGTTATACTTGTTTATACCAATTCGGGTCATACTTGGTTTGGATGTTGGAGACCATAGTATTGGGCAAAATTTCAACCAAATCGGATAGAAATTGCGCCCTCTACACAAAAATAAAATCGCCAAAATAAAAATTTAACTAAAAATTTAATTGAAAATAAAATTGTTTTCAATTAAAAAAATAATTGACTAAATAATTTTTTAATTGAAACGATTTTTTATCAATTGCAGTTGTGATTGAAATTTTTTACATTTTCAATTAAAAAATTAATTTATTCAATCATTTTCTAGTCGAATCTTAAAAAAATTTCAAATTTGGTGCTTAAGTAAACTCAATTAAAGGCTATTTCGTCTATATTTGTACAATATAAAGGGCGGGAAAGGGTACATTTCAACAAATCTAAAGCAATACCATGGCAGTCGGTTCAAGGATTAACCCGATGGAGTAGTTCATCGTCCTTGGGCTGCCGAAATTATTTGGAGAATCCCCGCGGGGGAGTTTCTTTTTATACAGGTGCCCATGGACCTTTGCCTAAACAATGCACCTGAAGTTCATGTTCCAGGAGGTGAACATCCGTGTACCTAATGTAGAAATTTTCAAAAATTTCAATTAAATAAAAAATTAATTGAACATTTTACAAAATTTTTTTAATTGACAATTTTTTCAATTACTTTTTCAAAAACGACGATTGATATTATTATTTTCCTGATTGAGGTAGTTTCAATTAAAGAATTATTTGGATCAATTAATTTCGTTATTGAAAACGATTTTTATTTTTTTCTTTTCTATATGAACCGATTCAGACCATGTTTGGCACGTACAAAGGTTATAGTATAAATCGTTTTGCAAAATTCCAGTAAAATCAGACAAGAATTGCGCCTAGAGGCTCAAGAAATGCAATTGGGTTGATCGTTTTATATGGGAGCTTCATCAGGTGCAGTTGAGAGAAGTCACAGTAAAACATTTCAGTCAAATCGGATAAGAGTTGAGCTTTCTAGAGGCTCAAGAAATATATTTGGGAGATCGGCTTATATGGGAGCTATATCAAAACATGGACTGACAGACGGCAGACGGAAGGACAGGCTAGATCGAATAATAAAAATGCCATGGCGATTAAAAATATACATATATACTTTATGGGGTATTACACAAATATTTCGATGTGTTAAAAACAGAATAACGAAGTTAGTATGCCCCCATCCTATGGTGGAGGGTATTAAGAGCAAGACAATAAAAACAAAACACCAATAACAACATGTACAAAGCTATAATGACGACATGACAATAAACACAAAATACAAGTCTAGTGCACATTTAATTATAGCCGAGCAATTGGAGAATGTCTGCTGATCGTGGTTTGTGTATTATTGGAATGGTTGGTGTAGTTGTTATGATGACTGTTACCGCTGCCATAGCTGTTTCTGCCGACGGTGTTGGTCGAACCAACACTGAACAATGATCGTGTTTTGTTTATAGCCCTAACCCTAAAACAGTTGACAGTGCGGATGTATTCGATTTTGCTACTGCTCGTTAACCATTTAGCTGTGGCCGAGATCAGAAGCGGATTGCTATATTTTCATATAATGGTGCGGTGCATATCTTTTTAGAATGAAGGATGCCTTAGCACCAATAACACGAGTATACAAACATATATCATCTCACGTTCACACCTGTATACGTACACTTTGGAATAGTTGTTTGTTTGAACGAGGGGGAGCGGTGGATGATAGATAGATTCTAATCGATTTAATATGTATTGCGCCACGATAAGGGAATACGCACACACACACACAGGCACACACGTAAACAGCGAGATACTTCGCAAAAAGCACTTGGAACAAGTCGTTTGTTTTGCTAAGACTACAACGATATGGAACGGGGACGCGGTTGCTTTACCGAACTCTGGCGCGTTAACAACGTTTAGCTGACGGTTTGAAAACACAACTGCGACCAACTACAAGCGTGCCATAGCAAATCGCTCAGCAATCCAGCCGATAGATCGCTACAGCGAGCGAGCGAGCTTGTAGCAGTGACGGAATTAGTATTTCATGTATGCTTTGCACCAAAATGTGATGGATAACGGAGAAGTATTGTCATATACTTACTTGCTTATAAATATACATACGTATATACGGATACAAAAATTTTCAAAAAGTTATAGAAAGCATTAAAGAAAACTCAATAAAATCGGGTTTGATGTATCGAGCTTACACAGAATTGATTACACTTACGCTGATAGAAAAAGGACGGTACTTTGCGTTATTGGCAAATATTCTTAATACAGTTTGGTATCAATTTAATACCAGACGAAGGATGATATTAATAATTGACGGCGTCTCATTTGTATTCTTGTCATCGCGGCAAAAATGTTGGTTAGCTTTGTACTCAAAATATTGACACCGTTATAAAATATTTATTTCAATAATTATAATTTAATAAAAAGTTTTAGTACGATTTGTGTGCGCAAAAACTTGTTCCAAAACTCGAAAGCGGTGAGAAAGGAAATAGTAAAAACTCTAAGGAAGTTATATGTATCAAAAATATGATAAAGTCTCTTGTGTGTTACACGATGTATATGAAAACCACTTGTAGAAATCAATGGTATGGAATAGATTGCTGAATACAAAGAATCGAGGTTACTTTATTGTAATTATTTATTTTAACAAAACAAATCAGTTCATTAGAGGGTGGAATATTCTAGTGATTAAGAGATTGATACTAAAACCAATAACAGTTTCGTATTAAAACGGTACTAATCAGTTTATGTTTCATCCATACCATGCGTTATTGCTTTGTTAACTTACGGTGTTGCTTTACTATCAATACCGTATGGTACTGACGTGAGCACATGAGGTATCAATTTTTCTATGGGTGTATAGAAAAAAGAAGGTACATAGCCGATACTTACTGGTATTATGTTATTAACATTTTTGGTAAGAATATGTAATACCATTTGAAATTAATTCAGTACCAGACAAAAGAAACTACTGGGATTGTGTCAATGAAAATAACACAAAGCTCTGAAGATATATTTTTTTTCAAAAAGCTTTTAAAAACATTACGTCGGGGTATCTATAGAATTGTTGAAGTCGAGGTTGGTAGGGATGTAAATTTGGAAATTTTATTTTGATTCATTGGATAATATGAGGTGTGGCAGTTACAGTTAGTGACTTTTGGGCTTATAGCGTGATAGGAAAATTAATATGGGAATTATACGTTCAGGTTAGCAAGAATGTCCGCAAATCTCCTGAGTTCGAATAAGGAAAGTCTCCCAGCTGGTAGCGGAATTAGATCACTAGCGGGTGTTGGTGTATTCAAATTCCAAATTCAAAATATAACACTATTTTTTGTTATAATTTTAACACAAACACATCCAATTTTTATGTAAGCATCATCTGATGTTGCCAAGTTTCACAAAATGTTGAAACAATACCACGAAATTAAGCTACAGTCTTGTGGACATAAGCAGAAGCAATGGTAGTGAAAAAAGTTAAGCCAAAATGAATACTAATGACTGCATTGTCTGCACCCAAGGATCAATTGATCAGGCAATATCTTTTCCGTAACTTTTTAATAATCAAATCGTCCCTCCTAACATAATTCGCATGGTCATTTAGCTAGACTCCATGCCATTGTTTTAATACCATACAGGTCTGTTTCAATATCATAGCAGTGGTATTGAAATAAGCACGTTTGGTATTAATTTTTCTATCAGTGTATATATCGGGCGAAAATATTTTCTTCTTTGGCAGCTGGTTCTTATGGAATTTTTTAGAAGTAGGTTTAGATTTAGATAAAGTTCCCTAACCGAGCTCATTTGGGCTACTCGATAGCAAGCTTATTTGTCTACAGATATTCCCGAAATTTTAAACAAAACTATTTTTCTATCACCAACACTATGCAAATGCAAATTTGCCCATTGATATTCCATTCAGGTACAGGGGCAAATTTCTCACATACTCGTATCTATGAGTGCAGTCCGATTCAAGTTTAAGCGCAATGACCTCCTTTTTTATAGCCGAGTTTTAACGGCGTGTCGCAATGCGACACCTCTTTGAGGAGAAGTTTTACATGCCAAAGTACCTCAAAAGTACCGCCTGCGATAACCACCAATCAGACGTTCAGCATCATAGGTGGATATATTAATGCCTGTGCTACGGACGGCCACCCACCACAACCTATATTCACTGAATATTGTCGAAATCTGTTCAAAACAGGTCCAAAAATTGGCTATTTAAGGATTGTCGATAATTGCTTTGAGTACATTTACGATTTTATCTTTTTAATGGTTCGTAAATGAGAAAATTTAATTTTTATGTATTCATTTATATAACACATTGATTTTAATTTGTGAATTATGGGAACGCGAACATATTCGATTGGATTGTCAATCCGATTAATGAATTTTAAATTTGAAGCACAGACTCTCTATAATATAGGTAAACTATCGTTCTCAAAGGGAAATGACAACTACGAACAACGATTAGAAATCTGACGTTTTCTTTTGTTTCATTCTAAAGAGTCACCTAAGTGAGGAGAAAAAGAAATAGGGGGAACATAAAAACTGTAGAAAAACACAAGTCAATTAACAAAATGAAGCTACAAATCGGATAAGAATTGCGCCCTCTATAGGGTCAAGAAGTCAAGATCCAAGACAACTACGAACAACGATTAGAAATCTGACGTTTTCTTTTGTTTCATTCTAAAGAGTCACCTAAGTGAGGAGAAAAAGAAATTGGGGGAACATAAAAACTGTAGAAAAAAACAACACAATTAACAAAATGAAGCTACAAATCGGATAAAGATTGCGCCCTCTATAGGGTCAAGAATTCAAGATCCGAGTTCGGTTTATATGACAGCTATATCAAAACTTGGACTGATACGACCCATTTACAGTCCCCATCGATCTACACTAATAAGAAGTATCTGTGCAAAATTTCAAGCGTCTAGCATTTCCTTCGAAACTTAGCGTGACTTCGACAGATGGATGGACAAGGCTAAATCGACTTAGAATGTCAAGACGATCAAAAATAAATATATACTTTGTTGGGTCTCAGATCTATATTTCGATGTGTAACGATCGGAATGACGTAATTAGTATACCCTCATCCTATGGTGGATGGTATTAAACATGTTTTGCAACAATAAATTAAAGTTTAGAACCAAAAAAGGTGCCACACTTGATTGAAAATTAGCTTAATCAGATTTATTGTTAATTCACAGTCTTTATATATTTTCTCTTCTCTTAATTTTCTGCGTTTATTTTTAATCTTAATAATTAATTTAATTTTAATTTAATCGGAAACCGAATTTTATAATTTTTTACTATATACGTATATTTATTTTAAAATTTTGTCTTTAAAGCATATTTGAATGATATATTTTCTTTGGAGAAGATTTGATTGATATTTTGTCTTCGGAGAAAATTTGATTTCATGAAAATTTAAGACCTTTTCTCAAAATTTCAACGATTTTTTCGGCAGAAGAACTGGCAGTACTGCCTCTCAAGTATATATGTATATACATTTTGTAAACCTGTGTTTCACTGTGGTGTAGGGTGGCAAAAGGTCAGCCTTGGCCAACATAACTCGTGTATTTCTTATTGAGTTCGAATAAATATTTAGTAAGAAAACTGTTGGCACCATTAAAGTTTATTCTAAATACATATGGATGGAGCAGCTGGCGGGAAAGACATTAGTCGAAAGTCGAGACGAATCGTGAGAAAAAATCTCGGTAGTGTATAGTTTGTCGAGTCTTGTATTTATGACAAACATTCTTATAAAACTCTAGTTCATATATCTAAGTTGTATTTCATCTTAGGTCCGATGTATGTATGTATGTATCTAAGGTCTTATGATGCCATACGATTTGAACAGTAGTTGGATCTCTAATGACTGGTACTCTGTAGGTTTTTCACCGTTGAAACCCCTTTTTTCGCGATTACTTTTTGAAACATTGTGAAAATAACAATGATAAAATAAAATTTTTGTTAAAATTTTATCATAAGTACTAAGGCAATGTCCTACTGAATGAAATCAGCAAGTTTTTTTGCTGTTAAATCTATTATCTCAAAATAGTAATAGGCGAAAAATATCACGAAAAGCGAATATAGTACCAGCCTTAAGGTGCCGTCCACCAAACCATAACAACATATATCTACACAGGTGTTACAAGCTAAACAACAATACGTTGCTTGAACTGTCAAAGAGGGGTTATTTTTACCAAAAGTTTGTACTACTGTACATATGTTTACCATCACTGGCCTGTACTTGGAAACTTTTTTTATTTGAAGCAGCTCACGGCTGTTAAGTTCTGCGCTATTTCGTACTCTTCACACGCCATCAGACATTGTCGTGTGTGTATGATGGTATATTCGCATACGGAGAGAGACGAGAGAGTTATAGCTTACCGCGTTGTAGAGCTATAACTTGATTTAACAGATGAGGGCTAAGCGTAAACAAAACAATTGAATCTTGTTCGTGTGAAGGCTCCTTGGCAGGCGGGAAGTATGTGGGGCTTGGGCCTGTATATCGATGACGAACAACATTCATGGCAGCACACACAATACATGTTTGTTTGATGGTTTGTCTGGCTTCCCGCTGTTTTTGTTTTCGTTTGCCAAAGAGATTAAGCCCCTCAATCAAAAGCAGTGATGCCAATAATTTTCAGCCATATACAAGTAAAAGGAGTCTAAAAAAAACCTTTGGATAAAAAGTGTAAAATCTTTACCTAACCCAAGGTCTTACATTCGATTGGTTAACCCATTGAATTTAAACATAGGTAAAATTAATTTGTAAGAATACTACTACTAACTTCTATCCTAAATTATCAATGAGTGCAGACCCATTAAAGTTTAAGCTCAATGAGATGGGGCCTCTTTTTTTATGCCGAATCCGAACGGTGTGCCGGCCACACCACTTAGTAGAGAATTTTTAACATGGCAGGTCGACGGACCACTTTGTATGGAAGTAATATCCAAATCTGTGCCGATATGGCTCGTCTCGAGATAGAAACAAAACGAAAAAATGAGAAATTAAATTGTCATCGCCCTAACAGGCAAAAGCAAAAACTTGAAAATAAAAATTCGGTAGGCCGGGCCGGGATTTAAACCTGGTCGCACGAAGCAGCAGCGATAGCCGTTTATTTATTTTAATAAAACAAAATGCTATAGAATTATGTCTTAGAAAAATGTTTGTCTTTCAGAACAATTTTTTTACAATTTTTTTTTTTGACAAGGAAATTCCATGAAGATTTTGGCTTAAAGAAACTTTTAATAACTTTTCGTTTAAAACAATAACAAAAATGTTATCTTGTGAAAAAATTACATTGCAATTCGGCCTTTACAAAAAATTTAATCAATTTATGGCAATAATTCTACTTCTATTGACAGCATGTGGTATTTTATGCCAAAATCATTAAATCCAACTTTTTTCGCTAAATATTTAAATAAATATTTTTAAAATTCAAAATATTTAAAAAACTTGCTATGTCAATATAAGTTCTCTAAATCATGAATATATAAAATTTTATAAAAATCGGTCACCGGAATCGAATATCAAAAATATTTATTGAAATTTGTACATATATAGGAAAAAATTTCAGGAAAATGTTGTTTGGTACGGATAAGCATAATAAGACTTTTATGCAAAATGTAGTGTCGCACAAGCAAAAGTTTATTGAAATTTTGGCTTTAAGAATTAATTTCGAGGTTAGGTTGTCTTCAGAGAGTATTTCGTTGAAATTTTTTCCTTAAAAAATTCATTAGAAATTTTTTTTTTGAAAAAATTTTTGAGGATGATATTTCTTGGTCAAAATTGAAATCGCGATACGGGTAACCAGTCAATTGTTTCTAGCAACAACACACTTTTGCTAACTTTTAAATGTTCTTTGCTATACTATTCTTTGAATAGAAAGCACTAAACAATGGTATTAAGGCGGCCCTGGCTCTAACCCTGGCCCCAGCAAAATGTTGTCTTTGTAGAATATTATAAATATGAAATTTTGTCATTTTAAAAAATGTTTCTGAAATTATGGGGGTGGGGCTCGGGCCCCCCTTCTGGTTACGTCCCTGCATACTACTATACAATTTGTTATATACATCACACAAAGAGCGAAGCTGATTGGTTAATTCGTAATAAGGTCTCACTAAAGGTAGTCTAAAAGGTATGTAATGTCAAGTATTCCAGAGAGGAATATTGAAACTTAATTCCCCAGTTAAGAATTGTGAATCAATCTGACCACGCAATAATTTCACAATAAATACGGCGTTGGTAAATCAACATGTTTCAAGCGGTCCTCGTAGGGATATTCAGCCGAATTCCATGGTAAGCCCCTAAGCGCAAAAAGAAGAAATTGTACCTGGACTGAATCAATCCCATATGAATAGCACTTGTAGAATGGGTTCCAAACTCACAACCGTATTACAATGTAGGCCGGACTAAACTTTTAAACAAACGTTTGGTCACATAAGGATCATCAAACTCCTTGGACCAACGTTTTATAAAACCCAACCACAAATTAAAACGTAACCCACTGTCCAAAGAATAACACCAAGATCAGTAAAAGAATCTACGTTATCCAATTTATAAGATCTTATATAATAGTCACCTAGAAAAGGTCTAGCCCTGAAAAGAGACATATTCTTGCACTTCTAAAGATTAAACGCCATGCCAGTAAAACTGCACCAGTCCACCAGAGAGTGTAGATCGCTCTGCAAGCACTGTGCCCGATATGGAGAATCCAAATTCCGAAACAGCTTCACATCATCGATGATAGAAGATCATTCAAGTAATGAAAGAAGAGCAATGGACCCAATGTCTGCCCTGTGGAACAGGGCAGCTATATCCTATATCCAGAATAAGCAGGTATATCATTGGAAAGAATATTATTAAAGTAAACTTACTGTCTTGTAAATAAGAAGCTATCCAATTCAAAAGAGCAGATGGGAAACCCATCACGTCAAGTGTAAGCAACAATAAATCGTACACCGCAGCATCGAAAGCCTTATTGAAATCATTGTGACACGTCAGTTCTAATAGTTTGGTCAAAGTCGACCTCCCCTTTCAGCAGTTCAAACAGCTTTGGTATAATTTTCAATAATACATCTGCTACCGTTTTTATGTAAAGGAATTATATAACTTGACCTCCATGAAAGAGGAAAATAGTGAATCTTTGAATATGGCCGTAAGTGACCTATGTATATAACTCGTCGGTACAAGATTAAAGAATATTCTTCGGTACACCATCTGGCAGTGGTGTCTTGGAACTCTTCAATGACTTTAAACCACTCAGCACATCATCTTCAGTAAGACTAATCCGATGGAAATAATTCAATCTATTAACTTCATGCAACAAGGGAATTCCCGAACCTTCCTCTTAGAATTCACAAACTTATAAAAGCTACTGGGATTACTGTAAAAACAAATCCTTAACCTGACAACATAATCAGAATATTCAGTGTTAGACTGAGCCCTCGCTCTTGAAAAACTGGTATAATACTATGAAGTACTACATTTTTAAAAAGGTCTATCTTTAACATTACGCAAGCGTCTCAGATACGGCTAGACCACGGCGGTTCCCTTTCCGAATTAGGCCCTACATCACATTATAAAAAGACGAAAGTCGCAATCAGAAACCCAAATAAAGAAACGTCCACGATCGAGGTAAACATCAGGTCCAAAATCCTACCACTAACATTACGAATGTTATTTATCGGAAACAGGCAGTAGCCAAAAACTTTCTCCCAGAATGTACTCATACCAACTGAAGAAACAGGCACATAGCTAACGGCGTTCTTTTTCGAGATTCGCGATATCTGGGGTAACTTGAAGTCACCGAAACAAATAAGTTCGGAATCTGCATGCAGATCCGATACCTCCCTTATCAATTCTGAATGTATCAGGTAGATATCCATCTCCGAATTCGGTGCAATGTAGGAGCACATTAAAATGAGAATCTGGCTCAAATATTTCGCTTTGACGCATAAAAACTCAATATCATCATAATCCGTAAGTATAGCCCGTTCAGTAGCCACGAAGTTTTGAACTGCTATAAGCACACCTCCACCAAGTCTACCTACTTGATATTAATCAGAAAAAAGTTCAGTGTTACCGATGCCAGGACCTTTGCGTCTGGTTAGATTGTTCATTGCAGTATGATCGAGATCAAAATATACATTCGCTTCGTACCAAAACAATTTAGTAATTAAACAAACATTTTTGCTGCTTTGGCGACAAGTTTTTTGCCTCCAAAATTTATCATCTGAAAAGTAATTGTGTAAATTTTTCAAATTAATTCCAATATGAAATATTCAGGGGACCAATATGCTTTCCTGTTTGTCACGCAGTTTTGGAATTTCTTGCAGCAAAAATCACTAAGTTGGCATCACTGAACTTAATTTTGTCATATTTCAATATACACTCGTTTGAAATTCTCGTGTTATTAGAGGGAGACGAATATTTAGTTTAGTTTCTGGAATCGAGTACCCCCTCACAATCTTTACAGAAACTGGGTTCAAGTGACGTCGTAGTTATGCTGTGCCATGGGCTTAACGTATGCAGAGTTTTATTTTTGCTGTTTGTTTTTTCATGTTTTCCAGTATCTTTCTGTTGCTTATGGTGCTTTGAAGCGATGTTCCATCGTCATGCCTCTCTTTACGTCATCTCATAGAATGATGTAATCGATCGATCAATACCTGTTTGCCTGCAATGCGAGTGTGCGCAAAATGTGTTCCGTCAAGATTTTCTCATTGATTCGCAGGAGCACATTTTTATTGGAGACTCGACCAACACAATGGCGGTAGCTAAGTGAGCACATAAGTATAGTTGCACTACAATGCTGCAGTAGCCACAATCAGTAAGCCTTGAAACATTATACATATGTATAGACCATTTTGATTATTATTGCAGCATTAAATAACGATCGAAAGTTAAAACATTTTTAACTATTAGAATTCTATGGAATGTAGATAAGTATCTCTATTTCGGAAAGGGGAATTTACATATTTTTTATAGCGTGAGCCTACATGCCAGGTAAAAGGTTTGCACATATGTATTATACATAATAAACTTGCTATTATTGCATAGGGCTATCCATTCCAAGAATCTAAGTACCTTTTCGAACAATTGCAATTTGACAGGTAAAACAGAGGACACTAAAGTTTCTGAAAAACTGTTTATTATATATAGTACACGTCTTTGGAACATTATCCCGTCAAATATATGTACATAAGTCATGATAGGTTGGAAGGCTGAACTCAATTTTTGGTAGTGTTTTCCATCATATAAAAACCAAGTTCATTACTGAAAAAATCGTCAATGACAACTCAAAATTCGTTTCTGTGTGATCGTTAAGAGTGAAAAACAAAACCATGGTTGTTGAGGGGTCAAATACCATTACAACGGGTCTCACTGCTTTAAATTTCAGTAAAAACGACGTAAGTTCTGATATTGACTGAAACTGGTAAAAATTTTAAGAGATTTCTTCCAAACTTCGTAAATTTTGCGTTGAATGCCTTCAATCGGAAATCAGCGCTATGAGCCAGCTGCATACAAATATGGTAAGATCTAGTCCATATTCAGATGTTGAGGGGTCCATGCAACTCACTGCAACAGTGAATATGGATAGTAAAGCGAATTTTTGGTATCAAACATTTAATTCGGCAGATCGCTTTATCCAAATTTGGTTCGGTTGCTCGCTGAAATCAGGGCAAAACTACAACTTTCTGGACTCAAAATTTTTTATCGGGAGATCGGTATAGATGGTGATATATCAAGACATAAGCCATCTTTGACCATTTTGCCATTCCATATGTGTTCCAAATGGAATGGCAAAATGGTTAACTCTTCGGTGGTGGGTTTAAAAACATATGCCATATATTTGGCTTTTAAAACATTTGGTAGGTTTTGGCCAGGTTTGGAGGATTTTTATTAAATTTTGGTAGCAAATAATTTTCTTGAGTGGCAACACTGGTCATGAGCAATGCTGATAAATTCAAAGTGAAGTTTATGATTATTTTAAGTACACTTTGTATATTTAGTAATATACGTTGTAAGAATTGTAGTATAATATGTACAGTCGAATTCCGTTTAATTGAATATATCGGTTAATTGATATACAAATTATGTTGGAAAAAAGCACATTTCAGGGATATAATCTTCTTTTAATTGAAAACATCGGATAATTGAAACAAATTTTCCATATTTTGCAGATTCGATTGTATATGATGCCAACAAAGTATTATGAATTATGTTTTGCGCAATATTCGAAAGATCAACACTAATCTGAACCAGCATATTTGATGACAAAGACAATATTCAAGCCAATCCATGGATTGGTAAATGGTTTTCTGATTCGGCTACGAGTCGAGTCAAACGGTTGAGAAGTTGTTTGCTAACTTCAAATCAAAGAAAAATCGTCCTACCAGAAAGGCATTGAAATGTTGGAGAAACGCTGGAATGATTTTATTATCTTCGGAAGAATAAAGATAAATGTTGATGGTTAGGTTAGGTTAGGTTTAATTGGCAGTCTACCATCAGACGGACTTAGACGTTTTCGTCCATTGTGATACCACAGGAACAGAAGAAGGAAGATGCCTTCTAGTTGCTACCGTTGAACCATTCAGATTGCTTTAAAAAGCCCAACAACTTGCGAATGTTCACATCCGCTAAATCAGACAGGTTCACAAAAAAATGAGTACCTAAAGTGGAACTCCTTTTGACTGATAGTGGGGAACACATACACACACAAAAGGTGTTCTATTGTCTCTTCTTCTTCGATGTCCACACAGCTTCTGCAAAAGTCGTTGATGGCAACCTTCAGTCTGTCAGCATGTTTTTCGATCAGACAGTGACCTGTCATGACGGACACAATGACTGAGGCGTATGTTCTAGCCAGTGATAGCAAAGCGGTAGACCACTTCAAGTCTAGATTAGGCCACATCGTTTTGGAATGCTCATTGCCCCCTCCTTGTGGCCATCTTACATTCGTTGTCCTTCGGGAAAACTTAGCTTACATGTCCCTAGAGATGGATGTCCACAGATTCAAGTTTCCCTGGAATGTGTAAGGTAGTTTTTAGCTCCGCAAGCTCGTCCGCTTTACAATTCCCTAGGATATCTCTGTGGCCCGGCACCAAGAACAGGTCAATTTTGAACTGCCATCTTGTTAAGAGATGAATGTTGATGAATACAGCAACATTTTTTTTTTTATCAATAAGTTATGTTTTATTCGTTATCCTATGGGCTTATGTTACAAGGTAATCGCGGTAGCACCTGTCTCCTTGGGAATGGGCTTACCTGGGTTTTTTGCTGAAGAACAAGTTGAAATTCCATTTGAAAGGGAAACTCTTGCAATATACACCAGCAAGGCATACAGCAGTCATCGGTCTCATACCATTATGATGTTGTGGTTTGGTAGGCGATGCACTGCGGCGCTTCAAATATCTACCTACTGTTCAATACTCAGCCGGATTCAAAGAATGGCTTGTTTAAGCATCATAGCCGCAATGAGGGCAACACCATCTGATGCACTCAATTTAATGCTGTACTTAATACTTCTAGACATTGACTAGCTACTACTTAACACATTCCAGGGGAACTAGATATTGTTGGTAAGCCTATAGCGACATTTTGAGTTCATTCGTTTTAAGGCCAGATAACAGTTTATCACTAATTGGTTGCTGTGAACTCTACAAGATTATGGAGCTCAATTTTGAGCTTAAAGTGGTGCTGTTCTTAGCTTGAACTGAAATCGCACTCGTTGTCTCCTTCATAAAGGTAATTATCTGATTTGTATATCCCACACCTATACTGCAGTAACGAGTACTATAACTTAGTGCGTTTGCTTGTACCACCCAAAAGGAAGAGAGATAGATCCATAGATAAATGTACAGATCAACTAAGAATTATTTTCTGATTCCATTTAGCTATGACCGTCAGTCTGTCCATGTTAATTTGTGTACAAAGTACAGGGTGCAATTTTTATTTAATCATCTTCAAATTTGGAACAGAAATCTTTCTAAACCTCTTGAAACCGGAAAAAATTGGTTCAGATTTGGATATAGCTCCCATATATATGTTCGTCCGATTTTGACTTATATTGCAATATTGTTCGCAATTTTTAACCGACTTTCACCAAATTTGGCACGAAGGATTCTCTTATGATTCCCGACATTGCTGTGAATTCCATAGAAATCGGTTCAAATTTGGACATATATGTATATGTATCACCCAATTTTCAAATCTGGTTTAACAATAAGTTAGTGTGTGTTGATGGCGGATGACCCATCAATTTGGCGTTTTGCCCGTTCAAAAAGACGCTACACAGTTGGCCAAACGAGATAAAAATTGGAAATAACCTAACAACCTTTTATGCATTGATCTTAGGGATACAAAATGTTCTAGACATTTGTAGATTTGTTGGTCCATATCTTAAATACAGGGCGATATACAGGATATCAAAGTTCAGCACTTTTCACTTCTCCAACCTTCTACTGAACCGATTTGCGTGATTTAGGACTGAAGAGAAAGAGCATGATGTTTAAATGAATTCTAATGAAAAAAAACATGAATAATGTACCATTGTTTAATTTAAATACTTGGTTTTCTCAGTGTTTTTTAATAACTCGTCAATTTTTGAGTTACATTCAAATTATGCCAATATGGAAATTTCTCTACATGGCAATCTCTACAAACCAATCTCTAAATTAAAAAATCTTACGCTTATAAAATTAATATTTTTTATCCGATTTGGCTGAAATGTGGAACAGGGAGTTTTTTTATACATATTAACTACGCCGAATATGATCCAGATCGATCCAACTTTATGTGTAGGTCCCATACAAACGTACCCCCTTGTTTTTGCTTTGGAACCACATTTTTGTTAAAATTTTTCTAAATTTGACATTGCGACATTTTCTCGGCATGGAAAAAGTAAATTTCATTATATGGACGAATCGATCAATACTTTTACGAAGCTCCCATATAAGGGTACATTTCAAAAATAGCACCTAGTTAAGTGAAGTGTAGATTGAATTTAGGGTAGATCGAAACCGATTTGGGAAATATTTTATTTTTTTAATGTACTTCAATTATATGTTATCGACAATATATATTACAAAAAATCGGATCGAATAGAAATATTTTCATATTTTTTGGGAACATCTCAAGCCTTAATTCAAGCCCAAAAAAAGTGAAAAAAATCCCCGTGGAACTTTTTTGCCAGTAAGAAACTTTTGAAATTTAATTACTTAAGCCATATTGGTCTTAAGACAACGGGATGGTTCGTTGCCAAAATGAGTCAAATTAGCATTTAAAATATTGCCTTCACTTTGTGAAAATTGAAATAAATGATAATGCTTTGACGACCAAAGTTTGCGAAAACTTGAAGGAAATGGAAGCATCTTTTTTTTAATAATTTTGTAAATTTTTGACAAAAAAACATTTTTCATATTGAAAACGATGTCATTTTGAAACCCCTAAAATATCGACATGGCTCTTTTTTAATTTGTGCATACATATACTGGTATAATTTGTGTGTAATTTTAAGGTTATAGCTCAAAAATTGTCTCTGTCATTTTAAAATTCAAGTCTATATTTAAAAATTAAACAATTCATACCTCGTTAACTGTACACCATGGCATGGTACATTATGCACTTTTTCTAGAGTCCTAAACCATGCAAACCGGTTCAATAGCTTAAAAGTTATGGCCACCATAAAGTTGAAGAAGTGAAAAGAGGTCAACTTTGACACTCTGTATCTCAACCTGTATTAAAGATATAGACCTACAGCAGCACTTTCTTGAAAGGCTATGTGCTCCTCTATAAATGTCCAGAACAGTTTGTAAGATCGCTAAGATAATCAGAGACAAGTTGTAGACTAATTTCCAATTTTTTGCCGTTTGGCCCACTGTGCTGGTTTGAGACGATGTGTGAAAGTGAACAATGTCATAGTGAACAATGTTTCGTCTTCTCTTGTCCGTTTTTCGAATTTCTCTCAAGACTTCAAGGAATCAAATTGTGGTGTACCACTTAGAATTGACCGCCCTACGTTGCTCAAGCGGAACAGTCGCCACATGACCAGTTTTACCAGAAAAACAGGCGGCGATTTGTTTTGAAGTGCTTATTCAACGGAAAACTTTCATTGGGTTTAGATCAACCGTGGTCGATTGCACAATTCGCCCCCTTCGACGATCTTATAAATTTATTTTGAAGCAACACGACCGTATTTTTTTTTTTAATTTCTTCGCTTTAATCGGCACGAGCCCTTTTTTGAGCGATTATCAAATTGTGCGGAATCCAATGAGAAAAAAAACCTTTTTAGGGCAAGGTGTTCATGCATTATCGAATGTATAATGGTGGAAGAAATACATGTCACTTGACGATCTTGCATTAAAAGTTCACGTTCTGGTACAATGCACGTTTTTGTATGCCCTTCACTGAATTCGACTTTGAGCGAGCGTCGTCCCCGACAGAATTCATTTAAACAGACCTTTTTGCAAATATTAATGCTATCTCGTGGTGATAATCTACATCGATAGTAGTGAAAATTGTAGCACAAATATGTTCACGAATTAATAAAATTTTTTGTCAAATTAACAACACAAATGATGGTTGGTAGTACGATTGCGCTAGAAAATATCATATGAAAATGTTAGATTGAACACGCCATCACTTAGTGTTGCCTAGGCCAGACACTTATATAGCAGTCCTCGGCCTTTGGTTTATGGTGGATGGTATAAAAAAATTGGTCCAGCCGTACTATTGTCGTTTTTACTTGTTTTTTGATTTATTTTTGATTGTTTTTATTAAAATAATTAAGAGTGTATACATTTCAGATTGACTATGTGATTTGATTAATTATTCTTACCTTCCCTCCACTTATTGAATCCTGAGCAGACTTCAAGTAACATCAACATTGTGCGGTTTTATATCGTCCGATAAAACGTATACTCCAAATCAAATATGGTTTGATATAGTCAGCGTATTTTTTGGCCGGCTTCAAACTCTAAATACCTATGTGATCTCGCAAATAGATCTGTAACCGTGAGTCACACAAAATTCCCAACAATAGCCTACCGGAATTCAATTTCCCACACTTGTGCCTTCTGTGCTGGAAACCAAGCTGCATCACCCGCTTCAATGTAGTCTACACGACATCTATCAATTAAAGGTTGCAAAATTGATCAAATTGTTTTTTTTTTAATTATTTTTTTGTGGCACAAAAATGATTAATAAATTAACGGCAAAATTGTGTGTAAATGCAATCTTATCAGCTCTGCTCTAATTCGTTATGATTGACTACATTGTGATCGGTCACATGGGTATCCAAATTAATCCCTATCCAAATAAATAGACAGTTAACATACAATGTGGTTGGAACGCCACATTTTCCTTTTATACCCAACACCATAGAATGGAGAGTATACGAGTACTAAACAAGTCAATACGTTTAGTTTGGTATTTAATTGGGCAAGTTGGGAATACATCTATATCAAAAGTTTTCTCATTTTCATTTCTCTTTCGAGGCGAGCTTAATGATCGAAGAATTTCTTTGCGATGGAAAAGTAAAGCCAGAAGAGGCCACAACGCCAACCATAGTGTGACGCGTTTCGATTTTTGGTGGAAATCTCATCGGACACTTTAACGAGTGAAAGGTTCAACCAACGTTGGTAGGTTGTACCTATATTGGAATCGAATTCATTGCGAAAACGCCTTTATGATATAAATACTACGCTTGCCAAGGTCGACATCCTATCTGCTAGCAGTTCCTTTTCCAATGCATGTGTTTTTGTGTGTTGTAGTGGTAGTCTTTTTTTCTATGCAACTACATTACTCCCATTTCATACACATGTCTCTGCAAACAAGGAGTGTCTTATTTGCTTGTAAAATATTTACCCAAAAATTGTATACAATTTTACTTCAACTTATGTAAGTTTTCTCTTTTGTTATGAAAATTTACTAAAATACGGAAATCACACCCTAATACTAAATATATAGCAATAAGTTTATATAGTTGGAATAAGTATATAAATTTCCTTAATTTTTTTCTCTTATACCAGCTAAAAAATATATGTAAAACCCCTTTCGCACAATCCGGTGAAAATTGGATAACTTATGCACCCAAATTCGAAACGGGCATTGAGTGGTCTAATAAATATATGTCATTGTTGGATTTTGTATTTAAAATTTCAACAAAGTCGGGGAACAAGAACAAGTCGGGGCACAAATAAAGCTTCAGACCCTTAATCGACATATCGGTCTATATGACAGCTATATCTAAATACAGTCCGACCATATTTGGGTCAGATGACGGGTGGCCTAAAACTACTTATTGTTTCAAATTTCAGCTAAATCTGATTAAAAATAAAGCTTTTATGGGCTACAGACCCTTTATCGGCAGATCGGTTTGTATGGCAGCTATATCTTAATTTATTCCGATCCGAACCATAATTGGGACGGGTGTCCTAAAACTACCCACTGTTTAAAATTTCAGTAAAATCGGCTAAAAAATAAAGCTTTGGGCTTCAGATCCTTTATCGGGAGATCAGTCTGTATGACAGCTATATCAAAATGTAGTCCGTCAACCATATTAAACTCGGATATCGGGAGGCATAAAATAACCTACTGTTTCAAATTTCAGCGAAATCGGGTAATAAATAAAGCTTTTATGGGCTTCAGACCCTTTATCGGCAGATCGGTCTGTATGACAGCTATATCTAAATATAGTTCGATCTGAACCACATTTAGGTCAGATGTCGGGAGGCTTAAAATAACCCACTGTTTCAAATTTGGGCTTCAGGCCCTTTATTGGCAGATCGGTCTATTTGACAGCTATATCTTCATAACGTCCGATCTGAACAATATTTGGGTCCTATTTTGGGAGGCCTAAAACTACTCACCGTTTTAAATTTCAGCGAACTCGGTTAAAAAATAAAGCTTTTATGGGCTTCCGACCCTTTATCGGGAGATCGGTCTATATGGCAGCTATATCTAAATGTAGTCCGATATGAACCATATATAGATCAGATGACTCACTGTTTCGAAATCGGGAAATTAATAAAGCTTTTATGGGCACTAGACTCTTTATCGACAAATCTGTCTATATAGGAGCTATATCCAAATATGGTCCGATTTGGGTCGTTCAAAAACTTAACCAGCGTGCATCAAAAATACTTAACTGTGCCAATTTCAGCTCTATATCTCAATTTTTGAAGGCTGTAGAGTGATTACACGGACGGACGGACAGACACACGAACTTTGTTAAATCGTCTTAGAATTTTACGACGATCCAAAATATATACACTTTGTAGGCTCAGAAATTGATATTTCGATGTGTTGCAAACGGAATGACTAAATCAATATACCACCTATCCTACGGGGGTGGGTATATAAGTAATATGTATGAAAAACAAAATTATTTAAAATTGGGTTGCCCAAAAAGTAATTGCGGATTTTTCATATAGTCGGCTTTGACAAATTTTTTCACAGCTTGTGACTCTGTAATTGCATTCTTTCTTCTGTCAGTTATCAGCTGTTACTTTTAGGTTGCTTTAGAAAAAAAGTGTAAAAAAGTATATTTGATTAAAGTTCATTCTAAGTTTAATTAAAAATGCATTTACTTTCTTTTAAAAAATCCACAATTACTTTTTGAGAAACACAATAATTTTTACTGAAAGTTATTGCCATCGAAATTGAGGACTAGCTCGTTTGAAGTTCATAACGTTGTAGAAGCAAGTAAAAGATATTTGCTACAACAAATCGTTTTTAGTGTAGAATAAAAAGAGGTATATATGTTGCTAAAAAATTTTAAGTGCACTTTTAAGATATTTTTCATAGCTTCCAGATTTACGGTAAGAATCTGCTTTGTTTACGTTTTTACAATTGTCATCAATGAATATATGAATGGCAGTGTCCCTCATATATTCGTTGATGACAATGTTCAAAATTTTCAATTTTTTATTTTTTTTTTATTTTTTTTAAAATAATATAACAAAGGTTCTGAACACGGCAGACGTTTATACTTAAATGACTTGGTCACATTCCATTACATTTTTTTCTGTAGTTTGTAACAGTTATATTTCTTTACCAATAATGTACAAAACAAAGTTTTTTGTCAAATGACGGTTTACACGATACGGCCTGCTTAGATGTCCTCTACAGAGAAAAAGAGTTTTTTTTGAGGGAGATGAGAGAATGAAAAATTGCTTTGATAATTTGTTTGTGGACACGATTAGTGAATTTGTTGACAGTAACATTTTTTAACAGATAATATACAAGATTTGCCAGCGAAAATGCCACATCGGTGACTATATTCAAATTGTCTTAAGGAAGTCTTTGAAGAGATTTAAAGAATCTGACATTAAATGGCAATTGCATTACATTAAGGAACAGCGGGGATACTTCCCTTATATCAATGAGTGCCGACCGATCTCAGTTTAAGTTCAATGATAGGGGTCCTTATTAAGATATTCCGTGGAATATCTTTGGGACAAACAAATCTGTTTTATTGAGGAAGTTCTATGTAACATTCCTCGCAACGTTGAACGTTAGTAGTGAATTTGCTACTTTTTGATATAAAAGTCACTTCGTTTATAGCAAAACCTTAAATGTTTGTGTAGTAGAGCAAGTTTCCTTTACGCTTAAATTCGAAAATTCTTTTAAGTCAAAATTGTTTTGTTTACTTTATTTATGTCTTTACCATTTGGCAGAGACTGTGAGCGCAGAAAGGCGTACGATCAAAAGACACAAGGAATACAACAGATGGCTTTAGCTTTTGCTATGCATCATAAAATCCAAATCAATGTTGCAAAGTTAATTTGAGGCATAATCAACTTTCAAAATAAAAAATATATATATATATATATATATATATATATATATATATATATATATATATATATATATAAAAGAAGACAGTTTTTTTAATGGATTTATAACGAAAAACCATGTGAAACTTCTAATAACATGTTGAGTATTATTTTCTAGGTATAAACGGTATTATCTGGGCAAACTTTATATTTGTCATAAATTCTTGCATAAAGTTATTATAAAAAACGCAATTTATTCGTAACAACCATTTTACTTGTCAGAAATTTCGTTTATGGCTAGTGAATTATTTTTTTGCGTGCAGTCACAGGAACAGGAGAAGGTCGACGAATTCGAATTTTTGCCTCGAACTTTCCAGATCGCTTTGAAAAGCCTAACAATGTGCATGAGGGGAGAAGTTTTCACATGGCACCTCACAAATGTCGTCAGCATTAGGAGGGGTTAACCACCGATGAAAACTTTTTTGTGATGTTCTTGTGAGGATTCGAACCCAGGTGTTCAGCGGCTTTGGTGGACATGCTAACCCCTGTATGTGTAGATTGCAACCTATTATATATAATCGTTAGAAGGCAAAAGTCGAAGAATATCTGCGGAAAAATATGAGACTGACTATCGTTGGATTAGCTTCAGCCTTTGCGAAAATGCTGCTATGTTTCCGAATGCTGATGAGTTTTCGAATGCATTCTACGGCAGTGTCCCTCGTTGACCTGGGAAAAAATTGAAAACTGCCCTTCATGAGCTAGTCGACTACATAGAAGGATCTCTGGCAAGCAAAGAATATACAGTGGTGACGTTAAGGGTGCCTTCAATAAAGTAAAAAAAAAAAACGGATATAAGAAAGTCCAAACAAGTAAGAGCGTGCTAAGTTCGGTCGGGCCGAATCTTATATACCTTCCACCATGGATCGCATTTGTCGAGTTCTATACGCGGTATCTCTTTTTAGGCAAACAAAGAATATTGGATAACAACAATTATGCTATTAGAGCTATATCAAGTTATAGTCCGATTCGAACCATATTAAATGCTGAACATTGTAGAAGTCATTGCGTAATATTTCAGTTCATTCGGATAAGAATTGCGCCTTGTAGGGTCTCAAGAAGTAAAATCGGGAGATAGGTTTATATGGGAGCTGTATCAGGTCATGTATTTGCGCCATACTTAGCACAGTTGTTGGAAGTCATAACAAAACACCTCATGCTAAATTTCAGCCAAATCGAATGAGAATTTCTCGCTCTATTGGCTCAAGAAGTCAAGATCCAAGATCGGTTTATATGACAGCTATAACAGATTATAAACCGATTTAAATTAACACAGCTGTTGTAAATCGGGTGAGAATTGCGCACTCTAGAGGTTCAAGAAGTGAAGACAGAAGATTTTAATTTTATGAAAAACTTATTATTCATTTTTCAATGTAATCATCTAATGTTTTTTATATTTTTTTCTTCTTCTTTTTTATACCCTCCACCATAGGATGGGGGTATACTAATTTCTTTATTCTGTTTGTAACACCTCGAAGTATGCGTCTGAGACCCCATAAAGTTTATATATTCTTAATCGTCATGTCATTTTAAGTCGATCTAGCCATGTCCGTCCGTCCGTCTGTCTGTCGAAAGCACGCTAACTTTCGAAGGAGTAAAGCTATCCGCTTGAAATTTTGCATAAATACTTTTTATAAGTGTAGGTCGGTTGGTATTGTAAATGGGTCAAATCGGTCCATGTTTTGATATAGCTGCACTATAAACGGATCTTGGGTCTTGACCTCATGAGCCTCTAGAGTGCGCAATTCTCGTCCGATTTGACTGATTTGACCGATTTGCGCGTGGTGTTTAGGTATCACTTCCAACAACTGTGGTTAGTATGGTTCAAATCGGTCAATGTTTTGATATTGCTGCCTTATAAACCGATTTTGGGTCTTGACTTCTTGAGCCTCTAGAGGGCGTAATTCTCGTCCGATTTGACTGAAATTTTGCACGTGTTGTTTTGGTATCACTTCCAACAACTTTCCTATGTATAATTTAAATCGGTTCATAATCTGGTATAGCTGTCATATAAACCGATCTTAAATCTTGACTTCTTGAGCCAATATAGCGCGCAATTCTCATCCGATTTGGCTGAAATTTTGGATGAGATGTTTTGTTATGACTTCCAATAACTTTGCTAAGTATGGCGCAAATCGGTACATAACCTGATAGCTGCCATGTAGACCGATCTGGGATCTTGACTTCCTGCGACTCTAGAGGGCGCAATTCTCATCCGATTTGGAAGAAATTTTGTACAACTGCTTCTCTCATGACTTTCAACTTACGTGTCTTATATGGTCCGAATCGATCAATAGCTTGATGCAGCTCCCATATAAACCGATCTTCCGATTTTGCATCTTGAGCCCCTATAAGGCGCAATTCTTATCCGAAAGAACTGAAATATTACACAATGACTTCTACCATGTTCAGCATTCATTTATGGTCCGAATCGGACTATAACTTGATATAGATCCAATAGCATAACAGTTCTTGTTCGATATTCTTTGTTTGCTTAAAAAAGAAATACCGCGCATAGAACCCGACAAATGCGATCCATGGTGAGGGGTATATAAGATTCTTGATAAGATACTTGTTAAGACTGTATTTTTTATGGATTTTAATAGGTTTTACGTAAGTAGAAAATAGAAAAATGTAACAGGAAAATAGAAAAATGTAATAGCAAAATAAAAAAAAGAAAATAGGAAATATGTATTCCTTAATGCAAGTAAAATATACTTCAACTTATTCTATCCTTACTATAAACGTTGGAAACCACTTGCGCAGTAAAGAATAAACGAATTACATTAAAGAAATATTCCACTATATTCTAATATTATATGTATTACATGAAGGCTTATCATTAGACTTCATTTGAAGAAGTTTGTTATAAAGGATATGAAAAACGCCTTGTCATGAGAAACTGTGCGAAATTTCGCGCTCATTGAAAAAATAAACATAGTTTTCTGTAATTTTTTTTTAATATTTTCCGGATATTTTTTTACGGTATCTTCCCCTTTTTGGTTTGGAGTTTGTTTCAAAAAGGCTTCCCGTTTCTGCATCTTTTCCAAGTTGGTATTGTTTGCTAGACTCGTTTTATTTGCTTGCTTTCTGTTTTTGAGCTTTGCTGTATGCAGAATTTTGGTTTTCAATGGCTTATGTTTCCAAGTCTTGAAAGTGTCCAGTATGCAGCAAGAATATTAGTTAAATTGTGTATAGTGTCGGCTGCAGTCCGCTTTGTGTAAAGCAAAAAAGACAGGTAAAAGTTTGAGTGTCGATGCGTTGGATTCTAGAAAAGGTTCCCAACAAGCTGGGGTGTTTCCAGAAGGGGTAGTGATGTGGTGCCAGAGAACAACAACGATACTGCTAACGACAATGTTGGTAGGAGTATGCAAAATTTGTTCGACAGTGTGGCAGCGTTTATGAAGAAGAAATTCAATCAGCAAAAGCAGAACTGTTTGTCTGACGTTCAGCAGCTGATCGATAAGGTGGTTGGAAACTCTCGCAATGAATTTTTGGCGGCTTTAAAGTGTGAAAAGTCTGAGATTCTCGTGTGGGCAATGGAAAAAATATTTTGATTAATGTTTTGCCAAGTTCCATTATTGACTTGCGTGATCCGGTTGCCAAAATTGCAGATAAATGCAATTTTGTTTTGGGTCCGGCTGATTTTCAACATTGTTGCAATGTTTTTGGCGCTAAATTAGTTTTAGTAAAAGTTTAGTTCTGTGCATACTCGCGATATGGTAATGGCCAGCTTTTCGCGCATGGGGCCCATTTATCAAAAACATCGTCTGCTGCCAACCTGATTTGCGTATTTATCTTAATGATCATTCAAGTCTTTTCGTTTCGAAATGTCGCAAGACGAGAAAGAGTAGTAATTAAGTTTGTCTTAACATGACGTGCGGAATGTCGTACTACTTTGCCAAATAATTGAGAGAGTGATTTCACCAAATGAGTTTGCTGAATTCTTTGGATCAAGCTGCGAGAGTAGTTAGCTTGGAGTTGGGATTTTTTGTTTGCTTATTTTTTTATTTATTATTTATTTTGTTTCTTTTTTCTGAAATCTTTTTATTATTATTTTTTGTTTTATTGGGTTGCCCAAAAAGTAATTGTCGGTAATATACAATAGTAGTAATATAGTCGGCGTTGACAAATTTTTTCAACGGCTTGTGACTCTGTAATTGCATTCTTTCTTTTGTCAGTTATCAGCTGTTACTTTTAGCTTGCTTTAGAAAAAAAGTGCGCGAAATTTTGTTTACATTTGTTTGTTTGGCGTCAATTTTAATTTTGGGTACCACATGTATTGAAAGAAATTCATTTAACAAACCGAATCAACGCTTGTGATATGCACCTTAATCCGAATCATAACTGGAGATGAAAAATGGATTGTTTACAACAACGTTAGTCGAAAACGATCATGGTCTAAGCATGGTGAACCAGCTCAAACCACTTCAAAGGCTGATATCCACCAAAAGAAGGTTATGCTGTCTGTTTGGTGGGATTGGAAGGGTGTGGTATATTTTGAACTGCTTCCAAGGAACCAAACGGTTAATTCGGATGTTTACTGTCAAAAATTGGACAAATTGAATACAGCCATTAAGGAGAAGCGACCAGAATTGGTCAATCGTAAAGGTGTCATATTCCACCAGGACAACGCTAGACCGCACACATTTTTGGTCACTCGCCAAAAACTGAGTGAGCTTGGCTGGGAACTTTTGATGCATCCACCATATAGCCCTGACCTTGCACCATCGGACTACCATTTATTTCGATCTTTGCAGAACTCCTTAAATGGTAAAACTTTCGGCAACGATGAGGCTATAAAATCGCACTTGGTTCAGTTTTTTGCAGATAAAGGCCAGAAGTTCTATGAGCGTGGAATACTAAATTTGCCAGGAAGATGGCAAAAGGTTATCGAACAAAATGGCAATTATATATTTGATTAAAGTTCATTCTAAGTTTTATTAAAAATGCATTTACTTTCTTTTAAAAATCCGCAATTACTTTTTATGCAACCCAATACTTTGTATTTAGTTCTTGATTTATTTTTGCCAATACAGGTTGTTTTGTGATATGATTAATTGTAACCACGGCAATGTTATTTATGATAATTCGTTTCTTCGTTAAGTGCTATTCCTGAAACTCATTTTATTGTTGATCATTTTAACTGTCGGACTCTCTGAGAGGTCCACGAAGCTTTCTGAGATTCGAAATATTGTTGAGGAGAGTATGCTAAGTGGTGTGGGTGTTAGTGAAACTTGGTTTAAGCCTAATGTGTCTTCGAGTAAGGTAAAAATAGCCGGTTATTCACCACCCCTACGCCCTGTCCGTAGGGGTGGTGGCGTATCTTTATTTGTGTCTAAGTCTTTAAAGTACAATGTTGTTTTTTTTGCTAATTTTTATGTGGCGGACAGCTTGTTTATTGAATTATTAATTGGGAATCGCAAAGTTGGCGTAGTGTTTTAGAATTGAGAATCCATTTACTTTCCGCTATGTAGATGGGAATGAGGTTTTCGAAAGCATTCACAAAATAAAATCCAATGCTATGGGATTAGATGAAATTGATGCACGCTTTGTGAGTCTATTACTACCTGTCTTAATACCCTACATAACTTACATTTTCAACTCTATATTGACTAAATCGATTTTTCCTACTGAGTGGAAAGTCGCAAAGATTTTACCAATTCCTAAAGCAAATAGAGAGTACCGCCCCATAGCTATACTACGTTTCTTGTCTAAAGCTTTAGAACGCATTATATCTGATCAAATTAGTAATTTTCTAACTGAGAATGACTTACTATGTGACAGACAATCTGGATACCGAAAGAAAAGGGCTGATGCACCGCTCTGTTAAATGTTAGTGAAAACCTTCGCCAAAACATGAATGACAAAATGGCGTCGTTCTTACTTCTTTTGGACCATAGTAAAGCATTTGATACCGTTGATCATCATATTCTGATTAAAACTGTAAAAACTGTTTAATTTTTCTCATACCGCATGTAAACTTATGCTATCATATATGTCACAAAGAGCACAAGCGGTAGTAACTGACAGTTGTTGCTCCAGTCTACTTGAACTATCCAAAGGCGTTCCCCAAGGATCCATTCTTGGCCCTCTTCTGTTCTCCATTTATATAAATGATCTTCCGGATGTTGTAGCTAACTGTAAACCACAAATGTATGCTGATGATCTGCAGCTATATATTGGTACAAAAATAAGCGATATTCAAAAATGTGTATCTGATATAAACTATGATTTGAATCAAGTTTATAAATGGGCAAAAACAAATAAACTTTGCATAGACGTAAACTAACTATCCTGGATAATTTAATTATACATCTTAATAACACTTCAATACCACGAGTTGAAACTGCTTGTAACTTGGGTTTAACTTTTAACTGCAATTTAACCAGGACTAATCACATCAGTAAAACTCTTGGCAAAGTTTATGGAATGCTGCGTAATCTGGGGGCAGTCCACCTCTCTACACCATTTCAAATCTGCATGCTGCTTGCAAAATCATATCTTATTCCCACTCTCCTATATGGCTGCGAAGTTTTCTGCAACTGTGATTTTGAAGATAATCGCAGATTTACTGTTGCCTGCAATGACATTACCAGATATATCTTTAATAGAAAACGTCATGAATTTGCGCTACAAGTTTTTAATATATCATTTAAAAATTCTCTAAATATTAGAAGTCTAATTCTGTTTCACAAAATTATCCAAACGAAAGAACCTGGGTATCTCTTCGCTCATCTAAAACTTGCACGATCTAATAGAGGACTGAAAATTATACCACCCAGAATAAACTGCCTGAAGTCAGAGAGACAATTCTTTATTGCTACAATACGTCTCTGGAACAACCTTCCTTCGAACATTCAACGCATAAGCAATTTTACAACTCTCAGAAAAGAGCTTTTCTCATGTTCCAATAATAATTAAAAGTTTTTTATTTTTAAATATTAAATTATTGTATTATTTAAAATTTAAATCTATTTTTTTATTTAATATTTTTGATTACAATACATAATGTTTCAATTTTTTTGTAATCTAGACTTAATTATTGTCTACACATCTATGAAACCAACACTTTCATATATAGGAGCATCTCTTGTTGTGTTATTATCACAAATAAAATTAATCGTAAATCGTAGTTTATTTGCCCCGTCGTGATTTTCGTGATTTTGATGCAGACATATCAGATATGCTAGTGCGATATTCTGAGGTGGTCTGTGTTAGGTTGAATGTTGAAGTTGTATATAAGAGTTGGAGTGCAAAGTTCTACGTCTCCTTTTGATTTCTCCTAGTTTAAATTTTAACCGTCATGATCAGTTTGCCTGGCCTTCCATTTCGGAAAATTCGTTCATATATTTGTCCTTTGATGATAATGATGCGGTGGATTTGAATGATTTCGAAAACGTTGCTAATTCTTAAAATTTTTTGGATTTTTTTGCTTCTGGCGATGTTAACCGGCAGTGTGATCGTCTTAATGAGTGTCTTTCGATTCTTCATTCTACGTTTCCTCTTAGGAGAGTGAAGTATTCGGAAAAGAACCGATGACTGGATTAACTGTCCCGCTATTTCCTTCCCTATCTTCATGCGTGATGTAGCGTTTAAGACTTACTTGGATAATAAAACTCCCCAGAGTTGGTGAATTTTATCAAGAGCTAGGAATGAGGCGAAATCAGTGATAAGACGGGTGAGACGAGAGGAGCATTCCAAAATATTTGAATGAATTTTTCAAATCTAAGTGTTTTGGGTGTGATTTTATTCCGAATAATTTGAATGAACAATTTGTCTCGAATCAGCTGGAGTCGTCTGTTAGATTTGTTGGGCATTCTGTTCATTTTGATGGTTTCTCATTTCAGTGCATGAATGTCTATGATTTGGATGAGGCATTTGCTTGTGGCCTGAATGATTTCACCCTGAAGTTTCTAAGGGTTATGTGTCCTTGCATATCTGGTAATTTTTGCATTTGGCCAACAGAATTCTGTTGCCTCGTATTTTCCCGCTGCGTGGAAAGTTTCACAGATAGTTTCTGTGTGTAAAAAGGATCCTAGTTCTACAAATGATTATCGTCCAATTTTAATACTTGCTCTCCTATCTAAAGTGGTGGACAATTTAATGAAGTCGCAGATATTGATTTATTTAGAGAGCAATTCGACCTTGCATGACGCTCAATGTGGTTTTCGAAGCAGCAGTAGCACAAAGTCTTTGTTTTTTGGTTTAACTGATTGAATTCGAAATAATTTTAGTGGCGACAGGTTGTATATGCTCTTGTCTTTTTTAAAAGTTTTTCGACCGAATGGTTCTTATTTAAACTGCAAAACCTTTATGGGTTCTCGTGTAGTGCGTCTTGTTGTCTATTTACATATGTGGCACAAAACAAATGGTTTGCATTAATGGTAATAGTAATGAAGTTCTTAATGTAAGAGGCGGAGTGTCGCAGGGGTCTGTAATGGGTCTCCTTCTGTTTATTTTATTTATAAATGATGTCTTGGGTGGATTGTCCGATTGGTGTGTCCTTTTTGCGTTTGCAGCTTCTTTTTAAGGGATTTTGTGCTTGTTCTGCTGTCCTAGAATGATTTGGTTTGCTCAGGTTCCGTTCTTGGATGATTGATAATCTCCTCTCGATGAATCCATCTAAAAGTAAGGCCCTTTTGTTTTCACCCGTTGGTATTGAAGGAGTTCACATCAGGTACAATAACGTAGAAGAAAACTTTTTAAGTCAGATTAATTGACTGGGTGTGTTGTTGGATGATAAGCTGGCCTTAGACCGCCATGTAGAATGGGTTGCTTCCAAGTTTGACTTGAACTTAAAGAATTTATACAGTACCAATTTGTTTTTGCTGCTCTCTGTCCGACTCCATCTCGGAAGGACGCTTATTATGCCCATTGTGCTTTGCTGCCTTGTAGTTTATTCTGGGACGACGTTGTCCAGCGTGAATGCAGTTCAGTTAGGGTGCCATCACACTATATGTTCTGGTCTTATGACATGTCCAATTTTGTTATTGTTAGAGTTGCACACATAGTGTGATACGAATTAAACTAACGCACCAAAATCACTTTTCAAAATAGCACTGTTATATTTTCGATTAGAAAATCAGTTTTTAAAATAGCACTGTAATTTTTTGCGATTAGAGCGGTGCGCTATTAGGTTAGGTTAGGGTTAGGTTGAAAAGAGGGTGCAGATATTAATCCGCCCCATGCCCCTATGGACATACACCTAAGTCAGTAATCGGCTTGTTGTAACAACCAAAAAAAAAATTAAGTTAGTAATTTTGTTATTGTTAGAGTTGCACACATAGTGTGATACGAATTAAACTAACGCACCAAAATCACTTTTCAAAATAGCACTGTTATATTTTCGATTAGAAAATCAGTTTTTAAAATAGCACTGTAATTTTTTGCGATTAGAGCGGTGCGCTATTAGGTTAGGTTAGGGTTAGGTTGAAAAGAGGGTGCAGATATTAATCCGCCCCATGCCCCTATGGACATACACCTAAGTCAGTAATCGGCTTGTTGTAACAACCAAAAAAAAAATTAAGTTAGTAATTACAAAATCCTTAATTATTTTCAATACCACTCCCCTAAGTTGGTCCATGTCCGGTATTGTGTCTCCACCTAAGTGGTGATATCTGTTAGACGCGAAAGCCGGGTAATGACAAAGGAAATGCTCCAACACTTCATCATCTTCCACGCATGCCGTACACATGCTATCACTTGCCGCACCGATTTTACATAAGTGAGCTCGTAGTCCTATGTGTCCCGTTATGATACCAATAGCTATTCTGACCTCCTTCTTTCTTCCTTTCAGTAATAGCCTCGTCTTCTCACTGTTCGCTGTTCCACAATGTTGCATGCACATTTGTCTATGGGTTAACCAAGTTTGTTGATGGCAGTCCTCTGGCCTTCACCGCCAAATCCCCTGCCCTTTCATTTCCCCTTACTCCGTTATGGCTTGGCACCCAAACGATGAAGATGTTCACTCGACGTGAACCACTTTACTGCTCTATTCCTTCTGATAAAAACATAAAGAAATCTGCTCTTTTTGTTGTAAGTTGAATGAAACCAACCCCAAATGAAGTTACTTCAACAATTTGTAGCCATAAAAAAATCAGCTTTTGCTCACATATTTAGGTTATGTCGTACAAATATAACATACTAGTCTGATAGCAAAAATGATGAATCGTATGTAAATTGTCAATTTTGACACACATAATGAAATACCAATGACATAAAAAAGATAGAGCCTTTAGCGGCTAACCGTGTTTGTTTGAGTTGTGTTCAACCTTAATCGTCGTGCACATGTCACACCATATGTTGTTAAATTTCTTTGTAGTTCCTTTCCCGTGCATGTCAACTTAACGTTGCTTCTATTATTTTTATACCCACAACCATAGGATGGGGGTATTCTAAACTAGTCATTCCGTTTGTAACACCTCGAAATATTGATCTAGGACCTCATAAAGTATATATATTCTTGATCGTCTCGACATTCTGTGTCAAACTAGCCATGTCAGTCCGTCCGTCTGTCGAAATCACGATAGTGGTCGACCTCGTAAAGCTAGCCTCTTGAAATTTTCACAGATACTTCATATTGATGTAGGTCGTTGGGGATTGCAAATGGGCCATATCGGTTCAGATTTGGATATAGCTCCCATATAAACCGATGTTTCGATTTGCCTTCTTGACCGAATGGGCTGAAATTTTGAATGTAGT
The DNA here is from genome assembly GCF_963082655.1 of Stomoxys calcitrans. NCBI lineage: Eukaryota > Metazoa > Arthropoda > Insecta > Diptera > Muscidae > Stomoxys > Stomoxys calcitrans. The sequence goes on from NC_081554.1 coordinate 100,753,154, forward strand.
GTTCTGTTATGACTTCCAATAACTGTGTACTCCTTTACGTTCGAAGGTATTTCAAGCCATGTCTGAGTTTCGTATCCCTGCAAAATTAATAAGACTCTGCAGGATGACGCTTGCTGATACGCGTTCCTCAGTAAGAATAGGAAAGAATCTCTCCGAACCATTTAATACCAAACGAGGTTTCAGACAAGGAGACAGCCTATCGTCTATGCCTATGATCTCTTTAACATCCTGCTGGAGAAGATTATACGAGATGCAGATGTGAATAGATATGACACAATAATCACAAGAGAACACATGCTACTCGCCTATGCCGACGACATCGATATCATAGGTCGGTCACCGGAAGTAATAACAGCAGCCTTTGAAAGAATCGAAAGAGAGTCAAGGAAAATGGGTCTGGCAGTAAATGGAGATAAGACGAAATGGATGATTTCAGCTCCCAAAAAGCCTTGCACAACCGAACAGATAAAGAAAACGGAGAAAGTTGGGAACCACAACTTTGAGACAGTCAGTAACTTTATCTAACTCGGCATCGCTGTACCCGAAACGAATGACACCAGTTTTGAGATAAAGCGAAGAATAATACTGGCAAACAGATGCTACTTTGGACTAAGTAGGCAGTTTAGAAACAAGGCCACCTCTCGACAGACGAAGATTATATTATACAAGACACTGATACTACCCGTGCTGTTATATTGTTAAAGCAGATGAGGCAGTGCTTGGGGTATTTGAGAGAAAGATTCTTCCTAAAATATATGGACCAGTTTGCGTTAATGGAGAATATAGGCGACGTATGAGCTGTATGACGACGATAGCATAGTTACACGCATCAAAATACAACGGCTGCGTTGGCTAGCTCATGTTGTCAGAATGGATGAAGAAGCTCCAGCAAAGAAGTCTTTTGAAGGCAAACACGGTGGTAGACACCTCGAAACTTGGTGTAAGAGATTTTAGAATGAGCGCAGAAGATCGTGGCCCTTGGAACGCTATTCTACGTTCGGCTAGTGGAACAAATATTCTGTCATAGCCAATTTAAGTAAGTAAGTCTCTTCCACTAAAGAGAAAGAGTGAGTATTTGAGCATATAGACCAGTGGTTGGCAAAAATACTTACTCTATTGCACATCACTTTGTATGTACACAAGAAATAACCCCAAGGAGACCCAAAGGCTTGCAAATAATTGTAATTGTGTGCTCATCAGCCGTATAGACACGTTCACAAACACATTTTCTTCTTTTTTTGTTTTGACTGAAAAAAGAAAGAGTAGTTCATTTTAACTCTACCATTGGGTCACTTTTCTTAAGTGTATGTTTGCTTATGGCAATTGAAAATCAATATTTTTTTGCGATTACTTTTTAAATGACAGATTTTGAAGCAAAATCATTCAGTAGGTCTGTATGGCAGTTATATCTAAACAGGGTCCGATCTGAACCACATTTGACGGGAATGGTTGATAATGACCAACCAGAACTCAGTGTGCCAAATTTCATCGAAATCGGATATAAAACCTATAGATATAGAAACTATACTCCGATTTTATGAGATCAAAAGGTGATGTTTATAGACAAAGAATACGAAATCATAAAAAATTGTTTGCAAAGTGTTTTATATAGCCCAGATATCTGCAAAATTAAACAAACTCAAATTTTGGTTTTGGTATTTTCCCAATTTACTGGATAAAAACGTTTTGGGTATTTACCCATTGCCCACCTTTTCTTTTTTACTTATGAAATCATTTTAATAAGAGTAGTATGTTATCATTTAAATTTTTGTAGGGCTTCAAAAATTAATAGAGAAAAATAAAGATTTTCAACGAAAAGCGACTTTGCTGGCCCCATCAGTACACAGAAAAAATATAGACCTACATTAACATGGTATTGACTTATAAAAATCTTTTCAAGCATTTTTATTTAATGCTATAAATTGTGTATTGACCAAGATTATGGATAAATGCCAAACGCAACAAATTGGTGGACATTGTAGAATGTAAACAAGTTATTTATAAATACATATTATTAATATATTCTTATTTTATTATCCATAGGTTATAATGACTTGGGCGCTGAGGATGGAAGATAACACATGTGGATCTAAATTTCGTGGTATTCCACGCAAAATGCTAAGATTGGCATTTATTACGATGCATTTTTAATATGTATGTACAGACGGTGTCGCCGACAACGAAGAGAGGCTCAGAATGGAATCGACAATTTCTTGTTTTTAGAAGCCTTGAACCATTAAAAAATAGAAATATTTTTCATGTTTTATACGCAACTAGTCTCACCGGGCCGCTCCGCTGCGCCTTCTTTAACTCTCTAATATCTTTTTAGGTGGGGACACTTCGCCCTGAATGCGGATATCGAATTCTTGCCATTATAGCATATGACGCTGAACTAGTTCGAATCCTGGCGATATCATCGGACAAAGCGGTGGTTATCCCCTCTTAATGTTGACGCATTTGCGAAGCAAAACGCCATGCATGATCATTAAAAAATTTTTCCCCAAAGAGGTGTCTCACTGCCGGACGCCGTTCGGACTCTGCTATAAAAAAAGGTCTCTCATCATTGAGTTTAAACTTGAATCGGATGGCACCTCAGACATTTAGACTCAAATATTGATATCAAATTCGTGCTCCACTTCCAAATCCCTTTAGTTTGAGCCCCATATTGCCATGGCCGGTAAATAAGAATCGTTTGGAGGGTGTTTTGGGGTTGGGTGCCCGGCACTTTGCACTGAAAATAGATATCAAATTCGTTCTTCCTTCCCAACGGAAATGAAGTTCAGTTTAGGGGGTGCTTTACGGGGTACCCCAAAACACTTGGCTCCAAAAATCGTATCTTTAGGAGGAAAGGCGCCACCTATTCTTGAACGCAAATTGTAATGTCATATTCGTAATCTACTCCCAAATACCTTTTATTTGAGTCCCATATAGCCATGGTCGGCTAATATGCCATTTGGGCCTTTACTTGGACCTAATGTTTTATGCCATATTTGTAATCTACTGCCTAATACTTTTCTTTTGAGTCCCATATTGACATGAACTTCGAATATATCTGTTTAGAGGAGTATTGGAGTTGGGCGGGGACCTCTGGGTACTTGGACCCAAATTTTAATACCATATTCGTTTCTGGTCTCCAATACCTTTTATTTGATACCCTTATTGTGACCATTGGAGCACTTTCGGATATGGGTGTCTTTTTTGGGGTACGGGGGAGGGTCCGCCTCCACCCGATATCTAAAAATTATATAGCCTATGTTTCCTTCTAGACAAACGTACACAATCAATGAAAATTTTAAGAAAATCGGTTTAGCCAAGTAGCATATAGTCATAAAGGGTCTAATGGTGTTTTTGAGTAGTGGCGAGACCCCTATACTTCAATCTGATTTATGCCAGATTCGAAATCTACTCCCGAATACCTTTCATTTGAGCCCCATATTGAAATGAACGTCCAATATGTCAGTTTTTGGGAGTTTTGGGATGGGGGCGGCTTTATGGGTACTTAGACTCAAATTTTAATACCATATTTGTTTTCTACTCTCCAATACCTTTCATTTGATACCTATATTGTCCCGATCGGTCCACTTGGATTGTGTTTTTGGCATAAGGCATAAATCCTTCCGATATCGAAAAATTATATAGCCTATGTTTCCTTCCAGACTAACCTACACAATATGCGAAAATTTCGAGAAAATCGGTTCTGCCGTTTTTCAGTCTATACGGAACAAACAATCCGAGTCCCATATATCCGTTATTGGCTAATGTGTATATTTTGTGCGTTTTTGTAGGGGTGAGGTGACCCCCTATACTTCGACATGAATTTGTTTACCAGATTCGTTATCTACTCCCGCATACTTTTCATTTGATACCCATATTGTCCTTATCGGTCCACTTTTGATTTTGGGTGGTGTTTTTGGGGTAGCGGGTGGGTCCGACCCCTTCCGTTGTCAATAAATTATGAAGCCTATTCCTACTTCCTGACCATATTCGTAATCTATTCCCGAATACCTTTCATTTGAGTCCCATATTGTTCCGATCGGTCTACTTTTATTTTTGGGTACTACTTTTGGGGTGAGGGGGAGGGTCCGCCGCCCTCCCGATATCAAAAAATTATATAGCTTTCCCGACCAACCCACACAATCTGTGAAAATTTCAAGGTAATCGGTTCAGCCGTTTTTAAGTCTATACGGAACAAACAAACAAACCGACAAACAAACACAAATTGAATTTTATATATATGATTTAATCTAATGAAATGAAAAGTTATTTATTAATGTGAAAAATGTCAATTATTTTATTTTTATCAAAACAGTTATTTAAAAGAAATGGCAATTTCAATTGAATGGTTTGTTGAGTTATTAACCACTTTAATTGGACTTTTGAGCTTTTCATAAATCCAAAGTGTAAAATTGTTAATCAATAATACAGATTCCTTTATAGGTCCGATTTCAACAAATCTTTTAATTGAATGTACAAAATTAATTGAACATAGTTTTTAATTTTTTTCTGTGTAATTGCTGGTTATCCGACAACAACATACAACAACATAAAAAAGAGGCTCGTAAAGTTTTAAGCTACTCCAAGAAATATTTATTAAAGAAGGCAATAACATTTGGTTCCTAGCTTTGCTCATATCCACGATGATGTATAGATACGTTTATTGCAAAAAAAAAAAATAACTGGCAATCTCAAGGTCGTTTAAATTTCAACGTTAACAGCTCGGGGGGAGAAGCAAAAGTTAAAGATCGTGTTTGGAGATCAGGGAAACTTATTGCAAAATACCAAAATTATTTGTAAGTCGGCTCAGAGCTGTTGCATCTGTTTGGACTGGCCAGCAAGGTTCTTATCAAAGTGTGACCATTCAATGCCTTTCTTTCTCATACCAGTTGTCGACCATGCTCTATGAGTGAGTATGTACTAACGAAACCAGAAGGAGACCCAAACCCCCCTAAGTGGCGTGTCCATAAATATTTAACATCAGCTTGTAAAGTTTGTTTGTTTGTTTATGCAAAAGGTCGTTTGTGTCGTCAAAGAAACTAATTTAAATTCACGAAGCAAGAAGAATGCCATTAAAATACGCAGCGGCGCATCATTATGTGTCGATTCTGTTTGGAATCTGCTGCCGCTGCCATTACCTGCGCTCGTTGGGGAAGTTGTTGCCATATTCACTATATAAAATGTTTAAAGGCAAAAAGTAAGAGTAAATAAAATTATGCTCACAGTAGTCTAAATGGCCAAAAACGTGTTAATCTAAAAGAAGCGAAATGTACGTATACGCCGCTAATTAAGTCGACCTGGCCATGTCTGTTTGGTGTGAAGCATGCTATCTTTCGAACGGTCCATGTAGTTAATCGGTTCATGTTTAGATATAAGTCCAATTTATACCGATTCCCCCGAATACGCTCCTTGAGCCTGTACAGAGGTCAATTCTGCTTCGATTGGGCTGAAAGTTTGCACATGATGTTTTGTTATGACATCCAATCGCGCCTAAATTGGTTGCATCGCGTGAAAACGCTCCCATAAATACAGATCTCCCAGTTTGACTTCTTAAACCTTTAGAGGAAGCATGTTAGCCGATCGAAAAATTCTAATTGGGAACTCAGATTATGTGTAAGTTAGTAAATATGGACTGATTTAGCCCTATTTGCAATCCCAAACAGTCTACAGTAAAAGGAAGTAAAATTCCCATTTGTCCATGAACATTCCATTTTTGGGGCATTTTTTCAAGCAGCCATTGGGGTCAAGTAAATCAAAAATTTTCAAATTAAATTGGGAGGAAATTAATATTGGGGTATATTTTCATTTTGCTGCGGGGCCCTTTTCACTTTTTTTGCGGCTATGTTTATGTGAACAAAACGGATTTTTTTTTAATAAAAGGCAAAAAAAGCAATAACTGTCAAAATTGGCATTTTTAGCAGAGTGGATCTGAAAAAGTCCGACTTGGGTGACCCCAGTTCTTTTTCAGTGTTCCTCAGTGAAGTGTTCTGCATCAAAAAGGCTAAATTTCAGCTGCACGAACTTGCACCATTTGTCTGGAAATCTTTTCGTTCCCATTTTAAAAATATGGTTAAAAACTCCTGAAAATGGGATTCTATTATATGAAAATATTCTACAAAAAGGTACGCGGGAAAATTCTCCTATAGTCCCTTGAATACACCAAAGCCCAAAATATAAACTCCGTGAATACAACAAAAATGACATAAGCGCCGAAAATCAGTAAAACGCAATTCAGGGATAATGCCGTATGTTAAAGTAAACGTCTTCTATGGGATTAAAAACTCAAATCAGGAGATTGGTTTATATGAGAGCTATATCGTTTTATATATTGATTTGGACCATACTTGGCAGAGTTTTTGAAAGTCGTAGCAGGGATCATTATGCAAATCGGGAAATCGGTGTATATGAGAGCTACTTATATCATTGAACCATAGTTCACTTTTGTCTATATAACACTTAAATATAAATTTGTGCAAAATTGTAGAGCTCTATGTTAACTCTAACTATTTTTGTCCAACGAATGTATGAAGAGACAACACTGTGCGCGGTTCGGACTCGGCATAGTATGCCCCATATCATTGAGCTAAAACTTGAATAGGACTACACTCATTGATATGAGACAAGTATTCCCTATTGCTTAATGGAATGTGCATGATAGAAATGTGTATGAACATTTACATTGGTTGCATGAGATATCCCTTTCGCTGTGCAAAATATGAGAGGATCGATTGAGAAATGCGTTTGCAAAGGCCTTAAAAGCGAAAATCGGGAAATAAAGGGTGATTATTTAAGGGCAATGGGAAAGTTAAAAAAAAAATACACAACATTCAGAAAAACCCATGAAATCTTAATTCGAATCGATAGTACGGTCCATATACTTTAAAGTTTGAAGGTTATTTCATGAAAATGTTGACCTTGACAGCGCCTCAAATGGTCCATCCGCTTAGTACAACTTTGGCATACTCTTTCCAACATTTCGGCCGGTATCTCACGAATAAATGCTTCAATGTTGTCTTCCAATGCGCCAATTGAAGCGAGCTTGTTAGTATAAAATTCTTTCATTTTGGGCAAAAAAAAAAATTGATATCATCTCACGGTAGCGCTCACCATTCACTGGATTCGCATCATCTTAGTACTGTCCAATGATGTCACCAGCCCATAAAACGCTCCAAACTGTGACTTTTTCATGATGCATTGCTTCTCGCGGATCTTCACTCCAAAATCGACAATTCTCCTTATTTACATCCCTATTGAGCCAAAAATGAGCTTTGTTGCTCAATGGAAGAAGCGCGCGATGAATTTTCTTAACAGAGAACGCAATAATTTGCAATTTTACGGATCAAACTGAAAATGTTTGATAGTGAAACAAAACTCGAAACGTATGTGAGCTGTTTAAACCAGTGTTGCCAAAAAGATAATAACTAAAAAATCACCCTTTACACATACATGCGAGCTATATTTAAATCCTAACCGATTTCGACGAAATTCATCCGTATTGTCAAGAATCATAAGAGAAACCTTGCTCAAAATTTCGGGAGAAGCGGTTTATAAACTTCCACATTATTGAAATATTAGGCCAAATCCAAATTTAATTCGCCTTTGGACCAGCAATGATTACTGTACCAAATTTGAAGTCAATCGTTAATTGCAACATGTACCTTGTACACAAGTTAACATTGACAGACAGACGGACGGACATAGCAAGATCGAATCAGAAAGTTATTATGAGTCGATCCGTTTACTTATTAACGGGTATTATAACTTACTGCATTTGGTGTTAACAACAAATGCACTAAGTTATAGTACCCTGTACCAAAGTAATGGTGTCTGTAGTGGTCGATTGAAATTCGATGAAAAAATTGATAAACACCTTACGACTTGTGTGTCACAGTTGTATATTAATATTATGTTGATAAACTTCTTACGGTATAAAAAATATTTTCAATAAAATCCTTACAATTTCTGACGTTGAATATTTAAACAAGTTTATCGCAGGATAATTAATAAATATGTCCATGGGTCTTCGTATTGTGTATCATAACAAAACAATATTTTGAATTTAATCATAACAAAACAAATATTTAAAAAAAATTGCGCGGTTTTGAAAATATTTATCGATGGCGGCGCATTCTTCATCGTTAAAATATAAAATGTTTGACTGCGGCACAAGTCCAAAACAAAATTAAAAATATTTTCAAAAGACAAGCGATTTTTAAAAATATTTTTGGCTGCCGTACTTTATGACATGTACATGGAATTTTTAATATATTTCTTGCCTGCCGCCTTTTCTGAACATTAAAAAAAAATTAAATATACTTTCCATATATATTATGAAAGTATTTTTGGCTGCGGCTCCTTGTAACACTCTGAATAAAAAATATTCAAAAAATTGAACCATTCTTGAAAATATTTTTCGCCTGTGGCTCTTTCTTACTTGTACATATCAAAAAAATAAATAAAAATATTTCCAAAACATTGAGTTATTTTTATACCTTCCACCATACGATGGGGGTATACTAACTTCATCATTACTACCTTCGTAACACATCGAAATATTGGTCTAAGATCCCATAAAGCTCGTCTCGAAAGATAAATAAAATGAGAATTATGAAATAGAAGTGATCTTGAACTTAACAGGCAAGAAAATTGAAAAATAAAATTCGGCGTGATTCGAACCTGAACACTCGGTGAAACAGTGAGTCTGGCTTTCAAAGCTACACAACTTCCGAAAAATCGATAGAAATATATGTAGGTATACCATGGAAGTCATAGTAGTTGCATGGACAACAAATCTATCACTACAACGCTAACATATCCATTGGAATATGAACAGATAGAAGACAGGGTGCCGAGGTTGGTCAATGTCGTTTGTACATCGTAACAGCGTTTTCGCAATGAATTCGATATATGTAAGTACAACCTACCAATATATAGCCTTTAAAAACAGACTAGTTTGATTGTTTACCGTTGAAAAATGTAAGTATTCTTGTCCTATTACTTCTCTCTCTTACTTATTCTTCTCTGAGTTCAGTTAACTTTCAAGCTCGTTATTGAAATTATTTGCAAAATTGTTCTATGCGTTTACACCCCAAGTGTGAACTGTACTTACTTACTTTGCATTAATTGGCTAAGACAGAATATTTGTTCCACTAGCCGAACGTAGAATAGCGTTCCAAGAGCCTCGATCTTCTGCGCTCATTCTAAAATCTCTTACACCAAGTTTCGAGGTGTCTCCCACAACTTGATCTTTCCATCGGGCTTTTGGTCTTCCCAGTTTGCGTGTACCACCGTGTTTGCCTTCAAAAGACTTCTTTGCTGGAGCTTCTTCATCCATTCTGACATCATGACCTAGCCAACGCAGCCGTTGTATTTTGATGCGTGTAACTATGCTATCGTCGTCATACAGCTCATACAGCTCGTGGTCACTGGTACATATATTTTACGAAGAATTTTTCTCTCAAATACTCCAAGCACTGCCTCATCTGCTTTCACAAGTACCCATGCCTCAGAACCATATAACAGCACGGGTAGTATCAGTGTCTTGCATAGTATAATTTTCGTCAGTCGAGAGGTGGCCTTGTTTCTAAACTGCCTACCTAGTCCAAAGTAGCATCTGTTTGCCAGTATTATTCTTCGCTTTATCTCAAAACTGGTGTCATTCGTTTCGGTTACAGCGATGCCGAGTTAGATAAAGTTACTGACTGTCTCAAAGTTGTGGTTCCCAACTTCTCCGTTTTCTTTATCTGTTCGGTTGTGCAAGGCTTTTTGGGAGCTGAAACCATCCATTTCGTCTTATCTCCATTTACTGCCAGACCCATTTTCCTTGACTCTCTTTCGATTCTTTCAAAGGCTGCTGTTACTACTTCCGGTGACCGACCTATGATATCGATGTCGTCGGCATAGGCGAGTAGCATGTGTTCTCTTGTGATTATTGTGCCATATCTATTCACATCTGCATCTCGTATAATCTTCTCCAGCAGGATGTTAAAGAGATCATAGGCATAGACGATAGGCTGTCTCCTTGTCTGAAACCTCGTTTGGTATTAAATGGTTCGGAGAGATTCTTTCCTATTCTTACTGAGGAACGCGTATCAGCAAGCGTCATCCTGCAGAGTCTTATTAATTTTGCAGGGATACGAAACTCAGACATGGCTTGAAATACCTTCGAACGTAAAGGAGTATCGAAGGCGGCTTTGTAGTCAAGGAAGAGATGGTAGGTGTTGATTTATTCTTCTCGGGTCTTTTCCAGGATTTGGCGCAGTGTGAATATCTGGTCTAGGGTGGAATTACCAGGTCTAAAGCTGACATATTTGCAAATTTTATTTTCTGAAATTCGAACATAAGTTTTATAATTTATTTGGATTTATTTTCTATTACAATATCCATAGAACTTTGTATATTTAGTCTGAACACTTTAGGCATAGGCAACACGAGCCGCTATTGTAATTGGGCCAAATCATTTTATATTTCAACTTCATGAGTAACTAGATGTCGTAATTCTTAATCGTTTTTAGTAAAATTTACATATGGTGTTTTTTTGAAGATTCGTGCTGCCTACAGAAAAATACTGTACCGAGAACATAACACCGCATCCTATGGTTGAGGGTATATAAGACATGGTCCAGCCGAAATGGAGTTTTTCATATTTTCAATTTATTCTCAAAAGCTTATCAATGTTAAAGTTTATCCAGTTTATTAAAAACATTGAAAAAAACATTAAAAGCGTTGAAGGCGGCTTCGGTTTGTTCAGTCATTTTGGTTAAGTCCGTATATATTCACCCATCTCTTAAAAATTGCCTTCCTGAGGGGGATTCGCTTCCCCTTTACAGTTGATGTCTGAATGTGGCAGAAATGAAGCACACCAATTTTAGTACACAACCAAAATCATACTTCTTAAGTAAGCAAACACGTAATGATAAGTGATGAATGTGTATGAAATTTTGGCTATTCTGACAACTGTGCGATGACAGACTTCTTAATAGAGCTTAAACGTCAACGTCTGACAATCAGACAGCAGTAAAAACGGCTGCCAAAGTTATCGGCGAACAATACACACACACAGATGCATTTCAAAATATATCGAGCTATGCATAAACAGAAGAGTTCAAAATCAATGGAAATTTATAGCGGCCAACCAGTTGTGGTGTTGTTTTCGTCGTTGACAAGTTTCATTGGGACGAGCACCAGAGTTAGTTTTGTTAGCACCTCTCTTCTTTGATTTGGCTTTGTGGATTCCCCGAATTATAGTATGAATCATCCGTCCAATAATAGTCGAACTGGCCATGCCGCAGCCGTAATAAAAACACGCGATCTATTCGTTCACTACCAACGCCAGCTAAATACAACAACAACATCGTCCAAAACTAAACACAAACTAGAATCTATATGCTGCTCACAAATGGAAGGCGATCAATTTTTTCAAATTATGACTATGAATTATCACAAAAGCTGAGAGTTAAATAAAAATAAATTTTTTGGTCTCTGAACTTCGAAAGAAGATTTGGATAGACTTTTTTTCAAAATAACTGGTGAAGCGGCTGCTCCAGGCTCCACTAGCCGACAGACAACTGGCCAGCAGGGGCTTTTGATGAAAACGACTGGTTCGATTTTTAAGGACAAGACCGAACCTATTCTATCATGCTTATAATTTGGCTAGGCCATTCCCGCCTTCTCCGGCAAATCTACACGCTCTTTAAGAGGTTGGAATAATATAAAACGCATCGCTCTCAGGCTTATTGAGAGGCTTGGTGCGGATGATCCTAAGACTCTCACTAATAGGGAGAGAGACTCCCTAAATTGGGTTCGGGAATTTGCTGAACAGGCTACCCCAAAGACTACACGTCCAGATTCGGAAACTGCACCGCAGTTAGCCAAAAGGCTGCGGTCACCTGGAGGGCATCCCAAGCCTAAAAGAACTAGGACGAACATAAGTAATATGGGTCCAAGAATTTTTGGCAATGTCGCTAGGGAAAGTTTGGTGATGGAAGTTGTTGACAAGGGAGAAGAACAGGGCATCATACCTAGGAATAATTGAAATGGGTTAGTCGATGGACTGTCATCAGTATACTCCGATGTCCATGCGAGATTTCCTGGGTCTCCTCCAGTTTGTGACGATGCAGGCTGGTATCGGGCCGATACAGACGAAGTGTCTTCGGGATCAACGCTCAATTGAAATGTATCGTTGGGCCCTAAAGAAGATTGGTGAGATCTGGCCAGGGGCAGCACTAGATTTAGTCAGGAAGGACGATATTGCTTCTCGACCAATGGTGCATACTTGGATACCAAGGATTCCCTCAGATCCTGAATCGATACTTGGAAGACTAAAGGAATGTAATCCCAATCTTTCAACAACAGACTGGAAGATTGGATGAGGCTGATGATGACCGGACACATGCAGTTTTCATACTAAACTCCGGCTGTATCACAGATCTCACCAAGTCTGAAGGAGTTGGGAATCAGGAGACGACTCAGCAGTTGTTGCTGAACACTTGCCTGAGAAACTATCGACCACATCGCTAAGGTCTGGCTGATTGCAGGAGACTGAAAATCCCCCTACCACAATCGAGACAGGAGGGGCGGGTCATCTGGTTGGACTGGGCACAAGGGGAAGCACGGAACTCAAAAAGTACTTCGTCAGCAGCAGCTAGTGAAGCATCTAAGGAGGAATCGTCCACACCGCAAGTGTCCAGTGTCCTGAGGAAGAGTTGTTCCACTTCTTTCTTACCTGTCCCTGGATGCGTATGGAAGTTCATCATGACAAGATCTTACGAATCTTGTGAGGATGAAATTCTTGCGGAATCAGAAGGCGAGGCTAACGCAACAGTGGTGGAAGTTCTAACTACTGACGATGGTCCGGTTTCTGCAGATAAATCTTCACCATTGCAAGGCAGCTTCGGCGGCACTAAAGGTCCTCCTAATGGCAGGGGGATTTGACGTGGTCTTATCCATGAACCATGGGTGTTGAGGAATTGTTAGTGGATTTAAACTACTCAAGGGCCTGTATACTTGCAAAGAGCAGTGTTAATGTTTTTCTTCTTCCGTGGCTAAGCACTGAAGATTTAGTAGTAGCCAGTCATTACTGACTGGCTTCCCTATATACGGCGCACGATTCAGAGATGCCGTCTTCAAAGAAGAGCCTTATTGTAGGAAGTGATGCTAATGCACATCATCAGATATGGGGAAGTTCGGATGTCAACGAAAGGGGTGAGCTCTAATATATTATAAGTTGCAATCTGGCGATATGTAATAAAGGGGACCACAGCTTCTCTAATCATCTTTATATTAGTTTCAGCCTTGGTAAAAATATTGCAGAAGTGGTCCCTCGGCTAAACAGAAGAAAGGCGGATTGGATAAATTTCGGCATAAATTCTGCACCCCTATCCCTCCTAGACCAGAACAGGAAGTGGAAACTGCGGAGGATATAGACATAATGGTCAAGCGAATCACGAAGGCCCTGAATGACTCGCTTGTGTCAGAATGTCCTAGTGCCAAGCCAAGGGGCAAACAGCGACCGCCATGGTGGACCTCAGAACTGGTTGGTCTTAGGAAGGACTGCAGAAAACTCTTCAACAGAGAAAAAGCCACAAGAGCACTACACGATTGGGACATCTATAAGGCTGAGCTATGAATATATGAGGGCAAACTGAGAAAGGTTTAGAAATCTCTTAACATTGAAGGTGCTTTCAATAAGGTAAAACCGACGTCAATCATTTAGGAGTAGGAGTTTCTAGGCATTAACTCTACAGTAAACAAGTTTATTAATAACTTACTTACTGAAAGATGCATTACGGCGGACTTGGATCTGTGGATCTAAAAAATGGGTCAGCAGAGGAACACCTCAAGGAAGAGTACTGTATCCTTGACATATGTATGATAACCATTAATAATATGTTATTGGTTCGAGAAGAAAAGGTGTAAAAATGGTCGCGTATGCTGAAGACGTAGCAATGGCGGTTAGGAAAAAGTTTCCAAGCACTCTAAGAGATATACTACAAGAAGCTCTACGAAAGTGGTCTAGGTATAAATCCGTGCAAGACAGAAGTAGTTCTTTTCAGCAGGAAATACAAGTTGCCTACAGTGGCACCAGTCTCCTTAGTAGGAGGGAACGTTCCATTTAGAGAAAGTACATAATACATGGGTGTTTTGCTGGACTGGAAATTAAACTTAAAATCCAACATTTTGTAGAGGGCAAGAAAGACAATTCATGCCTTATACAACTGCAAGAGCGCTATTGGTAGAAGTCGGGGGTTTAAACTGCATGCCATGCAATGGATATAAACTTCAGTTGCCAAACCTATTATGCTATGTGGTGTTGTGGTCTGGTGGACGGCGCTTCAAAACTCCACATACTCTTCAATACTCAGCCGAAACCAAAGCAAGGCTTTTTGTGCATAACAGCCGCACTGAGGACGACACCATCTGATGCACTGAATTTAATGCTACACCTAATGCCTCCGAACATTGTGGCTAGCCAAATTCCGGCACCTACGCCTTTATACAATGCCCTATATTCCAGGCAGTGTGGATTACACATTGCCTGAGCCAAAAACCATCCTCGATTGTCTCAGATTTCTCAACGAGATGGCCGAACAGTTCAAAATTCACCTGTTCTGAGTGCCGGTCAACAGAGATATTGTAGGGTATTGTATTGTATTGTAGAACACACATTCCAAGGGGACTGAAATCTATGTGTGCGCATCTAGGGACATGTAAGCTTAGTCTTCAGGATCAGGCCCGAAGGCAAGGATGATATATGATCACAAAGGGTGGGTTGTGGGTATTCCAAAATTATGTGGTCTGTCTTGGACTTGAAGAGTTCTACAGCTTTGCTCCCACTGGCTAGAACATACGTGTCAGTTGTTGTGACCGTCATGACATGTCACTGCTGACAGACTGAAGGTTGACAGCAACTTTTGCAGAAGCTGTGAGAACATCGAAGAAGAAGAGACAATAGAATAACCTCTGTGTGTGTGTCCGCACTAGCAGTCAGAAGGAGTTCCACCTTAGGTTTCCATTTCTTTGTGAACGATCTGGATGGTTCCACGGTAGGAACTAGAAGGCATCTTCCTTCTTTTGTTCCTGTGGCATTACAATGGACGAAAACGTCTAAGTGTGTCTGATGGTCGACTGCCATTTAAACCTAACCTAACCTATATACAATTTGAATTTATTTTATTTACCAATATTGAGTACATATTTTATGATTCTTCTATTTTGTTTTGTAAAATATTTCAGTTTTATTAAGTTTTTGTGGAAAACCATTCCTTTGTCCTTATAATTTGTAAAAGTAAAACGAGTCGTTTACACTGCTTTATAAAGGGAAAATGAGCAGTTTACTTAAAACAGCTGTTGGGACTGAACTCTTTATTTTCACATAATTTAGTGAAAAGAATACCCAAAATTGGCTTAAAAATTATATTACGCTTTTTGAACATTTTCTCTACTTTTATGAAATTTTGCGAAACTGAGGGAACATATCCACTGTTTTCAAAGAAATTGCAGTCATATTTTAAAAGTGGGTATAGAAATTTCCTAAAAATTTTTCTTTCTAAACTGTTTAAAAAACTTAAATTCTCGTTTAAAATTAGTCACCGAAGGGACAATTACATCTTCAATTTTGATCTGGGAAATACCAAAAACAAGTTTTGTATGAAAAAAAGAAATCTAAATCTAGCAAATGTTTACTAAAGCTCATTACCATATATTTTGAGTAGATGTCAGTATGAAGTCCGCCACGTTGAAAATCGCAAGTTTAATATACGATTTGATAGTCAGTGGGGAATGAAACATGGTATACATGATCAAACATATACAAAACAGTTAGCATGGTTTGTTATGACTTTTTTCATTAACGAAAATAATTTAGTTATTTTGCTAAATGTTATGTTTAAAATAATATTTTTCATAAATGGTGGCAAGTGATGATTGATCACAGTAATCCCAATTTAACACTTTTCAACAGGATTTCAGCAAAGTTGAGAAATTTGTTTGTGTTTTTGAAGTTTAATGTGTCTTGTCTTTCATTGAATTCGTTTGTGTGGGTTTTTTGTGGTTTTCTCTTAGAATTAAAAATAGGCTGGCATTTGTGGGTGTCTGTATGAGTCCGTAAGCCCGTTAAAAAGTGTGTGTCTGGTTGAAAAGTGTGCGCTAGAAAAGTGTAGGATTTTTAAGTGTGATTTAGTTGCTGCCCACACGTGTGTATATAGCGGCGTGTCGATCGGAGACTGTTTATTTTTATACCCACCACCGAAGGATGGGGGTATATTCATTTTGTCATTCCGTTTGCAACACATCGAAATACCCATTTGCGACCCTATAAAGTATATATATTCTTCATCAGCATAAAAATCTAAGACGATCTAGCCATGTCCGTCCGTCTGTCTGTTGAAATCACGCTACAGTATTTGAAAATAGAGATATTGAGCTAAAACTTTGTTCAGATTCTTTTTTTGTCCATAAGCTGGTTAAGTTCGAAGATGGGCTATATCGATCTATATCTTGATATAGCCCCCATATAGACCGATCCGCCGATTGAGGGTCTTAGACCCATAAAAGCCACATTTATTATCCGATTTTGCTAAAATTTGGGACAGTGAGTTGTGTTAGGCCCTTCGACATCCTTCGTCAATTTGACCCAGATCGGTCCAGATTTGGATATAGCTGTCATATAGACCGATCCCCCGATTTGGGGTCTTAGGCCCATAAAAGCCACATTTATTATCCGATTTTGCCAAAATTGGCGACAGTGAGTTGTGTTAGGCCCTTTGACTTCCTTCATCAATTTGGCCCACATCGGTCCAGATTTGGATATAGCTGTCATATATACCGATTCTCCGATTTAGGATCTTAGGTCCATAAAAACCAAACTTATTATCCGATTTTGATGAAATTTGGGACAGTGGGTTGTCTTTGGCCCTTCGACATCTTTCTTCAATTTGGCCCTCATGTGTTCAGATTTGGATATAGCTGCCATATAGACCGATTTCTCGATTTAAGGTTTTGGCCCGTAAAAGGCGCATTTATTATCCGATATCGCCGAAGTTTGGGACACTTGGCCCAAATTGGTCCAGGTTTGGATATAGCTACCATGTAGAACGATATCTCGATTTAAAGTCTTGAAATTTGACACAGTGACTTATGTTAGGCTTTTCGACATCCGTGTCGTATATGGTTCCGATCGGTTAATTTTTAGATATAGCTATTGTACTTACAAGTATATGGTCCAAATTGGAACATATTTCTGCTATGGGACATAAGGTATGCAATTTTCAGCGGATTTTGTCGAAAGATGGTTTACATATATACCCGATGTGGTGGGTATCCAAAGTTCGGCCCGGCCAAACTTAACGCCTTTTTACTTGTGTCTATTTGGCATGTGTTTCCTATTTTACTTGATAGAATGCGGAAAAATGTAACAAGGTCAGCGATGTCAAGCCCCTTACGGTAGCGTTGATGGCGAGTCACACGTATTCTTATTCCCTTTGTTTCAGTCGCTGTTGAGACAGCAACGAATGAACATGCGCTGTTTATATCCTACACCACCACTGTGGTACAGGGTATTATATTGGGTTGCCCAAAAAGTAATTGTCGATAATATAGTAGTAATATAGTCGGCGTTGACAAATTTTTTCACAGCTTGTGACTCTGTAATTGCATTCTTTCTTCTGTCAGTTATCAGCTGTTACTTTTAGCTTGCTTTAGAAAAAAAGTGCGCAAAATTTTGTTTACATTTGTTTGTTTGGCGTCAATCTTAATATGGGTACCACATGTATTAAAAGAAATTCATTTAACAAACCGAATCAACGCTTCTGATATGCACCTTAAACGCAATGAATTCGATCCGTTTTTAAAAGGAATCATAACTGGAGATGAAAAATGGATTGTTTACAACAACGTTAGTCGAAAACGATCATGGTCCAAGCATGGTGAACCAGCTCAAACCACTTCAAAGGCTGATATCCACCAAAAGAAGGTTATTCTGTCTGTTTGGTGGGATTGGAAGGGTGTGGTATATTTTGAGCTGCTTCCAAGAAACCACACGATTAATTCGGATGTTTACTGTCAACAATTGGACAAATTGAATACAGCCATCAAGGAGAAGCGACCAGAATTGGTCAATCGTAAAGGTGTCATATTCCACCAGGACAACGCTAGACCGCACACATCTTTGGTCACTCGCCAAAAACTGAGTGAGCTTGGCTGGGAACTTTTGATGCATCCACCATATAGCCCTGATCTTGCACTATCAGACTACCATTTATTTCGATCTTTGCAGAACTCCTTAAATGGTAAAACTTTCGGTAATGATGAGGCTATAAAATCGCACTTGGTTCAGTTTTTTGCAGTTAAGGCCAGAAGTTCTATGAGCGTGGAATACTAAATTTGCCAGGAAGATGGCAAAAGGTTATCGAACAAAATGGCAATTATATATTTGATTAAAGTTCATTCTAAGTTTTATTAAAAATGCATTTACTTTCTTTTAAAAAATCTGCAATTACTTTTTAGGCAACCCAATAGATATGTGCATTTGTTTGCAACGCTAAGAAGGAGAAGAGCTACCCCCTTGATAAGTATACCGATCGACTCAGAATCACTTTCTGATTCGATTAAGCCATGTCCGTCTGTGAGTCCATGTATTCTTGTAATCAAAGTGCAGTTCGTATTTGTTGTCCAATCATCTCGAAATTTTGCACATATCACTTTTTTACCCAAGAACGAACGCTATTGATTTTGATAAAAATCGGTTCAGATTTAGATATTGCTCCCATATATATGAATCGCCCGTTTTCACTTAAATTGCCGAGAGTTTTTTAATGGGCATTAAAACAGTGATCTGAGAGAATCAGACCAATAAAACTATATTTTAAGTAAAAAAGTCAGGGTTAAACGCAACTGGAGCCTTATTTTGGATTATTATCGTGCATTAAAACGAAATATGGCCCTTAAAGTATACTAAGAGTCGTGTTTCTCCAAAACGATTATCCTATATTTTCATCCATTGTATTCATCACAAATTTCTGAAGTTTTATAGTAAACCAAGTAGTAAACATATTGTTTACTACTTGGTTTACTATAATAGTTCAGAAATTTTTGTACGAATACAATGGATATATATAAAGGGTGATTTTTTTGAGGTTAGGATTTTCATGCATTAGTATTTGACAGATCACGTGGGATTTCAGACATGGTGTCAAAGAGAAAGATGCTCAGTATGCTTTGACATTTCATCATGAATAGACTTACTAACGAGCAACGCTTGCAAATCATTGAATTTTATTACCAAAATCAGTGTTCGGTTCGAAATGTGTTCAAATTTTGACAAATTTTTTTCAGCGATGAGGCTCATTTCTGGTTGAATGGCTACGTAAATAAGCAAAATTGCCGCATTTGGAGTGAAGAGCAACCAGAAGCCGTTCAAGAACTGCCCATGCATCCCGAAAAATGCACTGTTTGGTGTGGTTTGTACGCTGGTGGAATCATTGGACCGTATTTTTTCAAAGATGCTGTTGGACGCAACGTTACGGTGAATGAACACATTTCGAACCGAACACTGATTTTGGTAATAAAATTCAATGATTTGCAAGCGTTGCTCGTTAGTAAGTCTATTCATGATGAAATGTCAAAGCATACTGAGCATCTTTCTCTTTCACACCATGTCTGAAATCCCACGTGATCTGTCAAATACTAATGCATGAAAATCCTAACCTCAAAAAAATCACCCTTTATATATATATTTTATGTTGCAAAATATTGTCAAGCAATCTATATGCTGCAGAATTTCTTGTTGCCTCCAGCCTGGGCCCGTTACGTGCGAGGGTTTTTGTTGCGGTATTATAATTACGATCATTTTTTCACCTCAAGTAAAATTTGAAAAATTTTCACATTTCCAGTTTTCTTCCGAGTACGATCGCGAAACTCCCAATACTAAATTATAGCTTTCTGAACCTCTGCCAAATGGAAAAAACATAAGATATAAACAAAAGAAAAGAATCATCATTATCTATTTTTGGCTTAAGAGAATTTGTGAGGTTCAAAAGCTCATCAAAGCTTTACCATAACCGAAGTAACGTTAACTTAAAAATGTTAAAAATTCACAAATAACGTTCAACGATGAAGGGAAATGTTGCACAAAAACTTTACTTTCCTCAGAAAAGAGTCTTCTTTGTCGCAAATATATTCCAAGCGTTTAATTTATTGCGGGTAACACGGTTATTAAAAAAATATATCTTTATCATGTCATATCACTAATACGTAGATTTTTCAAAATTAAACACTGTGGGTCTATGACTACCACTGTTCCTTTTTTTGAGCAATACAATTTGAAAAATGCCTTATGGTTTTTCCTCACTTCTTCAAAATTCATTCAAACATTTGTGATACTGGACTAGAACAAATCATAGATGCCACTTAACTTACCAACTGTCTGGTCGATATTCACTTCCCTGGAGGGAGGCTGCCTGCTTAAGGTATATGCGTCAGTTTGTGATTTTGAAAATCAACTTCACATTCAATTAGATTTAATTTGAAAGCGTATGCAGATTAATATACTGAGCTAAGCGCTTATGTACATAGGTACCTGTGGCAGAGAGTGTTTAATTATATGTCATTATGTATTGTTTTTACGAATCGAATTTTTATAAACGGCACTTAACCGACGCTATCGCATAGCACGATTATCAAAGGACTTTTATGAGCGGAAACGGGTACGAAATAAGGTGGTGGAAAAGACGATGCAACAAGTAACGGTGATAACGACTATGTCAACGAACCGTAGACAATGACTGCCGATTGAACAATGAGAATGCGGAACCCACTGCGTGCTTGTCTGCTTGGCAAAGTTGATGTTCCTACTGTGTTCTGTGCGTAACGATGCGAGTGAGTAATGTTGTTGGTGGGTCTACTACGAAAGGAATATTTGCGCATACGCAATGCGATGGGAAGACCCCGACCCCACGCAGATGAGAACAACACAGATTTGTTTTTCGCTGTCGGCTATTATTACCCAATAACCAATATTCTCATCCCACAACTGATGAATCTTCCGCCCATCATCTGATACATGGGGCATACAGAAGTTCGACATGCTTTCTTGTTTATGTTTGGCGCTTGTGTTCTTCCTTTTTAATGTTTTTTTGAGTATTTGTTTTGGGAGCGTACAAGTTATGGCCAGATATATTTGCTACATAAATAGGTATATTCTTCCGCCCTACAGACGTTGCACATTGGGCTATTTGGAGTTTTTAATATAACATTTATTTAGGGGGAGCACAGTTTTCAGTTCCATTTTGGTTTTTATTCGTATTTGCCAAATAGTTTGTTTCCACATTTAATGCCAACAAAAAGGCCAAAACATATTTTGATTGAAATACACTAACAAGTCGTTGAAATTATGTTAAATTATTTACAGTGAATTTTATTCATGGAAAAGTGGTTATCGTCGTAAGCGTAAATAAACGAAACAGTGAATTTTATTCATGGAAAAGTGGTTTTCGTCGTAAGCGTAAATAAACGAAAGACGGGTAATTTTCAGTTGGCAATTGAGGATAGGCGTAAGCTTTACTAGACTTTCAAAGAATGTACGAAAGGGGTAAACGAGGTAACCTTTTTATACACTCAAAGAGTTTTGAACCTCAACACTAGTTAAAATTAACTTAATTTGGGAAATATTGAACTTCTCTTAGCGCTAAAGAATTATATGTTCGAGATATTGGTGGGTACATCTTAATTATACAGCAAATTTTGTCCACCCTGTCTCTCGGCCCCACGTTCTCGATCGTTTAGCTGCTCTGTTGTTGAGTTGAAGCAAGAAACTTCTTTTTACAAAACAGATTCTTTACGCATTCATCCAAATTACTAAATCTACGACCCAACAAAAAATTCTAACAATTTTTTTTTTGCTTTCTTTTAAGAATACAATATTTCGTGTACTTATGTCTCATAAATAAATCCATAGGATCGTTTTCCACCACATTAAAGGTCTTTATATTAGTTTCACGAAAGCAATCAATCACAGAAAAAAAAAGAACTAATGTTTCCAGTACTTTTTGTCGATTTTTTTTAGCAGAAACAAAGTTTCTTAATTCAATTTAAACAATTCTTATAATAGAAAAAACTTTTTCTGCGTAAGCATTATTGCTTTCGTCGTCACAACAACAGCTTAAAGTTATTTTGTCCATACGCCATTTTTCGTTTTCAGAAATTCAGAGGTCTGAGTCTAACAAAGAGCAAAAGTCGGCAAAATCGATCGCACAGGTCGGTTCTTATGATAATCTTGACGATCGGTTACCGATAACACGTGCTGCAGAGGCATTCAAAATTGGAATATTGAATTTTTGGGATCCATTGGATGATTTTATTTTTTAGAATTTAATTTGAGCACAAAGTAAACATTTATGTGGCACTTATTGTCAACTAAACACAAGTTACACCTAGAACCACTAATTTGCCAGTTAATAGTGTATCGATCGACTGGGGCGACTACGACCATTTAAGCGAAAATAGATCGATATATGTATATGTATAGGAGGTCACCGTAGCGCAGAAGTCAGCATGTCTGCATATGGTTTCGAATCCTGACGAGACCATCAGAAACAATTTTTAGCGTTGGTTTTCCCCTCCTAATGCTTGCAACATTTGTGAGCTCCTATGCCATGTAAAACTTCTCTCCAGAGAAATATCCCACTGCGGCACGCCGTTCGGACTCGGCTATAAAAAGAAGGCCCCTTATCATTGTTCCTCGGTGAAATATTCATGGACAAAATTTGCAGTATGTATATATATATGAGAGCTTTATCTAAATATAGACCGATTTTTTACCAAGTTGTAGCGTTTGTCTTTGGGCTTTAGAAGGGATATATATGCAAATTTTCGTGATTGGATAGCAAATGCGATCTGCACTTTTGTTACAAAAAACGAAAGACGGACTATCAGTATAGAAAAGATATGCGGACAGACGGACATGGTTAAGCCAAATCAGCAAAAAGATCTGGATCGAACTACACATTTTATCATAGCCACAGTAGTGGCGCAGGGTACAGTTTGTGGTTTTCTAATCAATTTCATAGAAATGTACACCTAGTTTTACAATTTCATGCTAGGACCTAAAGTACTCAACTGATTTTTTCGAAAGCATACATCCAACTTCGGACGTCGTGACGGCACGGGTTGTCGTTAGCCGATCGCCATAATATTTCGTATTTTGCTTAATGGGATCGAAAGCAAAAAATTTGGAGGGCATTCGTTTCAAAAAATACTTTTTGTGCTTGGGTACAATTTATAAATATTGACGAAAATTGTGGAGGGTGAGGGCTGCATATTCTCTGGGGTTGGCTAAGCCCCCCCCTAGCTACGCCGATGGTATTATGTAAGAAAAACTTTAATGAAAGGATTAATTCGCCCATTGCCACTATACTCATTAAAAAAATCAATCACGGCGTTGACAAAATTACCACATTCGTTTATTAAGTGAATCAATTCACAGATGTCATTGGATCGACCACAAATGTTTATAAACCAATAACAGTTATTTTAAACAAAAAGTCCACATCCGTTCCACACATTCACACACACATCCGTCCCATCCACATTCTGACAACCTCAAGTGCAACATTTTTTAAAAGATTCCAAAAAGATTTTCTGTGCCCCTTAGTATCGAACCTGTGTTCCATCCATCCCATTGTGTGTTTACAAACGCCTTTCCACATTGTACCACGGCCGCATTACTTACAAAATATTTTAAAAATCAGTTGAACTTAAGGTTTGTATACATACACATTGCGATGTTTACAACGGTTGGTGCATGAAACAAAAACGCGTGTTCACAAAATCATCCAGGCTTGTTGACGTTATTTTCAACAATGCAACATATTTTGCCTATCAGTGTATGGGCATACACCTAAGCAAGGAAATGTGTTAAAATAGCAAAGATTTCTGTTAAATCCTATTAGTCAGCAGATTTTTTCTATGAGAGCAAGTTTTATATTTATAACACTTACGGGAACACTTGCCGCTAGGACATTTAACATCAATTAGTGGGCATCTTGGGCTAGTTGAATGAAAAAGTTTTCTAGAGAAATTGCTTTTGAGAATATTTGAAAACTTATTGAGATTCCATTGCAGGATATAGTCCGACTTAAGACCATTGCTTAATGCTTTCTATTCAAAGAATAGTATAGCAAAAAACATTTAAAAGTCAGCAAAACCTGTGTTGTTGGTAGAAGCATTTGACTGGTTTCCTTTATCGCGATTTCATTTTCGACCAAACGCGCCGCCATGCCGCCTATGGGACAGGGTCCGGTGATGACCCCTGTGAACGGACTCATTGCCCTCTTATCGAACGCCAGCATCAATCAACTAAATGATTTCGTATAATTTTCATACGATATCTTTTTTGAAAAACCATAAGTCATAAGTCCTTAAAACTTTTCTTCAGTGGAAATCATAATTTCACATTTTTATGTTTTTTTAGAAAAACATGAAGAAATAGCTGGTTATTTGAACAAATTAAGCTTTAAATCTTGGTTTTTATAATTCAGGGGATCGTGGATTCAAAAAAGCTTTGGCCGTGTTTTCCCATTTGGATTTTCAAAACTTTTTTTTTTAAATAAGTCGATGCCAAAAATCACATATATCGTGTATAATTGTGTAAGTTTATTACTAGTCTGCCCATTTGGCTTAACCAACTTTCACATATTTTCGGTCCAATCGGTTGTTGTTTGTAGGTGTAATAGCATTGAATATATATATATATATATATATATATATATATATATATATATATATATATATATATATATAAGCCGACTATAACTGTAATATCTTTTTAGAGTGGGCGGGATGGTTCCTGGTGGCTGGTGGTAATGTTCTTCCTTAGGGTAATGTTCTCATTAAGGGCGGGATGGCACCTCAGATATTTCGTTATCTAAAAAAATGACACAGATCAACTGAAACTACAATCCGACCTTGACCGATTATACGATTGGTGTCAACTTAATCTAATGGAATTGAACATAAAAAAATGTTAACATATATCGTTTTACAGATTAAATCATCTAACAACAATTTACTCTATAAACGGTTCGCCCCTAGAAACTGTGGAATCAATCATGGATCTTGGCTTCTTGTTAGATCAAAGGTTAAACTATAGATCACATATATCTTTGACGATCAATAAAGCCTATGGTTCTTTAGGATTTGTTAAGCGTTGGAGCAAAGAGTTTGTTGATCCAATCGTCACAAGAAATCTATACACATCCTTGTTCGACCGATACTGGAGTATGGTTCTATAATATGGTGCTCAAATTATAAAATCCACTGCAATTCAATTGAGTCTGTGCAAAAACGGTTCGTGTTATTCTGCTTACGTAGACGTAACTGGACATTTAATACTTTACCATCTTATAAAGAAAGATTAAATTTGATCAAATTGCCTTCGTTGGAAAGTCGGCGTACAATGCTGAATCTGAATTTCATGTTAAATATACTAAACGGAAACTTGAAGTCGGAGTTTCTGCTGGACCACATCTACTTGAACGTGCCGCTGAGACCTTCACGAAATTTTAATCTTCTTCATGTTGAATACTATCGTACGAATTTTGCGAACAATGACCCATTTAGGCGTTTATGTGTTGAATTTAATAAATTTTACAATAATATAGATCTGTGCGAAAACAAATATTCTTTAAAGAAAAAGATTATTATTTTGCTGAATTCGTAGTTATTAAGCTTAGTTTGTATATATTGTATATAGTCTAGTCTGTAAGGATTATAATATCTATAGACTAATAAATAAAAAAAAAAAAAAAAAGATCGGTTCTGCCGTTTTTCAGTCTATACGGAACAAACATACCGAGTCCCATATATCCGTGTTTGGCTAAGCGCCCATTTTGGGCGTTTTTGTTGGGGTGGGGTGACCCCCTATACTTCGACATGAATTTGTATGCCAGATTCGTTATCTACTCCCGCATACTTTTCATTTGATATCCATATTGTCCTTATCGGTCCACTTTTGTTTGTGGGTGGTGTTTTTGGGGTAACGGTGGAGGGTCCGACCCATTCCGTTTTCAATAAATTATAAAGCCTATTCCTACTTCCTAACCATATTCGTAATCTACTCCCGAATACCTTTCATTTGAGTCCCATATTGTCATGATGGCCAAATAAACCTATTTTAGGGGATTAAGGGGCTGAATTTGAAGTCTTTATATAAGATATATATATCTTTATATATAAAAATCAATTTGTGTTTGTTTGTCGGTTTGTTTGCTTGTTTGTGTGTTCCTTATAGACACAAAAACGGCTGAACCGATTTTCTTGAAATGTTCACAGATGGTGCGTAAGGATCCCGTGGTGAAAATAGGGTCCCTCTCCCTTACCCTAATTTTCAGAAATACCAGATCTCGAAAATGGGTGGTGCGATTTAGGCGAAAATTGGTTAGCTCTCTTATAGTAACCTAAACACAAAAATTTGGTATCCAAATTTCGGATGGAGTATCTAGGGGTGGGGCGGCCCCACCCAAAACCTACCAAATATATATATAGACCAATCACGACAATATGGGACTCTAATGAAAGGTATTCGAGATTAGAGAACGTATCTTATATCCAATTGTTGGACCAAGTGTTTGGGTGGCCGCCCCACCCCAAAAACTTCTCCCAAAGAGGTCAAATTTACGACCCTAGAAATTTGAGGCTCAAATGAAAGGGAGTAAAGCACAAATCTGTTATCAATATTCGGGAAAAAGTGTCTATGGGGACACCCCACCCCCATAACACCACCCATATAGGAAGGATTTGCTGACCAATGCAATATGGGGCTCAACTAAGAGATATGTTAGAGTAGAACACGAATCTGATATATATTTTCGAGGCCAAGTCACTGAGTGGCCGCCCCATCTACCAAAACACTCCCCGAACTGGTCATGTTTGCCGACTAAGGAAATATCTCGCACAAATGAAAGGTATTTGGGAGTAGACCACGATTCTGATATCAACATTCGGGACCAAATGTTTAGGGAACGTCCCACGACCACACTAACCCCCAAGTAGGACGTATTTGCAGTGGAGCTCGTGTTGATAGTTTTTAGGGTCCATACCACAAACTGGATATATTTACTGACTTTTGCAATAAGGGGTTTAAATGAAAGGTAAATATTAGTATTTGGTCCAAATCGGATCATATTTCGATATAACTGCTATGAGACATAAGGTATGGAATTTTCAGCGGATTTTGATGAAAGGTGGTTTACATATATACCCGAGGTGGTGGGTATCCAAAGTTCGGCCCGGCCGAACTTAACGCCTTTTTACTTGTTTAGGTAAACAAGTTTTAAAATAGGGGTGGGAAACTTCATTTGACTGCAAAGAAAAATATAGACCTAAATTTGACCGACTAAACATGGTATTGAGTTATTAAAAATATATCAGCACCGTGCTCTATTCTCATATATCTATATGTCATTTATTTCAACCCCATATTGCCATTGGCCCCGAAATTGTTGATATCAAATTCGTTTTCTTATCTCTAATATGGTTGCCCAAAAAGTAATTGCGGATTTTTCATATAGTCGGCGTTGACAAATTTTTTCACAGCTTGTGACTCTGTAATTGCATTCTTTCTTCTGTCAGTTATCAGCTGTTACTTTTAGCTTGCTTTAGAAAAAAAGTGCGCAAAATTTTGTTTACATTTGTTTGTTTGGCGTCAATCTTAATATGGGTACCACATGTATTAAAAGAAATTCATTTAACAAACCGAATCAACGCTTCTGATATGCACCTTAAACGCAATGAATTCGATCCGTTTTTAAAAGGAATCATAACTGGAGATGAAAAATGGATTGTTTACAACAACGTTAGTCGAAAACGATCATGGTCCAAGCATGGTGAACCAGCTCAAACCACTTCAAAGGCTGATATCCACCAAAAGAAGGTTATGCTGTCTGTTTGGTGGGATTGGAAGGGTGTGGTATATTTTGAGCTGCTTCCAAGAAACCACACGATTAATTCGGATGTTTACTGTCAACAATTGGACAAATTGAATACAGCCATCAAGGAGAAGCGACCAGAATTGGTCAATAGTAAAGATGTCATATTCTACCAGGACAACGCTAGACCGCCCACATTTTTGGTCACTCGCCAAAAACTGAGTGAGCTTGGCTGGGAACTTTTGATGCATCCACCATATAGCCCTGACCTTGCACCATCAGACTACCATTTATTTCGATCTTTGCAGAACTCCTTAAATGGTAAAACTTTCGGCAATGATGAATCGCACTTGGCTATAAAATCGCACTTGGTTCAGTTTTTTGCAGTTAAGGCCAGAAGTTCTATGAGCGTGGAATACTAAATTTGCCAGGAAGATGGCAAAAGGTTATCGAACAAAATGGCAATTATATATTTGATTAAAGTTCATTCTAAGTTTTATTAAAAATGCATTTACTTTCTTTTAAAAAATCCGCAATTACTTTTCAGGCAACCCAATATATTACCGACAATTACTTATTGGGCAACCCATAGGTACATGTCATTGTTCAATTGTGTATAACAAAATATTGGTGTTTTTATTAGCTATATCTAAAAATAAACCGATCTAACATGAATGTCGAAAAGCCTAACATAAGTCATTGTGTCAAATTTCAGTTAAATCAGATTATAAATGCCCCTTTTTTGGGGGCAAGGCTTTAAATTGAGATATCGGTATATATGGCAGCTATATGCAAATCTTCGGCGATTTGGACCAAATAGCAGAAATATGTGGAGGGGCTTAACTTAATTCTCTGTCCCAAATTTCGGCAACATTGGACAATAAATCCGCCTTTTATGGATCCAAAACATTAAATCAAGAGATCGATCTATATGGCAGCTATATCTAAATTCGGACCGATCTAGGTGAAATTCAAGAAGGATGTCGAAGGGCCTAACACAACTCATTTTCCCAAATTGCGGCGACATCGGACAACAAATGGGCTTTTTGTGGCCACAAAACCTAGAACCGAGAGATCGGTCTATATGGCAGCTATATCCAAATCTGCACCGATCTGTGCCATAATGCAGAAGTATGTCAAAGGGCTTAACTTAACTTACTGTCCAAAATTTTGGCGACATCGGATACTAAATGCGTCTTTTATGGGCCTATCACCCTAAATCGGAGGATCGGTTTATATATATCCAAATCTGGACCGATCTGAGCCAAATTGACGAAGGATGTCGAAAGGCCTAACATAACTCATTGTCCCAAATTTCAGCAAAATCTGATAATAAATGTGGCTTTTATTGGCCTAAGACCCTAAATTCGCGAATCGGTCTATATGGCAGCTATATCCAAATCTGTACCGATCTGAGCCAAATTGACGAAGGATATCAAAGGGCCTAACACAAATCACTGTCCTAAATTTCAGCAAAATCGGATAATAAACGTGGCTTTTATGGGTCTAAGACCCTAAATCGGAGGATCGGTCTATATGGCAGCTATATCCAAATCTGGACCGATCTGAGCCAAATCGAAGAAGGACATCGGGGGGCCTAACACAACTCAATGTCCCGAATTTCAGCAAAATTGGATAATAAATGTGGCTTTTATTGGCCTAAGACCCTAAATCGGTGGATCGGTCTATATGGGGGCTATATCAAGTTATAGTCCGATATAGCCCATCATCGAACTTAACCTGCTTATGGACAAAAAAAAAAAGAATCTGTGCAAAGTTTCAGCTCAATATCTCAATTTTTGAAGACTGTAGCGTGATCTTAACAGACAGACGGGCGGACATGTCTAGATCGTCTTAGATTTTTACGCTGATCAAGAATATATATAGTTTATAGGGTCGGAAATTGATATTTCGATGTATTGCAAACGGCATGACAAAATGAATATACCCCCATCCTTCGGTGGTGGGTATAAAAAGAAAATATATACATATGAATATATCAGAGCTCAGAGATATTATATGGAACAATTAAAGGAACTTCATATATAAGACTTACCTGATGTTCAAGGTACGCCTGAACAGTTTTGAACATTATATTACCGTTCGTTGAATGATGTTCCTCAGTGTATGGAGTAAGATTATTAATGTTCCTTAAATTAGTGTTAGATCTCTAATCCAAAGCAGGAAAATCTTTCCAGACCATACGGGGTTCACCATACACGAGCAGTCGTCATATGCACTATTTTTTTAATTGTATCCGGCCTTACTTCGGACATAGCGATCTGAATCAAAACGTTTTTTTTTACTTATACTAAAATCAAAACATTTTAAGTCCATGATACCTGAACTTAAGCTCCGCGTTCCTTTTGTGGGATTTGTGTTCAGAGTAGCATTTTTGTAACGCGACACTCAAAAAGAAAGCTCAACGCAGCAGAAAGCTGAAAACAGCATTGGGCGTTCAAATAAGTTAGAAACGTCTACTTTCTAAACGATCTAGGGTCTTGACTTCTTGAGCCTCTACAGGGAGCAATTCCTATCCGATTTGGCTGAAATATTGAATGTCGCGTTTTGTTATGACTTCTAACAACTGTATTAAGAATGGTTCAAATCGGTCTATAACTTGATATAGCTGCCACATAAACCGATCTGGGGTCTTGACTTCTTGAGCCTCTAGAGGACGCAATTATTATTCGATTTGGCTGAAATTTTGCATGAGGTGTTTTGTTATGACTTTCAACAACTGTACTAAAAATAGTTCAAAACGGTTCATAATCTGATGTAGCTGCCATATGAACCGATCAATTATTAACCGATTTAGCTGAAATTTTGTACAACGGTCTCTCTTGTGACCTTTAACATACGTGTCGAAAATGGCATGAATCGGCTTATAGCCTAATGCAGCTTCCCTATAAACCGATCTTCCTATTTCACTTCTTCAGCCCCTAAAGTGCGCAATTCTTCCTAGATTTGGCTGAAATTTTACACAATGACTTCTACTATGGTCTTCAATATTCAGTTCAATTATGGTCCGAAATGAACCATAACTAGATATTGTTCCAATAACATAGCAATTCTTTTCTTTTATCCTTTGTTTGCGTAAAAGAGAGACAGTGGCAAGAGCTCGACAAATGCGATCCATGGTGGAGGGTATATAAGATTCGACCCGGCCGAACTTACCACGCTTTTACTTGTTTTATTAATTTGCGAAAAAATGAATGAAGTAGAGAAAACAAAAAGTGGAGATAAAAAAACGTATTTTGATATGGAAACTAAAACATTTGATCTCTGTCAAATTCTGCTCGTGGAACAATTACAAATTTTCGCGACTACTCCGAAAGCAGGATAGAATACCAACCCTATGACGGCTAGGTGTTAGTATTCAACACCTAGAACGCCAATCTTGTTGATCTAGATTCGTCTACATAGACATCTTTTGGTATTTATTTTCGATGAGTTATAGCCTCTTAGACACCGACGAATCTACAAATCGACATGCCTTCTTCTTGCTCAAATCAGCGCCTTTCGGGTCGACGCAGTCCGAGTTAAGGGAGTGGGCGACGAATGCGCATGCAACATTGTGGAACAGCAACACGGTCAGTAGGACGGCGAAAATCCTATGGGGGATCCAGATCGTGAGAAGACGAGCCTATTACTGAAAGAAAACAAGAAGGAGGTCAGTATAGCTATTGGTATCATAACGGGACACACAGGACTACGAGCTCACTTATGTAAAATCGGTGCGGTAAGTGATAGCATGTGTAGGGCATGCAGGGAAGATGATGAGACGTTGGAACATTTCCTTTGTCATTGCCCGGCTTTCGTGTCCAACAGATACCGGTACTTAGGTGGAGACACAATATCAGACATGAACCAACTTTGGGGAGTGGTATTGAAAACAATTAAGGATTTTGTAAGTAGCACGGAATTCCTAACTTAAAATTTTCTTTTTAGAGGTTACCTTATAGTTTTTAGAGTGCACAACAATCCGATTACTGGCTTAGGTGTATATCCATAGTAGCATGGGGCGGAGTAATATCTGCAGAAAATTCTGGTGGATGCTACAGATTTGCTGTGGGGTGCCAATGGTTGCGATATAAGTAACATAATGGAGTTGCCAATGTGACAACACGCCCTGGTGTTGTCCAGAATGACTAGCATCTTATTCCAGATCAGGAAATATTTGTTAGTTTTTCTTTCAATTTAATGTCGTTTAAGATGGGGGTATATTCATTTTGTCATTCCGTTTGCAACACATCGAAATATCCATTTCCGTCCCTATAAAGTATATATATTCTTCATTAGCATATAAATCTAAGACGATCTAGCCATGTCCGTCCGTCTGTCTGTTGAAATCACGCTACAGTGTTTGAAAATAGAGATATTGAGCTAAAACTTTGTTCAGATTCTTTCGATCGATCTATATCTTGATATAGCCCCCATATAGACCGATCCACCGATTTAGGGTTTTAGACCCATAAAAGCCACATTTATTATCCGATTTTGCGAAAAAAAGATTTGGATATAGCTGTCATATAGACCGATCCGCCGATTTAGGGTACATAAAATCCACAGGCCCATAAAATCCACATTAATTATCCGATTTTGCTGAAATTCCAGACAGTGAGTAGTGTTAAGTCACTCGATATCCTTCTTTAATATGGTCCAGATTGGTCCAGATTTAGATATATCTGCCATATAGACGGATCTCTCGATTTAAGGTCTTGCGCCCATAAAACGCGCATTTATTGTCCGATTTTGCCAAAATTTGGGACAGTGAGTTGTGTTAAGCCACTCGATATTCTTCTTTAATTTGGCTCAGATCGGTCCCGATTTGGATATACCTGCCATATAGACCGATATCTCGATTTAAGGTCTTGATCCATAAAAGGCGCATATATAATCCGATTTCACTGATTTCGTAAATGGCTTAGATCGGTTTATTTTTGAATATAGCTACTAAAAAAAATCAATATTTTATTATACACAATTGAACAATGACTTGTACTTTTTAGTATTTGGTCCAAATCGTAATATCGAAATATTGCAGCTATAGGGGCATAAATTAAGCATTTTTCACCGGATTATGACGTAAGGTGGTTTACATATATACCCGAGGTGGTGGGTATACAAAGTTCGGCCCAGCCGAACTTAACGCCTTTTTGTTTGTCTTTTTTTATAAATGTTGCAACGCGTTGGTTGAATCAAAACTGTGTCCGAGGTCGTTGCTTGTAGTATCACATATCACTGATTTCAACGTAAATTAAGGTCACATGTGTCCTTGTGTTGAGTTCCCTTGAGATAATTTCTTCTCAATTCATTTTGTGGTAAATGAAGTCAGGACATATCGCAAGTTTCACGCCTACACCAATAAAAAAAAGGTACTTGCGAGTCATAGAAAGCTTAACAGCCTCAACCTTATTCATTTAATAGAATTGCATTTTGATTTAAACGAAATTTTTTACAGTTTCACTTTTATTCATCACCAAACATTGAGTACCGAATAATAGTTCTCAGAAAAAATCAAATGTTCAATTTTCTAGTAGGCCTACTTTTTATCCGATTTCATATAGAGAAGTCGTCTGATTTGAAGTCTGAGAAAAAATAGACCTCTGACATCCGATTTCCATGAATGCCAGGGTATATTAGCTGTCTTATATACATCGACGTTTAAGAATCTTTGTGTTGTCAGCACCAAAAATATTTGCACATTACTTTATATTCCGATATGATAAGAAAAAAAAATTCTCTAAAAATATGTAATCTTGTTATTAACTATTTTCTTTTTTTTTAATTGTACAGCGGTATAAATAAATAAAACTTATTACGAAACTAGTGGTATAATGGAAATTCTTCATGGAAATTTTAACAAAAGTGCGAGAGTATAACTTAAACAACATTAGTGAAAACATGACTTCATTTCTTAGTATATTCGTTGTTTTAGCTTGTAATTGGTGAATATTAAATTTGGAAAGAAGTGCTTAAGGCGAAGTATATAAGGGGTAGGATGAGGAAAAGAATTTAAATGATGGTATCTTGTATCTGCGGTAAAATCGTATTGTCCTTGTCCTTTTTGTAGGCCCATCTTCATCCTTTGACAATCACGTAGATATGGATAAATTGGATATTTGGAGGTCTTCTGAGTTGAGTCGTAGCATTTGCTGGTCTTCAGAATTGATGCGAACCAGTTGCTCACTGTCAAAATTCAATAGGTTGCTCAGGCCATGCTCGGTGTTGTTATTCGTATTGTTGTTATTGTTATTTGTATTGTTGTTAGTGTTATTCTTAGGATTGGATGCTGCAACCGCATCGTTGTTGTTTGTTTGGTGTTGTTGATATTGCTGATGTTGTTGCTGTTGCAGATGATGTTGATGTTGCTGTAATAAAAGCAGAACATATTAAATGAGTTGCAATGTGAGTTAACAGTTTCCAGCACGAAGCAGAAACAAGTATAGAAACTAGATAAGGTAGAACTTCGGAAGGCGTTGTGTTATTAAAATAGGCGACGATTGGACTACTATCTCATTGCTTTAAGGCTCTCTCACCGATACTATAGTGCAAACTGTTACTTGATGTCAAAACCACACGGACAAACAGTCAGGCAAATGCAATTTGCGCAGAAACGTACCATTAAAGAACAGGGAGCAACTGCTCACATCACAATGAGTGGTGTCTTGGGTTTGGAATAGCAAATTCGCGGGACAAATTTTCATTTTCCCGTAACAACGGAAATAAACAAGTTGGGCATTCTGATCAGAAATTTAAAAATTTTCTTTTAAGAATTTTAAAAAATTTTCCTTAAAAAAAAATCTTTTAAGAAATTTAAAAATTTTTTCAAATTTGTTTGGCTTTACGTCCGTGATTAAAAACAAAACAATATTTCTAATTTATATTTAAGTTGAAAATTCTTCCCGATAAACAAATTTTAAGCAATTAAAAATATTTGTTTTCATTTAATTTTTTTTTTGCGTTTGTTTCTTTTTCGAGACGAATTTAATCATCGAAAATTTTTAGCATTCGAAAAGAAAAAGTCAGAGATCACAACACACTAACCACTGTGGTATACGTTTCGTCCTGTATTGGACGACTTTTCAACCACATTAAGTGTAGAGGCTTCAAGGGTCATACCGCGAAAAAGTGGTTACGAAGTAATTACGACACTAACCAAGCTTGACACTTTTTTTGTTTCTTTCCAACGTGGGTGGCTGATACCCTCCACAAGAAAAAGAAAAATTTAAATAAAATTTTTTTACAAACAAAATAATTCAGCAAAAATTTTTAATGTGACAAAATATCATTCAGCACGAGCCGGACCTCCCTCCAAATTATTTTTTAAAAACAAATTTTCTTTATAATCTTTTCTAAAGACAATTTTTTAATAAATTTTTTTCTCAAGACAAAATTTTTGTATAAAAAAGTTTCAATGAACTTTTTTTCTAAATTGAGGTTCTATTGCACGATTTTTTCTAAAGACTAAACTTTAATGAATTTATTTCAAGGACTAACTTTCAGCGAAAATCTCTCTTCAGACAACCTAACCTCAATATTATTTTTTAAAGTCTAAATTTCAATAAAATTTGGTATTTTGCAACATTTTCAAATGTTTTTTATTATGCTTATCTGTCCCAAACAACATTTTTCTAAAATGTTTTCCATAGACAACTTTCAATAAAAACAACATGTTAACCCATTACGCCTGACCCTCGATTCCGTTGTCCGATTTTGATGAAATTTAGATTCAATTGCAGGATATTGTCCGGCTATAGAAATGGTTTTCATTCAATGCTTTCTATTCAAAGAATAGCGCAGCAAAGAACTTTCAAATATCTGAACATTAAAAATGTTTGAAAAAAATCTTTTTTTTGCCTAAGCCCCAACAACAACAAAATAATTTTCTTAATATTTTATGACCATATAGCGAAGAAAGCGGGATTTAAGGAAATTTTGGCATAAAATCGCACCTGCTCTCAAAAGAAGTAGGATTTTTGTCATAAATATATTTTTATACCCTCCACCATAGAATGGGGGTATACTACAATAATTCGTCATTCTGTTTGTAACTTCTCGAAATATTCGTCAAAGACCCCATAAAGTATTGATCGTCATGACATTTTAAGTCGAACTAGCCATGTCCGTCCGTCCGTCTGTCTGTCAAAAGCACGCTAACTTTCGAAGGAGTAAAGCTAGCCGCTTGAAATTTTGCACAAATTCTTCTTATTAGTGAAGGTCGGTTGGGATTTTAAATGGACTATATCGGTTCATGTTTTGATATAGCTGCCATATAAACCGATCTTGGGTCTTGACTTCATGAGCCGCTAGAGGGCACAATTCTTATCCAATTTGGCCGAAATTTTACATGAGGTGTTTTATTATGACTTCCAACAACCGGTCCATAACCTGATATAGCTGTCATATAATCCTATCGTCGGTCTTGACTTCTTGAGAATCTAGAGTGCGCAATTCGCAATTGTGCACGACGTATTTTGTTATGACTTCCAACAACTGTGTTAAGAGTTGTTTAAATCGGTTCATAACCTGATATAGCTGCCATATGAACCGATCTGGAGTCTTGGCTTCTTTAGCCACTAGAGGATGCAATTATTATCTGATTTGGCTAAAATTTTGCATGATGTGTTTTGTTATGACTTTCAACAACTGCGCTAAGAATAGTTCAAATCGGTCCATAACCTAATATAGATATTCCAAAATGTTGGATTTGAAGTTATATTTCCTGTCCAGCAAAACAGCCAGGTATCTTGAGCTTTCAGAAAATGGAACATTCTCTCCACCCAAGGAAACAGGTTCGATTGTAGGGAACTTGTATCACCTGCAGAAAAGAACTACTTCTGTCTGAACGGATTTATACCTAGATCACTTTCGGTAGCCCTCTTTGCTGTTGCACGTAGAGCTTCCTGAAGTATGTCTCTTAGAGTGCTCTCTAACCGCAATTGCCACGTCATCAGCATACGCGACCACTTTTAAGCCTTTTTTCTTCCAGAGACAATAATCTCATCTTTTAGTAAGTTATTAATAAACTCTCTTACGGTAGAGTTGATGCCCAGAAACTCAAACTCCTTCATGATTGACGTCGGTTTTACATTATTGAAAGCACCTTCAATGTCAAGAAATGCTACCATTGTATATTCCTCGACAGCGAGAGAACCTTCTATGTAGCTGCTGCAACGATTGGCGATCTCCAGAGATATTTGCCCTAAGATATGTCTCTATCAACCTCTCAAGAGTCTTCAGCATAAAGGATGACCGACTAATAGGATGAAAATCTTCCGCCTTCGTGTGTATCAGAATGTCATATATACCTATGGGATGGAGGGACAAGTGGGTTATTTTCATTCCGAAAACAGGAAACCTTACCTGTTTTCGGAATGAAAATAACCCTCGTGTCCCTCCATCCCACAAGTATATATGACATTCTGATACAAACAGAGTTTATCTTCCTAAGCCAGGTAAACAGTCTATCAGACACAAATTGTAATTGAACCTGTGATACATCATCAGGGTCTGGCGACTTAAAGGAGTCGAAACTTCTTATCGCCCAAAGGATTTTCGGCTCAGACACAATTTCAGTGACAACCTCTTCCGGCGCCACGTTGTCCGTTGGAGAATTTCCCGGGAAATGTGTATCAACGAGTAGTTCTAGTGTTACCCCACTAGACATTGTCCATATATTCTCTGACTTTTGAATATTCCCCATCGTAATAGGTCTCGAGGGCAGAATCTTCCTTAGCCTAGAACCCTCAGATGTATCCTCCACAGAGCTGCAGAATTCCACCCACAATTTGTTCTGAGCCTTTCTAAGCTCGCCCATATATTTTTTTAACTCAACCTTATATATGACCCAATCGTGTGGTGCTCTTGTGACTTTTGCTATGTTGAAGAGTTTTTTGCAGCCCTTCCATAGACCAACCAGCTCTGGGGTCCACCATGGCGGTCGCTGTTTGCCTCTTGGCTTGGAACTAGGGCATGCTGACACAAGCGAGTCTTTCAGGGCCTTCGTGATCCGCTTGACC
Source organism: Stomoxys calcitrans (assembly GCF_963082655.1). NCBI lineage: Eukaryota > Metazoa > Arthropoda > Insecta > Diptera > Muscidae > Stomoxys > Stomoxys calcitrans. Next base: position 100,791,093 of record NC_081554.1, read on the forward strand.
AATATGTCTATATCCTGCGCAGTTGCCATTTTCTGCCAAGTCTAGACGAGCAGAATTTGTGACGAAATTTATCCCAATCCGCCTTTCTTCTTTTTAGCCGAGGGATCACTTAGCAGTATTTTCTCCAAAGCTGAAACTAATACAACGATGATCAGAGAAGCTGTGGTCATCCAACACTCCCCAGTCGCATATTCTTCCACTTATATCTTCCGATACAGAGGTAATATCTAGTACCTAGGGCTTATAAAGTCATGATGGAAATTGTTACCGGACATCTTTTCCATCAAATACAGATTTTCGATCGATTTTATTCGCCAAAACTATCACTATAAAACTAAGATATTCGCAAAGACAACCACACTTTGAATGATTAGGATCGGCCTATAAATAGTGTGTTGGCAATGAGTACAAAATTTATCTCTGACTTCATGATCAAATGTCACCGCCGATGTGTCAGTTCCTGCACCAAATAGCGACCATAATTTAAAAAAAAAATCGAGGTAAATTTCCAATTTCAGTTTTACTAGTTTTTTCGCTCCTAGTCCACTGTACGGCGTTGAAAAAGCTCAGAGCCATCATTAAACGGGAAATAGCTACCGTTTCGGCTGAAATGTGCGGTGAGTCACCGAAAGTAGAGAGCTTCTTTTCTAACGGTCGCCCACTTGCAGATACGCGACATACCTTCCCTGCTCGCTTTGAAATTTCTCCGTATAGATTAGTTCCCAGACGCAATTCTATTCTGACGCGGGTTAACTGAATTCGGGAGTATGGAAGTGTCGCTAAACCCAGAAATGAGCTTCAACGGACCATATCGAAAGAGCGAGGAAGTCAGTTGTGCGTTCTGCCCGGTGTTCGTCTCGCAAACACGCTGTGACACTACTGTTCGACGAACTCTCCATCAATACCTTAGATTTCATACCTATAAATTGGCTGCTGTGCAAGAATTAACGGAACGCGATTTTGTTTTTTGTTTTTGGAGAGCCTGTTTGAAGACGCGGTAGTTTTTTCCAGTGACGAGGAGTTATTTGAAATCCCTGATTTATGTCGATGGACCACGGACCATATCACACCTCAAGAACAACATTCGCGTGTTGGCCATTGCCAACACACCGATTGATGTGCTGCAAAGAGTGATCATTTATTTCAAAAATCGGCTTAGTGTATGCGCAATGGGGTTCGCAATTTACCCGAGTTCATTTTCAAGACTGCATGAAAAAAAGGGACATTGTATTCTAAAATAACAAAAGAATGAAAACAATAACTGAAAAACTTTTGATTCCATTGACCTTTTAAATAAATAAATAACAAAACTTCCCGGGAACACGGGAAAGGCATTTTTTATTCCAATTTTCACGGGGTTCTAAAAAATCGGGAAATGCAATGGGACGTCCTATTTATAGCCTAGTCCGAACGGAGCAAATGTTCCTAGCATTAGAAGGGCAAAACCACCGCTGAAAATTTTCTCAGATGGTCTCGCCAGGATTCGAACCCAGGTGTTCAGCTTCATAGGAGAGAAGTTTTTACATGCTTGTAATACCATTTATTTTAAATGGCATAGTACCTCATAAATGTAGGCAGCATTTGGAGCGGAATACCGTTAGCATAGAAGGGATTTTGGAACGTGTCCTCTTAGGCGGACATGCTCAGCTCTGCGCCACGGTGGCTTCCGCAGACAGTCAGAAGGACATGCCTATGTCGAATTCGGGATTGTTGTAAGTCGGTGGGAATTCTACATCTTCTCTTTCTAAACGTTGCAAAAAAATTCACAATGTTACAATACCATGTGCCGTGGAGTGGTACGAGTATAGTCTGTAAAAATGTTTCACCAGTTGAAGATTGGTGCCGTCCGAGTTTCAAATCGTATTACATTCAAACATTATACATAGGTGTGAACAACAGATACATTTTCAGTGGTGGTTATCTCCTTACTATTGCTGGCAACATTCGGACTAAAAAGAGGGCCCTATTCATTGAGCTTAAACTTTAAACGCACTGCATTGCTTAAACTTTAATTGGGCTGCACCCATTGTTATGAGAGAAGTATCCCCTGTTCGTTAATGGAATGTTCATGAGAAATTTAGTAGCATTATAAATAGGGCTACTTGCATGTTTTTAGAATAAACAGGCAATGAGGTATTTTAAAAATGTGTAGAACGCTTATACTTGTAAATATTAAAATTTCTGGATATACTTACGAAATGATTTGGTGCCAAATTCCATCCAGCTCCTCCAGCATGTCCTGTGCCTTGAGATCCGGGTGTACCTGTGCCTGGACCACCAGGTCCATTCGCTGACGTCAGCAGATTGGGCATTGTAAATGCAGTTGTATTATTGAGATTTCCCAAGTTATTGTTGTTGGTATTCGTGGACGGATTGTATTTAGTCTCCCAATGGGAGGCGCCAGCGCCTCCAAAATTATTCCCATGATACTGCTGTTGCTGTGTTTGTTGCCCAAATGCATTGTAGTCATTTATATTCGACCCGCCTCCGCCGATATTCGCTGAAGGGGCACCATTACCTGCATTGTATGGTTGTTGATTGGGAGAAATCATTTGCTGGTTATTTCCCTGGGTTCCTGTCGCAGTCGTTGCTATACTATAAGGCGAAGGCGTGTTGTGGTTGTAGGCGCTGTTCGGTGACAATGGTTGCGGGGATGGTGTAAGTTCAGGTGGAGCTCGATACAGACCAAATGGCTGTGGGGAAGTATCTGTCAAGAGTATTGAAATTTTACAAAAACACTTAAGTTAAAAGCAACGTAAGGGTTTAAAAATTTATTTTTAAGACAACAAGAACTTGCAAATTAAAATTAATTACATCAGCCATCGAGAAAGCATAAACGACACAGAAGACTATAGCGTCCAAAACATGTAATATGCAGGGCAATTATAACAAAACGATATTTACTGTCGTTTCAAAAACTCTTTTTCAAAAGCGAACCAGTTTAATCTTTGCAAGTCCAAAACCCATCCGGGTGGGATCTTCGATATTCAAACATCAATACTCATCGAATTTTTATCAAATCAAAAATAGCTTTGAACTCAGTGACTAAATTTGTTTTCTCTACAAGAAAATGATATCCGAACGCTAACCTTGATCTTCCGTAATTTTATTTTTAATTTTTTGTCGATTTTTATACGTCGTAGTCCAAAACCCACCCGGCTGGGATTCTAATTTTCTACAAAATATTTTGTGCCCCACCATTAAAAGAAATAATATTTTATTCAAAAAATAAACATAACCTGAGTTACGATCTATAAAATAAAAAATCCAATAATATATACAGATAATATGTACTTGTGGGATGAAGAATGTGTTCCCATATGGTTAAGTGCGTGCCTTTGCCATACTCATGCAGAAACTTTCTTAGTGAGGAAATTGTTGACTTGGGGTAATTTTTCTTTTTAAGAAAACCTACTGACCTACTGGAGGGGGAAGTGGTTGGAGAGGATTTTCTATTATGCTGTCTTCTTCAGTTTTTCTTCTACAAGAATGAAATTTTGGGATAGATATGATAGCTTCCGATTTGGAGGAAACCCACCCAGGTGGGTTCTAGACCACGGCATAAATGAAAATCTTTGAACCTGCGAAGGTGAATCACATAAATAATACACCCTGTGTCTCAGAACATCAAAATAAGCGCTGGGCAACGTTTTAAAAAGTAAATATTTTCAAAACATTCATCATAAAAAGTAACAGATCGAGAAGTGCGCAAATATAATACATCACGAGAGACCAATTGCAGTGAGAGTAAATGTCAATAGAGTCGAACACGATTGCTTGTAATTTAAACAAAAAAGAGATCTCAATTAGGTATAAGTTCTGTGCATCAGCAGATCTAGTGATATTTCGCAACATTTGTATGGAAAATATTCTATTCTCGATTACCTAAGCGGCAAATCTTATCACCGCTTACTATCGCCGTTTATTAAAACATATGTTGTTACCATTTAATTGGAATGACAAAACTAAAAGAGGAAGAACGCAACATATTTATTCAATGATTAAACGTTCTGGAATGCAACAAATAAATAAAATCACATTTTTTAACTCCGAGAAACATTTATTTAAAATTAAAATGACTTATTTTGTTTGTTTTGTTGATATTTGATAGTTTCGGATGTGTGTCAGTGTTGCCAACGTTAAAGTACAAAGCATTTAGCGGAAAAAGTGTTTTATTCATCCATAAGCTAGTGAAAACGCTAGACTGGAAATCAAAACAGCAATTATTAATAGTAATTTTTTTTTAATACGTCCCTAAAAAATACTTCAAATTACAAACTAACGTAATACTATCTTTCAATATCCACATTTACATATTTATTCAAAAATAAATATGTACCATGATGGAGGCAAACAATTGTGGCATTACACAAATAAATTTGCCTGTTGAAAATGACAGCGTGGTATGAGACTCAAGAGTTCCCAAACGAGATAGAGAAAGTCTAATTCAACGGTCGTTTAGAAATGCATCAAAAACACCACGTTTATTTGATTCTCCCTTCTGGACGATAGATTCAATAAACTGGAAAAGGAAATTCGAATCCTGAGCGAGTTCGACAGAATACTTTTACAACTGAAAACTGAACTAAATGATGTCCATGAACGAGTTTCCAATCTGAAAAGAAGAATTTACACTTGTTAAATCAGACATCGAAGACTTCATAATTCAACTCTTAAAGCAAGAAAATTCTTCTGTTTGTGCGAAATCAAAGTAAATGGTATACCATATGATAAGGCTGAGAACTTGATGGGCGTTTTTGAAAACATCTGAGGCTCTATGGACGCAAACATTCCCATGTATAAAATCAAATTATCGTCTGCGAAAGAAAAATAATGCTAAGAATATAAATTATCCGGACGTTAGCATCGTGCACTTGTTTATGTTAAGACCAACACCAGCAATGTACCTATGTATTTGGATCTTTCACCCCAAAATTATGGATGAGTTGCATACTAAGGGAATAGTTCGAGGACGTAACTACACAACCATATACAATAATTTCATATCAATATTTCTACATACTTGTATTGTTTTCTTATTATATTTATTAATTTTTTGTTTAATTATTAATTGTATTTCTCTCATGTTTTTACATTACATGACCTTTTTAAACTCCATGATATTATTTTTCACGTTGTCAATTTGATTAATAGGCTTGCCTTACTCTATAGTCCTAGTAAAATGAATTATGATCGAAATCGGTAGTAGAGATAGAAATTCCAAATACGTAACGGGAAATTCAGTAAGAATATTATTTTATTATTAAATGCTATTACAAGGCAATAGAAAAACACATTTTCTGCCTAACTTTAAAAAAGTTTTTTTTGATATTCTATTTGTAATAGAAACAGAACTTTATGAAACTTAATATTTCCAAATGCAAACAAATATCTTTTTCAAGAATAACCCCTCTTAAAACTAGCTATATTTTGGGTTCCAATCAACTTGAAGTAGTCTATAGCTTTAAAGACCTTGAATTGCTTCTAGACCAGCGCTTAAACTTCCGTCATCACTTCTCAATGGTTGCAAAGCACGTGGTGCTCTTGGCTTAATGAAACGCTGGAGTAAATGATTTATAATGACGAAAAACTTATATACTTCTCTAGTCAGATGTAATCTTGAGTACGGTTCAGTGGTCTGGTATCCGTACTACAATATTCATTCTGATTTGATAGAATCGGTTCAAAAACAATTTCTATTATTTTGTCTCCGTCGAAATGGGCGGGACAGAAGTTCATTACCTTCGTATGAGTACCGATTAAATCTTATAAAGTTTTGACTAAATTAATTCATGGTCAAATAGATTCCTGCTTTCTTTTGAGTCGAATTTTCTTGAACGTTCCTATCAGACCTTTTGAAAATTTCTTATTAAAGAACCAATTATGCCTAAAATGACCATTTCAGCACCTATATTATCAATTTAATCAACTGAAAAATATAATAGATCTATCTGAGAATCGAGAAAATTTAAAAAGGAAAATTGTATTATTTTTAAATTCTTAGGTTAATATATTTGTTAATGCCAAACCTTGTTCCTACCTGGTCCCCCTAATCTACTTTCTAAGTTTCGCAGCTATTTGCATTTGCATACACCCACATACCTCATACTTTATATGTGTGTGTGTGTGTGTCTCTCTTTGTACTAAAGATGTCTCGCTTTCAGCAGCCTTGTGTACTCCGTCGGCCTTTTCCTTTTCTTTTTCCTATTTCAAACTTACTTATTATCTGGGCTTCAACCACTGCTGTTCTTCCTGGTAAGAGTTTCGTTCAATCTCCAATTCAGAGCTTTCTTTTCCATCCAATAAAGAGATAATTGTAAATTCCCAATTTCTAACCCACCTGTGTTTTCATTTTTTCCTATTCTCCCCAAACTCACCTTGCGAGGAAAATATTTCTACTCCGAGAAATATTTTCCACGACTCCAGTGATTAAACCATCCACTTTCCTCCAGAGCTAACCCCCAACATTTTCATTGTGGTCCTTCGAACCGGATATATTACTGGAAATCATCCCTTCATCACCATTTCATCCAACACACATATCATCATCGTCATCATAGAAAAAAAGGTGAGTTTGTGCTTTGTTCTATTCCATAAAAAGTGAAAACAATAGTGCTTTTTTCCAAATATTCATTGTGCTTCAGTTGTGTTTTGCCGACGGCATTTCGACATTTCCTAAACAGTGCTTCGAAATAAAATTTTTCAAAAACCGTACTGAAAAAAATTTTTTTTTCCAACTATTCGGTTATTAATTTTCTTAAAATTTGGTGGAAGTGAATTTCATTAAATTCCATAGAGAAATTTAAGTAACAGTGTGCTTTGCCTCTATAAGAATTGCCATTAATTTGCAAAAAAAATAACATAAGATTTTATATTTCAATCGGTGTCGCGGCAGTGTGTTCCTTTGGTTTCTTTTCTTTTTCAATCGTGGTGCATTGAAAGTGATCTTTGCCCTCTTTCATATGCTGCAGTCGCGCTGCCCATAGCATTATTTCGTCGTTGTTAATAGTTCTCGCACTTCCACAGCCTTTCCTACAAGCACAGTGATTGTTGTTATTGTTTTTTTTTTTTTAGAACTAACCAACGTTGATCTCCATAACTAACATCCAATATACATACATCCATATATACACACAACTGAACGTACATACAAACATTTCTTGTTATTCGCTTCTATTGAGTTTCGTTGCGGGTGACATTGCTACTGCGAAGAGAATAAGAGACTTCTGTGTTGCTTTGAATTTGTTCATTCGCTCTTATATACTCTTTGTTTGCCGTGCACCCTACAGTCATTCCGTTTGTGTGGTCGCGACTCGGGGCGTTTGAGACATACCTTATATTTTGGTTCCATTGGCATATATATGCATTTGTGTGATACCCTGATCGGTCAGAGATATATATAGTGCACCCTACAGCCGGTCATAGTCGACTTTTGGTACAAAACTTTGATTTTTTCGAAAAGTAAATTTTTTTCTGATTTTCTTCACGAGACTGTTTTCGTTTGGTGTTCGTGTAAAGCAAAAATCGTATTTGCACCCTACAGTGAGCCAAGGTCGACTTTTGGATCCAAAAAGTTCGAATTTTCATAATTTTCAAGAGAATTTTTTTTTCCTCTGCTGATTTTAAGAGTTTCAATACTATAGAGGCATTTCGAACTTATTTCAACCGGCGCAACTGTTCATTCTTCTGTTCTCCGGAAATATTACGCATACGCCTACGTCATTTTCAACGTTTTTTTTCGATACCAGTTCCATTTTTTCGGATTTACTGTTCATTTAGATAGGTTTTTTCCCTAACCTATTTAAGAGAGTTAAGTGCGTCTGGTTCAGAGCTAATTCTACTTTTTTCTTTCAAGTTCGAATATGTCTTTAGAGTCGTTCATTCGCTTAGCTGATCGCCTTGTCGCATTCAATGCTGATATAGGTGATAATACGCTTCCGCTCTCATCGATTCACTTAATTAATATACACATGACAGAGCTGAAGTCATTATGGAGCGACATTAAGTCCACTTTCGATTCATTCATGGCTGATCGTGATAGTGAGCAAGACGAAGACGAGGGCGGTGCAGACGATTCCGTAAATGCATCCGAGCTGGAGACCTTCCGAGCCAAGTTTAAGAGTTCTTATGTGACTTACTGCAACTGCTTGGCGACATTGTCACAGCTCGCGGAGGAGTTTCAGTTGCCGGCAACTAAGATTTCTCCAAGCCAACGTCTTGTCGCAAATCCACCTGTTTCCGAAGGTCATCCAGAATTTCAAGACACTCCGTCTTCTACGGGAAGGACTGATTATTCCTTTCATCTCCCGCCATGTGATACAGAGGTTTTCCACGGTGATTACATGTCCTGGCCTACTTTCAGAGACATGTTTACGGCAGTGTACATAAAGAATTCCAGACTTAGTTTTGTCGAGCGTCTGTTTCACTTGACGCAAAAAACGCGAGGCGAGGCTCGTGACATTGTTCAGAGGAGCCCTTTGACGAATGATGGTTTCCATTTGGCATGGAAAAATCTATGCGCTCGTTATGAGAATAGACGAATCCTTGTTAACGGGCAGCTAAAGGTTTTGTTCAATCTTCCTTCCATTTCCAAAGAGTCCGCCAGTGCACTTAAACAGTTGCAGCGCGACCTTACTTCTTGTATCTCGGCCCTAGAGTTGTGTGACATTGATGTCAGAGGTTGGGACCCTCTATTCGTATTTCTCTGTTCGAATCGTCTTCCAGAGTCCACACTTACCTTATGGGAGCAGGGTCTCGCAGATAAGACTGCAATTCCTAAGTGGTCTGACCTTGACTCCTTTCTTACGAATAGATACCGGACACTGGAGTCCGTTTCTGAAATGCGTGCCAATCCCAATGCAAGGGATCAAGATTCAAAATCCAATAGCACGAATACTAAGAGTTCGAGAAATATTAATTCATTCCAAGTGAGAGTTTCGGTTCCACAATGTCCTTTATGTCCAAGAGAGTTCCATGTGATTAGGAAGTGTCCTAAGTTCATAGCAATGGACATTAATCAGAGAAAGTCCGAGATAAGGAAGCAAGGTCTGTGTTTGAACTGTTTTTCTAAAACTCATCACGTTCGAAATTGTACAAGCAAGAACACTTGTTTCCAGTGCCAGAGGAAGCATAATACTTTGCTTCATGAGAGTTCCGCTAATCCAGAGGCCAGTAACTCAAGAGTGCAGACTCCGGCAAATACAAATTCAGGTTTGAATGCAAACTCCTCACCTTTCGCTCCTAGTCCTATACAGTCCACTAGTTCTGGTACGGGAGTCGTTCAAACCTATTTCTCTTCCAGTTCTCGTGGCGTTTTGCTGGGGACTGCTTTGGTTGATGTGTTGCACTTGGGTGTTACGTACCAGGCACGAGTGCTTTTGGATTCTGGGTCGCAGGGTACATTCATTTCAGAGAGACTTTTCAATAGATTGCAGCTCCCATATAGAAAAGTCAATGCTCAGATTTCTGGTCTGAATGATTCCATGGCTGCTTCCGTTCGAAAGGAATGTACTCTGCTTCTATGTTCGAGATATGCAGATGCTCAAATTTCGGTTAAGGCCTTCGTTATTACTAATTTATCTGGTGCCCTTCCATCTCATTCAATACCCCCCTCCATCTTCTCTCAGCTGCCCCAATTCGAGCTGGCAGATCCACTATTTCACAGGAGTTCCAGTATTGATATTCTGATTGGTGGTGACTTCCTTCCTTCCATCATGCGGTCCGGCGTGAAGCATGATATTTGTGGTTCCTTGATGGGCCAAAATACCATCTTTGGATGGATTTTGACTGGCCCCATTCCGATCCAATCTCCATCTCCATATTCCAGAATTATTTCCAACTTTTGTGAAATCTCTTTGGACAAAGAGATTTCGAGATTTTGGGAGGTGGAGAATCTTCCAAGGAAGAACTTTGTGTCAGCAGCTGATAGATTTTGTGAGGAATTGTTCGTTTCAACTACTAAGAGGGATGAAGATGGAAGGTACGTTGTTCATCTTCCGTTCAAAAGAGATTTTCCCAAGAGTATATCTCTAGGTAATTCACGGACAAGTGCTATGGCCCAATTTTTGAGAAATGAAGTCCGCCTCCTTCGCAATCTTGCGTTCAAGGATGAGTATGATTCCGTTATCCAAGAGTACGCGAATTTAAGCCACATGTGTCAAGTTGAGACTTCTAGTTCTATGGGAAGTGCGTCTCATTACTACCTGCCGCACCATGCGGTTATAAAACCAGAGAGCACTACCACCAAAGTTCGGGTGGTTTTCAATGCTTCTTCACCTTCCTCTAATGGCGTGAGTCTTAATGACACTTTGCATACAGGTCCTGTGTTGCAGAGTGATCTGACTGTGTTGATTCTCAAGTGGCGATTCTTTCGGTATGTGTTCAATGCCGACATTCAAAAGATGTACCGGCAGATTAGAGTTCATCCCAATCACACACCGTTCCAAAGAGTTCTATTTCGAAGAGATCCAAGTGACGACGTTCAAGATTTCGAGTTGAAGACTGTCACTTTCGGTGTGAATTGTGCTCCATACTTAGCTATTCGCACTCTTTTCCAACTTGCTGATGACGTTCAATCCAGTCATCCTATTGCCAGTGAAATACTTCGCAGTTCTATGTACGTGGATGATGCCCTAGTGGGTGCACATTCGCTGCAGAAGGCAATGCAGTCTAAGGAGCAGTTGATATCCGCTTTGGCTTCGGCCGGCTTCCTCCTGAGAAAATGGACAGCAAATTCAAAGGATATTCTAGCAGGTCTTCCTTCCGATCATTTGCTGTGTGAAGATTTTTTGGACTTCGACGACAGTAGCACAGCAAAAATGCTAGGAATTCGTTGGAATGCTCGATCCGATTCGTTCTATTTCACTACCAAGCCATTCCCAGATTCATCCAGAGATACTAAAAGAGAACTCCTTTCCCAGATTTCAAAGCTTTTCGATCCTGCTGGTTGGCTATCGCCATGTATTGTGGTAGCAAAGATTCTTATGCAGAGGATATGGTCAGAGGGTACGGGCTGGGACGAGGTCGTTACCCCTGGCACACTTGCAAAGTGGAAAGAGTTTCAGACGTGTTATTCGGCTATAAATGAAGTTCGAATTCCGAGGTGGCTTCATTATGTTCCTTCCGCCGATATTCAATTCCATGGCTTCTGTGATGCTTCAGAAAGGGCATACGCAGCAGCTTTGTATGTGCGAATAGCTACAACTACTTCGGTCTCCACACATTTGGTCTATTCAAAGACAAGAGTGGCTCCTGTTAAGACATTGTCCATTCCGAGGTTAGAGCTTTGTGGGGCTGTTCTATTGGCAGAGATGTTAGATACATTACTTCCGACACTTAACATTCCCAAGTATTCTCTTTTCTGTTGGACAGACTCCACTATTGTCCTTTCCTGGCTTTCGAAACCTCCGTGTTGTTGGGCAACATTTGTTGCAAACCGAATTTCAAGTATAGTTCAAGTGGTTGACCCCTCCAAGTTCGGTCATGTTCCTTCAGAGACGAATCCTGCCGACCTCGCTAGCCGAGGTCTCCTGCCTCAGGATATCGTCGCAAATGAGTTGTGGTGGTCGGGACCTGAGTGGCTCCGCGACTCCCCTGAGTGTTGGCCTAATTCTGTTCAATCCACTATTCCCGAGATAGATTTGGAGCGTAAAGCCATAAAGGTTCATCATACTTACTTTCAGAACTACCAGGACGTTCTTGAACGTTTTTCTTCCTATCCACGAGCGCTACGTGTACTGGCTTATGTGTATCGATTCTTCTATCGTACTCATCCAAGATTTCGTTCCAGCTTTTCAAAGCAGTCCACTTTGATCACAAGTTCTGAGCTTGTACTGGTTAGAGATGGATTGATTCGAGTGTGTCAAAAAGCGTGTTTTCCAAATGAGTACAAGTGTTTGTCGTCACAAGAGCAAATTTCGAAATCAAGTTCTATTCTGAACTTAAACCCGTTCCTGGACGCTGAGGGGCTAATTCGTTCATGTGGCCGGCTGGAATCGTCAGTCGGCCTTCCGTACAATGAGAGACACCCGATAATAATGCCCTACGGTTGTCAATATTCCAGGCTGCTCGTGAAGTTCATCCACCAACTTACTATCCACGGTGGGAATCAGCTTGTACTTCGTATGGTCAGATCACAGTACTGGATCCCGAAGGTCAAGAATTTAATCAAAACGACCATCAATAAGTGCAAGCCTTGCATTCTCTACAAGAGGCGTTGTCAGCAGCAGCTCATGGCGGCTTTGCCGCCAGAGCGCACCGAGTTCACTCGTCCATTCACTCGAACGGGTTTGGATTTCGCGGGTCCTTTCGACATAAAGAGTTACAGTGGGCGGGCCTGTCGTATTACGAAAGGCTACGTCTGCGTTTTCGTGTGCTTCTCCACAAAGGCGATACACTTAGAGGCGACGTCCGATTTGTCCACTCCCACGTTCTTAGCGGCTTTCCATCGTTTTGTTTCTCGGCGGGGTTGTCCGTTGCATCTATATTCCGATAACGGTACAACTTTCGTCGGAGCTTCCAGGATCTTAGAGAGAGAATTTATTCATGCTGCTCGTGCTGGAACTGAGTCGAACTATGCGCACCAGTCTTTGAGTTGGCATTTCATCCCGCCTGGAGCTCCTCATATGGGAGGACTCTGGGAAGCGGGAGTAAAGAGTTTTAAGTCCCATTTTCGAAAATTTGCTGGTTCCTTCAAATTTACATTTGAAGAGTTCTCGACAATCCTGTCGAGAATTGAAGCATGCCTCAATTCGCGCCCGTTGTCTCCTATATCCAGTGATCCTAACGATTTCGCTGCCTTAACTCCAGGTCATTTCTTGATTGGTACTCCCATTCTTGCTCCGATCGATCCACGCATTGAGGAGAGTCCTGTATCGATTTTGAACCGATGGCAGAGACTTAAGGCTATTCATCAGAGTTTTTGCGTTCGATGGAAGAACGAATATTTACGAGAACTACAAAAGCGAGTTAAATGGCAAAGTTCAGAAAAGAATATAGAAGAGAACACACTAGTCGTTATTCAAGATGACAACCTTCCACCAAATGTTTGGCGTCTAGGCAGAGTTTGCAAGACGTATTTCGGCACTGATCGCAGAGTTCGGGTTGCTGACGTGGTGACTCAGAAGGGCACCATTACGCGACCCATTACCAAGCTTGTCGTCATTTCCTCTCCGAATTAAACACAGATTTTCTATTCTTTCCCATCACTTCCCTATTGTTTGTTTTGCCACCATAGATTATCATGCCCAAGTATACCAAAGAGACACAAAGGAAGTCATCCGCGGTTCCCTACAAGAAGGAAAAATACGATTGCCGTATCTGTCACCGGTCTCATGCCCTACGATCTTGCCAAAGGTTTTTGGAAATGAAAATGGCAGATCGTTTGGAAGCAGTTCGAAGGCATAGTTACTGCTTCAACTGTCTGGCTCATGACCACTTGGTGGTATCCTGCTCTAGCAGTCACCGGTGTCACCACTGCAAAAAGAGCCATCATACCCTCCTCCACGTCGATCCGAAACTACGGGATGCCCTTCTTAAGAGCGATCGGAAGCAATCGCGTCCCAACACTCCTGAGCGGAAGTCAAAGGATTCGTGCCCACCGAGGGATTTTTCGCCATCACCGTCTTCTAAGCAGAGGACATCTCTTTCGGCTATTCTTCGACAGAACAGTATTGTGTTGCTTCCTACGGTGCTCGTTAAGGTAAAAGGCAAGTCTGAACGATCCACAGCCCGGTGCCTTCTCGACTCGGGGTCTCCGGTGAGCAGGATCTCCAAGAGATTGGTAGATTCGTTGGCGCTCACGACATTGAGCCTGAAAGAGGAGACCATATGCCCACTTCGCCTGACCTCCAGATTCGACGAAACGGTAACCATTGAAGGCACATTTCGTGTGAGTACCCGCATTTCAACGGTGACGCCAGCTGAATCGCTTCCGGAATCATTTAAAAGACATTTCCCCCACTTATTCTTTGCGGATTCGAAATTTTTCAAATCGGCCCCGGTGGATATTGTAATTGGTGTCGATCTTTATCCCAGGGTCATCGCAGAGGGTGTATACGCCCAGAATGGTTTGCCTACGGCACAAAGTACTATTTTTGGTTGGGTGATCTATGGTGTCTGTTCGCACTGAGCGCACTACAGCGTTCTCATTATTCTTCGGTATCAATGAATTTAATCCAAACTGAATAAAAGAGTTATGAAATGCACTGTTGATTTTTACTTTACTAGCGAAGCACAAGCTCTATCTTTTAAACAGGTCCATTGAGCGGTTTGATTCATAGAAGGATGTCCACTACTGACAAGCTTGCCTTTTCCATGTACCAGCTGGATCCTGATGAGGGAGTGATCCTTTGGCTATTCTACGGAGCTATACAACTATTATGTCAACATTTCCTTTCCTTACTAGAGTAATTAAATTCATAACTAGAGTAATTAGATTCATAACGTCCGTTTTCATAGAATTTTCAATTATATTCCGTGCGAGTAATTGTAAGCTGGTGCGAGTACACACAGTTGCATTTTTCCTTTTTTTTTATTGCAGGTGTACTGCAAGGGGGCCGGTAATGTTAATGCCAAACCTTGTTCCTACCTGGTCCCCCTAATCTACTTTCTAAGTTTCGCAGCTATTTGCATTTGCATACACCCACATACCTCATACTTTATATGTGTGTGTGTGTGTGTCTCTCTTTGTACTAAAGATGTCTCGCTTTCAGCAGCCTTGTGTACTCCGTCGGCCTTTTCCTTTTCTTTTTCCTATTTCAAACTTACTTATTATCTGGGCTTCAACCACTGCTGTTCTTCCTGGTAAGAGTTTCGTTCAATCTCCAATTCAGAGCTTTCTTTTCCATCCAATAAAGAGATAATTGTAAATTCCCAATTTCTAACCCACCTGTGTTTTCATTTTTTCCTATTCTCCCCAAACTCACCTTGCGAGGAAAATATTTCTACTCCGAGAAATATTTTCCACGACTCCAGTGATTAAACCATCCACTTTCCTCCAGAGCTAACCCCCAACATTTTCAATATTTGTAAATATATTGTTATTAGTCTGTAGTCTGTAGTAAAAAAAAAAAATTTCCCTATGGTTTGCAGCCGGACAATATCCGATTGGATGAATTATTAAAGACCGAATAAATTCAGCGCAAATGGTGTGATTGAACGGGAGTCACGCCGCAAACAGTGTAGACTGCAAATATGCTTACATTGGAAACTTACTCTTATGACATCACATTGAAAACTACTCGGCACAACAAGCCGATTACTGGCTTGGGAGTATATCCATATTGGCATTGAGCGGATTAATATCCGAACCCTCTTTTAAACCTATCCTCACCTACTCTTATGGCAACCGACGGTTGTTTAGGGTAGAAGTTGGGCAAGTGTGTTTTGTTGTAATAGTTGGATGTCTTCACTTGGTAGAAAAATATGAGGTGAAGAGATTTTCTTTCTTGCTGTGCTACAAATAAAAATACTCTTAAGAGCATAGAAGACATACCTTTTTTAAAAACTCCTACAATCAAAATCGCGATCTAGGAAATTAGTTAAATGCTTCTCGTAACACAAACCAAAAAAAAACACATATTCTGCCTAACTTAAAAAAAGTTTTTTGGTATTCCAAAGGGTGATTTTGTAGCTATTATCCTTTTGGCAACACTGGTTCAAACAGCTCACGCACGTGTTTTGTTCACTGTCAAACATCTTCAGTTTGGTCTATGATTTAACCATGAATCGCCCTACAAACGAACAACGCTTCTTCGATTCAACGGCGAAGCTCAATTTTGGCACAATGGCTACGTAAATAAGCAAATGCAAATTTTGCCCATGAACATTCCACTAAGGAAGAGGGGCAAACTTCTCACATACCAATGAGTGCAGTCCGATTCAAGTTTAAGCTCAATGATAAGGGGCCTCCTTTTTATAGCCGAGTCCGAACGGCGTGCCGCAGTGCGACACCTCTTTGAAGAGAAGTTTTACATAGCATATTATCTCACAAATGTTGTCATTAGGAGGGGAAAACCACCGCTGAAAATTTTTTCTGATGGTCTCGAACCCAGGCGTTCAACTTCATAGGCGGACATGCTAACCTCTGCGCTACGGTGGCCTCCCGTAAATATGCAGAATCGTCGATTTTAGGGTAAAGATCAGCTAGAAGCATTGCAAGATCTACCGATGCATCCAGAAAAAGTCACAGTTTGGTGCAGTTTATGGGCTGGTGGCATCATTAGATTGTTGTTCTTAGAAGATGATGCGAATCGTAACTCAACTGTGAATGGTGAGCGCTATCGTGAGTTGGTATCCAACATTTTTCTTGACAAAAATGCAAGACTTGCATGACATGTGGTTTTAACAAAACGGTGCCATATGCCACAGAGCACGAGTAACAATGGACTCATTGAGAGACGAGTTTGGTGAACATTTTATTTCACGTTTGGGATTTAACGCCTTTAGACTTTTTTTTGTGGGGCTATGTTAAAGCTCATGTCTGTACAGACAAACCCGCTTCAATTGACGCATTGGAAGAGAACATTGAATAATTTATTCGTGAGATACCGGCCGAAATGTTGGAAAGAGTCACGGTCAACATTTGCATGAAATAATCTTCAAACATTAAATTATATGGATGGTACTATTGATTCAAATAAAGATTTCATGCATTTTTCTGAGTTATGATTTTTTTGGTGAAAAATTTTCCTATAGCTCTTAAAATCACCCTTTATTAGTAATAATAACTATTGTATGAATATTATCCAAGCAAAAAGAGGGGGTAAAGATATGACGAATTTAGATATATTGGGTTGCCCAAAAAGTAATTGCGGATTTTTCATATAGTCGGCGTTGACAAATTTTTTTACAGCTTGTGACTCTGTAATTGCATTCTTTCTTCTGTCAGTTATCAGCTGTTACTTTTAGCTTGCTTTAGAAAAAAAGTGTAAAAAAAGTATATTTGATTAAAGTTAATTCTAAGTTTTATTAAAAATGTATCTACTTTCTTTTAAAAAATCCGCAATTACTTTTTGGGCAACCCAATATATTCGAAAATTCCTGAATTGGCATTTTATGTATTCCCCGACATGGCTTAACTCTTATATACCAAATAGTTGAGTCAATTTACAGGGATATTCTGTGTTTCGATCGGACAGCGAATACCGTAATGGTGGTGTTGCAAATTTTTCCAAAATTATATTGAATGCCAAATTTTGAATGGAATCTAGCACAGGTGATGAGATTCAAACAGATGTTGAACTCAAGCCCGACACTGGGAAAATGTTAATTGGTTGCATTTATTGGTCAAATAATAATATTGACCTTGACATAATCTTTTGGAGAATATATCATTGGGTAATGATGAGGTGATGATTCATTTCAAATATTCTATTTAATCCTACGTTGGTAAGCAATATGATGTCCCTCGGTTTATACACCACCAACGATACGAACGCAACACTCTTCGAGTGTTACCACCCCAAATTGATTTATTTTTCATCAATAATACTATTATATTATATTATAATATTATATTATATTATACAACTAATGTTGATTTCGATTTTGAAAAAAAATGTTACACTAATATCGCACTTATACAGGACATACATAGTGTTACACTTTTGGTATTTTCAATCGAACATATGTTCATATGTAGCCATTTCAACCAAATAATACGGTAAAATTCGCATCCTTGTCTTCGGATGAAGAATGCATCTAATATGACGTTAGCTAAATACAACGCGTTCATATTTTTCCATTTCTAATATATTTATTTTTCATATTTTGCCGCTTTTTTCCAAACTTTCAACAAATGTTGTCTTCTTCTTTGTTCAAACAAAATTTGCTTGATTGATAGCCGCTGATTTAAAGTTCGACATTCTCCACCGTAGACGGTGAAAGAAATGCAACATTTTGCCACTCTCGGTAGGCAACGCCATTACAAACACACACTACACCTACTGGTTGGGTTAAATTTTTTTGGACAAACGAACACAAAATTTCGATTTCCGGGCTTTTTTGCACAATCGAAATCACCATAAGCCTCGACGCTATGTTTCTCTAAACGTGACTCAATATTCCTGTCTTATGACTTTAGTTTGCGTACGGTTGATCAGACCTTTTCTTTTCGTGACTACAATATTTTGGAGGAGAAATACCATGAAATTGATTGGAATGGAATGTTTGGTTGAATTTATGTTGTCTTGAATTTCTTCAGGAAAATATCCTTATTTTATACAACACAACAGTTCATATTAGGAGTAAGCGTCAGACTTCAACTTTAAGCCTTGATTTAATTCGGCCATTAGAACATCAATTAGTGGCAAAGATAGAGCATATTCGAGATGGAAGAGCTACAAAACTCGGACCGACATACTTGTGGAGTCTTATTTGTCTAACCGTTCTAAATCGATTTATTCTGGAGACATGAAATCTGAACCATTGTCAGTACCTAAGGTAGGACACAGGCATCTATCATAGACCCGCTACTTCTCTTCATGTATGCGAATGATCTTCCTCATCAAATGGTCCATAGCCGGGTACTCATATATGCTGATGACGTGCAAATTTACCTAAGCTTTTGAGTGAAGGACGCTGACCGGAGCATCCGTAGACTTCAATGTGTATGTAGATGGACAAGAGCAAATGGTTTACTGATTAATCCTCATAAATAAAATGTGTGGTTATTCATACGAATAAAACGTTGTAGTTGCCTAATACTAAAATTTTTGTTAATCTGGAGAAAATTGCCTTAAAATTTGGTCGTGGTATTTTACAACTCATTAAGTTGGACAGATCACGTAAGTGCAGTGGTTGGGTAAACTTATGCAAAATTACGTGAATTGAAGCTTACTCACTCGTTTACTCTACCCAGTATTCAAGTCCTTTTGGCTAAGCCTTTCTTGGTTCAGGGCTATTATATGGTTGTGAGCTGTTTGTCAATTGTGATATGTTGAGCCGCAGGAAACTAAACGTGGCATTTAATGGTTTTATTAGCTAATATATACTTGGTATGAGAAGAACGTAACGTGTTTAGAAATTGTAAAATTCCCTTTAGAGAATAAGTTTTAACTTGCTAATGAATATGAGATGCTTAGTATTTACGCACAAGATTATTTACAAACAGGAACTTTAAACTCTTTTTGATCGACTCGAATTTATTAGATTTAGAAGGAGAAGAAGAATTATACCCTTGAGATGCTAAAGCCTAGTGCCGGAATGGCAATTTTTTGTCAGTACAATACGTTTTGGAACTCTCTTCCTTATGAATTACAAAGTATCAGCAACGTACTAATATTCAAAAGTTAATTTATAAACTTTTTTCAGGACATGGATACGGCTTAAAATTTTTATCATGTTATACATTTTTATTGAATATTTATCTCTTTGATTCTGTTACATTTTTGATTAAAAATCTGTCATTCAAATTAAATTAATTCATCTTTGGTATTTCTGGAATCATTTATCTTGTTGTATAGGAAAAATCAAATAATAAATAAATAAATTCATTGAACAAGTTGCCATTGACCACTGGAGCATAGTATTGCAACAGAAACATGATAACTCCACATCTAGAGACAACATAAAGGGTGCAATTCCAATATCCTGGTGAAACAAATAGTTTCGCTAACTCCAAAAGCTTAAAGCTAACAGATTTCGATCCCGGACTACTATTCGTCGGAAGAGGTGATGCTATAATTTCTCTCTCCCTTATCTTCACAATAGTAATGAATATATGAACGATGTTTTTCAATGACTAATCTATTAAATGCCACAAGACGGGTGTGCACAGAAAAAAAAATTGGTCGAAAATTTAAGAGTTTTCCTTATTCGTAGTATTTTAGCAATGTTAACGACCCAAGGATCAAAACTTTAAAATAAAGATGCTATCTTTATATTGAAGTTCCCTATATACTAATGGACACGACCATTCTTTTGACATAATTTTCCAACTGATGTTTTAAAAAAAATGTATCAATCCTCTATGAGCCTCCTTTTAATCAATCCCCTATGAGCCTCCACAATTTTCTGTAAACAAAGTTACAGTTTGTTTTCAAGTTTTTTGCCTGTTAAGGCGAAGATCATT
Source organism: Stomoxys calcitrans (assembly GCF_963082655.1). NCBI lineage: Eukaryota > Metazoa > Arthropoda > Insecta > Diptera > Muscidae > Stomoxys > Stomoxys calcitrans. Next base: position 100,811,164 of record NC_081554.1, read on the forward strand.
TAAATTCACTATTTTCGTTTGTTTTCGAGCGAGCCAGAGCTCGCAACACACACCAACCACTATGGGACGAGTTTCGTCTTTGGCTAGAAGATTTTTTAACCATATTAGGTGTGATGGCTTCAAGAGCCGTACGTTCAGCTGATCTGGTCTCGAAAGAAAAACAAACGAAAATTGTGAAATGTGCTGATCTTCGCTCTGAAATTACCCTAGTTTACTATTATAGACAACTTATTATTCTGAGTGTGCGATATAACTCAAGAACTGAAGCCTCAATGTCAGGTATAGGTTACAACAATTTACATTTCGATATATTACAATTTGTTTGGATGTTCTTACCTCTGGGTTCCGTTTTAATCGCAGGTATATTTAGTGGATTCCAACACGCCATGTTTCCTTGTCCTATAAAAAATGGAGGGAATTAGCAAAATACTGAAAACAAATGATCGCATACATAAAATTGGACTTTTTAAATTGAAAGCGAAATCCAAACTGATTAGTAATTCATAACTTCGAGAAATCCATTGCAATATAAAGCTCAACCCCCTAATTTTGTTAGGTTAGGTTAAGAAGTGGGTGCGGATATTATTCCGCCCTATGCCACTGTGGACATACACGTAAGCCATTAATCGGCTTGTAGTGCACTCTAAATACTAAAATGTAACCTCGAAAAAGATAATCTAAGTTATATATATCCTGAACTACTTTAGGTTAGGTTAGGTTTAAGTGGCAGTCTGCCATCAGACTCACTTAGACGTTTTCGTCTATTGTGAACAGAAGAAGGAAGATGCTTTTTAGTTCTTACCGTTGAACCATCCAGATCACTTTAAAAAGCCCAATAACTTGTGAATGTCCAAATCCGCTAAATCAGACAGGTTCTCAAAGAAATGAGAACCTAAAGTGGAACTCCTTCCAACTGCTAGTGCGAGACATACACACAGAAGCTGTTCTATAGTCTCTTCTTCTTCGATGTCCCTACAGCTTCTGAAAAAGTCGTTGCTGGCAACCTTCAGTGTGTCAGCATGTTTTCCAACTAGACAATGGCCTGTCATGACGGAAACAATGACTGAGACGTCTGTTCTAGTCATCTCTTTGTGACCATCTATCATTCGTTGCCCTTCGGGCCTGGTCCTGAAAACTATGTTTTCATAGTTTTCCAGATTCTAGTATCCCTGGAATGTGTAGGGTAGCTCGTCCGCTTTACAGTTCACTGGGATATCTCTGTGGCCCGGCACCCAGAACAGCTGAATGTTGAACGCTAAGAGATCTGCGACAGTCGAGGGCGGTTTTTGTGTTCAGAAATACGTTCTCCAGGGATTTAATGGCTGCCTGGCTATCTGAGAAGACATTTATGCCAATAGTCGTAATGACATTATATCTTAGCCATTCCACCACTTCCTTAATTGCAAGAATCTCCGCTTGATAAACACTGCAGTGACCCGTTCTAGATCTTTAGAGAACACCTCACAGCCCACCAGGTCGTTTAGTTTGGAACCATCCGTATAGAAGTCTATATAACTTCTGTTACCAGGGAATAGTGTTATAGTAATTTTTATCAAAAAGCGGCTCAGGCAATGTGTAATCCACACTGCCTGGAACATCGGATATTGTATCAAGGATAAAACAGTGTCCGTAGCCGCCACATGACCAATGAGAAGCTCCCTTAACCTCACGGCAGTGGTCGCTGCAATTTGTCTAGAAACAATGTCCAGGTGCATAAAATGTAGCATTAAATTCAGTGCATCAGATGGTTTCAGGCGATCATTTTTTTCATCAGATTTTTGTACTTAAAAAAGCAGATTTTGTTCGCTGATTTATCTGACCGAAATATTTGCTTATACTGCAGTCCTATGTTTTCTATAGCAGAAGTAATGTCTGCTTTCTCATTTCCAGCAGACAAAAACTGCTGTTGTAGGAAACATGTTTGCTATATTGAATAACAAATTTGGTTGAGTATAGGCAAAACAAAAAATGCATGTGCCATGGCCGAATGAAATTTGCAACCTGTACCTTGTACACAAATGCACGAGGACAGACAAATGGACATTACGAATCAGAGTGTACGTTTGTAATCAAGGTACAGGTCACATTTGTTATCCAATCATCACGACCCATATCGTTTTTCAGCATAGGGACAAGCGCTATGAATTTGGATGAAATTCGGTGCAGAATTAGATATAGTTTCCATATATGTATATCGCTCGATTTCCAATTAAATGGTCGTAGTTGCCCTAATTTTTAACCGATTTGCAAGAAATTTGGTAGTCTTTAATTCATCTGAATACTTCTATTAAATCTCATTCAAATCGGTTCAGATTTGAATACAGCTCCATACTTGCAAGAACATCAGAAAAAATATCGGCGGTGGTTATCCCCTCCTAATGCTGTCGACATTTGTGAAGTACAACGTCATGTAAAAACTTCTCTGCAATGAGGTGTCGCACTGCGGCACGCCGCACTGTGTGTTCTCTTTGTGTATTCGTTGGACAAAAATCGTTAGAGTTTACATATAGCTCTAAAATTTTGCACAGAGGTATATTTAAGTGTAATATAGAAAAAAGTGGAGTATGGTACAAATCGGTCTATAACCTGATGTAACTCCAAAATAAACCGATCTCCCGATTTTACTTCTTGAGCCTCCAGAGTTCGCAATTATTACCCGATTTGTCTGAAATTGTTCATGATAACACCTGATAAAAGTCTCAACAACTACCACAAGTATAGTCCAAATAGGTCTATAAGCTGCTGTAGCTCCGATTGAACCAATATCTTGATTTGAGTTCTTATGCCAATAGAAGGAGTTTACTTTAACTTACGACTTTGTCCCTGATTTGTACTTTCCATTTTACTGATTTCCGGTGTTTATGTAATTTATGTTTATGACTATAGTAGAATTTTAAGGGGATTTAACCCTAAGGGGGATTTAACCCTATTTCCAATTTTTTAAAAATAATCCAATGTTATTTTTTTAATCTCCTTATTTGAAGAGTTTTTTAAACGATTAGTAAAAAATATTAATATCAATTTTCATTTTCGATTTTTGCATTTTTGCCCACCGGGGCAACACTATGTGCCGGACTCAGCTATAAGAAGGAGGATCCTCAATACCTTTGAGATTAAACTTGAGTCGGACAGCAATAAGTGATATCTGAGAACATCCGTTAAAGGTAGTGAGCTAAAATGTGCCACGAGTTCACCTGTAGAACGATAAAAAGATGCGTTGGGATGTCGGGTTAGTAGCTCATCACCCGGAAAACTTCAAGAAATTACTATGAAAAAATGAAGAAGATTGATAAACGATTCCCCCTATATTGACGACCCCCGCAAACGTTTTAAGGACCATGATTTGCGTATCTGCACCTTGAATGGCCACACTCTTTATAGAGAGGGTGCAGTATACGAACTAGCTATGATACATATAGTGTGACAAAGATACGAAAAGAACACTTTTCCCAGTTGCTGGTATCCGATGATGTTGGTCGTGAGTATTCCGCAGAACCAAACCCTGACGATGGTGTTGAATGTGTACCACCTAGTCAAAACGAGATCCACGTAGCAGTAAACCTGCTGAAAAACAAAAAGCCAGCAGGAGCCGATGGGTTGCTAGCTCAATTATTTAAGACCCGAGCGACACATAGGCATAAGCATCAGCTCGTCTGCGCAATTTGGTTAGAAGTACCCATACTCGATGACTGAAACCTCAGCATACTATGTCCCGTACACAAGAAAGGGAACAAGATGATATGGGCCAACTACAAGATACTATCGAGCGAACTGTGTGAAAGATTTAAGTCTAACGAAATATTTTGGTTCCTATTAGGGTGGCTTTAGATCTGGTAAATTCACCCTAGACCAAATATTTACTCGTCGCCAAATCCTGGAAAAAACCCGAGAAGGCAAATCATTACCTACCAAATTTTCGTTGACTACAAAGCCGCCTTCGACAGCCATATACGTTCAAAGTTATGTCAAGTATCCCTGCAAAACAGATAGGACTTTGCAGGATGATGCTTGCTGATACACGCTCCTCAATTAAAATAAGAAAGAACCACTCTGAACGGTTCAATATCAAACGGGGTTTCAGACAAGGAGACAATATATTCTTTGATCTCTTTAATATCCTGCTACAGAAGATTATACGAGATTCACGTGTGAATAGGCATGGCATACTACTCATATGAGAAAATATGATTCTCGCCTGTGCCGACGGCATCGATATTATAGGTCGGTGATCAGAAGAAGCAATTGCAACCTTTGAAAGTATCGAAAGAGAACCAACGGAAATGGGTTTGGCAGTAAATGGTGATAAGACAAAATGGATGATATCAACTCCCACAAACCTCTGTAAGCCTGGTCCATTCTTAGATGTTGTGCGGTCCATGGAACTCACTGTAACGGCAAAAATGGGTAGTAAAAGCTTATTTCTTGGCTCAACCCCTGAAACTGGTAGATCGCTTCTTCCAAACGCGGCACGGTTGTTCATTGAAATCGTGAAAAATTAAAATTTTTATAAACTCAAGTTTTCTTATCAGGAAATTGTGCTGTATCAAGACATAGGGCATCAAGCTGTAGAGTGATTTCCACAAACAGATGGACATACATGTATAGATCGTCTATGAATATAACGACGATCTAGTTTATATACATTGTAGGATTGAAAATGTATAAATGGATGTTTTGCAAATGGAATGGCAAAATGGGCAACTTTTCGGTGGCGGGTATAAAAACATATACCGCATTCCTGACTTGTAGAACATTTGGTGGGTTTTGGTCGGATTTGGTAGGATTTTTCTTAAATTTGGTAGGAAATAATTTTCTTGAGTGGCAACAATGTCCACAATATTTTCTATGGTTTTGAGTAAAAAGTTCGTAAGGCCTAAAGGTCTGTAGGCCTTTGGCGTCGCATAACTTGCCTTGTCGGGCTTGATTTGCAATCGGTTTGTTATTGTTACTTCAATTACATTGGTATCTGATGCTGATACCAATTTTGGTGTGATAATATATCTCTGCTCAAGAATGTTCCATTCGAATGTATTCTTTGAGTTAGAATTGAAAAATCTTCTTCTAACTACACGATCTAAAACTCAGAAGATATAAGAAGGAGGATCCTCATTACCTTTGAGATTAAAGAAGGTAAAGAAGTCTCTTGCGGCGGGTCATATGATGATGTCAACGGAGTTATGTATGGAACATATTAAGCAAGGCGCTGTTCCTCCTTCATGTCCCTCCCATATAAGTGGCAAAGTCTACCAGGGTCCCTCTGCCTTTGTTAGAACTTTCTTTCTTCATTATGCAATATCAACAAATTTTCTAAATTTTTTGACAAATACTTGATGCTGCAAATCATTTGAATGAAAATCGGATTTTACTAATATACATACATATGTATATGTTCAGCGGTGGTTATCCCCTCCTTATGCTGGCGACGTATTGATACATTATAAATAAATAGCATCTCTTACCAAATTTGGTAATAACCGGACCTAAATTGTAGCTACTGCAGGCATAAAAGTGAATATCGGACTAAAAATATGCATGGGAGCTATAACTACATCTGAACCGATTTTAATGATATTTGGCAGAACTATTGAGAGAGATCAAACAGTACTTCTTTTCACAAATTTGGAAAAGTTCGGACTAAAAATGAGGCTACCACAACAAAAAAAAAGCACAATCGGATGAAAGATATATAAGGAAGCTTTATCTCAATCTGAACCGATTTTTATGTAATTTGGCAGACGTACGAGTAATTAGACATCAAATATCTTTTACCAAATTGGATAATGCTCGGACTAAAAAATGTGGCTACCACAACCATAAAAGCATATATCGGATGAAAGATATATATGTATATTTGACCGGGTCGATTTTTTTAAAATCATATAGCAAAAACATAAACAACATACAATTCTAAAAAGTTTATCCGTAGAAACCAAGTAAATTTCTTTTCAAAATTTTTCTTCAAATTTTTTTTTCGTTTTCTTGCGATATTCGATATTCTTGTGATCAAGGTACAGGTCGCATTTGTTGTTCGATTATCGTAAAATTTTGCACAAGTCACTTTTTAGTCCAAGGACGAACGCAATTGGTTTTGCGCAAAATCGGTTCAAACTTAGATATAGCTCCTATATAAATATTCCTTTCGATATGGGCTTTTAAGGCTGTAGTAGCCACAATTTTGAATCGATCTTTACAAAATTTGCACAAGGTGTTCTGTTTAATGTTCCAACATGTGCGCATAGTTTTATCAAAATCAGTTTAGTTTAAGATATAGTATCCGTATATATCTTCCATCCGATATGGATGAAGGCTCTAGGTGGTCTGAGCGGTTCTTGGCAGGGCCTTAAAATTTAGTAACCTCCGTATTCCGAAAATTTGTTTGGGCTGCCAAATCTTCATTTGTTGTGCTATTTCCTAAACTTTTTTGCTGGACAGTGCTCAAAAATCCTTACAAAAAAATCTGCTTGTCTACTGGTTTTGGGGATATTCTACATTTAATTTTTGAAAAAAATATAAGTCAATATAAACGGTTGCTACATAAACTTCAAAATAGGTATTTTTTTATTAAAAAATTGTAATTACCCATTGAGTAAACGCAAAGCCCAAATGACCCCTTTGGGCTTATGATTTTTTTAATCCATATGTCTTCGCATCAGAACATTTTTTGGAGCAAGAAATATTTGTAGCCTTTAGAAAATTTACTAAAATCTTCTTATTTGGAAACTATCTTTTAGGTATTACTGTGAAAAATTTCCGGTAATATTTGTTTTGGGATTTTTAAGGACACATTTATCTGCAAAACTCAAAATTATTGAGATATCTCTATTCGTTTTTTCTTAAAATTTTTATAATTTGAATTTTCGTTTTCAAAAATTCGCCTTTTCTCCCCTATTGGCACAGGAAAAGTGACCCAAAAATAAATACTGCCCCTAATTATATTACACTTACATTTGGATTAAAGAAATCATATGCCCATATGGGGGATCTGGACTTTCAAATTTTTAATGAAAAATTACTAGTTTTTGATTCTATCCCACTCTGAGTTGATTCTCTTAGAAATTTATTAGCTTTGCAGGCTTTGACCGTAAATTTGCTCACAGTGAAATATTTTTTACGAAATGTTAACTATTTACTTTTGATTTTCTTCCAAGAAAATCTTTTTAAAGTGAAAAGATTTTCCGAATAATAATTTCTTTAAGTGTTAAATACGAAAAACGATTCCATGTTTACAAAAAATTCAAAATTTCCTAAGTAGTGAAATGTGTTAAAATAGAAAAGATTTCTATTAAACCCTATTAGTCAGCAGAATTTTTGCTACGAGAGCAAGTTTTATATAACACTTACGTTTGCCGCTACACTCAAAGAAATTTGTTAGTAGCAACAACAAAAAGTCAGCTAAAAAAGGGAAAGCAGCAATTTGTTGCTAAAACGGCATTGTCTTTTGTTTTAAACGATAAACAGTTTAAAAAAGCCCAAAAATGCCAACAAAACTTATATTCCATCTATCTTTCAATTTTACAATTTCAAATAACACCAGACAAAATAACTACTAATTTTATATTGATGCTTTTAAGCAAAAAAGTTTTTTTATGTATATATTGAGTTGCCCAAAAAGTAATTGCGGATTTTTTAAAAGAAAGTAAATGCATTTTTAATAAAACTTAGAATGAACTTTAATCAAATATACTTTTTTTACACTTTTTTTCTAAAGCAAGCTAGAAGTAGCATCTGATAACTGACAGAAGAAAGAATGCAATTACAGAGTCACAAGCTGTGAAAAAATTTGTCAACGCCGACTATATGAAAAATCCGCAATTACTTTTTGGGCAACCCAATATAACAAATGCCTCAATTGTTGTTTAGAATTTCAATTTTTTTTTTTTTTAAATTCAAAAGTTTAAAATTTTTAATTTAATATCACCAGACAATGTTAGCTGATATCAGCAGACTAATTTCTCTGAGTGTAGAACATCTAAGTTTACATTTATTGAAACTTGAAAGAAAATTAGAAACATAACAAAGAAAACTTATTACTATAATGTATTATCGTTATAACATAGTAAGTTTATTCAGCACCTTGCTTTAGCATAAATGGTTAAATGTATATGGATACAAGACATTTGTACAATCGACGTCCATGCCCGCGAGACTACTACATTTAATAGAAAAATCTTAATTTAGCGTTTGAACTTAAAGCTAAAATAATAATAAAAATTAAAAAAGTAAGTTAAGATGTAGCTACCACGGTGGGTGCCGGCTAGTGCCTTCTCGTAAAAAGCGATAATTCCCGACTCAGGCTCGTTAATATATCCAAAGGGAGTTAAATACTGAGTATTAGACCAATCAATGTTCGCATGACAGTTCATAGCTCCAATCATATGAGAATTCTCATGAAGCCTTAATCTTAACTTTTGAACTTTTTTAAAATAGCACAGATATAGGAAGAAAGCCGCTTTAACTTGGAATTCAAAAAAAGAAATTATTTGAATATCTTCTGTTTATGCGTTTAAAATTCTTTCCTAAGCAAATTCTCAAAAATTTCCGCTCAAAAATCTTAAGCTCCTCCATGACAGTGGGGGATATACTGAACCAAACTGGAAAACCATATAAGATAACAGGCCTAATACAAGTATTGTACAAACATAATTTTGTATTTACTGCAAAGATTTGTTACAAAAAATTTTTTGAAATGATGCGAAAATTCCCTTGGCCTTATTTCGGACCTTTCTTGCGTGTATATTGTATAAAAAGTTTGTTAAACTCTACACCCCAAATATTTAAGTGTATCCTTAAATGGAAATTCAATGGCATTTAAAATAGCTTCAAGGATTTACTCTCGAGTACAACAAAGCGCATGCACTTCTTATGTAAATGGCTTCGCACTTTGAAGTATTTATTCTTATACCCCATTTAACATCAAATAGTTTAAACTTATGGAGGTATTGCGAGATTTGGACAAAAGCTCATTCTGGCGATTCGTTGTGTAAAATAGAGAATCATCCGCTTACAAAATACCAGTTGAATGTTTCGAGTTGTAGGGGAAATCACATATAAAAATTTTATACAAATGTGGTGCTAAAAGAGGTCCCTGCGGAACACCACAATTTACATTTGCAAAAACCGACAGCTGATTGTTGAAATAAAGCTTTTGAAAAGTTGTACAACCTAAGGACTAATCCCAATCCTTATCATTTTAGTCAATACACCATAATTAGAGGCATGATCAAAAGCCTTTTCAACGTAAAAAAAAAAAACAGCAACAGTATATTTTTTTGCTTTCAAATTCAACACAATATCATTAGTGAATTTTGTCATCAACTGTGGAATGCCCTCTTTGGAAACCGAATTGTGAGTTTGGTATATAAAGTAAAGTGACTCTTTCATCCATTTTAGTACGTAAAGTTTACCAAGATTTGACAACAAAGATATAGATCTCAGTTTGGAAATCTCGTCACTATTGGCTTTTTTCTGAATTGGAATTATCTTAGAAGTTTTCCTAGTATCTGGAAAATACCCGTTGGAAATGCAGTTATTAAATATGATTGCTAAATATTCAAATGCTTAAGTTGGAAGTTTACGAATAAGAAAATTAGAAATAGTATCAATACCGGACGATTTCTTATTTTTTATATATGTGGAAATATTAAGAACCTCATCCAAAGTTGTAAGATTTTCCAGTCTGTCTTGATTTTTAGCATTTGAATCAATCGAAAATAAACAACAGTGTTGCGGAACGTTTTCAATGAAGTCATTCACAAAATCATCCCTTACAGACGAGAGACAAACGGAATTATTCTAAATATATAGATAGATATATATATAGAGAAATACGATTTCAAATGAAAAAGAACTTCCGTCTCATTTGTTATTAACGCACTATAAACAGATAATTTATCCAAAGGTAGAAAGTTTTGATTACCAATAATCTTTAAAACGTCCCGATGCGCCCTTGGCCCCGGCTTAATTCCTCTAAGTTTATCTATAAAAATGAAAATCTGCTCAAGTTCAACCTGCCTCTTAATAATAATACTTAGTAATTGGATTTGCTAGATAAAGTGCGATATTCTGGGCTGCACCTGTTACTGGACACGCTATCTATCAGATATCAATTTTTTGTCGCCCAATTCAATTTTCTTAGAATGAAGTTCTGAGACAGAACTGACAACAGAAGTAAACTCTTCAATGTACTGATCAATTTTATTGTTGCTCAAATTTCTACTTGAAGTGGGATAATGATTTAAAATTCGTTGAGTCACATTTTACTTGAAATCATTCCAATTTGTGCTTTCGTAACTTAAAAGTAGGAGGAGGCTGCAAAACAATTTCAACACTGTCTGCTGACTGTTAGTAGTTAATTTTGCTGCTATTACAGCAGTAGTGCTACTATTATAGCAGTAGTTCTGCAATATCAGAACAGCAGTCTTACTGCTGAAAAAAGATTGCTGCTTAATTATGAAGGGGATTTTAGAAGAAACAAATAAGAGCGTGCTAAGTTCGGCCGAGCCATTTGTCGGGTTCTATGAGCGGTATCTCTTTTAGGCAAACAAAGAATATGGAATAAGAACTGTTTTGCTATTGGAGCTATATCAAGTTATAGTCCGATTCGACCCATAAATGAATGCTGAACATTGTAGAAGTCATTGTGTAATATTTCAGTTCATTCGGGGGGCTCATGTAGGGCTCAACCATTTTAGACACGTATATTGAAGGTCATGAGAGAAGCCGTTGTACAAAATTTCAGCCAAATCGGATGAGAATTGAGCCCTCTAGAGGATCAAGATGTCAAGATCCCAGATCGGTTTATATGGCAGCTATATCAAGTTCTATGCCATACTTAGCACAGTTATTGGAAGTCATAACAAAACATCTCAAGCAAAATTTCAGCCAAATCGGATGAGAATTGCGCCCTCTATTGGCTCAAGAAATCGAGATACTCGGTTTATATGACAGCTATACCAGATTATGGACCGATTTAAATCATGCTTAGCACAGTTGTTGGAAGTGATTCCAAAACACTACGTGCAAAAATTCAATAAAATCGGATAAGAATTTTGCCCTCTAGATGCTCAAGAAGTCAAGACCCAAGATCGGTCTATATGGCAGCTATATCAAAACATGGACCGATTTAAACCACACTTAGCGCAGTTGTTGGAAGTAATACCAAAACACTACGTGCAAAATTTCAATAAAATCGGATAAGAATTGCGCCCTCTAGAGGCTCAAGAAATCAAGACCCAAGATCGGTTTACATGGCAGCTATATCAAAACATGGACCGATTTAGCCCATTTACAATACCAACCATACCAACCCATTTACAGTACCAAAGTTAGCGTGCTTTCGACAGACAGACGGACGGACGTACGTACGGACATGGCTAGATCATCTTAAAATGACATGACGATCAAGAATATATTGGGTTGCCCAAAAAGTAATTGCGGATTTTTTAAAAGAAAGTAAATGCATTTTTAATAAATCTTAGAATGAACTTTAATCAAATATACTTTTTTTACACTCTTTTTCTAAAGCAAGCTAAAAGTAACAGCTGATAACTGACAGAAGAAAGAATGCAATTACAGAGTCACAAGCTGTGAATAAATTTGTCAACGCCGACTATATGAAAAATCCGCAATTACTTTTTGGGCAACCCAATATATACTTTATGGGGTCTTAGACGCATATTTCGAAGTCTTACAAACAGAATGACGAAATTAGTATACCCCCATCCTATGATGGAGGGTATAAAAATAAAATACAAATGTTAATGTGTGCCTCAGTGGATGTTTAAAATCACCAATGAATGAATGTATACTTTCCATAATCTTTTTTCTTTAAATTTAGAAACTAAAGGCCATGCCAATCACGTACACAAATTTCGAAAAAAAATTCTTCAAAAATGCTTTACTTAAGCAAACAATAAAAGGCAAGCATAAAAAATTGCATAAACATTTTTTCAGCAGATTTTTGTACTGGAAACGGCATATTTTGTTTGCTGATTTAGCTGACATTTTTGCTGTTTTTAATAACAAATTTGGTTGATTGTACGGCAATAGTTTGATGCAACTTTTATCGAGCATCTCTTGCATCAAAAACGGATTTTTGATCAATTTTATTAAAGATCGAAGGAGAAAAGTGGTCAAAATTTATTTTGGTTTTTAAATATTTTGCAATTATAGTTGCTTATGTATTCAGCTTGTTTGCAAAGAATTTTTCGAAAATAAAAGTAATTTAAAACCAGTTAACCGATACCGATTAACAATAACCTGTCAAAATTATAAAGCAAGTTGAGAGCAAATTTAAATGAGCACAAGAGAAAAAGTTTTATCAGAATACTGAAACATATATAAACTAAGATATACGCAATACATCTCATTATAACCATGTCTTATATATAAAAATCAATTTGTGTTTGTTTATAGGTGTGTTTGTTTGTTTGTGTGTTCTTTGTAGACTCAGAAACGGCTGAACCGATTTTCTTGAAATTTTCAGTGATGAAAATACGGTACTCCATTTTTTGATATCTGATATCAATGAAAGGTATTTAGGATAAGAAAACGTATATGATATCCAGCCAAGTGTTAGGGGGACCACCCCAACCCCCAACCGAGTGTAGAATATGAATCTGATATCCAAATATGGGACCAAGTGTTTGGTGGGCTGCCTCTCACCAAAAACATCCCCCAAAGGAGACAAATTTACGATCATAGCAATATGGGCTCAAATGAAAGGTCTTTGGAAGTGAAGCACAAATTTGATAGCAATATTCGGGAAAAGTGTCTACGGGGCCACTACACCACCCAAATTGTAAGTATTTTCTGACTATTGCAATATCGGGCTCAAATAAGAGGGTTTTTAAAGTGGAACACGAATCCGATATATATTTTCAAGGTCAACTCACTGAGTGGCCGCCCCATCCTCCAAAACAACCTCTCAAACCGGTCATGTTTGCCGACTATGGAAACAGGGGCTCTAATTTAAGGTATTTCGGAATAGACCGACCACTTATCTGATATCAACATTAGGAACCATCTGTCTAGGGGACGTCCCACCACCATAACAACCTCCAAATAGGACGTACTTGCTCACCAAGACAATTTGGGTATTAAAGAGAGTGGAACTAAATATTTATAGTTTTTAGGGCCAATACCCCGAACCGGACATATTTGCTGACTTTTGCAATAGGGAGTTTAAATGAGATTAGAAAATGAATTTTATATCCAATTTTGAGGCCAATGGCAATATGGGGTTTAAATAAATGATATATAGATATATGAGAATAGAGCACTTTGCTGATATATTTTCCGGGCTTAGTGTTTGGGGGACCACCCCAACACACCCCTAAATCAGAGAAAACATGAGAATATTAGGCTAAAAAATACCTGTTCATCATTTTATATTTTATCCATAACAGGCGGTATTGTATTGGCACCATATGGGGTTGCCTCACTATCATATTGAAATAAACAGTTTTTCTATCAGTGTAGGACTTTATGTAAAGTGTGTTTGTTTTTAGAAATTTGATACCATTTTCCCACGAATTAAATGAAAAACAGTTTACTATGTTGTTGAAAAGGGTTAACTTTGATTTATTAGTCGTTACAAAATGTTTTTAAATCCTAGGAACTTTTGTAGAAAAAAATTAGCAATGCGTTTTATAAATTTCGTACAAAATTAGTCTAAAGTTATCGAGTTTAGTTTGTTTTAACAAAACACCATTCAAACAAAAAAAAAAATATTCATATTCGATATCATAAAGTGGCTGATCGTTTAAGGTGTTAAGTGCAAGACATATCAATTTGGAATTTTCCCATATAAAAATAACAATTTCAAATTCGTGTTTTTAACAACGTTTACAAATATATAATTGCTTATTAGTTATATCATATCCAATAATATTGTATGTATGTGTATCAAAAAATTACCAATAAACTCTTAGTTTGGTTTTTGTTTGCAATATTTGTTTTTATAAAAATTTCATTAATCATTATTTTTTTTTTTTTGAAGTCTTGATTGTTTTTCTTATTGCTCTCAAATTATTGAGAAACATTTTTGTAATAGTAGAAGTTGGGAGATGGTAAGGGTGCAAAATCTTTTTTTTGTGCTGTTCAAGTGCGAGCATTTCGTTCTAAACATTATCCATGACTAGTTATATTTCAAATAATTTGGTTAATGCAATTTGTTGTACAAAAAGGTACTAGGTTTTGTTTTTTGTTTATATATAAAAACATGTCAAAAAATAATGCTCATATGATAATTTGCATTTAGCGCAAACATACCGAGGAAAAGAGTGCTCTTTAAATGGTAAATTTTTTTTTATTATTTATTTGCAAACCACAACTCCTTAGCAAAAAGATCCTTCTTCATATTACAACTAAAGATTAAATGTCCGATATTTTTATTATTACCAAGTCTTTTAATACAGACAATTTTATTGATTACGTAAAGTGTTATGATAACATTTGTGCAAAGGTATTTTTTAAACGCTATTGCATTTAGTTTCTTTCAGTTAATTATTTTGTTTTGAATCTTCAATAGTTGATAGAAATGAATCTTTCGTTAGTTCCAATGGAGTTTTTACGTGTGAGTTGTCCTTCCATGCTGAATTTGAATCTAATTTTTTTTTATTAATTTACTAAGGAAAAAAGTTTTGTTCTTTCGTGATTTGTACTTTGGCTTTTAAATATTTTAAACATCAGAAAAACCCAATTTTTGATTTCATAGTTTTAATGAAAATGTAAACGCTCTTCACTGTTAAAAATATGCAATAATTCTTTACCGATATAAGGCAAATACATGAAGTGTTAATTAGGTTCTATTAAGTGAAATTTATATGTACTCGATAGAATTCCAGTGCAAAATTATACTGGATAGTTATGCAACAACTACTTGATTTGTATACTATGTTTTCAGTAATTTCACTGCTTTTTTATATCACTGGATACTCAAGCGGCGAAGGACAAAAAGTAAACGCAAGTCAGTTTATTCGAGATACAAAGTAAAGCGATTTGTAAATGAAATTGAAGCGATTAAAATTTAGTCATTTAAACCATGATCCATACATTCATTTTGCTACGTGGTTAATATGTCATGGTATAAACTTCACTCTGCGCCATTTACAATAGAGGGGGAAAAACAACATGGCAATTCTGGAGACGGATGTACACCATAATTGAATACACTTAATTTGTGAGAAAAGTGTAAATGAATTTTAAACCGCACACGCAAATACCTCAGGGGTGACTGAACAGTTCACAATAAGCCTGTTCTGGGTGCCGGGCCACACATATACCGATGTTGCTGGAGTATAAGTAACCTAACACATTCCAGTGGAACTAAAATCTGTGGTTACGCCTTTCTGAATCGATCAAATGCAGATTTGCAAATTTTGCCCATGAACATTCCCCTAAGAAACAGGGGCAAACTTCTTACATATCAATGAGTGCAGTAAGATTCAAGTTTAAGCTCATTGATAAGAAGTCTCCTTTGGAGAGAAGTTTTACATGGCATAGTACCTCACAAATGTTGCCATCATTAAGAGGGGAAAACCACCGTTGAAAATATTTTATGATGGTCTCGCCAGGATTTAAACCCAGGCGTTCAGCGTCATAGGCGGACATGCTTACCTCTGCGTTACGGTGGCCTCTCTCAATCGATATTTTATTTATTAAAGTTCTTAAACACCTGGAATGTGCAATTTTTATTGTTTTTGAGTGTTATTTTGCAAGTTAGGATTTGTTATGCATTTGAAAATTCATGTAAAATATGGATCCACAACTTGGGCCGCCTCCCATGTAAACCACTCTTCCAATTTGATTTCACACAAAAATATCCAAGTTCTGATTCGAATTGGATACATTTTTTCATATGGGCTTTTGCTCCGATATCAACATTCATGTCAAGTAGGATTGGTTCATAAGTCTACTGGCCGTAGACGATTGGCCCCCCGTCAAACTTAACGTCTATTTTCTTGGTTTGGATAGTCCTAAAGTATTTAATCTTCTCTGTGGGTGTGACCTTTAAAAACAAGTATGATGTCCGACTTCTTCGAACTTGCACTATCCACTATCGGCATAGATTCAATACAAATTTTAAAGAAGTTAGCTCATATTTTTTGAAAATTATTTTAGAATTTTATGTAATGATATTATTCAGTGGCAAAGAGTAGTCTACAAACCCTACGCAAAATACAGATTTTTTTTTCAGATACAAAAGATAAGTTATAAGATACAAAAGATAAGATAAAGATAATAAGTTGCCCTCGTAAATATGATTTTGCTTGGTAAAAAATACCACGTTTACACTAGAGCCCTAATTCACTTGATTTGAGCAAATCTCCCAAACCCGTTTACACTACATTTGAACTGAATTGGACTTCGTATTTTCGAACAAAAATTTACAGCAGCAATG
Organism: Stomoxys calcitrans; assembly: GCF_963082655.1. Taxonomy (NCBI): domain Eukaryota; kingdom Metazoa; phylum Arthropoda; class Insecta; order Diptera; family Muscidae; genus Stomoxys; species Stomoxys calcitrans. The sequence continues at coordinate 100,827,566 of NC_081554.1, forward strand.
TTGTTTACAGCATTTTTATTGTGGTAAGCGGTTTTATTTTACCAAATTCCACATCAAAATTTAATAGTTTCAATTAGAATATGTTTTGAAAAAGTACTGTCAAGAATATCGACATTAACCGGTAGTCACTGCAATCCGAGTGTTGTTTTTGAATTTTTCGTATTACAAACCCACTTTCGAAGAAGATTTGTTCCATATCTTGTCAAATAAATGTACCCACACTGCAAACATGAGATATCCGAAATCTTGTCGCAGGTCTAGATTTGCGATAAGTGTAAACATGATATTAGTCATACAAAAGTGAAGGGTAGGAGGTAAGTACCTTGAACCACCGGCGATAAATTCGACTCGTTAATGCACAAATAATGTGCCAATTTATATGAACCTATGTGTGTTATAGTCACCTCGAGCGGGTCGAAAACTTCTGCACCATCCCACTAAAGAGTACACATCCCGCTAAAAGCCCATCTGCCACAACTTGAAGTGTTTCTTTGGGCATATACAACCCATATTTCGGCCTAAATTTCTTCAAGGCTCTATATGCACATTTTATCCCTTATACACCACTCCCGAGTGGTCAGTTGTGCGGGGAGGGTGTCGATAGGTATCGCATCTGCAGGGGTATGTCTCCAAGTTTGTTTCTTTCTCCAGTCAATTGCCATCATGCTCTGGTCTAGGGAGCAGCGAGCATTCGCCGTCGAAAGCTTCTTTTCTAACGGTCGCTCACTTGTTGCTACGCAACGTGCCTTCCGGGGTAGCTGTGAAATTCCTCCTCACAGACTCTTTCCTGGCCGTAATTCGATTCTGTCGTAGGTTAACTCATTTCGATGATAACCTGCCTGAAGAAGCGGTAAATTTTTTCCAGTGACGAGGCCCACTTTCACATTTCTGGATGTGTCAACTTCACACAAGCCACTTTATTGGGTTCACGAGTTACTGTCTAGTGTGCAATGTCGGTAATGGGAATAATTGTCCCTTAAATGACCCAATCAGTGTATCCGCAATGTAGCCGTCATTTATCAGATGTCATTTTCTGCATGAAAAAGCACTTTTGTTTTTATTGACCTTTGAAATAAGTAAGTTTCTCTGGCACACCCTGTACCATGGGATGGTTTACTACATATATTTATCTCATTGATATGAGAGATTTATCCCCTGTTCCTTAATGGAATCAAACATAGTACCAGCCTTAACGGTGCGTGCTTGTCAAACAATAAATTAGGTAGGTTTGTATTGTGTGATTTAAGCTGGGTACTCTGTTCTGCTTTCGGAACAGGTGTATGAACCTTTAACAAAATATCTGTGTTTTTTTTAACACTTACAGGAAATTTTTGGTATCAACATATGATTTGGATTTGTTTATTATTCAATAATTATTTTGCAGTCTATAAAATAGAGAAATTCTTTTATTAAACTTATTTAAATTACAGTATTGTCTATTTTTATTAAAATAAAGGTTGGAAAAAATATAAATTCGTGTACAAATGTAACTTCACCTTGTATGTAGTGATCATGAACTTTTAATTATAAATATTTTTACGGTGGTAGTTTTAGAGCCAGTTATCCAAGTCCAAGTTTTAGAGCCAGTGTGTGTATCCAAAGTAAATCAATATCTACATATAAGGTAATGTCATGTGCCCAGATGGGTACAATTTTTCGATTTTTTAATATTTCTTCTTAACCCCTTTCTTTAATTGTCGTGGGTTCCTTAAACACCTTTGACTGTTTTGTAATGGCCGTTTCCTCATTCTCCAGTTACAAGTTATCGTTTCGATATTCAATTAAACCATGTTTCCACTAAAGCCCAAATCCCCTTGATTAGAGATAATCTCCAAAACCCGTTTCCACTACGATTTATGTGGTTTTTATTTGTCAACAGTGACGTTTTAGCATTTTTATTGTGTTCAGCATATACATTGCGGTCAGCAATTAAGTTTTTATTTTATTAAATTACTACTAAATTTTATAATTTCAATAAGAAATAATCTGATGCTGAGAAAAAGTACTGCCCAAAAATCCCTATAATAACCGGTATTCAATGCAAACGCAGTGTTGCATTTGAATTTGGCAGGAGATTTGCTGCAAATCTCCTCAAATATGTAGATTTCCTCACATTGATAATGTATGGGAAACCTCGTTGCAAAACACGAGATTTCCGAAATCTCGTCGCAAATCTAGATTTGCTCCAAGTGGAAACATGGTATTTGGTTAAAGGAATTTGATATCTGAACATAAGCTTATAACTTATCCTAACGATAAACCTTAGCCGGTAGATCGGTTCTGGTTAGTGACTTATCCCCCCGATAAATACAGCTGTATTTTTTTTTGTTTGCCGATTGCTGCGTAACATAAGGTGTGTTCGTGTACTTATCCAGTAACGGTTTTCCCATAAAAATTAGACGAAGAGTAAGAAACTTCTGCTGGGGAAAAAAATTCCAGCAGAAATTTTGAATCTTTCATTTACAAAACTCTCCAAATGTTTTTTGCTATCATACTCTATATCACTGCAAAACCAACGACTTTCCATAAAAGAAATTTAAGTACGCGAACAATCTGGTTGCTAATGTTGCCATATCTTCTGAAATACCTCAAAAGTGAACGAGAAAACGCAAGTTAAATGAAATTAGTTTTTTTCCAAACCATAAAAAACCGTTCTTTCCTTTACGTACTCTTCGATTTGTAGCAGGATTTCTACACACCCACGATAAATGTTCCGGTTAGGTAACACAACATTTATTTTTTTTTTGTACAAGAAACCCGCTATAAAATACTGCATTAAGCTGCTATCACACTATATGTTTTTGTCTTTTGACATGCCACTATTTCCATCCATACGCAAATTGCATATTCAATTAATTTTTTTTATTGAAACTGCTTCAATCACGAAAATGATAATATCAATAAAAGTTTTTAAAAAAGGTGATTGAAAAATTTTTCAATTACATACTCAACTCAAAAATGATTGAAAATGTTTGAGAATTCTAATTAATTTTTTGATTGATCCAATTAAAAAATGATCAACATTTCTAAAACCTTTTTTAATTGGATGAATTAATGAAAATTGGATGAATTATTGAAAACATTAAAAATATGCTAATTTTATCAACATACAACTTTTTGCGAAAGGCACGCTGTATGGGGCGCACCACCCATTTCTATACAACTTGCTTCACGTATGTTAAGCTTCTGGAATACAAATTTATGATGGACGTATTATGTCATATCATATTTTAATCACAAAGAAGATTAGAATTGCGTCTAGAAATTTAATAAGGAATTCGAAATACTGTTCCCCTCCTAATACTGGCAACATTTGTAAGGTACTATGTCATGTAAAACTTCTCTCCAAAGAGGTGTTGCACTGCGGCACGCCGTTCGGGCTCGGCTATGAAACTTAAACTTGAATCGGACTGCACTCATTGATATGTAAAAAGTTTGTCTCTGTTCCTTAGTGGAATGTTCATGGGCAAAATTTACATTTGCATTCGAAATACTGTTAGTGTGGGTGTTTTCTTTTATATATGGAAAGAAAATTTTGTGCAGCTAGACGTTTTCAAAAAAATTATTGAATCAATAAATTTTTTAATTGAAAATTACAAAAATTCCAATTAAAAATTTCACAATTGGAAAAAAAATTTAGATTCAATTAAAAAAATTATTGAATCAATTAATTTTCTTATTGAAAACGTTTTAATTTTCAATTACATTTTTAATTGTATATGTATGTTATTTTCGTTTGACATAACCTAAAAATTAAAACAAAATCTGATTTTTTAACGCACACAAATTGTTAAGGCTGTGAGAAAGGTGGCGTGGTGGAGGTAGCGTCATTAACACAACAACAATGTAACTACCTTAATTGACAAATGCCATAACTTCAAATGTCAAAGTGGTTTTAGAAATAAACTTTGTTTTACGACTTATCTACTTTAAATGTGTTTTATATATGTTTTTTCATCTGTTGCTGATGTGAGGAATATCAGAACAAATAAAACATAGATTTAAGATTTTAGAACAAAATTACAGCTTTGTAAACAAGCATCTGAGATTTAGAGCTATTGCAAAATCAAAACAAAAATGATAAAATTGTACTCAGCTGTTCGCATAAGTGCATCTTGAGAAACTGGTAACTCATAAAGTTGTGAAAACAAACTACTTTGGGGTTGTTTTCATTCGACAGACAATAAACAGCTAATTTCTTTATCAGAATAAATAGAGCAGACTCTAAACGAAAAAAGAGCATGTGTTATTTCGAAATGTGTTTGTCATATGTTAGTTTAATTCGTATCATTTAAACAAATGTACAATTTGATATGTCATAAGACAAAAACATATGTTGTGATAACAGATTTACTTTCCCAAATGTACAAAGAAAATGCATACAAACGGTCTTATATGCGGAAAAACATGTAGTGAATTCCCTGCACATTCAAGCAAATTATCACCAAGTAGACATTACCCCAGCGATCGGATTAGGTACCGGAATGATATTGACCCGCAAAGAGAGCTTGCCAAGGACCGCTTCCCCCAACAACCACTAAATTGAAATCTAATGATAATTTCAAATAACAAAAGTAGGAAAGAGCTTAAGTCGGCCAAAGCTGACATTTTGATACTCAACACTACCTTGTATGCAGGCTAATTAGAAATTGAAATATGATTAAATTTGAAATGAAGAGTTCTGATAAAACACTGTGCATATTGTGGGATTGATAGAGTTAAGTTTGATAAATGCTCTGCAAAGGCTTTATAAGTAAAAATCGATACAGCCAAGTCAGAGACCCAAGAAGTATAATCCGGAGGTTATATTAGGTTATAGACCGATTCTTACCATATTTGGCACGTATGTTAGAGGTAATAAAAGTCACAATGCGAAATTTCAGCCAAATCGGATAGGAATTAGAAATTAGAGGTGCAAGAAGTAAAATCGGGAGATCGTTTTATATGGGAGCTATATCTAAATATGAACCGATATGGACAACCTAATATAATATTGTGCAAAATTTCAAGCGTCTAGCTTTACTCCTTCGAAAGTTAGCGTCCTTTCGACAAACTGGCGGTTATGGCTACATCGATTAAAAATTTCATGGCCATCATGAATATATATACATACTTTATGGAGTCTTAGACCAATATTTCGATGTGTTACCAACGGAGTGCCGATAGGTAGACCCCATTCTATGGTAGAGGGTTTTTTTAGTTTGCTACCTGAGAGGTATATCAATAAAAAATAGTGCTGGCATATAACGAAAAAGTTTCAAAGCATACCATTTGCTTATTAGGGTAATGACCTTTACCAAATCATATCCCTGTGTCATATTCTCATTAATTTTATTTTAAGATTGGTTAAAATCTTATATATTAAGTGATGCCTAAAATTAAAACTTCACTCAAAATGATTTAAAAAAACTGACAAAAATTTAATTACAAAGTGCTTTGCTGGTTACTTGTTTAATACTTTAGTGGAATAAGTGTTATTTTAGTGTTTAATGGACGAACGTTCATTCATTCGTGCAACAGGGAAAAAAATCAAAAACTCATCACCCTAATGAACAAGGTCCTATATTGACTTGCCTGGTAGAAACGTAGTGTAGCCAAAGAATCCTTATTGAATTAGTCTGATGACTTTTATACAACTTAGTGTCTCTGTATCACTCTTTGATGGGTTTTTATTTAAGATTAGAGAAAATCTTAAACATAGGGCGATTTGGTAAAAAAAAACCTCACGCACAAAACGATTTGAAAATATTTAATTTCAAAGTGGTTTTATTCGTGATATATGTATATGTATATGTATTCATTGATAGGCAAAAGTTCATTTACTCGTGCAATAGGAAATAATTTCTGAGAAAAAGAAAAAACTCAAAAAGTCATCACCCTACTGCTTATACTTTATACAGGTTTTTACACCACCACCACCATTCAGACAAAAAAAAAGAACTCCAACACCAATCTATTTGAACAAAGTCTACACTTGTCCTTGGCATACAAGGACCACGTACATAAATGAAAATAGGACTTACGAGCATCTGAGTGATCATTCTGATGTTGCTTCTGCCGCTGCTGCAGTAGCAAATGGACCGGATCGCCATTGGTTTTCTGGCGTTTGCGTCTCAAGTGCGCGGGATCTACAATTAAAAAGGTTGATACATTTATATTTCTTTGTCCTTTGGAACGTTTACAAATTCACAACTATAATTCTGATTAAATCCATTTAATATAAGCCACAATGGGGTGGAAGGAAAGCTCCTTAATCCATCTCCATATGTGTTATTTTTAACTTACAAATATACACCCAAGGGTTTTGGGTCAGGTTACAATTATAAATACAAATAAATTCATATGTATATTGCTTTCTTACATTCTAACAATTCAAAAGACAGGCAACCCCACTAGGGTTCCTCATACAAAAAATATTATAAATACAAAACGTCAATTTGCCCAATTAGCTTATTTGAGGGCTCCCCCCAAGGGGGGATTGAGCCAAAAAATGTTCCAACCAACGACCAAAACAATTGTCAGATTGGATGAGAAGGTATGCTCCTCGGGCACATTTAAATTCAATTTGTTTTCCAAGTTATTTATAGGTACAATTTTGAGTGTGACTAGGATGATAACAAGAGTACTTTGGTAGTTAGGTATTATTAATTAACAATTTATATATAATAAATAATCATATAAAAGAATTGCATAAATAATTAATTTAGTTTTTATGCTACAGACTAGAATGAGACTAGACTAGATTCGTTGGGCTCCGTTTGGGGTAGGTTGAGCACCGTCAACAAAAATACAAAATTTTAACATTCATACAAATTTAACAATCGATAAGTCTGCCTGATCGTAATCGCTCAAATAAATCATTTTAGATAATACAAAGTGTTGCCATCAAAAAATTATCGATCAGACTTCCTCTTATGCTTTATATGCTCTACACAATACTCTGTGGGGGCATTCTTTTTCTTTTCAACAAACAAACAATAACAAAGAACACCTGGGAGAGGTGATCTGATTATGGTTTCTCGTACAAACAACAAGTGTTGGCACTGCAGCGCGATTCTCAAACAACTGTTTCCTAGCGAAGAGCACTATGTCACAAAGAGAGTATGAGATTGAGAGTGTATGTAGTAGTACAGTACGCAAATACAGTTTGTAGTTGTTGCAATGTTGTTGTTGAGTGTGGTTGTTTATAGAAAAATATTTTTGGCAAGTTACACAATTTCAAATCGTCATCACCGCATTTGTGTAGTTGGCGGCATTCAATCAAGTACAATTAGTAGGAGAGCAAGAGAGTGATGAGCATATTCATAGCTAGAGCAAACGCCAACAGCAAAGCCCCTCACCCTCAGCCATAAGAAAGTCACATAGTGATGGTGGTTGCGTCGTTCCTTCGATCGCCAGTTACGGCATCTGAACGGTACGACGTGACAAACAGACACCCAAGCAATGGGTTGAGTGGCACAACTGAAATTAGTTCTGACGGTTGGCGGCCAGTAACCGCTGTGCCACCTCTTCGGGTGTAAGAATTTCACCCGCATCCACGGGCGCATAGTAGGCGGAGGCTTCATCAAACTCACTGGCTGTTGCCTTGAGTGGCATTGTGGTATAAAGGGCATAGTGTTCTGCTTCGGTTAGGTCCATGCTGGGGTCAAGTTCCACATTGAATTGACCCTCGGTCAAATTGCGCAAGCCCTCACGATCCGCAATGGCCACCAGCTCCATATTGCCATCTGTAATGGGTATTTGGGCCTGTTCCAAGGCAGATACTGTACTCTGATCCAGTGTATTGGCCAGTGTTATAGTGCTCGCATGTGAATATTCCTCATCGGGGTACAATTCACCCTTTAGGGGAATGTGTATAATGTCGGCATTCGAGTGGTACAGTAGTCGTCGCTTACCCGAAACACTACTCACACTGCGGGCCACAGGTTTACCCAGCTTCTGATTGTTTTTGGATGGTGAATTTGGGAAGGAAGGTGGTTGAAGCGATTTGGCCGACCGCAAGGACGAACGATGAGTGTCCTTCATGTCGAAATACCCAATACTCGGTTCACGGCTAGCAACTGGACTGGTTTTCGAGTTGTCCTTTGATGTAGTTTCTTGCCCGCCACCCTGAGTGAGGTCGGATTTACTCTTGCGTCTTGAAAACAGTTTGGAAAAGAACCCTGGTTTCTTTTGTCTAGGCAAGGTGTTGCTGGATCCAGGTTTCTGTGGCAAGCGTTTGTTTGGTGGCAATGACTCGTCAGAGGGCTTGGTAATCAGAATCGGTGCTTGTTGGCGTGACTTACGTTGAGCATCGCCAATATTTGCCTCTATTGATCTGTTTTCGGCATTGCTGTCTTGTTTGCGTAAACGCTTCGGGGGTAGCGGAGGCACTTTTTCCTCCTCAACTGCTGTTATGTGCATGTGTGGCGAGATTGTTTTGGGCGGTGCTGGCCTAGGTGGAGTATTTTGGATTTGCGACTGCTGCATTATATCGGGAGTTGATCTCGTTCTCACCTCGACGGGGTCATAGTTACTACATTCCCCAATATCTGTTTGAACGGAAGCGGGCGGTGTGGGAGGCATGATTTCCTCCATAGGTATAGATATAGGATTTTTAAAGGCAATCTGTAGACTGCTATAGGTGGCGGCATCATCGAAGCTATCCTCAACCTCCATTGCAGTTTGCCCACCATCAACAAAGCCAGTATTTTGTTCCGGTACACAAGCATCGATGCCATTTAATTCATTGATCAGGGCGTTATTGTACGTGTCGCGCCTCACAACATGTTCAGAATAAATTTCATCCAATTCTGCCACCTGCTCTAAAAGATCGCTCAAAGTTTTGTCCTCTGATTCCATGGCACTGGGGCTGCCGCCGCCACCTTCGACAGATTTTTGCATTTCATTGGAGTGTATCCATTCGGTGATTTTTTCGTCCGCATTCATTTCATGCGCAGACTGGGGTTTGGGGGAGACGTTGCCTTCTTCGGGATTGATTATATTGGCCACTTGTTGTATGGCACCTAACTGCTGCTCTTGCTGCTGCTGCTCTAACTCTCTCATTTTCTCATCAATGATGGAGTCAATTTCTTGCTGACTTCGTCGTTTAGATTCTTCGTCGTAGTCGACGTCTATATTTTCGTTGGTCGTCATTGTCGTTGGTTCGTCCGTCGAAGTCACAGTTTGCTTAGCTTCGGAAACAATTGTTTGATCTGCTGCCGGTTGTTGGTCAGTGGTCGGTGTATTCAAATCAATGACCTCCATTGAAGGAGCGTTGAACTGTAGCTTCTTATCGCCAGAGGCGATGCGGCTGTCCACACCTAGTATTTCTTGGAAGATGTCATAGTCGGGTTTCCTCTTGAGGTTCCGACGTAAATCCAAAAATCGAGCCCTACCTGAGTCTAATGGAACATATTCGAATGGAAGTGCTTCACTGGTGACACCATCCGATGGCCGCTTCAGCTGAATGAATACCTGGAAAATGTGAAGAGACTCGTTAGTGAGTTTTAGTTTTGGAGACAATAAACCGGCCCACTCCTACCTTAGCCGGCTCTGTTATATCCATCGTGTGATATCGTGGCGTCTTAAATGCTATGGCAGTCTGCTTGTGCACATCGGTGTGTTGAAATTCTCCATAAGACTCCCAGACTAATTGACCATTCTTCTCTTCGAAGAAACGCACTGCTATATCTTCTTTGGCTACCTTTTCGCATAACAAAATGATTTGAGTGTTGCCCAGCACTGTGGCTGAACAACTGCACAGGCGACAGATCACAAGATCCGACATGGCTTTCTTGTCGTAGATTGGTTCTGAGACTACGGGCGGAAGAGGCTGCGTAAAACGGCCCTTTTGATCACTCTCCATGAACACTTGGAAACACAACCGAACTGAGTTCAGATCAATACTTGAGGGTTGAAATCTGTGAGCGAATCCAGCTGAAAAGAAACACAATCAGTACATTTCCATTTGGGGCAATATTCTACTCGTGTCAACTCACTCTTGAATGGGTCCACTCGAATCTCTTCGCGTGCTTTGAGAGCTGCTTCAATGTCCTTCTTTTTGACGCACTGAATGCCCAAATTGCTAAACACAGCTCTCATGGTTTCGGAGTTAATTTCCAAGGTGCAAACACCCTTTTTGCAGCCCTCCTTGCCCACCAGATTATGCGGATGAGGTCTAGGGGAAAAATATGAAATTCGAACCGAACTAACGTTTGCATGGCCAACTCACCGATAGGGTTGATCTTTGGTGACACATGAGACAACAACTACAGCACGTCCTTTATAACCTACTATTTCAATCGTGGGGTAAGTTTTATTCTCGGGCGTGGAGTTGACGCCTGGTATTGATCCGGCCGACCGGCCCTCGCATTCATAACGGAACCTTAACGCTTTGCCGGCTGGCTGTTCGGTTATTTTAACATACGGCTTCTTACGCATATTCTTATTGGTATTTGAGGCCTGCTGTTGCTGTTGCTGCTGTTGTTGTTGCGGCATGCCATTGTAATTCATGTTCTGCTGTTGCATTGAATCCATATTTATTTGGGCGTTGGGATTGCCGGGCGTTGATGAACCACCTGCTCCTCCTCCTCCTCCTCCAGCTAATGCGTTATTGTTGCCGGGATTGTGGTACATCAGACGTTTTATCAATCAGCTGAAATTAAAACAATAACACAAAATGTCCACGTTTAATAAATTTACTTTGGCCAGAGGTTGTTCTACACTAAATTCGACCCACTATGGCAGTCTAAAACTGTGCAAATTTTCTTTGAGAATTTTCCTTTTCTTCTCCTCCGCTATGATAAATTTCGTCTAAAAATAGTCGATAATACGTCGGCCACAAAAAACAAAAAAAAAAAAAAAACGAAATGATAAATAGAAGAATATATCTGCGCCTCGTTTTTCTCATGCAACTCAACTCACACAAACAATGAAACAAAAAACAACCAGGCGACAATCAGTGAAAATGGGCGAACAGTGCTTGTGGCGCTCTCGCTCTGGGATCGCTGTGAAATTTATCCAACAAATTTTTGTGGTGGAGGTCTCCGATGATTACGGTGGAAAGTGTCGAAAGATACTAAAATTTTAGCACAATCTCAAAACATATCCGACTAAAACGAACCACCACCAATGCTATCTAAAATGAATTTAGCTACTCTCTGTAGCATGATCACTTGACTCTGAGAGAATTTCGACTGTCCGTTTGTTTCTGAACGGATATCTGCGCCAAGTCTTGTTCTCATCTCTAACGCTACAATTATGTGGAACAAATAGAACAAGTTTTTTTTTAATAGAATCATTTTAGGATTTGGAAAAGTGCTGTATTTCCTTCCTAATTAGGCCATAGATCCATGGGTCTCGTCTATTGGAAGTAACGATATGAGCCAACTTGCCGTTGACATCTTAAAATTTTACCAAATATCTGGATCTTGAGAATTTGTAAACACAACATTACGTGATTGAAGACACTGCATTTGTATATCCATATTGTCACAATTGTTTGAATGATGGTTTTTCTATGTTTGATTAACCCATTTCGTTGGTTTTTGTTTTTTTTAATAAAAATAACAGACGAAATCAATAAAAACTCTATATTTGAATGGAAATTTACACTTGTCAACAAAAAATAACCGGTAAATTTTACTAATTTTTAAATTTCATTACAAATTATCTGCGAAGAACAAATTTTTTTTACCAAAATTTATGTAGCATTTTATTAAATTGATGCAACCTTTATGCTTAACACATTCCTATGTTTATTTTTTTACAGAGATACAAATTCTGTTTGTAATAATATTCTTGATCTCATGATATTTTACGTGAATGTAGCCATGTCCGTCCGTCCTTCCGTCTGTCGAGAACAATCTAATCTTTGAACGAGTTAAGCTAGCCGATTAAAATTTTGCGCAAATACTTCTAATTTGAGGGTATCTGTTGGGTGCAAATGGGACAAATCGGCCTATGTTTGGATATAACCCGATCTCCCAATCTTACATCTTGAGCCTTTGAGGGGCGCTTTAACTTGTACTTGTACCCTTAACTTGTTATTGTGAAACGTGCTTTTCGTTATTCCATTCGTTATTTACCGGTGATGTTCCTGGTAAACCCGAAAAATAAAAGACAATGTTACTTTTTTATTTGGACCCAACGCAGAATTACGAAATTCATATTATTCCAGTCGTTGATTTTGTCGTGTTTCTTATTTTTTTAAATAATTATATTGTTATTCTCGTAAAAAAGTGTTTTCTTGAAAAGACATCTGTACTTCCCTCTACGTCCTCCCACATCGGGACTCTTTCAATAAAAACCACTCAAACCACTATTTGTATTTGTTCAAAATTTCAAGCGCCTAACTTTACTCCTTCGAAAGTTAGCGTGCTTTCCACAAACAACCAGAGGGAGAGACGATGTTAGTGTACTCCCATCCTATGGTGGAGTTTATAAGAATCTTAATTGGTAAAATTAAGATTCTTATAATCAAATGTTAACAACGATTTCATACAGCACTCATAAGAGATTTGCTGGAATCGAAGCCAAGAATGATTTTGCTCCAACTCTTGTTAAACAGTGTATGGAGAGTACAACTCGACAGCAATTTGTTAATATTCTCCTTGTTTCCAAATTGTTTTGCGAAGAGCAACTTTGTTATGCACAGACTCTATAATACGAGTGCCAGCGATTTTCTTCTGTTTGCTCCGAAACAGCATATAAAAATAACATTTGCGCAATTTTTGGTGAGAAGAAAGCAAGATGAACGATCGATCGTCTGACAACAGAAATGTATTCACACACTTTTGATTTTCACATGGACGACTCTTCGTTCGCACAAATGGCCTCCACCACCAAATGGATAACCGAGATACTGTCGGACTGAATAAAAACCATTTTTATACCCTTACCTTTGGGATGGGGGTCTATTAATTTCGTCATATCGTTAGTAACACATCGAAATATTGGTCGAAGACCCAATAAAAAAATCGAAAATTGCCAAAATTTTCTGTTACTGTGCAATTTGTAAAGATATTTATTTTTTTAAATGTGGTCGCTATTGGGTGCAGGAACTGACGCATCTACGGTGACATTTGGTCATAAAGTCAGAGTTGAATTTTGTACTGATTGTCAAGACACTATTCATAGGCCGATTCTAATCTTTCAAAGTGGGGTTGTTTCGGCGTATCATCTTCAGTATTTTGATGAAATTTTTGTCATTTGCGCTCATTTTTGCTCTCAAACTAGTTTAATGATATAAACAGGTTATTGTTTGTGTCGGTCTATTGGTTTTAAATTACTTTTATTTCCATAAAATTGTACGCAAACAAACTGAAAACATAAAGGAACTATAATTGTTAAATATTTCAAAAAATAAATGTTTACCAATTTTTTGCTTAAATGATGAATTAATGAAGGTCATCAGTCGAAAATCCGTTTTTAATGGAAAAGATATCTGGTAAAAATTCCACCCAACTATTGTCGTATATGGCTACGATTTGCATAATGTCGTTGTAAGTCCTAAAGTTTTCCTTATTTATTGGAGATGAAATAGGAAAAGGTGGTAGAACTAAAAATCAGAAACACGAAGAGATTTCTACGTTATTGCAGTTGTAAGCATTCTTCGCCCACTAATTGATGTGGCAAGACTTAGCTGCAAACGTAAGTGTAATATAAAACTTGCTCTCATAGAAAGTCTGCTGACTGATGTTATTTTAACTTATTTCCTCGCTTAAGGTGGATATTAAGTTCGTGTTTCACTATGAAAATTAATATTTTTACGATTACTTTTTTTAGATAATAGATTGTTTTTGTAATAAAAATTTAATAAAAGTTTTAGTTATCAGTGATATTTTTGTAGTTTTTCAAAAAAGTAATCGGGATAAAACATGAGTATTTCACTGTGAAACACCAACTTAATACCCACCTTTTTGTAAACATGCAATTTAACTCGTCCTATTTCATTAAAGTTTTTCGTGCATAACATATAAGAAAATCAGTATTAGCAAAATCTTTTCAATGTGCAAAGATTTTCTTCGAAGAAGTAAATCAAAAATTCAAAAAGCTAATTTAAGCCAACAGAACCAACAAATTTCTAATAGAATTTTCGTTCCTTAATCATTATGAGCACCGTATCAATTGTCTTAAATACTGAATTGTGAATTATGGAATTCCAAGAAAAAATACGAAGTGGTTTTATTTGAAATAGATATTTTAAAATGTAAATTAATCTGGATGATCATTTATTATTGTTATTTTTTAAAATTGTGTTTCCGAGTCTTTAAAATTTTTCATTTTATTGCTGATGTAATTTAAATAATTTATAATTAAATATTACTAATTGTTACTTGGAAAAGTTTTTCAAAAATTTTTGTTAAATGTTTGTCTATCCGAACAATTTTTATAAAACAAATTGGTTAATGTGGTAATTGTATCATGGATGCTTTTCGCAATTAATACGATTCAAATACAACATACCAACGCACGACCCATCACACATAATATGGTTAAAAGTCTTCTAAACAAAGACGAAACGCGTCCCATAGTGGTTGGTGTGTGTTGCTATCTTTGGCCTTTCTTTTGCATTTGTATCTCCGATCTTTGAGCTCGTCTCGAAAGAGAAACAAACAAAAAAAATTTTTTGCCGAGAAAATTTCATGAAGATTTTAGCTTAAAGAAACTTTATATAACATTTCGTTTAAAACAGTCACAAAAATTATATGTTTTGAAAAAAATATTAATTAGAATAAAGCTGCTAAAACTAAGCTAAAAACTCTTTGGATTTGTGGATTTGTGTTAAGTAGAAGACTGAAATCAGTTGCAAATTGGCTTGTCGAAAGTCTGCGATTTTTCAATCCCAAAAATCAAACGAAAAAGATTTTAAAAATTCTTAGAAGTGAGATTTCTGGAACCCCTTTTTAATGTCTTGTTGCATTTGATGATTTCTATTTAAAAAAAGTAAATTTAAGCAATAATCCTAATTCTTTTGAGGTGCGATTTTTGACAAAATCATTAAATCCAGTTTTGTTTGCTATATGGTCATAGAGTATGGAGAAAATGTTTTTTTTTTTGTTATAAAGGCTTAGGAAATAAAAAAGATTTTTTTTACTCAAAAATTTTTATAATTCAAAATATTTTAAATTCTCTTAATTAATAATACATAAAATGTCATCAAAGTCAGACAACGGAATTTTTATTGAAATTTGTCTATAGAAAAATTTTAAGAAAAAGACTTTAAAAATGTTTATGAAAAATTTAATGTCGCAAAGTGCAAAATTTTCTTAAAATTTTGGCTTCAAAAATTAATCTCGAGTTTTATAGAGAGTTTCTCGCTGAAACAGTCCTAAAAAAAATCATTAAAATTTACTCTTTAAAAAAAATTTTATTGATACTGTTTTTATAAAAATTTTGTCTTTAGAAAAAAATTAACAAAAAAAATTTGTCTTTAAAAAATAATTTCGAGTTGGGCCCGGCCCGTTCTGAAGTTTTATCATTAGAGAATGTTACGCTTAAATTTTGTCATTAGAGAATGTTACGCTGAAATTTTGTATTAAAAAATTTCATTAAAGTTGGTTTAGAAAAAATTTTATTTTTTAATTTAAAATTTTTCTTTTGACAAAATAATTCTGGCCGCCATTAAAACCGCAATTCTTATCCGATTTAGCTGAAATTTTGCAAGAGAGATGTTTTGTTATGACTTCCAACTGTTAAGTACGGTCCAAATTTACCTATAATCTGATATATACGCCATATAAACCGATCTCCAGATTAGACTTCTTGAGCTTCTAGAGGGCGCAATTCTTATCCGATTTGACAAAAATTGTGCACGAGGGGTTTTGCTATGACTTCCAACAACTGTGTTAAGTATGGTCTAAATCAGTACATATCCTTATATAACTGCCATATAAACCGATCTCCTGATTTGACTTCAGAAGTTCTAGACTGTGCAATTCTTATCTAATTTGGTTGAAATGTCGTTTTGGTATGACCTTTAACATCTGTGCCAAGTATGGTGTAAATCGGTTCATAACGTAATATAGCTGCCATATAAACCGATCTCCCAATTTGACATTCTGAGCCTGTTGAGGGGGCAATTATTACTCAATTTGCCGGAAATTTTGGATGCGATGTTTTTCTATGACTTGTACAGCATGACAGTACGGTCTATATCGGTCAATAACTTGTATATATATTACAAGTTATTGACCGTATATATATTAAAAATTAATTCAAAAATGCGATCAATGGTGGAGGGTAAATAAGATTCGGCCCGGCCGAACTTGGCACGCTTTTACTTGTTTTGCTTATTGTGGAGATTTCTCTTTTAGATTTTTGTACTATTTTATGAAAAAATCTTATATCCAACATAAACACAAAAATTGTGTATCTAATTGGAAATATTTGTATATGTATACACATCTAAGGCTTTTATATTTGAGTATGTATATATACATACATTTTGCCGCAAACACATCCCAAGGAAACATAGAACAGACGAGCTTGTATTACCATGTGGGAATCTAAGGGTATGGCTCTAGCGAAATGTAAGCTTATTTTTCGAGATAAATCCCAAAGAGCAACGGATGGCAGATGGTCACAAATTGGTGGCTGTGAAAGCTTCAAGATTATGTGGGTCAATCGTAGATACAATAGAAATTCACTGATATGTTCCTCATGACCAAAGTTTTGCAAAGTGCAAGTTACAGAGTTGTATGAATATTGAAGAAACGGAAACCTATGTGTACATTCGGAATTCTTAAAGCTTTTTGAGCCGATCTAACTGGTTCTACAGTAGAAAGGTATATTCTTTCTCTTGTTCCTGTGGTACAATAGTCCCAATTTTCAATTTTTTCTTTATTTTGTGCCCTTTTTTTAATATGCGATTTTATTCATTTGTTTGACATTTATAACCTTTTCTAGCAGAATATTTTGAAATATATCCCCACTGCCATTACACCCGTCATACAGGACGTATTTGCTGACCATTCCAATATGGGGCTGTTATAAGAAGTATTTTAGAGTAGAACACGAATCTGATATATATTTCAGGGCCAAGTCACTGAATGGCCGCCACATCCCCTAAAACACCCCCGAAACCGGGGGTTTGCCGACTATGTAAATATGGGGCTCAAATGAAAGTTATTTAGGAGTAGACCACTAGGCTGATATGAACATTCGGGACCAACTGTCTAGGGGACGTCTCACCCCCATAACAACGCTCGAGTAGGACGTACGTGTATCTCGATATTGATAGTTTTCAGGGACCCCCACCAAAAAAAAAGTTTAAGAAGATCGGTAAATAAAAATTGTTGGTATGGGACTTTGTACTTTGATCACAAAGTAACAAATTAACGGACAAACATGGCTAGATTGACCCAGAGAGTGATTTTTAATCAATGAGACCCAGAAAAAGTAATTCGTTGATTTCAGCAAATACTGCCTACTGATTTTAATTAACCTATTTTTAAATGTTGAAGGAAACTGGTTCAACTTTTCTAACATCTAAACATTACCTATCCAATTCTTATTAAATTTTGAAATTTTTAGAAATTTTATGCGTTATTTTATTGTTTAAAATCGGTAATATGATTTTGTGCCCAGTATGGGCTAAATCGGCTCACAACCTGATATAACTCCCATATTAACCGATCTCCCGATCTCTTATCCGATTTGGATGAAATTTTGTACAACGACTTTTTCTATAACCTTCAACATACGTATGATTCGAATCGGTCCATTACTTGATAAAGCTCCCATATAAACCATTCTCCTGATTTTACTTTTTGAGCCCCTATAAGCCGCAATTCTTATTCGATTTGGCTGAAATTTATCACAAAGGGTTCTACTATAGTCTCCAATATCCAAACCACGTATGGTCCGTATCGCTCCATAACCTGATATTGCTCCAATAGCATAGCAATTCGTATCCATTATCCATTGTTTGCCTATAGAGAAATACCAGACAAAGAACTTGACAAATGCGATCCATGGTGGAGTGTATATAAGAATCCTCCCGGTCGAACTAAGCACGCTTATACTTGTCAAACCTACAAAGTATACATACTATATGGTCGTTATATATTTATAGACGATCTACATATGTCCGTCCTTCCGTCTGGTTGGTCAATTCACTCTAGAGCCTAGAATTCAAAGATCATGATATATCACGATATAGCACCCTTTATACTGATCTTTTCGGAAGAAAACAAATCCAAGTTCATAAAAGTTGTATTTTTACCCCGATTTCAATGAACAACCGTTCCGAGATAGGATTAAACGAGTGAGATCCCATGTAACGACAACTAGTGGAATAAGTTTGAATTACGAGTATCCCCGGCGATTTTTTCAGTAATTTACTTGGTATTCATATGTTGGAAAAACCTACCAAAATTGGAGATCCGCCTACCAACCTACCAAGAGAATAAAAACCTACCAATTTTTGTACGAACCTACCAAAAACGGCAACACTGGTGGTATTGCGTACAGAAAATCTGAACGCTTTGACTCAATATTCTATGTTAAAGTTTCACCAAAACCCATAATCGTTATCCCATGTGTATCGATAAATATGCTAATTTGTTTACTCTTCCCATAATTTTAAAATACACAATATGAATTCTTTTTAAAATTGAACAGTTGGGTAATTAATGCTTTCCAACAAACACACATCGTGGTGTTTAAATATACATTCATGTGTATGTTAGGTCTTAAATAGCACAAACAACATCTGATTTTATTGTAATTCATTTGTAATTTAAAATTTTTGGCAAAAAGCGAAAGCGTTTTTGTTGTAGGTACAAATCGGAAATGACGAAATTTCAAAAACAACAAAATCAGATTAACAGCCAAACTCAAAACAACAACATAAGGTGGATGGCATATGTATTCAAAGACCCTTTTGTTTAAATCTTATGAGCTAATTACATTGAAACGTTTAACGTGGAAAACAAGCAACGCTACCAGTAGAAAATGCGAATTACTTTTGCCCAACACTGTATATATTTTATGGTTTGGCCTACTAAACATATGTAAGAAAACTTGTGGTTCGTTGAAAATCTAAGAGAGCAACTGCGACCAAATATTTTTTAATGAGAATCATTTTATTATCTCATACCGAAGAGCAAAATGGATTTTGCCATTCTGTTTGTAACACATGTTTGTAAAATATGTATATTCATTTCCGACCCAAGTGTATTAGAGTGTCGCAAAAAACAAAAATTATATTTTTGAAACGCATACCATTAATTTTTTTCTTTTGATCCCAAAAAGCAAAATACGATAGCAGCATCGATTAAAGTTAACCGTGCCGACAGGACGACCAAAGTTGGATGTGATAGTTTCTCAGAGATCTAGCTGATGATTTTAAATCTTAGAGTGAAATTTGTAAACAAAGTATACATTAATATGACATTTATGGCAAAAAAAAAAGTGAACTGTGGCCTGCGCCACTACTTGATATAATATGTACGGTTCGTCTGTCCGCGTATCCTTTCTGTACCGTCTGTGCATCAGTAATTTTTATACCATACACCACTACTGTGGTACAGGGTATTATAAATTAGTGAATTAGTTTGTAACACCCAAAAGGAAGAGAGATAGACCCATTGATAAGTATACCGATCGATTCAGAATCACTTTCGCAATTTTCATCCGATTGTCTCCAAATTTGATATGGGCATGTTTTTCGCCCTAGAGACGAAGCCTATTGAAATTGGAAAAAATCGGTTCAGATTTGGATGTAGCTTCCATATACATGTTCGTCCGATTTGCAGTAACAATGCAATAAAATAGTCATTTATTAACCGATTCTCTCGAAATTTGGCAGGAATGATTTTCTTATGACTCTCAATATTACTGGCGAATTAGATATAAATCGGTTCAGATTTGCATAAAACTCCCATGTATAATTTCGTCCAATTTGGATTAATACAGCAATAAAATGGTCATTTGTCAACCGATTCTCTCGAACTCTATGACTCTCAATATTACTGGCGAAATAGAAATCGGTTCAGATTTGGATATAGCACCCATATATACGTTTTTCCGATTTACAGTAATACAGCAATAAAATGGTCATTTGTTAACTGATTCTCTCGAATTTCGACAGGAAGGATTTTCTTATGACTTTCGATACTATTGGTGAGTTTCATAGAAATCTGTTCAGATATATATATATATATCGCCCGATTTTCATTCCTAGACCCACTGCAAGCGCATTTATTGTCCAATCTTCTCAAAATGTTGTACAACGGTTTCCTCGACGAATTCTACAATATCCATAAAGTTTGGTCGAAATCGGTTCATATGTAGAAATAGATAATTTGTTGTCATTTGTCAACCGTAGTTGTTACATTTTGAACATATTTGCTTTGCTCGAAATTTAATG
This sequence comes from Stomoxys calcitrans, assembly GCF_963082655.1. Classification (NCBI taxonomy): domain Eukaryota; kingdom Metazoa; phylum Arthropoda; class Insecta; order Diptera; family Muscidae; genus Stomoxys; species Stomoxys calcitrans. The sequence goes on from NC_081554.1 coordinate 100,847,922, forward strand.
CAGGAATTTAATAATCTATCTGGATACATGAAATTTGTTTGAGAATTAGATGTAGCCCCCCTTTTGTGTTTATAGGGTAGGTGTAGGGAATTATAAAGCCGCCCGACTTTTGCCTTTGGTGAAGACCGCATTCGGTACCCATTCAAAGAATACAATTGCAGAGTCACAAGTTGTGAAAAAATTTGTCAACGCCGACTATATGAAAAATAGTATATATATATATATATATATATATATATATATATATATATATATATATATATATATATATATATATATATATATAAATTTGAACCGATTTTCGCCAATATTCATAGCGTTCAACCTTGGCCGCAAAAGCGGAGATCTTTCGTCTTCTTGTGAGGCCTTATTATAAAGTTCGCAAATTTCAGCGACATCAGACAAAAATGCGGCTTTTATGCGCATAAGACCCTAAATCGGCAGATCGGGTTACATGGCAGCTATATCCAAATATGAACCGGACATTTCGTAGAAGTTGTACTGAGTTCTATGGGCCAAATAGTATCGACATGTCGCTACGTCAGTATAAATTTCGGTTTAATTAATTGCCAATGTAGTTAAATGCTCATGCACTGGGTCGTAAACAATAGAATGCAACATATTCCGTACTAGGCTTTAAACTCTGTACTAGGCTTTTAACATGAACTACCTATGACTCTGAACGTCTGTGTCCAGATCCTGGCGAGAACATAAGAAAAAATGTCAGCGGTGGTTATCCCCTCCCAATGGATAGAAACTATGTAAAAACTAAAAACTGAAGGTGTCGCCCTGCAGCACGCCGTTCGGATTCGCCTATAAAAGGAGGTTGCTAATCGTCGAGCTTTAAACATGAATCGGACAGCACTCATTGATATGTGCGAACTTCAAAAACTCAGCTGTCATGACTCAAGTTATAGATAGGTACTTTAAGTGGTTCGATTAAAGGTATTCGACTGAACCAACTTTAAACTAAAAGGTCTTAGACCTAGCACTTTATTTGAGATTCTGAATTTTCAATGTTCCTCGACAATACAAAACTAAAATAATCTGTAGAGATTTTTAAATACATCCACTTTGAAAATTCGTGCGCACGAAGTGTGATCAAATTCTGTTTTTGAAAACGAAAACTAAGTTTGAAAGAATTCAATTCTAAGAAAAAATGGAATAAAGGTATCTCAATGGCTTTTTCTGCGTTTTGTAGTTAATGTGTCCTTAAAGACCAAAAAAAATTCTGCCCGAATTTTTTTGACAACAATACCCAACAAACCCATTTCAGGCAAAGATGGTTTCCAAACCGCCATTTTCTGTAAATTGGCTGTGGAAGCTACAAATATTGTTTGAGGCAAAAAATTTTTTTCATGTGTTTAGGTGACATAAAACCAACATAAGCCCGAATGAGGGATCTATTCAAAAAAAAAAACAGCCCGAACAACTTTAAGGCCCTGCCAAGAGGCGCCTGTAACACCTACGGCCTTGAAACTTTGCACATGATCTCGATACCTCAGCCTTAACCGTTATAAAAGTTATCTTTACCCGTTGTCAAATGACATATTTGTACTAGGATTATCCTAACTCGGATTAATCATAACTCGGATTATCCTAAACACCTTTTAAGCGCTGTTTATAGGTATAACGATTTGCATGTTCAGGCTGATGTAATAATGTTATTGTTGTATCAGTGTGTTGTACAATGAGGCGACAGCCCTTGCCGATGAAGGAATCCATCGGGTCAATCCGGTTCGTACGTACGGCTGCCATGGGAATGCATAATAATAATAATAATTAAATTAAATCCCGTTTACACTGTTCTTTAAAACCGGATTTAATGACTCTATCAACCGTTTTTGCTTCATAAAATCAGCTGACGAGAGCCTTAAATCCGAATGTAATGAGCTGTGTAAACGGGGTTTTATGTTACATTTATATACAATACATATACTCGCAGGCCAGGTGTGCTTCGCAACACCCTAAAGCAAATTTGCCCATGAACATTCCATTAAGGATCAAACTTCTCACATATCAATGAGTGCTGTCCGATTCAAGTTTAAGCTCAATGATAAGGGGTCTCCTTTTTATAGCCGAGTCTGAATGGCGTGCCGCAGTGCGACACCTCTTTGGAGAGAAGTTTTACATGGCGTAGTACCTCACAAATGTTGCCAGGAGGGGAAAACCACCGCTGAACATTTTTTCTGATGGTCTCGCTAGGTTTCGAACCCAGGCGTTCAGCGCCATAGGTGGACATGCTAACCTCTGCGCTACGGTGGCAACACCATAAAGTGGCTAATTAATGTTGAATGTTTCTTTAAATGATATGAAGCTGGTTCCCAGAGCCATGGATCTTTTTCGGATCTACGTTACTTTATTTGTTTATCGTATGTGCTTACTAAATCCGAATAAAAGTTGTAAAGTCTCATAGGAGCTTACTGGGTCAAAGCTATTCTAAATGTTACACTTATACGTAACAACGTTTTGCAAATTTCGCCCCAATCCTTTCAAAGTGTTTTCACCACCTCTGAAATTTTTTCTGATGTTCTCGTCAGGATTCAAACCCAGGCGTTTAGCGTCATAGGTCATTAATTTGAGTCCCATATTGTCCCTATTGCCCTTCATCCCAGAAAAGGGATTTTGTGGCGAGCCCCACATATTGTCCCCAAATTCGAATATCCGTTTTTTTAAGTCCTACATTGTCCCGGTCGTTCCGCATAAGCGTTTGTAGGATACTTCGAGGATCTCAGACTCTTGTTCCCCCATTTTCGTACTATACTTTCAAAGATCTCTCATTTAAGTCCCATATTGTCCTTAACCTTCATTTTAGTTTAGAGTTTTTTCTTAGTCGTCCAGCTCACTGGACACATGTTGTCTTAAATGTATGTTTTTGTAGTTCCCTTTAACATGTGCAAACATTTTTTTTGCCTGAAAACAATATTTTTAGCTTCCACAGCCAATTTACAAAAATGACGATTTGAAGACCATATTTGCTTGTAATGGGTATTTTGGATATTTTTTGAAAAAATTTGGGCGGAATTTATTTTTTATTTTTTAAGAACACTTTTATATGTAAAACACAAAAAAATTAATAAGATATCTTTTTTCGTTTTTGTTTATCGTAGGTTAGATGAGGAGGAAAAGAGTGTGCGGATATTAATCAGCAATCAGCACTCTAAATACTTAAATGCTACCTCAAAAAAGAAATCTAAGTACGAAATTCCGAATTGTGTCTCCACCTAATTACCGGTGTCTGCTAGGCGCGAAAGCTGGGCAATGACATAGGAAATGCTCCAAAGTCTCACCTACACATGCTATCACTTAACGCACCGATTCACGAGCTCACTTATGAAAATAATCCGTTTTTTTAAGTCCTACATTGTCCCGGTCGTTCCGGGAGTAAGGCCTTTTTTCACTTACTTGGTGTAAGACCTTTTTTCACTTGATTATTATTAATTAAAATTTTAATTGTGTTTAATTATAAAAACAACAACAGTAAATGTGATTGTCTGCACTCTTGAGTTAAATCGCAACAGCCTAATCACTTCTGGCTAAGTTGTAAGTAAATGTTGCTTTAACGTGTGACTTTTCGAAAGTCCTGCCTACAGTTTCAGCTCTCATCTGTGACTTGGATTCCATGTTTCGAAAGGCTTTCAAAAAATGAAAATGTCAATTCAATCTAAATATTTGCGTAAGACTCCAGCCCGCATCACAGCCACATATACTGTCAAGTTTGAAGCATTGCTTTATCATCTGCGCCAACAAAAAGTGCGTTGCTTACTTACTTGATGGCGACGGCGTTGGCTGCAGCGCTAGAGATTAGAAGCAGAACGTGCTTGTCCAAAGGGTTAGCTCGCACTCCAGTTTAAGATTTATTAACTGTCACCGCCTCTGCTGCTACTGATATGTGTGAATACTTTTGTTGTTTTGTGAATGTGTGTGTGTTTATTTACTGTTTTTTTATTGCTTTACAATTGCGCAATTGATCGGTATTTTATTGAATGTCTGTCTAATCTTGTGGCGATCAGAGCTATCGGCGAAATCAAAATTATCACTAGTGTCCCATGTGATTTGCGGTTTATGATGTCTTCTTGGGTTCACTTTTCCGTTTGTTTTTGTAATTCCACTTGTATTTACGTTAAGTAATCGGTAAAATCAAAGTCGCTCAGATGTTGTGAATTTCTTGTTTTTGTTTTAAAGAAAATTTTAATTCATTTTTTGGTTCAGGCCTTTATTTTCTTTTGGGCAGAAAAAGAATAAACAACCGTTGTACATCTCTCGAGTTTGAGCACTGAAAACACAAAGGCATCGCGATGGCTGGCGATTCTTTCTAGGGGGGCTTCTGCGACATTTAACGATGGAAATACACCAACGATCGCCGAGGGATTTTGGTGCCAAGTCTCTTTTACACTAGAAAAACGCCAACCTGCTATACAGCAAAAATGACGTGTACATATATTGTTTGTACTAAATGTACAGGACAGTTACATACATAATTTAAAAACTTACTTATATATTCTCTAGAAATGAATGAAATAGACGAATGACAACTTTTTTTGCGCTTTTTAAAAAATTTTTCCCACATCTTCATACGACTCATATTATGAATGTAGGTATTGATGAAAACAATCTATGATTGGTAAATCCGCACTGACAAAAATTTTGTCATAATTTTTAAGACATAAGCCAAATATCACGAACTTAATAAAAGAAAACCAATTTTCCAATTTTTTAGGAAACATTTTTTTGTTGATATATAGGATATTTTTAATCCTAAATGATAGCTCAATAAATCCTTAACTGTGCGCCTTGTTATTAAAGACACAAATATTTTAATGAAGGTAAGAAGTCGTTGAAGATTGAGAAATTGACTTTGGGAAAGTCAATGTTGGACCTTAGCTAAAGACACAGAATTGCCTTACAAAAAGGAACGTCTTTAAATGTTGATTTTTTTAAAGCGATTTTTCAAAATATAATAATTGAATTGGGTCATCTGCGAAGTAAAATGATAATAAATGAGCGATCGAAATTCGAAACGAAAGGTTGTATCCGTAAGTATGTATGGCAAATTAAGGACAGCATCTTTATTTTGAAAAAATCTTTCCGATAAGGAAACAAGTTTTTTTCTTTGCAAGTATTAAAACGGATCGAAAAGAAACGGAAGTAGATCTACTTTTAAAAGTACTGGTCGACCCAAATTCTGATCGTTGAAATCATGACTTACTATCTGTCGACAATATAAGCTGTAATTTAAACTAGGTCTGCCATCAGACCCACTTAGACGTTTTCGTCCATTGTGATACAACAGGAACAGAAGAATGAAGATGCCTTCTAGTTCCTACCGTTGTACCATTCAGATCCCTTTAAAAAGCTCAATAACTTGCGAATGTTCACATACGCTAAAACAGTCTGGTTCTCAAAGAAATGAGAACTTAAAGTGAAATTCCTTCTAACTGCTAGTGCGGGACACACACCCAAAAGGTGTTCTGTAGTCTCTTCTTCTTCGATGTCCCTACAGCTTCTGCAAAAGTCGTTGCTGGCAACCTTCAGTTTGTCTAGCTGCCTGGTTGTCTGAGAAGATATTTATGCCAATCGTCGTAATGACATTATATCTAAGCCATTCCACCACTTCCTTAATTTTAAGGATCTCCGCTTTATACATACTGCAGTGGTGGGGTTATCTTTTCGATATGACCAGTTCTAGATTTTTAGAGTATACCCCAAAGCCCACCAGGTCGTCTAGTTTGGAACCATCCGTATAAAAGTCTATGTAACTTCTGTTACCAGGGATATCGTAGTTCCAATCGGTTCTATTAGGAATAGTGGTACAGTAATTTTTATCAAAAAGCGGCTCAGGCAGGGTGTAATCCACACTGCCTGTAACATCAAGGATAACACAGTGTCCGTAGCCGCCACATGATCAATGAGAAAGCTCCCTTAACCTCACGGCAGTGGTCGCTGCAATTTGGGTAGCCACAATGTCGAGAGGCAGAAGATGTAGCATTAAATTCAGTGCATCAAATGGTGTCGTCCTCAGTGCTGCTGTGATGGATCCTTTTGATCCGGTTAAGTATTGAGGAGTGGGTGGACTTTTGAAGCGCCGACCACCAGACCACAACACCATAAAACATTATAGTTCTCAAAACTGCAACTTTTGTCAATGGCTCTCTTGCAGGTGTATAGGGCAAGAGTGGGTAACTCCTGCTGAAAAGAACTACGTTTGTCTTGCACGAATTTACGCCTAAACCACTTTCGGTAGCCCACTTTGCTGTGGCACATAGAGCTTGAAGTATACCTCTTAGAGTGCTGGGAAACTTTTCGCTAACCGCAATAGCCACGTCATCAGCATGTGTAACCACTTTTACACCTTTTTCCTACAGAGACAATAATACATTGTTAAAGGCTATGTTCCAAAGTAGAGGATACAGTACACCACTTTGAGGTGTTTCTATGATGATCCATCTGTTTAAATCTACAGATCCCAAGCACTATACATCTTTTAGTAATTCGATCGCACAACAATTTAGGTGTATGTCCATAGTGGCATGGGGCGGATTAACATCCGCACCCTCTTTTCAACCTTACCTGTAGCATTTAGCTATTGTATATTTCTTGACAGTAGACTTGGTCTACTGTGTGCATGTTGTTGTCGAGTCTGGCGATCTCCAGGGATCCTTGACACAAGGAATGTTTCTATCAACCTCTCAACAGTCTAGCATGAAGGTTGGCAGACTAATAAGGCGAAAATCTTTCGCTTTTGTATGGTTTTTCTACTTTTGGTATGAAAGTGACCTTTGTGTCCATCCATCACACAGGTAAAAGCAGAGTATATCTTCCTAAGCCAAGGAACTAGTCTATCAGACATAGTTTGTAATTCAACCGCAGTTTCCCTTTCCAAAATGTTGGATTTGAAGTTCAATTTCCTGTCCAGATAACAGTGTCCGTAGGCGCCGCATGACCAAAAAGAAAGCTCCCTTAGCCTTACATCAGTAGTCGCAGCATTTTGTCTAGCCACGATGTTCAGAGGCATTAGGATTCAGCATTAAATTCAGTGCATCAAATGGTGTCGTCCTCAGTGCGGCTGTGATGCATAAACAAGCCATCTTTTAGATCCCGTTAAATATTGAACAGTAGGTGGACTTTAGAAGCGCCATCCACCAGACTATACCACTAAAAAGCATTATAGGTGTGACAACTACAGTATATACATAGTCCATCACACGCGGTTTAACCCCCAACTTTTGCCAATAGCTTTCTTGCAGGTGTATGGGACAAGAGTTGCCTTTCGTGCCTTTTCCAAAAAGTTGGATTTGTAGTTCAATTTCCTGTCCAGCAAAACACCCAGGTTGCGCTTTCATTCTCTCCTTCCAAGGAGATAGGTCCCAATGTAAGTAACTTGTATCCCCTGCTGAAAAGAACTACTTTTGTCTTGCACGGATTTACGACTTTCGGTAGCCCACTTCGGTGTCGCACGAAGAGCTTCCTGAAGTATGTCTCTCAGAGAGCTTGGTCATTTTTCCCCAACCGCAATTGCTAAGTCATCAGCTTACAGGCCAACTTTTTACAACTTTTTCTTCCAGAGGCAATAATAAATTGTCAATGTTCCAAAGTGGAATAGACAGTACACCTATTTGGGGAGTTCCTCTGCATCTTTTAGTAAGTGGGTTATAAACCAACTATCTTACGGTAGTGTTGATACCGAGAAACTCCACATCGTTTATGATTGACTTTGGGTTTACATTATTTAAAGCACCTTCAATGTTAAGAATTGCTACCATTGTAATTTCCTTAACAGCGAGAGAACCCTCTATGAACGATAAGGTCATGAAGGGCTGTTTCAGTGGACTTGCCTTTACTAAAGGGTGATTTTTTTGAGGTTAGGATTTTCATGCATTAGTATTTGACAGATCACGTGGGATTTCAGACATGGTGTCAAAGAGAAAGATGCTCAGTATGCTTTGACATTTCATCATGAATAGACTTACTAACGAGCAACGCTTGCAAATCATTGAATTTTATTACCAAAATCAGTGTTCGGTTCGAAATGTGTTCAAATTTTGACAAATTTTGTTCAGCGATGAGGCTCATTTCTGGTTGAATGGCTACGTAAATAAGCAAAATTGCCGCATTTGGAGTGAAGAGCAACCAGAAGCCGTTCAAGAACTGCCCATGCATCCCGAAAAATGCACTGTTTGGTGTGGTTTGTACGCTGGTGGAATCATTGGACCGTATTTTTTCAAAGATGCTGTTGGACGCAACGTTACGATGAATGAACACATTTCGAACCGAACACTGATTTTGGTAATAAATTTCAATGATTTGCAAGCGTTGCTCGTTAGTAAGTCTATTCATGATGAAATGTCAAAGCATACTGAGCATCTTTCTCTTTGACACCATGTCTGAAATCCCACGTGATCTGTCAAATACTAATGCATGAAAATCCTAACCTCAAAAAAATCACCCTTTATATGCATGATGCTGCCAGGCGATCTCCAGGGATCTTTGCCCTTTCTAGAGTCTTCAGCAAAAAGAATGACAGACTAATAGGACAAAAACCCTTCGCCTTCGTATGGTAAAGTTTACCACAAACAGAGTATATGTCCCTAAGCCAACAAGCCAGTCTGTCGGACACAGCTTGTAACTCAACCGGTAATACATCATCAGGGCCTGGCGACTTAAAGGAGTCGAAACTTTTTATCGCCCAAAGGATATTTAACTCAGACACAATTTCCCTAATAACCTCCGCCGGATGCATACCAGTGACAACCTCTTCTGGTGCACATTTTCCGATGGAGAGCTTTTCAGAAATATGTATCAACGAATAGTTCTAATGTTTCCTCACTAGACATTGTTCATACATTCTCTGATTTCTGAATATATCCCATCGTAATAGGTCTCGAGGATAGGATTTTCCTAAGCTTAGAGGCCTCAGATGTATCCTCCACGGAGCTGCAGAATTGCACCCGAGATTTTTTCATACCCTTTCGCAGCTCGCCCTTGTACTTTCTTAGCTCAGTCCTTAAGATGTCTAAATCGTATGGTGCACTTGTGGCTTTTGCTCTGTTGAAGAGTTTTCTGCAGCCCTTCGTTAGACAAACCAGCTCTGGGGTCCACCATGACGGTCGCTGTTTGCCCCTTGTCTTGGTACTAGGGCATGCTGACACAAGCGTGTCATTCAGAGCCTTCGTGATACGCTTGACCATTATGTCTATATCCTCCGCAGTTTCCACTTCCTTTTCTGGTCCAGAAGAGATAGTGGTGCAGAATTTGTGCCGAAATTTATCCCAATCCGCCTTTCTTTTGTTTAGCCGTGGGACCACCACTTTAGCATTTTCTCCAAGGCTGAAACTAATATAACGATGATCAGAGAAGCTGTGGTCATCCAACACTTCCCAGTCGCATATTCTTCCGTGATCTGGTAATAAAGGTCGATTAATTCACTTTATTACAAATCGCCAGATTCCAACTTATAACATTCGATAAGCAGCGCATTGCCTTCATTGATATTCGAACTTCCCCATATCTGGTGCTGTGCATCAGCATCACTTCCTACAATGAGGCTCTATTCCCTGCAGAAGCGGCTTCAAGCAACTTAAGGCTTGAAGGCGGCATCACTGAATCATGTAATGAGACTTAGTAATTTCAAGGGTGGCTACTGCTGAATCTTCAGTACTTAGCGTCGAAGAAGAAAAACGTTTAGACTAATCTTTGCAAGAAAACAGGCTATGTATGTCCCATTCTCCGTTCCCTTCAGAAGTTTTAATCTAGGAATTCGTAATTCACGAACTATTCCTCCGCACACCCATGGATCCTGGCCAAGAACCACGTTAAATACTCCTACCACCAGACGCACCTTCAGTGCAGCCGAAGCGGACTTGCTATAGTGGAGATTTATCTGCAGAAACCGGGCCAAGATCAGGATTCAAAATATCACCTCCGTTGTGTTTGCCTCATCTTCTGAGTCCACCAAGAGTTCATCCTCACAAGATTTGTTCGATCGCGTCATGAGACCATTGTTGAGAAACCATTTCTCTTCTAATGTTGAGAAACCATTTCTTTCTAATGATAAGAATCGGGCGCCGTTTACACAGTTGAACTTCTTTATAACGAACTTTCTCATTACGGGTTGTTATTGAATAAAAGAAAAACGATTCGTTATTGATACGAATGAAAATTGAAAACGCAACTTTTTTTCATCCTTTTTTTCATCTTTTTTGCCAACTTTTCTCTAACAAATATTTCTCTGTAATTAATTGTTTAAGAGCTCAATTTGAAGTTCTCACAAGAGCTAATCGCTCATTTAAGTTTAGAACAGTGGTACCCAAAATGAATATGAGAACTTGTGTGTGAGAGAAAGTAAAAGTGCACAGCAAGAAATTCTCAGCCAGCATTCAGTGGTCAAACAGACAGCGACCTGTAAACACGTAAGGGGTGTGTTTTTTTCTCACGCTTTGTAAGAAAATTTTATTGAAACGTAAATTACAATAAAAATGTTTTGATATACCTTTTTTAACAATATCAAATATCTACCTTTTTTAACAATAACCAAGCATATAGCTCTTGCTAGCTCCTTCGCTAATTTTGTTTTTTCATTTATTTCCTTATTTTCTAGTTTATTTATCCATTCTTTAAAATTTTATACCCTCCACCTAGGATGGAGGTATACTAATTTCGTCATTCTGTTTATAACTCCTCGAAATATTCGCCTGAGACCCCATAAAGTACAATATTCTTGATCGCCGTGACATTTTATGCCGATCCAGCCATGTCCGTCCGTCTGTCTGTCGAAAGCACGCTAAAAGCTAGCTAGCCGCTTGAAATTTTTCACAAATTTTTCACTTGAGCCACTAGAGGGCGCAATTCTTATCCGATTTGAATGAACTTTTGACACGAAGTATTTTGTTGTGATATCAAACAATTGTGTCAAGTATGGTTCAAATCGGTCCATAACCTGATACAGCTGTCATATAAACCGATCTGGGGACTTGAATTCTTGAGCTACTAGAGGGGGCGATTCCCATCCGATTTGGCTGAAATATTGCATGACGTATTTTATTATGACTTGCAACAACTGTGCCAAATAAGGTTCAAATCGGTTCATATCCTGATATAGCTATAATTTAATTGTGGTCCGAACCGGACCATTTCTTGATATCGCTCTAAAGCAGGGCAAATCTTTTCTTTTAACCTTTTTTTTGTCTAAGAAGAAATGCCGGGAAAAGAACTCGACAAATGCCATCAATGGTGGAGGTTATATAAGATTCGGCCCGGCCGAACTTAGCACGCTTTTACTTGTTTTCAAATAAGTTATTTCTTTTTCATCGAAAAGGTTTTCTTTTACTTCAGAACTTAAGTTATTAGTTTCGCTATGAAATTTATTAAAATACCTTTTAAATGTCTTGTAACAAACGAGGCATTGCATGTTTCTAAAAGCATTCTAACGATAAGAACTAACCTGAATTAATTATTTGATAGCAACATGTTTTTTCGTTGAGTGTATTTGCAAAAATTATGCGTACACCCCAAGCGCATGTTCATTCATTGCTGTCTGAACAACGACTGAAACAAAGAGCGTAAGCGTACGTGTGAAATGGGCATATGAACTCGAGCGTAAAGAAAATTTTCTTTTGGCCACCACTGCTTTAGGATCTATGAAAATCTATTTTTAAAATGAGAATAATATTTTATTTCTAAACTTTCGAAAACTTAATTCGCATTCACCGCTTATGAAAGGGTTTTCCTCTTTTGAACAAAGTGAATTTGAAAAATGAAGTGAGATTCAATGCAAGGGCTTATATAATGGCAATATTTGGAAGGATGTTTAGAGTATGTTTTGCTTTGTTTGAGGTTGAATTACAGGCTTCATGGGAGGTTTCTAAATGTGGGTCATTCCTGGGATACACAGACTTTTAGCTCCGATCTATGTGGTGTTTATTGTTATCACGAGAAGCTTAGCTGGGAGCTGCGGCGCGCATCCACGGGTTGTGGACAGTGTAATGCTCCATACGGAGTAGCTCTGAGAGCAGTCACGGACAATCAGCGGTATCCAGTGGAAAGTATCAATGAGGGGCCGGTTGAGTTATTGGCGCCTTTGAATAACCAATGGCCATCACGTTCTCGCGGCGATCGGTCCGATTTATTGTCTCCACTGTATATAATTCTACGCAAAAAAAATATGCAAAAACTTTTTGTAGTCGAAAAATTATATGTGTACACATTAAAATTTCAAAAAATTTTAATTTTTTCGATTGATTTTTACGATATTTATTATAAACATTGATTAATAAATAAGCCCCTATAGTTGTTTGAAAACATGTTTATATCTTACTGAACAAAAATAAAAATAACATACTCATGAACTTACATTTAACAAAAGAAGTGGCCTATACATTTGATTCACATAAAATGTGGTGGCAAATAATCTGAAAAAATATAAGAAAGAAAGATTCGCATAAATAAAAAATAATTCACAGAGATATGTTTATATATTAAAAAAATATTTCATTCATCCCAGCAGAAAAATCATCTCCCAAATATTCGCAAAACAGTGGTCACGCATTCAAGTTGTGAACTCTACAGAATTTTTTCCAAAGAATTTCCTTAGAAAAATTCATCGAAAATTATTTCCGAATGAATCATGAGAATTCATTGAGAAAATGTATGTACAAGCAAATACGAGGCAATCATTTGCACAATTCTATATAATAGGCAAATTCATATACATGTACATGAGTTTATATATGTATATATAAATAATATTAATATTGTTTGTGAAAAGCTATTAAGAAGAGTATATGAATTTAAATGTACGAAACATATACATCGCAACAAAATGCATGGGCAAAAGTATAGTAAATATACTTTTTTTCAAAACAAATATACTGATAACAAGTGTTTCATGGATGTCAACATGCAAACATGAAAAAGACTTTTGCCACAAAGCTTTAAATGGGCATGGTTCGCAAGAAATGAAAAAACCGGATGGCGCAATCCGACTGCGCACAAAATATGAAAAGCAACTAAGTACCGACTTTTGATACTCTACTCTACAATAAAAAAATACAAAGTCTATTAAACGAGTCGGTGAAGTGCAAGTGCAAATTTTCTTGCAGCGGTTAACTTAAATTTTCGTCTAAAAAATAAAGTATTTTCAAAAGAAATACAGATTTCACAAACGGAATAATGAAGGTTATCAAAGTTTAATTGCGGGAAGAAATTTCCACAAACAAAAGTTTTTATCTAAAATTTTATTATTTATGAATGACGTTGTAGTTGCGCTCTGTTTTATAGTTCATGTATTGATGATGTGCAGTAGAAATATGCGTGAGTAGCAGATAAGTCAAATGATAAAAATGCCCGTATTTTGTTTGTTATCCATAATATTCGGTTAAATGTTGTTCGGATAAGAGAAATTCATATCCAGATAAGCCTCTAGCCATATATGAAGACGAATTCTAACTTCATTGTTCCAAACATGTATAAAGTGTCGTGTGTTGAAAAAGAGCAATTCTCAGTAGCTCCCTCAAAACCTCAGAGACAATAATTTGAGGGATGACAAGAACTTGTTTTTGGAAATAATATTGTTCCAATTTGGTTTTATTAATTTAAAGGTCCCTTTAGTGTAATTTTCGTTATTTAAATTTAAAATTGTAACGAGTTTTCTTATAACGTCATTACACATAGTAGTATTCCCTCGAATTTCATTATTGTTCTTTTTTGTCAGTCTGTTGTTCGTAATGGTTTATGTTTTGCTGAACATAATCATATAAAATTATTTGTACTAAATCAAACTTGCATTCATAATACACTCGGCATTTATTTATTTCACATGTCTTAAACTTATAAGTTTTTATTCACTACACCACTACTGTGGTACAGGGTATAATAAATAAGTGCATTTGTTTGTAACACATATAAGGAACAGAGTTAGACTCAATGATAAGTATACCGATCATCTCAGAATCACTTTCTGATTCGATTTAGCTACGTCAGTCTGTCTGTCCATTTTAATTTGTGTACAAAGTCGTAGGTCGCAATTTTCGTCGGATCGTCGTCAAATTTGGTACAGGCATGTTTTGCGGTCTAGAGATGAAGCCTATTGAAAGTGGAAAAATCGGTTTGGATTTGGTCATAGTTCCCATATAAATTGTTGTCCGATTTACAGTAATAATGCAATAAAATAGTAATTTGTTAGCCGATTCTCTCGAAATTTGGTAGAAAGGATTTTCTTTTGACTTTCCACATTTCTGGCGAATTTCATGGAAATCGGTTCAGGCTTATATATAGCTCTTATACATATATCGCCCGATTTTCACTCCGAGAGCCACTGCAAGCTCATATATCGACCAATCTTCTCAAAATTGTGTACAACGCTTTCCTCGACGATTACCACAATATCCAAGAAGTTTCGTCCGATTCGGTTTAGAATTAGATATGGTTCCCATCCGATTTTGAGAAATATTGCATTAAAGTGCTTATTTGTTAACCGATTCTGTCGAAGTTTGGCAGGAAGGACTATATTATGGCTCTTGAGATTATATATGAATTTCATAAAAATTGGTCCTGATTTAGATATAGCTGCCATATATGTATATCGCCCGATTTTTACTTCTGGAGCCACAGCAAGCGCATTTATTGATGAGTCTTGCCAAATCTTAACCAATCTTGCACAAGCCTTTCCTTCGACGACTACCACATTATCTCAGATGTTTCCTCGAAATCAATTCAGATTTAGATATAGCTCCCTTATATATATTCGTCCGATTTTGGGTAATTTGCAATAATATTGTTATTTGTCAACCGTAGTTATTACAGTTTGAACATATTTGCTCGAAATGTGATACGGATTGTGAAATAGCCCATCTGAAAACATCTGGCGAGTTCCATTAGAATTGGTTCAGAATAGGATATAGCTCCCACTTTGTACTTATAGGGTAGGTGTAGAGTATTATACAGTCGACACCGCCCGACTTTTGCCTTTCCTTACTAGTTTTATATGGAGTTTGACTGTTGTTCACATGAAAAGCCGAATAGAGTACCAACCCATAGATGTGGTAAGATTATGTGTTTGTTGCCATGTAAACATGTATGCAGAGTTCGCTTAAGGATTGATGTTATCAAAAAGATACTAGATATCGAAGTTGGCAGCATGGGTATTCTCGAATTATCGATGTGGCTGGTCAGCAAGAGGTATATAAGGCAGTGGCACAACGTCACACAAGTCGGTCTTATTAGAACGTGTATTGTAAACGTAAGAGTAAACTAGGCGAGTTTAGTTTCTAGTTCATGAAACTAAAATCGCATAAACAATAACAAAATTTGGAATGTAAGGATTTCAGTTAAACAGTATTTTCATTTATGTGGTTTAGACGGCATTTTAAAATTAAAGGTAACAATAACAATTTTAAAATGTTCAACAATGTTTCCAATTGCAAAACACTTTATATATAATTCAGCCGAAGTGATTTTTTTTTTCTTCTTAATAAGAGTGAGGCACTGCTGTCAGCGGCACAGTCTTGGACTGACGGAACTCAAGTATTGCCGTAGGGAAGATCATGTTACACGGATGGATCAAAGCTAGAGGGCAGAGTGGGCCTGGGGGTTTACATTGAGAACCCAGGGACTGAGATCTATTTTAGACTGCCTGACCACAATACGTTCTTGCAGGCAGAGATCCGGGGGAACACGGAATGCGTGAGGTGGTATGGTGTTCACGCGAGAACGTCGAGTGTGAATATCTGTATTGACAGTAAACAGGCCATAAGGGCAATAAAGGAGATTAACGTCCAGATTATAAAGGAGTATGGGGGAATGAAAGCGAAGACGATTTGGCGGCGAAGGCCAGAGAACTGCCGTCAATAAACTTGGTTAACCCAAAGCCATTTTGGTCGACGCAGTCCTATTTAAGGAGTGGGCGACAAACGCACATGTAACACTGTGCAACAGCAAAACAGTCGGTAGGACTGCGAAAATCCTATGGGGCGATCCATATCATGAGAAGACAAGGCTATTACTGAAAAGAAGTAAGAAGGAGGTCAGTATAGCTATTGGTATTATAACGAGACACATAGGACTACAAGCTCACTTATGCAAAATCGGTGCGGCAAGTGATGGTATATGTAGGGTATGTGGGCAAGATGATGAGACGTTGGAGCATTTCCTAAGTCATTACCCGGCTTTCGCGGCCAACAGACACCGGTACTTAGGTGGGGACACGATGCCAGACATGAACCAACTTAGGGAAGTGGTATGGAAAACAATTAAGGATTTTGTAAGTAGCACGGAATTCGTAACTTAAAATTTTTATTTTTAAAGTTACTTTTTAGTATTTAAAGCGCACAACAAGCCGATTACTGGCTTAGGTGTATGTCTGTAGTGGCATGAGGCAGATTAATATCTGCACCCTCTTTTCAACTTAAGCTAACCTATCCTAATAAGAGCTGAGACGCCTATGCAGAATTAACGTAAACTGGTCCGCATATTTCACGAAGGATTTTTCTCTCAAACACTTCAACTACTACCTCATCCTTTTTGGCAAGTACTCATGTTAATGTAAGTGTCTTGTAAATTGTAATTTTCATATTTCGAGAGGTGACTTTGCTACTCATCTGCTTACTTAATCCAGAGTAGCATCTGTTCAAAATAGGCGTCGTATGAATCACGAGCTGGATGACGACGATGGCATAGTTACACGTATTAAAATACAACGGTTGCGTCGGCTAGGTAATGTTGTCAGAATGGTAATGGTAATGGTAATCAGGGTGGTACACGCAAACCGGGACAATCAAAAGCACGATGGAAGGATCAAGTGGTGAAAGACATCTCGAAACTTGGTGTCAGACATTTTAGAATAAGCACAGAAGATCGAGGCGCTTGGAGCGCTATTCTGCGTTCAGCTAAAATTTTCTGTCATAGCCAATTAAAATAAAGTAAGTAAGTAATAAGATCTGAGACGCCACCATAGCTATTATCTAATTCCTCGTTAACAGAAATCACTATCTGTTTTTGTCTTCTTTGATAACTCTATCCAAAAAAAAAAACGAAAAACACAAAGAGGAAACTACAAAAATAATAAATTTTTTTCTCATTGCCTGAAATTCTTCTTACTTTAATTAAAAATCATCAAAAATGAACTAAATTATTAAAAAAAGGTGTTATCAATTACAATTTATTCGTATTATTCATTCATATTACCAGAAGCACGCATATTTTTTGATTGCTCAGGCAACAAAAATGTTTAAAGAAAAATTCAGAAAAAATATTAATTTGTTTCAATACTTCTACTAAATATAAAACTAAATAAGGGATATAGAATTGGCTACAACGGCCTTCAGCCAATATATTTTTATATTTCGGACTCGGCTATAAAAAGGAGGCCCCTTATCTTTTAACTTAATCTTAAATCGGACTGCATTCATTGATATGTGAGAAGTTTGCCCCTGTTCCTTAGTGGAATGTTCATGGGCAAAATTTGCAATTTGCAAAACCTGCCTACTACAATGGGGACCTATCCTCATAGAAAAATGTATACCGTAGGTATTGATCGAGAATTAACCCCGCTTGCCGGGTCACTATCATTACCGTATGATATACATTTTTCTTTCAGTGTACCACCATGGATTTCGCTAAAATATCGAACAAATTTGCTTAGTAGATATGTGAACTAATTTGAAAAGCGCTTATTCAAAACAAAATAAATTTTGAATCACTACTGTGCTTAATGCGGATTAAGTGCAACGCATTTGTAATAAGCTTTACACTCTCCAAGGCGTTTTATTACAATTTGCCCCTTGCTATCAACACAGATGAGTAGAAGACTTAAGGCCGGTACTCTATTCGGGTTTCGTGTTGAAACTCCATATAAAGAAAATAAACGGAAAAATTTGCCGAAATGTGTTCGTTTCGACATAACTTGTTTTTTCATCTAGGGACAATTTACATTTCGGGACGCCCATTGAGGCACAACCACAGCCGCTGTGCAACAAGTTTTTTTCTTACGCAAAATAAACGCGATCGCCAAACTTCTAATTGTAACTGAGTGTTTGTTAGTGTTAGTGATGTTGCTTACGTGTATTTACTCTGGGTGGAAAAAAAATAAAGTGCTTGTGGATGCATCAATAAGAAAGTATTTTTTAAAAATATAAATAAATATACCAGAAAGAAAAACAAGTAAAAGCGTGCTAAGTTCGGTCGACCCGAATCTTATATACCCTCTCCAATGGATCGCATTTGCCGATCGCAGCAAACAAAGAATAATGAATAAGAACTGTTATGCTATTGGAGCTATATCAAGTTATTGTGGAATATTTCAGTCCATTCGGATAAGAATTGCGCTTTGTAGGGTCTCAAGAAGCAAAATCGGGAGATCGGTTTTTATGGGAGCTGTATCAAGCTATTGATCGATTCAGACCATATTAGACACGTACAGGGTGGCTGATGAAAGCCGCTACCAAAAAAAAATGTAATAACTTTTTTTCTATTTAATAATAATAATTTAATAATTAATTTAATTAATTAATTAATTAATTTAATTAATAATAATTTAATAATTAATTTAATAATTTAATTTAACATGAATAAAAGAAAAATGTATTCCATACACCGAAAAAAAAATGTAGCAATATTCATCATTGTAGCAATATTCATCAGCCACCCTGTATGTTGAAGGTCATGAGAGAAGCCGTTGTACAAAATTACTGCCAAATCGGATCAGAATTGCGCCTTCTAGAGGCTCAAGAAGTCAATATCCCAGATTGGTTTATATAGCAGCTATATCAAAACATGGACCGATTTGAACTATACTTAGCACAATTTCAGTCAAATCGGACAAGAAATGCGCCGTCTAGAGGCTCAAGAAGTCAAGACCCATGATCGGTTTATATGGCAGCTATATCAAAACATGGACCGAATTGGCCCATTTACAATCCCTACCGACCTACACTAATAAGAAGTATTTTTGCAAAATTTCAAGCGGCTAGCTTTACTCCTTTGAAAGTTAGCGTGCTTTCGACAGACAGACGACAGACAAACGGACAGACGAACGGACATAGCTAGATCGACTTAAAATGACATGACGATCAAGAATATATATATGAAATATTTCTTTCACACAAGCAACACAATCAATCTGAACGAAATAATAAGGTTTGTGAAAGAATTTGTTGTGCTTTTAGTCTTGCAGTTACAACAACAATATTTTGATAAAAGTGGAAGATGCTGACAAAGGCTTATGGAAAGTTGTGCTTATTTAACTTACCAGTGAAAATACTACAAAATCTAATTATTTTTATAAATAAATGCCGCATTTGTCTGTTTTTAAATTGTTTTGTGTTTCATTATTTATTAATTACGAAGGGGTGGGCCTTGGTTGAAATTACAACAACATACATTAATTTCAGTACGACCCACACACTCACATTTGTGTGTACACATGCACGTAAGCAGCTGATAATTAGTTTGATGCCATATTAATTTTTATATGTAAATGGCAACATTTTGACCAAAGAAACACAAAAAAATCAGGTGTGGTAACCTTGTCAAACCGCCGAAAGAAAGATTTTCGGAAAATTTTCCGCAAAAAAGAACGTAGTACCAGCCATTATACGAAAAAATGACTAATAAAATGCATGTATGCAGGTTCAAGAAACTAGGAAAACGTACATAAAACTTATTGGGTTAGGACGGTCAAACACGGTCGTGGCAACGTTATGGTCTGGGGTTGTTACGGATTGCGTCCTCTTCATTGAATTCATTATAAAAGGGATACATGAGTCTAAAAAAGACATCCTTGAAAACGGGTTAACGATCCCAAGCACTGCTCAAAGTTGGCGAAAGTTGGGTTTAGCAGAAAAAATGTAATGCAATGGCCACCTTAATCACCCGTCCTTAATCCTATTGAATACATTGGTCAACAGTAAAACATAAGGATAATCAACGTTAAACAAACTATGTGCCAACGAAATGGAAATAATTTAATTTTGTTAAAGCATTGTGTTGTTCTTTTTTTATACGTCAAAAAAATCAATATGTGCACATTACAATTCCTTAATTTATATATTTTTTCTTTAACTTTCAAATGTTTAAATTTCTGTGGTAGTTGCCACGATACACTTATAAGCTATCAAAGGCTTGTTAACACAGATGTGATTTTTTTTTCTAAGGTCTTTAAAAGATGTTTTATTCTATCCCATATTCCATACATAAGCAACAAAACAGTGTTATAATGATGAAAATACAACTTTAAAACACATTTGAAGAAGATAAATTTTAAAACAATGGTTATTTCTAAAACCACTTTGACATTTGTATTTACGCCATTTGCCAATCAAGGTAGTATCTTTGGGGGTAGATTTTTGTTGTTATGCCAATGACGCTACCTCTTAATTGAACAATGGGTAGTTGCAAATGTTTTGTCTGATTCTCAAAGGGTATACCCTATACGACTTTAGAGCAATATTTCGAGGAGATATTTACATTACTAACTACCTGGTGACGGAGATCTTTGCGATTAAATAAGTGTTGTAATGACTAAGATTTCATAACGACTATTGGCAAAAATATCTTCTCAGACAGCCAGGCAGCCATTAAATCCTTTCGGAATTCAAAAATCGCCCTGGACTGTGGCAGATCTCTCAACGAGATGACTGAAGTTCAAAAATCACCTGTTCTGTGTGCCGGCCAACAGAGATACCCCTGGGACTTGTATAGCGGACGAGCTTGCGAGACTAGGAACTACCTTATACATTCTAGGGGAACCGAAATCTGAAGGTAAGCCTCTAGTGATATGTAAGCTAAGTCTTTAGGATCGGGCCCGAAGGGCAACGGTTGATAGATGGTCACAAAAGGGGGGTTGTCGCTGGCTAGAACGGACGTCTCAGTCATTGTGTCCGTCATCACAGGTCACTGTCGGGTCGGAAAACATGCTGACAGACTGAAGGTGGCAAGTAACGTATTTGCAGAAGCTGTGAGGACATCGAAGAAGAAGAGACTATTGAACATCTGCTGTGTGTGTGTCCCGCACTGGCAGTCAGAAGGAGTTCCACTTTAGGTTCTCATTTCTTTGTCTTGTCTGATTTAGCGGATGTGAACATTCGCAAGTTGTTGGGCTTTTTAGAGCGATCTGGATAGTTCAACGGTAGAAACTAGAAGGTATTTTCCTTCGCCTGTTCCTATGATATCACAATGAATGAAAGCGTTTAAGTGTGTCTGATGGCAGAATGTCACTTAAACCTAGCCTAACTTAACTACCTAGTAGTGAATTGGTGGTTATATTGAAAGTATTACAGGGGTTCGCTCCTATAATATTCCATTATGCTGTGTGTTCTGACCAGTGTTGCAACTCAAGAAAATGATTCCCAACAAAATTTTGAAAAATCCTACAAAAACCTAACAATTGTTAGATAAACAAGAACAAGTAAAATCGGCAGATCCGTTTATATGGGAGCTATATCAGGTTTTAGGCCGATTCAGGCCTTACTTGGCACGTATATTTAATGTCATAGTACAAAATTGCAGCCAAATCAAATAAGAATTGCGCTCTTTAGAGGCTCAAAAGTCAAGATCCGAGATCGGCTTATAGGGCAACTATATCAAAACAAGGACCGATATGACCCATTTATAATCCCAACCGACCTACACTTATAGTAAGTATTTGCGCAAAATTTCAAGTATCTAGCTTTACTTCCTACGTACGGACATGGCTAGATCGACTTAAAATGTCATGGCGGTCAAGAATATCTATTTTTGCGCTACTTTTTATTTTGGCCGTTCGTTTCATTGTTGGATACTACTGCTTCCAAAACAAATACAAACCCCGTTTTAAACAGTTAAGGCAGAAAAATATAAATATATGAGTTATTTCAATGTTATGATGCTTAAACAAATATCACAAATTTCTGCAGCAAGTTAGTTATTACTATTATTGAAGGGAAATCGACTAAAATAGAGTTGCGCCTATCAAAAGAAGAAAACATACCTACCAAGTTTGGTAGGAACCTACAAAAATCGGCAACATTTGTTCTGTCATATAAAATATTATTGGCATCAACCAACTCTCAATGGGTTGCTGCGCAACTCGAAAGCCACACAAACACTAGCAAGCAATGAGAGTTTTCAATAAATTCAAAAAAAATTGACAAAATTTTCTCCTTTCACAAAATTTGGTAAGAATTTTTGCTTTGTCATGTTCAAAACAAGTTTTTTCGAAAATCCACTGTATATACCACCTTCTGTAGTCGTCTTCTGTCAGTTAACTCGACATTAATAAACATTTTGGATAGCGGCCAAAAATTTGGGAATTTTCTTAGATATAGGAAAAAATAACCCACATTAATAAAATCATATGTACGGCTGTGTGTGTCCAAAAACATTTATGATTTATATGTATATTTCTATATCTACTCATACAGCTAATGAGCATTGTGGTCTGTTTTGATAAATATATGAGGATTTGCTTATTCATTTGATAATAGAAAATTCTTTGAATTCTAAATTTACATGGATCGAACCCGCACAAACCCTTTGAGACAAGCCATTTTGCAAGTCTTTTTCATTATAGTGGATTAAAACTCGCATGTAAGGCGTAGAGCGATGATCAGTGTTACTGTTGTGCAAATTTAGTACCAAATTTCACACTATTTCGGACGATGACCTACAGAAGAATCATATGGCAAACATTCGTGGAGAAAATTTTTATCAGCGACAAACTCACTCAAAGAGAGGTATCTCAAAGACCTCCTCAGTAAGTTATTTAGGATTAAAACGTTCCACAACAATGTGCCTCGCATTGTTAGCAGTAACATTTCGTTTTGTATATAAAAAAGGCAATAAATGATATAAAAGGTTTACATATTTAAATATTTACAAATCAAAAATTCGGAAGGGGAGTACTTCCCCTTCTCGTCTTTCAAAAAACTGTTCTGGGGTTCCCGTTATTTACGAAAAATTTAATTTTGTTCCACGCGACTCGTTTCGCCAAAACTCACCAGCTCTAGCTGGATCATGCACCAAGGAACTGTGAGCGAAAGTAAGACTCATATCATCTTTGTAATTATCTTTCTTCGTTGCTTCCTTAATTGGCCATGAGTGCCTTTGATAGAGTTATTAACGAAATGTAGATTACCATTATCGACCGATAGACTCACTGGCCTCTAATTGGGTAAATTAATTTAGTTTCATATTTTTTTAAATTATTTTTCAATCAAATTATCGCTTCTAATCGAATTTTCAGCAAAGGTCATCAAAGAACTAGAAATTATATTACAATTGCTTTCAACAACAACAAATCCTCAACCAAAAAATTGGTCAAAGAAATTTTCTTTAAAAACAAAATACAATAAAATTTTGACACTTAGTTTATACCAAGAAATATTTGTTGCAGTTTAAGGGCTGGCATTCTATTCTGCTTTCGGAATAGTGGCGGATTTTTTAATTGTTCCGCGAGCGGAATTTGACAGCAATCGAATGTTTTTGTTTCCATACCAAAACACGTTTCTTTATCTGCACTTATTGTTTTCTCTAATAAATAAAAAAAAACGAAAGACAAAAGTCGGGAGGTGCCAACTGTATAAAACCCTACCCCTTAAGTACAATGTGGGAGCTTTATCTTATTCTGAACCAATTTTAATGGACCTCGCCGGATGTTTTAAGATGAGTTATTTAACAATCTCAATCACATTTCGTGCAAATATGTTCAAACTGTAATAACTACGGTTGACAAATGACAACATTATTGCAACTTATCCAAATTCTGACGAACATATTTATGGGAGCTATATCTAAATCGGAATGGATTTCGAGCAAAATTCTGAGATAAGGTGATTGTCGTCGGAGAAAAGCGTTGTGCAAAATGTTGTCAAGATTGGTAATAAATGCGCTTGCAGTGGCTCTGGAAGTGAAAATCGGGCGATATATCTAAATCTGGACCGATTTCTACGAAATTCACAAGTAATGTCAAGAGTCATAAGAAAGTCCTTCCTGCCAATCTTCGACAGAATCGGTTAACAAATAAGCACTTTATTGCAATATTTGTACACAAATTATCATGGACAGACGGACATAGCTTAATCGAATCAGAAAGTAATTCTGGGTCGATCGATTGAGTTTGACAGCATTCCGCTTGAAGAGATGAAAGGGATACTCAGCAATGACTAGCAATAACTTCTGGTAGTAAATACACCTTTGTGGGCTAAGACCTTTCATCAAAATTTCGGTCAAAGGCAGCTACATCCACACACATAAAAACATACCATTAGACATAAACGAAATTTTCGACAAGTAAACTTCATTTCCAAAAAAACCTTGGGACTTTGCTAATGATAAAACTGTAAAATCTTTTATGATAAATGAATGCAAGGTTTTGTAACGCATGTAATATTTCAGGCAAATCGGTAAAACTTGCAATAACTGAAGCAAAAATAATCAATCTATTGCACATTACTTTGTACGTACACAAGAAAATAATCCCAAGCAGGCCCATGGGCATTCAGTATATTGAGCAGCTCGGTCGAGAAAGTGACAATTTTTAAAGTTTCGCTCTAGGTACAAAAGCAACACACAAAAATTCATTAAAGCAACACACACATAGTACAAATAAACACAACAAGAATTTCTTAGGCACAACTCTTGTAAGCAGTTTTTTTGTCTTGTTTATAGCATACAAGATCGTAATACAAAACCATAATGGAGGTATGCATAAGTGAAAGGCTGAAATAAATCCAATTAAACTCTGAAAGGGTTTGATTTACCAACTGCTTATAATTGGTATATATTTGAGCTTTGCCAAAATTTATTATTATTTCTGGGTGTTACAAACATATGGTTTCATCTGGACTTATTTCGCAACGATTTCGCTATTTCTATTACAACTCACAGCGACTTAGTTCAGTGAAATCGAATCAAACAGGCTTCATTTAGGAGGCTAAGATGGGTTAAGATAT
The DNA here is from genome assembly GCF_963082655.1 of Stomoxys calcitrans. Lineage (NCBI taxonomy): Eukaryota > Metazoa > Arthropoda > Insecta > Diptera > Muscidae > Stomoxys > Stomoxys calcitrans. The sequence continues at coordinate 100,872,842 of NC_081554.1, forward strand.
AGTCTCATGGGCTTATACAAGATTTTACAACAAAAATGTAAAGATCTTTACAGCGATCAAGAATATAAGAATATTTCAACGCTTGGTGGTGGTAAGCATAAAAAAATTTAAAATATTCAATTTGAAAGCAAAGGAGCGTACAGCAGATCGCAAAAAATGTACTCACTTTCATCCCTAGTTTTAAGTTTCTCCTGCCTAATATTTGCTTTATTGTGAGTTGTTCACTTTTTTTAACACACATGACACCAACTCCCAATGTGTAATTTTGTACAAATCCTTCTTATTAGTGCAGGTCGATTGGATTTGTAAACGGGTCAAATCGAACCATGTTTTGATATAGCTTATATGCCGATCTCCAGATTTGACTTCTTGAGCTCCCAGAAGGCGCAATTATTCCAATTTAGCACAATGACTTCTTCTGTGACCTCCAACTTACCTGAATCGGTCTAGAACCTGATATAGCTCCCGTATAAACCGATTTCCATATTTGGCTTCTTGAGCCACTAGAGAGCGCAGTTCCTGTATGATTTGGGCTAAAATTTTGCACCATGACATCTCCTATAGCCTTCAAACAACATGCCTGATATAGCTCCCATATAAAACGACCTCTCGCTTGCACTTCTTGAGCCCCTAGAGGGTACACTTTTTGTCTGATTTGGCTGAAATTTTGCACAATGACTGCTTCTATGACTTCTAAAATAGGTGGAAAGTATGGTCTGAATCAATATACAACCTGATATAGCTCCCATATATACCGATCTCCCGGTTTTGCATCTTGAGCCTCTAGAAGCTTATCCGATTTTGCTGAAATGTTGTACTACGACTTCTTCTATGACCTCCAATATACGTGCCAAGAATGGTCTGAATTGGTTTAAAATCTATATAGTACCCATAAAAGTCGATCTCCCTATTGCACTTCTCGATCAATTAAAGATCACAGTTCTTGTCTGATTTGGCTGAAATTTTGCACAATGACTTCTCCCATGGCCTTTAACCTTCATCATATACGTATAAACCCATCATACTTCTTGATCCCCTATAAGGCTACTCTGAAATTTCGCGCAATGACTTCTACTATGGTCTCCATCATCCAAACCAAGTATCGTCCCAATTATCTGATATTGCTGCAATAGCATAGCAATTCTCATCCATTATTCTTTGTTTGCCTGTAAAGAGATAGCGGGCAAAGACCTAGACAAATGCTATGCGTGGTGAAGGGTACATAATATTCAGCCCAGCCGAACTTAGCACGCTTTTACTTGTTTTATTTTGTAATTCAAAAGTGGAAAGGAAATGTTTTTTTTAGCAAGGGCATACGCAAGTTTCACTGATACAACTTAATAAATAACGTACACTTTTCAAAAAATGTTTCATTGTCTTTGTGTCTATGTGTGGTATCTAGATGCATGCCTTCATGACAGTTTGTGCCACCATTGACGTCATGCTATAGAAGATTAAATAAAAAAACTGCTTAATTTGGAAATAGAACATCTTGTGTGTCTCGAAAATAAACACACAGCGCGCTAACTTTAAACAGCTGGTTCCCATTTGACACTGCAGAAGTGTCTTCCAATGCAAATAGATTTTTTTCAATACTCGTATGCGGACTACAAAAATAGTCATGTTTAACGGAAAACTCTACGCTTGGGCAGATGGCGACCAAAACAACAAAAAGGCTTTGGAGCTATTGGTTCTTGACGACTCAAAGTCTACAATACAAAGTCAGTTATATAAAATTTTCGGTACACATTTTCCCCGCAAAAAATCACTTTTTTCCAACTTTTATTAAATTTTCGAGTGTTAAGCCATAAAATACACCATCTGGTCCTTTAAAATTCAATGTAAATTTTTTATACCGGTGTAATACATATATATGATATACAGCAACGCTGGAGCAACGCTGAGTGGATGCTTCAATATCTCTACCTTTATCGAGAAATAAACAATAAGAGAAAGCAAAAGGGGGCATATCATGAAAGTGACGCTATATCTAAATATGAACCAAGTTTCTGCAAATGGGTTAGAAAACAATTCCTGCCAAATTTCAGGGATTGCCGTACAAAATTGTATGGTCGTGTAAGTAAAAATCGGACGATATATGTATATATACTACGGACTTTGAACAGATGATATTGTACGGATATTAACAGATGAGTGAACAATGCAGCTATGACCTTATAATAGTAAATCGAGCGAAACCTATATGCATATATCTAAATCTGAACCGTTTTGGTCAAATCTCACTGGTAATATCAATAGTTTTTCGTAGAGATTATATAAATGATCACATTGTTTGCAACATACATAAGTCCAAATTTGATTACAATTGGACACAGTGGAAACCATTAAAGAATTCATTGTGCAACATTTTGAGAAAATCGGTTGGTAAATGCACTTGCAAAGGCCATAGATGTGAAAGTTGGGCGTAACATATATATTGGTGCTATATGTAAATTTGAGCCGATTTCTACGAAATTCATCAGTAATTTCAAAAGTCATAGAAGAATTTTACGCGCACTGATTCGGACCCATCTACAATCTCTGAAGGACAGACAGGGATCGAACGACTTAAAATGTCATAACGATTTAGGGTTTTTCAACCGCATTTCGGAGTGTTATTACGGAATGTTGAAATTAGTATTCTATTGGGTTGCCCAAAAAGTAATTGCGGATTTTTTAAAAGAAAGTAAATGCATTTTTGATAAAACTTAGAATGAACTTTAATCAAATATACTTTTTTACACTTTTTTTCTAAAGCAAGCTAAAAGTAACAGCTGATAACTGACAGAAGAAAGAATGCAATTACAGAGTCACAAGCTGTGTACAAATTTGTCAACGCCGACTATATGAAAAATCCGCAATTACTTTTTGGGCAACCCAATAGTATATCTTATGATTTAGGATATTTAAAAATGAAGATAGAAACCCGGGTTAAAAAGTTTCAATCACGAAATTAATTTTGGAACACGAATTTTAGGTTTATGTTGGGGTCCATGATCACTCCTTGAAACAAAGCACCCCATAAGTTCTCCATAAAATTATGGACGTCGGATGTGTTTTGATACAGATTTGCCGAAATGTAGAAGTAGTGTGTACCTAAAATACCCTACAGCGCACAACAAGCCGATCACTAGCTTAGGTGTATGTGGATAGTGGGATTGGGCGGATTAATATCTGCACCCTCTTTTCAACCTAACCTAACCTAAAACACCCTTCCTATGTTATATGGGGCTAAAAGAAAGAGTAGCGAGTTATAATATTATTGATGCTGAAGAAGCCGTAATGCTATTAATACGCATGTCATCATATATGAGATTACAATTGCGTCTAGAAATTAAATGAGACTGTTTGCGTGGGATTTTTATCTCATAAAGAAGTATTTACTAAATTTTTAAAACGGACTGTCACAAAAGTACTGTTAGTTCTAAAAAAATAGTCCGATTCAAATAAAAAATTGTTTGACAGAATTTATTGTTCAATTGAAAGAGTCAATTTTTTTAGGTTCAATTGAAAGAGTCAATTTTTTTAGGTTCAATTAAGAAAATAACAAAAATTATTAAACCAATTAATGTTTTAATTGAAATGAAGAAAAAAATCAGATTCAATTAAAAAAATATTGAATCAATAAATTTTATAATTAAAAATGATACAAATTTCAATAACTATTGTAATTGAAAAGTGGTTCAGTAAAAAATATTAATTCAATTAATTTAGTGCGTATTTATTGCGAAAACGCCTCTATGATACAAATACCACATTAACCTCGACAATCTCGACAATCCTGTCTATTAGCTTTACTTTTCCCAATGCATGTGTTTTCGTGTAATGACAGATGGGTCGTCCATGGCTCCTGAATAAATGCAATGTGAATCTTGCACTTGCTGATTTTCTCCATCAGAGCGTGTGCAGCTGTCTCGCTTCGGTAGAGGTTTATCTGGATGAAGTCAGTCATTGGTCCGTCGTTCATTAAATGGGCTTTTTGGGAGTGGGTGATGATCTCATCGTCCACTCCCTGTTCTTTAGGCTGCATTGACTTTCCCGTCACTTCTCTGCCTGATGTTTTAATACTAAGTCTTTTGCCTATCCTAGTCTTCCGAATCTTGATAATGTCTGTAATGGTTTCATCGTCGAGTTGCTGTTAGTTAGGCTGTGTTGAGTCTCTCGCCCCTGCACTGCCTATTGTTTTAATATTAGGATCTTTGCTTATGCTAGTCTTTCCATTATAGTGATAGGCGGTGATGGTCTCATCGTCAGCCCCCTGTTTGTTAGGCGCTATTGAGTCACCTGCCATTGCACGGCCTAATGTCACAATATGGGGGACTTTTGTTTATCCTAGTCTTCCCAATATTGAAGACAACAGCCTTGCTCCTGAGACGCCATACCTTTAGTATTAGCCAAACTTGTCACGTAGACTTGAAAAATGCCAACCACAAGGAGAGTTTCTTCCTCTCCACCCTGGGGAAGACCTGTCATTTCTCTGCGACCAAACCTTGGTTTTTCTGCCCCATCCCTTGATGAAGACATTCCGTCGACACAAAACGCAGCATAAAGATGTCCCCTCTATACTTGCAGCTCATCATTTGAATAGTTGGGCGCTCTACAGAGTTCCACACATCATCAAAAATTCGCAGGCTTTAAAATTTTTCGTAACAAGTACTACCTATTCCGAGATGGGGATATTTTAGATGGAACACGTGCGCTCCAGTCAACGATCAACGGCGATTAAAGTGGTTATTAACTCTGTAAACCAATTTATTTGAAATTTGCCCTTTCTTTTAAATAACGGTTTTACTGTTTTAATAATTTAATTTCTTATTTAATGATCTCAGGCTTCGAACATTAAGGTGAAAAAGTTTTGATTCAATTATAACCATTGTCGGACGCATCGTCTGTAAAGAGTATTGTTAACAAAATAATTTACATTAAAAGTAACAAATACCAATCTTAGAATTCTACGTACAACATCACGAAATCTACATCCACATGTGTTATCGTTCGTCCCTAGCTCCGTTTCCAATCCAATATGATCACTAATGGATAATAAACAAGTAAGAGCGTGCTAATTTCGGCCGGGCCGATTCGTATATACCCTCCACCATGGATCGCATTTGTCGAGTTCTATGCGCGGTATCTCTTTTAGGCAAACAAAGAATATGGAATAAGAACTGTTATACTATTGGAGCTATATCAAGTTATAGTCCGATTCGGATCATAAATGAATGCTGAACATTGTAGACGTCATTGTGTAATATTTCAGTTCATTCGGATTTGAATTGCGCCTTGTAGGGGCTCAAGAAGCAAAATCGGGAAATAGGTTTATATGGGAGCTGTATCAAGCTACGGACCGATTCAGTCCATATTAGAGTCGTATGTTGAAGGTCATGAGAGAAGCCGTTGTACATAATTTCAGCCAAATCGGACGAGAATTGCGTCCTCTAGAGGCTCAAGAAGTCAAGAACATAGATCGGTTTATATGGCAGCTATATCAAAACATGGTCCGATTTGAACCATACTTAGCGCAGTTGTTGGAAGTGATTCCAAAACACCACGTGCAAATCCGGACGAGAATTGCGCCCTCTAGAGGCTCAAGAAGTCAAGACCCAAGATCGGTTTATATGGCAGCTATATCAAAATATGAACCGATTTGGCCCATTTACAATCCCAACCGACCTACACTAATAAAAAGTATTTGTGCAAAATTTCAAGCGGCTAACTTTACTCCTTCGAAAGGTACCGTGCTTTCGCCAGACAGACGGACGGACGGACATGGCTAAGGTAATATTAACAACATTTAGAAATACCACGTTTGCATACTAATCCTAATCCTATTCTATTTGTTCACAACCTTCTTTTTTCTGCTTTACACTTTTGCAGGGTAACATTATTGACATTAAATTTATTTTGTTTAAAAATTGTAGTAAAAAACTACATAAAGATCTTTATATAGAGAAAATAAAAAACCATAGATTATATTTTTCTTGATACAATTTTTTTTGTCTAGCCACGCCACTTTGTGCCTATATGTGATAGAAGCTAGACTCAGATATATGTCTAGCCTCTACCACTTCAATCACACTTCTTTTCGCATTACATATCGGTGAAAGGGAACACAATATAATCTTGATCAATACCCAATACCCTTTCACCGATATGTAATGCGAAAAGAAGTGTGATTGAAGTGGTAGAGGCTAGGCATATATATATATATATATATATATATATATATATATATATATATGTATATATACATATATATATATATATATATGTATATATATATATATATATATATATATATATATATATATATATATATATATATATATATAGGCATATATATATATATATATATATATATGCCTATATATATATATATATATATATATATATATATATATATATATAGGCATATATATATATATATATATATATATATACATATATATATATATACATATATATATATATATATATATATATATATATATATATATATATATATATATATATATATATATATATATATATATATATATATAAGGAAGAGGATATGATTTAGATGTATTTTAAGCGAAATTTTAACATATGGCATCTTAAACGGGTGCTATATGTACTTCTAAATAGGCCATTTTCCTACAAAAATTGGAAAAACCCACCAGTTCTCAAAACTTTAAATGCCTCCTAAACATGCCAACAGCAAAACATTTATAGCCTCAACAACCAAGAATTCAAAAAATTTAAACGAAAATTATTAAAATATCGCTGTTTGTTTTTTACAAAGTTTTACATTTGAAACCCCATCCAGAAGCAACGATTCTTTGGTTCTACTTTTTAGTACAAAAATACAAAAAACCTAAATGATTTCCATGAATTTAGCAGAAAAAATAATAATAATTTTTTAGATTACTTTCTAAAAATCTCAGAATCTCCTTGGTTTAGAATAATGAAAAAGTTCATGTACTAGAAGACCTTTCATTGGCAGATCGGTCTATATGTAAATACGGTCTAATCTGTACGGTCCGTATGTGGGAAAGATGAAGCGGGATCTAATATAATTTACTGTTTCAAATTCCACCGAAATTGGGTGGAAAATGTGCCTTCTATGGGCGCAAGACCTTCAATTGGGTGGTGGGTCTATATGGCAGCTATATCTAAATATGAACTGATCTCGACATATTCAGTTCTACATCGGTAGAATGTATACAATTCACTGATCCAAATTTCAGCGAAATCGGCTAATAAATGTGACTCAAATTGGTAGATCGGTCCATATAACTGATATATCAAGCACCATCTAATCTGGACCATATTCCGGTCGGGTGCCACGAGTCCTAAAACGAATGCGGCATTTATGGCATTAAGACTCTGAATCGGCAGATCAGTTTTAATGTCTGGATAATATTCGGGTCGGATCACTGCAGGATTAGAAACGCTGACGGTTCCACATTTTGGCAAAATCGGATAATACATGCGCATTTTATGGGCTTTTGACCCCAAATCAGAAGATCGGTGTATTAACAAAATACGAATCTGTGCAAAATTTGATCTCAATATCCCAATTTTTAAAGAAACATGATAGCAAACTCAAATTCATAACTACTATCCAAGATTACGCAAGAAATAATAAGTGTTGACGGAAGCAGAAGACAATGCTGTTTGTTCTACAAATAGACAGTTGTATTTGTTTACCTTTAGCCACGCACTCTATAAACAAGTGGTTGGCTAAGTTGTTAGCACACCTTACTAGCAAAATAGAAACCCTATGTTAAACTCAAAGAAGTTTGCTAGTAAAAACAGCAAAAATGTTTGTTGCAACAGCAAACTGTCTGCTGAAAATAGGACAGCAGTAAGTTTTTCAGAACCAGCAAACATTTTTGCTGTTTTCAAATGGGAAAAAAGTTAAGAAAAATGGCTCAAAAATTGAAAAAAAATTTATATCTCATTTTATCTTCGAATTTAACAATCATGTAAGGTACATTTTGCTCATTTTTGAACGAATTCAAATAACATCAAACTTAAAAACTACTACTATTATAAATATGCGTTGAAACGAAAAATGAACGCCTAAAATTAGCTATATTTTTTTTATTGAAATATTGTAAATGCTTTGTAGGATTCATTCAAAAAATTAAAATTTTTAATTTCACACCAGCAGACATTGTTTGCTGATATCAGCAAACTTATTTCTCTGGGTGTAGCACTAATATGGAAAAATGGTAAAGAATTAGAGTTTAATAAAAAGCAACCACATTAAAATGTCACATAAACAATAAAAGGGAATTTTTCTAATTGAAGACTTTCTAAAAATGAGGAAAAAAATACCCATTTTCAGCAGTATTTTAGAAGGCATTATTAACCCACTCTATATAAGTGCTAATTGTAGAAGTGCAAATTTGAAAGACAGAGCCTCTTGAATTCTTTGCAGGCATTTTAGAAAGCCTGCAGGCCACAACTTTCCGCCGCTTTATATATTTATGTAAATTAATTCTAAAACTTTTGATTGTCTTTCACACAACTCTATATATTATTACAACTGACCGGTGGTAATACATATATGTTTGTAATCACCAATACTTCGCAATACAAAAGCAGTGAGCGATATAGGAGTAAAATCTGTACGATATTCTGCATCATTCTATAAATGGATCATTTGCTTTCCCATACAAATGTCAAATGTCAAGATACATTTCAACTAAGGTTGCTTTTTTTTGAATTAACACACTTGTTAGAGTATCAAACTATAGTTTCGCGGTAAACGAAATCAGTTGCAAAATTAAACGACTATTCAAATAAGAATCCAGATTATGAACAAATCAACAGTTAGTTGTCTAAACATTTTTTTGGGAACACTTTAAATAGTTTCAATATACGATAAATTAAGGCATAAACGAGCTACGCACGTATGGATTGAATCTTGTACTACATTGCACCATGGAATTATATTTGAATTGTTTTACAATAATATTCACACGACCAATTTCTTGCAGAAGTACTTACCACGCACCTTAAAGGTACTTTGGTTAATTTCGAATCACAAAAGCATTAAAAGTATTTAATTGGAACAGCCCTCCTTTCATTTAAAAAAAAACTTGGTGGTTTTGTTAAGTTAAAAATCTCACAACCGGGGCAAATATATCACTTATAAAAATTGCTTGCTTGATTGCTAACAAAGACGAAAACGTGTTATGCCGTCTGCTTTTATTTTTGAGTGTTATTAGGAAAATAAAAACAACCGAGTCTGATAAATGCCGCACCAACAATGCCCGTAGCAATGAACTTGTCGCAGCAGAATTTTACCAATTTATGCCACTGATGTGATTGCCGTGAGGACGCGCAATCGGCGCAGCCACCCCAAACACCCCACCATCTGGCGCTGAGTTGGGTAACGTTCAGTTGTAAAAGCTTTTCGCCTTGCAGAGTCTGCACAGTCGAATGCTTTTGGAGGCTCGCGTGCCATTTGGTGTGAGTGTTTGCCAAAAACACTTTCCCACGATATACTTTGATCACAGGACCTTTGTTTTAAGATAACGACAATCACAAAACAATAATGAATAATAGTCCTCTTCCCCTTTTTTGTGCATTTATTCATTACTATTTCAGTGTTGTGATGAATAAACACCCATAGAACATTTTCACAATTGTATATTACTTGAATAATTAGTCTGTACTTGCGGCAAATCCTAGAAAGCTTCAAGTTATACTCGATTTGTGGTGAGCAACGTCAAACCTCCTAAAGGTATGTATGTTGCTCATAGTGGGATCAGGGGCAAAAGAGACGAATTCTTTGAATTTGACTCATTTCGGAGGCCACCGAAGCGCAGAGGTTAGCATGTCCGCATATGGCGCTGAACTCCCTTGTTCGAATCCTGGCGAGAACATCAACAATTTTCTGCGGGTGTTATCCCTCCTAATGTTGGCGACATTTGTAAGGTACTATGCCATGTATAGAAGCCGTGTAAGAACTTCTGTCGCTCCATGGCACTCCGTTCAGACTTGGCTGTAAAAAGAAGGACTCTTTTCATTGAGCTTAAAACTTGAATCGGACAGTACTCATTAGTATGTGAGAAGTTTGCCACTGTTCCTTAATGGAATGTTCATGGGCAAATTTGTATTAGCATGTCAGAGTTAAAAAATGTTATATTGAGGTAGGTAAGTGCTTTCGGGATAAGAAAAAAAAACAACAAAAAAGTAAATAATCAAAACTATTATACAAAAAAAAAAACTGATGGGTATATTTTGAATATAAATATAAATATTATTAAACAAATATAAAACGGTCCTGATTCGGCGGGAGCAAATCTTAGTTACCCACCGCAATGGACTCCGCCGAGAATTTACACTATATTAGCTATTTTGAAGAGATCAAATAAGAAACAAGCGATACTTCTCTCATATTTATAAGTGCAGTTCTGTTGAAGCAGAGCTACCAGGTTTGCCGTTTTTTCAGCATTTTGCCGACTTCTAGCTTCAAAAACAATGATTTTTACTCTAAAATGCATATTTTTTAAAATTGAAAAATATCTATTGTAAGTAGTTATTTTTATTTTGGGCAGATTAAGTACGAAGATAGGCCATATTTTGATATTATTCCCATACCAACTGATCTGCAGATTTAACCTATTCAGTTCACAAAAGTCGTATTCTTTACCAGATTCGGCTAAACTTGGGTACAGAGAGTTATACGGTTTTCCTGATGAAATTTATTTTTCTCTTTTAAACCTTTGTTTGACCCTACACATACAAAAGTAGTACTTAAGTTAATGTTCGAATTCATATTTTAAGCTTGGAAATTCAAGATGAATTCTAACAAAGCGGACGGATATTAATCCGCCTCATGTCATTATGTGCATACAAACTTGTAATCGGCTTGTTGCGAGCTCTAAATACTATAGAGTAACCTCGAAAAAGAAAATCTATGTTAGGAATTCCCTGCTACTTAAAAAATCCTTAATAGTTTTCCATACCACTTCCACTAAGATGGTTAATGTCTAGTATTGTGTCCCCACAAAAGTAGCGGTGTCTTTTAGTTGCAACGTCTCGTTTACTCACATGTCCAATTTTTCTAATTATTTTTTTTTTCTTTGTTATTTTTTTTTTATAAATTTTGTCATTTGCTTCCCCTATTTATGTTCGAATCAAAAAGTTATAACTTGTTCTTCTTATCAATAAAACTATTTTTACAAGTCATAGTTTATTGCATTCTTCTTTTAGGTTTGGGGGAATAAATGAAGTTCCAATGGTACTTGAATCAAGCCTTCATTAGGTTAAATAAAGTTCTAAAAAGCCTTCAATCAAGCATAAATGGGTAAGAATTTAATCCTATATGGGATCAAATCAAATATTTATCGGCTTAATTCAAATATGTCAGATAATATTCAAGTATGTATTGTATGATGCTTGAAACAATCTAGAACGCACTTAAATTAAGCTGGAGTGTGTTCTTAAATCAAGATGGAGATTACTTATATCAAGCGCTTATTGTCTAGAAAAAAAAAACATTGGGTCGGATTAAATGAAGTACGATCATACTTAAATCAAACGGTAGGCAGGCTTAAATCAAGCGACAAAGTTCTTAAAAAACTCTGAAATCGAGAAATTCGCTCCTGATTTTTCATACTTGAATCAAGAATTAAGCACTTGAATTTAGAAAACCCGGTCATACTGTACTGATATCCTTGCCAGAATAGATTAAATTGTGGCTTTAACTCTTGGAGGCCACAGTGGTATGTCCGCCTATGACGCCGAACGCATGGATTTACTTCTCGGCGTGACCATCAGAAAAAAATTGTTAGCGGTGGTTATCCCCTCACAAATGCTGGCGACCTTTATAAATGTTAAAACTCCTCTATCAAGTGGTGTCGCTAAGCCGCACGCCGTTAGGACTCGGCATAAAAAAGAATCCCCAAATCTTTGAGCTAAGACTTGAATAGGGCTGCATTCTTTGATATGAGAGAAGTAGAAACAGTAGTAATGACTGCTTCCCCACATTCAGCAGACGAAAACTGTTGTTTTAGCAAACATTTTTGCTATTTTGAATAACAAAGTTCGTTGAGTGTATATACAAATTTGTTAGATATTTTTAGTTCCGCGACTTTGAAAACACATTTCTCATCTCTTCGAAGAGGTCGACCGTTTCGGAACCCATAATTTCAAATTTGTTTATATTGACCTCTAAACTCCACAATTCACAATATTTCCCCAAAATATTTATCATCCTCTGCATGACATTATCCGCTAAAATCACTTGTCTCCATTAAGTCTTATTCCCCGCTTAGGTCATCATGCATATCATTTAAATAGAGAACGAAGAGTAAGAGGAGAGCGCGCATCCTTGTTAAACACCCGCTTTTGTTTCAAAGTATTCAGAGGTCTCTTCTCCAGTTCAGACTACCGATATTGTGTCGGTGTATGTTTCTAAGAACTTGAACAAACTTTGAAGAGACGCTGATAGAATATAATTTTTCTAGAAATTTTTCGAACGATTCTTTGAGTCGACAAAGCATGCATACCATTTTCGTTATTCTGCTAACTTGATGTTAACTATAGCTACTAAATGGTATATGTTATCAGCAGTTGAATAATTTTTTTCGAAATCCAGCTATTTATTTCAGTAGGACGTTCACAGAGATACCTTTGAACGTATATATGTAAATTTGCCTTCTGCATCGTCCTTAGTCCTACCATTCATTTAAAATAAGCATGTGATGTGCAAAATTTCAGATGTGCAAAAAGACAGAGAATGAATCCCACTTGTTTTTTTTTTTTTCAAACAAGTATTTAGAGTAGTCTTACAAAAACGTAGGCAGGTAATGTGCGATATGAATTAATTTTTATACCCACCACCGTGGGATATCAATTCCGACCCTACAAAGTATATATTTCGGATCGTCGTAAAATTCTAAGACGATTAAATGATGTTCGTGTGTCTATCCGTCCGTCTGTTGTTATCACTCTAGAGCCTTCAAAAATTGAGATATTGATATATTTTTGATGCATGCTGGTTAAGTTCTTGAACGGGCCAAATCGGACCATATTTGGATATAGTTGCTATATACATCGATTTTCTGATAAAGGGTCTAATGCCCTTAAAAACTTTTCATCCGATTTTGCTGAGATTTGAAACAATGAGTAGTTTTAGGCTTCCCAACAACTGACCCAAATATGGTTCAGATCGGACTATATTTAGATATAGCTACCATATAGACCGATCTCCCGATAAAGGGTCTGGAGACCATAAAAGCTTTATTTATTACCCGATTTCTCTGAAATTTGCAACAGTGGGTTATTTAAAGCCTCCCAATATCTGATCTTAATATTGATTAGATCGGTCCCTATTTAGATATAGCTTCCATATAGACCGATCTCCCGATAAAGGGTCTGAAGGCCATAAAAGCTTTATTTATTACCCGATTTCGCTGATATTTAAAACAGTGGGTTATTTTAAGACTCCCGACATCTGACCTAAATATGGTTCAGATCTGACTATATTTAGATATAGCTGTCATATAGACCGATCTCCCGATAAAGTGTCTGAAGGCCATAAAAGCTTTATTTATTACCCGATTTTGTTGAAATTTAAAACAGTGGGTTAATTTTAGCCTCCTGACACCCGATCTAAATATGTTTCGGATCGGACTATATTTAGATATAGTTGCCATATAGACCAATCTGCCGATAAGGGGTCCGAAGCGAGTAAAAGCTTTATTTATTACCCGATTTCGCAGAAATTTGAAACAGTGGGAATTTTTCAACAAAGGGTTTAATGCCCTTAAAAACTTTATTTTTCATCCGATTTTGCTGAGAATTGAAACAATGAGTAGTTTAAGGCTTCCCGACAATTGACCCAAATATGGTTCAGATCGAACTATATTTAGATATAGCTGCCATATAGATCGATCTGCCAATAAGGGATCTGAAGCAAATAAAAGCTTTATTTATTACCCGATTTCGCTGAAATTTGAAACAGTGAGTAGGTTAAGACCTCCTAACATCCGACCTAAATATGGTTCTGATCGGACTATATTTAGATACAGCTGCCAAATAGACCGGTCTGCCGATAAGAGGACTGAAGCCCATAAAAGCTTTATTTATTACCCGATTTCGCTGAAATTTGAAACAGTGAGTTTTTCTGAGCCTCACGATATTCGACCTTAATATGGTTAAGATCGGTTTATAATTGGAAATATCTGCCAAAAATACCAATATTTTGTTCTACAAAATTGAATAATGATATATATTGGGTAGCCCAAAAAGAAATTGCGGATTTTTTAAAAGAAAGTTAATGCATTTTTAATAAAACTTAGAATGAACTTTAATCAAATATACTTTTTTTACACGTTTTTTTCTAAAGCAAGCGAAAAGTAACAGCTGATAACTGACAGAAGAAAGAATGCAATTACAGAGTCACAAGCTGTGAAAAAATTTGTCAACGCCGACTATATGAAAAATCCGCAATTACTTTTTGGGCAACCCAATATATTAGACCACTCAATGTCCGTGCCGCATTTGGGTCCTTAAGTTATCCATTTTTCAACGGATTGTGACGAAATGGGGTTTACATATATACCCGAGGTGGTGGCTATCCAAAGTTAGGCCCGGCCGAACTAAATGCCTTTTTACTTGTTTTTTTTATATTGTTAAGTTTTTGTTTCCTTAAATTTTTATGTTTTTTTTTTTTGCAATTAAAAATAAGGCTTGTCCAAAAAAGTGACCGTTATTTATTGAAAGTACATAAATGTTTTCGAAACTTTGTTTTACTTAATTCTATATAATGTTATCTAATCAACGAATATAATAATGTTTCAAAAATAGTATAGTTTAGTACCACGTAACAAAGTACATACAATTGTTCACGTAACCTGTTAAAGGTAAAATTAATACTGTGGGAAGCAGCGAAACTATGGCGGTAACGGTTATAAACATTTACGACTTATCTATAAATTTGTCTAAATCCAATGAGATTTGAATAGCAAACTACATGTTATGTATATGAAAATAAGTTTTTTTTGTTTTCTAAGCACAGGTTTTGCAATATGTTTGTTAAGATTTATTTACAGTAAAAATTTAAAAAAATTCATTCCAAGAATTACTTTTAAATGAGTTGTAATTTTCTTACTTGATTTTTTTTCATATGCTCAAAATAACGAATTATTTCTTGCGGTTTAGTCAAAATTGGCTAAAATAGAAAACAAGATTTTGCTAAATATTTGTACATTCTAATTTACTTATAGTAAAAAATTCAAACATTTTATTCCAAAAATTAATTTCAAATGAAAAAATTTAAGTTGTCATACACGAATTTTTACCATATGCATAGAATGAAGAAAAACCTAAGCTGAAGTTCATTTGCTTTCGCTATTTTTTAAAAACAGCATAAACTAAAATCGAATAAGAATGTCTTTAGCGCTCTCCATGGTTTCAATGGTTCGTTTTTTACTTTTTACTTTATTTAATTGCGAAAAAAAAATAATAAAACCATAAGGCAGATAAAAAGCGTCTTATGGTATGAAAATAAAAACAAAACTTAACTTTCAAATTCCGCTCGCGGAGCACTTAAAGATTTTCGCGACTATTCCGAAAGCAGAATACCAACTTGGAAAATACAGAGATATTACAAAAAGAGGACAACTAAAGCAAGCGTTTTACATTAAAGGCTTCACATCGTAAATGTAGCGCAAGAAAAGAGAATAAACTTTAAAACTGATGTAGAGCACTGTGTACCGAGCTATAAGCATCTATTATATAAAACTTAAAGTGTGTTTGTTGGTCTGTTTGTTTGATTGTTCCGCACAGATTCAGAAACGGTTGAACCGATTTTCTTAAAATTTTCACAGATTGTGTAGGATGGTATGGAAAGAAAATAGGCTGACCTATTTTCTGATATCGGATGGGGGCGGACCCTCCCATTTACCCCAAAAGCATCACCCAAAAATAAAAGTGGACTGATCGGGCCAATATGGGACTCAAATGAAAGGTGTTCGAGAGTAGAGTACTAGGTTAGGTTTGGTTAGATAGGCTATAGAATTTTTTGATATCGTTAGAGGGCGAACCCTGTCAATTACCCTAAAAGCACCACCCAAAAATATATGTGGACCAATCGAAACTCAAATGAAAGGTATTCGAGAGTCCATGCACCTAGGGGGCCACCGCGACCCAAAACCTCCTCAAATAGGTATATTGAACGGTAATAACAAAATGGGGCACCAAAACCTCTTCAAAAATGGGAATATTTGCCAATCATGGCTATATGGGGTACATATAATAGGTATAGTATTTGGGAGTAGATAAACAATTTATTTACGCGTGGTGATAGTAAAGGCGGAGCGGGCCAGGTTCGGCTATCTATTATATAAAAATTAAATTGTTGTGCTTTGTTTATTTGTTTGTTTGTCTGTTCCGCATAGAATCAAAAAAGGGCTGAAACGATTATCATGCAATTTTCGCAGATGGTAGAGTTTGGTATACGAAATTGGTATAAAATGTTGGGGTCAAATGCCTCATCTCAAAACTCTCGCAAACGGACCTGTCAAATGAAAGATATTTAATAGTAGGGTACCAACTTGGGATACAAATCTCAACCTAAGTGTTCGGGTTAGTCCCCCACTCCAAAAAAACCCCTGCGGGGCACTTTCACCGCTTCGGGTATCAAATGAAAGGTATTTAAAAGTAGAGCACAAATCAGACATGAAAAATATTGGGTTGCCCAAAAAGTAATTGCGGATTTTTCATATAGTCGGCGTTGACAAATTTTTTCACAGCTTGTGACTCTGTAATTGCATTTTTTCTTCTGTCAGTTATCAGCTGTTAAAAAAGTTGATTTGAAAAAAATGTGTAAAAAAGTTTATTTGATTAAAGTTCATTCTAAGCTTTATTAAAAATGCATTTACTTTCTTTTAAAAAATCCGCAATTACTTTTTGGGCAACCCAATATATTCCTTAGTGTCTGAGGTGCCTCCAACTCCCAAAACCCACCCAGTATGTCATATTTACCAACTGGGACAATATGGATATCAAATGAAAAGTATTTAAAATAAGAGTAAGAATCTGATATAAAATTGTATTCCTTGTATTCCCTCAAAACCCCTCATTGTATTCCCTCAAAACCCCTCAACAAGACATATTTACCGATTGGGGCAATATGGGTATCCAATGAAAAGTATTTGAGTACACACCTGTTATAAGCATTTGGTCAAAGGTGTCAACGGGACATCCCCAACCTTAAAAACTCCCAAAATGGGCATGAATGTCCAACGTCACAAAAGAGGTTTTTGGTAGTAGAGTACACCAAACTGTTATGCAGGACGAGTAAGAGTTATGCAGGACGAGTAAGAGTTATGCAGGACGACTGAGAAGTACACAAATGAAAGGACGTGTCAAAGGGCAATCCCCCTCCCCCCATCCTACCCAAAACAAAAAGGAATTAAAAATAATATATGAATAATATTGGTAGTAGAGTACACTTTTTGCTCTTAAATTGGGATAGACACAGGAAGGACCTGCGGATCTTTAAAAATATGCTATCCCAAGTGGTAGCTTTGAAATATGATTTTGAAAGTACATAACCAATACACAAAAAAATAAATAGTGTGGATCTGAACGAGACTCGAGGCCCTGAATGTCTTGATCACCAGCTTAAAAATGCTTAAAGAAAAAAAATTTATCAAAAAGCCATTTATGATGTAGCGAAGCCCACTGGGCCAGCTAGTATTATAAATAAGGGAAAAATGACTTGTAAATTCAATATAAAATGCTGTGTCTGTAAGACGTTTGATTATTGTTACTCTGTAAGATTTTGTTTATGTGAAATGTGTGTGATTTGGGTTTAATTAATTTATACATTATATTTATATATAAAAGGCAATCCTTTTGTTTTAGGTTTAATTGAAAATGAAGACAATATTAAGGTAATATTAACCCCCGAATTAAATTAATAAAAAAAAACAGTTAGGAAAGGCAAAAATTGGGCGGAGTATATGAACCGACTTTTTTCGAACCGATCTTTTGAAAATTGTTGTTACTACGGACATATAAGTGAAAATCCGGCGATAAATATATATAGGACCTATATCCAAATCTGAACCGAATTTGATGAAATATTGCAGATATGTTAAGATCAGTAACAAAACTATTCATTCCAAATTTTGTGCAGATGGGTTGAAAATTGTAGTTACTACAGCAATTGAAGTGCAAATGGGGCGATATATATATATGTATGGAAGCTATATCCAAATCTGAATATATTTTGATGAAATCTTGCAGATATGTAACAGTAACAATACAATCCGCGCCAAATTTAGTGCAGATCGGTTGAAAATTGTAGTCACCACGGCCATTAAAGTGGAAATCGTGCGATACATATATGTGGGAGCTATATCTAAATCTAAACCGATTTTGATGAAATCTTGCAGATATGTTAAGGTCAGTAGCAAACCAATCCGTGCCAAATTTAGTGCAGATCGGTTGAAAATTGTAGTCACCACGGCCATTTAAGTGGAAATCGGGCGATACATATACATTGGAGCTATATCTAAATCTAAACCGATTTCAACCAAAATCAATAGAGTTCGTCCTTGAAATCTTGACCATTTGACAACAAATACGAACTGTACCTTGATTGTAAGAATTCATGGACTCACAGACGGACATGGCTAACTCGAATCAGAATGTGTTTCTGAGTCGATCGGTATGCTTAGCAATGGGTCTAGCTCTTCTCCTTCTTAGCGTTGCAAACAAATGCACAAACTTATAATACACTGTACCACAGAGGTTGTGTAGGGTATAAAAAGAACATAATTTATTTGCGTTTTTATTCTTCTCCTATTTTGGTAATTATTTTACTTTAATTCCTCGCATTTTTATGGTCCTTCGAAACGGATAATCCGTCCATCTTTTAAAATAAAATAATTTACCAAGCTGAGATTCTCTTTACAGAGCCCAAATATCCCCAACAATTAGTTGTTTTTATTCCCCTTATTGGTTACTGTATTTCCCCATAATAAATCATCACACCAAGGTAAAGCTGTCGATGGCTGTTGATATTTATTTGTGACGTGCAAGGCACAATACAGTGCAAGAAAACCGCGTTTGAAAAAACAAAATAAAATAAATAAAGCCCTTCTTTCGTTTGCCTGCATTGTTGTTGTTAAACTCGAAATAAATAACCAAAGCCCTTACTTCGTTGGGCTGTGTTATTATTGTTCTATTCGCCCAAGCAGTGGCTTCGAATACTAAAACCAAACAGACGCTTGCTTTGTTATCCCCACTCCGTCTTGCACAGTCTTCACTTCAGCTGACTACTTCTGTGTACATAAGTGTGTGTATATTACATTGAATGAGTTGCGTGTTCGATTGAGTTGTAATCGAGCACTGCACAGTGGGCCCGATAAGAACACCAAGTATTTTTATATCATAAATTATTTCAAATTAAAAAGTATAATTATTAATTTAATGTAATAAAGTTATGACCTATTAAAAACAGAGCAAAGCAAAGCAAATAAAAGTTGTTTTGGTGGCGTTTGTTTACTAAACACTTTAACGTTTTCGAAATAAATTTTGTATTTTGCCGTAATTATATTATTGGTTTTTGCACACTTTATCGCATATTGACTCAATATTATTGATACGAAGTTTTGTTGCACAGTGATATTGGTTAGACCTTAATTTGTTGAGCACTTTTTGAAGAATTGAAAAGATGAAATTTTATTTTCGACCCCGTTTTGAAAGAAATTTAATTGTTTTTGCCGAATTTTTTCATACTTTTCGAATTTCTGAGACAACGTATGTCCAATCGCTTGAGTAATTTGGAGTTCTTTGTGACATATTGTTCACAGCCTCCAAGTCCATATGAAGGTTATTGCTCGCCTTTATAACGATTTCCGTGGTTTTCACGTAGTTGTAAGTGATACGGTGGACCTAAGGACAGTTTTGCCGAAATTAATGAAAAGTATATAGCGGTGCACATAACGCTTTCAAAGAAGACTTGATTGAGAAATTTTGGCGAAAAAGAAGCCTGCTTTTCCCCTTGTGACACCGAGATTTTTAACGGTGATTATAAATCATGTTCTTTGTTTAATGACCACATGAAGGCTTCGAAATAGTATGGCAGAATTTTCTCGAACGCTTTGAAAATAAAAGGGTTTTCGTTAACGCCCAACTTAAAACTGTATTCAATCTTACCTACGTTATTGAGGAATCTGGTCACTCGATTAAGCAATTGTAGCGGACTATGTGTGACTGTATCACCAATCACTCTTTATTGGGTATAGACACCAAGAATAGGGACGTAATATTCTTTTTATTTGTTCCACCCGTCTTCTAGTTGGTAAGTGGTTACATTGGGATCAATAGAAATGGAAAGCAGTGGATAAGTTTCTGACTGCCAGGTAATAGACCCCTGAAGTTTTATAAAAGCATCTCTAACACTGTGTCATCTGCGCTTATTTAGCAGAAATGTCCTTTCTTCAAATGTCTACACACGATTGTACTAATTGTAAGCAAAAGCACCATTCTCACCTTTATAAGAAGGAATCTTCGGCGCAACCAAGTCGAGAATTAAGCTCAAGTCCCGGATTTCCACGAATGGCCCCTCAACTTCAGAGGCTGCAGTTCCTTGCAAAATTTTGCAACTTCAATGCAAAGTTTCCAATACTCCACGGTTCTTCTGGGAACGACCGTGGAGGATTTATACTGTCATGGTGTGAGGTGTTCGACTAGGGCATTGATAGATTGATGCAAGTTGTCGTTGCCCATAATTTCCGTTTCTACGGCGAACATCGTTGGCTTGAATGACGCTATTTTGTCCACGTCGGCTAAAGTGTGCAGGATTCACATGGACCTTTTGTTAAGTGGCGACATTTACTCCCAGATAATGCACATTGATGTTCATAAGCATCCTAGTGGGTATTTTATTGCTCAAAGATCTGTTTCGGATGGATCGTAACGGGCAAAGTCGCTCAAACTAAGTCCCCGGTTTTCTGGTGCATTTTATAACCACAAGGTGTGGAATGATCAACTTGCTCGATGTGCCTAAGATTTGCACTATGTCCGAGGATGATAGATGGTGTGAGAAGTTGTGTCACCGTACTACTCATCGGAACAAAGGCGGTCGATATATAGTTTCACTGCCTTTTAAGCCTGACTACCCTGCGGATGTACAGCTAGGTCTATCGCACAATAATTCTGTTTCTCAGTTCAAACGAAATGAGTACCTGTTGATAAGAAATACCGAGTTGAAAAACCAATACGATAGCGTCCTTCAAGAATACTCTGACTTGAATCATATGTCTCGAGTTTGTCCTGATAGTGACAAGTCCCCAAATACGACATATAGCGCTGGTAGCGCTGCCACCAAATTACGTGTAGTATTTAATGTTTCCAGTCCCACTTCGAATGGCGTTAGCTTTAATGATATTTTTTGTACTGGACCCCTTCAAGCAAACCTAATTGTTCAAGTCCTCCGCTGGGGACTAATGCCGACATTGAGAAAATATTTAGGCAAATTCTTATGAACCCCGATAAGACCTCATATTAGCGAATTGTTTTCTGTTTGACCCCTGATATTGATATTCAAAATTTTGAATTGAACACGGTTACCTTCGGGGTGAACTGTGTCTTTTTCATGTTAGTTTCAGCCCCTAATAGATCGATTGTCACCAAACGTGCCGTTTTGTCTGAAATTGCAAAGTTGTCCGATTGGGACGAGTGCTTGAAACCGTTGACTCTCAATAGATGGTTAGCGTTTTTGGCCGATTATAGTGAGATCGAACGGATTTTAGTCCCCCGATGGGTTGGTTTCAGTCCAGACCAAGAGGCACAACTACATGCCTTTTATGATGCTTCGGAGAGGGCATATGCGGCCTGATAATATATCCGAATTTGGAACACCCCTGGTGACTATGTCACGCATCTACTCACAGTTCGAACAAAGCTAGCGCCAATCATGTTTGAATTCTTGCCCCGTTTAGAGCTCTGCGACTCAAATGGATAAGACTCTTCGTTCAGAATTCACAAACTATGATTGGATCGATTCCAAAATAGTTTTGTCGTGGTTCCAGAAGCCCCCGTGTCACTGGCCTACTTTCGTCGCTAGTAGATTAGCTAACATCGCGGTATATTCGTGTGGGCACTCCTTTAGTTTAAAGTTTAATTGAATTGTTAAATACAACTCTGTCTTGTAAATATTATAACGAAAATAAAAAAGAAACATTAAAAGAATAGCAATAGCTAAACGAAACAAATACAAAAATACCTTATCCGAAGGTAATATTAACTAATATATGTAATATCCACCTTAAAGACAAAATTTTAATGATACTCTTTTCTAAAGATAAAATTTTAATGACATGTTTTAAAGACAAAATTTTAATGCAATTTTTTCTTAAGACAAAATTCTAATGAAATCTTTTCTAAGGCCAAAAGTTTTATGAAATTTCAGCTAAACACAAAATTTTAAGAAATTTTTTCTTAACACAAAATGTTTATAAAACTTTACTGTGCATAGATGTACAGAAATATAGACGGAAACATTAATGTTAGTGGTAAAGTCACTCCGTGGTGTACAAGTCAATTGTCTCGAGTAAAACATGTAACTATGGATTGTTTGTTTTTTGTTTCTTGTTTTATGTAAAAAGAACTGATATATTCCCCGAAGAAGATCATCGACAATGTATCGAAATATTGGAAAAATAAACAATTAGAGAACCAAACCATAATTTTTTAATAAATATACAACCTCAAGCCAGACAAACAGCGACGAATATTTTTTTTTTTAAATTTCAAGGACAGTTTTGGGAATGATTGTTAAAAGATTCTTTAAAGACAACACATCAACATATATCTCCAAAAACAATATTTCGATAAAAAATCTCTAAAAAATTTTTTTTAAATGTTCGCTGTTTTTCATTTTAATTTCGCTGTGTAGGCCGCTTGTATTATTAGTGTAGGTCAATTGGGATTGTAAATGGGTTATATCGTTCCATGTTTTGGGCGCAATACTTTAGCAATACGATTTGGCTAAAATCTTGTATATGTTTTGATGTTGCGACCAACAACTGTACCAAGTATGGTCCAAATCGGTTCACAACCTGGTATAGCTCCCATATAAACCGATTTGGCGATTATAAATCTTTAGCCTAAAGAAGGTGTAATTCTTTTTTATTGCTGGAATTTCCGATCCATGGTGGGAGGCATGTAAAATTCGGCCCGGCCGACTTAAGCACGCTTTTACTTGTTTTATTTAATTTATGTATCAATATTTCAATGGAATGAATTTTCGAGATATGATATACCCAATTGAGATTCATATACGAAATATCGCTAAATAATTTAAATAAAAAAAATCACAATCTCGCATTTAAAAACAGCCAAATTGAATACAACAGTATAGTTAAACAAAAATAAACATATTATTCTATCATTCTAAAATTTTTTTAAAGTTAAATTTTGTTTTGTTGAAGCGTTTTTTACTACTTTGTCTGGAGTCGGAGTCGAGAAAATTATCTCGACTCCGACTCCGGACTCCGCGCAAAATTGCCTGACTCCGACACCGAAGCCCGGATTC
Source organism: Stomoxys calcitrans (assembly GCF_963082655.1). Lineage (NCBI taxonomy): Eukaryota > Metazoa > Arthropoda > Insecta > Diptera > Muscidae > Stomoxys > Stomoxys calcitrans. The sequence goes on from NC_081554.1 coordinate 100,896,399, forward strand.
TGGTAACGTTTAGGTTTTCTTTAAAGATGTCAAAATATATTTGTGTGCTTCTGAGGATCGAACCTGTGTTCCATCCATTTCTCTAAATGTTTACAAACATCTTACCACATTACACCACAGCCGGATGTGTGCACACAATGTTTTAAGAGTCATTTAAACTTAAGGTTGGTATACTGAAACATTTTGTAGGGATGATGATCAGAACGGTCGGTGCATGAAACAACAACGCGTGTTCACAAAATCATCCACGCTTGTTAACAATATTTCCAACAATGTCTGCTTATGATAGTAACTACAACAGTGTAGTTTAAAACCATCATGACTTTAGCATACGCAGTTGCTTCCTGCATTCATGATTTTTAAAGGCGATGTCTCACTTAATTGCTATCGTTTAAAGATCTAATATGCGGTTCTTGTTTAACATCAAAAATGCAACATTACCACCACAAATTTAAATAAATAATTTTTTAATTACATTTTTATACCCTCCACCATAGGATGGGGGGTATACTAATTTCGTCATTCTGTTTGTAACTACTCGAAATATTCGTCTGAGACCCCATAAAGTATATATATTCTTGATCGTCGCGAAATTTTATGTCGATCTAGCCATGTCCGTCCGTCTGTCCGTCCGTCCGTCCGTCCGTCCGTCTGTCTGTCGAAAGCACGCTAACTTCCGAAGGAGTAGAGCTAGCCGCTTGAAATTTTGCACAAATACTTCTTATTAGTGTAGGTCGGTTGGTATTGTAAATGGGCCATATCGGTCCATGTTTTAATATAGCTGCCATATAAACTGATCTTGGGTCTTGACTTCTTGAGCCTCTAGAGTGCGCAATTCTTATCCGATTTGAATGAAATTTTGCACGACGTATTTTGTTATGATATCCAACAATTGTGCCAAGTATGGTTCTAATCGCTCCATAACCTAATATAGCTGCCATATAAACCGATCTTGGGTCTTGACTTCTTGAGCCTCTAGAGTGCGCAATTCTTATTCGATTTGAATGAAATTTTGCAAGACGTATTTTGGTATGATATCCAACAATTGTGCAAAGTATGGTTCAAATCGGTTCATAATCTGGTATAGCTGGCATATAAACCGATCTTGGGTCTTGACTTCTTGAGCCTCTAGAGGACGCAATTATCGTCCGATTTAACTAAAATTTTGCACGTAGTGTTTTGGTATTACTTTCAACAACTATGCTAAGTATGATTCAAATCGGTTCATAATCTGGTATAGCTGTCATATAAACCGATCTTGGATCTTGACTTCTTGAGCCAAGTGATGGCGCAATTCTCATCCGATTTGGCTTAAATTTTGCATGAGGTGTTTTGTTATGACTTCCAATAACTGTGCTAAGTATGGCCTAAATCGATATAGAACCTGATAGCTGCCATATAAACCGATCTGGGATCTTGACTTCTCGAACCTCTAGAGGGCGCAATTCTCATCCGATTTGGCTGAAATTTTGTACAAGGCCTTCTCTCATGACCTTCAATATACGTGTCTAGTATGGTCTGAATCGATCAATAGCTTGATACAGCTCCCATATAAACCTATCTCCCGATTTTGCTTCTTGAGCTCTTACAAGGCGCAATTTTTATCCGAATGAACTGAAATATTACACAATGACTTCTACACTGTCAATCAGCATTCAATTATGGTCCAAATCGGACTATAACTTGATATAGCTCCAATAGGATAACAGTTCTTATTCAATTATTATTATTTGTCTAAAAAGAGATAGCGCACATAGAACTCGACAAATGCGATCAATGGTGGAGGGTATATAAGATTCGGCCCGGCCGAACTTAGCACGCTCTTACTTGTTTTTTTTTTTTGATTTTATCTGCAATGTGTAATTAAAAATAAATTGGCAATAACATACAAAACTCACAAATTCAACTGGAGATATTTAACTCTCTTTAAAATAAAGATCGCCCAAGCTCATCGTTCAATGAGCTCAAAACACTATTTGCATACACAAGCGCTGATCAGAAGCAATATAGATGAAAAACAAATTCGTCTTTACCATACTTTGAAGCCATGTTTCATGCATACCCTATGTAATAGATTACTGCACAAAAGTATGTTAAAACCATATTTTTTGTAAACTTTTAAAGAAAATTACTTTACATTATATTATAATTCCATGCAAACTTATTGAGCATTCAAAATGCGCGTTAGTATGCCAGAATATTTTCGTACTGCTTCCAAGGCAGGAACTATTTTTTGCCGGGTTGTGCATGATTTTGACACGTCTTTTTTCTATCAGTGTAGAGTCTTAAGCATAAAGGATGACAAATTAATAGGACGAAAAACTTTCGCATTCGTGTGGTAAGATTTTCCTGCTCTTAGAATTGAATGTCCTCTGTGTCCCTTAATACAACAGGTATATACGACATATTGATACAAGCAGGGTATATCTTCCTAAGCAAAGGAGCCAGTCTTTCGGACACAACTTGTAATTCAACCGGTTATATACCATCAGGGCTTGGAGACTTAGGTTAAGTTAGATTGAAAAGAGGGTGCGGATGTTAATCCGCCCATGCCTCTAGGGAGCCTATGAAGCCAGTAATCGGCTTGTTGTGCGCTCTAGGGACTGGGGACAGAAAGGAGTCGAAACTTTTTATCGCCTAAACGATTTTTGACACAGACACAATTTGCTCAATAACCTCCGACAACGCATATCAGTAAGAACCTCTAATTGTGCCACGTTGGTCGTTGGAGAGTTTCCCGGAACATGTGTATCAACGAATGGTTCTAGTGTTTCCTCGCTAGACATTGCACATACATTCTCTGACTTCTGGATATATTCCACCATAAAGGTTTCGAGGATAACATATACCGATTGCAGCGGGAACATCATAGCCATTGGTTAAATAAAGGCGTCAAAAAAACTCGCCTTGTCAAATCGAGCATCATATGCACTTAGTATTTAAGAGCCGGTGGCGCCCGGCCTTACACTGGGACTCTCCACTCGATACTACTGATTATCCGCAACTGCAGTTGCAGCTACTCCGTTTTCGAAGCATCCAACTGTCGACAACCTGTGGACGCGCATGGTAGCTCTTAGCTGAGCTTCTCGTGATATGGTCACCACACAGATCGGAGCTCAAAGTTCCAGCCTGTGGGGTGTTCATAGTTATCTCGTTCCGAGATATACAGGCAAGAATACAGGCCCTATATATCCTATCCCCCGTACCCTTTAGTAGCTTAAATCCAGGAATTCTTAGCCCACGAATCATTCTTCCACACACCCATGGCTCCTTAATAAGAGCCACGTCAAATCCTCCTGCCATTAGAAGGACTTAAGTACCTCCGAAGCGGCGTTACAATGGTGGAGATTTATCTGCAGAAACCAGACCATAATCAGGATTCAGAATTTCCACCACTGTTGCGTTAGCCTCATTCTCTGAGTCCGCCACGATTTCATCCTCACAAGATTCTTGCCACAATGGGTTTCCTTACGCATCCAGAGGCATGCAATGAAACCACTCTTCCCCAGGAAACCGGACACTTGCGGTGTGGAAGATTCCTCCTTAGACGCTTCACTAGCTGCTACTGTCGAAGTATCTTTTAAGTTCCGTCCTTCCCCGCTGGCGCACACCTTGAGCCCAATACAACCGAATGACCCACCAGCACAGGGCTTGTTGGATCCCGTCTTGACGTCTTACCCCCCTGTTTCGATGGTGGCAGAGGAAATTTCAATCTTCTGCAATCCACCTGACTTAAGAGATGTAGTCAATAGTTCCTCAGACAAGTGTTCAGCAAAACAGCTTCTGATTCCCCAACATATACATATTCAGTCTTAACGGTCGCTATCAGCCTCATCCAATCTACTAATGTTCCAGTCGGTGGTTGCAAGATTGGGATTATATTCCCTTTGTCTCCCAGGTATGGATTCAGGATCTAAGGGAATCCTTGATATCCAAGCGTGCGCCATTGGTTGAGAAGGAATATCTTCCTTATTGTTTAAATCCAGTGCCGCCCCTGGCCAGATCTCGCCAATCTTCTTTAGGGCCCATCGACATATTTCAATTGAGCGTTGATCCCCGAAAGAAATTAGTTTATATCGGCCCCGATACCAGCCTGCATCGTTACAAACTGGAGGGCCATTCCGCGAGGACATCGGAGTACACAGATTCACTGACAATGTCACACCAACTGTTCCTAGATATGCAGCCCTGTTCTTCACCATTGTCGAAAACTACCATCACCAAGCTGTCCTTAGTGATATTAGCAAAGGTTCATGGACCCCTATCACTATTGCCTTCCAGGTGACCGGAGCCTTTTAGTTGACTGCCGTGCCGTTTCCGAATCTATATGTGTAGCCTTGGAGTAGCCTGCGCAGCAAAACTCTGTGCCCAATTAAGCGAGCCTCTCCCCTTATTTGTTAGTTTTACGTTCATTCGCACCAAGCCTCTCAATAAACCTGAAAGCGATGCGCTTCTTGTTATTCCAACCTTTTAAATAGCGTATTGATTTGCCGAAGAAGGCCGATGGTGTAGTCTCAAAAGCAGACACTGTCTGATACCACTACCTCAGCTGTTGGTTCTTTGAAGTCCATTCTAAGCTTACTCCCGGGCTCTTGATCTGCCACTCCACTGGAAACAGATGCAGATCATCAGCTGGTAATGCGTAACACTTCATACCTAGCCTTGAGTGACTTAAAATGTTTTCCGAAAGTAATAACCTGTTATGTTCGTGAAGATAAATTTGAATATAACTTAGCCAAGACACGAACCTGACATTTTTAAAACAGATATTGTAAGTGGTCAATAGAGCACTGTTAACTAATTTTCTTTTATTTTTTTTAATAAAAAAAATAGTTTTAAACCATTTCTTAGCTAATATTTTATAAAATCACTGTATATAAAGAATCTCTACCACCACATAATGCTTAATAATAGCCAAACCCACAAACCTCAATGTAAAACATATATCTTGACGACCTATATGACCCATTTTTAGGAAGGCATTGCAGTTAACTCGTCATAGATATGTGATACAAACTAATACCAGGATTAGCTCCTGTCAAGAGCTTTTAACATCAGTAGTACCCATATTCAAATTATATTTCAGATCGGTGAAATTCGGCACCTAAAGTTATATTTGAATTTAACATGATGGCCCACTTTGCTGGACTGGTCATAGATAGGTGATACAAACTAGTACTATTATTAGCTCCTGCCAAAAGCTTTTAGAATCAGTAGTCCCCATATTCAAATTTGGTACCTAAAGTTGGTCATAGATAGGTGATACAAATTAATACGAGGATTTGCTACTGCCAAGAGCTTTTACAATCTGTAGTACCCATATTCAAATTATATTTCAGATCGGAGAAATTTGGCACCTAAACTTATATTTGAATTTAACATGATGGCCAACTTTGCTGGACTGGTCATTGACCCCTAGAGTACATATATTCTTAATCGTCTTGACATTCTAAGCCCAATAGACGGACGGGCTGGATTAGCCCGTCCATCTGTCGAAATCAAATAAAAATATATATTTACAGGTATCCGAAATTTTATACTATAATATGATCCAAATTGGCTACGAGTATAACCTGATGAATGTAGGTCCCATATAAAACAATATTTCGATTTGACTTGGCATATACATTTAATGGTTGAGATTACATACATATGATTTGGCCCTGCAAACTTATGCGCTTTTACTTGTTTTAATTTTGTAAAGATTGTGCAAATTGAAGCGAACGACGAATCTGCATTGGAAATTTAGTAGTATGGGCTAATATAAAATTTCTTGCTTCTTTCCCACACAATCACATTTTCATATTGTGCATCCCTGGTGAATTTCAAGAAAACACGTAGCTACACGAGAATGTAAATTTGATAAAAAAATGCATATAATTCAATTATTTTTAAATAAAATAAATTAATAGTGTGAATGGGAGCAGTGCAAACAGAAAAATTGAGGATGTGATAATACAAATGCACGACTTGCATATACATATACGAAACGTACCAGAAAACAGAGAACATTACAGAAATTATATGAGTTATATAGGTATTTTAATATTAGCCTATTTTTCGAATATTTAATACTTCATAAATTGGAGTTCTTAGTATTGACTGGCAGAAACACAACTATCTAACTACATCCCCTCATATGGATCAATATTTCGAGATATTATACGCGAAATGTTGAGATTGATATTCATAACGATTTATTTCAATACAGAAATAATTTTTAACCATAATTTAAAGGATTGGCGTGTGTGAGGGGGCGACAAGGAAGTAAACTACCTAAGGGAACAACATGGAATTGTACCTGTTCTTTTAATGACTTTGGTTTGAAGCATTTTCAAAATAAAATTGCAGTGTTTACCCAATAAGTGGATTTTCTCGCTTAGTTTGTATGGAGAAAAAACTATCCCCGTACTGCCAACGTTTAAAGTACAAATCATTTTGCGGGAAGAGCGTTTTATTTATCCTTAAGCTAGCGAATCTGAATAAAACAACCCAATTATTGACAGCAGTAGAACAAAAGTCATTATTGTTGATATAGGTATACTTTTTTGTACTATTAAGATCCATTCCTCTTGTAAAAATCTTTATTTATTCTGAAATAAAAATTCTGAGGTAAACCATTTTTTTACTTAGGGAAAATATATCAATTATTTCCAAATGCAAATTTTGCCCATGAATATTCCACTAAGGAACAGGGCCCTTTATTTACTTTAATTAATTCAGTTCAATATTTTTCGAAGGAATAAACGATTTTCAAATAAATTGGTTTAATGAGTTGATAACCGCTTTAATTGAACAATTCAGATTATCAGAAATCCAAATTGCAAAATCGTTCATTAATAAAACAAATTTCTTGATTCTTAATACAATCAGATGGGCCACATCGGTTCAGATTCGGATACAGCCTCCATTTTAACTGATCCATTAATATGAGCTCCTAGAAGGAGCAACTTTTATCTTATTTTTCTGAAACTTTTCATAATGTCTTCTAGTATGACCTCCACCACCTCACATGCACCGATCTCCCGATTGTCAATGCAAATTATTTTCTGCAGTCAAACCTATTGAAAAAACATCCATAGCAGTAACATTAAAAAAAATTCCTGTTAGCGGTAAAATCCTAGGTGAATTTATACATATGTGCGTGGCCACAACGACTACTCTTAAACCGATTGAATTATCGGATTTTCTAAGAAAAGAACTAAAATTTCTCCAAGGATATTAAATACAAACAACTATTTATGTGGTTTAAAAAATTTTACAAAATACAGTGTAAAATATGAAAGTCCAAACTAGCTTATTTTTATTAATGGTTCCATTGAAAATATGAAAAACCACATGCATGTATGTACAAATGTATACAAAAGTGGCAATATACGCGCTCTAGCCGATAGCAATGCATAGCTAATAAAAAAATAGATCTTTGGCATGACTATATGACAAGTATGGTTCTTTAAAGTCGCACAATTTAAATCAAAAAGGATTCAGTTCGATTCGTTCCCCGCCTTTATGGACCGGGACTTAGCAGATCCTGAAAGCATTTCCCATGATTCAAAGAAGCTCCTTACATCTTATAACCAGTCTTGAGCTCAAATAGCCCAACGCCAGAGCTTTAAGCTTCGCCTAATTGTCCATGTATATCGTTATAGTTCGTTCAGGCAGGCGCTCCAGCATCGAAGTCGTTTCCGATGCAATCTGTGCAGCTAAGACCTCCACCTAAAAGACGTTACACCTGAAGCCTTTATCATTATGTAATTGATCTCTTAGCAAAATACGAAATATTATGGCGACCGGTTAACTATAACCCGAACCGACACCACGTCGTAAGGAATTCAGTTGATTATTTGAGGACCTGGTATACAAAAGAAACATTTATATGTAATTTATTATAAAAACACAAACTGTAACGTACAACACTATCGGGACTGTGATCAAATGTATGGTTCGACTCAGAAAATCCTCCGATATTTTCCACGTATCACTTTTTCAGATTGAGATATTGCTCCCATATATACAACGGTGGAAAAAATAATAGAGACAACAGTTAACAAGAACATGTTGGACAAAATGAGTAAGAACACATGGTTAGTTATGTTAAAGGCTGAACCTGGTAATTCGTAGACCTCTTTTTCACGGTAAACTAAATTAGAATTTAAGTCTCATTTAATTCACGGATGCTCGTTATGGTGATTTTACCGGTAAATTCCCTTTAAAAAAATAATATGGACACTTATCAAAATGTTGTAATTAACTATGAATTCTTTTCGTAACTTAAAATCTAAGAGGAGAGAAAAACAAGTGATTAATATGCATTCACATGCTTTATTACAATATTCGTTTCTTAATTTAAAGCATTGGCACCTAAAAATGATTCGCGAAGTGCACATAGATGAAGAAGAGCAGAAAGTAATTAAAAAATTAAAAGAAAAACAAATGAAGACCATAAGGGAAATTTCAAATCTTTGGTTTTTTATGCCCCAGAGGTTTTCAATAAGGTTTAGGTGCCATGATTGCGAGCGGACTTCTAAACTCGGTTCAGAATGCTCCTGGAACTAGAATTCCGCTCGTCTGGAAGAGAGCTTTGATTCGTTACATGAAAAGTCACTAAATCGGAATTTTTTCTAGGCAAGTGGAAGCATTTTATCCGCTAACCATCGTTGTAATCCACAACAAACATTTTGTCCCTAATCCAGAAAACGGGGTGTTTTTCTGTATCTGATCCATGATACAGAAAAACACCCATAAATCATCAATGAGACACCACCATGCTTCTCGGCCTTCTAGAGGTGCTTGAGATTATATTCTTTGATCCTGGGTCGACATACGTAAGTTTTCCCGTATGATAAAAGAAACATATTAATACCACGAACAAAGATTATAATCCTAAGCACCCCTAGAACGCCGTGAATCATGGTAGCGTCTCATTGATAATTGGTAGGTGTTTTTCTGTATCTGGTCCATTTTCTGGATGTGTGTTATGGATTACCACGATGTCTTAGGGAATAAAATGCTATCATTTGCCGGGAAAAAATTCTAATTTAATAAAATCGTTAAAATAAATTGAGTTAACGACTCAAAGCTCTCTTCCAGACTAGCGGAATTCTAGTTCCCAGAGCTTTCTGGAAGGCTTATCGCAATCATTGGACCTAAACCTTATTAAAAACCTTTTGGGCATAAAAATACAAAGATTTGAAATTTTCCTTATTATCTTAATTTGTTTTATTTTTTAATCACTTTTTGCTTTTCTTCAGTTACGTGAACTTTGCGAACCATTTGTAATAAAGCATGTGGATGAGTAGTAACCACTTGTTTTTCTCTCACCTTAGATATTAAGTTAATAGAAGAAGACATTTCATGGGTAATACAATTATCGAAGTGTCGCTATTATTGTCTTCCCAAGTAAATTTTGGAAAAAAAATCGGCAGTACGAGTATCCATGGATTAAATGAGATTTAATTTTTTATTTAAGTTCACCATTTAAAACTCAACAGGTCAGCCTTTAACAGAAGTGATCATGTTTTCTTACTCTTTTTACTCAATATTGTTCTTAGTAACTGTTGTCCCTATTATTTTTTCCACCACTGTATATATAACACGTCTGATTTACATTTATATGGCTAACTACATATTTTCACAGATTTGCACGAAATTTGGTATGGAATATTGTATTGTCCATCTGAAAGTCTCTGCTAAATTTCATTAAAATCGGTTAAGATTTATAGCATGGGACGGTCTAGTTTACATTGTACGGTCTCAGATCAATTTTTCGATGAAATACATAGGGAATGACGAAGTTAGTATACACCCATTCTATGGTGGAGGGCTTGCAAATAGTATTTATTTATTTATCAAATTACAATTAACAATTTAAAATGCATTAAGTTCGGCCGGGCCGATCTTTCCAAACATAAACCGATCTGAACCATACAGGACACGGATGTCTAAAAGCCTAACATAAGTCAATGCGTCAAATTTCAACGAAATCGGATAATAAATCGAGACTTTAAATCGAGAGTTCTTTCTGAAGAGTGATTTTTTTGAGGTTAGGATTTTCATGCATTAGTATTTGACAGATCACGTGGGATTTCAGACATGGTGTCAAAGAGAAAGATGCTCAGTATGCTTTGACATTTCATCATGAATAGACTTACTAACGAGCAACGCTTGCAAATCATTGAATTTTATTACCAAAATCAGTGTTCGGTTCGAAATGTGTTCATTCACCGTAACGTTGCGTCCAACAGCATCTTTGAAAAAATACGGTCCAATGATTCCACCAGCGTACAAACCACACCAAACAGTGCATTTTTCGGGATGCATGGGCAGTTCTTGAACGGCTTCTGGTTATTTACTTAGCCATTCAACCAGAAATGAGTCTCATCGCTGAACGGTGAATGAACACATTTCGAACCGAACACTGATTTTGATAATAAAATTCAATGATTTGCAAGCGTTGCTCGTTAGTAAGTCTATTCATGATGAAATGTCAAAGCATACTGAGCATCTTTCTCTTTGACACCATGTCTGAAATCCCACGTGATCTGTCAAATACTAATGGATGAAAATCCTAACCTCAAAAAAATCACCCTTTATTAGCACCCTTAACCAAATCTGGACCGATGTGGACCACATTAAACAGGGATATAATATTCATCCTATTTTATTATAACTCCGCTACCATATACGTTGTTGTATGTTAATAGAGGCTGTTCTCGATTTTTTTTCAGGTCCCTAGAGTAACATTTCAGGTCCCCTAGAGTAACATTTTTTTCCCTACAAGTAACATTTTCAGACAATAAATCAGCTATTTATGGGATTAAGACGCTAAATTGGAAGATCGGTTTATATGACAGTTATATCTATTTAGTCTGATCTGACCCATATTCGGGGCGGATGTCGGGAGGCCAAAAACAACTCACTATTTCAAATTTCGAAATTGGATAAAAAAAATAAAGCTTTTATGGGCTTCAGACCCTTTATCGACAGATTGGGCTATATGACAGCTATATCTTAATATAGTCCGATCTGAATCATATAAAGGTCGGATATCGGAAGGTTCAAAATAACTCACTGTTTCAAATTTTAGCGAAATCGGTTAAAAATAAAGCTTTTATGGGCTTCAGACCCTTCATCGGCAGATCGGTCTATATGTCAGCTATATCTAAATATAGTTAGATCTGAACCATATTTGGGTTAAATATTGAGAAGCCTAAAACTACTCAATGTTTCAAATTTCAGCGAAATTGGATAAAATATAAAGCTCGTATGGGCTTTAGACCCTTCATGGGGCAGCTATATCGAAATATAGTCCGATATAAACGATATATAAGTCAGGTGTCAGGACGCTTAAAATAACTCACTGTTTCAAATTTGAGCGAAATCGGTTAATAATAAAGCTTTTATGGGCTTCAGACGCTTTATCGGGAGATCGGTCTATAGGGCAGCTATATCTAAATATATTCCGATCTGAACCATATTTGGGTCAGATGTCGGAGGCTTAAAATAACTCACTGTTTCAAATTTCAGCAAAATCGGATAAAAAACCCTTTATCGGCAGATCGGTCTATATTGCAGCTATATCCAAATATGGTCTGATTTGGCCCATTCAAGAACTTAACCAGCGTGCATCAAAAAGACGTATCCGTGCCAAATTTCAGCTCAATATCTCAATTTTCGAAGGCTGTAGAGTGATTACAACAGACGGACGGACAGACACACGGACATCGTTAAATCGTGTTAGAATTTTACGACGATCCGAAATATAAATACTTTGTAGGGTGGGAAATTGATACTTCGATGTGTTGCAAATGGAATGACTAAATCAATATACCCCTTATCCTACGGTGGTGGGTATAAAAATTGTAGCTTAATTATTAGAGCTACAGCAACTATGGCCTTAGCTTAAAAATAGCATACTTCAGAAAAATCAACAAATTGTTGTAGACAGGTATAAATTATTTGAACAACTATGTTTTAAATGCAACATTGCCCATAAACATTCCATTGAGGGGTAAACTATGTTGTAGTTGTTTAAATAATAGTTGTTGTAGTATTATGTTGACGTTTAATTCAATGGATGGAAAATTTTTTATGTAGTTGCCGTACTCACCACTCACCATTTCGTTTCAACTCGTCAGAACTTGTTCAAGATTAATTAACCTCCGTTGTATGTTTTTCATAAATCATTTATTGTTTGCTGGTAGCACCTAGGTATTATGTTCTGCAAATTACATCAATTGTCCAACTTTTTCGGTGTCCTAGGCAGCTGATCGGATAGATTGCTGGAGAAAAATTCATAAGATTTTTATTCAAACAAACATGTTCGAAATAGACTCTTCTTCAAATAAACGAAAACAAACTTAAACAAAACAACGACAGCGACAACATTGAACGTAATGGCATAACAAAGCAATAATCAGAAATTATCGGAAACCGGTTTTATATTTCGTCGATCATTTTTATTTCGCCCATTTCACATTATTTTGCTCCTCTCTTTTGTACTAACTTTTAGTCCACTGCTTGTTTTCCTTTCTACTTTTTGGCTGTGGCAACCGCCAGCTATGCATTAACGCCGATATTGCGCTTCGAGCATAACAACGAGACAAACACTTATAGAGGTAGGTACGATAATGGGAAAGAAATAAAGAAAATACGAAAGATTATGAAGGCGTGTAACTATGTTTGCGCGTTCATGTGTCTGTATATTCGCTTGCATGTAGAAGCGCGGCTCAGCGGCATTAGCAAAGGGCTATGGAACTTGTAGTGACGTTTTGGGGAAATCCCAGTCGGAATGCTCAATTGGTTTACTCTTAAAGGCAACACGATGTGATCATCATCATAATCGGTACCCGCTAAACCAACAACAAATGCGGCAAAGTAGTGTCGGTCTCTAAGCAATGTGTGAGAGAGAGAAGAGAATACACAGTACAAAAAGCTTGGATTAAAGTTATTTGTGTGAAACATTGCCAAGCTGGTATTAAATGTAGAATTTTGTTTCATATAAGACATGGGAACATACGTGCATAATTTGTGTTTGCCCCAATTAATGTGAACTCGATTGGTGTTTTTTTATTCAAACGTGTTGCTATTCACAATAACAATGTGGTTGTTTTTTTCACTTTTTCCCGAAAATATAAAATCTTCCGTTATCTCCAAATGCACACATTCGTGTATATGTAAACTCAATATTTTTACATTTCTATAAAAGCAAACAAAAAGTGAAAATGGAACAACACAATTTTGGATTATAATTCTTAACTTATCAGTTACAATTTTCCAATATTTTAGTATTGAATGACCCAGAGTGGCCAAATTGACTCAACGAAATTTAAACTTCACACACGATTCGTCAATAAATAATAACAAAATCATGCAAATAATATGCAAGACCACACTCGCACACCCACTATGGAAGCACCGACCGCTCTACGTACGTAGTATGAATGTTCGCGAGGGGAGGGCGAGAAGGTGAACCGAAGACCGAATGGCTATGTAAGTAACCGGACGAAAATCCGCTTTCTACCGCGATTACGACGAAAGCTGAACACTGACTAACAATCATCGTAAAATGTGGAGAAGAGCAGAAGAAACAGTGAAAAGCCGAATGCCATATAAACTCACACAAGTAACTGACATACTCCAATGGCACACACATACGATCGACATTCTCTCGATTCCTAACAACCAATTTCAAATTTGCTACTGCTTATCACAGCTGCCAGATTTTTTTGAGACATATCCCCAAAATTCCACAAAAAATCCCCAATTAGAATGTTTTTTACCTAAGAAAATGCCCTTAACCCATTTTCGATAGGTTTTGCGTTTTCCAATCAGTGACTTGGCAAACATTTACGTATATGTATTGGCTGTATGTTAGTAACTTTTATTGAATTTTTATGAGTTGCTCTGACTCTGCAGAATAATATAAAAATAATATCTTTTTATACCCACCACCATAGGAAGGGGAGTATACCCCCAATTGAGATTCTTAGCACGCTTTTACTTGGTAATTTTCAAAACACTTCAAAGTCCACTAAAATATAAGAAAAATTCAAAAAAGCAAATAAATCTTTTCAATTTTTTTATATCCTCCACAATAGGATGGGGTTATACTAGATTCGTCATTCTGTTTGTAGCTCCTCGAAATATTCGTCTAAGATCTCGTCCGTCCGTCTGTCGAAAGCACGCTTACTTTCGTGGGAGTAAAGCTAGCCGCTTGAAATATTGCAGAAATACTAGGATTGTAAATGGGTCATATCGGTGCTTGTTTTAATATAGCTGTCATATCAACCGATCTCGGATATTGACTTCTTGAGCCACTAGAGGGCGCAATTCTTATCCAATTATGCATTAGATGTTTTGTTATGATTTCCGACAAATGTGCTAAGTATGGTTCAAATCGATAACCTGATATAGCTGCCAAATAAGCCGATCTGGGATCTTGAGTCTCTAGAGAGCACAATTCCCTTCCGATTTGGTTCAAATTTCGCATGACGTGTTTCATTATGACTTCCAAGTTGCTAAGTATGGTTGAATTCAGTCCATAACCTGAAATAGCTGCCATATAAACCGATCTTGAATCTTTACTTCTTGAGCCACTAGAGGGCTCAATTCTTATCCGATTTTGCATCACGTGTGTTGTCATGACTTCCAACAACTGTGTCAAATATGGTTGAAATCGGTCCATTAGCTGCCATATTATTATCCGATTTGGCTGAAATTTTCTACAACGGCTTCTCCCATGACCTTCAACATACGTGTGAAATGTGGTCTGAATCTGTCTATAGCCTGATACAGCTCGCCTATAAACCTATCTCCATTTTTTACTTCATGAGCAGGGGCTTATTCGCTTATTCTTGAGCACGGCGCGTATTCGTATTCGATTTGACTGAAACTTTACACAATGATTTTTACTATGGTCTTCAACATTCTATTCAATTATGGTCCGAATCGGACTATACATTGGTATAGCTCAAATAGCATAACAATTATTTTCTTTTATCCTTTGTTTGTCTAAAAAGAGATACCGGGAAAGGATCCATGGTGGAGGGTATATAGGATTCGTCGCGGCTGAACTTAGCACGCTTTTACTTGTTTATATTAAATATAATGTCTGTCCTATCTTTTTTTCCAACCATGATTACTTGGGAAATATACTACATAAAAACAACGAGTGTACATTTTGTTTATCAGAGAAAGCTTTTTAAGTATAGAGTTTGAAATCCATTGCACCACAAGAAGGGGTAGTGGTCTTAAATGGGTTTAGAAAAAATTTACAGATTAAAGTTTTTTCTATAAAAAAATCAGATTTATATCAACAACCAAAGTATTGAGCATTTTAATTATGTCATTGTAATAATAAAACCTCTGCGTGCAATTGCGACTTAGGGGCTCAGGTCTCAAATCGGGAGATGGTTTTATTCGGTTTATATGGGAGCTATTATATCAGTTTTTAACCGATTTCGACTATACTAGGTACGATTATTAGAAGTCGCAACAGAACACTGTGCATTTCAGACCAACAGAAAAAAGTTTGCAGTTCCTAAGGGTTTAAAAGTCAAGTCGAAAGACCACCTCATAAGGGAGCTATATCAAAATCTGAAACGATATGGCCAATATTCAAATGACTCAAAATGTTAAGGAGATAGTTTTTACTTTTTTCCCATTAAAATCTCCATACCCCATATGAGAAATTATTCCCCAATTACGAAAACATATCCCCGGTTTGGGGAAATTTCTCCTAATCTGACAACACTGCTGGTAATAAGGTTCTCCAAATATGTGTGCTTTCGTGTTTGCTGTTGATTTTATACCCTACACCACCACTCTGTACTACAGAGTATTGTATCTTAGTGCTTTTGTTTCTAACACCCAGAAGAAAGAGCGATAGACCCATTGATAAGTATACGGATCGAATCAGAATCACTTTTTGATTCGATTTAGTTATGTCCGTCTGTCTGTTTGTCCATGTTAATTAGTGTACAAAGGGCGGATAACAATTTTCATTCCATCATCTTCAAATTTGGAGTAGGTATTTTTATAGCCTATTGAAACCGGAAAAATCGGCCCAGATATGGATATAGCTTCCACATGTACGTAAATTTACCCGATTTGGACTAATTTCATTTGTTAACCAACTTCCACAAAATTTGGCAAGAGGGATTCTCTTATGACTTTCGTAATTACGAGTGAATTTCATAGAAATCTGTTCAGATTTAGATATAGCTCCAATATATATGATTCAACCGATTTTCAGTTATAAACCGTATTTATCAAACGATCTTCTCATAATGAGATCACATTTCCAGTCGATCCTCACGAAAGTGGGTACCTATGACAGTTGTAGTGGATTTTGATCCAATTCGAATCAGATCAAAATATGAAATATATGCATGGACCGGTTAAAACTTAATGAGCAGTAGTTATTATAATTTGGCTTAAATTCTTGCTACAGATTTTTTATTACTAAATACAAAATTTCCCATGAACATTTCATTAAGGAACAAGTAAAAGCGTGCTAAGTTCGGCCGGGCCGAATCTTATATACCCTCCACCATGGATCGCATTTGTCGAGTTCTTTTCCCGGCATCTCTTCTTAGGCAAAAAGGATATAAGAAAAGAGTTGCTCTGCTATTAAAACGATATCAAGATATGGTCCGGTTCGGACCACAATTAAATTATATGTTGGGGACCTGTGTAAAATTTCAGCCAATTCGTATAAGAATTGCGCCCATTGGGGCTCACGAAGTAAAATAGAGAGAACGATTTTTATGGGATCTGTATCGGGCTATAGACCGATTCAGACCATAATAAACACGTTTGTTGATGGTCATGAGAGGATCCGTCGTACAAAATTTCAGGCATATCGGATAATAATTGCGACTTCTAGGGGTCAAGAAGTCAAGATCCCAGATCGGTTTATATAGCAGCTATATCAGGTTATGAACCGATTTGAACCTTATTTGACACAGTTGTTGAAAGTAAAAATAAAATACGTCATGCAAAATTTCAGCCAAATCGGATAGGTATTGCGCCCTCTAGAGGCACAAGAAGTCAAATCCCCAGATCTGTTTATATGACAGCTATATCAGGTTATGAACCGATTTGAACCATACTTGGAACAGTTTTTGGATATCGTAACAAAATACTACGTGCCAAAATTCATTCAAATTGGGTAAGAATTGCGCACTCTAGAGGCTCAAGAAGTCAAGACCCAAGATCGGTTTATATGGCAGCTATATCAGGTTATGGACCGATTTAAACCATACTAGGCAAAGTTGTTGGGTATCATAACAAAACACGTCGTGCGAAATTCCATTGCATTCGGATAAGAATTGCGCCCTCTAGAGGCTCAAGAAGTCAAGACCCAAGATCGGTTTATATGGCAGCTATATCAGGCTATGGGCCGATTTGAACCATACTTGTCACAGTTGTTGGATATCATAACAAAACACGTCGTGCAAAATTTCATTCTGATCGGATAAGAATTGCGCACGCTAGAGGCTCAAGAAGTCAAGACCCAAGATCGGTTTATATGGCAGCTATATAAGGTTATGGACCGATTTGAACCATACTTGGCACAGTTGTTGGATATCATAACAAAACACGTCGTGCAAAATTTCATTCTGATCGGATAAGAATTGCGCACGCTAGAGGCTCAAGAAGTCAAGACCCAAGATCGGTTTATATGGCAGCTATATCAGGTTATGAACCGATTTGAACCATACTTGGCACAGTTGTTGGATATCATAACAAAACACGTCGTGCAAAATTTCATTCCAATCCGATAGGAATTGCGCCTTCGAAAAGCTGAAGAAGTCAAGACCCAAGATCGGTTTATATGGCAGCTATATCAAAACATGAACCGATATGGCCCATTTACAATACCAACCGACCTACGCTAATAAGAAGTATTTGTGCAAAATTTCAAGCGGCTAGCTTTACTCCTTCGGAAGTTAGCGTGCTTTCGACAGACAGACGGACGGACGGACGGACGGACGGACGGACAGACGGACGGACATGGCTAGATCAACATAAAATGTCATGACGATCAAGAATATATATACTTTATGGGGTCTCAGACGAATATTTCGAGTAGTTACAAACAGAATGACGAAATTAGTATACCCCCCATCTTATGGTGGAGGGTATAACAAGGAATACTTCTCTCATATCAATGAGTGTAGTGTAGATTAAACTTTAAGCTCAATGATAAGGGGCCTCCTTTTTTATGCCTAGTTCGAACGGCGTGTTGCATAGCGAGAGAAGTGGTAGAGAAATTTTCAACATGGCAGAATAACTCACATGTAGCCACCATTAGTAAGGGGATAACCACCGTTAAACACTTTTTGCATGTCCGGCGTCAAAGACGAACATGCTAACCTCTACGCCACGGTGACCTTCACAGCTTTTTTATTAGCCATCTGGAAACCTCTGTCGAAGTCCATCAAAATCGGTTTTGAATAAGATATAAAGTATACAGTGGTATTGTCCAATTTCTACCAATAGGGTAGGTGTAGGGTATAATATGGGTGGCACACCCCCTCCGCCCCCACCCTTTTACCTTTCATTCTTGTTTTCGTCTGGCGTAGTTGTGGTGAGTTAGATATCGGCGCCAGCGAGAATATCAGTAACTTTACACTTATTTATCTTTATTCACATGTTATCAGTTTTCAACCGCCGAGAAGTGTTTCCCAAACATTTTCACTCTGGGCAGACAGTCACGAACAAATTCACTTGCGCAAACTTTAGTGCAAGTGCCCATTATCTCTATCAATCAAAGTCGTACCATTTGTTAAAACTCACCGTTCAAAACGAAAAATCCTTTCGCAACATAGAAACAGAGAGAAATTCTTTTCTTCGCTGAATGTTTAAGTTTTTGTTATAATCATGGAAACTTGTGGTCGCTAGAACACACACCTGAATGGCTTAGACCGATTTTCAGATGAATCGACGTTTCAAAAACCTACTAAATGACCTTATCTGTACGGGTATCTTAATTTTATGTTTGGTCTCACAATCGTTTCACATTTTTATTGGATATAGCTTTAAACAACCGGATTTAAATGCCTTTTTATTTTTAACTGAAACTGAGCTTAGGTTAGGCTATGTTTATGGAGAGGTCTGTCATCAGTTATCAGGTTCTCAAATAATGAGAACCTTAAGTGGGTCTTCTCTGAGTGCCAGTATGGGACAAACACACAGGCGATATTCTATTCTATAGTCTTCTCTTCGAGGTCCTCACAGCTTCTGTTGAAGTCGTTACTTGCAACCTTCAGTCTATCATAATGTTTACGGATCAAACGGAAACCTGTCATGGCGGACACAATGACTAATTCTTGTGTTCTAGCCAACGACTGCAAAGTGGTAGATTTTTACACAATTGGTACTATCTGTCATTCGAACTGAACATAAAGGAATTATAAATTTTATACCCTCCGCCATTTACAATCACAACCGACCTACACTAATAAGAAGTATCTGGGCAAAATTTCAAGCAGCTAGCTTTACTCTTTGGTTAGCGTGCTTTCGACAGACAGACGGACGGACATGGCTAGATCGACTTAAAATGGCATGACGATCGAGAATTTATATACTTTATTGGCTCCTAGATGAATATTTCGAGGAGTTACAAACAGAATGACGAAATTAGTATACCCTCATCCTATGGTGGAGGGTATGAAAAGGGACGCTATATAGGCCGGTTCACATAAGTCTAGCTCCTGAAGCATATATAAGAAGTTTGCTGTCTATTTTAAATGGAATGTTCGTGAGCAAATTTGCGTTGAATTTTTTTGCAACACCCAAAAAGAGAAGAGATAAACTCATTGATAAGTACACAGAAAAAATATCTCAAAGATTTTTTCAATTAAAATTTTATTTGAAAATAAAAACGCTTTCAATTAAAAAAATATTTGATTCAATCATTCTTTTAATGAATCTGAACTATGCATTTTACGATAAAAAAAAACATGTAAAAGTGCTAAGTTCGGCCAAACCGAATTTCATTTGTCAGGTTCTTTGCCCAGTATCTCTTTATAGGCAAACAAAGGGTAATGGATAAATATTATCATACTATTCGAGCTTTATCAGGTTATGGACCGATTGGGACCATACTTGGTTAGGATATTGGAGACCGTAGTAGAAGTCATTGTGCAAAATTTCAGCCAAATCATAAGATAAGAATTGCGACCTATAGGATCTTAAAAAGTAATAACGTGAGATCGGTTTATATGAAAGCTATATCAGATTATCGACCGATTCAGGATATATTTGATGTTAAGAGAAATAATTATAAAAAATTTCAGCCAAATAGGAAAGGAAATATGGAAATATGTTAAAAAGTTAGAATGCTTTCCACAGATAGACAGACAGACGGACGGACATGGCTAGAACTACTGAAAATGTCATGGCGATCAAGAATATATAAATTTTATGGAGTCTTAGACCAATATTTCGATGTGTTACAAACGGAGAGGCGAAATAAGAAATTAATTGGATCAATAAAAAAAATTATTTAAAAACAAACATAGCAAGTAAAAGCGTGATTAGTTCGGCCTGGCCGAATCTTATATACCCTCCACAATGGATCACATTTGTCGAGTTCTTTTCCCGATATCTCTTTTTATGCAAACAAAGCATAAGAAAGAATTGCTATGCCATTGAAGATATATGAAGTTATGGTCCTAATCGTACCATAATTGAATTGAGTGTTGGAGACCATAATAGAAGTCATTGTGTAAAATTTCAGCCAATTCTAATAAGAATTCCGCCTTTTAGGAGCTCAAGAAGTAAAATAGGTTGATCGGCTTATATGGGAGCTGCATCAGGCTCTAGACCGCTTCAGACCATATTTAACACATATGTTGAACGAAATGGTAGAAGCCGTTTTACGAAATTTTAGCCAAATCGAATAATAATTGCGCCCTCTAGAGGCTCAACAAGTCCAGATCCCAGAACGGTTTATATGGATGCTATATCGGGTTATGGATCAATTTGGCACAGTTGTTGGAAGTCATAACAAAATATGTCATGTAAAATTTCAGCCAAGAGAATAATAAAAATTGCGCCCTCTAGAGGCTCAAGAAGTAAAGATCCAAGATCGGTTTATATGGCAGCTATACCAAAACATGGACCGATTTGGCCCATGTACAATCTCAATCGACCCACACTTAAAAGAAGAATTTGTGCAAAATTATAAGCAGATAGATTTACTCCTTCGAAAGTTAGCGAAGTCCATCAAAATCGGGTTTGAATAAGATATTGGGTTGCTCAAAAAGTAATTGCGGATTTTTTAAAAGAAAGTAAATGCATTTTTAATAAAACTTAGAATGAACTTCAATCAAATATATAATTGCCATTTTGTTCGATAACCTTTTGCCATCTTCCTGGCAAATTTAGTATTCCACGCTCATAGAACTTCTGGCCTTTATCTGCAAAAAACTGAACTGATTTATAGCCTCATCATTGCCGAAAGTTTTACCATTTAAGGAGTTCTGCAAAGATCGAAATAAATGGTAGTCTGATAGTGCAAGGTCAGGGATATATGTTGGATGCATCAAAAGTTCCCAGCCAAGCTCACTAAGTTTTTAGCGAGTGACCAAAGATGTGTGCGGTCTAGCGTTGTCCTGGTGGAATATGACACCTTGACGATTGACCAATTCTGGTCGCTTCTCCTTGATGGCTGTATTCAATTTGT
Source organism: Stomoxys calcitrans (assembly GCF_963082655.1). NCBI lineage: Eukaryota > Metazoa > Arthropoda > Insecta > Diptera > Muscidae > Stomoxys > Stomoxys calcitrans. The sequence continues at coordinate 100,918,096 of NC_081554.1, forward strand.
CCAATTGTTGACAGTAAACATCCGAATTAATCGTTTGGTTCCTTGGAAGCAGCTCAAAATATACCACACCCTTCCAATCCCACCAAACAGACAGCATAACCTTCTTTTGGTGGATATCAGCCTTTGAAGTGGATTGTGCTGGTTCACCATGCTTGGACCATGATCGTTTTCGACTAACGTTGTTGTAAACAATCCATTTTTCATCTCCAGTTATGATTCGTTTTAAAAACGGATCGAATTCATTGCGTTTAAGGTGCATATCACAAGCGTTGATTCGGTTTGTTAAATGAATTTCTTTCAATACATGTGGTACCCATATTAAAATTTACGCCAAACAAACAAATGTAAACAAAATTTCGCGCACTTTTTTTCTAAAGCAAGCTAAAAGTAACAGCTGATAACTGACAGAAGAAAGAATGCAATTACAGAGTCACAAGCCGTTGAAAAAATTTGTCAACGCCGACTATATTACCGACAATTACTTTTTGGGCAACCCAATATAAAGTATACAGTGGTATTTTCCAATTTCTACCAATAGGATTGGTGTAGGGTATAATATGGGCGGCACACCCCCTCCTCCCCATTTTACCTTTTATTTCTTGTTTTCGTCTGGCGTAGTTGTGGTGTGTTAGATATCGGCGCCAGCGAGAATATCAATAACTTTACACTCATTTATCTTTATTCTCATGTTATCAGTTTTCGACCGCCGAGAAGTGTTTCCCAAACAGTTTCACTATAGGCTGACAGTCACGAACAAATACACTTGCGCAAACTTTAGTGCAAGTTTCCATTATCTCTATCACTCAAAATAGTACCATTGGTTGAACCCCACCGTCCAAAACGAAAAATTCTTCCGTAAAATACACTAATGAAACACTAATTTGAGAGTTACGTTGAACGTACAAAATGCCACCGAGGATTTTTTTCAAAAAATTTACGGATGTCGTTATATGATACTAAAATGAAAACAAAGGCTACATTGTAGAAATGCAAGAGAAAATATTGTTTCCCGAATTATAAAAGAAAGAACAGCAAGGCGTGTTTAACTACTGACATATATTAACAGTAATTAATATATTTTTATTGCAGTGAACTTATGAAAAATCTTACCTTTAACTTCCTTCCTTCCTTTGCTGAATTTCAATAAAATCGAAACATAATTGAAAGAGCTATTGTAATATCAACAAATAATATAAACAATATATATATATATATACATATATATATATATATATATATATATATATATATATATATATATATATATATATATATATATATATATATATATATATATATATATATATAGGGTGGCTGATGAAAGCCGCTACCAAAAAAAAATGTAATAACTTTTTTTCTATTTAATAATAATAATTTAATAATTAATTTAATTAATTAATTAATTAATTTAATTAATAATAATTTAATAATTAATTTAATAATTTAATTTAACATGAATAAAAGAAAAATGTATTCCATACACCGAAAAAAAAATGTAGCAATATTCATCATTGTAGCAATATTCATCAGCCACCCTGTATATATATATATATATATATATATATATATATATATATATATATATATATATATATATATATATATATATATATATATATATATATATATATATATATATATATATGTATACTTATAGCGTTCCAATGGAATATACATATACACAGAGATTATACAAACATTGATTATAATTCACAACTTTGTGAAATTGGCACCGTTGAGTGACAGGAGCTTTATGGTATGCATTTCTTCAACGTAATGTGAGTCAGATTTTCGACAAATGTGCTCCGATGAAGACCCGAACTGTTACGAATGAGAATCAGTGGTTTTGTAATGATATTAAATTATTGATACGGAAAAGAGATTGTGCGTACTCTCGATGGAAGCGCTTAGAACACATGAACTCTTTAATGCTTACAAGCGTGATAGGATAGTCCCAATACCAAAGAATAACCAGGAATTTAGGCCAATTGCAATACTTCCATACATTTCTAAGATATTTGAGACTCTAGTCAACCGGAAAATATCAGGATATATTGCGAATAATTCGCTGCTAACAGATTTTCAATCTGGTTCCGAGCCAAAGCATAGTTGCCCTACTGCACTTTTGAAACTAGTTGAAGTGTAAGGAGTTATATTGACAGCAATGTATGTAGTTACTTTTCTTGTTCTTTTAGATCATTCGAATGCATTTGATTCCGTTGATCCCAATATACTTTGCCTTAAACTGAAACATTTCCCAGCAAAAACTTTCATTACCAAATATCCTGAAAGGTAAGCTCATTCAAAAACTAATAATTACTTATTTTTAAGCATCGTTTCTAATTACTTTTACATGGCGATGTCCTTGTAGTAAAGTTGAACCAAGAACCTTCCGTTTCAAAGCAGACGCTCTACGCGTTCATCCACATTACTGTTGTTTGAATAATACACTATTTTCTCCTTTCAATATAAGCTAAAAAAAAAAAGAAAACTTTAATTCTATTTCATCAAAGATGGCCATGCCTTTGCGTTTATGTTTGACATATTCTACTTATGGACAAAATATTCTAACACATGGGAGTAATTTTATTAGTTTTGTGGCACAGAGCGTACATCAGAAGATTTACAATACAAAATTCCTGAGTTCGAACCTCGGACCACCAAAATATTTTTTATATTTATAACGCCGCAGTATTTCCCTCCTAGTGCTACTAAGTGGTGTCGCTTTGCGGCAAGCCATTCGGACACGCTAATAAATGGAGGTCCCTTATCATTGAGCTTAACCTTTTGACGGACAGCACTCATAGGTATGAGATAATTGTGCCCGCAGTTTCTCAATGGCATATTTATCAATCCATGGTTATAATAATGATTTTGTTTCTATTAGTACAAATGCGTATTCTCAAGCCTCATGTGATGACATTTGTACTACCGGTAACACAGATAGTATTCCTGTTGAATACTCGTTATATTTTAGCAGCTAGTAAATCTAAGGATAATGAGTTATCCATTATTTTACATTCCAAAAATAATGGCATGTACTTACCAAGTTTTTGCTGGGTTATTTAAATTTTCTGAAAGCACAACGGAACATATATTTTCCTATATTTCGAATAGAAACTAATCGGTATGTGCTGATAGCCGGTATTCTAGTTATCTTCCAGTCTCAAGAGGTGTTCCGCAGGGGTCTGTATTGGGTCCACACCTTTTTTCCTTATATAGCAATGACCTTCCTGGACAGTTGCGGAACTGTGGTATTCATATGTATGCCGACGACGTACAGCTGTATATGAGCATGAGCATGGTACATGGCCAAACGCCAACGGACTACTTTTAAATCCAACAAAGTCAAAGTGTCTTGTGATTGGTAGGAATCGGGTGACAATGCCGCCCAATCTTGATGTGGAAATTGCTGGAGCCCCAATAGAGATTGTTTCATCTGCACGAAAGCTTGGGTTGGAGTTTGATGATAGGCTTTCGTGGAAGACTCATGTCAGTACGACAGAAGGCAGGACCTATGGCGTTTTACGGAACTTATATATGAGTCGACAGTACACCTCTTTGTCCATAAGAACTTTGGCTAGGACATTTATTCTGTCGAAACTATTATAGTCTTGCGAGGTATTTTACGGTTGTGATATAACTCATAGGAAAAATTGCACGTAGCCTTTAGCGATGTCGTTGGATACATTTTTGGTTTGCGTAGAAGAGACCGGGTATCAGACTTTGTCAGACAAGTACATGGTGACTTATTTGACTCGTACCTTAAAATACGCTCGTTGCAAATGATGCACAAGATTATTTATACCAATGAATCGTCATATCTGGTTTCTGTATTGCGTTTTGCCAACTCTACAAGATGTAAACAAGTAATACAAATACGTCATCAATATCGTGTATCTGAACAACAGTTCTTTGTTAATGCTATACGTCTATGGAATAATCTTCCCAATAGTATTCAAATTATAAGTAATGAACGATAGTTCCAATCTTCGATTTACAAACATTTTAATTATTTTTTGGTTTTGTCTTTTTTATAACTTTTTGTTATTTATTGATTTTATCAGTAGCTTTGATTAAATTTATTACATTTTCTTTTAAGTGTCTTTCTCTGTTTTTTAATTTTTTATACCCACCACCGAAGGATGGGGGTATATTCATTTTGTCATTCCGTTTGCAACACATCGAAATATCCATTTCCGACCCTATGAGGTATTTATAGTCTTGATCAGCTTAAAAATCTAAGACGATCTAGGCATGTCCGTCCGTCTGTCTGTTGAAATCACGCTAAAGTCTTTAAAAATAGCAGTTTAAAGAACAGGGAGCAGACGGTGAGATCATTACCAACTCCCAAGATGCCAATGATTGAGGTAATCCAAATAAACCTTCACCAGAGCGAGACTGCTGCACACGCTTTGTTGGAGAAAATCAGCAAGGGCGAGATTCATATTGCCTTAATTCAGGAGCCATGGCCGACCCGGAACAAAGTTTCTGGACTGAACCATATTAACTACCAATTATTCTATGCTAACATTACCATAAATGACCTACTAATATGACCATAAATGACCTATTACAGATGCTGACTGAGGAGGGACTTGAACCCGTCTGCTACGCAGCAACACTTCTAAGGGGCAAGGATCCGAACGAGCTATGCAGAAGGGCCGAAAGGGTCTTGCATATGGCATATGACTGGGCTAGACTCAGAGGTCTTAATGTTAACACAGAGAAGAATGAAATATGCCTGTTCACGAGGAAGACGAAGTTGAGCCAATTTCGATATCTGACAGAATCAAATACTTAGGTGTGATCTTGGACAGGAAACTGAATTGTTGGTGTCACATTTAAGAGCGTATTGAGAAGGCACTATGTAGACGGGTCGTAGGCTCGAAATGGGGCCTGAATCCGAGGATAGTCCACTGGTTTTTAGGAGCGTGAGTAGACCAATACTTATGGTACTTACGCCTCAGTAGTTTGGTGGACTGCTATGGAGAAAAAGTGCAACATAAGGACCATACAACAGGTTCAGGGAACATGATGTCTTGGCATAATTGGAGCGATGAGGACCACGCCCACTAGGGCACTGGAGACTATTATAGATATCCGACCCATTGACATAAAGATTAAGTGTGAGGCAACCACTGCGGCTATGAGACTTAAAGCGATGAGAGAATGGATTGGTGATGAGAGCAGCTCATACCATCGCGGTATAATCGAGGCGACGATAGGAAACCTGGAAGGAAGGGAAGAGGTTTCCGATCGAATACCTGAGATGAAAAATGCAATGCGTGAAGTGGTGTGGTGCTAACGCCAGGATGTCGAGTGTGAACATCTTTACCGACAGTAAAATTGAAAAATAACAACCAGGACTGTAAGGTCAAGGACAGTCTTGCAGTGTAACGCCTCGTTTGGGTGCCGGGCCATAACGGAGTAAGTGGAAATGAAAGGGCAGGCGATTTGGTGGTGAATGCCAGAGGACTGCCGTCAATAAACTTGGTTAACCCGAAGCCTTTCGGGTCGACGCAGTCCAAGTTGAGGGGGTGGGCGACGAATGCGCATGCAACATTGTGGAACAGCGAAACGGTCAGTAGGACGGCGAAAATCCTATGGGGGGATCCAGATCATTAGAAGACGAGGCTATTACTGAATGGAAGCAAGAGGGAGGTCAGTACAGCTATTGGTTTCATAACGGGACACATAGGACTACGAGCTCACTTATGTAAAATCGGTGCGGAAAGTGATAGCATGTGTAGGGCATGCGGGGAAGATGATGAGACCTTCCTTTGTTATTGCCAGGCTTTCGCGTCTAACGGATACCGGCACTTAGGTGGAGATACAATACCAGACATGAACCAACTTAGGGAAGTGGTATTGAAAACAATTAAGGATTTTGTAAGTAGCACTGAATTCCTAACTTAAAATATTCTTTTTAGAGGTTACTTTATAGTTTTTAGAGCTCACAATAAGCCGTTTACTGGCTTAGGTGTATGTCCATAGTGGCATGGGGCGGATTAATATCTGCACCCTCTTTTCAACCTAACCTAACCTATCTAATAAACTGTTCGAAGTCAGCTGAAATTTCTCTATAAAAATCCAAAATGCTAAGGCACGATAAGCCGCATTACATTTTATTGTTGTAATAGTAACACTAGCTCCTTATATCTTACGATGTCCAGTACCTTACTAGCGATATCCAATGAATGTTGAAAGTAACTAAAACCCCTTATATATGTCATTACATGTGATTTAAAACATTATTACAGAGTTCGAGATTTAACGACTTGTATTTCTTGGAATCATTTTTAATTGAGTAAATGCAAGTACGTACATATGGGCTTGTATTATATCGAATTGAATATAGTAAATTCCTTCTTGGAATACAATTTCTACGAAACAAACCCTGCTCAATGGTCACACAGATATACGTACACTGTTAAATAAAACAGTATACATTGCACTTACTTGATATCAATATTGACAACGTCTAACAAATGGGTAAGAGCAAATGTTATTGTGGGCACTGCCTCAAAAATTCCCAACATATTTAATTGACATTTATTGTATCCATCTCTCTTCCCAAAGTTAGTTAGTTAAACTGCTGATGGGAGTAGAAGGGATTGCAAATCAGCTTTTAACATACACGCAAATCAGTTATTACATCAAATAATTGTTCAAATTATTATGCATGCCATATAGAGGAGCAGTTGGGATTGCAGGACGCTCCAGAAGTAATTTATATCAAAAATCCAATTTTCGTTCCCTCAGAATACTATCTGTTGCAAGATAATACGGCATATTTTTCCAATTTTTGTACCCTACACCACCACTGTGGTGCAGGGTACTATGACTTTGTGCATTTATTTGCAACGCTAAGAAGGAGACGAGGTAGACCCATTGATAAATATACCGGTTGGTTTAGAACCACTTTCTGATTCGATTTAGCTATGTCCGTCTGTTGGTCTGTCTGTCTGTCCATGCATTCTTGTAATCAAGGTACAGGTCGCATTTGTTTTCCGACTGTCAAAAATTTTGCACAAGTCACTTTTTGGCCCATGGACGACGCTATTGATTTTGAAAAAACTCGGTCCAGATTTAAATATAGCTCCCATATATATCTTTCATCCGATATGGCCTGTTAAGGCTGTAGAAGCCACAATTTTGGTCTGATCTTTACAACATTTTGTATGATGTTTTTTTTCTTAATGCGTGTGCAGAACTTCATAAAAATCAGTTCAGATTTAGATACAACTCCCATATATATCTTCCATTCGATATGGCCTTTGAAGGCTATAAAGCTACAATTTTCGTTCGATCTATACAAAATTTTGCACGATATGTTTTTTTTTTATGTCTCGATACGTGTGCAGAATTTCATAAATATCAGTTCAGATATAGATATAAGGCTGTAAAAGCTACAATTTTTTGCAGTGGAAAAGAAAAGCTAGAAGCTATAATAAATGCGCTTTTGACAGCCCGAACAAAATTTTGTAGGCCGAGATGACCAACTTTGAAGGACAACCAATGGGCCCCTGGGACTTCTAGGGCCCTAAAATTTTGCAATTGGATAACACCTCAGCTATAACCATGTAAAATTTCATGAAGATATCTCTATCCGTTCCAAAATGGCAGACTTATTTCCACTTATTTTTTTTTTCATCCCAGTGTGCGTTGGTAGTTTGTACTTACAAATATCGAATTCATTGCACAAGCGCATTTCTTATATATTTAAATACGACACTAACCAAATTCGACACTCCGTCTGCTAACTGTTCTTTATCCAATACAAGTCTTTGTGTGATGTTGTGATAGATTTTTTGTCCACGCAACTACAATAACTTCCATGGTATACACAAGACTCTCTCTCGAACGCTAGACTCAATGTTTTCTAGCGTTCGGAGCTAATGACTTGAAAGAGAAATATATAAATTGAGAATTGTGAAATAAAATTATCTTCGCCCTAAGCCCAGTACTGGCTTTCGCTTCAATTAATTGCCAATGTAATTAATTGCTCACGGCTAGACCCTGAGAAGACTGAAATATGCATGTTCATGAGAAAGACAAAGGTAGGCCAATTTAACGCACCACGCTTCCTCAATGAGATTTCGATATCTGACAAGGTCAAATATGTAGGTGTGATCTTGGACAGGAAACTGAATCGAAAATGTCACATTCAGGAGCGAACTGAGGAGGCTCACAGATGTTGGGCACTATGTAAACGGGTCGTAGGCTCGAAATGGTTATAATAATGGATAATCGACTTGCTCTACAGGAGCGTGATTAGACCAATACTTATGATACTTACGCCTCAGTAGTTTGGTGGACTGCGATGGAGAATAAGTGCAACATAAGGACCATACAACAGGTTCAGAGAACACGTTCTCTTGGCATAGGCGGAGCGATGAGAACTACCACCACTAGGGCACTGGAGACTATTCTAGATATCCGACCCATTGACATACAGATTTAGTGTGAGGTAACCGTACCGCTTAAGCAACGTAGGACGGTGAAATCTACTATTGATGTGTCATGCCCCGTTTTATAGGCGTCGCAGTCGGAGTGGAAAAAGTACTTCTATAATTGGATTGAGCGCATGCAATAGTGTACATATCATTCTAGAGAATACTTTGAAAAATAATAAAAACAAGCAACTCGTTTATATTTTTCATTTCAAATTTATTTGCCTGTTAGGTCGAGAATCATTTTTCATGATATGTTTATGATCGTCTCGTTGATCTAGCGATTAGCACAAACAATTATGTCTTACATTTTTTAAAGATGGAACATTACGATCCACATTTGCTCCTGGACCTGGACCTGACGGTGTCCCAACTAGCGTTTGCAACCGGAAGTAGTCCGGCGAAAAGTTTCCCGGGAATTCCCGTATTTTCAAATTCCCGCTTCCCGGGAAAATTGATACGGGATGCCGCGTGATTAAATATTATTTTTTCATTTTCAAGTTTTTTGCCGGTTAGGCGGCTCTCGCCGTTGCTCCATTCCGTGTGCACAGGCTCGAATACGCGCCGGGATCTGCCGAACTTTTTCATATTTCAAATTTTTTGCCTGTTAGGGCGAGATCATCAAATTTTACAATTTTTGTTTGTTTCTCTTTCGAAAAAAGAAAAGGAAAGTCAGAGATAGCAACACACACCAACCACTATGGGACGCGTGTCGTCTTAGGTTGGAAGACTTTTCAACCATATAAGATCGATCATTGAGCTCGTCCCTGAAAGAGAAACAAACAAAAATTGTACAATTTAATGATCTCGCCCTAACAGGCAAAAACCTTGCCATTGTCTAGCGTTCTTAGCCATCAATGCAACTTCAAACAGATGCACAGAATCATGTGTACCACGGAAGTAATTTAATTGTCATAGCAGACAGGGTTGTCGAGCGTGGTAATTGTATCATAGAGGCGTTTTCGCAATTAATACGATTCAAATTGATCAAAACTGAGCTCGTCTCGAAAAAGAAACAAACAAAAATTGTTCAATTTAATGATCTTGCCCTAACAGGCAAAAAACGTGAAAGATCGGAGATTTTCTTTGCAAATGGGAAAGAGAACGCGACATCCCTCTCTGGCTATCCCTTTCCATATGTCTCAAAAGAGAAACAAACAAATTTTTTTTTTGTTTTTGCCAAAAAAAGTTCCATTATTATTTAAAATTTTTTGTTTATTGAGTTTATCGATCAATTCGTCGTACGATAAAGAATTTAAGTGCTTCCATTTAGTTCTAGCCGTGTAGCGCTATTAATTTAAATCAAACAAATATAAATGAGGTTAGTTAACATGGATGAATAAAGCAAATTAGTATTTACTTAATGGCTGGTACTATGTTCGTTTTTGGCAACATTTTTTCATGATTACTTCTTTAGATAATAGATTTTGAAGCTGATTGCATTCAGAGGACATTCCCTCATTACTTATGAAAATTTTTTCTTAAAAGTGTTATGTTTTCATTGAGATTTTTGTAGTGTTTCAAAAAAGTAACCGTGAAAAAATACTTATACAACTTCCACACGGCGTGAAAATATAATACAATGCAAAAGCAACAGTATGATTGGTCTTATAAGACACCTAAAAAGTGTCCATAAAATTACCATTGATATTATAAAAAAATTTCTGCCACCGTCGACACATCACGAAAAAAGCTTATTAATGCAATGTCTACACTGACTCGCTTTGCTTAGATGTTTTAGAACCAGATTTGAATGACTCGTTCTTGTGGCAAACGAGTCGTTTTTTCCTTACAAAATGTAAAGGAAAAATGAATTGATACCCACTTTCGGGACCAATTTTCTGGGGGTCTACCCCTTTCTCGAAATACCCCATAAACAGCAATATTTTACTGACCATCGCAATATGGGGCTCAAAAAAGGTATTTGCGAGTAGATTACGAATTTAATAACCAAATGCAGGACCATGTATTTAGGGCATCACCCCTTCCCCAAAGCACCCCCAAGAGGGTACAAATTTTTCGTCCATGCCAATATGTGATTTAAATGAAGGTATTTGAGATTAGAAAACGAATTTGATAACCAATTTTGGGGCCATGTGTTTGGGCGACGCCTCATCGTGTAAACTTCCCTAAACCAATGGCAATATGGGGTTCAAATAAATGGTATTTGAGAGAAGAGCACGAAGCTGATATATTTTCAGGGCCAAGTGTCTGGGGGACCACCTCACCCCCGGAAACACTCCTAAATCAGACATCATGAGAATATCGGGCTGGAATAAAGTATTTTAAGAATGGAGTAACCTTACATCCAAACTTAAATTCGTAGACCAATAAAGATCATATGAGATTCAGATAAAGGCACTTATATTGTGTTATACTGTTAGTCAATTTTGCTCTAGATAAAGTAATATATAACTACTCATTGGATGAAGCACGCATTTGCATATCGAGTTTTGTTTTGTAATAGATGTTTTGTAGATAATTAAAGGTGTATCGCCAAATTAAGTGTTGTTCCTAAGCTTATCGAACTTCTGGTTTGACGAAGAAAATATCATGTTTTCTGGAGTGCTATTTTACTTTTTCAGCACGGTTTTGTATAGGACAGATCCACATCTTCTAACCTCATAGAATTTGTAGGACACGTTGATAAAAGTTTTGCGAATAGACAAAAAACAGACGTTATTTATACCAATTGTTGTTGGTACTGTGATACACAAGGTGTTGCTTCTTAAACTCGATGTTATGGCTTTTCGGACGGTTCTATTAGACTGGATTTCATCTAAGAGGACCGTAATCAGAGATTACAATTCAAAGGGTTTTTTTCGAAGAATGTTATTGTTTCTTCTTGTGTACCACAGGGAAGCCACTTTAATCCATTACTTATTGTTATTTACCTATGCTACCTTCCTGATGTTATTCGTTTTTCCAAGGTGCTATTGTCAGCTGATGATGCCCAGTCCCTTAATCGGAAGAAATATAAGAAGTGGTCTTTGTTTAGATTACAGCCAATACTTTCACACTTCTGCATTGGCTCGTATAAATTGTATAATGCTGATTCTTATAATGATTTAGACCCTAAATTACAGTTTCATTTATGCATCGATTTTTTTGTAATTTTGTAATAAAGATTCATCTTTATTAGATTTCATTCAACGTTGATCAAAGGAGTTCAATGACCCTCATGCCACTAAAACATTAAATTTTAGCTTGTTTCGCCTTGTAATTACTATGTTAAAATCGTATCAGTTCCCGTCGGAATTACTTCCGCTTTACGGGGGTCGTTTGCTGTTAATTGATCTTCTGACACTTGAAAGAAGATGTTTTGTGTTCAGAGTACTATTTGTCATTGAATTACTACGCTGTCTAATTGATTCTCCTTTCCTGACAAGTGAGATAACTTATAAAGTTCCTCTTCGGAGAACTCCCAATTTTGAACCTTTAAAGTTTTCGCTCGCTCGCGAGAAGATGAGTAACCCAATGAGGTATTTATGTGATATATATGTATAATAGCTTATGTCCAACAAAAAACAAATTTTGCTCATTAACATTCCACTAAGGAACAGGAGCAAACTTCTCACATATCTATGAGTGCAGTCCGATTCAAGTTTAAGCTCAATGATAAGGGGCCTCCTTTTTATAGCCGAGTCCGAACGACATGCCGCAGTGCGACACCTCTTTTGGAGAGAAGTTTTACATGGCATAGTACCTCACAAATGTTGTCAGCATAAGGAGGATAACTTATGTCCACCGATCGAAAAATTGATACCAACGGTATTGATAGTAAAGTAATACCAAAATAATACCGTATGGTGTGGATGAAGTAAAGCATTATAAATACGATACGGTATTGTTGTGGTATTAATTCACGGTGTTGGTTTACTATCAATACCATTATTACCATACATCATAAAGAATTTGATATTGCATATGGAACATTGTGCACCAAGTAACAACATTGTTTGTTTATTTTTATAATAAAGGTTCTTTGCCCTAATTATTAATTACTCTATAGTTAATTGCTAATTTGATTCAGCTTTCTAGGCTCAATATTTACGGCATCTTATTCTACAACTCTTGCCGCGGAACTGGGAATGCCAAAGTCGACTTTTGCCTAGTTGATTAGTCGAATTTTTGTGTAAAAGGTCGAAGTCGTCTTTCAGTGATTATAAAGTCGAATAATCAATGTTGAAGTCGAATAATTGAAAACCTAGTAGAATTAGATGGTAAAGTCTCTTGTCCAGCTCTTTCAGAGTTGAGTTTTTTAATTTTGTTTATTTTTCTAAATTTTTAATTTTTATTTATAATTTATATATTTATAATTTAAAAATTCGAGCCAAAAATTAGAGAACTTATTATAAAAATGATCAATTTTCCAACTTTTAAAGGAAACATCCCCTTCGGTGAAAAATATTTTCCTTTATATTAAGGAGTTTTTATTTGAAATGGTAAGTTAATAAATCCTGTACATTGCGTCTTTTTATTAAAGCCATACATCAAAAATGAAAATCAAAATGTCATTGAAAGTTATTGAAATTAACTTCGTACAAGACAACAGTAAAACATAGCTACAAAAGCAAAATATTCTTACAAATAGGAGCTTCTTTAAATGTTAATTTCTTTTTTCAAAAAATAATAATTGAACAGTCAAGACAACATTTTTATTCTAAAGTTTTGTTTCTTTGTCTCGTTTACATTGCAAAACTTCTGCGAAGTACGAATTTTGGGCCAACTTTTTATTCAGTGTAGGTTTGAATCTTTTGGCCGTGACAATGCAAATAAAAAATAGAATGCCAATTTGACAGTATATAGAAGAGTGGGAATTTCTACCCCCATCCCTATTATATCGTATAATCGGAATATAACCGTAATAATCGGAAATGTGGAAACCTTTCGGTTCGACGCAGTCCGAGTTAAGAGCGAGGACTTCGAACGCTGTGGAACCGCGAAACATTCGGCAGGACGACGAAAATCCTGTGGGGAGATCCGGATTGTGAGAAGACAAGGCTATTACTGAAAGGAAGCAAGCAGGAGGTCAGTAAAACTTTCGGTGTCATAACCGGACACATAGGACTACGAGCTCATCTAAACAAAATTGGTGCGGCAAGTGATAGCCTGTGTAGGGCATGTGGGGAAGATGATGAGACGTTGGAGCATTTTCTATGTCAATTTCCGGCTTTCGCGGCTAACAGACACTGGCACTTAGGTGGGGACACAATACCAGACATAAACCAACTAAGGGGAGTGGTATTGAAAACAATTAAAGATTTTGTAAGGAGCACGGAATTCCTAACTTAAAATTTTCTTTTAAGAGGTTACTTTGTAGTTTTTAGAGCACACATGAAGCCGATTACTGGCTTATGTGTATGTCCATAGTGGCATGGGGCAGATTAATATCTGCAACTTTTTTCAACCTAACATAACCAAGTACAAAAAAAGCCGTATTGGCTTAAAGATATCGGGGTGGTGTGATATAAAAATGCGGCAATTTTGAATTTAAAAATAAACCCCATACCGCCTGTCGGCGTAGGCTAATTTTATATTTCGTGGTATTATATAACCTTCGACAGTTTGGTTGTAATAAATTGAAGTAAATAACGAAATAATATAATACAATAGTAAGTTTCATACTCTTTCAACAAACAGACGTGTTGAACTTCAGAGTGCAAATAAAATATATATTGATCGTTTTCGCCAAATTTTACAGTCGAATTCGATTTACGTGATATCAAAAATATTCAAGATTTTTCGCCTTCGAAAACCGTAGTACCATTTTGAAAAATTGTCGAAATTCGACTAGGTCAATTTTGAAGAATCGTTGTTTTTGTTTACATGTCAGATGTCTTAATGTCAGAGTATAACATTTGAATTTTGTGTTATTATGTATGTTTTATTCACATTACCGGCTGAAGTTGTATCTGTAGCCAGCATTATGAACCACGACTAACCACCATATTCCGGAGTTTGGTGTGTACGCGCTCCCCACATATGGGCAGGCACTCACTTCATCAGCAGGGGCTGATTGTAGAGGTGTGGAGAAACAAACAAACCAAAACAAGTAAAAGCGTGCTAAGTTCGGCCGGGCCGAATCTTATATACCCTCCACCATGGATCGCATTTGTCGAGTTCTTTTCCCGGCATCTCTTCTTAGGCAAAAAAGGATATAAGAAAAGAGTTGCTCTGCTATTAAAACGATATCAAGATATGGTCCGGTTCGGACCACAATTAAATTATATGTTGGAGACCTGTGTAAAATTTCAGCCAATTCGTATAAGAATTGCGCCCATTGGGGCTCACGAAGTAAAATAGAGAGAACGATTTATATGGGATCTGTATCGGGCTATAGACCGATTCAGACCATAATAAACACGCTTGTTGATGGTCATGAGAGGATTCATCGTACAAAATTTCAGGCATATCGGATAATAATTGCGACCTCTAGGGGTCAAGAATTCAAGATCCCAGATCGGTTTATATGGCAGCTATACCAGGTTATGAACCGATTTGAACCTTATTTGACACTGTTGTTGAAAGTAAAAATAAAATACGTCATGCAAAATTTCAGCCAAATCGGATAGGAATTGCGCCCTCTAGAAGCTCAAGAAGTCAAATCCCCAGATCTGTTTATATGACAGCTATATCAGGTTATGGACCGATTTCAACCATACTTGACACAGTTGTTGGATATCATAACGAAATACTTCGTGCAAAAATTCATTCAAATCGGATAAGAATTGTGCCCTCTAGAGGCTCAAGAAGTCAAGACCCAAGATCGGTTTATATGGCAGATATATCAGGTTATGGACCGATTTAAACCATACTTGGCACAGTTGTTGGGTATCATAACAAAACACGTCGTGCGAAATTCCATTCCAATCGGATAAGAATTGCGCCCTCTAGAGGCTCAAGAAGTCAAGACCCAAGATTGGTTTCTATGGCAGCTATATCAGGTTATGGACCGATTTGAACCATACTTGGCACAGCTGTTGGATATCATAACAAAACACGTCGTGCAAAATTTCATTCTGATCGGATAAGAATTGCGCCCTCTAGAGGCTCAAGAAGTCAAGACCCAAGATCGGTTTATATGGCAGCTATATCAGGTTATGGACCGATTTGCACCATACTTGGACAGTTGTTGGATATCATAACAAAACACGTCGTGCAAAATTTCATTCTGATCGGATAAGAATTGCGCCCTCTAGAGGCTCAAGAAGTCAAGACCCAAGATCGGTTTATATGGCAGCTATATCAGGTTATGGACCGATTTGCACCATACTTGACAGTTGTTGGATATCATAACAAAACACGTCGTGCAAAATTTCATTCTGATCGGATAAGAATTGCGCACGCTAGAGGCTCAAGAAGTCAAGACCCAAGATCGGTTTATATGGCAGCTATATCAGGTTATGAACCGATTTGAACCATACTTGGCACAGTTGTTGGATATCATAACAAAACACGTCGAGCAAAATTTCATTCCAATCGGATAAGAATTGCGCACTCTAGAGGCTCAAGAAATCAAGACCCAAGATCGGTTTATATGGCAGCTATATCAAAACATGGACCAATATGGCCCATTTACAATACCAACCGACCTACACTAATAAGAAGTATTTGTGCAAAATTTCAAGCGGCTAGCTTTACTCCTTCGGAAGTTAGCGTGCTTTCGACAGACAGACGGACGGACGGACGGACGGACGGACGGACATGGCTAGATCGACATAAAATGTCACGACGATCAAGAATATATATACTTTATGGGGTCTCAGACGAATATTTCGGGTAGTTACAAACAGAATGACGAAATTAGTATACCCCCCATCTTACGGTGGAGGGTATAAAAATACTCGTAAAAGTTCGTTTACTAGCTACATGTCGTGTTTTCACCCTACCAGATTTCATGTCAGGTCTGGGGCCACCGTATCTCATAGAATAGCAAGTCCGCCTTCGACGTTGAACGCCTGGGTTCAAGTCGCGTCGAGATCATCAGAATTTTTTTTATTAGCGCCAACGATACTTGTGAGCTAATTACCTTAGGTAATTATTCGTGTAAACTTCTCAGAAGAATGGTGCGCATAAAATAAAGTAAAAAGCTTAGTTTACATAAGTGAGCCAATTTTAATCTGAATTGATTAAAACAAGGAAAAATTTCACGATTTTAATTATGTTTACCTATCTCTTATTAGTGGCAAATATTTGTTCAAAATAGTTTACGAATTTCCCAAAGTAGTACCGTATTGGAAAAATTTTAATTCAAATGCATGTTTTAAGGTAATATTAACTTCTCAGTAATACCAAGTCTAGCTTTTATGCAATTATTAAGGTGCGTTTTCTGTCAGTCATGCAATCATCACTCTATTAAAAACTTGGAATATAGTAATACAAGAAGGTTTGCTTCGTGGCTTCACTTTGTATAGAACAATAGATCCATTTAAGAAACCCATAATAAAATGCCCTTAGAAACCTTAAAGGTTTATGACTGATACAAGTTCTCATAAAAAAAGAAAAATCAGCCTTTTAAATTTGTTCTGTCTGTGGGACAATCTTCATGTTTACCTGTTCTGCTTGTGAATTAAATTTGGGCGACAATTTTTTCTCGTATGTTTGCAAGACGGTGTATTTCCATACAATTCTGTTAGTGGCAACAACCTGAGGTAATAAACAAATATGCATATACCGTTGAATATCAAACCCAGGTTCATAAACCATCGAGAGCAATACGCATTTCACGTATGCCGCCGACGAAAAGTCCTTATGCATGCGCTAATGCACTAACAACACAGGCAACAGCTGTGAACTACACAAACAACAGCGCGAATACCGCGTCACACACAAGAAAATACAACGCTCAGTGTGATATTCGCATTCTGCGAACAAAGTCATGGACGGAATGAAACTAATAATTCGTACTTAATAAAAAATCAGTATCTACAAAAAAAAAATTTAAATGATTATGAAGTAATCGCTGATTTGTTAGTGCAAATGCATGCACGAACATGAAAAATGATATTGCTGTCGCAGACGAAGATGTGTGGTGACAATATATTTAATACTAGGTAAATTTGGTGAGAAATTAATTCCATCTCTTGTTTCTGTTGAAATAATGTTTTTCTTTCATCTCTGAATAAAATTATAGAAAGAAATTTAATGTGCGTCAACTGCGGCGATTTTACAGATATTGGCTATCATCACTATTGCTAAAAAGAGAACATACCACATTAGAGCTCGGCTCGTCCCGGCATTTTGGTAAGTATTAGAACTAAAAAAAAAACAAAAATTATTCTGTTAATTTACCGGTCTTTTTATACCCTCCACCATGGGATGGGGGTATACTTATTTTGTCATTCTGTTTGTAACACCTCAAAATATGCATCTAAGACCCCATAAAGTACATATATTCTGACATGTTAAGTCGATCTAGCCATGTCCGTCCGTCCGTCTGTCGAAAGCACACTAACTTTCCAAGAGGTAAAGCTAGCCGCTTGAAATTTTGCACAAATACGTTTTATTAGTGTAGGTCGGTTGGGGTTGTAAATGGCCAAATCGGTCCATGTTTTGATATAGCTGCCATATAAACCGATCTGGGGTCTTGACTTCTTGAGCCTCTAGAGCGCGCAATTATCTTCCGTTTGACTGAAATTTTGAACGTGGTATTTTGGTATCACTGGTATCAACAACTGTACTAAGTATTGTCGAAATCGGTGCATAACATGATATAGCTGCCATATAAACCGATCATGGGTCTTGACTTCTTCAGCTTTTCGAAGGCGCAATTCCTATCGGATTTGGCTGTGATTTCGCACGTAGCGGTTTGGTATGTCTTCCAAGAACTGTGCTTAATATGGCGCAAATCGTTATATAATCTGACATAGCTGCCATATAAACCGATCATAGGTCTTGACTTATTGAGCCTCTAGAGGGCGAAATTCTTTTCCGATTTGGCTGTTATTTTGCACGTGGTGTTTTGATATCATTTTCAACAATTGTACTAAGTATGGTTCAAATCGGTTCATAATCGGATATAGCTGCCATATAAACCGATCTGGGATCTTGACTTCTTGAGCCTCTAGAGGGCGCAATTCTCATCAGATTTGACAGAAACTTTGTACAATGACTTCTCCCATGACCTTCAACACACGCGTCTAATATGGTCTAAATTGATCTATAGTTTGATACAGCTCCCATATAAACCGATCTCCCGATTTTGCTTCTTGAGTGCCTACAAGGGGCAATACTTATCTGAATAGACTGAAATATTACAATGTTCGCATTCAATTCATTTATGGTCCGAATAAGACCATAACTGATATAGCCCATAAAAAGGTGGAGGGTGTATAAGATTCCGAGCTTAGCACGCTCTTACTTGTTTCTTTTTTATTTAACGTTGATACCGGAACTTTTTCAATTGAAATGCGAACTACATTTTGTGCAGCTATGTAATATATTAACGCAGATGTTTTCACCAAATATTTATACTAATAACTACTGCCCGACGCATATCCCTTTTTATAAGTCTTCGGCTAAAAATAAAACTTTGTATCTATACTTAACACTTAAATTACTTTTCAACAGTTTTCCTCTGAATCAATTGCGAATTTCTCCAAAGCCACTGAGAACTAAAAGTGTGAACGTTTTAATTTTAATCGTTAATATATATAAGAAATATATATTCGCAAAGTGTAAATATGAAATATATTGAAAGACAAGAGTTAAATAAATAAATAAAAAAAAAAATACTAAATATTATGAAAATTAACAGTCTATCTGCAATTAAAATAATTATTTCGGGCGTATTACTTAAAACTAAACGAAATAAAAGTAGAAATTTTGCAATAAATTTGTACAGATGTATTAACACACAGGAACAATTTTAAACATTTAATTTCGTAAATTATTTTGACTTCAGTTAAAAATGTCTTACACAATTGTTCATCATATGTGCTGAATAAAGAAGAGTTTATTTCCATTTAATTAGCGGTGAACGATCACGAAGTTTATATATTTATTTGAGTAATTATTTTTTAGATCTGCATTAAAAAAATGAATATGAAGTTCAACTTTATTCTTTAACTTTCCTTTTTTGGGTGTATTTTGGAGATATTTAAATTAAAGGTAAGTTTATGTTAAGGATTCAAGTTAGTTTTTTTGCAGAAGATATATATGTATTTTTATTTATGTTATGAGTTGTGGTGGTTCAAAGGAGCATGCATCTATCTTCTGACGTCCAATAATGCAAGGGCTTCCCTTTGAATTTTGTTACGTTACATGCATTAAATGGCCATAACATTTGAATACAATACTGCCACATACACAAATCCGAACTTGAACAAACATCCATTCCTTCATTTGTATCTATTTACATATACTCCATTATTTAACGCAGCCATCGAACTACTATCGCCATGAGTCACAAATAAAAATAATGAATGATAACATGAATCGTGGTCTAGTTGACAGGATGTCTGGCAACAGAGATGTGCACGTGAGTGATGCTTCACTCGTACTCGTAACGTGTTCAACCTTACAATCTAAATCATGATTACGCAACCAAAGCAACACGAGCGAGAAAGTCGCTATTAAAGATTTTCGTATTTTCATTTCAATTTTTTGTTTGTTTTTGAAACCCTACAAAAATCTCAATGATAATATAATTATTTACTTTTATTAAAATGCAAATGCAAAATGCAGCAAGTTAGAAATATTGGGTTTCGAAAGCGAAAGCGAACACATTACCGGCTTTAGGGAACAAAAAATTTTTTTCGAGTGCAATATAAATGCAATTTGTTTACATATTTATTTTTCAATAAGTTTTGAATATTTTGATGTAGAAAAAAACTATTCTAACAATTGCTAGTAACAATAAAGACATAATTTAGTCACGGAATTGTATGCCGCTGAACACCCCAGTTTGTATCACGCTCACAACTCAACGAAGCAAAAAATGAAGCTTTTACACTTCTGCAAAGCAGTCTCTTAGCGCACTCCAAAGAGCTTTTATGAATGAAAAGTTTACCTGCAGTTAGATTTGCGGAGACTCCATGTCTTGCGCGTGTAGTCCTTGCGGTGTACCGGTGTATGTATCCTACCACCTCCTGTTTGCCGCTACTGCTTGTGCAACACACCGTCTAAATCGTGAATCAGTGATTACTTCTTGGAATTCCTCTGATGGCATTTGTTTGTGCCATGAATTCTTTCAATTTCGTTGTCATTGCCGTGACCATGACTCATTGTTGAGCAGGACATCAGCCCATTTGGGGTATGAGAGAAAACCAAAGGCTTTCACTTTCAACATTTATGTTCATGCAGCAGAGCTGCTAAACCTGCTATTTAATGGCGATGACTCGAGGCCTGTATAAAGAGTATAGCGAATTTTGAATTTTCGAAATTTACTTGTACTCTATTGTTCTGCTGGTACTTACATCCCTTGTGCGTGTCAAGGTCGGCCGCTATGAATTGTTAGTTCACTGAAAAAAAGGGTACCGAATAATGTAGTAAAAAATTTACCCAAAATTGGTATAAAAATTGTATTACGCATTACGTACATATTCGTTTCTTTTATGAAATTTTGCTATACTACGGGAACATACAGTAGAAAGACAACGCGATCAGTTTTGCATATTGGGTCATAGCATAGTAAGGGGGAATGAAAGAGCTGACGATTTCGCAGTGAAGGACAGAGGACTGCCGTCAATAAACTTAGTTAACCCGCAGCCTTTCGGGTCAACGCAGTCCGAGTTAAGGACGTGGTCGACCAACATGTAACACTGCGGAACAGCGAAACGATCAATTGGACGGCGAAAATTCTGTGGGGAGATCCGGATCGTGAGAAGACGAGGCCATTACAGAAAGGAAGTAAGAAAGTATAGCTTTCGGTATCATAACGGTATACATGAGCCTGAACATATGTAAATGCACTTCTAAGACATCTTGTAATAGATACACTCCTTTACAAAATATTCAACATTTTTTGCTATAAATTTTTTCATAAATTTTCATTAACGAATTTTTATACCCACCGCCGAAGGATGGACATGTATTCATTTTATCATTCCGTTTGCAATATATCAAAATATCAATTTTAGGCCCTATAAAGTATATATATTCTTGATCGTAGTAAAAATCAAAGACGATCTTGCCATGTCCGTTCGCCCGTCTGTCTGTTGAAATCACGTTACCGTCTTTAAGAATAGAGATATTGAGCTGAAACTTTGCAGATTCTTTTTTGTCTATAAGCAGGTTAAGTTCGAAGATAGCTATAACGTACTATATATTCATATAGCCACCATATGAACCGATTAGGGATCCCAAAGTCGACTAATCGATTAGTCGACTATTTGTGTAAAAAAGTCAAAGTCTAATAATCGATATTGAAGTCGAATAGTCGAAAAGAAAACTGCGCAGAAAAAAAAGCTGGACAGAGACATAAGTTTTGCTTTGCTTAAGTTGCTGCTAAGTAAGAATTGTTTCCAATTTTTCTGAGATGCATTTGGGTACTTTTTTCTCAAGTGCTACGATTCATCGCTCTTTGGTTTATTCTTTTCGCCATAAATATTTTTTTTAAATTGATAAAAACGGAAGGTAAAAATTGGTAATAGCATTACATGGTTGAATCGATTTGATGATCTTCGGCAGCAGTATTCAGATGGTTATAAAAATTCGTGCCATATCCAAGCAAAATTGTAGCGATAAGGGTACTGGACTCAAGATTTGAAAACTTCTTCTCCTAAAAGGCGTATTTAATGTCCGAGATTAAAAATCTTAAGCCTATATAATGGAAATGTGGTCCATATGGGTCCAACTTTAGGTGTAGGTCCCATACTAACGTGCTCACAATTTTCGGTATTTATTGCTTAGAGACCCACACTTTAGGAAGCTACATTTTCTCGGCATGGTTAAAGTATATTCCAATCCATGGACGAATCGAACAATATTTTATAGTAACTCCCATATGAGGTACATTTCACAAATAGAGATTGTTGCACCGAATTTAGTGGATAGTAAATAGATAGAATTTAGAGTAGAGAGACTCCGATTTGGTAAAGGCTGGCTGTTTTCATGTTTAATTTAATTTTGGAAAAATGGTCTTAGATAATGCCGTATACATAAAATCGGATAGAATAGAGATAATTTTGTGTTTCTTTTGGGGTTTTATAAAGGGAATGACAGAAAATAAATGTTCGTTAATCAAATGTGCAATAAAATGTGTTGTTCTACTTGGGTTTTAACATTCAGAGTAACACTAGTTGAAAGTCGGCTAGGTTATACAATTTCAAGCTTTAATTCATTTACAAACAAGTAAAAAGGCATTAAGTTCGGCCGGGCTGAACTTTGGATACCCACCACCCTATCCCTTCTAGACCAGAAAAGGAAGTGGAAACTAAGGCATTCCTAAATTATGTGATCTAATCTAAACTTGAAGAGGTCGTAGGCCGTAGGCTTTGCTGTCACTGGCTAGAAAAGATGTCTCAGTAATTGGGTTCGTCATGACCGGTCACTGTCTGATCGGAAAACATGCTTACAGACTAAATGTTTGAAGTAACGACTTTTGCAGAAGTTGTTAGGACGTCAAGGAAGAAGAGACTATAGAATATCTGCTGTGTGTGTGTGTCCCGCACTCACAGCCAGAAGGAGTTCCACTTTAGGTTCTCATTACTTTGATAACTTGTCTCAAATTGTTGGGGTTTTTAAAGCGATCTGGATGATTCAACGATAGGAACTATATAGAAGGCATCTTCCTTCTCCTGTGGTATAACAACGGACGAAAACGTCTAAGTGAGTCTGATGGAAGACTGCCACTATAACCTAACCTATTTATCAGGACATCCAAAGCTGGTAGAACGTCTCTGAATTCCATCGCGATAACAAAGTTCTCGTAATCTTCAATATATTCGATTCAACTTCGGACAGCTTCTCAACGACGTCGTCAAAATTAGTTTGATGTACTGACATCGATTGATTTCCATCATTCGTTGCTAATAGTTTACCAGAATAAATATAAATAAATAAAATCTTACGTGCAGGTCCTTTAGATTGTAACTTCTCCTCCTGCGTCAAACAGGCTCTTCTGGATGTTTTACAAAGTTTTATTATTTCTTCATACTTAGTAAGACAGATGATAAAGCCTTTTGATCTTTATTTTCCCAAATTGAACGTCCAGCATCATCAGAAGGAACTTGCACTGCTTCGCTCACATAATTCCACAAATCAGATGGAATTAACACGGAACGCATGTGAATCTTCCACCCATCATAATTTGTCTCTTCCAATTTTTCAATTTTAAATATTGATGACATTTCGCTTTATTTTATGTTCCTCACTTTATATTAGAACAAAAACTTAATTGAATCAATGAGTTATTGATAAACAAGTAAAAGCGGAATATGTTTGGCTTGGCCGAATCTTGTACACCTTCTACTAAGGATGGCATATGTTATGTTCTTTGTACTTATATATTTCTAAGCTTGAATCGCTCCTTTTAGGGGCTGAGAAGTCAAAACAATGTTCATGTGATGTCATGGCAATCGTAAAAAACTTAGGGTCTTACTCCAATATTTAGAGGTGCAACAAAAAGAACACCTAACAAAAATAAATTCTGTAGGGAGGGGCTACAGATCCTCTAGTGTGGCTAATCCTTCACTAGGACCCCCTAGCTATGCCAAAGGAGCTCGCCCATTAGTATAAACAAACAAACGGCTAAATATTCCCACTGTATTGTAAAGGAAAATAACTTGTACTATGAGTTAAGAAAAATATCTTAGCATTGCATTTACATATTTTAAGGAACAGAGTTTGTAACCACGAGGGCGGTACCAAAGCAAATCGACCGAAAAGTTCAACCTTCTAAAACATAAGTTTTAAGTTTCAAGCCGCGGTGTTTAATTTTTTTTTTTATTGCAGCACTTAATTAAACAACCTCAGTGAATTTCTAAATATGAAAAAATTGGCAACAGTAAACAAATCCTCCATTGCGATGGCCAAGATCTATGAATTAAAGTGCGAATTGCTTCAGCACGCACCTTATTCTCCCTCGGATTATATTTTTTTTTCCAAACTTATAAACATGTGACAAAATCAGAACAAAATTTCAATTTTGGTTTCGTCTCTTAGAGCTGGCACCACTTGTGGGGTATTTTCCTTAGGTAATCAGCTTCTCTACTAAATTGTGTCGATCTGCGGCGAGTCGTTCGGTTTCGACAATAAAAAGGAGGTATTTTATCATTGAGCTTAAATTTGTGTCGGACAGCACTCAATGATAGGAGAGAAGTTTCCTCGTTTAGAAGAACTAAAATCGGGTAATCGGTATATATGGCAGCTATATGCGAATATAAACCAATCTGGAACATATTTGGCACGGATGTCGAAGAGCTTAACTAAACAAATTTCACCGGAATCGAATAGGAAATGCAGTTCTATGGGCCTCAGACCTTAAAGCAGAAGATCGGTCTATATGCGGGTTATATCAAGATATGATCAATCTGGATCATATTTGATTCGAATTTTGAGGTTCCTAAGACAATACACTGTGTAAAATTTAAGTGAAATCCGGTAATTAATGCGACGTCTATGGTCCTTAGACTTTAAGTCGGGTCATCGTTTCAGCTCATTATTTTAATTTTTAAAGACTGGGTAGCGTGATTTCAACCGAAGGACAGGTGAACGTACATGGCTAGATCATCTTAGAATTTGACGAGGATCAAGAATATGTTTGCTTTACGGGGTCGGAAATTGATATTTCGAGGTGTTGAAAACGAAATGACAAAATGAGTGTACTCCCGTCCTTCATCCTTTGGCGTTGAGTATAAAAAGCATTAATAAGAATATAGTTTTTCTCTAGGTTATTTAATTACAGAAAACATATTTTTATTGGGCCAAATGTGAGAACAGGTCCTTGCGATTGTATTATAGATGAGGCTTGAGTATTCAGAAGGAACTGGAGACTCTAGATACCACTCTACTGTTAAATAAGCATCGCAGCTAAAATAAGTAAATCATACTCGTATATCATTCCATATATCAAAGGAGGCCACTGTGGTGAAGAGATTAGCATGCCCGCCTATGACATTGAACGCCTCGGTTCGAATCGAATTCGGCGAGAACATCACATTTGTGAATTACTATGCCATGTATAATCTCCTCAAAGAGGTGTCGAACTGCGGCACGGTTTCGGATATAAAAATGAGCTTAGAACTTGAATCGGACAGCACTCATTGATATGTGCGAAGTTTGCCCTGTTCCCTAATGGAATGTTCATGGGCAAATTGTTGTTTATATCATTTCAATAACTTTACCTGTGTACGTTAAGAAACAAATTTCTAGGAATTGTTTGTGAGAGAATTTCATATCATACAGTTTACCATCGCAAAGAAGACTTCCTGGCTGGACTCACATGCAGAGAGTTCGCACGTGCCCCTACCTACATATATTTCTAGTTGCCTATAATGCATTGAGTTTGTTATCGATTTGCTGTTTTTGAGTATAACGCCGTTATGGTTACGAACTCTGCAAATATGCCGTCATATCCTTTCTGGCTGGATTCGACGGACTTACGGGCTTTCCATCGATTTTCAACTTTTTTGTACACTTACACTTACACACAAAGGAAAGAAATCACAAACAATGGTGACCTTGTCGAGTGGTTTGTTGCTACTTTGTGCAAAACAACCTCATTCAAGTTTCTTACACTCTCCGTCAAGGACACCATAAATGGCCTAAACACTGCGCTCCAACATGCAAGTATGAATACATATTGTACAATGTATATATGTATGTACGTCCCTGGGAAAATGAGAAGACACGATTCATTAGATGAGCGGGCCATATTAATGCAATGACAGGATTGTAAGTTAATTTTTGTTATTAAATTTACATATATTTATTTTTAATGATGTTTTACTTTCTCTTTCAATGATCATGATCGAAAATTTTATGCAATGCCAAAATAAAAGCCATAGAAGGCACACCATAGAACGGTATACAGTCGAATAATTGTTATTCGATTAATCGATTATTCGTGACCTTTCAAATAATCGAACAATTGAAAAAGAAATATTTTCAAATAAACCAATAACATAATTTAATTTTTATTCTAGCTTGTGAAGAAAAGACAGATGAAATTGTTTTTTATTGGCTCTAAGGTTTTTTTAGCCACCACCATAGGATGGGGGATATATTCTATTAGTCATTCCGCTTGTTACACATTTCCGACCCTACAAAATATAAATATTTCGGATCGTTTTAAAATTCTAAGACGATTTAACGATGTCGGTGTGTCGGTCAATCACGCCACAGACTTTAAGAACTTAGATATTGAGTTGAAATTTTGCACAGAGTCGGATTTCTTCTATACGCAGTGTAAGTTCTTGAATGGGCCACATAGGACCATATAGACCGATCTGGCGATTTAGGGTCTTAAGCCTATAGCAAGCGCATTTATTACGCTATTTCGCTAAAAGTTGGCATAGTGAATTTTATTACGCCCGCCGATATCCAAACCAAAAATGGTCCAGATCAAAACATATTTGGATATAACTGCCATATAGACCGATCTGCCGATTTTGTATCTTAGGCTTATAACAGGCTTATTTATTACCCGTCTTCGCTGAATTTTGGAACAGTGAATTGTATCAAGACTCCCAACATTTGTCCCAAATATTTTCTAGATAGGGCAATATCTAGATATAGCTGCCTTAGAGACCGATCTTCAGCCTTAGGGCCTTAAAACCATAAAAGGTGCATTTACTCTCCAATTTTGCTGAAATTGAAATATGGTGCATAGCTGACATTTAGACCGATATGCCGATTTACGGTCTTAATCTATAACAGGCACATTTATTACCGGAATTTGCTGAAACTCAGAACAATCAGTTTTATTAGGCCCGTCGATATCCGAACCAAAAATGGTCCAGATCGGAACATATTTGGATATAGCTGTCAAATAGACCGATCTGCCGAGTTTGGGTCTTAGGCTTATAACAGGCGCATATATTACCCGACGACGTCGAAATTTGGAACAATAAGTTGTATTAAGACTCCCAAAATCTGTCCCGAAAAGTTCGGGCTATATTTACATACAGCTGCCATGGCGACCAATCTTCAGCTTTAGGGCCTAAAGACCATAAAAGGCGCATTTATTCTCCGATTTTGCTGAAATTCGTTACAGTGAGTTGCCTTAAAACTCCCGAAATCCAACTCTAATATGGTCCAGATCACACCATATTTAGATATAGCTGTAATATAGATCGATCATTCGATCTAGGGCGTAATCACATGAACGGTGCACTGTTAAGCCGATTTCGAACTGTTACTTATATAGAGCTTCTCGGCACCTGAACCCAATATGATTAAGATCGGACTATATTTGGATATTAATATAGATATAGTAGTAGTGGTGGATATAAAAAGTTCGTTGTTGCGTTTTTACTTGTTATTGCTGCCAATATTTCGAAAATCATCAATTTACATCATCAGAGCGTTATCTTCTGAAAATCTGAAATTACACTTTTGAACAAAGTTAGAAGCAATTTAATTTGAATTGAAAAATATGTGACTTATTAGACAGATTTGTGTCCCGAGATTCTCGTTTTCAATTTGGGCACTGTGGCATAAGTTGGACTTGTCGCCACTACATTTAATTTGGTACACTATATTTGAATTGCCTTCTTGACTTTTTGCCTTCGTCCTACTGAGTAAAAAATGTAAACTGTGATGTGTGTGCGTAGCGCCACTTAAACTTTTTAATTGTTATCTGTGATCTGTTTTCTGTATCTATTTCCTTTGTGTGTACTTCCTTCACTTCACTTCTCCTTAATTAATTCGTGGATTATCTCATGTGGAAAACCATTTTTCCTCAGAATATAATACATCTTCTTCTCGTTTGTTCTGCTGTCGCTAATATTTTGTACCCACCTGAAAAAATTTCTTTCCTTCTTGGATGTTTGGAATTAAAATTTATTAGCCTTCCAGACGCAGTGGGATTCTGGTACCAATTAAGTTTGATTTCTCCATTCAGCCTGTGCAGTATGGCATCCAAATACAGTAGCAATTTCCGTCGTAAACTGTATTTGCTTATCAATTTCGTATAGGGCTTTAAGGTTATTTTGTACTTCTTCCGTCAATATTCAATATGCCTAACCAGTCATCCAAATATTTCGTCAAAAATTTATTCGTCAAGGTTTGCATCACCGTGTCCAATAACACTAACACACCATCACGATATCCACAATAATAGGCGATGCCGGAGATCTCATAGGTATTCCCTTCTTCAAGATACTAACCATGTACTTAGCTAGTTCGTTAGCAGGTGTGTTTGTTGTTGATGAACAAATGGGTCTCTAGGGTGTTCCTTTCTTGTAGATTTTTGGTACTTTATATATCCTTGGGGCGATTGTAGTTCTATTAGTCAGTCTCATTTTCTCGCCTGCAGTAATTATATTCATATTAAATATTTCTCTGCGAATTTATTATTTTTGCCTTTAAACCAGATGCTGGATCATTTTTAATGTGTCTGTATGTGCCCATACCGTAATATATGCTTCATTTTTAAGTCATAATCTTCTCTTAACTGGGCTATGGTCTTCTGTCCCATATCTGCACTTAAAATTGAAATATCTTTGTTGCCTTTAAGATATTTTTGTGTCTCCATCACTGTGTCCAAATATGTAAGTACATCTGCGAGTACAATGCGAGATACTAGCGTTCTCTTGCTCATGTTTGCTCTCTATCGTCTGAATCAGAAATGGAAAAGTTACTACTATAGTAGTTTTTTCGGTACTTTTTCGACCCATGGAATACCGTAGTAACCCCGCGACCGATTTAGAACTTTTTCAAGCCCGAAGAATTGTTTGACCAATTTGGATGTTTTTCAAGTCTTTTTCATCTTTACAGGCGGGTAGTTCTGACTTTACGAGATCCACTACCATAAAATAGATCTATTTACTTGTTACTCGATCTAGTCATGTAAGTCCCACTGTCGAGTTTGCGTTATGCATGTTGTTTGGTGATTGAAAGTGGGCAAATATCGACTAACGTTTAGATATAGATCCCACATAGTGTTATCGTAATTTCAATTGAAATTGGCTACGCAAAGACTTTCGGTGCCTTCCCACATTCACCCTCAATAGGGTACCGATGGATTCAGAAGAAAATAGTTAAATGCTTTTATACAAAGTAATTGGTATACATAACTTCGGTTCAAAATTTCCGCCAAAAATTTCTAAGTCAGAAATGAACGATATTGTAGTGTCTTAACGGTTTTTTACTCAACGTAAAATAATTTGATTTTTAACAAAGCGAGCTTGATCTCTCCAATTGATGATAGATTTTGAAGCATAAAAAACTTGCTGATTTTATTCAGAAAGACATTCCCTCATTGCTTATGAAAAATTTTCATACAAGTATTATTCCATCACTGAGATTTTTATAGTGTTTCAAAAAGTGACCTTTAAAAACATGTGTTTTCACCAGTGAAAAACGAATATAGTATTAGTCTTTTATGCAAAACTGAGAAGTACTCCTTCGGTCTAAAAATTACCTTTTTAGTACCATTTCAAAATTTTTATTTTCCATCCCTGGTCTGAATGCATTCCTCGTCTTCAGCTATGATGTTTTTGTTGTCGGTAGTGAGAATTTAAATCCCAGTGAGAACAACCATTGCATGTTGTTGGGTATCTCCTCCTATTTGTTCTATTTGTTGTTGTTGTTTTAATGCTGGAAGCGTTTCGTGAGTGAAAAATTACTCACGTGCACATCTCTAGTTCTGAGCCATCAACACAACGATGCACAAAACCACATGTATACCCTGGAAAAATTGTAGGTGTGTGGAAAAGAAATCACAAAATAGAAACCACAAATGCATTGGGAAAAGAGACAACTAGTACGAAAAGTGTCGAACTTGGATTAGTATTGCATACATTTCATAGGAGGCCACCGTAGCACAGAGGTTAGCTTGTCCGCCTAAAACGCTAAACGCATGGTTTCGAATCCTGGCGAGACCAACATCAAAATTTTCAGTGGTGGTTTTCCCCTCCTAAAGCTGGCAACATTTGTGAGGTACTATGCCATGTAAAACTTCTCTCCAAAGAGGTGTCGCATTGCGGCACGTCGTTCGGACTCGGCTGTAAAAGGGAGGCCCCTTATCATTGAGCTTAAACTTGAATCGGACTGCACTCATTGATAGTGAGAAGTTTACTTCTTCCAGCGTCAAATTGGCCCACCATTGTCTTCCTCATGAACAGGCATATTTCATTCTTCTCTGGGTCAACATTGAGACCTCTGGGTCTAGCCCAGTCAAATGCCGTATTCAAGATCCTTTCGGTCATTTTGCACTTACCCCTAATAAGTATTATAACATCGTCCGCATAGCAGACGGGCTCATATCCCTCCTCTGACAGCATCCGTAAAAGCTTATTTATGGTGGTCACCCAAAGGAGTGGCCATAAAATGACAGCCTGTAGCATGCTCTGACCCACTTTCTTCCTTATTTTTATATCATGGGACCCACAATTTATTCACTTGTTCCTTAGCATATGCTTTATCCAGTCTTTAAGGACCCGGTCCACCCGGTACTGGTCTAAGAATTGGATCAATGTGTCGGTCCGCGCATTGCTAAACGCCTCCTCGATGTCAATGCCATCCGCCAATATGTTCGTCTTGGCATCGAAGACTACCCTGCACGAGGTTGTGTTTTATGCAGTCTCCACAGACCTTCCCTTGACATATTCATGCCGTTTGTATTTGAGTAGTCCGCTGGTTGTCCCACTCTTCATCATGGTATCAACAATCCATTCAACAGATAACTTGCCTTGCCGGGCTTGGGTATAAATACCACCCTTGCCTCCTGCCAGGCTTTAGGAGTATGTGCATGTTGTGAAAATAGTGGCCAGATGAGGGGCCAGATAGTCAGCCTCCTTTTGTAGTAACGTGATGCCAGGTATGCTTCACCGTCTCCCTGTCTCATCACTGTTGCATCCGCCGTTGTCAACTCTGAAGAAAATACCCAATTTTAATTTTTATGACTAATAACGCAGATCCTCAGCCGAGCATGGATATGGTTCATTCAAGAAACTTTACTCCGGGTCGTCCATGGCTCCTGAATTAAGACAATATAAACCTTGTCCTTGCTGATTTTCTCCATCAGAGCGTGTATAGCTGTCTCGCTCCGGCGGATGTTTATCTGGTGTGTTGGATCTCCCGCCCCTGCACTGTCTAATGTTGTAGTATTAGTGTTTATTATTACAATTGTGATATGTGTCCAACTTTATCACAATGTTCTCCACCGTATTTGCGTTGAAGTGCAGCTATAACTTCTTCATAATTATTTCTAGAAGTAACTCTGTATGACCTCAGCAGCACTTCCCTCGGCCACTCAAACTGCAACTTCAAGGCATCATCCGTCATCCATTTGAGGCTTAGTTTTTGTAGAGGTGTCGATAACGCGCACTGGACCAGCCTTTATTTCCAGTTTCCATCATGTCCAGGAATTTCCTATCTACTTCCTTATTTGACCTTCTATATTTTAAACTAGTCTTTCACTAACTTGAGAAGTCTCCTGAAGTTTCTCATTCGAAATTGAGGAGTTATCGCTCAGCTTTGCATCCATTTATCTCCAATTTTGCTTCCATCCTACGAGAATTTTTTCCATCTTCCTGGAAGTGTCTTCCATCTTTTTCTTACAATTTTCTTTCATCTTCTAGAATTTTTTTCCATCTTCCTAAAATTTTCTTCCATTTTTTTAGAATTGTCTGTAATCTTTCAAGAATTGTCTTCCATTATTTTTCTGGAATTTTCTTATCATTTTGCTAATGTCGTCTAGCATTTTCCTCAAATTTTCTAGAATTGTCTGTCATCTTTCAAGCATTGTCTACCATTATTTTTCTGGAATTTTCTTCCATCATTTTGTAGTTTGTTAACTTCATTTTACTTAACTTCTTCTTCAAGTCTTCCACACGTCATTCGGCGAATTCATTGTAGAAGCTTTTCTTCATTCGTTCCCACGCCACTCACACCCCGTAGTCCGAACTACGGAGTCTCTACTAACCCTCCATAGTTCGAACTTGGTTGGTAATATTGGCTACAGAAATTTCACAGCCAGTTTAACACTAGAGTTGGGTCAACATACACATAATGTCTAAAGCAACATAGATATTACACAACAATGAAAGGAAATAAATATGTATACAGTATTCTCTGGCAACTTCTACAACAAACTACATGAATAGGATCGGTGAAGGATATACAACTATACAATTTGTTATATACATCACACAAAGAGCAAAGCGGATTATGTAATTCGTAATTAGATCTCACTAATGGTAGTCTAAGAGGTATGTAATGCCGAGTATTTCGGAGAGGAATGTTAAAATTTAATTCACCAGTTAAGAATTGGGAATCAATCTGAGCACACAATAGTTTCACAATAAAGCACCAAGTGCCTCTTTTCGAGGGTTGGCAAATCAATAAGTTTCAAGCGGTTGTCGTAGGGGGGAAGAAATTCAGCCGAATTCCTTGGTAAGCCCCTAAGCGCAAAAAGAAGAAATTGTACCTGGACTGATTCAATCCTATCTGAGTAGCAATTGTTAAATGGGTTCCAAACCACACAACAGTATTCCAATATAGGCCGGTCTAAGCTTGTAAACAAACGCTTGGTCACAAAAGGATCATCAAACTCCTTGGACCACCGTTGTATAAAAAAATGTTGCAATTTCACTTCTGAAACCAGTTGTAAGGTTTTACTTCCAATTGAAACACAGTTCGTTTACCATTACTTTACTTAACAATGATTTATTGATCTACATATATTCTTCACAACTCGCTAACTGCTGTTTGCTGAAACGTTTACAATACGCGTTCTCATATAAGGCTGACTCGTGTTGCGTTGTGCCACAGCCTTATATACCTCTTGCTGGCCACATTGACGTTTCGAGAATACCCATTAGCTTTACCCACAAAACCATCAAGTGGGCGGGTTTAAATAGTTTTCACTAGGTGATTATATAGCTGCCAAGTGCAGACCAGGATAGTTCTGGCTCAATTCAAATTGGGCTGGCATTGTTTCAACTTCATAGGCTTGTGTTTCGATTGTAACTAGGGACCACACATCATATGTGCCAAATGCATGACTCTCTGGTGAACATGAGGATTCCTCCTGAATTGAGATCATACTATTTTGATGGGGAGAATAATTAGCCTACCACTAGCAAAGGGCTCAAATAGAAATATGGTGATTAGGGCTCAATCACCACAAGGACGGGTTTTGAGGCTCTTGCAATGACAGGACTTTGACGTCGCGCTGGACACATGAGGGACTTACGCATGATTTGTGGGGATGAGGAGGAGTTATAAACGGTTGATCATCTATTGTGGCACTGCCCTTAAATTGCGGGAGTAGACGCAGGACTATGGCTTAATTAACACCTTTTTCATGTCTAAATTATTTCCAGGCACATAGTCCTCTCGCCATTCTGCAGTAGGGCTTGAAATGGCAGCTAGGGAACTTCTGCAGCCCGCCTGGCTTTCATTCTTTTCATCATTCTAATGTCTGAAATTGTACTGCCGTAAATTTTGTTTGTGTTCCTCGGCGCTTTTTGAATCCAATGAACCTAGTTCCCTGAGTGAAGTTGATAGCAATTAATGTTGTTAGACGCGTAATCATTATATAACCTAATTTTAAGAACCATAACAGCAGCAAACACAAAAATCAATTTAGAGAATATTCATTTTGAAGTCTATATTTTTATAAGGCGAATTCAAAAATTAGTTGACATATTCAGTTCCATCAGCTGTGCTGATGCGGCCACCTTATTAAATACGCCTTGATCTCTGGTTAAGCTGACCAACGTTGACAGACACAAACATGCATACATAACATATGTTTGTCTGTCAAGTATACAAATTTTTACTGGAAAATTTGCACAAATTTTTACTGGAAGTCGTACTTTGCCAGCAGAAGAGAGCGCGAGAGAGAGCAAATTTTGACAGTTAGAAAATAGAGAACCTGTAAATTTCTACTGGGACTTTTTTTGCCAGCAGAAATTTGCAACTTTGAATAGATGTTTTGTAAAGGTCAGCTGTTTTATGAAAAGCAGCCGTTACATGAAAATACAAAAGCTAACAGCAAAATGGATGAAAAAGGCAGAGATAAGTAAAAAGTATAAACATTGTTTATTGGTAACTATTAAATTTATTTCATTTTTATTTACTTTTAATGAAGATTCATGGCAGCAGCTAGTTGTAATTTTACCTCAAGTCGGTTGTTCTACATTAGAGGGTAAGTGCAAAATTTGCGGAATTAATTGAAAAATCTTGAAATATTTAAACATTGTATCCTTCCACCCACCAAGAAAAGAGCATTTATCGGTTTCTTAAGTGTTGGAGTCATCCTCGTCGGAGAGCTACGATGAAACCAACACCGTTTGAATTTGTTAAGGAGCGAAGATGATGCCATCTGATTGAGTGGGTTTAGCTGGGCAGTTAAACATGTGACGCACAGTGGGATTAGAAAAAAATAGTGCAAATTAGTCTTCCAATTGTGAACGGATACAGATATCTTCAATGATAACAAAGCCGCCACATGACCAAATAGAAAGCTCCCTTAGCCTCACATCAGTGGTCGTAGCAATTTATCTAGCCACAATATCCAAAAGCATTAGATGGTTAGTCCAATGTGTCCTTGTCAGCACAACAAGTGTACTTTTGTATACAATGATGGCATGTAAAGCAGTTGTAGTCCTTTGCAGCCTTCAAATGCATGCTGATGCCCGGCGAATGGAAATTGTTCAACGAGAGGAGCGGGAGGAGTAGTCCCTCGTGTGTATTGACTACTGATGAGAGAAGGGAGATCTCGTGTCCTTTTCAGGTTTCAGTAGCGGGATCAGACTGCCCATCTTCCAAACATCGGGTACTATAACAGTGATCAGATAGGCTGAGGAAAGTTGTAAGGTAATCGACTCCAGACAGATCCAGATTCTTCATCATCAGCGTAGAGATTCTGTCCAGCGCTTTGTGCGACTTTCGCCACCGATGACATTCGTAGCTTCGTGCACCGTTGATGTTGTATAGTAGTGTGTTGTTCACTAATAGACTCCATCGGGGCTATGAGAGACTTCAATGCGATATGCGATATACAATTGGCTACCGTGGGATTGCACGGTAATTTGTGATGGCTGTCCAGCGGCATGGAGAACACGGATATAGCCTTTTCACTCTCGGGTCAATAAATTGACGTTTATCTAAGGAAAATACCTCAAAAGTATCGCCAGCATTTAAAAAAAATTGTTTTCCAAGCAAGCAAATAAAAACCAACCAAAACAAAAATCAGCTGTTTTTGTGCAATTTTTCACTGGAAGTCGTTCGCGTGCTTGCAAATTTTGTAAAGAAAGTAGAATGGCACTTACTCTCCTGCAAATTTTTACTGGCAAATTTTTACAGGAAAAGTATGCGAACATACCTATTATTACGAATAACAGAATAACGACAAAAAACAATAAAGATATAATACTATTGAATACTAGAAACAATAGCTGTGTTTTATTATCGTACATCTATCCCGTACAACGAAGTTCTGGATAAATTACCAGTGCTGGCTTATGTAGAACATCTGTCGTCAGAGTTGCCATGATATGTTTTTTCACATATAAGTGTAGCCACTTGCAGAATAGGTGAATGGCAAAATATAATTAAAACTAATTAATTCTAAAAGTGTGTCCACAAATCTTAATACATTTTAGTTGGCCACACGTGTTTTGCATATTCACCTACCACATTACCACCTCAATGTAAACAAACAGACCTGTACTGGAAACTGTTTTGCGTTTTATTTTTGCCCATAACGGTTTGTCTATATAGTTCAAAAATAAAACACAGCAAATGGGTGGTGACGTAATAAGAAAACTTTTATAATTTGAAATTTAATATAACGGAAATTAAACTAAAGGGACCTAGAAACTAATAAAAACCCAATTGTAACAATACCATACGGTATCAATATTTCTTTCGTTGCATACATACATTTTAGAGTCGGAAATGAATACTTCGATGAGTTGCTAACGGAATAACAAAATGGTGTGGCAAGGTGGATTGAAATAACAGAGAAATGTTTATGCTCTCAAAAATTGACAGCAAATGTTAACAAAGAGGATTGAAATAACGGAGACATTTTTATGCTCTCAAAATTTGTCCGTAATTATTTTACATTTCTTCAAAGCAAGCAGCTCTGCCGAAAAAAAAATCAAATTAACAGCAAAATAAAGGAAAACGACTGCCGAAACCCTATAAATGTGCATTAGGCCATAGTCTTATTTACGGGAAAGGAAACAATGCATATTTAGAAAATTCAATCGACTCAAACTGTATGCCATTGAGAGCAGAATTCT
Source organism: Stomoxys calcitrans (assembly GCF_963082655.1). Classification (NCBI taxonomy): domain Eukaryota; kingdom Metazoa; phylum Arthropoda; class Insecta; order Diptera; family Muscidae; genus Stomoxys; species Stomoxys calcitrans. Next base: position 100,954,919 of record NC_081554.1, read on the forward strand.
GCTAATTCGTAGATAATCCTCATTTATCTATATACACAAGCGCCACCAACCAGTTTATGTGCGAAGTTTAAATTCTTTATCTATGTGGTGGGTATACAAAATGTTGCCAACTTGTCAGTTGCTTGCAAATAACGCTTTTTTAGGTAAAATTTTAAATGAGACCTGACTTCAGTAAAATAAATATCGTTTCGTGGAAATGTTGATTCGTGAAAGAACTAAGGAACATATATTTCTTTATTTTACTGCAGTAATCAAATGACAAAGAAAACTCTGGTGCGTTGGGTGGTGGAAATAGCTAAAGTGTTTACTAAACACATCCATAGTTCTTTGTTCAAAAAACAATAAGCACACTCACATGTAGATGGCACAGTTTGGAATTGTATAACTGTCTGGTGAAATCTCGTAAATTTTGTCTACGACATTTGATCGTATCGTATGCCAGTCCATGTTCTTTTAATATAAAGGAATCAAATTAACCGCACTGCTGCACCTTTTGGTGACTATAATAAACAAACAATTGCATTAAAATACAAAAACAAAGTGGCAAATCTTCTTAATTTTAATAAACACGTTCGGGCCAATCTCATAGATTATGCCAACTCAGCTCATTTAATTTCATTTGGCAAGCTGGAAAACATTAGCCGAAAGCTAATCAAAACAAATAAATGCAAAAGTCACCTTCAAACAAAACCATTTCATTATTAAAAAAATGTTTCAATGTTCATATTTGATGCGAATATTAAGCCACCTCATGCCACTTTGGACATGATATCGAACATGGCTATGGGTGATGGTAACGATGTGTGGATGTTGTGAACCATCTGTAGGGAAGTGGGCCGTATTTTATAGATGAAAACTCCAGATAAGAAATATAACTCACATACACGAGGCAAAAATCTTACTCGCGCACGACATTTGTCATAAACGCCGCACAGTGGAATGGGAAAAAATTACTGGAAAAAAGTCTGCCATTTTGAATTAGGTAATGATATCTTCAAGTATTTTTAACCAGATTATATGGGCTCAAGAAGACCCAGGGGCACATTGGTGACTCTTCAAAATTAGTCACGTTGGCCCAACAATTTTGTTCGGTCTGCTAAATGCGCGTTTATTGGTCCGATTTTCAAACAATTTTGTTCTAGAATGTTTGGGACATCTTTTATAATTTCCAAGATATTTGACTTAATTTTTTTTTTAATTTCGCTGAGGCTGGTCCCTTTTTTTGTTGTTTGCGATGGCATATCTGAACCGATTTTCAATTATTTAACCTATTCGGATAGCTGATAAAGTCTGCTGAACGAATAAAGATATATACATATATACATAAATATATGAAATTAGAAATATAAAGAGAGGAGGTGTTTGGTAAATGATTACCAAAATTTCAGGGCCTGGTATTTCGTATCGAATACCTGAGACGATACTTAACGTCGAGTGCTAGGTTCTGCTGCCAGCTGCACAGTGATGATTTGACGGAACTCTGGTACTGCCATTTGGAAATTCGTGCTACACGCATGTATCAAAGCATGAGGACACAATGGACCAGGGGATCTATATTAAGGACCCAGAGGTTGAGATCTGTTTCCGATAGCCTCACTATGATAGTGTCGTGCAAGCGCAGTTCCGGGTTGTTGTTGTTGTTGTAGCCACATTTGCATCTGGAGGTGGCCGCATTTGCAAGCTTCTATATGTGAGCAAGCTCGTTCCGGTCGAAAGGACCGATCGCTGCGGGAACATGGTAGGGCAATGGGAACTCAAAATGGCGCCTACTTAATTTTTTAAATTTCCGATATAGTCAACGAATTCGAAAATACAGCAAAATTTACCGATAACATCGAGCATTACGCTAGCTCCAAAATTAAGCTTTCTCAAAGTTTCTTTGAAAAGTGAACTAAATGGAGAAGTGCATAAACTAAATTAAAAAAGGAATAGTTAAAGTCAAAGAATTTGTTTCTTTTTATAATATAGAGCCTTCAACTTCAGGTATTCAGCAACCTAAAAAAATTATCTTACTCTACAATTGTCTCTTGGAATGATTTTTTTTTTTTTTGAATTTTTAAAATTAGTTCAAAATTAATCAAATTTACACACAAAATGGACAATTAAAAAAGAATCGCGGAAATCAGCTCAGAAATATTTTAAATACAGGTAAACCAAAAAGTCCATTTGTATAGCTATAAATTTCTGCAAGAATTTGTGACCAATATAAAGCTTTTATACCCTGACAATACCTTTCTTCTTCTTTATATACAGAATTTTTGTACTACAGGCGACACTTTAAAAATGTTCAGTTTCCGAATTGACCATCCGCATTCGACCGAGCTGCTCAATATACTTACTGATCTTTGGTCAGTCAAAAAAAAAAAGAAACAATTGTTTTGTATGAATCTATATGTATCAATACCAGCTACGAGCACACAACTGCAATCATGTGCAAGCCCATGAGCTTGCTTGGAAATATTTGATTTGTACGTTTACAGTAATGCGCAATAGAGCATGTAGTTTTGCCTATCACTCAACTCAATCAACCTCACCTTATCTCTGTAGTAGGAGAGACACAAGAGAATAATTATCGGTACGGTTAACCAATCAAAATTTTTTTGTCAATAAAAAGTTTTTGGTTTTAAAACAAAAGAATGGCAATTTCACCGTAGGCGAAGCTGCTAGAAGGTTTATAATAAGCAAAGTTAGTGAGTCTAATAATGCAACGTTTATGGCTAACGTTTGATATGTCGAAGCGAAACGTTATACAGTTAAAATAAAAGAAACATTTTGTGATAAAAGAATTTTGTTTGGCGTAAAAGTGTCAAAAACGTTTTATTTTTTTGCGTGCACGCAAAAATTAATTTGTTTGGCACAAAGGAAATTTTTGCAAAGTAAACTTATTTTCTGAAAAACGTTAGACTTTGTTTATGATCAAAGTACATGTATTTTGGGATAAATTCTTGCAAGAATTTGTGACAAATATAAAGTATTTTTACAGTAAAAATACCTTTCATTCTTAATATACACATATAACGTCTTAATAGGGGTTTCAATTCGTTTTTCTTTATTTATAAACTAGTTCAACGCCAAACGTTTAAAATGAATTGTGCACATTGCAAAGGATGCCAAGTTCAATTTAATGATGTAACATAATTCAAACTCAGTTGGTAATTCAAATTTTCAGAAAATATTTGACCACTTGATCTTTTCATTGGGCTTTTGGTCTTTCCGGTTTGCGTGTACCGCCGTGTTTGCCTTCAAAAGATTTCTTTGCTGGAGCTTCTTCATCTATTCGGACAACATGACCTAGACATCGCAGCTGTTGTATTTTGCTACGTATAACTATGCTATCGTCGTCATAAAGCTCGTGGTTCACACGACGTCTATATTCTCCATTAACGCAAACTGGTCCATATATTTTACGGAGAGTCTTTCTCTCAAACACTCCAAGCAGTACCACGTCTACTATCACAAGTACATATGCCTCAGAACCATATAACAATACGGGTAGTATCAGTTTCTTATATAGTGTAATCTTCGTCTGTCGAGATGTGGCCTTGTTTCTAAACTGCTTGCTTAATCCAAAGTAGCATCTGTTTGCCAGTATTATTCCAGCTTTATCTCAAAACTGGTGTCATTCGTTTCGGTTACGGCGGTGCCGAGGTACATAGATAAAGTTACTGACTGTCTCAAAGTTGTGGCTCCCAACTTTCTCCATTTTCTTTATCTGCTCGGTTGTGCAAGGCTTTTGGGAGTTGAAACCATCCATTTCGTCTTATCTCCATTTACTGCCAGACCTATTTTAGACGACTCTCTTTCGATTCTTTCAAAGACTGCAGTTACTACTTCCGGTGCCCGACCTATGATGTCGATGTCGTCGGCATAGGCGAGTAGAATGTGTTCTCTTGTGATTAGTGTGTCATAACTATTCACATCTGCATTTCGTATAATCTTCTCCAGCAGAATATTAAAGGGATCACACGATAGGCTGTCTCCTTGTCTGAAACCTAGCTTGGAATTAAATGGTTCGGAGAGATTCTTTCCTATTCTTACTGAGGAACGCGTATCAGCAAGTGTCATCCTGCAGAATCTTCTTAATTTAGCAGGGATACCAAACTCAGACATGGCTTGAAATGCCTTTGAACGTAAAGGGTAGTCAACAAAGAGATGATAGTGTTGATTTGTCTTTCTCGGGTCTTTTCCTGGATTTGGCGCAGTGTGAATATCTGGTCTAGGGTGGATTTACCAGGTCTAAAGCCGCATTGATAGAGCCCAATTATCTCATTGATTTTAGGTTTTAATCATTCACACAGTACGCTCGAGAGTATCTTGTATCCGATGGGGAGGATATTTATTCCTTTGTAGTTGGCACCTTCCGTATTGTCTCCTTTCTTGTGTACGGGACATAGTATGTTGAGGTTCCAATTATCGGGAATGCGTTCTTCTAGCCAGATTGTGCAGACAAGCTGATGTAAACGCCTTATCAGCGTGTCGCCTCCGGTCTTAAATACTTCAGCGGGTAACCCGGGTTCCATTGCTTTGTTATTCTTCAGTCGGGTCACTGACTAGGAGGTTAAACATTCTATACCATCATCATTGATTGGTTCTGCGGTATCCTCTTCGGAATTTCCGGACTTCACTCTGACTCGTGTACATCTCAATTCGCTCACACTCACGACTTTCCATTTCCTTTTTCTTTCTGCGGAATAGACGTTTCTCCTCTCTCCTTTTCTCGCGATACCTCTCCTTCATCTGGCGCGTTGCTACTGATTGCATGGTTGCTCTGTCTGCTGAACATTAGTAGTTCACTTTGCTGCTATTGTACCAGTAGTTCTGCTATTACAGCAGTAGACTGACATTTCAGAGCAGCAGGCTTACTGCTGAAAAGTCTGCTGTTTGCTCAAAATGACTGGTGCTTAATTATGAAGGGGATATTAGAAGAAAGAATAGAACGCATATGTAAATATGTGTCTCAGTGGATGTTTATAATCACCACTGAATGTATGCTTTCCATAATGTTTTTCTTTAAATTTAGATACAAAAGGCCCGCCAGTCCAACAAAATTTCTAAAAAAATTCTAAAAAATGCCTAAAGTAATAAAAACGATTAACAGGCAACCTTGAAAAGTAGCATAACATTTTTTTGTCATTTTCAAAACAGCAGATTTTGTTAGTTGAAATAGCAGTAATAAATGTTTGCTGATACAGCAGCTCTATGTTTGCTGAAACAGCAGTATGGTCTGCTTTCCCATTTTAAGCACACAAAAAGTGTTGTTTTAGCAAACATTTTTGCTGTTTTGAGTAACAAATTTGGATGTGTGTACTTTGTGATGGATATTTCTCTATCGCGCAAATGTTTCCAATCAATGTATGTGCCTTAGAAAGTCTTGTTGTGTTTTCTTGTACCTGGCTGCCAATTGACACTTTCCGAGGTTACCGTCCGCACTTGCTCAATATACTAACTGCTCTTTGCTCAGTCAAAACAAAAAAAGGAAAAAATGTTGTGTGTGAGAATGTACCTATACCAGTGACGAGCACACAATTGCAATTATTTACAAGCCTATGGGCCCGCTAGGGTTTATTTTCTTGTGTACGTACAAAGTAATGTGCAATGGATTGATTATTTTTGCCAACCACTGGTCTATACGCTCAATTAGTCACCCTTTCTCTTTAGTGGGAGAGACACAAGAGAATAATTATTGATCCGGCACACGAATAATCGTTAACGGCTATCGAAGCACTTTTGCATTTAAAGAGTTTTTGGTTTTACGTCAAAAGGAAGGTCCTTTTACCGTAGACTAAGCAGCTAAAGGGTTAACAAAAAACGAAGTCAGTTACATTTGATAATACTATGTTCATGGTTAACGTTTGATATGCTAAAGCGAAACGTTACACGGTTACAATAAAAGCAAAACAAATTTTCCAAACATTTTATTTTTTTGAGTGTAGCTTAGTAAACTAACTCCTCGTAAATAAGATGTGCGCGAATTGAAATTCAGAGTTATAAAACTTTTACGTAGCATAATTGTTTATGTCCATACGGGACATTTACTTTTGCACTAATAAATACTTCCAAACTTAACACCGAGAAGAAATAACTTTATGGACATTCCGAAAGTAAATGACAATAACAGAAATTTAATGCATATGACAGAAGCCGTAGTTGTGCTAACTCTTTATTTGTGCTGCGTTAGGAATTTTCAAATAATAAATAGTTGATATAACAACTAGAGGCAAAACAAATTTATTTTTTGTGCAAATGATTGTCACAACAAATAATCGATTATGAACATTTTCAGTTAATGCTTTCAATAGTATCGTAATTAAGCAAACCACACAGAAAAAAAAAATAAACATGAAAATTTTTCCAATTGAAAATAAAAATGTTTTCAATTAAAAAATTAATTGAATTGATTGGCACAACCAATAATCGATTATGAACATCTTCCGTAAATGATTTCATTGGTATCGTAATTGGGTTAACTACATAAAAAAAAATTTCATGAAAATTTTTTCAATTAAAAATTTATTTGATAATAAACTATAAAAATAATTGAATCCGGATTAGTTTTTCAATTACGATCGTAATTAAAATATGGGCAATTTTCAATTAAAAAGTTAATAGATTCAATCATTTTTTTAATTGAATCTGAACTTTTTTCAATTACGATCGTGATTAGAATTTTTGTCATTTTCAATTAAAAAGTTAATTGACTCAATTTTTTTTAATTGAACCGAATTTTTTCTCAATTACAATCGTTATCGAGATCTTTGTTATTTTCAATTAAAATATTAATTGAATCTTAAAAAATTTTACTTCTAGAAGGTGACCTCTTTCGCATTGATCTAATTAAAACATACTCTATATGAATGTTTTTCTGTCGTGTTTACTTTCGCAATACATGTAATTCATAAGTTACTGTCTCTTTCTTTTTTTAAGTGGGAAACAATATTTTCCGTCTAATTTTTGGACAAATCCCCGGAGGTCTTTTGTTTCTAAGGAGTGATCATGGACCCAAACATAAACCTCAAATTCGTGTTCCAGGACGTTTATATATGTGAAGCATGTTGCATCGAAAACGAGGTTGCACACTATACAGCGCGCTTTTCGTAAAAAAATTATTATTATATTTACATAATTTCAATTAAAAAATTAATGGGATATTTCGAAAATTCCAATCATTTTGTTAATTAGATTTTAAAAAATTTATTGAAAAATTAAAAAATTTTCAATCATTATTTTAATTGAAAATTCCATTTTTTTTAATTGAAAAATTTTTCAAGTATCTTTCCCAAAAACTGTGAGTGATATTATTATTGGGTTGCCCAAAAAGTAATTGCGGATTTTTTTAAAAGAAAGTAAATGCATTTTTAATAAAACTTAGAATGAACTTTAATCAAATATATAATTGCCATTTTGTTCGATAACCTTTTGCCATCTTCCTGGCAAATTTAGTATTCCACACTCATAGAACTTCTGGTCTTTATCTGCAAAAAACTGAACCAAGTGCGATTTTATAGCCTCATCATTGCCGAAAGTTTTACCATTTAAGGAGTTCTGCAAAGATCGAAATAAATGGTAGTCTGATGGTACAAGGTCAGGGCTATATGGTGGATGCATCAAAAGTTCCCAGCCAAGCTCACTCAGTTTTTGGGGAGTGACCAAAGATGTGTGCGGTCTAGTGTTGTCCTGGTGGAATATGACATCTTTACGATTGACCAATTCTGGTCGCTTCTCCTTGATGGCTGTATTCAATTTGTCCAATTGTTGACAGTAAACATCCGAATTAATCGTTTGGTTCCTTGGAAGCAGCTCAAAATATACCACACCCTTCCAATCCCACCAAACAGACAGCATAACCTTCTTTTGGTGGATATCAGCCTTTTAAGTGGTTTGAGCTGGTTCACCATGCTTGGACCATGATCGTTTTCGACTAACGTTGTTGTAAACAATCCATTTTTCATCTCCAGTTATGATTCGTTTTAAAAACGGATCGAATTCATTGCGTTTAAGGTGCATATCTCAAGCGTTGATTCGGTTTGTTAAATGAATTTCTTTCAATACATGTTTATTCGTAATTGAAGCAGTTTCAAGTACAAAATTAGTTGGATTAAATTTCGCTTTTGAAACCGATTTTTATTTTTTCTGTGTACTGAACTAAGGAAATGATCGATCTTAAGTGTTGACAATTAAAAACTGTTTACCACTATCATCCATTTATACCTATAATCGAATTCCAATCAATGATTTCTCTCGGTGCAGGCAGATTTCGTTCATTGTGGGTTAAACTTGAGACTCCTAGGTTTATCAGTGTAGTAGGAAGCTTAAATAAAAAATTTACTCAAGTTGAGCGTGGAGCTATATCATTTGTGATAGGAAATGGTGAACTTAGTCTATCTCTTTTCAAGTTCAGTGGTAAGCAATACTGACGTAATAAATTCAAATATTTGAATATTTCAAATAAAGCAAATTAACATAAAGCTCGTGATAAAACCGAGCGGGTTCCCTGCTAACACAATGAGTTGTTTTGTGGAAGACAAATCTAACCTAATTCTTTACACATAACCACGCACTAGAGTTAAACTCAAAGTTGCAGGGGCTCAGCCGGACTTTTTAAAGATGTGTAATATAATTTATGAGTATGATGTTGGCTTTTGTGCAAGTTTTGAGTTAAACCTCACCTCACAACATATTACATTTATGGATGACTAAATATTTTAATATGCTTTGGGAATATGCACGAAACATTGAGCTACGACACTTTATTGACATATTCTTGAGAAAAAAATCGTCAAACTCTTCAAACAGTCAAAATTTCGGTTTGGTTTAAATTAATTTTGAGAATTAGACAATGAAATCTTTTATAGAAACAAAATTTTTATCAAATATTCAAAATAAAAGTGAAATTTCCCTTAATTTGAATATTTTATTTAAAATTTTTAAAAATTTCTCCTAGGACAAAATTTAAATGGCTAAAGGCAAACTTCCTGGATAATTATGTGACCTTCAAATTCAAAAAAATTGTCAAAACGTCATGGGAATTAAGGAAAAAATCATCAAGCGTCAAAAGACCAAATTTTGTACAAAAAATCATTTAAATGACGTAAAATCGTCACATCTAGCAGCGCTGTGCATGCCAGTTGGGAATTTAAATGTTCTCACTTCGAACACACCAGCCAATTGTGGTAAAAATATTATCAATATCGGATATAGTTATGGTCAAAATATTGGGTAAAAACGACATACAGATCATTTTTTTTGCATGGAAGAATTAATTTTGTTTTTGTTTTTTTGTGTAATAATAAATTATAGTAGCGGCATATTAAATTACAAATTATTTTATTTTACTTTTTATATAACTCCGAATATTCACTATAGCAGAGCTGTTGTACTTGAACGGCTGGCATAAACAGCCATAGTTCACCTATGTATAGGTGAAAATTAAATTCAGTTTTTAGTGGTGAAAATCTTAATATAAAAGTTATGAACAAGTAAAAAGGCATTAAGTTCCAACGGGCCGAACTTTGGATATCTCCCACCTCGGGTATATATATTAACCACCTTACGTTATGATCTGGTAAAAAGTGCATCATTTATGAACCCCGAACAGCTATATTGAAATATGGTCCAATTTGGACCACACTCAGCACGGACGTCGAATGGTCTAATATATTCAAGGCGGTAAAACAGAATATTGGTGTATATGGCAGCTATATTTAGATATAGTCGGAACTCCACCATATCCAGGATGGATATGTAGGATTCTAAGACAATTCATTTCACCAAACTTTGGTGAAATCGATTAATAAATGCGCCTTTTATGGGACTAAAGACTTTAATTGGTAGATCGGTATGGCAGCTATATCCAAATGTAAACCGATCTGAACCATACAGGGCACAGATGTCGAAAAGCCTCACAAGCCACGGTGGCAATTTTCAGCGAAATCGGACCCAAGAACTTAAATTGGGAGATGGCAAATAAAGCCCAACCTAAACCATACTCGGTACGAATGTCGACGACCTTAACGCATCATATTGTGTGATGGGTTAGGTTTAAGCGGCAGTCTGCCATCAGGCTCACTTAGACGTTTTAGTCAATTGCGATACCACAGAAACAAAAGAAGGAGGATGCCTCCTAGTTCCTACCGTTGAATAATCCAGACCGCTTTTTAGGCCTGATCCTGAAAACTTAGCTTACATATCGCTAGAGGCATGTTCACAGATTTCAGTTTCCCTAGAATGTGAAGGGTAGTTCCTAGTCTCCCAAGCTTGTCCGCTTTACAATTCCCTGGGTTATCTCTCTGGCCCGGCACCCGGAACAGGTGAATTTTGAACTGTTCAGTCATCTCGTTAAGAGATATGCGATAGTCGAGGGCAGTTTTTTGTGTTCAGAAATACGTTCTCCAGGGATTTAATGGCTACCTGGCTGTCTGAGAAAATATTTATGCCAATCGTCGTTATGACATTATATCTTATATATACACACTGCAGCGGTCGGGTAACCTTTTCGATATGACCAGTTCTAGATGTTAAGAGTACACCCACAAAGCCCACTTGGTCTTTTAGTTTGGAACCATCTGTATAGAAGTCTATGTAACTTCTGTTACCAAGGATGACGTAGTTCCAATCGGTTCTATCAATAAGAGTGAAACAGTACTTTTTATCAAAAAGAGGCTCAGGTAGGCTGTAATCCACACTGGCTGGAACATTGGATATTGCATCAAGGATAACACAGTGTCCGGAGCCGCCACATGACCTTAACCTCACGGCAGTGGTCGCTGCAATTTGTCTAGCCACAATATCCAGAGGCATAAGATGTAGCATTAAATTCATTGCAGAGGATGCTGTCGTCTTCAGTGCAACTGTGATGCACAAACAAGACATCCTTTGGATCCGGTTAAATATTGAGCTGTAGGTGGATTTTGGAAGCAAACTTGTTTTGATTACCTTAGGCATTTTTTTTTAATTTTGTTGGAAGAAAGTTACATTTCGAAATATGGCTGAGCTCGCTCGCATTTTATTATTGCTCTTATTATGTGTATATGACTGGCATTGCCTTTTGTTTTTAAATTTAAAGAAAAAGTATAATTAAAAGTATACATTCAGTGGTAATTATATATATCCACTGAGACACACACATTTACATTAAACATCTAATATGCCTTTCACAATTAAGCAGCAGTCATTTTCAGCAAATAACACACTTTTTAGCAGCTCTGAAATTGCAGAACTACTGCTACAATAGCAGCAAAATTAACTACTAGTATTTAGCAGACAGTGTTTGCTACTTTCAGTAAACTTTTTTCGTTAAGTGTATTTTTACTTAATCTTCCAAAGGGGAGAATGAAGAATGAATATCATTCGAATGAAAGGTTTTCATTGATTACTTAAAAGTGTTAAATCAGATTCGGACACTGGAAATAACGAGTAAAGAAAGGTTTACCTGTACCAATAACATACGCAACGGCCACAGAGTGCGTGTTAATTGTTGGGCCACGATAAAATGCTCAATGCTTTGTCTTAATTGTAGCAGTCACATTGACGATAGTGTGATGCAATGCATCGATGGTCATTTCTTAGCTAGGCAAGACTATTGGTAGACTTTGCATCTTAAGTCTTGTATTAAAGTCATTCGCATGAAAATTGTCTTTTAGTTGACAGCAAAATCTGCACTCAACGAAATTTTTTCTTTAAAATAGCACAAATTTGCTAAAGCAACAGTCTTCGTTTGCTGAGAAAGGGTAAGCAGATATTACTGCTGTTTCAGCAAACATAGTGCTGCTATTTTAGCAAACATTGCGTTTTGCAATTTGCATTGCGTTTAAAATATTGAAAAAAAAATCTGATGAAATGAAAATAAGTTTGGTTATTATCGGGCTGAATCAACAATTTTTTTTTGGTCTATCAATGCGAGGCATACATTTTCGTTGGCTTCAAGAAACCTTTTTTCTCATTTTCTTTCCAAAATTTTTCCCTTTGTATTTGCTTCTCTTTCGAGATGAACTTAATGGTTGGAGATTTTCTTTTGAAAGGGGAAAAGAAAAGCCAACCATTACAGGACGCGTTTCGTAATTTGGTTACAATTACTCATCAGCACTTTATTTTTATTTTTCTAAGAAGCCCATCATTAATTACGCTGCAGTAGCATTCAAAAAAACAACAGACTTCTGAAAGTGCAGAACTACTGCTGTAATATAAGCAAAATTAACTATCAACAGTAAGCAGACAGTGTTTGCTATTTTCAGCAGATTTTTTTCTATTAGTTCGATGGACTTCAGTCAAACAACACACAACAAATACAACAATGTTGAAACATAGTTGATTGGAGCCCACTTACTTGTACATAGAGGTGTGTTCGTGAGTCGTGAGTTGTAGTGTCACGCATGAATCATGCGTGAGTCACGTTATTCGTGAGTGAGATCCACATGCAAGCACGTGATCATGATTGAATTAAAATTCTTCGTGTTTGAGCGCGGGTGTCGTGATTAATGTCATGCTCATGACATTAATCACGACACCCGAGACTCTCACGAGTCACAGTTGAAAATATATTTTTACATATTATGAACGTACGATTATTATATCATACTTCTCGTCGTGATTGTCACTAACAAGACAATCACGACTCATGAGACATTCACGAATCACGAGAAAGTCACGACTTACGATTAAAAAAAATAAATTTTTTTACATGCTTTCCAATGTTAGGGTATTATAACGATAGAAATCATGCATATGCAAGTAGAAGCAATTTCTGTCTACAGATGCATAGAAATAAAAAGAGCTAATAAGTGGTTATGCAGGAGTGATACATTTTGCACTTAATATTCATACGTTCAAATGCTGTAGAATTCATGGTAATCATTGAACTTCTAAAAGGCTGCAACTTGTTGAAAAAACTTTTTATAAACAACTGGCTCGGGGTGTGCTTTGCTATACCCTTAAGTGATTGTTTAAGATTGAATGGTTCTTCAAATGTTATGAAACTGGTGCCTATAGCCATGAGCTTTCTTGGATCTACATTACTTTATTTGTTTATCGCATGTGTTGTTCAAATACATACTATATTCTTAAGCTCATTAAGACAACATTCCACAGAGTACTTATGTACCAAAATTCATAGCCCTAGATCAATAAACAAATAAAGTACCAAATAGTACCAATTTCGGTACTAAACTTTTCTTTAGACCTTATTATTTGATACGATCCCTTAAGAAACAAGGGATACTTCTCTCACATCAATGAGTACAGTCCGATTTAATTTTAAGCTCGGTGATAAGGGGGCTTCTTTTTATGTCTAGTCCCAACGGTGTGCTACAAAGCGACACCACTTAGTAGAGACAGGATACCTCACAAATGTAGTCAGGATTATTGTACTTTTTTTTACCAAAAAATGAAAAAAAGGAAAACAATTTTGCACATTTTTTAACTTCCAACCCGTATAAATTTTAATTGAATAATCGGATAAATATCCCGGAACAAGGCGAGATATTATAGGCCTCTAACAAACATTATTGTAGGAGTAGGAGTTTTTAAACCCTAGCCAACAAAACAAACGAAAGATTTGGCAGCCCCAACCAATTTTCGAAATACCGAGGTGTTCAACTTTAGCGGCCTGCCAAAAGGCGCCCGGACAACCTAGGGCCTGAAATGTAGTACATGATCTCGTTAACTATTCCATATGTCAAAGTAGCGCTGCCAGGTCTTTCTCGTGAAAAATCGTCAAAATTGAGAAAAAAAAATTGAAAAAACGTCATAAAATCGTTACACCTAAAATTCGACTTCTGGAAGCTCAAATAATGAGGACTGCTCGTTTGCTTTACACTCAATTAAACCATAAATATTCCAATATTTAATATAAAGAGACAAAATTTCAATTAAAAGTTCCTTAAACAAAAAATATCGATGAATTCTTCTATAGGAACAAAGTCTTAATGAATTTTTTCCAAGAAGAAGATTTAACTAAAATTTTTCTTAAATAGAAAATTTTATAAAAATGTATCTCAAGATAAAATTTCAGAGAAATGTTGATTGAAGACAAGCTTTCAGAATGTTAAGGTATCGAAACACTTACATTTAAATTTTATTGAAATTTAGGTTTTTTACAGAACTTTTTCCATTTATATAAAGATTTACTGCCGTTTTCATAAAACTGAATAAAGCAATAAAATAGTTTTATTCGACAGCTCTGTAAAGGAAATCTGTCATATAAACCAATTTCAAACCTGCATTAAGTTTTGTGAATACCGGAATTAATACCGGACTAAAAAATAACAATTAAAAATACGTCTTAAAAAAGAAGGGCCGTTTTTGGCACAAAAAACTTTGTAGTAAAGACACGACTGTACTACAATGTTTACAAAAAAAAAAAAAAAACATTACCCTGTTTTCCAAGATTAGCCTGATGACTTTAATAATTATATTACCTTCAAAATTAAAAAAAAATCGTCAAAACGTAAAGGGATTTAAATCAAAAATCGTTTAGCGTCAAAAGGCCAAATTTTGGTTTAAAAAAATCATGAAAATGACGTAAAATCGCTACGTCTGACAGCCCTGTGTTAAAGAGATATCTCTACCCGTTCTCACACGGCATATTTTTTCTAGTTTTTTTCGGTTCTATCTCACTATGTGACGAGAATAAGCAAAAAATTTAAAAGTAAATAGTCAATATAAATATAAGTAGAACGGAGCAAAAAAAATCCCGGAGCGGAGCGGAAAAGATTTACCCGCTCCAGATCCCTGAGCAAAAGGTTTTATGGTAACTATTTAATCTATAAATGTATTGAAGGCCAACGTGGCGCCGAGATGAGCATGTCCGCATATGACGCCAAACGCATGGGTTCAAACACTGGCGTGAACTTCAGAAACATTTTCAGGGGTGGTTATCCCCCTAATAATCATTTCGTTTGTAGCACCTCAAAATGTATCTGCGATCGGAACGTAACCAGCATTTTATTTTGAGGGGAGGGCCCACTGTTATGATTTTAACAGATTATTGTTTGTGTCGGTCAATTGGTTTTACAAGGGCTGCTATATAAGTTTCAGGCCTAGGCAACACTTAGAGTTGCCAGCTAACATCTGACTTTTCACTTGGATGGTTTGACATTTTCTACCATAATCATACTCATAATGTTTTGACGTACGACCATCATTCGTGTTGCTGATAGTGACTTGAAAACCCAATTTAAAAAAAACAAGTAAAAGCGTGCTAAGTTCGGCCGGGCCGAATCTTATATACCCTCCACCATGGATCGCATTTGTCGATTTCTTCTCCCGTCATCTCTCCTTGGGCAAAAAAGGATATAAGAAAAGATTGGCTCTGCTATTAGAGCGATATTAAGATATGGTCCGGTTTGGACCACAATTAAATTATATTTATGTTGGAGACCTGTGTAAAATGTCAGCCAATTCGATTAAGAATTGCGCTCTTTGTGGGCTCAAGAAGTAAAATAGAGAGATCGATTTATATGGGAGCTATATCGGACTATAGACCGATTCAGACCATAATAAACACGTATGTTAAAGGTCATGAGAGAATCCATAGTACAAAATTTCAGGCAAATCGGATAATAATTGCGACCTCTAGAGGCTCAAGAAGTCAAGAGCCCAGATCGGTTTATATGGCAGCTAAATCAGGTTATGAACCGACTTGTACTTTATTTGACATAGTTGTTGAAAGTAACAATAAAAAACGTCTTGCGAAATTTCAGCCAAATCGGATAATAATTGCGCCCTCTAGAAGCTCAAGAAGTCAAGACCCAAGATCGGTTTATACGACAGCTATATAAGGTTATGGACCGATTTGAACCATACTTGGCACAGTTGTTGGATATCATAACAAAACACGTCGTGCAAAATTTCATTCCAATCGGATAAGAATTGCGCCCTCAAGAAGTCAAGACCCCAGGTCGGTTTATATAGCAGCTATATCAGGTTATGGACCGATTTGAACCATACTTGGCACAGTTGTTGGATATCATAACAAAACACGTCGTGCAAAATTTCATCCCAATCGGATAAGAATTGCGTACTCTAGAGGCTCAAGAAGTCAAGACCCAAGATCGGTTCATATGGCAGCTATATCAGGTTATAAACCGATTTGAACCATACTTGGCACAGTTGTTGGATATCATAACAAAACACGTCGTGCAAAATTTCATCCCAATCGGATAAGAATTGCGCACTCTAGAGGCTCAAGAAGTCAAGACCCAAGATCGGTTTATATGGCAGCTATATCAAAACATGGACCGATATGGCCCATTTACAATACCAACCGACCTACACTAATAAGAAGTTTTTGTGCTAAATTTTAAGCGGCTAGTTTTACTCCTTCGGAAGTTAGCGTGCTTTCGACAGACAGACGGACGGACATGGCTAGATCGACATAAAATTTCACGACGATCACAGATATATATACTTTATGGGGTCTGAGACGAATATTTCGAGTAGTTACAATCAGAATGACGAAATTAGTATACCCCCCATCTTATGGTGGAGGGTATAAAAATTTTAACAATTCTTCGGCATTTCTACTATGCCAGCATACATTCGATTCGGTTAGATCGTCACAGGTGACGAGTTATGGATCTAAGCGTATAAATCAGGAACAAAACTACAATCGACCGTGTGGGTCTTCAAAGACGAGCACTTCGAAGCAAATGAACGCCTGTTTCTTCGGCCAAACTGGTCATATGGCGACTGTTCTGCTATCGTAACGTAGGAGGTCAGTAGGGAATGACCTGAAATCTTGGGAGAAATTCGAAAAAAATAAGACGAATTATTGTTCATCATGACAATGCGAGCTCGCACACATCGGCTCAAGTCTGTACCTTTTTGACCGGCCAAAACGTCGAATTGATGGGTCATCCGCCATAGAGAACTGACTTGGTACCCAATGACCTCTTTTTATTCTCGCACATTTCGATAAAATTCGTCGTCAATGATAGCCAAAAAAATTGCCGTATATGCCTATAATTTGCATCATGCCGTTAGTCCTAAAGTTTCTTAATTTATGGAGATAAAATAAGAAAAGGTGGTAGAAATCAAATTTTTTGTATTCGATTTATATTCGTCAACTAATAAAGGGTGATTTTGTTTAGCTATTTTCTTTTTGGCAACACTGGTATCACTGTCGGACATCTTCTATTTGGTCTATAAGTTAACCATAAATCGTCTTAAAAACGAACAACGCTTTCAAAATGCGTGTTCTGTTAAGAAAGATCATCGAGCGTTTCTTCCATTTTATGGACGATGCTTATTTTGGCTCAATTCACTTGATTTTGGATGAAAGATCAGCCAGAAGCATTGCAAGAGGTACCAATGCATCCAGAAAAAGTCACCGTTTAGTGCGGTTTATGGGCTGGTGACATCATTGGACCGTACTTCTTCAAAGATGAGGCGAATCGTAACGTAACTGTGAATGGTGAGCGCTTCCGTGAGATGATATCCAACTTTTTTTGTCCAAAATGCAAGAGCTTGACTTGTATGACATGGGGATTCAACAAGACGGTGCCACATGCCACACAGCACGCGTAACAATGGACTTATTGAGAGGCGAGTTCGGCGAACATTTTATTTCACGTTCGGAACCGGTCAATTGGCCGACCGAGATCGATTTAACGCCTTTAGACTATTTTTTGTGGGGCTATGTTTAAGCTTATGTCTATACAGACAAGCTCGCTTCAATTGACGCATAAGAAGACAACATTGAAGCATTTATTCTTGAGATACCGGCCGAAATGTTGAAAAGTGTATGCCAAAATTGGACTAAGCGTATGGACCATTTGAGGCTAAGCGGATGGAACATTTGCATGAAATAATCTTCAAATATTAAAAATAAAAGTACTGGCCATATAGTACTATCGGTTAAAATAAAGATTTCATGAATTTTTCAGAGTTTTTTTTTGAGATTTTCTTGAAAAACTTTCCTATAGCTCTTAAAAAATCAACCTTTACATAATTTATGTCCTTCTTAAAAATAATAATTTTCAAAACGAAAAATTCTTTAAAATTTTTCTAGAAAGCCTTTTCATCCATCTAGCCTAAGATGCTCACTAATTAGTATATAATGTTCTAGTGGCAAACGTAAGTGTAATATAAAATTTGCTCTCATAGAAAAAAGTTGCCCTGACTGATAGGATTTAAGTTTTTCGTACACAACACTTAGAGAAATCATAAGTCGCAAAATCTTTTCACTATAAAAAGATTATTTTGGGAAAAAAATCAAAAATTCAATAAGTAAATTTTGAACATATTTTAAAAAATATTTCACTGTGGCTAAATCTACGACCAAAGCCTGCAGAACTAATTCATTTCTACGAGAATCAACGCTGATGCTATTGACTACTAGCAAAAATATGGCTTCATGTGAATCAATTATTTTAAAAAATAAATTAATCCGAGTGACCATTTCGGAATTTTAAAATTGTGTTCCCGAGTCCTCAAAAATTATTCATTTCATTGCTGCAAATAATTTATAATTAAATATGTATAATTAACTATCTTTTTGGAAACATTTTTATTATTAATTAAAGTTTTTTTTTTAAAAGGTGCACAGAATCATTTATGTGCCATGGAGTAGTGAAATTGTGTAGTCAAAAAATTTGCCATTACACGTGCATTGGGAAAGGAACCGCAAGCGGACAGGGTTGTCGAGCGTGGGTAACGTGGTATTTATATCATAGAGGCGTTTTCGCAATAACAATGGTATAAGTATAACTTACCAATGTACAGCCTTCACACCTAAGACAAAACGCGTCCCATAGTGGTTGGTATGTGTGGTGATTTCTGGCTTTCCTTTTCCATTACAGAAAAATCTCCGATCATTGAGCTCGACTCGAAAGAAAAACAAAGAAAATATTTTAATAAAAGACAATTTTTAAAAAATGGTTTTTAATACAGATAAAATTTCAACTAAAATAAAAAAACTAATATTAAGAATAAATTCATATAGAATTTTACTTTGGAGATATTTTTATTAAATATTTGTCTTTGGAATTTTTTTGAAAAATTCCGTAAATATTTCGGCTTAAAGAAAATTTTAATAATTGTTTGTTTTATAAGTTTTTCAAAAAATTTATCTATTGAGAAAACTACATTCCAATTCGGTATTTAAAGAAAATTTCATTAACATTTTGTTGAAATTTGTTTAAAAAGTCTTAAGAAAAAATTTACTGAAATTTTATCTCTAAAAAAAAATTAATAAAAAACTGTCTTTAGAAAAAATGTAAATAAAAATTTGTCTTTAGAAGAAATCGTAATGAAATTTTGTCTTTAAAAGAGAATTTTTGAGGGGGTCCGGCCCTGGTTGAAGTTTGGTTGCTAGAGAAAGTTACTCTAAAATTTTGTTTTTAGAAAAATTTCATTAAAACAATGTCACACAATGTCATTAAAATGTTGTGTAGGAAATTTTCTTATCCAAATGGAAAAGGAAAGCCAGAGATAGCAACCCACACCAACCACTATGAGATGAAAATCTTTTTTAGAAAACTTTTTCAACCATATTAGGTGTAACGGCTTCAATGGCCGTACGTTGGTATGTTGCATTTGTATCGTATTTATTGCGAAAACGCCTCTATGATACAAATACCACATTAACCACGCTCGACAACCTTGTCTATAAGCTGTACCTTTCCCAATGCATGTGTTTTCGTGTAATAACAGACTTTTTTCTGTGACAATTGCACTACTTCCGTGATACACATGATTCCGTGTATCTGTTGGAAGTTGTATTGATGGCTTCGAACGCAAGACAGCGGCTGTCGCTGTTACTCATTGTGCCCAGGTTCGAATCCCGGCCGGGCTCTGCCAAACCTTTTCATTTCCAAATTTTTGCCTGTTAGGGCGAATATCATTAAATTTCACAAGCACCGATTTGGAATAATTAATAGTAACACCAAACTCTCAAAATCTTGAAAATAACTTCCTATGGTGTTCGCTGTGCTCCTCTTTGTTGTTTGACGCAATGAGAATATCATCTATATAATCGTAACAGAAATCCAAACCTTGAGTGACCTCGTATATGAAACGCTGAAAAAATTGAGCTGCATTACAAAGCCCATAGCTCATTCGAGGAAACTCAAATAATCCAAATTGAGTTATAATTTCACTCTTAGGAATGTCAGATTCTTCCAGTGGTATTTGATGGTATGCTTTAACAAGGTCCACTTTACTAAATATCTGCTTACCGCTTTACATGTGTCCAAAATCGTGGACACATGTAGACATATACCCAGTATACCCTACCCTACTCATATATATCAACATCAAATCAAACTCACGCTTTCATTCGATGGAGTAATGTATTATGCCTTTTCTGACACTTTAAACAATTGAACGCACTTTCGCAAGCCTCCATATTATGACCTTTTCAGGTTCAGGCATAAATTGTACTTCTTAATGTGAGAAACCTTATCCTGGTAACCTAAATTCGAAAATTTCGGACATAGCCGAATTGTGTGGACCTGTTCTGGGCATAGTTTACAGTGTGCAGATTGACATACCTAAGATTCGGTGGTTTCGGTACTGACTTGGAGTTCTCAGACGTATGAGGATGGCCGGAATTCGAATGCGAAGGTTGGTTGAAATCGCCCACAGTTTCAAGAGTCTGTAAGCCATTAGTGAGGAATGCATCCATTTCCTTCCATGTTTGGCTCTCCGTCTTATTGTTATGCGACTGTTCCCAAATGGACAACGTGGTCCCACCTTGAAATATGTCCTTTATCGAAGATCCTGATTCATTACTGCTCTTTGGAATACCAAAAAGCGACCTGACTGTTTATCAAGAGCCTTCTATTCTCAAATCGATGTTGGAGTGCTTTCCAAGCAATATCAAACCCCTCATTCGTAAGCGGAGCTTTACTTACTACCTCCTTGGCTTCCCCCCGTGTCTGAAGTTAAGTGAAAAAGTTTCTTCACGGGGACAATCGGGGGATTATTGATTATGGTTGTGAATAGAACACGAAATGTTGACCAAGATAAGTGAATGGATCCGTATCACAAGGAGGAAGATGAACATTTGGCATGTATGATATCCCAGGGGAAACCTGAAACTTTTAGACTCTATTTATTCGATTAATATTGCTATGCTGTTGACATAGGTCAGATATGTGGACTGATACCTAGACTATAGTGTATCGACATCAAGCCTTGTATTCCTGTCCGAAGAGTCCAATAATTCCTTAAGACCTGCTTCATAGCAAGGCTTAACCCGACTCCAAATCGCTTTAAGTTCCTCCTTATGAACCTCAAGTGAGTGTACGGAGGAGTTTGCCAGGGATTATCCGCATATCTCCGCACTGATTTCAATGAGAGCTTCGGATATCTGAACAAAGCCAGAAAGAGCAGTCATATCGAAGATATCAAAATGAAATCAAGAACCAAAAAACAATCTCCAGTTCCAGAAACGAATCAAATACTACCGTAAGATCGGGTTGCGACTCTTGTACTCTTCACTTCCTCTCAAGTCTGGTGCAAAAGATAGAGGCACTCAAAAATCGAATCTGAATTAGGAAACGAATGGTCTGTGACAGCCGACGAAGTAAGCATGTAAGGTAAAGAGAGAAAGTGAAGAATGGCAACCAACCAAATAAAGAATAAATTGTGTAGCAGCAAATCTTCCCAGGCACAAATGATAGTTTCGCGTATTTCTACAATACTATATGCCTGGACAATCGTGTGCTTACTCTTCCTCAAAAAATTACACTTCGAATTAAATATACTCTTATGGCCGTAGATGGCCTCAATTGTCTCCGTATATATTGGAACGAATTTGATCTTCTAACTAATCACTGACTTTAATTTAAATTACTCTTCGCCTTGCACTTTTACACAATAAAAAAAAAAACACTTTCTCATTGGTCTTGATAAATTTCTGTATAACGAATAGGTATTTTGGTATTTGGATAAACTTGTTATAGCAACAGCATATAATAAAAAATCATAGACTCAATATTATTTTTTCCAAACTTATTTAAGGTACCTGATCGCCTATGGCTGTTATTTTTCGATGGAGGTTATGGCGTTCCTCTTTGTCCAACGCTGTCCTTGTTCCTGCTGGAGCAGTCATCCATCTATGTACCAAAGAGGGTGAAAAAGGAGAAGAGCTGGTATTAGAGCGAAATTCGGGATGACCAGTGACAAAAGCTTAAGACTCAACATGTTTGAATTGCTTACGATATTTCGTTTTTTCGTTTATTCAAACTTTAGGTTGCAAAAAACAAATGAAAATACGAAAAAATTTTCGAACAAATACCCGAATCAAAACAGAAAAACTCGAAAATGTTGAAACCCTCAATTTGAATCCATTTGGAGTACATCGAACTTGTTGTATCTTTACTGTATTGGGAAGACTAAGTAAAAACCCACTCTTCTTCATTTTCACCCTCTTTGTCATTGGCGACATGAACATCAACATAGAAACAAATATTGGGTTGCCCAAAAAGTAATTGCGGATTTTTTAAAAGAAAGTAAATGCATTTTTAATAAAACTTAGAATGAACTTTAATCAAATATACTTTTTTTACACTTTTTTTCTAAAGCAAGCTAAAAGTAAACTGTGAAAAAATTTGTCAACGCCGACTATATGAAAAATTACTTTTTGGGCAACCCAATAGTAGAATAACACTATACTACATGGGCATGCTCTCTTGATACCAAAGATGGTTTCACCCTCTTTTGTTCATCATGGTAGCCATTTTAAATGGAAACAAAATATAGATATTGTTCAAAAAAAGATTATAAAATCCTCATATGCTCATTTTCATCTCAGTCTCTGTTCATCCCTATATGTACTCAAAAAAGCATACTTCTCCCTTACCGAATCGTACATACTGCACGGCATAGCTGCATGGAGAAATGAAGTAGGCTGCATAAATGTCCAATTAGCTTAGGATAGAGAAGTTACTACACCTAGAAAAATTACTCTGCTGATATCAACAAACACCGTCTGCTGGTATTAAATTAAAACTTACAAACTTTTCAATAAACCCATTAAAATTTTTTGAACTCTTAAACAACTATTGAAGCATTTGCTATATATTAATAAAAAAATACAAATTTTAGTCATTAACTTCTTTGTTTAAAAGCATTAATATAATGGTAGTAGTTATTTTGTCTGCTGTTATTTAAATTCGACCAAAAAATCGAGAAATGTAAAAATTTAAAAAGCTAATTTGCCATATGCTTGT
Organism: Stomoxys calcitrans; assembly: GCF_963082655.1. NCBI lineage: Eukaryota > Metazoa > Arthropoda > Insecta > Diptera > Muscidae > Stomoxys > Stomoxys calcitrans. The sequence goes on from NC_081554.1 coordinate 100,978,090, forward strand.
AGGATTGAAAGATAAGATGGAATATAAACATTTTTGAAATATGTATGACATTTTTGAGCTCTCTTAACATTCTAAAATTTGAAATCAGCAGAAAATATTTGCTGTTTTAGCAAACAATTACTGCTGTCCCGTTTTCAGCGGACTTTCTGCTGTTACTGCAAACATTTTTGCTGTTTTTACTAAAAACATTCTATGAGTGCATATAAAAGTTCCAACGCGAAAAACACTACGCAAATATAAACATTCTTTACACATTACACAGTCAGCAAACAGTGAAAGAAAAAGTGATCGCGTGTGGTATCAATGGCATTGATAGTGAAGGAATACTGTGAATTAATACTAAAACAATACCGTAGGTATTTGGTGCTACTTTTCTTTCATTGCCATTGGTATAAATTTTTCGTTCGATGTACACAATTTGTGAAAATTTCAAGAAAATCAGTTCATCTAAACATTTTTATACCCTACACAGCCACTGTGGTACGGAGCATTATAACTTTATGCATTTGTTTGCAATGCTTAAAAGAAAACGAGGTAGACCATTTGATAAGTATACCGATAGGCTTAGAATCACTTCCCGATTCGATTTAGCTATGTCCGTCCGTCCGTGTATTCTTGTGAACAAGGTACAGGTCGCATTTGTTGTCCGATTGTCATGAAATTTTGCACAAGTCTCTTTTTTAAATCAGGGACGATGCTATTTTGATTTTGAAAAAAATCGGAAACTCCCATATATATCATTCATCCGATATGGTTTTAAAGATTGTATGCGCCACAATTTGATCCGATCTTTACAAAATTGTACATGAGATGTTTCATTTCACGTCCCAACACTTGTGCAAAATTTCATAAAAATCGGCTAAGAGTTTGGTATAGCTCCCATATTTATTTTTCATCCGATAAAGCTTTTAAAGACTGTAGAAGCTTCAACTTTGGAACGATCTAAAAAAAATTCAATAAGATGTTTTATTTGACGTTCCAATACATGTGCAAAATTTTATATAAATCGGTTAAGATTTTGATAAAGATCCCATATATATCAATCATCCGATATGGACCTTTAAGGCTGTAGTAGCCACAATTTTGGTCGGATCTTTACAAAATTTAGCACTATATGTTTTATTTGACGTCTCAACATGTGTGCAAAAATCGGATAATAGTTAGATATAGCTCCCATATATATCTTTCATGCGATATGGCCTTTAAAAAGCTGTATAAAAGCTAAAATTTTGGTTCGATTTTTATAAAATTTAGCGTGAGGTGTTTTATTTGAAGTGCTAGTACGTGACTTAAATTTCATCAAAGTTGGTTCAGATTTAAATATAGCTCGCATATATATCTTTCATCCGATATGGCCCTTTAAGGCTGTAGGTCCTATTTTGAAAAAATCTTGCAAGGTTTTATTCAATATTTCAATGGGTATGCAAAGTTAAAGTCTGACTAGATTTCAACATAGGCTCCATGTATTAAAAGTAGTTCGTAGTCTCGTTGATGTAGGGTATTATAAAGTCGGCTCTTAGTACACCACAATAATTATATAGTCGACTCTAGCATTGTGGTGGAAATACACGAATCACGTTGATGCTAGAAAAATTCTAGCTCAGTTAAAAATGGCTTGAAGTTGATGAGAAGAGATGTTGTACAGCAGGCAGCAATTGTTGGTTCGTTGTGGTGTACTTGATTCCACAGGAAATCCTCTTTGTACTCTAAGGTTAAATACCAGGGAAAAGCAAGCCAAGCACTGTGAGCCGGCACACGAGAGGCTCAGTGAACACGATGGGGCCCTAACCAGGCACCCAGAACGTCCGCCAGTGGTATGTTGTATATGTCCATTCCGCCTGTATGCCTGGCGATGTCCTTTCTGTAATCAATAAAAACCTTTCATTATGGTGATATTTATTCTCATGGTCAACAGCCCGTTTGTGAGATTAATGAAGCATATAGTTTTAGGTCAGTATGGATTTGCAAACTTTCCCACGAACACCTCATTCTCATATCAATAATTGCTGCCTCTTCAAGTTTTGGTTCAATGATAAGAGGTCTTTTATTTATAGCCAAGTCCAAATTATGGTCATTGCGATGAGGGAATAATCATCTTTAAAAGTCTGGGATTTTCTTTGCTTCCTTCTCATTTGGTGTGGGAAACATGTACAACTCCAACTGGTCGTATTGGGCTTAACTACCTGTTATATTCTCAGGCTGGATATCAGTTCAAAACTACTCTATATGTGGAACTTTTTGATGCATGCCTCACGGCAATTATTGGCAAAGCTACCGTTTTGTTAAGACCTTGACAATTATTTTGCTGTGTTTCATTTATATAGACAATAGTTGTATGTTATAGGAAAAAACAAATGTTTACGGCAATTGTGATGGAAGAAATCGAAAAATAACATACAATTGAAAATAATAACCGCGAATTCCGGTGGTCAATCGAACACAAAAAATTGGCATTCAATTGCAAACAATTCAATCATTCGCCCACTCTACCCGCTCGAAGCATTGTTTGGTCCACGTTGCCGTTCAATTGTTATAACTTCGCACTTACTTATGAAGTGTGGCGACTGGCAGTGGCCTAGCCGATGTTTAAAATAAACGCGTTTGTTTATTTAGTAAATCATCTTTTTTGTGAGACATTGTGTATCTTTATGGCAATGTTTATATTCGACGGTTTGTCCGATCAAATAACAAAAGGATTAAAGACCCAAAATCTATTGAATATAATAAACGTGACCACCACGAGCACAAACCGTGTGCAAAAAATTTGTTATTTGCTTCAAATTAACATGAAAACCAAGTTAAAATAATAAATAACGAGCAAAAAAACAAAAAATTTGTATATGGAACAGCATTAACACTACCAAGAACGGACTACAATCTAAAGTTTTTAAACGCTCAACCAAATTTGTTATTCGAAACAGCAAAATGTTTGCTAAAATAGCAGTTTTTGTCTGCTGCAAATGGAAAAGCAGACATTTCTGCTGTTCAAGCAAACATTTCTTTCTGCTGCCTGTTACATGTTTTGATTACTTTAGGCATTTTTTTTTTTTTTTTTTTGATTTTTTTTTAAATTTTTGATTTTAGTTTGTGGAATATCACTATAAAGAAGCTACCTGGTCCATCCATTGGTATACATTTCGAAATGTGGCTGAGGTCGCTCGCATTTTTGTTATTGCTTTACTAATGCACACATGACTGGTATGGCCTTTTGTATCTAAATTTGAAGATAATTGGTTATGGAATATATACGTTCAATGGTGATTATAAACATCCACTGAGACAAATAATTACATATGTGGTGTATTTTTTTTTCTTGGACTGTGACTTCCAAAAGGATGCCACAGCCATCACGGTAAGGGAAGACGGTCGCTGAGAAAGGCAAGGAGCCGCCTTCTTACGCCAGCGCCATGTATTTATACCGTCAAAAAGCTCGTTGGAAGAATCCATAATCCCTGGAGCGCAACCTACTCCCAAGAAGCCCATTTACTCAATATTTGGAAAACTGGTATATGCAAAGATCCTAATATTGGTACATCAGGCAGTGTAGGGAGACTCAATACAGCCTAACGAACAGGGACCAGATGATGGAACCATTACCGATTTTTTCAAGATTTGGGGTGCTACTATTGGCAATGATCCTAATATTGAATCATCAGGCAGTGCAGTGACGGGAAACTCAATGCAGCCTAAAGAATAGGGAGCAGACGATGGGATCATCACCCACTCCAAAGAAGCCCATCTAATGGAGGACCAATGATTGAGGTCAGCTACTCACGCCCTGATGGAGAAAATCTGCAAGGGCAAGATTCATATGGAGCCATGGACGACCCGGAACAAAGTTTGTGAACTGAACCATATTAACTACCAATTATTCTGTGCTAACACTGGTACTCGCATATGATCTGCGTGATTTGTTATAAAAATGTAAACTATGTATTTGCCCCAAAGTTGTCAACGTCAGAGATGAGACAGGGAGATGGTGGAGCATACCTGGGATCATTTTATCTGCCTTTCGACTCTCCGACACCGCCACCTACGTCGGAGTTGCAACTCTTAGTAAGGAAAGCAAAACAGACAGGAAATGAGGTACTAATGGGGTGCGATGCGAACTCTCACCACATTTCCTAGGGTAGTACCAACATTAATAAGCGGGGCCAAGCCACTGCAGAATTCTTGAATACTAACGACTCAATAACTCCTACTATTGGTAACACAGCTATCTTTGTTAATTGGATTAGGAATGAGGTTTTAGATGTGGCAATATGTTTGGAAAAACTAATCGATGATGTTCAGGATTAGACGTTCTACATGAAGCACTCCTTCTCAGACCATCGCTATATTAGGTTTAGAATAGCTCGGTCAGCGTCGGCATATGACTGGGCTGAACACAGGGGCCTCAATGTTAACCCAGATAAGTCGGAAATATGCCTATTCATGAGGAAGACTAAGATGGACCAATTTGACGCACCACATTTCCTAATTAAAACGATTTCGATATCTGACAAGGACAAATGCTTAGGAGTGATCTTGTATAGGACTGCTATGAAGAAAAGAGCAACATAAGGACCATGCAACAGAACATGTTGTCTTAGCTTAGGCGGAGCGATGAGGACCTGGAGACTATTCTGGATATCCGATCCATTGGCATACAAATTAAGTGTGAGGTAGCCACTGCGGCTATGAGACTTTAGGCAATGGGAGAATGGATTGAGGTTGGGAGCAGCTCATACCGCCGCGGTATAATCGAGGTGACGATAGGAACCTGGAAGGAAGGGAAGAGGTTTCCGATCGGATATTAGAGAGGAATCATGAGGTCGTGTGCGAGGCACTGTTGCCATCGGCACAGTCTTGGTTTGATAGAAACTTAGTATAAGTTCGTAAAACACGGGTGGATCAAAGCTGGAGGACAGAGTGTAACTGGGGTCTACATTGAGAACCCAAGGACTGAGATCTGTTTTAGACCGCCTGACTGTTTTAAACCGCCTGATAAGTTCCTGCAGGCGGAGATCCAGGCGATCACGGAATGCGTGAGGTGGTGTGGTACTTACGCGAGGACGTCGAGAGTGAACATCTTTACCGACAGTAAAATGACCATAAGGCCATTAACAACCAGGAGGGAAAGAGCACGAACAGTTTTGCATTGTAAGAGGGAGATTAACGCTTTCTCTTAGGATGACCCAATCCGCACCATTTGTGTGCCTGGCCATAACGGAGTTAGGGGTAATGAAAGGGCAGACGATTTGGCGGTGAAGAACCTTTCGGTCGGCAGGACGGCGATAATCCTATGGGGTGATCCTGATCGTGAGAGGATGAGGCTATTACTGAAAGGCAGTAAAAAGGTGGTCAATATAGTTTTAGGTGTCATAACTGTACAAATAGGACTCACTTATGCAAAATCGGTCCGGCAAGTGAAAACATGTGTAGGGCATTTGGAGAAGATGATGAGACAATGGAGCATAGCCTATGTCATTGCCCGGCTTTCGCGGCAAACAGACAGCGGAACTTAGGTGGGGACACGATACTAGACATGAACCAATTTAGGGGAGTGGTATTGAAAACAATTAGGGATTTTGTAAGTAGCACAGAATTCCTAACTTAATATTTTTTTTTCGAGGTTACATTATAGTTTTTAGAGCACACAACAAACTGATTACTGGCTTAGGTGTATGTCCATAGTGGCATGGGCGGATTTATATCCGCACCCTCTTTTCAACCTAACCTAACATAGTTTAAAGAAAAATAACAAAGAAAAATTGACCGAAGGGGAAATCGAACCCGAAAATAGCAAACATTGTCTGCTGATTGTTAGTAGTTTATTTTGCTGCTATTAAAGCAGTAGCTCTGCTATTACAGCAGTAGTTCTGCAATTTCAGAACAGCAGGCTTACTGTTATTTAAATTATAAGCTTTGTTGTTTTTGGTGTTTAGTGCGCTGTTTGTAAAATAATTTTGAGCACAGACAGAAAGTGCACATGCGTTTTACGTCATAGTAAAAAAGGTCATCCTTTTTGTAAATAATACACAGCACACATGCGCCATAAGCATCATGTCGGTATGAGGAACTTGTGCGGCATTTCCCTGTTTAATATATTTTTGCATTGCTGTTGTTCTACTTTACTATACACGAGAAATGGATAAAGGCAAAATATCAGAAAAACCAAATAAAAGGGTTTCCTCGCAGATGCGAGAAAAAAGAGGGGACAATACTTACATATATACAGAGGTAGACCAAAAACCAAAAAAATGTTGGCATAGCCAGATTTAAGGAAGTTTTTGAATGAGACATTGACTTGTAGTCAAATGGAGATGAGTGTCTCAATGGCTGGTTATATACCATACGGCTTTTTTCAGCAATAAAATTCACGAACGACTTTTCGCCACCTTTATACCAATGACCGCAATGGCTATGTGTACAATGGTCTGTTGAAGAGGTAATTTCCTTTCAGTAGTACTGCAAGATTGAAATCGTCTCTTCCAATATAATTTGTCATGGTCATTAGCTCGACGCCCTTAGGAAAAAAGGACCAAAATAATCAAAGCAAATAATAGGCCGTTAGAGGCAAACTTAAATAATAGCATTAAATACAAAACAAGACAAATAAAATTGTTTCTGAATATTTTTTTTTAATATTTTAGCAGATTTTTGTATTTAAAACTGCAGGTTTTGTTAGCTGAAATAGTAATACGAAATTATTGCTAAAATGGCGGCCTTTTTTCAGCAATCAAAAACTGTTGTTTTTGCAAACATTTTGCTGTTTTGAATAAAAAATTTTGTTGAGTGTATGAGAATTTTTGGTGTTACAAATTCTTTCTTCAACGCAAGAGCGCGGTTTGTATGTTGTATTTAAGACCCAAATGCATCAATAACTAAATTTGTTAGAATTTTGCCCAAAATGGAACTACACAGACAAAAATGACTCTAAAAATTAGCTACTGAACTAGATGAAGATGCCAACTGGTTACTGGCTGGACAACTGGATACTTTCCGAAACACATGCAAAATTAAAGGGTGTTAATATAAGTGAATGATTATGCTGTTCGTTCTAAAAATAAACAAGCGTATTTTTTCACCTGTAGCTGTACACATATTATACTAGTGGTAGCCGAGATGATAGCCACCAGGCTATCGCCTGCCTGATAATTGTAAACGTAAAGAAAATTCATAAGTCGAATTTTGTCCAGGTGCAGACCGTAGGGTTCTCTGTTTCTATTACAATTAAAAAAATGCCAAGTAAAAAGGTGTTTAGTTCGGCCGGCACGAACTTTGTAGAAAAAAATATTGGTCCTTTTGGTAGCCATATCCGATCTGAATCATATACGACACTGATGACGAAAAACCTAACATAAGTCTCTGGGTCAAATTTCGGCGAAATCGGAGTATAAATGTGCCTTTTATGAGCCCAAAACCTTATGTCGAGAGATCGGTCTATATGGCAGCTATATCCAAATCTGGACCGATCTGAGCCAAATTGAAGAATAATGATGAAGGGTACCACAACTAATTGTCCCAAATTTCGGCGAAATCGGACAATAAATGCACCTTTTATGGGCCTAAGACCCTACATTGAGAGATCGGTCTATATGGCAGCTATATCCAAATCTGGACCGATCTGAGCCATATTACAGAAAGATGTCGAGGGGCCTAATACAACTCACTGTCCCAAATTTCGGCGACATCGGACAAAAAATGCGCCTTTTATGGGCCCAAAACCTTAAATCGAGAGATCGGTCTATATGGCAGGTATATCCAAATCTGGACCGATCTGGTCCAAATTGAAAAATAATGTCGAGTGGCCAAACACAACTCATTGTTCCAAATTTCAGCAAAATCGGATAATAAATGTGGCTTTTAAGGGCCCAAGACACTAAATCGGCGGATTGGGCTGTATGGGGGCTTTATCAAGATATAGTCCGATATAGCTCATCTTCGAACTTAACCTGCTTATGGACCGAAGAAGAATCTATGCAAAGTTTCAGCTCAATATCTCTATTTTTAAAGACTGTAGCGTGATTTCAACAGACAGACGGACGGACGGACATGGCTAGATCGTCTTAAATTTTTACGCTGATCAAGAATATATATACTTTATGGCGTCGGAAATGGATAATTCGATGTGTTGCAAACGGCATGACAAAATGAATATACCCCCGTTAAAGAAACGAATTGCAAGCAGCACGAATGTATTTTGATTCATTCCTATACCATGGATTTCTTCAACGCATCCATACGGGCATATTTTTTAGTCCTTACCTCGCTCTCAAAAGTGGTATTTGGGCCACATTTGAGAGCGAGGTAAGGACTAAAAAATATGCCCGTATGGATGCGTTGAAGAAATCCATGGTACAGGAATGGATCAAAATACATTCGTGCTACTTGCAATTCGTTTCTTTAACTACTCAGAACAAAATACTGCCGGCTTGACATCTACCGAAATGGACAGCAACTGTGTGGACCAAATGAAGTGCGGAACTTTTTTTTTGCCGTTCTAAGTTTGCACGTGCTATGTTACGGTGCAGAATCTTGTTTGTACATCCATGATCTACAACCGAAATATTTGCTTGCCCACAGCCCCAAAAATGCTTCCGACATGTTTTCCCAACAATAAATTGCATTTACTTTGACTGACCACTTGATGTGAGCTAAATTTCAACAGGTTAATGTCCACCGCGGTACCACCAAAGTAGCAATTGGCTGTTTCATACATTTCTCCGTGATTTGGCATCATTTGTTCTTGGCCCATACTAATTTAACTATTCCTTCCATAGCCGTTTAGACTTAGCCTTCCTTTGGCTACAATTTGGCAACATGGTGATACAAAACTCGGATGGTCATTTCAACCTTTTATCTCTTCATTACTTTGTATAAATTAGTCCTAAATACGTGTTTGTGTTTATTTCCTTTTTTCATACTTAATTACACTCAAATACTTAAATTTTAACATTTGTTTTAACTATTTATATCAAGTAACATAACTTTTCGATTGCTCCTGTATTTCTATCCTTTAAATCCTTACCGACAGAATTAACGATATTTGTCGGAAGTTAATGATAATTGTCGATAAGTGTTATTCTGCATTAAAATTTGACAGAAATTCATCGATATGAACTTTTGGTAACTACCGAAAATTAACAACCAAAAACTAGTAGTCGTTAAGTCTTACCGACAATATTTAAACATTTGAAAATTGAATTTTTCAAATGTTAAGTTAAGTTCAGTCGGGCCGAATCACATATACCCTTCATCATGGATGCAGCAAAGAAAAATTTGTGTGCAAAAATTCCTTTTAGGGTGCAAATTTCTCACATATTAATGAGTGCTATCCGATTTAAGTTTTAAGCTGAATGATAAAGGACCTCCTTTTGAACCGAGTTCGAATGGCGTGCCGCAGTGCGCACCCCTTTGGGGAAAAGCTTAACTTGGCTTCTATACATGGCACAGTACAACACAAATGTCGCTGGTATGAGAAGGGAATAACCACCGCTAAAAAATTTGCTAAATTCTGCCCCACGGTGGTCCCCATCACGATGGATATATTTACATAAACAGTGGACCTGATAATAAGCCGAAATGGACCATATTCGCAATGGGTGTTAAAGGGTAAATATGGTCTGATCCAAACCATATTCGTCACGGATATTAAAGGGCCTGAAATAAGTTTTCGATCCAAATTCCACCATAATCGGGTAAAAACCTGCGTTCTTCATTGGTAAAAGTACTTCAAAAGAGTTAAGGCCATTTTTGTGGGCTGGTAAAATCGCTGATAGACGCAAAATTGTAACGGAACGAGGATTCCCCTGTGCGAGTTTCTTGGTAGAGCTGATGCTTTCTTCGATGGCTGCAGGTGGCAAATACACGTTTTAAGGGCAGAGTACTGCGCTAGAGTTGCTCTAGGATATCGAATTTTCTTCCTGCAAAATAGAACATTCGATAAAAAGAAATAAATAAAAATTACAAATAAAACACCAACAACTGTTTTTGTAAATTGTTCGATGACCTCGAGCCAAATCAAGAAGACAAAAGTTATATTGTAAAATTCTAAAGGTCAACAATAAAATCACAGAAAAGAAACAACTTTAAAATATTGTTAATACTTGCACCAAAATCATGTTTAAAATGAAAATAAATTTTGACATTCCTTCTTTTTATCTATATTTGTTGTTAAATTTTACCCACATTTGAAATCGGTAACCTTAGATTACAGAATATTCGTTAATTTAACCGATTTTTTTTTTCGTTTATTAACAATGTCGGTTCAATAAAGAGAGTCACACTCCTGAGCTCACGAGTAGATTTTGAGCAGCAGTAATGCCAAAACATATATTTTCGAACAATTTTAATAGCTTACGTATATGGTAATTCGGCCCCTGACTCAGAGATTTTTTATCTAGGTTCCTTTTTAGTATTTAGAGGGGGTGGATTAATATCCGCACCCTCTTTTCAACCTAACATAACCTAGTATAGTATTTCCTAAAGAAATTATTAAAAATACCCAGTTCCAATCCAAATTATGCCCTTATGCCCGAGACTTCGATCGAAAGCAGTCATTTATATACAAATAATTTTCATTTGCAATACCTGAATCAAATAATGTACAAATACCATCGGCAATCGCTACCAAAAAAATTTACCAATTTGCTTCTTCAAATTGAAGAGCGTGCTAAGTTCGGCCGGGCCAAATCTTATATAGCCTCCACTATGGATCGCATCTGGCGAGGTCTTTGCGCAGTATCTCTTTTTAGGCAAAAGCAGGGTTGTCGAGCTTGGTTAATGTGGTAATTGTATCATAGATGCGTTTTCGCAATTAAATATGATTCAAATACAACATACCAACGCTCGACCCTTGAAGCCATCACACCTAATATGGTAGAAAAGTCTTCTAACCAAAAACTACTAATTGAGCTCGTCTCGAAAGAGAAACAAACAAAAATTGTAAAATTTAATGATTTCGCCCTAACAGGCAAAAAACTTGAAAAAAGCCGAACAAGGAATAATGAATAAGGACGGAGGAAGAGGAGGAGCTTTATCAAGTTATAGTCCGATTCGGGGCTCAAGAAGCAAAATCGGGAGATTGGTTTATATGTGATCTGTATCAAGCTATAGATCGATTCAGGTCATAGTGCACACGTATGTTAAAGGCCATTGGAGAAGCCGCTGTACAAAATTTGTGCTAAATCGAATGAGAATAGCGCTCTTTAATGGCTCGAGAAGTCAAGATCCCAGATTGGTTTATATGGCAGCTATATCAGGTTATGGACCGATTTGGACGCAAAAATGTTGGAAGTAATACCAAAACAACACGTGCAAAATTACAGCCAAATCGGATAACAATTGCGTCTTCTTGAAGCTCAAGAATTCAAGAAGTCAAGACCCTAGATCGGTTTATATGGCAGCTATATCAGGTTATGAACCGATTTGAACCCTATTTAGCACAGTTTTTTGGAAGTGACATCAAAACACTACGTGCAAAATTTCAGTCAAGTCAAATGCGCCCTCTAGAGGCTCAAGAAGTCAAGTCCAAAGATCGGTTTATATGGCAGCTATATCAAAACATGAACCGATTTGGCCCATTTACAATCGCAACTGACCTACACTAATTAGAAGTATTTGTGCAAAATTTCAGGCGGCTAGCTTTACTCCTTCAAAAGTTAGCGTGCTTTCGATAGACAGACGGACGAACGGACATGGCTAGATCGACTTAAAATGTCACGACGATCAAGGATTTATATATTCTTTGTGGGGTCTTAGACGCATATTTCGAGGTGTTACAAACAGAATGACGAAATTAGCATACCCCCATCCTATGTTGGAGGGAATTTTAACGCAGAAAGCTGGGAAAAAATGTTCCTTGTGCAACCTTAGTTGGGTTGAAACACTATTACTTTTCTTAGGAGAATGTCCAGTTTTGAGAGAAGTCGGAATGTGAATTTTTCAATCTGCAATCTTATCCGAGGAAGATATGATCAACATGTTGAACGTCCGTGAAAGAAACTGTTAGGCACAGAAAATAATAAAAACTATGTTCAATTAAGAATTTTGTACACTCAATTAAAAAATTTGCTCAAATCGGACCTATAAAGGAATTTGTATTATTGATTAACAATTTTGCAATTCAGATTTAAGATAAGCTCAAAAATTTAATTAAAGTGGTTATTAACTCAATAAAGCAGTCATTTGAAATTTGCAATCTCTCTTAAATAACGTTTTTACTGTTTCAATAATTTTTTTTTATTTCATTGGACTAAATTCCGTATAAAACATGTAAATATTGCTAAAATTTTTTTTATTCTTTCTTACACTTGCTGTGATACAAAAAATATCGAATTTCTATATCAAAAATAATTAAAACAATTGACACCTTGTTTGAAAAGAGTGTTATAAGTCAATATCATGTTTAATCGGTCAAATTTAGATCTATATATTTTCTGTGGAGTCAGCTTGTGTCTTACTTAAAAATATCACTTAAGCTTAGAGAATTTGTTTTGAACGAATACAATTGAATATGAAATGTTAATAATTTTACAGAAATGGCAGACGGTTAAAACAAAACCATTGTCAATTAAATTTCTTTTATTTCTTCTTCTTATGTTTTTATAAATTAATGTCAAAAACTTGTCGAAAGAAGGTTGAAATAAAGAAGACATTTTATTGCCAATCCATATATGTACATGTATGTACATATATGTAGTTTAGTTTTTCCCAAAATTATGCAAATTCTCGCATTTTTGGAAAATATCAAAATTTTCTCGTACCCTCACCAATATTTTATTTTTTTTACGACCGATCCATACATTACCCCAAGAATTTATGTTTCGCCCCAAGGAATGAATCCGTTGAGCTTTCGGAATAGTTGCGAAAAAATTTAACAAAATATTATAATTTTTTCAAACATGCAAATGCTAATTTACCCATGGACATTCCATTAAGAAACCGTATTAAATTTCTCCCTTATCAATGAGTGCTGTCCGATTCAAGTTTTTACAGCCGAGTCCAAACTGCGTGCCGCAGTGAAACAGCTCTTTGTGGAGAAGTTTTTACATGGCCGCCATACCAAATAGTACCCTACAAATGTCGCCAGCGTTAAAAGGGGATAACCGCCACTAAAAAATATTTTCTGATGTTCGCGCCTGAATTCGTATCCAGGCATTTAGCGTCAGAATTCATCTTGCTAACCTATGCACTACGGTGGCCTTTTTAAACATAATAACCTGAAATATTGGGTTGCCCAAAAAGTAATTGTCGGTAATATAGTCGGCGTTGACAAATTTTTTCAACGGCTTGTGACTCTGTAATTGCATTCTTTCTTCTGTCAGTTATCAGCTGTTACTTTTAGCTTGCTTTAGAAAAAAAGTGCGCGAAATTTTGTTTACATTTGTTTGTTTGGCGTCAATTTTAATATGGGTACCACATGTATTGAAAGAAATTCATTTAACAAACCGAATCAACGCTTGAGATATGCACCTTAAACGCAATGAATTCGATCCGTTTTTAAAACGAATCATAACTGGAGATGAAAAATGGATTGTTTACAACAACGTTAGTCGAAAACGATCATGGTCCAAGCATGGTGAACCAGCTCAAACCACTTGAAAGGCTGATATCCACCAAAAGAAGGTTATGCTGTCTGTTTGGTGGGTTCGGAAGGGTGTGGTATATTTTTGAGCTGCTTCCAAGGAACCAAACGATTAATTCGGATGTTTACTGTCAACAATTGGACAAATTGAATACAGCCATCAAGGAGAAGCGACCAGAATTGGTCAATCGTAAAGGTGTCATGTTCCACCAGGACAACGCTAGACCGCACACATCTTTGGTCACTCCCCAAAAACTGAGTAAGCTTGGCTGGGAACTTTTGATGCATCCTCCATATAGCCCTGACCTTGCACCACCAGACTACCATTTATTTCGATCTTTGCAGAACTCCTTAAATGGTAAAACTTTCGGCAATGATGAGGCTGTAAAATCGCACTTGGTTCAGTTTTTTGCAGATAAAGGCCAGAAGTTCTATGAGCGTGGAATACTAAATTTGCCAGGAAGATGGCAAAAGGTTATCGAACAAAATGGCAATTATATATTTGATTAAAGTTCATTCTAAGCTTTATTAAAAATGCATTTACTTTCTTTTAAAAAATCCGCAATTACTTTTTAGGCAACCCAATAATTTGTACTAATACTATCTTTCCTACATATTTGAATTGAATTAAATGCTTTTAAATTCTTCTCTTAAGCATTCTCCAATTTTACTTTTTATATGTTTATACTTTTAAATTGTATCTACTGTATTTAGAAGTCTTAAGGCCGGATTATGCTCTCGTAAACATACCGTAAATGTAGGAAAATCTTGCCTTGTGAAAACACATGCAAACGATTACCGAACGTCTGTCGACCTTAAACGGACAGAAGAATTCAGTAAAAACAAAATTTTACGTTCCGTTTTCGTGTCAGGCGATAAAATTTGAAGTTTGAAGAAATTTCAAAACCAAAAATGAATGTTTAGAAAACTGCTATTTTCCTATTCTCTCTGTGCCATTTATTACAATTTATTGTTAATAATAAAGTTTAATTGGGTGCCCCCCATGAAAAGGTGGTCAGTCTGACCAGCTGTGAAAAAAAGTGAGGCATATGTGATAAGGGAGTAGGGGTAAGCTCCAATACGGCGCTGTTGTATCCGCTAATCCATAGTATCACTATGTTGTGAAACTGAAGTCTATTCAGGGATTCCACACATTCCTACCGCACTTCGACCTCACTGTACTAGAGACCACGGCCTTGAGGGCCGCCATATACACATACTAATTTCGACCCGGCTCGCGATGATTATAAGCACCACATGACGAAAAGCTCAGCTGAGAGCTATCGGGCGAGTCCAAAAGTTGCGGTTAGGGAAAGGCTTTGTATACGGAGTAGCTGCAATTGAAGTCGCGGACAATCATCGGTATCAAAGGGAGAGTCTCCGTGCGAGGCCGGGCGGCAACGGTTCTTACTTAAATACTAAGTGCCTGTGATACTCGATGTGACAAGGCGATCTATTGGCATCTTTTAATAACCAATGGCCACAACGTTTTCGCGGCGATCGGTGACCGGAACGAGCTTGAAGAGAATCGCTACCTCCACACACAAATGTGGCTACAACATCATCAACAACAACTCATTTCGAAAACTGTAAATCACTTCCCAGAATTTCTTTTGTGTCTAACGTTATGGCGATACACCTAAAAATGTTGTGTTTGTCGCAGTATAGTCCCAATCCAGTCCCTGTCTCCTGAAACCCTCCTCTCTCACCTTTAAGTATTTTTTTGTTAAAAAATTGTTGTCTTTGAAATGTCAAATGCTACGTTTAGAATTAAGCATAATTGCCTCTCTACACTTACGATATATTTGTTCTACATTTACACTACATTTACGAAAGCATAACCAGGCCTTAACTCTTATATCTAGTACTGTAATTTAAAAAATATTATGTCTTGCTGAGCTAGGATATCATATTTTTAATAAATAAATAATGAAGCTGCGGTGATGCAGTGTACGATTCGATTCGGTTAGTCATGTTTGTCTGTCCGCATCCTGCCATTTTTTTTGTAAACAAGGTGAAGATCGCATTTATTACCCAATCACGACGAAATTTTCCACACATGACTTTTTTTAGCCCAAAGACGATTGCTAGGAATTTAGCTTAAGATATAGCTCCCATATATTGCTCGCTCCATTTAGAGTCTCTGCTTAAATTCATCAAAATGAGCTCAAATGTAGATATAGCTTCCACCACGGTATGCGTTTTATATGCGTTTCTTGTTTGCAAAAAAATCTTACTGCTTTATAGATTGGGACAGTCTTATACAGATTCAGCTCTGCACGTCTACCTACGTTCATGCGCCTAATATGTAATATGACTAAGTTCATCGTATTTTCTCTTGAATTTGAATTCGGATAGTAGTAAATGCCCTAGGCAAGTTCGTGTGTCAATTAAAATTCAAGTCGACGCTTTTTTCTGTCTGATTTTTTTTAGCGAGCACCAAGTGAATACTTAATTAGATATTGTTGTTAGCTTTATGGCATTTATCTATTTGTAATTTTGTTGTAAGAGATATCGAAATGAATAGCAACAAAGATACCATTAAAAGTTTTATATATTTTTATTTCAATATAATATCAGTCAAAACAATGATGTAAACTAAATATGAAACAAGATTGTGGTGGTATTTTTAATAATAAATTAGTAACAGATACGATGCGACTGGATTTAGGAAAGATAGCGAAAATTGGTATCAGCTATCAGACTCTGCCTTTCAAAATCGGGATACTTACATATGTTCACATTGGTTTTAACTTGTTTTTTTACCATTGTAAATACTTTTTCAAATGCTTCACATTTTAAAGGCATATGCAATGTTCATATTACTTGAAAACGAATTTAGGTTAAGACTTTCCAATTTGGAATTCCAGTTTGTCGTCTTAAATGTGACCGCATGGCAAAACTTGTTCAATCTTTCCTCCATTAAGTATTTATACTAAAATGTAACGTTTTGTTCAAACTGTCTAAAGACTAGTATTAGCCTTGCCATCAGTTCAATCCGGAAGGTTGGAATTAAGCCGGTAATAAACATTGAACGAACCGAAAATGGCGTTCTCACTAATAATTATCTTTGTGTAAGTACTAACAAGAATTATAAAAGTATTATTAAATACCTAAACCACGTTTACGCTGATCATTAAAACTCTTTTGATGGCCCAATCATCTGTAAGCCCTTTTTAAAATCAGCTGACGTGAGTCATAAATCAGGATTAAATGAGCGATGTAAATGGGGTTCTAACTAATTCGACTAAAAATGTTATGCAACAATTGTGTAGGTTCAATGATTCGTCTACCACTTCACTATTATTACCCTCAAACCACAGAATGGGGGTATACTATACTCGCTATACTCGTTTGAAGTGTCAATATTAGTATATTATTGATCGATTTAACATTCTAAGTGCATTTGATAGGGTCTGGCACGTTGCACTACTATCAAAGCATTTGGTGTCGGTAATGGCTTCATTCGATTTTTTTCGAGCTTTCTCAGAGAACGCACTATTCGAGTCGTTATAGATAGGTTCTCATCCAATGAGTATAAATTGACCGCAGGTGTACCTCAGGGCACTGTTCTTTCTCCTTCTCTTTTTATTTTGATCAACGATCTGTTGGGTCAGACATCGAATCCGATCTACTTATTTGCGGATGACAGTAATCTCTGCCATTCGTACTCATTCGACCATAGGCCGAGTCTTCGAGAGATTGAGGACAAGAGGCGGGTTATGGACTCTGCCAGGATTTGCTGGCCATTTCTGAGTGGAGTCGAATGAATCGAGTAGACTTTAATGCATGGAAGACTCAGTGCTTCTTGTTGTCACACAAACGATTCGCTGACCCATTACGATCATCTTTGTCTATCAACGGTGTAGATGTTGAGCAATCAGAAGCTCTTGATGTTCTGGCCATGAAAATACAAAGTGATGTCCGTTGGGCTAAACATGTATTTGAAGTGTCCAAAGAACCATTCAAGTGTTTAGGCTTCCTTAAACGGTGTAAAAATTACTTCACTCCGTCTGATCTTCCTAACATCTACACCACTTTCATAAGGCCGAAAATGGAGTACAACTCACGTGTATGGGCTGGATTATTCCGGATGTATGTCAGGGATACTAGACATTCCAGGAACTCACACCCGTTTGTAATTGATTGGCCAGCGAACCGCACAATGCATTATAGGGAGAATTCTTATTTCGCCCGTACCGTTCGTATGTGGAAAAGACTTCCGGCTAATGTTTTTCCCACCCACTTTGACATCCAATGATTTAAGACAAATGCCAATAAGCACTAGAAAACAAATCAAATCTTACTTACCTTATTCAAATCCAACACAAGACAAAATTGTAATAAATTTTTTTCTAAATTTGTGATTTTTTTATGGACAAAGTTTCAATTAAAATTTCTATAAAAAGACATCAGTGCAAGATCATCTAAAGATAAAATTCGACCCGGTCCAACTCAAACTTATTTTTTTAAAGACATAGTTTCAAAATCTTGCACATGCTTGAGCTCCATCAAAGTTATTTTTCCAACGACAACATTATATAAAAAATACTTTTTTTAAGACAAAATTAAAATAAAAAAAATCTTAAGACAAAATATCAATCCAGATTTTATCTTTAAAAAACTTATGATAAAATTTAATCAAATGTTTTCTAAGACAAAGATTCCATAAAAATTTTCTTAAAGACGAAAATTAAAAAAAAAAGTTTTAAAAACGCTACGTTAGGTTTCAGTGACAGTGTACCATCAGACTCACAAAGACGTTTTCGTCCATTGTGATACCACAGGAACAGAAGAAGGAAGATGCCTTCTAGTTCCTACCGTTGAACCATCCAGATCGCTTTAAAAAGACCAATAACTTGCGAAAGCTCACATCCGCTAAATCGGAAAGGTTCTCAAAAAAATAAGAACCTAAAGTGGAACTCCTTCTGACTGCTGATGCGGGACACACACACAGAAAGTGTTCTATAGTCTCTTCGTATTCGATGTCCTCACAGCTTCTGCAAAAGTCGTTGCTGGCAACCTTCAGTCTCTCATCATTTTTTCCTTTTAGATATTGACCTGTCATGACGGACACAATAGCTGAGACGTCTGTTCTAGCCAATGACAGCAGAGTGGTAGACCTCATCAAGTCTAGATTAGGCCACATAGGTTTGGAATGCTCACAGCCCCTTTTTGTGACCATCTATCATTCGCTGTCCTTCGGGCCTGGTCCTGAAAACTTAGCTTAAATGTCGGTAGAGGCATACAGATTCCAGTTTCCCTGCAATGTGGAGGGTAGTTCCTAGTCTCGCAAGTTCGACCGCTTTACAATTCCTTGGGATATTTCTGTGGGCCGGCTCCCAGAACAGGTGAATTTTGAACTGTTCAGCCATCTCGTTGAGAGATCTGCGACAGTCGAGGGCAGTTTTTGTGTTCAGCAATACGTTCTCCAGGGATTTAATGGCTGTCTGAGAAGTTATTTATGCCAATCGTCATAAGGATCTCCGCTTGATACACACTGCAGCGGGTAACCATTTCGATATGACCAGTTCTAGATCTTTAGAGTACACCCCAAAGCCCACCTGGTCGTTTTGTTTAGAACCATCCGTATAGAAGTCAATGTAACTTCTGTTACCAGGGATATCGTAGTTCCAATCGGTTCTACCAATAAGAGTGGTACAGTACTTTTGATCAAAAAGTGGCTCAGGTAGCGTATAATCAGCATTGCCAGATCATCGGATATTGTGTCAAGAATAAAACAGTGTCCGTAGCACCCACATGACCAATGAGAAAGCTCCCTTAACCTCACGGCAGTGGTTGCTGCAATTTGTCTAGCCACCATGTCCAGAGGCATAAGATGTAGCATTAAATTCTGTGCATCAGATGGTGTCGCCCTCACAAACAAGCGATCCTTTGGATCCAGTTAAGTATTGTGCAGTGGGTGGACTTTTGAAGCGTCGTCCACCAGACAACAACACCATATAGCATTAAAAGTTTGGCAACTGCAGTATATACCCAATGCGGTCTAAACTCCCAACTTTGTCCAATGGCTCTCTTGCAGGTGTATAGGGCAACAGTTGTCTTTTTTGCCTTTCCAAAATATTGGATTTGAAGTTCAATTTCCTGTCCAACAAAACACCCAGGTATTTTGCGTTTTCTCTAAATGGAACATTCTCTCCTCCCAAGGAGACAGGTTCCACTGTAGGCAACTTGTATCTCCTACTGAAAAGAACTAATTCTGTCTTGCACGGATTTATACCTAGACTACTTTCGGTAGCCCACTTCGCTGGTGCACGTATAGCTTCCTAAAGTACATCCCTTAGAGTCCTGCGAAATTTTCCCCTAACCGCAATTACCATGTCATCACAGACAATAATATATTGTTAATGGTCATATTCCAAAGTAGTACAATTTCCCAAATAATCTCCGATGAATGCTCTCCATTCCCCGTACCACGAACCAATCCTCCAAACATCCATCGTTCCTTGATAAGAACCACGTCAAATCCC
The DNA here is from genome assembly GCF_963082655.1 of Stomoxys calcitrans. NCBI lineage: Eukaryota > Metazoa > Arthropoda > Insecta > Diptera > Muscidae > Stomoxys > Stomoxys calcitrans. The sequence continues at coordinate 100,998,151 of NC_081554.1, forward strand.
CCTGCCATCAGGAGGACCTTTAGCGCCACCGAAGCGGCCTTATCTGTAGAAACTGGACCATGGTCGAGATTCAGAACTTCCACCACTGTTGTGTTAACCTCGTCTTTTGATTCCACCAGGAGTTCGTCCACATAAGACTCGTTAGATCTTGTCATTTGAAAGCCCGTACGCATCCAGGGGCAGATTAGAAAGCTGTGAAACTACTCTTTCTCAGGACACTGGACACTTGCGGTGTGGACGATTTCTTCTTCGATGCTTCCCTAGCTGCTGCTGTCGAAGTAATTTTCGAGTTCGATCCTTCCCTGCTGGTGCACACCTTGATCCCAGTCCAACCGGATGACCCAGCCACAATGCTTGTCGGGTTCCCTTTAAATGCCATCCTCTGCAATCCGCCAGACTTAAGCGATGTGGTCGATAGTTCCTCAGGCAAGTGTTCAGCGAAACCAATCTTCCAGTCGGTGGTGGAAGGATTGGCATTACATTCCCTTAGTCTTCCAAGTATGGATTCGGGATCTGAGGTTATCCTTGGTATCCAAGCACCATTGGTCGAGAAGGAATATCTTCCTTCTTGACTAAATTTAGTGCTGCACCTGGCCAGATCTCATCAATCATTTTTTAGCACACACATTGCACCTGACCAGATCTCATCAACCTTTTTAGCGCATACATTTAGGCGTTTATCCCCTAAGGCAATTAGTTTGTATCGGCCCCGACACCAGCCTGCATCGTCACAAACTGGAGAAGACCGAGGAAATTACCCAAGAACAACGGAGTATACTGATGTCCATCCAGTATACTCCGTCCATTGACTATGCCACTCCAATTATTCCTAGGTATGCAGCCCTGTTCTTCTCCCTTGTCCCTTGCCATCATCAAACTGTCCCTAGCGACATTAGCAAAGGTTCTTAGAGCCATCTTACTATGGTTCGCTCTAGTTCTTTGAGCCATGCGATGCCCTCCAGGTGACCGCAACCTTTTGGCTGACTGCGGTGCACTTTCCAAATCTAGACGTGTAGTCTTTGAGGCAGCCTGTGCAGCGAATTCCCGATCACAATCTAGGGAATATCTCTCCCTATTAGTGGGAGTCTTAGGATTATTCGCACCAAGCTCAATAAACCTGAGACCTATACGTCTTCTATTATTCCTACCTCTTAAAGAGCGTGTTAGGTTCACGGGGAAAGCCGATGGCCTAAGCAAATTATAGGTATGCGAAGAAAGAATAGGTCCGGCCTTGTCCTTAAGACTCGAACCAGGTGTCTTCGTCATAAGCCTCTGCTGACCAGTCGTCTGTCGGCTAGTAAAGCCTGGAGCAACCGCTCCACCAGTCAAGGTTTCTGTAGCAGACAACATGCTATGGCCTGATACCACCTCAGTTGTCGGGTCTTTGGAGTACATTCTAAGCCTTCTCTCAGGCTCTAGATCTGCCGCTCCACTGGAAACAAACGCAGATCATTAACCGCCTAATGGATACCTCAATCGCAGCTAACCTTGAGTGAGTTTAATTTTTCTTCCAAAAATAATGACCTATTACGAGATACAGGAAAATTCTTGAGGAGCGAAATAACAAAACGTCGGCTCTACTCAACGGTTCACACAAGAAACACAAAATTTTTAAAAAAAATTTCGAAAAACAAAATTAAAATAAAATTTTTTCTAGAGCCAAAATTATAATGAAATTTCTGTAAAGACCAAAATGTTATACAATAATTTTCTTTAAAGAATAAATGTTAAAAAATTCTTTGAAGTTAATATTTTCTGAAAATTTCTCGAAAGACAAGCATTTAACAAAATTTTCTCGAAAGACCATCATTCACCATTAAATTTGTGAACAAAATTTACAATGGAATTTTTTATGTTCTTTCAAGAAAATGTTGATATTGTTATACTATTTTAATTTTTCTTACATAAACCAAATATACATTATGGCTCTTTTAATTTGCTCAAATTCAAATTCGCATAGAAATGCTTTTGTAATATAACAATTTTACTACTAAAGATTTTCTTAAGGAGTATGTAGAATAAGTTGTGGTGAAAATTAACTTCTCAAAGAATTAACTTACAAAGAAACTTCGAAAACTTCCTTCATTGGGAAATCTTTTCAAACAGATGAGATTTCTATTATACGCAAATAGTCAGCAGCCATCAAAAGAAGATTTTCGATCGATTTAGAAGAAGTTCGATGAAGAATTTGATCACCTTATTTGGGGCAGAATGTAGGTGTTTTTTTCAAATTTGTCAAAATGCAATTTAAAAATAATTTTCGCTTAATGTGTTCAGTTTTTGTATGTAGTAAAAATGGAAATTTTGCCCATAAACATTCCACCAACACCAACAAACAGGGGCAAACTTCTCACATTGTGTGTGAAGTAAAGGGTGATTTTTTTGAGGTTAGGATTTTCATGCATTAGTATTTGACAGATCACGTGGGATTTCAGACATGGTGTCAAAGAGAAAGATGCTCAGTATGCTTTGACATTTCATCATGAATAGACTTACTAACGAGCAACGCTTGCAAATCATTGAATTTTATTACCAAAATCAGTGTTCGGTTCGAAATGTGTTCATTCACCGTAACGTTGCGTCCAACAGCATCTTTGAAAAAATACGGTCCAATGATTTCACCAGCGTACAAACCACACCAAACAGTGCATTTTTCGGGATGCATGGGCAGTTCTTGAACGGCTTCTGGTTGCTCTTCACTCCAAATGCGGCAATTTTGCTTATTTACGTAGCCATTCAACCAGAAATGAGCCTCATCGCTGAACGGTGAATGAACACATTTCGAACCGAACACTGATTTTGGTAATAAAATTCAATGATTTGCAAGCGTTGCTCGTTAGTAAGTCTATTCATGATGAAATGTCAAAGCATACTGAGCATCTTTCTCTTTGACACCATGTCTGAAATCCCACGTGATCTGTCAAATACTAATGCATGAAAATCCTAACCTCAAAAAAATCACCCTTTATTTTATGGAAAGAAATAGCATTTAAAACCGACTTTCGAAATCGGTTGAAATTATTTAACCAATTTGAGACAAAATTAAACTAGCCGAAACAAGATGAAGGAACGGGAAGCACGCCGAAAATGTGTTTAGACACATTGAAAAGTTACTCTTTGGCAAGCAAAGTTTGCCAAAGGTTTTTAGGCATCGTGTGTGTTGCTGATGCTAGATGTTCCCTTGAGTTGGAGATATTGGCGGTTTGTGGTTTACCTTTCTTACTGCGCTCGAAGAAAGGTGCCATGATATGATCCAATGTTCGTCTCAAGAAGGCATGCTTCTACCATTGCACAGCTCACTAATTAGTGAGTGGTGGAAGCATGTAATCTTTTTTGGGGCAAAGCAGGCTGATGATCGGGCTTAGTAAGCTTCGAAATCTCTAATCTCTGTAGCCTGCCCAATGCATTAATCGCAACCACATTTTGCCTAAAACTTAAAAAAGGGTTTTTATTTTTCTTTTAATTCTAAATAGAAGCAAAACAAAACCTATATTGGTTTCAGCTGGACAAAAAAATCCAAGAGGAAAATATAAAATTTTACAATATTTAACAAAGAAAAAATACTAGCCAGGTCGCCGAAATGTTTGACAAAATAATTAAATAGATCTTACTATAAAACTTATAGTGATTTCGATTGTGCAAAAAAGTGTATAATTTTTTCGACGTCGCAATGAAATCAAAAAAAAAAAAAAAATAACTCCACCACCGGAAGTAGTTTTCATTTGTAATGGTGTTGCCTACAGAGAATAGAGAAATGTTGCATTTCCCACAACATGCCAAGTCATTTCATTGGCACCTACTCAAAAATAACTGCGTTTACTGATTATTATAGAAGACAATTATTATAGAATACACAATTTATTCATTAATTCAATACGAACCCAAAGTGGGTTGAATGTTGATAGAAAATTAGACAAAATAGGGATTAATACATCTGGACATAATTCTTTTTTAAGGAATATAATAATAAATTTTAGTGAAACCAAAAGAAAAGAAAAATTAAGATTTAAGACCCTAAACAATTGAAATAAAAAAAAAACAACAAAATTAAATTAAAACTTAAACCCAAAGACCCAAACGCACATCCTTTTTACAATAATAAAATATATGTTTATGAAACATAAAGGTGATGCGGTAATTGTTAATGAATGAATAAAAATTGATTCTTTAATTAGGTTAATTATTTAATATTTAGTTATTTTGAAAGTTTTTTAAATGTGCTAGAACATACTGAAAAATCAGCAGGTAGATTATTCCAGAGCCTTGCAATGCGAATTACGAAAGCTTTTTCGAAAATATTGTGGGTAAAATGGTCCACAAGAAGTTGAGAGTTTCTAGTAGTATTTAAAAAATGAAAGTGTGATAAAAGATAGGAGGGCTTTTTCCATAAACAAACCGGAGAATGCTGTGAAAACAGGATTGCAATCTGGTGATGGTAGAACGATTTGATCCCATGTAAACTTCGGCACCATATATAATATGAGGCATGAGCAAGGATTGTGCTAACATATACTAAATTTGAGTTGGTAGTATAACATTTAGACTGAAAAGTTTCTTAAGAATTAAATTCAGTTTCGCACAAATATGAGAAATATGAGATGTAAACGAAAGATCACTATCAAGTTTGAAGCCAAGTGCGTTTAAAAAAGAAGATCAACTAACTACATTATTCTGTACAATTTAACTGTTTTCTGCATGATCATTCCGAGATCGATTAAAAACAATACATTTAGTTTTGCTAATGTTAATAGTAACCCTATTGCAACGAGCCCATTCACAGATACGACCAATATCAGAATCCAAATTTGACACACAAGTCTCTATAGAATGTTTTAAAAAAAAAATTTTTAAAAATGGAAAAAGTGAACGCATTTTATTTAGTTAATGCCATCCGAAGACGAGGATGCGATTTTTATTGTATAATGTGGTCGAAAGACAACTTATGAACATGTTCGATTGAAAATGCAAAAAGTGTATCTCTATGAGAGGATTGTGGCGACATTTATAAAATGTTTTTCCGTATAAATGTAACATTAGTGTAACACTTTTTTCAGAATCGAAATCACCATAAGATATCTGCAAAAAATATTTAATCGGCAAGTAATACAAAGCCTTGGCCTTGTTTAATGACCAAATATCACCCCCGATGAGTCTCTCCCTGGACCCGTTAGTGATTAAAATAGTCCATAAAAAAGTTTGCAATATTGTTATCAATTTCACAGTTATGAAAGCATTTTAAGAATTTTCGATTTCGAACACTTCTCCCTTTTGAACCCAATAAGCAAAATATGCAATATTATGGTGATCGGTTTTCAGTAATAGCCTTGTCTTCTCACGATCTGGATCCCCTCATAGGATTTTGCCGTCAACCGGCCGTTTTCACAGGGTTACATGCGCATTCGTCACCCAAGTCCTTACCTCGGACTACGTCGACCCGAAAGGCTTAGAGTTAACCAAGTTTATTGACGGCAGTTATCTTGCCTTCACAGCCAAATCGTCTCATTCCTTATTACTCCGTTATGGCCCGGCACGATGCGGATCGTGCCATCCTCATCCGGATCGTGCCATGGGATAGAAGTAATTTGTTGCTAAAACAGCAAACATTTTCTGCTGTTTTCAAGTATTAAAAAGTTAAAAAAGATCAAAATGTCATAAAAATTCCAAAAATATGTACATTCCATCTCATCTTTCAATTTAACAAGAGTATAATATAAAATTTCTTAATTTTTTTACAATTAGCTAATTTTTGATCGAGTTTAAATAACTGCAGACAAAATAGATTATCATGTTATATTAGTGGCTTTAAACAAAAATCAACGCATAAAATTGCCAATTTTAATATATAGTAAATACCTCAACTGTTGTTTAGAAGTTCAAAAATTTTTAATGGATTTATTCTAAAGCTGCGGCCGTGGCATGTTGTTTGCAACTAAAAACTTGACTGGTGGAGCGGTTGCTCCAGGCTTCAGTAGCCGACAGACGACTGGTCAGCCGGGGCTTTTGACGAAGACACCTGGTTCGAGTCTTAAGGACAAAGCCAGACCTATTCTTTCTTCGCATGCCTATAATTTGCTTAGGCAAACTAACACGCTCTTTAAGAAGTTGGAATAATAGAAGACGCATCGCTCTCAGATTGGCTTGGTGCGAATGATCCTAAGACTCTCACTAATAGGGAAAGAGACACTCTAGATTGGGCTCGGGGATTCGCTGCACAGGCTACCCCAAAGACTACACGTCTAGATTTTGAATCTGCACCGCAGTCAGCCAAAAGGCTGAGGTCACCAATGTCCTTGAATTTCCTGGATCTCCGCCAGTTTGTGACGATGCAGGCTGATATCGGGGCCGATGCAGACTAATTGCCTTCTGGAATCAACGCCCAATTAAAATGTATCGTTGTGCGCTAAAAAAGATTGGTGAGATCTGGCCAGATGCAGCAATAGATTTTGTTAGATTGAAGATATACCCTCTCGACCAATGGCGCATGCTTGAATACCAAGGATCCCCTAAGATCCCTAATCCATACTTGGAAGACTAAGGGAATGTAATCCCAATCTTTCCACCACCTCTGGCTGTCTCGTCGACCCTGCGGTGTGGAATCGTCCACACCGCAAGTGTCCAGTGTCCTGAGGTAGAGTGGTCCCACAGCTTTCTCACCTGCCCCTGAATGCGTTAGAAAGCTCATCATGACAAGATCTAACAAATCTTGTGAGGATGAACTCCTGGTAGAATCAGAAGACGAGGCTAACAAAACAGTGGTACAAGTTCTGAATCCTGACTATGGTCCGGTTTCTACAGATATATCTCCACCATTTTAAGGCCGCTTCGGCGGCACTAAAGGTCCTCCTGATGGCAGGTAGATTTGATGTAGTTCTTATCCAGGAACCATGGGTTTGTGGAAGAATGTTTCGTGGAATAAGAATTCCGAGATTTAAACTTCTCAAGGGTACGTGGAATGAGAGACACAGAGCCTGTATTCTTGCAAAGAGTAGTCTAAATGTTTTTCTTATACCATCGCTAAGCACTGAAGATTCACTAGTAGCCAGCCTTGAAATAAATAAGTCTCATTACTGGATGGCTTACCTATATAGGCACACGATGCAGAGATGCCGCCTTCAAACCTTAAGTTGCTGGTTGAAGCCGTTTCTGTAGGAAGTGATGTTAATGCACGTCACCAGATATGGGGAAGTTCGGGAAGTTCCGAAAGGGGTGAGCTGCTTATCGAATATATTATAAGATGCAATCTGGCCGACCTCTATTACCTGGAACAGGCAGGAGGAACTAAATATTACCTTTGTATCGAAAGATATAAGTGGAAGAATATGCTACTGGGATGTGTTGGATGACCACAGCTTCTCTGATCATTGTTATATTAGTTTCAGCCTTGGAGAAAGCATTGCAGAAGTGATTTCTCGACTAAACAGAAAAAAGGCGGATTGGGATAAATTTTGCGCACAAATTCTCAAGTCTATCGCTTCTAGACCAGAAGGACCTGAATGACTCGCTTGTGTCAGCAAGTCCTAATGCCAAGCCAAGGGACAAACAGCGACCGAAATGGTGGTCCCCAGAGCTGGTTGGTCTAACGAAGGACTGCAGAAAACTCTTCAACAGAGCAAAAGCCACAAGAGCACCACACGTTTGAGACATCTATAAGGCTGAGCTAAAAATATATAAGGGCGAGCTGAGAAAGGCTCAGAAAAAATCCTGGGTGGAATTCTGCAGCTCCGTGAAGGATATGTCTTAGGCCTCTAGGCTAAGAAAGATTCTGTCCTATATTAATTTCAAAAGCAGAAAACCCAACCACAAGAGGCGAATGATTTTCACCGTATTAATCTATCATCATTTATGCTGAAAACTCTAGAACACATATCTTAGGACAAAGATCTCTGGAGATCGCCTGTCGCGGCAGCACCATGCATATAGTAAAGGCAAATCCACTGAAACAACCTTCACGACCTAGTCGACTACATAGAGGATTCTCTCGCTGTCAAGGAGTACACAATGGTAACATTGCTTGACATTGAAGGTACTTTCAATAATATAAAACCGACGTCATTCATGAAGAAGCTGCAGTTTCTATTAATAGCTTACTAAAAGATGTACTACGGCAGGCTTGGATCTGTGGATCTGAAAAAATGGATCCGCAGAAGAACACCACAAGGAGGTGTACTGTCTACTCTAGTTTGGAATATGGCCATTAAAAATATATTATTTCTCTGGAAGAAAAAGGTGCAAAAGAGTATGCTGATGACGTGGTTATTGCGTAAGGGAAAAGTTTCCAAGCACTCTTAGAGATAAAATCGGAACAGGAACGAAAGAAGCACGAGCGGCCCCTGAGTCTTCATGGAGGACTGTGACTTCCAAAAGGAGGCCACAGCCATCACGGAAGGGGAAGATTGTCGCTGACAAAGGTAAAGAGCAGCCATCTTACGCCAGAGTTGCAAAATACACAACTGAGTTGATCTGACTTATGCAGTCATCAATAGCGGCAGTTTATTCGGTAGTATTCCACCAGATCATCGGTTCCAAGTGGAGGATCTTGCTAACAAGCGAATTTTCGAACATATGTGGAACTCTGTAGAGGGTCCTTCCATACAAATGATGAACTGCGAGTATAGAGGGGACATCTTAACTTCCACAGAAAGGAGAAGGAGGAAGGAACTCTTCTTGTGGTTGGCATTGACCAAATCTTCGTAACAAGTTTGGCTAAGACTACAGCCACGGCGTACAACGGGAGCAAGGCTGTCTTTTCAAGATTGTTCCCAATCATGACTAGGATTTGCAAAGATCCACATGTGGGAACATCAGGCCGTGCAGTGGTAGGTGAGTCAATACCGCCTAACAAATAGGGGGCTGACGACGAGATCATCACCGACTGTCCCAATAACAGGAAGAAAAGGATAGGCTAAAAACCTAATACTGAAACATCAAGCAGTGCAGTGATAGGAAAGTCAATGCACCCAAAGAACAGGGACGGGCGATGAGACCGTAATCTACTCCCAAGAAGCCCATTTACTCAAGATTTGGAAGACTAGGATAGGGAAAGGTCCTAATATTAGAACATTAGGCAATTCAGGGACGGGAAACTCAATACAGCTTAACGAACAGGGGCCCGACGATGGAACCATTGCCGACTTTAACAAGATTCAGAAAATAGGTATAGGCAAAGAACCTAATACTGAAACATCAGGCCGAGCTGGGACAGTAATCTCAATACAGCCTAAAGAACAGGGAGCGGACATGATACGTCGGATGCAACAGTGATGACGCGGTGGAGCATACCTGGCATCGCTTTATCTGTCTTTCGACTCTCCGACACCACCACCTACGTCGGAGCTGCAACGGCTGGTGGGGAAAGAAAAACAGACAGGAAACAAGGTACTAATAGGGTGCGATGCGAACTCTCACCACAATTCGTGGGGTAGTACCAACACTAATAAGCGGGGCCAAGCTCTGGCAGAGTTCTTCAATACTATCAACCTAATAACACTAAATATTAGTAACACAGCTACCTTTGTTAATAGGATTAGGGAGGAGTTTTTAAATGTGACAATATGTTCGGAAAATCTAATCGATGATGTTCAGGATTAGACGGTCTACATGAAGAACTCCTTCTCAGACCTTCCTTAGGTTTAGAATAGCACGGCCAGCGCCTAATCCGTAATAAGCTGAAAATCAAGTGCACAAAATTCGGAAGACTACTCCGAAAAAGACAAGATTAGGGCAAGATAATTTAAATTTTCCAAATATAGAAGACATTAACAACAAACGCAACAGGATTACGACTGCACTTTTGGGTCTTTTGAAGAAAGTTGTCCTCTTCGAGGAAATCAGCCCTAGAAAAACCATGGATGGTCGGGGAGATTAGCAATATTGGAAAGAGGTCAGCAGACATTATAACAGAGCACGTCTCAAAAAAGCGGAAGTTTATTGGGATATGTATCTCACACGGCTCAAGGAATACAATAAGATTATCAGAGCGGCAAAACATGCCTCCTGGAATCTTTTCTACGAACAGGTCGATAGCGTTAATGACGCCGCCAAGATAAAAAAGTTTCTCTCAAAAACCCATGTCCAAACTGAAACGTCTGCACATGGAAATGAGAGAGCAAAGACAACGGAGGACATGTTAAGGCTCTTGATAAAATTGACATCGAAGGAGCTTTTAACAATGTGCGAACACACTGACCCAATCCTTAGACCAGTATCGGGTCGATCCGGACCTTAAAGTCTGGCTTAACCATATGCTAAGCATCAGGTGGATAAATTGTGTGTCCTATGACATAAATAATGTGATCTTGGACAAGAAACTGAATTGGAAGTGTCACATTCAGAAGCGTATCTAGAAGGTTCACAAATGTTGGGCGGTGTTTAGACGCCCGACGATAGCCAACTGGCTCTACAGGAGAATGATCAGACCGATACTTACTTACGCCTCAGTAGTTTGGTGCACTACGATGGAGAAAAAGTGCAATGTAAGGATAAAACGAATGTTCAGAGAACAGTCGTATTCTGACTGTGAAAACGAACGAACGTCTGTAAAACCGCAGAGCCAAAACTCTCTACTTACAACAAAAAAATGAGTGTTAATACCAAACAACCCAATTTTGAAATTGACAATAAGAAATTGTTTAAAAATTACACTATTGGTCCCAAATACCTCATGATGTCAAGAAGAGATAGTGAAGAAACTCTCATTAATGTGTCTCCTTTCTTAATTAAAAAAGTCATTGATAGTGTATGTGGAGAAATTGAAATGTGCAAAAAACTCAGAAGTGGCGATATTCTAATTAAAACAAAAACTGCAACTCAAGCCACAAAATTGTTCCAACTCATTTCTCTCACAAATGAAATAAAAGTCGAAGTGAAAGAACATAACTCTCTCAACTATTCCAAGGGAGTTATCTACTGTAATGATCTACGTGGAATCCCTGAGAATGAAATTCTAAATGAACTAAAAAAACAAAACGTAACCGAAGTTCAAAAAATTCTAAAAAAAAATGAAGACTCTCTCATCGAAACTGGTCTCATTATAATTACTTTTTCTCTACCCAATTTACCTGATGAAATTAATATTGGATATGAGAAAACGTGCGTGCGGCCTTATATTCCCTTGCCCATGAGGTGTCGTCAGTGTTTCCACTATGGACACCCAACAAAACGGTGTAAAAATAATAAAATTTGCATTAACTGTGGTGACATAGCTCACACACAAGAAAATGAACTCTGCCAAAACAACACTAAATGTATAAACTGCGATGAGAACAAATTAGATGATAAGTCCCACTCTGTGCTCAGTAAAAAATGCCCCGTTTTTCTAAAATTCAAAGAGATACAGGCCATTAAAACACTCGACAAAGTAGATCACAAAACTGCTCTCGCAACATACAAACAACGTCATCCAAATGACACTGTCTATTCCAAGGTTACAAGAAGCACTGTAAGCTATCACGTTCTCCCAACTACTTCCAACAACAACACAAACTACGCAATGTGTGAAAATAAGAAGCAACAGCAGGCAAAACCATCAGACCCCGCACCACCGCAGCCTTTAGTGAGTGCTCGCGACAAACCAACAACTGTCAACATACTGCCGAAGAACATATCGAAACGAACAAGAAATGAGCTCAAGAGCAAAAGTGCGGCTATCAACAATCCAAAAAAATTGTGCAAAAATTCAACGGAGAGTGACAACTTATCCGACGAGTAAAAGAACAACACTACAGTCAGTTGAGTCGATTGACGTCACTCGGGAGAGTCTGACTTGTTTTGCTTCCACTCAAGTCATCGGTGACTTGTTTTGGTCTCATCTCGAGTCATCGCTACCGTTTTGATTTCTCTCGACTCAACGTGGATACCAATTAGAAAAAACTCTTATACGTTGCTTCTATCTAACAGCTGCACTTTATTTTTTTTTCTCTTATTTAATATCATGGTACTTAAGTTACTCCAATGGAATATTAAAGGTTATTGCAACAACTATAATGAATTATTAACTTTAATAAAGAAGCACACACCCAATATTATTTCTCTTCAAGAAACTCACTTCAAAACTAAAAATAGCATACCAATACCAATAAATTTTTGTATCTATACATCAAATAATTCTGCAATACTAATCCATAAATCTATACAACATGAGTACATCGGAAGTTATGACCATTTGGACACAGTATGTGTTAAAATTGTCGCTAAATCAAATATCTACTTATACTCGACATATCTTAACCCGTCAAAAACCTTTACGATCAAGGACCTGGAACATCTATTCTCTTTCTCTTCTCATGACATGCTCATATCAGGAGATATGAATAGTTGGCATCCCCAGTGGGGATCTGCTAAGACCAATAAAAGAGGCAAAATTCTTTCAAAGTTTATTACCCAATCAAATCTAGCTATATTAAATGACGGTTCGCCGACTCATTTTTCTACTCACAAGACTTTCACCCATATAGATCTCACTTTAATTTCAGCATCACTATTAGTTCATGCTAACTGGCATATAGAGACTGATCTCTATGGTAGCGATCACTTCCCTATAGTGACGACGCTGTTTCAGGAAAAGTTTTCAGATAATGGGTTTCGACTTAAACCTTTATTTAATACAAGCAAGGCCAACTGGCCCCTTTTTCAGAGTCTCTCTGAGAAATTTTGCTTGGAAAGACAACGTAGTGAGAATATTAATAAAGAAGCTGCTAATATTCAAAAAATAATTTTGATGGCTTCTAACGAAGCAATTCCGCAATATCAAACCCCTAAGTATAGACCCTTTGTTCCATGGTGGAACAAGAAATTAGATAAATTGAAGCGAGAGAGAAATCATTTTTTAAATTTATTCAGAAGAAATATTACTGACGAGAACCTTGTCGCACATCGTAGGGCTAATGCAGTATATAAGAGGGAACTTAAACTTTCCAAGCAGAAATCAATAGATAAATTTACATCTGTGATTAACAATTCATATCCTACGGGCCAGATTTGGTCCAATATTAGACGTTTCTGCGGCGTTAAGCCGAAAACACCTATTGCATACATATCCGGCGATGATGGGATGATCTCAAATCCTACGGGAATTGCAAATAGATTTTGTTCATACTGGTCCCAGCTTTCAGAAGATTCTAATTTTCCGACGTTATTCCAATCGTTAAAGAGCCAATTTTTAGAGAACCCGAAACACTTAGTTCCTAGTAAAAATGCTAGTCTTATAGAGACTAACATAGATTTTTTAGAATTCACAATATCTCTTAACAAGCTTAAGGGCAAGACACCTGGAATCGATAGAATCAATTACAAAATGCTAAAACATCTTGATTTAAATACCAAGAAACGTATTGTGAGACTATACAACGACATCTTGAACACACAAATCCCACAGTTCTATAAAAACAGTCTTATAATCCCAGTACTAAAACCTAAAGGCGACAAAACTTCTGTTTCGGCCTATATCTCTAAACATATGCTGCTCCAAAGTACTGGACAAAATTGTAGCCAATAGACTATGGTGGTTTATCTCTTCTAATAAGCTACTTAACAATAACCAATTTGGTTTTAAAAAAGGTAAAAGTATAGCAGATCCACTTTTACTTCTAGATTATATAATAAATAACTCCCTAAGAACAAGAAAACACATTTCTATAATATCACTTGACTTTTCAAAAGCTTTTGATAAGATTGGCTTACACACTATTCTCAATCAATTGGAGGAATGGGGTATCGGACCCAAAATTTTTAAATACATTAAGAACTACTTAACTAATAGGAAGATTAAAGTAAAAGTTGGAGCATACAGCTCCGAACTCAATAACCTTCACAATGGTATACCCCAGGGTTCACCCCTTTCTGTAGTTTTATTTCTAATCGCTTATAATAAGCTTTCAGAATTACTCGAATCAGACAAATCTCTGAAATTCTTATCCTACGCCGATGATTTTGTAATAATAAAGGAACTTAGCAGGCTGAACCAACCGATCATCGACCTTAACAATACGATATGCGCTATAGAAGACTGGTGTAACTATTCCGGAGCGGAACTGTCAATAGACAAATGTAAGCATCTCCACATTTGCAGAAAACGAAACTGCAGTCCAGTTCTAAACTGCAACAACTACTCTATATGTCCAGTGAACAAATTAAAAATACTAGGCATAACCTTCAACAGCAAGTACAAATGGGATTCCCACATAGAGGAATTAAGCACATCGCTCTCAAAAAGGCTTAACATTATTAAATGTTTGTCAAACAAAAACTATTCTTGCGATACCTCTACACTTATCACTATAACACGTTCTGTCATTGTTTCGAAAATCTCATATGGTATATATCTTTACGGATACACCTCCAAAGCCCTTCTCAATAAAATCAAAACTACATATAATTCTGCCGTGCGTTTATCGCTAGGTGCACACCGCACTACAAAAATTTTTAATTTACTATTCGAAGCTAACCTGAAGACTATTGAAGACTATAGAGATATTGCTACAGCCCAGCTGATTAAAACAATTTTATTTAATGATAAAACCCCCCTCATGCAAATGCTTAATAAAGCTTTGAAAACTAAGAAATTTTATAAAACAGACTCCGCTATTGGGCGTATTGTTTCCGCCTGTAAATCCTACAACCTACCTTTCAACTACCCCGCTCCCAAGACGAATAACCCTTATTGGAGGTTCAATCCAGCAACATTAGATACATCCCTACGAAAGTATTCAAAGGAGCATACAATCCCACATCTTTATGTAGCTGAATTTCAGAATATTTGCACCAAACTGCAGAACTATAGTTTCATTTTCACAGATGGTTCTAAAATTAACAATGTTACAAGTTATAGTCTAGTTACCGACAAGAGAATTATCAAGACATCTCTTCTTCCAGAATATAGCTCAGTTTTCTCGGCTGAAATAATCGCAATTCTTGAAGCTATCAAGTTCGCAAAGAGATCTAAAGGCAATTTTGCTATCGTCTCTGATTCATTATCTGCCTTGGACTCTATAGCGAACCATAACAGTACTGAGGTTTATTCCTCCATAATAAGAGATCTGCTGATCCAAGAAAATAGAAAAATCAAATTAATTTGGGTTCCAGGTCACTCTAATATTTTAGGAAACGAATTTGCTGATGCAGTAGCTAAACAAGCCAATAAAATGCCTCTTATATCCACCGCAAATACATCCCCAAATGATATAAAGAAACATATACAAAAAGATTTTTCATTAAAACAAATTGAGATATGGAACAGCTCCTCGCTTTGGTATAAGAATCTGAATAGAAATAAATTAAATCTGCAAGACTATCTACACAAAGACCAATTACTGTCCAGGAGTGATCAAGTCAAAATTATAAGGCTAAGATTAGGTTACTGTCGTTTGACACATGACCAGGTCATTGACCGAACTTTAGATAAACACTGTCCGTTCTGTAGATCCAGTACTTCCGATACGACTCATATATTTTTATTCTGCCCACATATTAAATTGCTTATATCAAATTATTTTCCAAACAAAAGTTTATTGGAGATTCTTAGCAATATCAATGCCCCTTCAAACAAATTAGACTTAATTAATTTTCTTAAATCATGTAACCTATATAACCTTATTTAAATTCTCCCCTTTGTAAATACTCACATAATTCTCTTGAATTACGCAAATTTGTAATATAACTTAATTTTTTTCTTTTTTTTTTTTTTTTTTTTTCTCTTTAAATATTTATATAAATGTTCCGTTTAAATTTCCTATTATATAATGCTAATAAACTCTTACTTTTCTCAAGCTTAGGACCTATGTAGTCAGAGCTTGCATTATATTTGTAATTTAGTTATAAGTATAATTGTCAATAAAAAAAAAAAAAAAAATGTTCAGAGAAAATGTTGCGTCGGCATAGGCGAAAAGATGACCACGCTCACTAGGGCACTAAAGACTACTCTAGATATCCGACCCATATAAGCGCGAGGCAGCCACAGCGGCTAAGAGACTTAAGGCGATGGGAGAATGGATTTAGGATAGGCGCAGTTCAAACCATCGCGGTATAAACGAGGCGAAGATAGAAAACTGGAAGGAATGGAAGAGGTTTCCGATCGGATACCTGAGACGACACTTGAGTTAGAGTACGAGGTACTGCTGCCAGCGGCACAGCCTTGGATTGATCCTAGTATTGCCATCTGGAAGATCATTTTACAAGGATGGGTCAAAGCTAGAGGACAGAGCGGGCCTGGCGGTCTACATTGAGAACCCAGGGACTGAGATCTGTTTTAGACTGCCTGACCTTACTACGGTCCTGCAGGGGGAGATCCGGGCGATCACGAAATTCGTAAGGTGGTGTGGTGTTAACGCGAGGATGTCGGGTATGAACATCATAACGGACAGTAAACAGGCCATAAGGGCAATAACAACCAGGACGGTAAGATCACGAAAAGTCTTGGAATGTAAGAAGGATATTACCGCCTTCTCTGAGGATGGCACGATCCGCATCGTGCCGAGCCATAACGGAGTAGCAGGGAATGAGAAAGTAGACGATTTGGCTGTGAAGGCAAGAGAGCTGTCATTAATAATCTAAAGGCCTTGGGCGATGAATGCGCATGTAACCCTGTGGAAACGGTCGGTAGGACGGTGAAAATCCTATGGGGAGATCCAGAAGAGTAGGATATTACCGAAAGCAAATAAGAAGGAGGTCAGTATAGCTTTCGGTCAGTTTAGCTTTCGGTATCATAACGGGACACATAGGACAGCGAGCTCACTTTTGTAGAATCGATACGGCAAGTGATAGCATGTTTGGAGCATGAGGGGAAGATGATGAGACGTTGGATTTTTCATTTGTCATTGCATGGCTTTTGTGGCTAACGACACCGGCACTTATGTGAGGGACACTTAACCAGACATGAACCAACTTAGTGGGCGTGGTATGGAAATCAATTAAGGTTTTTGTAAGTAGCACGGAATTTCTAAATTAGATTTTCTTTTGCGAGGTTACTTTTGGTGTATGTTAATAGTGGCATGGGGCGGATAAATATCCACACTCTATTTTCAACCTAACCTATCCTTACTTTGTTTGTTGTAAATCCTACGGTTAAAAGACCTTTCATTTGTCGTAAAATCAAAAACTTTTTTATAGCGAAAGTGTTTATTTAGCCGCAAATGATTATTCGTTTACTGTGCCAATAACACTGTGCTACAAAACTTGAAAAAATATGCAGAGGTTCTGGTGTACCAATTCTGTTTTGTTGGAGTCCATGGAAAACGAAAATATCTTTAATTGTTCTGGGTCACTTCGTTAAGTGATTTTAGGATGCTAAATATGGAGAAAAACCCATAACAACCCAGGTCATATGGTTGTTGTGGATTAAACAGGTAAACGCTAATGGGTTAAAAAGATAAAGGATATAACGGAACCAAACTTGTGGTTGCGAAAATGGTATATTATAATTTCTGTAAGTGAACAATAAAAGAGCAATAGAAGAAACGAAAAAGACTTGAAGGTGAGAGAGGGTCTGACGTCGAAGAACTTCAGGCATAACTCAAGGCAGGTCGAAAAGGACGGCCCTCCACGCAGTGATGCGAGAAGTTCAGACGTCTTTTTAACTGAAGGAGTACGCGATGGCGGCCTTCTCGAATATTGAGAGGGCATTTAGCAATGCTGAGATGGGTCGATAGTCACCGCTTTGATCCGCACGGGGAGACAAAAGCGTCAAAGTTTCCCTTCTGAACATTTTGGATACGATGGGCAGATTGCCCATCGGTAGCTCTCAGCTGAGCTTTGAGCTTCAACTGATGTGGTGCTTATAATCATCCCGTGCCTGGTCGAAAACAGTATGTGTATATGGCGGTCCTCAAGGTCGAGGTTTCTAGTACAGTGAGGTCGAAGTCGGTGGCGGAGTGTGTGGAATCCCTGAATAAACCCCAGTTTCTCGACATTGTGCTAACATGAATTAGCGGATACAACAGCGCCGTATTGGCGCTTACCCCTACTCTCTTCTTGTAATTTCTTGTTATCACATATGTCTCACATTTTCATTTACTTTTCACAACAGATCAGACTGCCCACCTTTTCATGGTGGGCTACCCATTCAACCTTTATTATTAACAATAAATTTTAATAAGTTCCACTGAGAAATAGAATAAAAGAATAGCTGTTTTTTAAACACACATTTTGGTTTTGAAATTTCTTTAAACTTAAAATTTTATCACTTGACATGAAAACGGAACGTAATATTTTATTTTTTTCTTAATTCTACTTTCATTTTATGTTCGGCAGACGTTTTGTAATCGTTTGCATGTGTTTTCACAAAGCAAAACAAAACAGCTGACACGTTTCCTACATTAACGGTATGTTTACGAGAGCATATGTAGGCCTTTAGTATATATATGGAAAATGGTATATACCATCGGTTTGCTCCTCAACGATAAGATCCTGAAAAATTGTTCATCGGGTAGTTAGCTTCCACTACGAGTGCATAGAAAATAATATTTCTGTTCAACTGAAACAACGGGTTATGATATCATTTCAAAATAAGGCAACATATTAAATATGCAAATGTTGATAGTGTAAATGTTGATCCGTAGTATCACCAGATTTAACTGAGTTTGAAATATGTCCAAGCAATGTTATAATATCCGAATCAAAATATGTCCCTTCTGAAGGAGAACTTATAAAACAACATTATATATTCCAAGGCGAAGTTCAAGATCTCGTTCGGGATTTAGAATTGTCGAAAAGACAAACCGAACTTCTAGGTTCCAACCTTGAGCAATGGAACTATTTGCACGAAAATGTAAACATAACGTTTCGTTGGACCGAAGAAACTAGTTGGTTTGGATGACTTTTCAACGAAAGCCCTGAAAATAGCAATTTGGCTACTGCAACGATGTGATCGTATTGTTTGACCAACGTGGATATAGCCATGTTCCAGAAGATTGCCAATTATTTTTTGACGGTTTAACAAAAAGTAATCTTATATATAAAAATCAATTTGTGTTTGTTTGTAGGTTTGTTTGTTTGTAGGTTTGTTTGTTTGTATGTTTGTGTGTTCCTTATAGACTCAGAAACGGCTGAACCGATTTTCTTGAAATTTTCACAGATGGTGCATAATGACCCCATGGTGAAAATAGGGTACTACATTTGCTGATATCTGACCCTCCCCCTTACCCTAATTTTCAGAAACGCCAGATCTCGGAGATGGGCGGTGCGATTTAAGCTCTCATATAATTCCCTAAAAATAAAAATTTGGTATCCAAATTTCGGATGGGGTACCTAGGGGGGCTGCCCCACCCTAAAACCTACCAAACATATATTTAGACCAATCACGACAATATGGGACTCAAATGAAAGGTATTTAGGATAGGAAAACGTATCTGATATCCAATTGTCGGGCCAAGTGCTAAGGGGACCACCCCAAGCCCCAAAACACCACTAAATCGGACATATTTACCGACCATGGCAATATGGGACTCAAATGAAAGGTAGAAAACGAATTTGATAACCTATTTTGGGGCCTAGTTTTTGGGGGACGCCTCATCCTATAAACTCCTCTTAAGCCAATGGCACTATGGGGTTTAAATAAATGGAATTTGAGAAAAGAGCACGATGCTGATATTTTTTCAGGGCCAAGTATACCTAAATCAGAAGGGCTGAAATAAAGTATATTAAGAATGGAGTACACCTTACATCCAAACTTAAATTCGTAGACCAATAAAGTTCATGTGGGATTCGGATAAAGGCACTTATATTGTTAAACTGTTAGCGTGGACAATTAAAGATCTTTAATTGTCCAAAATAAATATTCCAAGGAAACTTTTGTTCCATATAAAGTAAAAGAAGGCGCAGCGGAGCGGGCCCAAGTCAGCTAGTATAATATAATATATATCTATGTCTTCTATTTCCAGGCCTAAAAGCATTGCTTTTGCATAATGATGGATCGCTTCCTTTGCTACCATTGGCTTACGCTACAAACATCAAAGAATCATATGACAGTATGTCTCTTATACTAAATAGGATACACTTCACATAAGTGGCACAAAGTATTCTGGCTATTTTTGTGAATGGAGCAGCCGAGACCTCTAAACATTACATACACAGAGACTGTTCAACAGCTATAGTTGGTGAAAAAATAGCATAAATATCCCGTTAGACAATCCAAAAGACATAATTTTTCCTCCGATGCACATAAAATAGGGCTAAATAAAGTAATTCGTGCAAGCACTTGATAAAAATGGAGTAACCTTCAAATACATTGAACGGGTTTTCCACGAAAATTAAAAGAAGGTAAAACATATATTATATTACATTATATAAAACATAAATAAAAAGCAATTTCATTTTAAATCAACAAGTATCTTTATTGGCACCCAAATACCAAAATTGGTAAAAGATGAAAAATTCATACAACAAATGAAACTCACAGAAAAATGGCATAGATTGGTTTTGTTTATGTGTGCAAAAATTTTCTTGGAAACACAAAAAGTGAAAATTATGAGGAGATAGTAAACACCATGTTGTCGGCTAACCATGCAATGGGTTGCAAAATGTCAATAAAATAACACTATAAGCATGCTCATTTGGAAATATTTCCATTAAGTTTAGGACAGCTGAGCGATAAGCAAGGTGAAATATCTACAATTGAATAACGTTATATAGGGAAAAATAAAATTAGCATGCTTTCTAACACTGCTGGTGATTAAAGCTTAATACTTACAGCGAAGATTATAAAAATGCACAGATATAAAAAATATTTTTAAATCAAAAACTAAAAAGTTAAAACACAAAAAATTTCATAAGTCATCTATTATTTCTTTTAAACGATTTTATTGTTATTACTTATTTTGAAAAGCTTATTAAATCACAGTAGTTGTTTGGTACTTTGTAAGCAGAATAGAGACCAAGGTATGTGTTGTTTTGTGTTTTTAGTAAGATTTTTGCATATTTCAGCCTCTGTAACTTAGTGTATCTATTTGATGGCCGATTTAAAAGATATATACCTTATTTGAAAGATACTGGTGTGACCTTCTAAAGAAGGTAATATTCGAATCCGGTGTGAATCAAAAAATTATTAAACGAAAAATCTACGATAGCGCGTTCTTCTCTACATTTACCGTCCTAAAATCATTTAACGAAGTGACCCAGAAAAATTAAAGGTATTTTCGTGTTCCTGGACTCCGACAAAACAGAATTGATACATTAGAACCCCTGCATATTTTTGGTGTAGTACAGTGTAATTATTCTCTAGTATCTCTCCTACTAGACAAAAAGGTTGAATATTTGAGCGTATAGACCAGTGATGGGCAAACCTACTTACACCATTGAATATTACTGTGTACGTAGACAAAGAAATAATCCCAAGCAAGCCCATGGTATTGCAAATAATTGCAATTGTGTGCTCGTCACTTGTATAGGTATTTTTTCCTTTTCTTTTTGACTAACCAAAGGGCACTATATTTGGCAGCTCGGTCGAGTGGTGATGGTATACTCGGAAAATGAAAATTATTGAAGTTTGTCCTTAGCAACAAAAATGCTGGTACGAAAAATCATTAGAACAACGAACAAATGGCGGCTGTGTACAAGAAAACACAACCAGAATTTCTAAGTAAAGGAATATCCATCCCTAAGTAGATATTTGAATGGGCGAAAAAACATCCCCCATAAGTATTTTTATTTTTTTGTAAAGCAAATCATAATTCAAAACTTTACTGGAATTGTGCCAAAACGGAAGACTTTTAATATAATTGTGTGCCATACGTAATATCGAAGGTATTGTCAGGGTAAGAAAACTTTGTACTTGTCACAAATTCTTGCAAGAATTCTCGCAAAAAATATGTGCTTTCGTCGTAAACAAAGTATAATGCTTTTCACAAAAGTAATTTACTTTGCGAAAATTTACTTTATGTGAAACAAACCAATTTTTTGCGTGTAGGTATTTAAATGTGCGAAAACAACAACTCCCATAACTAATTTTTTGTTTCATTTATAGCATTACAAATACAGCTGATCATAATACAAAACTATAATCGAATTGTATGCAAATGGAAGGATTTTGATATAATTGTTTGACATAATTGAAAAACTAGTTTAAACCCCGTATACGATGTTTTTTACATCAAGAATGAAAGGTGTTTTCAGGGTAAAAATACTTAATATTTGTCACAATTTCTTGTAAGAATTTATCGCAAACACATGTTATTTCATCGTAAAGCCCAACGTTTTTCACAGAAGAAAATAACTTGTCGAAAATTTTCTTTATATGAATCAAATTATTTTTTTGAGTGTACATCCCTAGCATACCTTTATGATTGAAAACTAGGTCATTTAATGTTGAACTTTTTAAATTGATAATAAAATATTTAGTACATATTTGTGCTAACAATAAAAAGTCATACATTGTACCCTACATCCAATTAGCACCCAATGTATGTAGAAGCTCCATAAACTTTCTCTTAAACGTTGTCTTGGGACCAAGAAAAACTTATCAAGATTCGAGTAAGATTTATAGTAATTGGTGATTATTACTCCGCAAACACAGTGGAAATATTGGAATACAAAAAACTGATTCAGCCAATTACTGTACGATACTGTAACAACTTAATCCAGTACTGACTCGCCCGAATAGCTGTCAAAACTAATTATAAAAAATGGTGGCGAAGAAAATGCGAACACATTGGGTAGGAGTGGCGCTGTGTTCTATGAGCAAAATAGTAGCGACATGTCGCTTCGCCAGTATAAATTTCGCTTCAATTATTTGGAAATGTAATTAAATGCTCACGGAATGGACACCAATTAACTCTGTTTCAATGTTGTAGCCTTTGTTGTTTGACTTTTGTTTGCGTTCGTCGGATTACGCAATAATTTAAAAAGCATTTTCACTGCAAATGAAGTCAGTACTAGGCTTAACGTTCAACAGTGGAGGAAATTGTTACACAGTTGCTATTAAAATACAGTTGAACCTCGTTTATCCGGTTCGCGAGCTTAGCACAAAAAATCGAAAACACGGTTTGTAGAGTTTTTTCATAAATTTCAATCCTTATACATTTTTATTGATTTCTCTAAAGAGAATGAGACCTATAAAACCCCTTTGGCTCAAGCAATGTTCTATTGGAATTTCGTGAAAAAATAGTAAAGAGTGATTTGTTAAGAGCTTGATAACTTTTTTTAAAAAAAAACGCATAAAATTTGCAAAATCTCATCGGTTCTTTATTTGAAACGTTAGATTGGTCCATGACATTTACTTTTTGAAGATAATTTCATTTAAATGTTGACCGCGGCTGCGTCTTAGGTGGTCCATTCGGAAAGTCCAATTTTGGGCAACTTTTTCGAGCATTTCGGCCGGAATAGCCCGAATTTCTTCGGAAATGTTGTCTTCCAAAGCTGGAATAGTTGCTGGCTTATTTCTGTAGACTTTAGACTTGACGTAGCCCCACAAAAAATAGTCTAAAGGCGTCAAATCGCATGATCTTGGTGGCCAACTTACCGGTCCATTTCTTGAGATGAATTGTTCTCCGAAGTTTTCCCTCAAAATGGCCATAGAATCGCGAGCTGTGTGGCATGTAGCGCCATCTTGTTGAAACCACATGTCAACCAAGTTCAGTTCTTCCATTTTTGGCAACAAAAAGTTTGTTAGCATCGAACGATAGCGATCGCCATTCACCGTAACGTTGCGTCCAACAGCATCTTTGAAAAAATACGGTCCAATGATTCCACCAGCGTACAAACCACACCAAACAGTGCATTTTTCGGGATGCATGGGCAGTTCTTGAACGGCTTCTGGTTGCTCTTCACTCCAAATGCGGCAATTTTGCTTATTTACGTAGCCATTCAACCAGAAATGAGCCTCATCGCTGAACAAAATTTGTCGATAAAAAAGCGGATTTTCTGCCAACTTTTCTAGGGCCCATTCACTGAAAATTCGACGTTGTGGCAGATCGTTCGGCTTCAGTTCTTGCACGAGCTGTATTTTATACGGTTTTACACCAAGATCTTTGCGTAAAATCTTCCATGTGGTCGAATAACACAAACCCAATAGCTGCGAACGGCGACGAATCGACATTTCACGGTCTTCAGCAACACTCTCAGAAACAGACGCAATATTCTCTTCTGTACGCACTGTACGCATTCGTGTGGTTGGTTTAATGTCCAATAAAGTAAACTGAGTGCGAAACTTGGTCACAATCGCATTAATTGTTTGCTCACTTGGTCGATTATGTAGACCATAAATCGGACGTAAAGCGCGAAACACATTTCGAACCGAACACTGATTTTGGTAATAAAATTCAATGATTTGCAAGCGTTGCTCGTTAGTAAGTCTATTCATGATGAAATGTCAAAGCATACTGAGCATCTTTCTCTTTGACACCATGTCTGAAATCCCACGTGATCTGTCAAATACTAATGCATGAAAATCCTAACCTCAAAAAAATCACCCAGTAGAAAGTTCAGAAATTTCATAGCTAGAGAATAGTACACTATGTAAAATCTTTTTTAAGAAATTCCAATAGATCACTGTATGCCTCTATTGATTGAGCTAACTGGGGGTTTCTGGGTGTTTTGAGCGTTCTTCATTTGATTTCTCAAAATACCCACCAGTCTTGTATTCTTCGCTTTGGTTCGCCGTATGTATTATTGCATTAGATACAATAGCGCAAGAGGTAACATCATCATCGTATTTTGAGATGTCATATACTGAATATCCGGGCGTTATTACAATGTTTAATTGTATAACTGCAGCATAATTCACCTTTTCGTTATCTTGGGGCAGCAGTTGCATTGTTGTTGTAGCGGTGTGTTACCGCGTGTGTTCAAAATTCACCTGTTCAAACGAGCATGTGAGACTATGAACTACTTTACACAATCGAGGGGAACTGGAGTCTGTGGGTATGCCTCTAGCGACATGTAAGCTAGGCCTTCAGGCCCGAAGGGCCGTATTGTTGGTCTTTTTAAAACGATCTGCTTCAACAGTAAGAACCAGAAGGCATCCTTCCTCTCCTGTTCCTGTGGTATCACGATTGACGAAAATGCTTGAGTGAATCTGATGGCAGACTAACATTTAAACCTTAACTAACCTAGAAAGAGCATTTGCATATATGCCAAATATGGTTTGAATCGGTTTATAACTTGATATAGCCCCATATAAACCGATCTTCCGATTTTACTTCTTCAGCCTTTAGAGGGCGTAATTTTTAACCGATTTGTCTGGAATTTTGCACAAAAACTGTTTCTGTAGCCTCTAACATACGTGCTAAATATGGTCTAAATCGGTCCATAATCTGGTATAGTTTCCATATATACCGATCTCCAGATTTTACTTCTTGAGCGCCTAGAGGGTGCAATTTGAATCCGATATGGCTGAAATTTTGCACAATGGCTTCTGCTATGACCTTCAACATACGTGCCATCAAACTTGGTTTGAATCGGTATATAATCAAAAGCAATTCTTAACGATTATTCTTGGTTTGCTTTCCACCATAGATTGTATTTGTCAATTTCTTTGCACGGTTTCTCTTTAAAGGCAAAAATTAAAAAAGAATCTGCCAACAAACTCTTTACATTTTCTACCCACCACTATAGGATGGGGGTATAATAATCTAGTCGTTCCGTTTGCAACACCTCGATATATTCGTCTAAGATACCATAAAGTATACATATCCTTGATCGTCATGACATTTTAAGTCGATCTATCTATGTCTGCCCATCTGTGGTATGCACGATTACTTTCGAAGGAGTAAAACTAGGCGCTTGAAAATTTTCACAAATTCTTCCTTTTTAATGAAGGTTGGGCCAAAACGGCCCATGTTTTGATATAGCTGCCGATTTGACTTCTTGAGCTTTTGGCGGGCGCAATTCTTATCCGATTTGGCTGAAATTTTGCAGATTGTGTTTTGTTATGACTTCCAACAATTGTACTAAGTATGGTTCATATCTGCCACGACCTGATATAGCTGTCATATAAACCGATCTCCCAATTAGATTTCCTGAGCTTCTAGAGGGCGCAATTGTTATCCGATTTGGCTGAAATTTTTCACATAGCGTTTTGTTAAGAGTTCCATTTGTTTTCCGTTATGACTTTCAATAACTGTGCCAAGTATGGTTCAAATCGGCTTTCAACCTGATATAGCTGCATTATAAACCAATCTCCCGATTTGATTTCTTGAGCATCTAGAAAGTCCATTTACTGCCAGGTTTGATTAAAATTTTCCACAGTGACTTTTCTGAGACCTTAAATATACGTGCCAAATATGACCTAGCAATTCTTATCCATTATCCTTTGTTTGCCTATAAAGAGATACCGTACAAAGATATTGACAAATGCAATCTATAGTGGAGGGTTTTTAAGATTTGGCCATGACGAACTTTGTTTACAAGTTTTTACTTCTTTTATATCTAAATGCATGAATTTCGTAAAATCCTTTCTTATATCGCGCCCAGGACCCAAGACAAACATTCATGCAGTATTTCATGATTCTAGCTTCAGCCGTTCAGGCTGAACGCTGATTCATTCACGCGTCTCTTTTATATATAGAGAAGATATAAAAACATGTAAAAGCGTGCTAAGTTCGGTCGGGCCGAATCTTGGGAAATTTAAGCTTCTAGGAACCGAACAAGTATGATCGAGAGACCAGTTCATTTGGGAGCTATACCAGGTTATAAACTGAGTTGTACCGTACTTGGTACAGTTGTTGGAAGTCGTAACAGAACATCGCATGCTACATTTCAGCCAAATCGAACAAATATTGCGGCTTGTAAGGGCTCAAGAATTTATAATGGTTTATATGGGAGCTATATCACTTTACAGACCGATTTAGACCATTCTTGGCATAGTTATTGGAAGTCATACAAATATTTGAAGTCATACCAGAACATTACATGCAATATTTCAGATGAATCGGACAAAAATTGCGGATGGTAACGGTCCAAGAAGTCAAATCGTGAGATCAGTTTATATGGGACCTACAGCTAAATCTGAACAGATACGGACGATTTGCAATCCTCAACGACCTACATCAATAGTTAGCATCTGTGGCTAGCTTTACGCGTTTGACCGCTATCGTCATTTCGATCAACGGACGGACATGACTAGTTCGACTCCGAACGTCGAAACGATGAAGAATATATATTCTTTATGGAGTCTTAAATGAATATTTCGAGGTATTACATACGGAATGACTAGAGTAGTATACCCCCATCCTATGGTGGTGGGTATACAAATATATAGCATCATAAAAAAACTAAGTGTTTAAATGCAATATAACATTTCTTTTTAATGTGTCTCGATTCTCAGAGATGTTTATGATATTATAGACCTTAAAAACGCTGAGAAAAATCTACTAAGAAGAAAATCAGATTATCATAAAATATCTTGCAATTTTGTCATAAACAAAGTCCAACGTTTTTTACATGAATTGTTTTCTTGTGTGAAGTAGGAATATTTTACTCCTGTTTTATTAATTCTCTACACGCAAAAAAAAACAAAAACGTTTGCGACATTTTAACGGCAAACAAAATTCTTTTATTGTGAAGATGTTCTTTTATTGTAAGGTAGCGTTTCGCTGCTTCAATATATCAAACGTTTGCCATTAACGAAGCGTTTTTGAAAGTAACCAACCTTTATTACCTGTTGTAAAACCAAAAACTATTTAATTGCAAAAGTTCTTCGATAGCCGCAAATAATTATTCGAATAATTATACTCTTATGTCTCTCCTACTACAGAAAAAGGATGAGAATTTAGTCGTATAGAACTGTGGTGGGTCAAACTAATCAAACTATTGCACATTATTGTGTACTGTAGGTACGCATGAAAATAATCCCTAGCAAGCCCATGAGCTTGAAAGTATTTGCAATTGTGTGCTCGCCACTGGTATAGAGACATTCTAACATACAACATGTTTCCTTTGTTTACTGAGCAAAGAGCAGTCAATATGTTTGGCAGCTCGATCGAGTGCGGATGGTAAGCGCTGAAAGTGAATATTTTTAAAGTTTCGCGTTTGGTACAAAAATGTTGGTATGTCCAATGACAAACATCATTGGAGCAACCAACAAATGCCAGTCAGGTGCAACAAACCACCACAAAAATTTCTAAGGCACATACATTGTTTGGTAATATTTACGCGATAAAACTATATCCATCCCAAAGTAGATATTATAATGTGCAAAAACAATAGCCCCCATAAGTATTTTTTGTTTTATTTAATTAAATCAGATGAAAATGTAAGCTTCTAAGGACTGAAGAACTCAAATCCGGAGATCGGTTTATATGGGGGCTACATCTGTTTATATACGGATTCGGATCATACTTGGCATGGATGTTGGGAGTCATAACTCAAGTCTTTATTCCAAATTTCATCCAAATCGGATGAAAATTGCTAAGGGCTCAAGAAGTCAAATGCGGAGATCGGTTTATAATTTTCATTTGCGCTTATTTTTGCAAGTTTTGTGGTTTCAACAGGTTATGTTTGTGTCGGTATATTGGTTTTAACTTTTACGCAAACTAAAGACAACCACATTTTGCAACTTTAATCGTAAAATATTTCAAAGAATAAATGTTGACAAATTTTTACGAAGAACTATCTACATTCTGCTTAAATGAAGTCGCTAATTTCTTCTTCGATCTAAATTACCAAAAATCCGTTTTTGATGGAAAACATGTCCGGTAAAATTGCATCCAACTATTGTAGTATGTGTTTATAATAATGTCTTTATACGTCCTAAAGTTTTCCTTATATTTTTGAGATATAAGAAAAGGTGGGCAATAATCAGAAACACCAACAGAAACACTTTATGGCAGTTGTAAATTTTTTTCATTCTTTGCCCACTAATGATGTCAAATGACCCAACGGCAGACGTAACTGTAATATAAAATTTGCCCTCAAAGATAAAAGTCTGTCAACTAATATTATTTTAGCACATTTCACTTAGGATGGGGTTTAAGTTCGTGTTTCACAGCGAAAATTTATATTTTTTACGATTACTTTTTGTAGATATTAGATGGTGAAGCAAAAAGACTATCTGATTCATTCATTAGGGCATTCCCTAATTTATGATAAAATTGTAATACAAATGTTATGTTATCAGTGATATTTTTTTAGTTTCTCAAAAAAGTAATAGTGAAGAACATGGGTATTTCACTGTGAAACACGATCCTAATACCCACCTTTTTGTAAGCATGCAATTTGACTCATCGAAGTTCATAACAGATTTTCGTACATAACACATAAGGAAACCATTATCCGGAAAATCTTTACATTGTAAAATGATTTTCTTGGAAGAAAATCAAAAAAATTCAAAAGGTAAATTTTGAAATGTTTTAAACAATATTTCACTGTGCTCAAATCTACAAAAATTTCTACTTGAATGTTGGTCCCTTAATCACTCCGTATTAATTGCCTTATATACTGTATTGTGAATTGTGGAATTTCAACAAAAAAAAAAAAAAAAACGAAGTGGTTTCATTTTAAATAATTATTTTAATATGTAAATTAATCTGGGTGATCATTTCGAGGTTTTAAAATTGTGTTTCCGAGTACTTAAAAATTTTCTTTCATTGGTGATGTAATTCAAATTATTTATAATTAAATATTACTAATTATTCTTTGGAAAAGTTTTTCAGACTTCTAACAAAAATAATATTTCATTTAAAGACATTTTTTAAATAAAATTTTTTGTACTGATAAAATTTCAATTAAAATAATAAAACGATAATTAAGAGAAAATTCATATAGAATTATGTCTATTAAATGCTTCCGGAACAATTTTTATAAAATATTTTTGGCAAGAAAATTCCTTAAAGATTTTGGCTTAAAGAAACTTTTAATAATTTTTTGTTTAAAACAATCACAAAAATTTTATCTTCTGAAAAATTACATTGCGATTCGATCTTTCAAAAACCATTACATTACCCCAATAACGACAAAAAATACACAAGAATAGAGCTAGCGTAGAAAAATTCTACCTCGAGTTCTCGAGTTAGGAAAGATTTGTCCTAATGAAACCAGTTAACATTTTCCCCTTTATGTTTTGGGGGGAAATTGGCATGTCGAAAGTCGGCAAATTTCTGTTTTCCACAAATCAAACGAAAATTTTCTCAAAATCCTCAGGAGTAAGATTACTGAAATCCGTTTTAAAAAAATAAATTTATGGCAATAATCCTACTTCTTTGACAACAGGTGCGTCTTTATGCCGAAATCATTAAGTCCAGCTGTCTCCGCAAAATGGTAATAAAATAATAAGAAAACTATTTTTTGTTGTAGGTGCTTGAGAAATGGTAAGGTTAGGTTGTAAAGAGGCAGCACATATTATTCCGTCCCATGTTACTATGGACATACACCTAAGCCAGTAATCGGTTTGTTCTGTGCTCTAAAAACTAAAAAGTAAGCTCGAAAAAGAAAATTTTAAGTTAGGAATTCCGTGCTACTTTCAAAATCCTTAATTGTTTTCCATGTTTGGTATCGTGTCCCCACCTAAGTGCCGGTGTCTGTTAGCTGTGAAAGCCGGGCAATGACAACGTCTCATCATCCTTCCCACATGCCCTACACATGCCAACACTTGCCGCACCGATTTTGCATAAGTGAACTCGTAGTCCTTTGTGTCCCGTTATGACACCAAAAGCTATACTGACCTTCTTCTTATTTCCTTTCAGTAATAGCCTCGTCCTCTCACGATCCGTATCACCCCATAGGATTTTTGGCGTCCTACCGACTGTTTCGCCGTACCACAGTGCTACATGCCCATGCCCTTAAATCGGACTGCGGAGACCAAAAAGTATTCGGATTAACAAAGAATATCGACGACCCTTTTATTTCGCCTTACTCCGTTATGGCCCGGCAGCCAAACTATGCGGATTCTGCCATCCTCAGAGAAAGTGATAATCTCCTTCTTACACTCCAAGACTATTCCTGACCTTACCGTTCTGGTTGTTATTGCCCTTATGGCCATTTTACTGTCAGTAAAGATGTTCACACTCGACGTCCTCGTGTTAGTACCACACCACCTCCCGCACTCCGTAATCCGCCGTATCTCTGCCTGCAGGGACGTATTATGGTCAGGCAGTCTAAAACAGACCACATTCCCTGGGTTCTCAATGTAGACTCCCAGGCCCACTCTTCCCTAGCTTTGATCTATCCATGTAACACGATCATCCAGTCGGCAATACTAGGGTTCCGTCAGTCCAAGACTGTGCCGCTGGCAGCAGTGCCTCGTACTCGACCTAAAGTGTCGTCGCAAGTATCCGACCGGGAACCTCTTCCCTTCCTTCCAGGTTTCCTATCGTCACCTCGATTATTCCGCGATAGTATAAGTTGCTCCCATCCTCGTTCTCCCATCACCGTAAGCCTCATAGTCGGATATCTAGAATAGTCTTCTGTGCCCCAGTGGGCGTGGTCCTCATCGTCCCGCCTATACCAAGACAACATGTTCTCTGAACCTGTTGTATGGCCCTTATGTTGCACTTTTTCTCCATAGCAGTCCACCAAACTACTGAGGCTTAAGTAAGTATTGGTGTAATCAAGCTTCTGTATCCTCGGATTCAGGCCCCATTTCGAGCCTAGGGCCTGTCTACCCAACATCTGAAAGCCTTCTCTGCACGCTCCTGAATGTGACACTTCCAATTCAGTTTCCTGTCCAAAATCACACCTAAGTATTTGACCTTGTCAGACATCGAAATCGTCTTATTGAGGAAACGTGGTGCGTCAAATTGGCCCACCTTTGTCTTCCTCGTGAACAGGCATATTTCTGTCTTCTCTGGTTTAACATTGAGAACCATGGGCATGTTTTGCGTGTGTAATACTCATCTCAATATACTTCCGATTTTTTACGACGTGCTCTGTTAAAAATCTGAGGACCTCTTTTCCAATGTTGCGAATCTCCCTGAACATCCAGGGCTGTTCTTGGGCTGATTTCCTATCTCGAAGAGAACAACTCGAGATAGGATAGTGAAGTCGTAGGTTAGGTAAGGATAGGTCTAAGAAGCATTCTGCCATCAGACTCGCTTAGACGTTTTCTACCATTGTGATACCATAGGAACAGAAGAAGGAAGATGCCTTCTAATTCCTACCGTTGAACCATCCAGATCGCTTTAAAAAGCCCAATATCTTTTTTGTGACAGGTTCTCAAAAAAATGAGAACCAAAAGTGAAACTCCTTCTGATTGCTAGTGCGGGACACACACACAGAGGGTCTTCTTTAGCCAATGACAGCAAAGCGGTAGACCTCTTCAAGTCTTGATTAGGCCACATAGGTTTGGAACGCTCACAGCCTCCTCTTTGTGACCATCTATCATTCGTTGGCCTTCGGGCCTGGTCCTGAAAACTTAGCTCACATGTCGCTAGTGGCATACCCACAGATTCCAGTTTCCCTCGAATGTGAAGGGTAGTTCCTAGTCCCGCAAGCTTGTCCGCTTTACAATTTCCTGGGATATCTTTGTTGCACGTCACCCAGAACAGGTGAATTTCGAACTGTTCAGCCATTTCGTTGAGAGATCTGCGCCAGTCGAGGGCGGTTTTTGTGTTCAGAAATTGTTCTCCAGTGATTTAATGGCTGCCTGGCTGTCTGAGAAAATATTTATGCCAATCGTCGTTATGACAATATATCTTAGCCATTCCACCACTTCCTTAATTGCAAGAATCTCTGCTTGATACACACTGCAGTGGTCAGGTAACCTTTTCGATATGACCAGTTCTAGATTTTCAGAGTACACCTCAAAGCCCACCTTTTCGTTTAGTTTGGAACCATCCGTATAGAAGTCTATGTAACTTCTGTTACCAGGGATATCGTAGTTCCAATCGGTTCTCTCAGGGATAGTGGTACAGTAGTTCTTAATAAAAAAGCGGCTCAGGTAAGGTATAATCCACACTGCCTGGAACATCGGATATTGTATCAAGGATAACACAGTGTTCGTAGCCGCCACATGACCCATAAGCTCCCTTAACCTCACGGCAGTGGTCGCTGCAATTTATCCAGCCACGATGTCCAATGCCAATGGCTCTGTTTTTTACCCTTTCCAAAATGTTTGATTTGAAGTTTAATTTCCTGTCCAACAATACACCCATTTTGCGCTTTCATTCTCTCCTCCCACACAGACAGCTTCCATCCTGCTGAAAAGAACTACTTCTTTCTTACACGGATTTACACCTAAACCACTTTGGGTAGCCCTTAGAGTGCTGAGAAACTTTCCCCTAACCGCAATTGTCACGTCGTCAGCATACGCAACCACTTTTACGTCTTTTTTTCAGAGACAACAATATATTGTTAATGGCTATATTCCATAGTAGAGGAGACAATACACTTCCTCGAGGTGTTCCTCTGCTGACCCATCTTTTTAGATCCACAAATCCCAAGCCTGCCGTAATGCATATTTTAGTAAGTAAGATATTAATAAACTTTCTTACGGTAGAGTTGATGCCCAGAAACTTCAACTCCTTCATGATTGACGACGGTTTTACATTATTGAAAGCACATTCAATGCCAAGAAATGTTACCATTGTATATTCCTTGGCAGCGAGAGAACTATAGATGCAGTCGACTGTCGTGAAGGGCTGTTTCAGTGGATTTCCTTCACTATATGCATGCTGCTGTCGCGACAGGCGATCCAGGGATCTTTGCCCGAAGATATGTTTCTATCAACCTCTAAAGAGTCTTCAGCATAAAGGATGACAGACTAATGGGACGAAAATCTTTCGCCTTCGTGTGGTAGGGTTTGTCTGCTTTTGGAATGAAGATGAGCTTCGTGTCCCTCAGGTATATATGACATTCTGATACAAGCAGAGTACATCTCCCTCAGCCAGGAACCAGTCTGTCAGACACAACTTGTAATTCAACCGTTGATACATCATCAGGGCCTGGCGACTTCTTATTGCCCAAAGGATTTTCGGCTCAGACACAATTTGCTAATGGCTTCCAAAGAATGCATATCAGTGACAAGCTCTTCTGGCGCCACGTTGTCCGTTGGAGAATTTCCCGGGAAATGCGTATCAACGAGCAGTTCTAGTGTTTCCTCACTAGATATTGTCCATACATTCTTTGACTTCTGAATATACATCACCGTAATAGGACAGAATCAGCCTTAGCCCAGAGGCTTTCGATATATCCTCCATGGAGCTACAGAATTCCACCCAAGATTTGTTCGGAGCCTTTCTCAGCTCGCCCAATCGTGCTCTTGTGGCTTTTCCTTTATTGAAGAGTTTTCTGCAGTCCATCGTTAGACCAACCAGCTCTGGGGTCCACCATGGCGGTCGCTGTTTGCCCCTTGGCTTGGCATTAGGACTTTCTGATACAAGCGAATCATTCGGGGCCTTCGTGATCCGCTTGACCATTATGTCTATATCCTCCGCAGTTTCCACTTGCTTTTCAGGTCTAAAAGGAATAGACTTGCAGAATTTGTGCCGAAATGTGTCCCAATCCGCCTTTTTTCTATTTAGCCGAGGGACCACTTCTGCAGTATTTTCTCCAAGGTTGACATCCAAACTTCCCCATATCTGGTGATGAGCATTCGCATCACTTCCTACAATGAGGCTCTTCTTCCCAGTACCCTTGAGTACTTTAAAACCCGGAATTCTTAGTCCACGAACCATTCCTACACACACCCATTGTTCCTGGATGAGAACCATGTCAATTTCCCCTGCTATCAAGAGGACTTTTAGTGCCGTCGAAGCGGCCTTACAATGGTGGAGATTTATCTGTAGAAACCGGAGCATAGTCAGGATTCAGAACTTCCACCACTGTTGTATTAGCCTCGCCTTCTTATTCCACCAGGAGTTCATCCTCACAGGATTCGTTAGATCTTGTCATGATGAGCTTCCGTACGCATCCAGGGACAGGTGAGAAAGCTGTGGAACCACTCTTCCTCAGGACACTAGGCGGTGTGGACGATTCCTCCTTAAATGCTTCACTAACTGCTGCTTCCGAAGTACTTTTTGAGTTCCTGGCGCACACCTTGAGCCTAGTCCAACCGGATGACCCACCCACAAAGGGCTTGTCGAGTCCCGTTTCGACGCCATCCCCTCCTGTCTCGATTATGGCAAGGGGATTTTCAGTCTCCTGCAATCCGCCAGACTTAACGATGTGGTCGATAGTTGTTGCTGAACAACTGCTGAGTCGTCTCCTGATTCCCCAAACCCATCGCTTCTACAGACCTTCAGTTTCAATTTGTTGAATCCGTAGGATACAGCCCCTTCAGACTTGTTGAGGTCTGCGATACAGCCTGAGTTGAGTACGAATACTGCATTTCTCCAGTCACCACCAGCCTCATCCAATCTACCAATCTTCCAGTCGGTGGTTGAAATATTGGGATTACATTCCCTTAGTCCCCTGCTGACCAGTCAACTGTCGGCTAGGTTTCCGTAGCGGACAACATGCTACGGCCCATTATAATGAAGTCCATTATAAGCATACTCCCGGGCTCTAGGTCTGCCGCTCCACTGAAAACAGACGCAGATCATCAACCGCCTAATGGATACCACAATCGCAGCTATCCTTAAGTAACTTAAATTTTGTTTCCAAAAAGAATGACCTATTATGAGTTACAGGAAAATTCTTCCGGAGTGAAATAACAAAACGTCTGCTCCAAGAATTTCCCTGTTGACATTGTCGTCAATGTCTTCTATGTTTGGACAACCTAAATTATCTTGCCCAAGTCTTCTTCTGAGTAGTCTTCCGAATTTTGGACAGTTGGTTTTCAACTTATTACGGAAGCTTATCGGATACGGCTCTGGCCTAGCTAAGAAATGCTCCATTGAGATCCTCCAATCCTGAACCTCATCGATTAGATTTTCAGAACATATTGTCACATCTAAAACCTTCTCCGTAATCCTTTAACAACGCTACTTTTGTTAAAAGGTGTTAAGTGTTATCATGTCATTAGTATTCAAGAATTCTGCCAGGGCATGGCCCCGCTTATTAATGGTGAGAGTTCGCGAAATATGGTGAGAATTCGTATCGCACCCTATTAGTAATTCATTTCTTGTGTGTTTTGCTTTCCTCACCAACCGCTGCAGTTCCGAAGTAGATGGCGATGTCGGAGAGACGAATGGCACATAAAGTGATGCACATGTATGCTCCACCGTATCCCTGTCTCATCACTGTTGCATCCGACGTTGACAAATCTGGGTAAAAGATATAATTTAAATTTTTATGACAAATAACGCAGGTCCTCGTCCGAGTACCGGTGTTAACATAGAATAATTGGTAGGTGATATGGTTCAGTACAGAAACTTTGTTCTGGGTCTTCCATGGCTCCTGAACTAAGCCAATATGAATCTTGCCCCTGCTGATTTTCTCCATCAGATCGTCAGTAGCTGTTTCGCTCCGGCGGAGGTTTACCTGGATGACCTCAATCATTGGTCCTCCATTTGATGGGCTTTTTGGGAGTGATGATGGTATCATCGTCTGATCCCTCTTCTTTAGGCTGCATTAAGTTTCCTGTCACTGCACTGACTGATGTTTTAATATTAGGATCTTTGCCTATACTATTATCCCGAATTTTGAGAAAGTCGGAAATGGTTCCATCATCGGGTCCTTTTCGTTACGCTGTATTGAGTATACCGTCCCTGCACTACCTGTTGTTCCAATATTAGGATCTTTGCCAATACTAGACTTCCAAATCTTGAGTAAATAGGCTTCTTAGGAGTAGGTTGTGGTTTCATCGTCCCCTTCCTGTGCGTTAGGCGGCATTGATTTCTCTGTCACTGCACTGCCTGATGTTTCAGCATTAGGATCTTAGCCGTCCTAGTTTTCATAATCTTTATGGTTCCGTCGTCGGGTCCCAGTTCGTTAGGCTGTGTTGGACTCTCGCCTCTGCACTGCCTGATGTTTTAGTATTAGGATCTTTACTTATCCTAGTCTTCCCAATATTGAGAGAGTCGGTGATAATCTCGTCGTCAGCCCCCTACCCGTTAAGCGTTATTGAGCGTCAATATGAGGTTATTCGCCTATCCTTGTCTTCCCAATCTTGAAAAAGACGGCCATGGCCTCGTAGTACGCCATGCCTTTAGTCCTTTAGCCAAACTTGTCACGGAGACTTGATCAATGCCCACCACAAGGAGAATTTTTTCTTCCTTCTCCTCCCTGTGGAGAACATGCCATTTCTCCACGGCCAAATCTTGGTTTTGCTTGTTTAAGACATCCATCATGCGTTCCGTCGCGAATTCGCCATTTCGCGATTTCCTTGATAAAGACCGTCGCCTTTGTGAGCTGTGGGATTTCCATCTTTCTCACAAGGTCGAGCTTTGCGCCTCAGGGAATTTCGATACTTCCAAAGAGCTTTTTAATGGCATCAATACATTGCGCTGACACAAAGCGCAGCGTAAAGATCTCCCCTCTATTTTCACAGCTCATAATTAGTATGGGTGGACCCCTTCATAGTTCAATACATGTTCGATAACCCGATCATTTACCAAATGCCTTATCTTAGATCGACGATCTGGTGCAATCCTACCGATTGCATAGCCGATATGGATGACTGCATAAGTCATCTCATCTCTGTTGTGCTTCCTTTCCACTCTGGCGTAAGAGGGCGGCCCTTACCTTTCTCAGCGTCCCCCTTCCCTTACCGTGATGGTTGTGGCATCCTTTTGGAAGTCACAGTCCTTCATGAAGTCTCAGAGTGGTGCGCACTTCCTTCGTTCCTGTTCCAACTTTGTCTCCCTCTACAGAATACTGTCTAGTATCTACATTGCGGGGGGACTGGCTTGGTCTTCCCAGAGTATCCGTCATCCCGCTGCCCTCATCGCTCGATTCGGTTGGTTTATCCGTCGCTTCCTCACTAATTAGTCAGACGACTAGTAGTGCGCGTGAAGAAGGACAACATGCTGCGGAGTGACGCCACCACCAGAGCTGTTGGCTTTCAAATTTTTTCGTAATAGGTAGTACCTATCCCGAGATATGGATATTTTTGTTTGAGGAGCGAAATGAGAACACGTCCGCTCCACTCAATGGCTACTTTAAAGTTTTTCGTCAATATAAATTCTCTAAATTATGAATATATGAAATTTGTCTGTAGGAAAATTTTGAAGAAAAAGTTGTTGGGGACAGATTAGAATAATAAAAATACTTGAAAAATGTTTATGCAAATTGTAGTGTCGCAAAATGCAAAATTTTATTGGAATGTTGACTTCACAAAATAATCTCGAGGTCTTCAGAGAGTTTTTTGCTTAAATTTAGTCCCTAAAAAAATCATTAAAATTTAGTCTTTAGAAAAAATTTTATTGAATTGAATTTTGCCTTTAGAAAAAATTTAATTAAAATGTTATCTTTAGAAAAAAGATATTTTGTCTTTAAAAGATAATTTTGAGGGGGGTACGGCCCGTGCGGAGCTTTGTCAAGAGAATGTTACTCTGAAATTTTGTCTTTAGAAAAATTTCATTAAAGATTGTTTAGAAAAAATTCATTAAAATTTTGTCTTTAAGAGAAATAATTTTAGGGAGGCCCTGGCCTCAGCAAAATGTTGTCTTTGTAGAATATTATAAGTACATATGAAATTTTTTAAATTAAATTTTTTGTTTAGAATAAATTTAATTTAACTTTTTTTGAGATTATATCTGTTTATAGACCGATTCGAATCATACTTGACATGGATGTTGAAAGTTGTAACACAAGTCTTTGTTCCTAATTTCAGCCAAATCGGATGAAAATTGAGGCTTATAAGGGCTCAAGAAGTCAAATCCGAAGATGGGTTTATATGGGGGCTATACCTGTTTATAGAAGTCTCAACTCAAGTCTTTGTTCCAAATTTCAGCCAAAGCGGATGACAATTAAGGCTTCTAGGAGCTGAAGAAGTCAAATCTTGGGATCGGTTTATATGGGGGCTATATTCAAATTTGAACAGATACAGTCATTTGCAATCCCCAACGACCTACATCAATAAAAA
Organism: Stomoxys calcitrans; assembly: GCF_963082655.1. Taxonomy (NCBI): domain Eukaryota; kingdom Metazoa; phylum Arthropoda; class Insecta; order Diptera; family Muscidae; genus Stomoxys; species Stomoxys calcitrans. The sequence continues at coordinate 101,036,972 of NC_081554.1, forward strand.
GTATCTATGTTGAATTTCAAGCGGCTTGCTTTACGCGTTCGACAGCTATCGTGATTTCGACAGACGGACGGACATGGCTAGATAGACTCAGAATGTCGCTACGATCAAGAATATATAAATTTTATGGGGTCAAGAATATATATATTTTATGGTATCTCTTTTTAGACAAAAACAAAGGATAATGTATAAAAATTGCTGTTGGTTATAAAAGGATTCAAACCATGTTTGGTGTCACGTATGTTGAAGGCATAGCAGAAGTCATTGCGCAAAATTTCAGCCAAATCGGATAAGAATTGCCGCCTCCATACGCTTAAGAAGTAAAATCAAGAGATCGGTATATATGGGAGCCATATAAACTTATGAACCGATTTAGACTATATTCAGCACCTATGTGGTAACTTGTAACTAGAAACAGTTTCTGTGTAGATAGAATAATGCTGTGGACATACGAGCATTTTTCTATCTAAGGCGAAGTGTTAAAAAGTGTGACTTTCCGAGATAACAATTTCCATTTCGACGACCTGCTGTGGACATACGAGCATTTTTCTATCTAAGGCGAAGTGTTAAAAAGTGTGACTTTCCGAGATATCAATTTCCATATCGACGACCTGCTCAACATACTTACTGTTCTTCAAAAAGCAAAGACCACTAGGTCAAATAAAAAAAAAAAGTTTTATGTACGAGATTGGGTCTATACGCTCAAATACCCACTCTCTCTTTCTCAAGTATGAGCGACACAAGAGAATAATTATTGATCTGGTTAATGACGAATCGTTTAAGGCTGTCACAACAACTTTACCATTAAAGAATTATTGATTTTACAATGAAAGAAAGGTGCATTTACCGTAGGCGAAGTCGCTAAAGGGTTTGCAATAAACGAAGTAACCTACGTTCAATAATTCTAGATTCGTGGCTAACGTTTGATATGGTGGAGCGAAACGTTACACAGCTACAATAACAATAAAACTTCACTATAAAAGTGTTTTGTTGGTCGTAAATATGTTCCAAACGCTTAATTTTTTGCGTGTACATACAATTTACATACAAATATTTCTACGTATATTCGTATACCTATAAAACATAAAATTCTTCCCAGAGTATCCGTCATCCCGCTGCCCTCATCGCTCGATTCGGTTGGTTTATCCGTCGCTTCCTCACTAATTAGTCAGACGACTAGTAGTGCGCGTGAAGAAGGACAACATGCTGCGGAGTGACGCCACCACCAGAGCTGTTGGCTTTCAAATTTTTTCGTAATAGGTAGTACCTATCCCGAGATATGGATATTTTTGTTTGAGGAGCGAAATGAGAACACGTCCGCTCCACTCAATGGCTACTTTAAAGTTTTTCGTCAATATAAATTCTCTAAATTATGAATATATGAAATTTGTCTGTAGGAAAATTTTGAAGAAAAAGTTGTTGGGGACAGATTAGAATAATAAAAATACTTGAAAAATGTTTATGCAAATTGTAGTGTCGCAAAATGCAAAATTTTATTGGAATGTTGACTTCACAAAATAATCTCGAGGTCTTCAGAGAGTTTTTTGCTTAAATTTAGTCCCTAAAAAAATCATTAAAATTTAGTCTTTAGAAAAAATTTTATTGAATTGAATTTTGCCTTTAGAAAAAATTTAATTAAAATGTTATCTTTAGAAAAAAGATATTTTGTCTTTAAAAGATAATTTTGAGGGGGGTACGGCCCGTGCGGAGCTTTGTCAAGAGAATGTTACTCTGAAATTTTGTCTTTAGAAAAATTTCATTAAAGATTGTTTAGAAAAAATTCATTAAAATTTTGTCTTTAAGAGAAATAATTTTAGGGAGGCCCTGGCCTCAGCAAAATGTTGTCTTTGTAGAATATTATAAGTACATATGAAATTTTTTAAATTAAATTTTTTGTTTAGAATAAATTTAATTTAACTTTTTTTGAGATTATATCTGTTTATAGACCGATTCGAATCATACTTGACATGGATGTTGAAAGTTGTAACACAAGTCTTTGTTCCTAATTTCAGCCAAATCGGATGAAAATTGAGGCTTATAAGGGCTCAAGAAGTCAAATCCGAAGATGGGTTTATATGGGGGCTATACCTGTTTATAGAAGTCTCAACTCAAGTCTTTGTTCCAAATTTCAGCCAAAGCGGATGACAATTAAGGCTTCTAGGAGCTGAAGAAGTCAAATCTTGGGATCGGTTTATATGGGGGCTATATTCAAATTTGAACAGATATAGTCATTTGCAATCCCCAACGACCTACATCAATAAAAAGTATCTATGTTGAATTTCAAGCGGCTTGCTTTACGCGTTCGACAGCTATCGTGATTTCGACAGACGGACGGACATGGCTAGATAGACTCAGAATGTCGCTACGATCAAGAATATATAAATTTTATGGGGTCAAGAATATATATATTTTATGGTATCTCTTTTTAGACAAAAACAAAGGATAATGTATAAAAATTGCTGTTGGTTATAAAAGGATTCAAACCATGTTTGGTGTCACGTATGTTGAAGGCATAGCAGAAGTCATTGCGTAAAATTTCAGCCAAATCGGATAAGAATTGCCGCCTCCATACGCTTAAGAAGTAAAATCAAGAGATCGGTATATATGGGAGCCATATAAACTTATGAACCGATTTAGACTATATTCAGCACCTATGTGGTAACTTGTAACTAGAAACAGTTTCTGTGTAGATAGAATAATGCTGTGGACATACGAGCATTTTTCTATCTAAGGCGAAGTGTTAAAAAGTGTGACTTTCCGAGATAACAATTTCCATTTCGACGACCTGCTGTGGACATACGAGCATTTTTCTATCTAAGGCGAAGTGTTAAAAAGTGTGACTTTCCGAGATATCAATTTCCATATCGACGACCTGCTCAACATACTTACTGTTCTTCAAAAAGCAAAGACCACTAGGTCAAATAAAAAAAAAAAGTTTTATGTACGAGATTGGGTCTATACGCTCAAATACCCACTCTCTCTTTCTCAAGTATGAGCGACACAAGAGAATAATTATTGATCTGGTTAATGACGAATCGTTTAAGGCTGTCACAACAACTTTACCATTAAAGAATTATTGATTTTACAATGAAAGAAAGGTGCATTTACCGTAGGCGAAGTCGCTAAAGGGTTTGCAATAAACGAAGTAACCTACGTTCAATAATTCTAGATTCGTGGCTAACGTTTGATATGGTGGAGCGAAACGTTACACAGCTACAATAACAATAAAACTTCACTATAAAAGTGTTTTGTTGGTCGTAAATATGTTCCAAACGCTTAATTTTTTGCGTGTACATACAATTTACATACAAATATTTCTACGTATATTCGTATACCTATAAAACATAAAATTCTTCCCAGAGTATCCGTCATCCCGCTGCCCTCATCGCTCGATTCGGTTGGTTTATCCGTCGCTTCCTCACTAATTAGTCAGACGACTAGTAGTGCGCGTGAAGAAGGACAACATGCTGCGGAGTGACGCCACCACCAGAGCTGTTGGCTTTCAAATTTTTTCGTAATAGGTAGTACCTATCCCGAGATATGGATATTTTTGTTTGAGGAGCGAAATGAGAACACGTCCGCTCCACTCAATGGCTACTTTAAAGTTTTTCGTCAATATAAATTCTCTAAATTATGAATATATGAAATTTGTCTGTAGGAAAATTTTGAAGAAAAAGTTGTTGGGGACAGATAAGAATAATAAAAATACTTGAAAAATGTTTATGCAAATTGTAGTGTCGCAAAATGCAAAATTTTATTGGAATGTTGACTTCACAAAATAATCTCGAGGTCTTCAGAGAGTTTTTTGCTTAAATTTAGTCCCTAAAAAAATCATTAAAATTTAGTCTTTAGAAAAAATTTTATTGAATTGAATTTTGCCTTTAGAAAAAATTTAATCAAAACGTTATCTTTAGAAAAAAGATATTTTGTCTTTAAAAGATAATTTTGAGGGGGGTACGGCCCGTGCTGAGCTTTGTCAAGAGAATGTTACGCTGAAATTTTGTCTTTAGAAAAATTTCATTAAAGATTGTTTAGAAAAAATTCATTAAAATTTTGTCTTTAAGAAAAATAATTTTAAGGAGGCCCTGGCCTCAGCAAAATGTTGTCTTTGTAGAATATTATAAGTATGAAATTTTTTAAATTAAATTTTTTGTTTAGAATAAATTTAATTTAACTTTTTTTGAGATTATATCTGTTTATAGACCGATTCGAATCATACTTGACAAGGATGTTGAAAGTTGTAACACAAGTCTTTGTTCCTAATTTCAGCCAAATCGGATGAAAATTGAGGCTTATAAGGGCTCAAGAAGTCAAATCCGAAGATGGGTTTATATGGGGGCTGTACCTGTTTATAGAAGTCTTAACTCAAGTCTTTGTTCCAAATTTCAGCCAAATCGGATGACAATTGAGGCTTATAAGGGCTCAAGAAGTCAAATCCGAAGATGGGTTTATATGGGGGCTATACCTGTTTATAGAAGTCTCAACTAAAGCCTTTGTTCCAAATTTCAGCCAAAGCGGATGACAATTAAGGCTTCTAGGAGCTGAAGAAGTCAAATCTTGGGATCGGTTTATATGGGGGCTATATTCAAATTTGAACAGATATAGTCATTTGCAATCCTCAACGACCTACATCAATAAAAAGTATCTATGTTGAATTTCAAGCGGCTTGCTTTACGCGTTCGACAGCTATCGTGATTTCGACAGACGGACGGACATGGCTAGATAGATTCAGAATGTCGCTACCATCAAGAATATATAAATTTTATGGGGTCAAGAATATATATATTTTATGGTATCTCTTTTTAGACAAAAACAAAGGATAATGGATAAAAATTGCTGTTGGTTATAAAAGGATTCAAACCATGTTTGGTGTCACGTATGTTGAAGGCATAGCAGAAGTCATTGCGCAAAATTTCAGCCAAATCGGATAAGAATTGCCGCCTCCATACGCTTAAGAAGTAAAATCAAGAGATCGGTATATATGGGAGCCATATAAGCTTATGAACCGATTTAGACTATATTCAGCACCTATGTGGTAACTTGTAACTAGAAACAGTTTCTGTGTAGATAGAAAAATGCTGTGGACATACGAGCATTTTTCTATCTAAGGCGAAGTGTTAAAAAGTGTGACTTTCCGAGATAACAATTTCCATTTCGACGACCTGCTGTGGACATACGAGCATTTTTCTATCTAAGGCGAAGTGTTAAAAAGTGTGCCTTTCCGAGATAACAATTTCCATATCGACGACCTGCTCAACATACTTAATGTTCTTCAAAAAGCAAAGACCACTAGGTCAAATAATAAAAAAAAAGTTTTATGTACGAGATTGGGTCTATACGCTCAAATACCCACTCTCTCTTTCTCAAGTATGAGCGACACAAGAGAATAATTATTGATCTGGTTAACGACGAATCGTTTAAGGCTGTCACAACAACTTTACCATTAAAGAATTATTGATTTTACAATGAAAGAAAGGTGCATTTACCGTAGGCGAAGTCGCTAAAGGGTTTGCAATAAACGAAGTAACCTACGTTCAATAATTCTAGATTCGTGGCTAACGTTTGATATGGTGGAGCGAAACGTTACACAGCTACAATAACAATAAAACTTCACTATAAAAGTGTTTTGTTGGTCGTAAATATGTTCCAAACGCTTAATTTTTTGCGTGTACATACAATTTGCATACAAATATTTCTACGTATATTCGTATACCTATAAAACATAAAATTCATTCCCAAGTTAATTGAAGCTCAGTCGGACCGAATATTTGGAACCCACGGCTATGGATTCTATTTTTATTTTATTTGGTTAAAAATCGAGTTATTACAAAAATTGTCTTTTTTCGGTTTTAAAATCTTATTGAGATTCCATTGCAGGATATTATCCGGCTTTAGACCATTGTGTGTTTTATTGCTAGAAGCATTTGACTGGTTACTTGTATCGCGATTTTAATTTCGACCAAGAAATATCATCAGCGTGGGATGTTAAATGGATCTTGGTGCTTTACAACCATCCCAACTAGAGAAGATCTCTCTTTAAGACGACTTGATTCACAAGCGCAATAAAAAACAAATCAAATCTTACTTTCCTTATTCAAATCCAACGATGCCAATAACAACAAACACAAACATCTTTTGCAAAACTCTTTTGTTCTTCGCACGGCGATCGCCCAACCGTTGATGTTGCCAGTGCTGTTTTGAGTATAGGCAGTGACCAACACCACATGCGAAATACCTTTACAATTTGCGTTCGAGTCCAGTAAACGGCATTGGAGCAATATTTTTGCGAATTATTATCCGTTAAAAGTTAAACCTGAAGCGAAGAAGAATTGTTTATGGAACTTCAAATCATTGCCGGTAGGCGTAGAACAACATATTATTTTTGCATATGTAATGAATGAATTTGAGTGCATTGATTTCCAAACTGAGCGTTGTTTAATTTGTTGTGTATTTTGTCATTACTTCGATTTGGGGATTATCTCATTTATGTTGGGGATTATTTCATTTTTGCTTTGGGGTTATTTCGTAGTTGAAAGTCGTTAGACAACACTACGTGCAAAATTTCAGCCAAATCGTATTACAAGTGATGGTTCCAGGTCCTCAAGATGTCAAAACAGGAGGTAGGTTAATATGGGTGCTATATTCGGTTGAAGGCCGATTTTAGTCGTATTTGGCACGATCGCTGGAGGTAGGTTTATATGGGAGCTATATCAGGTTATATACGATTTGGATCGACTGCTGGTAGTCGTAACAGAACACTACGTGCAAAGTTTCAGCCAAATCGAATAACAATTGCGGCTTCTACATGCAAAAAAATAAAACGTTTGAGACATTTTTACGAGAAACAGAATACCTTTATTATGAAGTTCTTCTTTTATTGTAACCGTGTAACGTTCCGCTTCAAGATATCAAACGTTAACCATAAACGAAGTATTATCTAATGTAACTTACTTGGTTTTTTGTAAACACTTTAGCAATTTCGCCTACGGTAAAGTACCTGTGTAACAACACTAAATTGAACTTGGCAGCCTTTTCGATATGCACGATCTATTTTAAAATTAAAAAGAATATCCATATACATGAGCATGACGTTGAAACCCCAAATAATATTATATCAAGAATAAAAGGTATTGTCAGTGTCACAGATATGTCACAAATTCTTGCATGAATTTATAGCAAAAGAATAAAGAATTTTGTCGCAAACAAAATCCAAAGTTTTTCAGAAAAGAAGTTTACTTGGCGAAAATTTACTTTATGTGAAACGAATTATTTTTTTGCGTGCAAAGACGGATGGAAGGGCATGGCTAGATCGACTTGGAATGTGGGGTCACAGATAAATATTTCGACTAGATTAGCATATTCCCCATTCTATGGTGGTGGGTATTATAAACACATGCAGTGTAACTAACATAGTTCATAGATGTGCTTGATAGTTTTTCTTAGGATACACACGATTAACGTCAATTGCCTTTATTTGCAAAAAAAAAAAACTGTGTCGTAAACGTTTTCCTCCCACATAACAGTATGGGAAGCGATTAGCCCCATTCATACGGTCATTTGCCTTGTAATCTCTTTCTCCCAAAATATTTCTTTAATCACTTCATTGGCTTCAAAAGTAGCAACAAGTAGATGTTGGTTATGAAATGTAATTGTTCAGGTGAGTGGCGGCGAGCGACCAGTTGTCTTTGGATCATAGCATAGCTGCCGTCAAATGTCATTTTGCGTTAGACCCACAACATTTCGGTTTGGCAACGAAGACTTCAACATTTATTTGCCTAATATGCAGCATTCATTGATCGGACTGTGATTGCCGATTGTTGTTTCTGTCTACCGTACCTTAATGTTTCAGTCGTTGAATTAACTTTGGGCAGCATTAGTCTCTTTTGGCGCTTCGAACTACAAAGACCGGTGAGCGCACGTGAATCAAACTTCTAATCTCCGCTCGTCCGAACAGCATTTTGGCCATGCAATAAACGAACGGCGTATTACATAGGTTAAAACAGACACACACGCAATTACAACGTTAGTCCGTTCTCGGAGTCAAAATGTATGTGGAAATGTGCAATAAATAACGGAAAATCAGCCGAACGTGTAACAAAACAAAATACCACACATTAGAGACAAACGAAAGTTGCAAATACAAAAGTGTTCAAATTATTTTGGTGTAAACTTCAAACAAGTGCGTCTCACACAACCCCCCAACAACACACAGCCACACACTCTGTAATTACGCTCGGGTGAAAGCGGACAAAAGACTTTTCATTTCTTTGAACATTAAAATTTGAGTAACGTCTGTAGTGAAAAAATGACTTCCGATCTTCTACATATGGAGAATCCAGTGTATGCCATCTTTGTGTTTCTGCTGGATTTGGCGATATTTTCTCTTAAGTCTGTGTTCTACATTTTAGAGTCGTTGTACTACACATTAATTCCTGATCGATTAAGGAAACTCAAGGTATGGTTTTTTTAGTATGTGCAGTTGTATTCAAATTTCGTAAATTGGACGTTAGCGTCGATCGGCTGTTATGGGCTTAAAAATTCACAAAGCGTTTAAAAACGGGGGAATTCTAATTTCGTTTTGTTGTACAATTCAAATGTAATCGAAAAGCGTGCTTACAGTTCCGAATAATGGAGCCAATAACAGATAATCGAAGCAGTGAAAAGAAGACAAAAAACATCTCCTCTATACCGGGTAATGGAGGTTCACGGTTCAAGGTACAGGTCCAACTTTATTATTTTTCTGGACTGAGAGTCGGGGGTCCATCCCACCCTCAAAACACCCACCAAACATAACTCACATGAAAGGTATATGAGAGTAGAGCACGAATCTTCTTTGAGTGCCAAGTGTCTGGATGGCCACCAATATGGGGATGGGATTATATAGCTCGATTTAAAGATATTAGACAGTGAAAGGAGACACAGCGGAGTGGTACCCGTCAGCTAATTTAACATCAGAGGGATTGTTTGAAAACCTGGAACGCACACTGAAGACCACAATCCATGTTTGCGGAAATTAACTAATATTTAGGTGTAGGTAATTTATATATCGATGTTATTGCGAAAACGCGTCTATTAAATAACTACGAAAATAACCAAGCTCAACCCCCTTGTCACACTAGCTGTGCCCTACATATGCATATATTATGTTTGCAGCAATGCGACTCCAGACAAAGTAATAAAAAATGTTTCAACAAAAAAAAACAAAATAAAATCCAAAATTTTTTAGAATAAAAAAATTAAATTTTGTTTTTTTTTTTTTTTTGTTGCTGTTTTTAAATTCAAGCTTAAGGTCTTTTTGAAAATGTTCTTAGAGAAACTTATATCGAAAATCGAAATATTGTTTTAAAAGAAATTGTTACCCATGTGTTGTCTTTAAAGAAACTTTCAATAATTTTTTTACAAAAATTTTATCGAAATTAAAAAAAAAAACTAAAAACTTAAACTGAAATTTTGTCTTTAGAAAAAATTTCATTAAAATTTTGTCTTAACCCAAGTTTTGCATTTTCGCATCAGCTTGGCGTACATTTCACGTATGTATTAGCTGTATATTACTAACTTATATTGAAAAAACAGTTTTTCGCATATCTCTGACTCTGCAAAATAATAAAGAAATAAAATTTTTTCCAAAAAGATGTCTGTAGGAAAGGAAATTTTTTTTCGGAAAATGTAAAAAAAATCACTTTTTTAGAACCTTTATATTTTGACGGAAAAAGAGAAATATACCATTCTATTAATTTTAGTACATTTCAAACTCCACTAGAAGATAGGAAAAATTAAAAAAAAGCTTATATATCCTTTCAATTTTATTTTTGATATTGAATATAGTGTCTGTCCTATATTTTTTTTTTTTTCAACCCCGATTTCGCGAGAACTGTACTACATAATAACACCGAGTGTAGCTTTTGTTTATCAGGGAACCGAAAGCTTCTTAGATGTAAAGTTTCCAAGCGATTGCACCACAAGAAGGGTTAGTGGTCTAAAATGGGTTAAGGAAATTTGTTTTTAAATTTTTGTCTTGAAAAAAATTTAATTAGAATTTTGTGTTAACGTATGTTTGCGCTTTTTTTTCTTTAAAAAAAATTGTGTTAAGAAATAGAAATTCATTCAAATTTTGTCTTCAACACATTTCATTAAAATTTTGTTTTTAGAAAAAATCACATAGAAATTTACTCTGTAGAAAAATTAAAAAAAAATATATAGTTTTTTTTAATTTCTTTGAAATATTGTCTTAAAAAATTTTCTCTTAATTTTGTGTTTAGAAAATTTTTTATTAAAATTTGTTTTTTAAAAAATTATTTAGAAAAAATTGCAAAAAATTGTTTAAAAAATTCATTAAAATTTAGTTTAAAAAAAATTAATGAAATTTTGTTAAAACAAATTTTATTCAAATTTAATTAATTAAAATTGTATGGACATAGCTAAATCGAATCAGAAAGTGATTCGATCGGTATGCTTGTTAAGGTGCCCATCTCCCTTCCATGTACGACAGTAGTGGTGTAGGTTATAAAATATTAAAAACTGACCCTCGTTTTTTGAATAAGCTCAGTTTTTGAACAATTCGAAAGCCCATACTCAGAAACGTTGTACGAAACCATTTTTAAGTGTTTTAAAATTTTTTAGTATTATAAACTAAAATCAATCTGGATCAAATGACCCATTTGCAACGGCCAACGACCCTCATCAATAGGAAGTATCTATGAAAAATGTCATGCGGATAGCCTCATTCGTTCGAACGCTGTAGTGATTTCGGCTATCTGTTGAACGGATGACTTAACCCATTAACGCGAATGGATAGAAAAATACCCTGGAATAGAACCGTCTTCGAAAAATTGTAGCTCGAGTTAGGAAAGAGGTATCCTAATACAATTTCAATTGGAGTAAAGTGGACGAATTAAATTAGTTTAAAAAATTTTGTTTCCATAGGGTCATGTTTTTGGGGGAAAATTGGGTAATCGAAAGTTAGAAATTTGTTACAGTTCAAATAATCAAACAAAACATTTTCTCAAAATTCTTAGGAGTGAGATTTCTAGAATCCGGCTTCGAGTCTTCTTGCATTTGATGGTTTCTAAATTAAAACGTAAATTAATGGTTATATGCCCACTACTTTTGAAAGCAGGTGCGGTTTTATGTCAAAGTCATTAAAATCCACTTTTCTTCGCTAAATGTTCATAAAGAATTAAGAAAAATATTTTTTTGTCTTAAATTCATATTGGGTTAAGAAATAAAAAGAATTGTTTTTTTTTTATTTTTTAAAAATATTAAGTGCTTGGAGTCGACTCCGGAGTAGGAGTCGAGTAATCTTCCCCTAGTCGGAGTCGAGTTAAAATTGCTCGACTACGCAGCCTTGCTTAGGACTTGAATAAAATGACATTTAGGAAGTCCGAGAAACATTTATTTTAAATTAAATGACTTATTTTGATTGTTTTGTTGATATTTGATTATGGATGGATGGATGTGTGTCAGTGCAACTAAAGCATTTAGCGGAAAGAGCGGAACAAATAGAATATGAAACAATATGCGGAATATTTGGAAACAATTTTTAGACCGTACTAATAAAAATTGTAACGTACTACTTTATTGCTTACAGTCATTGACGAAAATTTTTTAAATTAAAACTAAAATTTCCTGGCATGACAAAAAAGTTGTCATAAATGTTCTAATTTATAACTCGATATTTATTTCTAATCAGAGTGTATTTACGAATAAATTATGAGTTCAAGAATTAAAATTTTGGCTGGTATAAGTATTTTGACATGCTTATTATAAGAAAAAACAAAAAAGAGTGTATACAATTTAATGATTAAACGAATAGAGAATATAGAGTGCGAGATTGACAGTGACTTTTGGAAATCGTTTGGAAACGAGTTTAACAAAGTTTTATCAAAACTAGTCCACCCAGCACTTTTTGCTTACGTAGAACAAAAATGTCCTTACATTTGTAATCAAAACTTCTAGGTTTTTTGATGACATTTTGGCTGCCAAGTTTTATGTACAATATTGCGATTTTTTTGTAAAATCATCAAAAAATATTGGTGTTAAAACAGAAAATTAGCTAGAAAAGGGACAACAAAAATTTTTTAAACAAGGCAAACTTTTCTGGTGGTTCTTTTTTTTGGGACCCGTATTGATACTTGGCCTGAAATGTTTACGTTCTCACTTCTAAATGTAATAATTTAAAACCAATATTTTTATGATCGGGTTACGGGTCTGTTTACTAATAATATGATGGGCGCTAAGATACTTGAGCGCCATATTAAATAAATACTTTATTGATATGTTCGAAACCTTGTCAACCCGCGCAAGAGACCCGCCTTGCTATGATCGAAGGTTGTAGAGGTTGGGATGACCCCCAGACACTCGACACTTGACGCCATATCTCTATGTCAGATTCGCTATTTCGTCGCATCACTCCTAACCGCACCAAGGCGGATTTACACTTTTTGGGATTGTTAAGAAAGACGACCCCCGTTTTTTCAGCAGAGAATCATATTTCAAAAAAATGAGTACGTCGTGTTTGACCAAATTCTTACAACAAATATGTACTCAACTTCTAAACAATTTTTATTTGATACCCATACTGTCCCAACTAGAAATTATGCCCTGTTAAGATTTTTTGGGGGGAGGCGGGTGGGGACGCCTCAGACACCAAGGAATACATTTGTATATCAACTTTTTACTCTACTTCGGTAAATATGTTCTGCCGGGGGGTTTTGGGGGTGCGGAGGCCCCTAAGACACCAAGGAATAGATTTTTATGTCAGATTTGTACTCTATTTTTAAACACATTTGATTTGATACCTTTATTGACCAAAGCAGTCTGTCTGTTCGGTGGGTTATTTAACCCCAAAATTTTATACCAATTTCGTGTTTTTGGAGTACCATAAGGTGGCATATAAAATTTCGCTTAAATCGGTCCACCCATCTCCGAGATCTAGCGTTTTTAAAAACTGCGGCAACAGGGAGGGTCCGCCCCCAAAAAAAAAAAAATTGATTTTTTTTGCTTAATAAAGATATGAGCACCTTCTTGTAATCAAGGTACAGGTCACATTTGTTGTCCGATTGTTATAAAATTTTGCACATGTCTCTTTTTTGGTCCAAGGACGAACACAATTGATTTTGATCAGATTTAGATATAGCTCCCACATATAACTTTCATCAAATATAGCCTTTTAACGCTGTAGTAGCTACAATTTTGGTCCGATCTTTACAAAAATAAGCACGATATGTTTTATTCGACGTCCGTACACTCAACCAAAATTGTTATTTTTGTCTGCTGAAAATGGGAAAGCAGACATAGCTCTTGTATCAGCAAACATAGGGCTGCGGTATTAGCAAACATTTCGGCCAGCAAAATCAGCAAACAAAATCTGCTGTTTTAAGTACAAAAACCTGCTGAAAAAATTGTTAGGCTATTTTTACATCCATTGAGTCACACGTTTACATTTGCATTAAATTTTTTCTTCCCCTTCATAACTAAGCAGTAGTCAATTTAAGCAAACAACAGACTCTACAGTAGTCAGCCTGCTGCTTTGAAATTGCAGAAATACTGCTATAGTAGCAGAACTACTGCTATAATAGCAGCAGAATTAATTGCTATTATTTAGCAGACAGTGTTTGCTATTTCAGCAAACTTTTTCCTATGAGTGTATATATATATATAGTTCCCATATATATCTTTCATCCGATATTGCATTAAGGCTGCAGAAGCCACTATTTTCGTCCGACCTTTACAAAATTTTGCATGAGGAGTTTTATTGTCGTCTCAATACATGTGCAAAAATTCATAGAAATAAGTCCAAATTTAGATTTAGCTCCCATATATATCTTTTATCCGATGTACCTCTTTAAGGCTGTAGTAGTCACAATTTTGGTCCGATCATTACAAAATTTAGTATGAGATGTTTTACTTGACGTCCCAATACGTGAACAAAATTTCATAAAACTCGAATCTGGTTTAGAAAAATCTTCCATATATATCTTTCATTCGACATGACCTTTTAGAGCTATAGAAGCCACAATTTTGGTTCGATCTTTATAAAATTTGCGGTGTTTTATTTGAAGCCATAGCAAGTGTGCTTAATTTAATCAAGTCGGTTCAGATTTAGATATAGCACCGATATAAACTTTCATCCGATATCTCCGCCTCTAAGGTCGTAGTGAGCACAATTAAGGTGTTACCGTTAAAAAATCTTACAATGCCTATTCAAGATTTCATTCAGTGCAAAATTAGAGTCTGACTAGATTTCAACATAGGTTCCATTTTTTTAAAGTAGTACGTAGACTCGGTGGTGTAGGGTATTAGGGTATGGTTTTAATTTTCACTTCTATGTTTAAATACAAATAAGTGACACATCCCCACCTTCCCCTTACGTCTTTTTATAACCGAGTGCGAACGGCATGCTGCAGTGCGACACCTTTTTGAAGAGAAGTTTTTTACATGGCTTCTACATGGCTGCTAACATTTTCTATAATGGCATATTTTCTCACAAATGTCGCCAGCATTGGGAGGGTATAACTACCGCAGGCAATTTTTTTGATTTTCTCACCAGGATTCAAACCCATGTGTTCAGCGATATAGGCGGAAAAGCTTACCTCTGAGCTACGGTGTATTGATACGTAAAGGCCTCAAAACTTTTAGGATGTTTAAATCTGGAATCAGTGGTAACTAATGCAATATATTTGTCTTAATTTAATTGAGAAATTTATTCAATTATGGCATGGAGCATTGTCTTTTCGTATATTTAATTAGCGTAGGGCATAAAATTGGTCAACATTTTTTTAATCCTTTTGCCGTTACAGTTATTTAAATAAAAATAAGATGAAGTAAAATTCAGCATGTAAAGTTTGATTTGAACATTTGTACGAAAAGTTTGTTTAAAATTTAAATTTTTTTAAGTGTTTTTGTAATTTTTTTATTAAAAATGGTTTATATAAGGTAAATAAGAGTAGACTATAAAAAAATTCTCAATAACTGTTAAACTTTTTTATTAAATTGGGACTGGGGAAAAGCTTCAACTGTTATCTGCTGGTTAAGTAAGGTTTAAGTTTCAGTCTGCCATCAGACTCACTTAGATGCCTTTAAGTTCCTATCGTTGAACCATTTAGATCACTTTAAAAAGCCCAACAACTTGAAACTCTTTCTGACTGCCAGTGCCGATGTTCTATAGTCTCTTCATCCTCGACGTCTTCAAAGCTTTTGCAAAAGTCGTTAATAAATAGCAACCTTCAGTCTGTCGGCATGGTTTCCCGTCATGACGGATACAGTGACTGAGACGAGCTTTCGCTGGCTAGAACGACAGTTGAGGGCGGTTTTTGAATTCAGAAATACGTTATCCACTTCTGAGAAGGTATTTATGCTAATCATCCTTATGACATTATATCTTAACCATTCCACCACTTATTTAATTGCAAGGATCACAGCAGTGGTCGGGTAACCTTCTCGATAGGACCAGCCCTAGTTCTTCAGAGTACACCCCCCAACCCACCTGGTCGTCTAATTTGGATCCATCCGTATAGAAGTCTATATACCATATATTACCAGGGATATTGTAGTTCCAATTGTTCCTATCAGGAATAGTACAGTACTTTTTATCAAAAGCGGTTCAGGCAATGTGTAATACCGACTGCCTGGAATATCGGGCATTGTATCAAGGATAACACAGTGTCCGTATTCGCCGCATGACAAAAAAGAAACTTCCCTTAGCCTTATAGCAATGGTCGCATCAATTTGTCTAGCCACAATGTCCAGAAGCATTAGGTGTAGCATTAAATTCAGTGCATCAGATGGTATCGTCCTCAATGCGCTTGTGATGCACAAACGAACATTCTTTGGATCCGGCTGAGTATTGAACTGTAGGTGGATATTTGAAGCTCCGCACAGTGGGAGAAAATCAAAAAAACTAGTAAAAAATATGCAGTGTGAGAACAGGTAATTTGAAATTTAAAATGGTGAGAGCTGATCGAGATTATGTGCAAAATTTCAAGGCCCTAGGTTGTCTGGGTGTCTATTGGCAGGCTACTAAAGTTGGTCACTTCCGTATTTCAAAATTTGTTGGGGCTCGCAAATCTTCATTTATGGTCCTATTTTCAAAAACTATTTTGACATTTCTCAAAAATCCCTACAAAAAAATCCGCTTGTTGTCAGGCATATAGGCTAGGTTAGGTTTAAGCGGCAGTCTGGCATCAGACCCTCTTAGACGTTTTCACCATTGTGATACCACAGGCATAGAAGAAGGAAGATGCTTCCTAGTTCCTACCGTTGAACCATCCAGATCGCTTTAAAAAGCTCAACAACTTCCTTCTGATAGCCAGTGCGAGACACACACACAGAAGGTGTTCTATAGTCTCTTCCTCTTCGATGTCCTCACAGCTTCTGCAATAGTTATTACTGGCAACCTTCAGTCCGTCCGCATGCTTTCCGAATGATAGGGACCAGTCATGACGGACACAATGACTGAGACGTCTGTTCTAGCCAATGACAGCAAAGCGGCAGACCACTTCAAGTCTAGATTAGGCCACATGTCCTTCGGGCCGTGTCCTGAAAACATAGCTAACATGTCCCCACAGATTTCAGTTTCCTTGAAATGTGTAAGGTAGTTCCTAGTCTCGCAAGCTCGTCCGCCTTACAATTCCCTGTGGCCCGGCACCCAGAACAGGTGAATTTTGAACTGTTCAGCCATCTCGTTGAGAGATCTGCAACAGTCGAGGGCGTTTTTGTGTTCAGAAATTAGTTCTCCAGTGATTTAATGGCTGCCTGGCTGTCTGAGAAGATATATATGCCAATCGTCTTTATGACATTATATCTTAGCCATTCCACCACTTGCTTAATTACAAGGATCTCCGCTTGATACACACTGCAGTGGTCGGGTAACCTCTTCGATTTGAACAGGTCTAGGCATCTACAATATGTCCTCTTTACAAACAAAAAAGAAAAAGTTGAGGTATTTAAGAAAGTTTTTTCAATGAAGACTAATCAATGAAAATACTTTTTTTGACCACAAAATACAAAAATGAAGTTTTGGCAGCCTGAACCATTTTTCGAAAAGCCGAGGTGGCCAACTTTAGGGGCCTGCCAAGAGGCGCCTGGGCCACCTAGGGCCTTTTGCACACGTTCTCGTATTCAAATTTCAAAGAGATATCTCTACCCATCGTCACCCGGCATATTATTTACTAGTTTTTTAGATTTTCTCCGACTTTGCGCCATCCACCAGAACATAACATCATATAGCATTAAGTCTGAATACTGCAGTATATACACAGTACATTACACTCGGTTTAAAGCAGGGATTCGGAGCGGAAAGGAGTGGAGCGGCTCAGAAGAAATTCTGGCTGGGAATCTAGCTCAGAAAGAACAAATCTTCTTGTTTCCTTTTTGGACGTGAGCCTGATGAGCCGAATTAAAGAGAAAGTGCAGCCAACGGTGTGTGGTGTTGTTGTTTTTGTATTGGAGCTCATATTTGGTATATGAGGGCCAAATGCAAAGAAAATCCAAGCGTAAAACAAGAGTAGGTTAGGTTAGGTTGAAAGGAGAGTGCGGATATAAATCCTCTCCATGCCGCTGTGGACATACACCTAAGCCAGTAATCGCCTTCTTGTGTGCTCTAAACATTAAAAAAGTAACCTGGAAAATGAAAATCCAAGTTAGAGCTTCCGTGCTGCTTACAATATCCTTAATTGTTTCCAAGCCACGCCCCTAAGTTGGTTCATGTCTGGTATTGTGTCCCCACCTAAGTGCCGATATCTGTTAAAGTAAAGAGTACAGTCTGAGAATTTTGTACAAGAAAAAATTTTAATAAAAAATAGGTTTGTGTATTTGAGAAACTGAAATTTCGAAGAAATAAAAAGACCCAAATCAAAAAAAGAAAGGAATCGAACACCTTAACAACTGATGTACAATTAACTTCAAAAAAAGAAAACTGTGTTATGATTTTAAATTTTAAAAACTAAATAACCTTGAATCTTCGGACGGACGGAGCCCTGAAAGTGAACGAAAAGAAGAGTTGCCATCAGTGTTCCCCTTTTGAAATATTGTTATATAATTGTTCTTGAAAGTTACTAGATTTTGAAGTAACTGAATTTATGAAGTTAAACAATTAGCTTTTTTAGGTTATGACCGAATAAGGAATTGCATTGTTAGTAGTGTTGAAATGAATTCAACTCTAATGATTCTCGACTATTGGTTTTTCTCTAAATGAAGGCAACAAAGATGTAGATGTTCGCTACGTTCAGCGAAAACCATGACTGTCATTGAGATCATGTGGTTCTTAATGAAAATCCGTCCGTCTGTTGAAATTACGATAGCGGTCGAACGCGTAAAGCTAGCCACTTGAAATTTTGCACAGGTACTTAATATTTATGAAGGTCGTTGGGGATTGCAAATGGGTCATACCAGTTCAGATTTGGATATAGCTCCCATATAAACAACTGTGCCAAGTACGGTCCAAATCGGTATATAACCTGATATAGCTCCCGTAGAAACCGATCTCCCAATTTGACAACTTTAACACTTGGAAGACGCAATTTTTGTCCGATTTAGCTAAAATTTTCGGCCGGGCGAGTCTTGTATACCCTCCGCCTTGGATAGCGTTTGTCAAGTTCTTTGCACGGTTATTCTTTATAGACAAAAATTAAAAAAGAATCTGTCAACGAACCGTTTGGATTTTTACCAACCACCATAGGATTGGGGAATACTAATCAAGGCATTCCGTTTGTAACACATCGAAAATTAATCTGCGATCCAATCAAGTATATATATTCTTAATCTTCTTTACATTCCAAATCGAACTAGCCATGTCCGTTCGTTTTTGGAAATCACTATAGCATTCGGACGCATAAAGCTAGCCACTTGAAATTTTGCACAGATACTTCGTATTGATGTAGATCTTTGGGGATTGCAAATGGGCTATATCGGTTCAGATTTGGATATTGCTCCCATATAAAGCGATCCTTCGAAATATTTTCCGATTGGATTGAAATTATGTACGTTGTGTTCGTTTACGACAGCGCTAAATATGGAACGGTGTGTTGTAATTGGCCCCCCGATATCCAAACCGAATATGGTCGATTTCGCTGAAATTTAAAACTGTAGCAAGTATAAGATCCCTCTATACCCAAAATAGGTACCCGCTCAAAAAGGTACTCGCTCCGGATCCCTGGTTTGAACCCCCAACTTTTGCCAATGGCTGTCTTGCAGATGTATAGGGCAAAACTTGCCTTTGTTGCCATTTTCAAAATGTTTGATTTGAAGTTCAATTTCCTGTCCAGCAAAACTCCAAAGTATTTTGTACCTTTTACGCAAAATCTATAATTTGTTTCACATAAAGGAAATTTTCGACAAGCAAACTTCTTTTGTGAAAAACGTTGGACTTACGTTAGGTAAGGTTAGGTTGAAAAAGGGTGCGAATATTAATCCGCCCAGCTACTATGGACACACACCTACGCCAGTTATCGGTTTGTTGTGCGCTTTAATATCTAAAAAGTAACTTCGAAAAAGAAAAAAAATTAAGTTAGGAATTTCATGCTATTTACAAAATCCTTAATTGCTTTCCACTTCACTACCCTAAGTTGGTTCATGTCTGGTATCGTGTCCCCATCTAAGTACCGGTGTCTGTTAGCCGCGAAAGCTAGGCAATGACATAGGAAATGCTCCAACGTCTCATCATCTTCCCCGTTGGACTTTGTTTACGATGAATATATCGTGTATTATGATCTCTTGTATTCGTAATGCTTTAATTAAATAAAAGTTGCCTATGAGAGTTGCTGTTTCACACATTTATACACCTACTTTGGAATGGAAATTTCTTTATCGCGTAAATATTACTAGGGATTCGGAGCGGAGGGGAGCGAAATTTTTTGAACCCCGAGCGGAGCGTTTTCTAATCTCAGAATCCGCTCCCCTCCGACAAAATAAAATTCTTTAAAATACACATTTTTTTGGTTTAAGAATTTGTTATTTTGGCTAATTAAGATAACTTTAGAGATAACTTTCGTTAAATAGTTATCGAAAACATATTAGAGAACAGATTTGCACCAATTTTAAAAAGTTTCGTCTTAAAGTCAAAACAAGTGAAAACGAGCGACTTCTTGTATACCATCCACCATTGATGGCATTTGTCAAGTTCTTTTTATAGGCAGAAATTAAAATCAAAGATCAAAGGATCCATCGATTTATATATTAATCATCATAGGAAAGGAGATATATTCATTTAGTCATTCCGTTTGCAACCCTACAAAGTATATATATTCTAGATCGTCGTAAAATTCTAAGATGATTTAACAATATATGTGTGTCCGTCCGTAATAATCATGATACAGCCTTCAAAAGTTGAGACCCGGTTTAGGGTCTGAAGCCCATAAAAGCCGGATTTATTATTCGATTTCGTTGAAATTTTAAACAGTTGTACTGTTGTACTGAGACCCTCGATATCCGAACCAAAAATGATCCATATCGGGCCATAATTAGATATAGCTGCCATCAGGGACTTAGCCAGGGGGGGGGGGAACTTTTACTTGTTTTTTTTTTTTAATTTGGTTTGGAATTGCTTCCGGCATATGCTTAAAAAGTAAGTTTGGATTATCTGTTTATATAGGAACAATAGACACGGATTCAGACCATACTTGGCATGGATTTTGGGGGTTATAGGAGAAATCATTATTTAAAATTTCGGGCAAATCACATAATAATTGCGCCCTCCAGATGCTTAGGAAAGTCATAAAAGAAATCGGTTTGCAAACTTTCAGCCAAATCGGATAATAATTGCGCCCTCTATAGGCTAAAGTAATCAATTGAAGTGGTTGGTTTATGAGGGGGCTTTATAAGGAGGTCATAAAAGAAATCGGTTTGCAAACTTTCAGCCAAATCGGATAATAATTGCGCCCTCTAATGGCTAAAGTAATCAATTGAAGTGGTTGGTTTATTAGGGGGCTTTATAAGGATAAAGTCCGATATAGACGGAGATCAAGAATACATATAATCGGAGTTGAATAAAGCTTGATGTTGTAAGCGTAATGACAAAATTAATATATGACTTCAGAGCACAATAGCACACGGTGTGAAAAAGAAGAACATTAAAAAAAATAAATAGTCAATTTAAAATTAAAGGAAAAAAAAATAGTCAATTTAAAATTAAAGGAAAAAAAATAGTCAAATTAAAATTAAAGAAGCAAGAGCGAAGCGAAAAAAAAAATTACCGGAGCGGAAATTGCTATAGAACATACCCCCATTTTTATACCCTCCACCATATGATGGGGGTTTACTAATTTCGTCATTACCTTTGTAACCCCTCGAAATATAAACCTAAGAAGTCCATCCATGTGTCTGTCAAAATCACGCCAACTTTCAAAGGAAAAGATAGGCGCTTAAAATTTTGCACAAATACTTCTTATTAGTGTAGATCAGTTAGGACTGTAAGCCAATCTCCCAATTTAAATTCTTAAGCTTCTAGAGGGTGCAATTCTTATCCGATTTGTTTTGGCTGCCAACAACTGTGCCAAGTATGGTCAAAATCAGTCCATAACCTGATATATCCGTCATATAAACCGTTCTCCCGATAAAACTTTTTGAGCTTCTAGAGGGCGAAATTCTAATCCGATATAGTAGAAATGTTTTTGTTTTGGTATGACTTCCAACAATTGCGCCAAGTAGGGTCTAAATCGGTTCATAACCTGATATAGCTGTTATATAAACCGATCTCCCAATTTGACTTGGAGTCGAGTGCGCAATTATTATTCGATTTGCCAGAAATTTTGGACGTGGTATTTTTCTATAACTTCACATTGATCAATAACTTGCTTTAGTTCTTATATATTTGAAAAAGTCATTCAAAGAACTTATCACATGCGATCCATGGTGGAGGGTATATAAGATTCGGCTCGACCGAACTTAGCGCGCTTTTAATGTGTCATGTTCAACAGTGTGAGTATTTTTGCCCGTCTGTGAGCCCTAAAATTCATTCTTTCTCTCTAGAAGGAGAGACAAAAGAGAATAAATATTGGTCGAGTAAACGAATAATCGTTTGCGGCTATGGAAACCCTTTTGCCATTAAAAAGTTTTTGATTCTACAATATAAGAATGGCCCTTTTACCGTAGGCGAAGCAGTTAAACGATTTACAATACACAAACTAAGTAACGGTAACGGTACAACCTCTTGAAGTGTTTCTCTGCTGACCAATCTTTTTAGACACAGGTCCCCAACCTGCCATCTTTTTGGAAGTTATTAATAAAATTTCTTACGGTAGTGTTCATGCCTAGAAACTCCAGCTGCTGCATGATTGATTACGTCGTAAAGGGCTGATTCAGTGGACTTGCCCTTACTATATGCATTCTGTTGCCAAGACAGACGATCTCCAGAAATCCTTGCCCTAACATATGTTTTTATCAATCTCAAGGTTTGGCAGACTAATAACACGAAAATCTTTCGCCTTCGTGTGGTAAGGTTTTCCTGCTTTTGGAATGAAAATAACCTTCGCGTCCTTTCATTAGAGTATACCTCAATAAGCAAGGAGCCAGCATATCGCACGCAACTTGTAATTCAACCGGTGATACATCATCAGGGCCTGGTGACTTAAAGGAGTCAAAACTTTGTATCGCCCAAAGTATTTTCGACTCAGACATATCTGCCGGATAAAAAAATATTTATTTAAATATCTTCCGGTTCAAATAATACAGATTTTTGGCTAGTAAAAACTGTCAGCCATATGACACAAGCGGTAAACTAGGCAAACAAATCACATTTTCGTGTAACACTGATTTTTTCTGTAAACAAAACAAACGTTTGCCACAGTCGAAGTTCCTTATTGTTTTGACCTCTGAAAAAGAGGCAAATTGGAGATTTAAGTTCAACAGTAGGGGATGTTACACAGTTACAATAAAAGTTATAAGCCAATAAAAGAGATATGTCTGTCGTAAAGATATCGCAAACGTTTTTTTTTTTTTTTGTACATATAATCCGATTCCCCAATTTGACTTCTTGAAAATATTGACGCAACAATTTTTTACCGATTTGGTGCTTCGAGACTGTAGAACGTTAATAAATTTCTACCGATCTTATTTTACTTTTTTATTCATTTTGAAGTCTAGTAGTAACATCGACTTTTCATCCGAACATCTGTCAAAAAGCATCAAAAAAAGTGACAAAGTAAATTCGAACATTTTCCGTGGAAGTGGTACTGCGTGGTACTGTGTTCTGGCGAAGAATAGAGTCCGCGGATTTCGCATAATTTAATAAGGATTTTCGATGCGAATGAAGTCTGAACTAAGCTTAAAGGACAATTCTATTCAAGGTTGATGTTAATACGTCTTTAGTTTTTTTGATTTATTTCTATCAATTAATATACGAGAACAAGTTATGTCCTTCACAAACTTCAAAAGGAAAAATATATTTTTTTCTAAGCTTCTAAAATCGTAAAGCTTCTAAAATCGTAAAGCATCGGTGCTTAAGTCATTGTGATTTAAATATTAGGTTAAAAATGCTCCCTAAATAAATATGCTTATGGGAAATGCAAAGAAACTAGAAAAATCTCTCCTTTTCAGACATTTTACTCTATTTGATGGGGATTTTTATCAACATTTTGCAATTTCAAATGTTTAGTTTTTTACCACAAGTCTTGTAATATTTTATTGAAATGTCAAGTTGTTTTAACCACACCACAACAATAGCAGTAAACTACGCTCACATAAAAAAAGTCGGCTGCTAATAGCCAACACTGTCTGCTGGCTGTTCGTAATTGTTTTGCTGCTATTTCATCAATAGTTCTGTTGTTATGACAAAAACTTTGCAATTTTAGGATGACAGTTTGGCTGCTGAATTTATGATGTAAGCGTGAAATTTTGACTCGACTCCCAATCCAGGCAAATTGCTCGACTCCGACTCAGACTCCGGAGTAAACTCCGGGCACTTAAAAATGCTATAACTTATACCCACCACTAAAGAATGTGAGTGACCCAACCTAGACAATATGGTTGGTATTAGCGAGTATATTACGAATACGTAAAAACGAAAAGCAAAAATTGGACCTTGGAAGGTTTACGGGATCTTGGGGGTTTTGAACCCCCTTTAACCCTAGGCAAAATTGGTACCAAATAAAAGGTATTAGGGAGTAGATTATGAAAAGTAGATTAAATTTTGAATAAAAATGTAAATTGATTTTTATTTTTTGATTTTTTGGTGATGAGTATGCCGACATCACATTGTGGGTGTAAAAGGAGCCCACATTAAACACTGTCTGCTGAATATAAGTAGTTAATTTTGCTGCTATTGTAGCAGTAGTTCTGCTATTACAGCAGTAGTGCTGCAATTCCAGAGCAGCAGGCTTACTGCTGAAAAGTCTTTTGTTTGTTGAAAATGACTGCTGCTTAATTATGAAGGGGATGTTAGCAGAAAAATAAAACACAAAGGTGTGTCTCAGTGGATGTTTATAATCACCACTGAATGTTTACTTTCCACAACATTTTTTCTTTAAATTTCGATACAAAAGGCCATGGCAGCCATGTTCACATTAGCAGAGCAAAAACAAAAATGCGAGCTAGCTCAGCCACATTTCGAAATGAATACCAATAGATGATATCAGATAAAATCATCTCTTCCAACTAAGTTTCTAAGAAATTTCTTAAAAATGCCTAAATTAATCAAAACAAGTAACAGGCAACCATAAAAAGGAGCATACACATTTTTTTCAGCAGACTTGTGTATTCAAAACAGCAGCTTTTGTTAGTTGAAATAGCAATAAGAAATATTTTCTAATACAGCAGCCCTATGTTTGCTGAAACAGCAGTTATGTCTGCTTTCCCATTTTCAGCAGACAAAAACTAATGTTTTAGCCAAAATTTTGCTGTTTTGAATAACAAATTTGGTTGAGTGTGAGGGCTTTAAAATGTAATTGACGCATCCACGCGGCAATCCAACGACAAAAATAGGGGGCACGTCCCGCTCGAGGGGGCATTTTGGGACGCTAGGAGATTGAGGGGTCTTTGCCCCCAGAAATGGACTTTAGAATCTCGTTACTGGGCTCAGAACTAGAGGGTGTGCCCTATAAGGTGCATTTTTTCCCAAATCTCGTCATTTTGATTGTAGCACCTCGAAATATTAATAATAAATATTCGTAACCGTCTGAGTATTCGAAGTCAATATAGCCATATCCGTGCTTTCGTTCAACAGGTAGATGAAATCATAATACCGTCGGAACGAATGAGGTTATCCGCTTGAAGTTTTGCATATATAATTCTTATTGTGGGTCGATTTCTGTCCAATATTGGCCATATGTACTTAAAAATTGTTTCCAACTACGTACGTTTCTAAGGTGATTAATGGGCCAACTTTTTCCTGAACTAAGCTTTCAAACTGTTTGAAAACTGACCTTTTTCAAAAACGACTGCAAGTTTTCAATATTTTTAAATATCTATAGGATATGCAGAATAAATATGGAATAACTAAAAAGTGAAATTTTTACTAAAATAATTAAACGATTTTTGTCCTGTGATACAAAACTCAATGAAATTTTCTCTAAAGACAAAATTTCTGTAAGATTTTTTCTAAAGACTAAATTCCAATAAAATTTTTTCCAAAGACAAAATTTCGAACAAATTTTTTAAGAACAAAACGTTAACTTAACTTTTTCTAAAGACAAAATTTCAACCAAAGATAGACTACGACTCCAGAGAAAATTGCTCCACTCCTATTCTGCAGCCCTTTTTAGGAGGCATGTTTAATTACAATGTGCAATATTTCTTGCAAATCAGATAACGATCCTAATTGAAGTTATCGCACTTTTTTCCTTTTTGTTGGCATATTTGATCGATTGTGCTTACCACAAAGTCTCGAAATACAGAAAATGTGTACGAAGTACATACTTTTTATTCTCTAATAGCTAATTGCTATGGTGGCAAAAATTATTTTTCAGTTTGACAACAATATGTGCTACTTAACGATTTTACTAGATTTATTATTTAAAAAAACAATTTGTGTTAGTTAAACCAGCGAAAAGTTTTTGCTAAAACAACAATCTTTAATTTTATCGATTGTTTACAATTTTTTAAAGTTGATATCATCAACAAATTCTCGTTGATAAGTATATAGTGTGTGCATTAAATTGTTATTTAACATAACCAAATGCGGGCCCTACTTCCGCTGAGAATGGCTACCTTCTTGACGCCGGCCGTGCTCAGTCCTGGGGCGGTTCTTCCTCAACAGAAGTAGGCTCGGATGCGTTGCCATAAAAGTAAAGATAAAAGGTAGCTCTTAGAGAAAAAGAGATAGAAGGAAATAAGATACGGAAATAGCAGATATACAGGAAATTTAGGACGATGATGATAAGAAATGCAGCATGAGATGTCAATCTGCCGCCAGGTGATCTCTACCCTCCCAACCAATACTAACGAACTCCATCGTTAGCCCATATATCCTCTACCTAACGCCCTTTACCTTTCATGAATAATCAAAAACAAAAGTTTAAAACATCTTAATATCTATTTATAAAGGTGAAAATAAATATCGCCAAGTTAAAAAGTTTAGTGAAAATTTCAATAAAAAGTTAATAATATTTTACAGTTTACGAATAAAAGTAAAAGAAATGTATCTTGGACATATAGATAAAAAAAGATGAGGAAAGTAAAATATGTAAAATATGTTCACGATTAGTTAATTATAAAGAAAAACTATGAACAAACGTATGTACGAAAATGATGTGTTGGTTAGGTTGAGCCAATGCAAAATGAAATATAATTCTTTTACTGTTGTTATTACTTGGACTTACCATTTATATCCAGCGCTGTCCACAGGCCTGCGACGGCGGGATTGTCCCAAATACGAATTCTTAGTAATTGCTATTATAGGTGATATTTCAGTTTTGCATAGCTCAAATGATGTAGATATGGGGAAAATTGTTGAGAGTGGATTTTTTTTTTTTGAAAATGATGATTATATTTAACTAAAGCTTAATCTAAGCCAGATTTACGGCAGCAAACAACGTCTCAATGGTTTTAAACGGGAACTTATACGATCTTTGTCCAAAATGTGTTTAGGTCATATTACCGATAAGCATCCATGATAGATTTTATGTCTTGGAACCCATCCAGATATATATAAGAACGAGATTCTGGCTAATATTTTAATTAATTAAAGATGTGGTCCATAAATGTTTAGTCTGGCGTGAAATTTAAGATTCCTTTTCGGCAATATATAAAAAGCAATAATCCCGGAGTAAAAACTCCGGGTAGCGGTTTTCGACCACTAAAATTGACCAAATCAATGGATTCCACCAAAAGAAAAGAAAAATGTGCACAAAATTTCTCCGAAATAATCAAAACACAACTTAGATGTTCAAGTTTCAAAATGAGAATGAAAATTTTCTAATCTGACAAGAAAATATTACAAACTGAATATTCCAAAAGGCTTCTATGTTTCTTCGTAAATAAATGAGTCCAAAAGGCTTCTATGTTTCTTCAAGTACAATAAGTGCAAGTACATTATTATTGGGGTAGTTAAAAATTCTACACCATGGAAAAGTAGTTACAATGTCCAATTACTAGTATAGACTTCAGCGCTAGAATAACGTTAGTTAACAATGACGGCTGTAAGTACTTTTTAGAAAATCAATTTTTGTTTCGTAAAACTTAGGCAATGAACCAATATTACAACAACTTTACTAAATCTGCAAATACAATTTTTAGCTCAAGCATAACGGCAGAACAAACACGGACACTTCGTAAAACATTGCGCAGTCAATGTTTATAGACATTACCTTAATGTTTTTATGTTTAAACAATTCTTACTTACTTAAAGATGCAAGTTACGCAATGCTAAACAAAGCTATGGAATAGTTTTGGTTTACTCAAATGTCCAAATATCCGGGAGCCTCCGGACTAAAGATATGTACTTTGATTATATCAATAAAACCGATAAATATTCAATAAGGTAGAAACAATCAGCCTATGTTCAGTCACGCTTATGGAATTCGATAATGCACATAGATAGATATCATAATCTAAAGCATAACATGTTTAAAGTACTTAGGAAGTGAATACAACTTGGTAAACATTACCAAGAAGAAGGCATATAAATGTTAAAGCATAGCCATAAATCTTTTAAAATTTAGGGTGGGGGACATAATCTTGGAGTGTTCAAAATTACCAGTTTGTTAAAATCAATTACCATTTGCCTTAGAGCTTAATATTGAAGAATCAGCGTGCCTATTGATAAAAACATGACTACTGTTCCCATTTCTCTTCGTATAATATTGCGACAATGAAGATGTCAGTAATAATGATATGGACAACGACGTTTCCAATAGCAACATGGTGGACGGTAATCTCAATGAGAAAGGTGGTTTCCTTAGGAATGTGATTTGAAGTGTTTGATGTTTGTTTATTCCCCACTTTGGGGCAGGCACATCCTCCTACAGAGACAAAGAAGGAAATCTGGTAACTGACACAGATAACATGCTGAAGATATGGAAAGAACATTTTACCCAACTGCTAGTGTCCGACGTTGGCGGCGAAGAGAATATCGCAGAACCAACCAATGATGATGGTAAACATTTTACCTCCTAGTCAGAATGAGGTCCAAGCAGCAGTGACCCGACTGAAGAACAACAATGCAGCAGGAGCCGACGGGTTACCCGCTGAACTATTTAAGACCGGAGGTGACACGCTGATAAGGCGTATGCATCAGCTTGTCTGCGCAATCTGGCTAGAAGAACGAATACCCAACAAGACGGAATGTACCAACTACAGAGGAATAAGTATCCTCCCCATCGCATACAAGATACTCTCGAGCGTACTATGTGAAAGATTAAAACCTAAAGTCAATTAGATAATTGGGCCCTATCAATGCTACTTTAGACCTCGTAAAGCCACCCTAGACCAAATATTCGCACTGCACCAGAGAAGAACAAACCAACACCTACCATCTCTTTGTTGGCCACAAAGCCGATTTCGATACCCCTTTACGTTCAAAGGTATTTCAAGTCATGTCTGAGTTTAGTATCCCTGTAATATTAATAAGACTCTGCAGGATGTCACTTGCTGAAGTTCGAATGTTTCTCAATAATTTGACATTTCAGTCTCAATGTTTGTAAGTTCATATTTTACTTGTGGGTAGTTGCATACATACTTGTGGGTAATAGCATACGTACTATGTAAAAACAATGTAAGCTAAGTCTTCAAGATCCCGTCCGAAAGACAACGGTTGATAGATGTTCACAAAGAAGGGGTTGGGGGCATTCCAAAATTATGTGGCCTGTTTTATACTTGAAGAGTTCCACCGCTTTGCTGACTCTAGCTAGAAGGGACGTCTAAGTCAATGTGTCCGTCATGACAGGTCTCTGTGTGTGTGTCCGGCACCGGCAGTTAGAAGGAGTTCCAGGTTTTGATTTCCTTGAGAACATGTCTGATTGAGCGGATGTGAACATCCGCATGGTGTTGGGCTTTTTAAAGCGATCTAAATGCTTCAATGGCATGAACTGGAAGGCACCTTCCTTCTCCTGTTCCTGTGGTATCATAGTGAACGAAAACGTCTAAGTTAGTCTGATGGCAGACTGCCACTTAAACCTAACCTAACCATGCTATTAATTTGACTCAAGTCTGATATCGTATGTACTCATAAGTATAGATACGTCTTGACGTCATTGCTACATGCGCAATTTTTAACTTCTCCGATCTGTTTTGATGCCGTAATAAATACCCTCTTTAATTTTCGTCGTCCTTCCGAACCTTCACAGTTCCTCAGTGCAACATTCCCGTTCATCGTTTACGTTCTAACTCGGACTAGCTGATAGAGGTGCAGAAATATCGACAGCACTAACCGGCCAAGACATTTTCGATAGTGCAGATCGATACTATCGTCGATGGTTTGGTTGTCACATCACTAAGTTAGGTTAAGTTGACAAGAGGGTGCAGATATTAAAAAGTAACCTCGAAAAAGAAAATTTTAAGTTAGGAATTCCGTGCTACTTACAAAATACTTGTTTTTCAAGACGTGAACACAAAAACAGAAGACAAAACCTCACAAGTATGAAAATACTTTAAAAGGTCAGATGACAAAACATTTGCAAAGTGCATTAACTACGAAAAGGAGTACAAAACCAGCGAAAATACTCCAAACTTGCACTGTCATCTGAGGAGATACCACTCTGGCTTGGAAATGTATGACCCAGATTCCAGCACTCCAGCTATTTCGGCGGATACTGATAACATCGCATCGACATGAATCATATTCGGTTCAGATGTCGATGGCCTAAGTAAAACATCCTTTTCCAAATTACAGCGACATCGAATAATAAATGCGTCTGTTATGGGCTTAAGACCCTAAATAGGCAGATCGGTCTATATGGTAACTATATCCAAATATAGTACAATTTGGCCATACTTGATCCGGTTGTAATAAAACTCACTGATACAAATTTCAGCGAAATCAGCCAATAAATGCGGCTTTTATGGGCTTTAGACCTAAAATGGACGGAAATCAGACAACAAATACGCCTCTTATGAGCTTACGATCCTAAGTCAGCAGATCGGTCTATATGACAACTATATCCAAATATGGT
This sequence comes from Stomoxys calcitrans, assembly GCF_963082655.1. Taxonomy (NCBI): domain Eukaryota; kingdom Metazoa; phylum Arthropoda; class Insecta; order Diptera; family Muscidae; genus Stomoxys; species Stomoxys calcitrans. The sequence continues at coordinate 101,067,505 of NC_081554.1, forward strand.
CCGATCTCCACTATATTTAGTTTGGATATTGGGAGCCTTGGTAGAACTCGCTGTGTCAAATTTCAGCAATATTGGATAACAAATGAACCTTTAGACCCTAAATCGGCAGACCGGTCTATATGGCAACTATCTTCTTCTCATAAAGGGTGATTTTTTTGAGGTTAGGATTTTCATGCATTAGTATTTGACAGATCACGTGGGATTTCAGACATGGTGTCAAAGAGAAAGATGCTCAGTATGCTTTGACATTTCATCATGAATAGACTTACTAACGAGCAACGCTTGCAAATCATTGAATTTTATTACCAAAATCAGTGTTCGGTTCGAAATTTTGTGTGATCTCTTATAGTAACCTAAAAATAAAAATTTGCTACCCAAATTTCGAATGGGATACCTAGAGGGGCCGACCCACCCCAAAACCTACCAAATATATATTTAGACGAATCACGACAACATGGGACTCAATTAAAAGGTATTTAGGATAAGAAAACGTATCGGATATCCAATTGTAGGATCTAGTGTTATGGGGACCAATCCAACCCCCAAAACACCCCTAAATCGGGCATATATACCGACTATGGCAATATGGAGCTTAAATAAAAGTCATTTGAGTGTAGAATGCGAATCTGATATCCAAATGTGGGGCCAAGTGGTTGGAGGGCCCATCACAAAAACAACCCCCAAAAAGGGCAAATTTTGGACTTTAGCAATATGGGGCTCAAATGAAAGGTCTTTGGGAGTAAAGCACGAATTTGATATCAGTATTCGGGAAAAGTGTCTATAAGGCCACCCGACCCCCATAACACCACCGATATAGGACGTATTTGCTGACCAATCCGAATCTAATATATATTCTTAGCGCCAAGTCACTGAACGGCCGCCCCATCCCCCAAAACACCGGTCATGTTTGCCGACTATGGGAATATGGGGCTCAAATGAAAGGTATTTGGGAGTAGAACACAAATCTGAAATCAACATTCGGGATAAACTGCCAAGGGACGTCCCACCACCAAAACAACCCCCAAATAGGACGTATTTGCTCACCATGATATTTTGGGTCTTAAAGAGAGTGGAGCTCGATATAGATCGTTTTTAGAGCCCATACCCCAGGCCGGACATATTTGCGACTTTTGTAATAAGGCGTTTAAATGAAAAGTATTTCAGATCAGAAAACGAATTTGATATCCAATTTTGAGGCCAATGGCAATATGGGGTTCAAATAAATGATATTTGAGAGTAGAGCACGATGCAGATATATTTTCTGGGCTAAGTGTTTCGGGGACCACCCTACTACCCAAAATCGGGCATATTTACTGACCACGTCAATGAAAGGTATTGGGGAGAAGAGTACGAAATTGATACCCACTTTCGGGACCAATCTATGGGTCTATCCCTTCCTCAAAACACCCCACAAACAGCAATTATTTGCTGACCATCGCAATATGGGGCTCAACTAAAGGTATTTGGGAGTAGAATACGAATTTGATTTTCAGATGTGGGGCCATGTATTTGGGGCACCGTCCCTTTCCCAAAACACCCCCCAAATATTACAAATTTTGGGGCCAAGTGATTGGGGACGCCTCATCCCATAAACTTCCCCTAAACCAATGGCAATATGGGGTTCAAATAAATGGTATTTGAGAGAAGAGCACGATGCTTATATTTTTTCAGGGCCACCTGTCTATGACAATATCGGGCTTAAATGATGACTTTTAAGAATGGAGTACATCTAACATCCAATCTTAAATGACCTTAAACCCTTCGAGCGAATTCGTAAACCAATAAAGATCATATGGGATTCAGATAAAGGCACTTATGTTGATATAGTGTTAGTCAAGCGATATACATATACTATTTTCGTAGCATCGTGTTCACTAAAAGCTTTTTAATTGTCGAAAATAAATATTCAAAGGATAATTTGGTTTCATATAAAGTAAAAGAAGGCACAGCGGAGCGGGCCCTGTTCAGCTAGTATCCAAATATAGTCTGATATAGCCCACTCAAAAACTTGCGTATAGAAAACATACGGGTCTGTGCCAAATTTCAGCTAAATACCTCAATTTAATTAATCTGTAGAGGCCAGACACACAGACATCGCTTAATGGTCTTAGAATTTTACAACGATCAGAAATGTATATACAGTTTATAGGGTCGGAAATGGATATTTTGATGTGCTGCAAACGGAATGACTAAATGAATATACCCTCCATCCAATGTCGGTGGGTATGAAAAAGCTTAAATACAACCCAACAACAAAACTGAATGGCTTCGCTTCCATCAATTTCATTGTCGGCAATCCGCTGGCATTAACAGCCAAGTCGTCTATATGACGGTTCTTCTTATGGTCTAAGTACAATGACCGCGTTGAGGAACGTCGCGATGAAAAATGCAACTCTACAAACATATGTCAAAAAATCAATTCGCAAAAGTTATACAATTTTTAATGTTGACGACTGAAACCACCACAGAAGCATCAAAGTTGAAAATTGTTTAACTTTTCGGCGTTGGTTTTGTGGGATTTGTGTGCATGGGTGCATTTTTGTATCGCGACGTTCAAAAGCAGGAAATTAGAAATTTCTATTTCGGCCTTTACTATGCTTTAACCAAGTTGCAATTTCTACCATATTTATGGTTGATCTTACTATTCACATCTTGACCAAAAATAGAAGGATTTAACCTAGGTGCATGTAACATAGTACAGATGTTATTTATTATTAAAGAAGACATAGGAACAAAAATGGACCATAATTTGAAATAGGTCCCATATAGACCGACCTTTCGACTTTAGGTCTTAGGTAAGGTTGAAAAGAGGGTGCAGATATTAATCCGAACATGAATACACAACTAAGCCAGTAATCGGCGTGTTGTGCGCTCTAAATATAAGCCCATAAAAGCTGCATTTATTACCCGATTTAGCTGAAATTTGAAACATTAATTTTTTTTAAGCGTTGTACTAAGATTCCCAACGTTCGACCCAAATATGATCTAGACCCTGAATGGATTCTGCGAAAAATTTCAACAAACTTCTGCGTAAAATTTCCACAAGCTTGGTTCAAGCACATATGTTTATTTTACACACCAAATTTCTGCCAAATCAAGCAAAGGTCTAAGTCAAGTCTAAAAAAGTGTTTATCCCCTCCTAATGCTGACATTTGTGAAGTACTTTGCCATGTAAAAACTTCGCCCCAAAGAGGTCTCGCACTTCCGCACGCTGTTCGGAATGGGAGGCCCTTTTTCATTAAGCTTAAACTTGTATCGGACAGCACTCATTGATATGCGAGAAGTTTGCTCCTGTTCCTTAATGGAATGTTCATGGGCAAATTTGCATTGTTGTTGTAATATGGCTTGTCACTTACACAAACAAACAGCGTTTAGTATTTTACTAATTTTAGTATGTTCTAGTTTGAGTTAAAAAAATCCAGCCTTATCTCGTGCGTTTGTACCAAAAATGACCTTCATGTAAAATTTCAAGTTTATAGTTTCAGTCAATTCTGCTGGGCGAATATCAGTCAGTAACACTACTCTTACATATATATATATATACATATACATATATATATATATATATATATATATATATATATATATATATATATATATATATATATATATATATATATATATATATATATATATATATATATATATATATATATATATATATATATATATATATATATATATATATATATTTACAACTTTTCACTTCACAGACTTTTCACTTCTTGGATATATATATAAAAGTTGTCAAAAGTCAACTTCTCTTATTCTTACGTAAAAAAATAACTTTGTATATACACGCAAAAAAATATGAAGCGAATACATTAAGGAAATTTTCGACGTGTAAACTTCTTTTGTTAAAAATGTTGGACTATGTTTGAGGATGGAAGGGATATAACTAGTATTCCAATCACTTCTGCGGAAGCTGGAAAGAGTATCAGATCACACACTGCTAACAGGCTGAAGAAGAGCTCCCTGCTTTCAAGCACTCTGGGAAGACCAAACTAGCCCTCCCGCAATGGAGACTGCAGACAGTGTCCTGCGAAGGGAAACACAGAAACGAAGGAAGCGGGGACGGCGCCTGATTCTTCATGGAGGACTGTGACTTCCAAAAGGATGACACAGCCATCACGGAAGGGTCGTTGAAAATGGTTTAGGATCCGCCTCTTACGCCAAAGTTGCAAGGAAGCATAACAGAGATGAGCTGACTTATACTGTCATCGATATCGGCAATGCATCTGGAATGATTCGACCAGATGGACATTCCCTAGCTCACAAAGGCGGCGGTCTTCACCAAGAGTGAGGACGGCAAATTTGCAATGGAACGCATGATGGAAGTCTTTAACAGGCAAAACCAAGATTTGGTCTTAGAGAAATTGGAGGACTCCCACAAGGAAGAGAAGCAGGAAGGAATTCCTCTTGTGGTGGGCATTGATCAAAACCCCACGACAAGTTTGGCTAAGACTTTAGGCATGGCATACTACGGGACCAAGTCCGTCTTTTTGAAGATTGGGAAGACCAGGATAGGCAAATATCCCCATATTGAGCTATCAGCAGGGCAGTAGCACTAACGAACAGGAGACCGACGACGAGACAATAACCGACTCTCTCAATATTGGGAAGACTAAACTGAAAAAATTAAAAGCATGATTTAAATAAGAAATTTGTATATTCAATTAAAAATTTAGCTGAAATTGATCATGTAAACAAATTCGTATTATAAATAAATGATTATGCAATTTGCATTTATGGCAAGCTGAATTATTCAATTAAAGCGGTTATAAACTCAGTAAGCCAATTTATATGAAAATTGGTTTATTCTTTCAAAATTTTCATTTAACTGACATAATTAAAATAAATAATTGGTATTTTCCTAAAAATAAACCATTTTTACTTCAGTCGATTAATTGCGGCAAATAAATGAAATGTATTGCATTTAAATATTTTGTATTTTTATTAAAAACAAAATACTAGTTTATATGACAAGCGGAGAGGGTCTTAATGATATAAATATATGGATTTCATTGGTTAACAAATTGGTAACACTATGTAGATGACCAACAATACCAAGTCAACTTCTTCAACCTGGATTGCATTTTTGACTGCTGTCAATGAGCCTTCAAACAAAGTCATTAAAAGACCAATATATACGGGTAGATGGATAATTAGCAAAGGGACTGTTCGGTGTTCTTCCATTGTACAAAGAAGAAATTAATTTAATATTGAAAAAAGTCGTATTTGGAAGTTGTGTATCTGTTGGTCAATATTAAGATGCCTAATTTCTAAATGTATAATTAAATATTTTAATTCAATAGGACACCATTAATGTACATACATATATACATACCTCATTTAATTTCTACCGCCTTCTCCATTTTCAAGTGCGTTCCGCATGTATAATTCGTTCATTTATATATTCACATTCTCGATTTTTCTGCTTTGCATTCTTTTAATTCACACTATAATTTATTATTTATTTAAAAATTATTGAAATAAAATATTATTCCATTTTCTAGATTTTTTTTTGTCAACTTTATTTCCGTCTAACCACGTCTAATAGTGGTTTTCTCTTGAATTACACCAGGAATGCGCCAGGCATGTGTGGGAAGCAAATAAATATATATTTGGCCCATTTGCACTTTTATCAAATCAAATACAACACTGTGTTTTCAGGACTATCAATTATTTTTTTTAATTTTGGCATCACTATTGTTCGAAAATATCGCGGCCATTTGTAAAAACAATTTATCCAACAATAAGTTTTAAAAAAGTACATGCCGTACTTGGCCCTTTTCGGATACATATTCTTGAGGATGTTGTCGAAGACACCATATTTGGTTTGAGAAATAGTGCATTAGCTCGGCCAATTCCGCGCCGATTATGGCTCTCTGTAGCTGCCTAAATTGTGTGTAACAAAAATTATTCTAGAAGCAATCCAAGAAAATAACTATTGTATTATCCTTTTCCATAACTACGAGTGATTGAGTGCCCTTTATTAGCTTTGACAGAAGAAACACCAACCGCTTGTGCGTTCTATTGTGACCTACTCCCGTCTATAGCTTCAGCAAAACCGGAGTTAATCAAGAATATTTGTGTTCACTTTTCACAATTACTTTCTGATTCGATTTAGCTATGTCCGTCTGTCTGTCTGTCCATGTTAATTTGTGTACAAAGTACAGGTCGCAAATTTTATCCCATCGTCTTCACATTTTATAGGGGCATCTTTTTTTGCCTATTGAAATTGAAAAAAATATGTTCATATTAGGATAAAGCTCCCATATATCCCAATATTAGTTATTAATCTAAATCTGACTATTTTCGTCCGGTTTGGGTTAATATTGTAATAATTTGGTCATTTGTTCACCGATTCCCACGAAATTTAGCAAAAATGATTATTTTATAACTACCGGCATTGCCGTTAAATTTCACAAAAAACGGAACAGATTTATGGCCGGTATTATATTTGGTTTTCGCGTTGAAACTCTATAAAAAAAACAACGGGAAAATTTGCCGAAATGTGTTCGTTTCGTCATAACTTGTTTTTACATCTGGGGAAAATTTGCATTTCCGCACGCCCATGGAGAGCACAACCACAGTCGCTGTGCAACAAGCCATTTACTTACGCAATATAAACGCGATCGACAAACTTGTAACGGAGTGTTTGTTAGTGTCAGTGATGTTGCTCAGATGACATAATTACCAGGTAGTGTACCATAAAGAGCTGAGTACAATTTTTTCTCGCGAAGTGCAGAAGTGGTTGTGTGAATCTAATATAGTTAAGAACCATGACACACATAAACAACGAAAAATGGCGCGAACTTGTAACATACACAAAATCAGAGACGCACTAATTACTGATTTTGACAGATAGTGTTCTCAATATTTTGTCGTTGGGCAACTGACACTACCTGTAAATGAGTATATCTTGGTTGCTCACTGGTATTGGTATTTACTCTGGGTGGAAAAAAATAAAGGGTTTTGTGGATGCATAAATGAGAAAGTATTTATTAAGTATAAATAAATATACTCGAAAGAAAAATAAATATTTCTTTCACAACAAGCAACTCAATCAATCTGCTCGAAATAATAAGGTTTGTAAAAGAATGTGTTGTGCTTTTGGTCTTGCAATTACAACAACAATATTTGGATAAAAGTGGTTTTGTGTTTCATTATTTATTAATTACGAAGGGGTGGGTTTTGGTTGAAATTACAACACATTTGTCTGTACACATGCATGTAAGCAGCTGATAAATTGTTTGATACCATATTAATTTTCATATGTAAATGGCAACATTTACATTTGGTTACCTTGTCAAACCACCGAAAGAACGATTTTCGAAAATTTTTCCGCAAAAAAGAACGTATAGGCTGATACTATAGAGAGAATTATAAAAAACTATGAAGATTAACTTATGCATATAATCTCATTTTTATTTTGTGCACCACTGATCTCTTAACGTCTATTATGGGTTTATTCTGTCATATTGTCTTTCTTAAAGGCTCTATTACTAAATTAAGCACATGTACAGTCGTATGATACAAACGAAACTATCATATGAAAATCACTTTTCATAATAGCACATGTAATTTTTTCGATAGAGCATGTTCTTTTCCTTCTGACAAAAAAACAGCTGTTTTTATTGTTAGTCGAATGATAGCAACCCCAAATTAAATTGTTTTCAAAAAATGAATGTTTTAACCAGCTTTCTCAAAACTTTAATAATTTTTACGCATAAAAAAATCAACCTTTGCTCAAATTTTTAAGTTTTTTCATACGAAAACAACATACAGGTGTGATGGCAATAATGAATCGTAAGTAAATTAACAATTTTGACAAACATTTTCAATTACAGGTGAATACAAAAAGTGGCATGTCCTAAGACATCTACATGCCATGTATTAGCGCCTTAAGAGTATTCTACTCAGTTTTTGAAATAGTATAGAAACAAAATATCATAATTTTTTTGAACATAATTAAAATTTTTTGTACTAACGCAATCTTAACTTCTTATTACAATAGAATTAATTGTTTCTACGTTCTCCTTTTAAGCCATTAGTGTAAGAAAGGCTTTTGTTTATTTCACATATATTTAGCTCAAAGGTTTTTTTATATGGAGCAAACGACAGTCATCCTATGGAAGTGCATAGTTAAAGGTTCTAATATCTTGTATGCACTTGGAGCAATTCTAAATTTGCAACGAATTTTCGGAAATCCGCTGTTATGCAACGAGGTTTCCCATACATTTTGAGTGTGAACAAATCTACTAATTTGAGGAGATTTCCAGTAAATCTTCGAATTTCAAATGCAACACTTCGTTTGTATCGAATACCGGTTATTATCGGCAGTTTTGGACAGCACTTTTTCCCAACATCTGACAATTTCTTATTGAAGTATAAAATGTTTTTGTTAAACTTAAAAAAGTCGTTTCACCTATTTACCTGCTGACCACAAAGGCGGATTTAAAAGGTGGCCTCACGCGAAGAGCTGTTAACAGCCGGCCAGTTTTGACGGTATTAAGATGACATCATTTTCTTTTCATTCTATTTGTTGTTATCTTCTTTCTCGCATATTCTCAGCTCATGTACGCATACGTATACACACACACACGCAAATTTCTTTGTGTGTGTTGGCAAAACTTTGATCAGCTTGATGACAAGATGGCCGATTGCACCATATGATTTCTGGTTGTTGTACAAATGAGACGACTTTTAATTGTTTCGCCATACGATTCACTTACGATTATGTGATTCTCTAATTCTTCGTTAACAGAAATCGTTATCTATTTTTCCTCTCTGGCAACTCTACCAAAAAAACCGAAAAACACAAAAAGAATTATTAAAAATAATATATAAAACCTCTCATAGCCTGAAATCCTTCTTTTATTTGCTAAAAAAACATCACAAATCTAAATGAAACTAACACAATTATTTAGGAAAAGTGCTATCAATTCAAATTTATTCGTATAAAACTTTTGCGGACATTTTTTTTATATTAAGAAGCACCCGCTACAACGCTTATTGATTGTACACACACATATCCGAAATGTGGAAAGAAAAAACCAGAGAAAATTAGTCGAAAGCCTACGATTTATCTTTATATATTTCGTTAAAGTAAACACAAATAATTGTCCGTCGTTTAGTTAACAAATTTCTTTTCGTTAGCCAAAACAGCTGATTTTAACGATGTCGACTATCGCTAAAAGCAGCTACTGAATACTAAATTCGTAAACTTTTCTCTTATCGCTTTTAACTACACGATTTTCGTTAAAACACTTTACTGAATTCCACTACTGGAATTACAAAATTGCTTAGGATTTTAATAAAATCACATAATGAACTGAGACGGGTACTATGTTCGTTTTTCACCGTTGAAAACCTTTATCACGATTACTTTCTTAAAAACTACACAAATAACAGTGATAAAATAACAATTTTATGCAAATTTTACCATAAGTAATGAAAGAATGTCCTACTAAATGAAATCAGTAAAAAGTAAACGGCGAAAAATATCGCGAAAAGCGAATAGAGTACCAGCCAGTTGGTGTTATGTTTCGTGCTTTTCGTGAATTTTTTTATTTTTTTTCTTTAGCCCCGTTTACACTGCTCATTTAATCCGGATTTAAGCCTCTCGCCAGCTGATTTTATAAAGGGAAAACAGATGATCGAGCCATTAAATCCGGATTTAAAGAGAAGTGTAAACGGAGTTTTTGATAGAAGATTTATAAGCAAAAAGATTTCATTAGGTAGGACATCCCCTCATAATTTATGAACATTTTTAGTAAAATTATGTGATCATTGTGATTTTTTCAGTATTTCAAAAAAGTATTCGCGAAAAACATATGTTTTCAACTGTGAACAAAACGTAGTACCTTAATATATACGTGCCTTTTTTACGCTAATATCTTAAAAAAAGGAGCCCTTTAAAACTGTTAATCCTAGTGTAATATGAATGTAAGATTGAGCAAAAACAAAAAAATTTATGCAATTATGTTTAAATTTATTATAAAATTTTGTTTACATTTTTCGCAACAATTCCGAAAGCTGAACAGTATGCTCTGCTTAAGCTAGCGAATCCGCTAGACTGGTAAATATTGCAGAACAACCCAAATATTACCTAAAGCCATATCGACGATAGTTAGCTGTGCATCCTTTAAAGTAAAGTATGTTCACGCGATAAAAAAGTTTCGAAATTAATGTACAGATGTTTGACAGATGAGTGGGAATTTCTACCCTCATCCCCACAGGTTTGTTTCGTAGATTTCGTTGTTAGGTCTGTTCGCGTCCGTTTCCGTTAAAAAATTTGCAGGAGAGTTAGCACAGCCTTTACTCTCTTTTGCTAATTATTTTAATTAAACAGCAGGTTTTAATTAAGCAGCTGATTAATGCTGTAAATTTCTGCTGGGGAAAAAACCTCCAGCTCTCATTTACCAAACTATCAAAATTGTGCTCGCTCCCACGCACTCTCCCGCTCTCTCTGCTGGCAAATAAAGTACGCGGACGACTTCCAGTAACAATTTGTGCAAATTTGCACACATTTTTGAGTACCCGAACACACATATAATTGTACAATGACTACCACTATTGAAAAGACCAAACTATGTTTGTGTAAGCACAATGAAACATTAACTAAATGAAACAGCTTTGAAATAGCGTCAGCCAAACGAAGCCACAGTTGTTTATACTGTACGTGTACACAACAAAGACAACATCATTCAAACAGACACATTGGCAATTTATTGATACGAAATTTGTATTAGCGCAGCAACATGTCGCTATTATTTTGTTTATAGAACTCGGTACCATTTCTACGGAATATATTCGGATTTTTTTTTCGCCATTTTTTATAATGCATTAAGACAGTTGTTCGGGCGAAAAGACGAAATCTGTACCAGTCTTTAGAGTAAGCTTTCGATTTGTTTTGTGTGGGAGATAGCTGTTAATATTGAAGTTCAAACTATTATTTAATTAATTTAGTTAATATTGTATTGTATTCTGTTCTAAGAAGCGTTCCAAATATTTCATTGTTGTATTTTCTCAGCTTCATTTAATTCAATGTTTTATTTTTCTTCTTTTTAGGATGTCTCCAATAAAGTGGTTTTAATTACTGGAGGTGGCGGAGGAGTCGGAAGATTATTAGCATTAAACTTTGCAAAACTGAGAGCCCGCGTTGTAATATGGGATATCAATCAAGAAGGTGAGGTGGCAAATAGGTGTTTTTACATTTAATTACAAAAATCCAAATAATCGTTACTTGTGAATATATTTGATGCTCTTAAACGATTTAGCAATCAAAACAACGGTCGATCTTCTGGCCCGGAATGGCTTTCATAACTGCAAAGGTTACGTCGTCGATATATCGGACCGTGACGAAGTCTACCAAAGAGCTGCTCAGACCATTAATGATATAGGCCATGTCGATATATTAGTGAATAATGCTGGTATAGTGTGCTGCAAGCCATTTTGGGATCTGCCCGATAGAGTCATTCAGAACACGTACAATATTAATGTCATATCCCACTACTGGACGGTTAAGGCTTTTCTGCCGCATATGATTGAAAATAATAGTGGTCACATAGTTACTGTGGGCTCAGTTACAGGCATGTTAGGGACATATGGTTGCACTGACTATAGTGCCACAAAATACGCCTGTATTGGTTTTCATGAGAGTCTTCTTACCGAATTGAAAACGCATGGATTTGACAACATCTTCATGACATTGATCTGCCCGTATTACATTAATACAGGAATGTTTTCCGGAGTTAAACCGCGAATGATACCCATGCTGGAACCTCAGTATGTCGCGGATCAAATTGTTGCAGCAACGCGAAAGAATGAAGTTTGGTGTGTTCTACCAAATTCTATCAGAACATTTACGCCACTTAAATGGTACGTACGAAAATTAATTTACATATTATTGGAAAAATCAGTATATTCATGAAAAAATTGAACAAACAAATTTTGGCGGGAACAGTTATTAAAATTGAGTCCGTACAAAAGCCTAGTACTGAGATCGACTTTTCCCCCGAACAACTGTCAAAACTCATTTTAAAAAATTGGGCCCGAAGAAAATGCGAACACATTCCGTAGAAGTGGTACTGAGTTCTATGAACAAAATGTGGTGACACATCGCGGCGTCAATAAAAATTTCGCTTCAAATAATTTCAAATGTAATTAAATGCACACGAACTGGGTCACAAACAACTCCGCTTCAATGTAGTTGCAATTGTTGTGTGTCGATCTATGATAATAAATTAATAGACCGTTTTCGTGCGAGTGAAGTTAGTACTAGGCTCAATACAGTTACCATACATAAATTTTACCAACTGAAAACTGCAGAAAATACTTGCTGTTTCTACCGAAATTTACAGCAGTCTTTTTTCAGCAGGTTTGTTGTTATAGCAAACACTATTGCTGTTTTTACTAACAAATTTCTCTGAGTGAAGTTTGAAGTTCTTTTTTTATTGAATATACTAATTTTCTACCTTGTCTATGAATATTAAATTTTAAAACATTTGTATTTTTACAGCTTACTGCCTGCAAAAATGTGCTGGGAACTAATGTCACGCGTCGTTCGTGGTCCCGAGTCTATGATGATGTTTAAGGGACGCGGTCGAGTCGCAGCAGGTTAATATTATGGTTTGATCATAGTTTCTACGAAGAGTATAACATTCTTGTCGATTGCAAACACTAGTGAGATAAATGTTTAGACCAAGCATTTTTAATACTTCATTTTTTTCGATAAAAATTTATTTAAATTTAGGATAAGATCGACAAATAAATAATATTTTAGATATTAAACGTTGTTTGGACGAGTCTTAAGGTGAGTATTGTTCGTTTTGGCAACAAAACATACAACCTCTCATGTGAATTTCAGATAAAGCCTTGTAAGGACTTCGACTTTTCACACGTGCAATTGTCAAAACGCACTATAAAAAAAATGTTGACGAAGATAATGCGAACACAATCCGTACAGGTGGTACTGAGTTCTATGAGCAAAACAGTAGCGACATGTCGCTGCGCCAATACAAATTTCGCTTCAATTAATTGCCAGTGTAATAAAAAACTGACGAAATGGGCACCAATCAACTCTGTTTCAATGATGTTGTTTGTCTTTGTTGTGTGTTGTTGTTTGACTTTTGTTTGTGTTCTAACAAAGAATAGGTACCTCGGATTTCGCAATAATTTAATAGGCATTTTCGCTGCGAATGAAGTCAGTACAATGCTTAAACCTGGAATTTGTTACATTATTTTTGTTAATAATATAATACACTCAAATAAATTTGCTTTCAAAGTTGGTCTTCTTCGCTAACCAAACCAATTTTCATATATATAGTTGTTTTTATAATAAAACTCACTCAGTTCCTTAACAACTATTAATAAGTGTTATTAATATAAAGATAAACTTCAAATACAAAGAGATGAGTTTGTGTTGCGAGCAACTAACATCTGTTGTAGCCACATTTTCATGTGGAGGTGGCGATCCTCGTCAAGCTCCTGTAGGAGAGCAAGCTCCTTCCGGTCCAAAGGACTGGTCGCCGTGGGAACAGGTTGGCCATTGGTTATTTAAAGGCGCCAATAAACCGCCTTGTCATATCGAGCATCATATGCACTCAGTATTTGTGCAAGAGCCGGTGCCGCCCGGCCTCTCACTGAGACTCTCCGCTCGATAACGCTGATTGTCCGCGACTGCCGTTGCAGCTACTCCGTATGGAGCATTCCACTATCCGCAACCTGTGGACGTGCCCGGTAGCTCGCAGCTAAACTTCTCGTGACAGCATTGAACACCACATAGATCGAACGTTATTGTTACCAGCACGGGATAGCTGTTGTCTGTTGTCATCGATTGGGACGGTGTTGCTACAACCATTCCCCCTACAGTGACACCGTCACGATCTTCAAAGAAATTCTCTTCGGTGACGCAGGAACCATTACAGTTGAATTCGAAGTAGTTGGAGTAGGCTGTGATATGTCCGGAGTGGATGCTGCATTTGAATCTTCAAGTTTAAATACTAATTTAAACCTATTAGCAGATGCTTAAATTTCCAAACATGAAATTTTGGTTAATGCGTGGCATAAATATTTTTGGTCTAAGGCTGCGTAAAAATGTATAAATATGACGTTTAGTGTGGTGAATAACTTTTGGTATAATAAAATCATTAATTCAAAGAGACTTGTTTGTTCTTATTGCAATTTTACTAAACAATTGTTTTTAATCAAGTCATGGATAATTTTCAATAAATTTTGATTATTTGAAATAGTTTGGCTTGTTGTTGCTCAGGCAGGAATGTCAAAAATCAGTATAGTGAGAAAGTAACCGTTTGGCACAGCAAAAAGTAAATTTTTTCTCACCAGGGTAAAAAAACACCCCCTACGTCCTTTTTACATCTCACCATAGGAGATTGTTACCGATTGGCACACCCTCTAAGATAAGGAAATTTTATTGATAACATATATTAATATGATGTCGTTGATAGCAGACTTGGTGAGGCTGATCAGCTTGCGTTTTCCAGATTTAAGGCTGGTACTATATTAGTTTTTCACAGGTGAAAACACATTTTTTCACGTCTTCTTTTTTGACACACTAAAAAAATTTCAATGATAACATAATACATTTATGAAAAAGTGTTCGTCAGTAAAGGCTGGTACTATATTCGCTTTTATATTTTATATATTTTTCGCTGATTATTTTTTTTAGATAATAAATGTTAAAGAGCAAAAACTTGTTGATTTCAATCAGTAGCACATTCCATCATTACTAATAGTTCAATTTTAATAAAATTGTTCTTTTATCATTGATAATTGTGTATTGCTTCAAAAAAGTAATCGCGAAAAAATGGGTTTTCAATAGTGAAAAACGAACATAGTACCAGCCATAATGATGGAATGTCCTACTGAATGAAATCAACAAGTTTTTTTGCTTCAAAATCTTTTATCTAATAAAAGTAAGTAAAAAGAGTTTACGGCTACTAATTTCATCGACAGAGTACTAAAAATCAGTGACAAAATATATCATCAAGAAAATTCAACAAATACTCCGATTAAATGACTTCCCAAAGAGAATCAACACCAAAAATCTTCAAGAAAACGACGTATATTCCAGGGATTTCGGAAAGACTTACCAGTTTAAATATGTACAACAGGGAAAAATACCAGCTTGCCTTGAAAAGCCACATCACATTAAATAGCTTATTCAGCAGGACAAAATCAAGGACGAAAAAGGAGGACAAATCAAATGTAGTTTATAAGATTAAATGTAACGGGGATGAAGCAAATTTATTTCCAATGACATATGTGGGAACAACTAAAACGAAATTAAAGACAAGATTATCATCTCATATATCTGACCAGAAAATGAAAAACAAACCTTTAGAACAAAAAACTGCACTTGCAGCACAATGCACTTTAACAGGGCATACACCAAATTTTGAAGACGTAGACATACTATCACAAAAATCTAATCAGAAAAGACGATTGACTTCAGAAATGTTACTTATTATTGACACCCCCACAAACAAACGCATGAACTTTAAGAAAGACACAGACAATTGTGCACAGATTTACAGGAATTTGGTACAAAAATACAGACAAAAATGGGAGAGCTTTAGTCGAACTTGTGCGCTGTAATGGAAATTTCTATTGTTTTGTTTCAAAATGTAATTATTTTCAAATTAATAAATGTTTTTATAGTTTTAATAATTTTTTGTAAAATTTCTTGTTTGTTAAATTTATAGTTCAAACCCTGGTCGAAATATTGGTAAAAATTACAAATAAAACACCAACACCTGTTTTTGTAAATTGTTCGATGACCTCGACCCAAATCAAGAAGACAAAAGTTATAAAATTCCAAAGGTCAACAATAAAATCACAGAAGTAAAAAAAAATAATCCTAAAAAAATTTCGCTGAAAGCGAATATAGTACCAGCCCTTTCTTCGGGATTACTTTTTTCCGATTACTTTTTTGAGATAATAGATTGTAAAGCCAAAAAACTTGCTGATTTTGTTTAGTAGGTAAAATTTTAATAAACTTGTTATTTTATCATTGTTATTTTCGTAATATTTCAAAAAAGCTATCGCGAAAAAAAGGTTGTCAACGGTGAAAAACGAACATAATATCATCAATAAGGGTTGGTATTCTATTCTCCTTTGGGAATAGTCGCGGAAATTTTAAATTATTCCGCGAGCGGAATTTGACAGCATTTAAATGTTTTTGTTTCCATACCAAAACACGTTTTTTATCTGTACTTATTGTTTTCTCTACTTAATTTATTTTTTCCTTAATATATAAAGAAGAACGAACCATTGAAACCAATATAATATGCAAAAATGATGCCGGCAATGGTTTCAAGTGTTGCCGCTTTAATTTTTTTTTTTTGCAATTTTCCTCATAATACACAGAGTACTACTTTTCCGCCTATTTTTGAAAAGCTGAACAGAATACTTAGCTTAATCGAAACAGAAGAAAGTTTCAATAAAAAATACTTACTATTGGGTTGCCCAAAAAGTAATTGCGGATTTTTTAAAAGAAAGTAAATGCATTTTTAATAAAACTAAGAATGAACTTTAATCAAATACACTTTTGTACACTTTTTTTCTAAAGCAAGCCAAAAGTAACAGCTGATAACTGACAAAAGAAAGAATGCAATTACAGAGTCACAAGCTGTGAAAAAATTTGTCAACGCCGACTATATGAAAAATCCGCAATTACTTTTTGGGCAACCCAATATTATCAAGTTTAGTAACCGATACACAAATTTATCATTGTAAATGTGTAAATTATAAATTAAAACAAGTGAAATGTAAAATAAGAAAAAAAATGTGAAAGAATTTAAAAATCCAAACAAAGCATTTGACGTATATCGGGATTTGGATACAACTCTGAAATTGAAAATTTCCATCAGTTGGCTTGTGACTTTACATTGTATAAATTTGCCTAGCCATGACCCTTTCTTTTCAAAGCATTAAGCAAGACATAGTCTTATACAAGTAGGGGCAGTTGCCCAACAACAAAATATTGTGTACACTATCTACCAAAATCTGTGATTAGTGCAACTCTGATTTTGTGTATGTTACTAGTTCGCACCAATTTTTGTTGTGTGTTATGGTTCTTAACTATCATACACACACACAACCAAAACTCGTTGACAGATAGTGCACTTCGCGAGATAATTTTTACTCAGCTGTTTCCGGTACACTACCTGGTAGTTATATCATGGCTGATATATAGAGGAATTTAAGAGTTGTATCGTCCCACTAAATTGTCGTATATATTTCAACTAAATGACATTATAATGACAAACTGTAACTTTAAACTTAAAATTTAAATTTAAATAGAAATCATTTGAAGTGAAGTTAAAAAAAAATCTGGCTGGCACTAAGTTGGTCCACGTGTGTCAGTATTTGTTAGCCACGAAAGCCTGACGTTGGCATGGGAAATGCTTCAGGTTCTTGTCGCCTACCCCACTTACGCTGTCCTTGGTACAATTAGAAGGTTAAGTCACATGGCGAAACAGTTAAAGATGGTCTCATTTGTACAACAACCACAAATCATATGGTGCAATCGGCCATATTGTCATCAAGCTGAAAGACGTTTTGCCAAAACTCACAAAGACATTTGTGTGAGTGTGTGTATACGTGAGCGTATATGATCAGAGAATATGCGAGAAAGAAGATAACAACAAAGAGAATGCAAACAAATATGTGTCATCTTAATGCCGTCAAACCTGGCCGGCTGCTAGCAGTTTGCGTGAGACCAACTTTTTAAATCTGCCTTTGTAAAATCATAAGCCTAACAACAACGAAATCAAAGATACAACCTTGTGGGGATGGTGGCGGCAATTCCCACTAGGCTGTCAAACTTCTGCACAATGTCAAATTGACATTTTAGTTTTTATTTGCATTATCGTGTGTAGCAGCCACAAGATCAAAAGAGTTATGATTATAAAAGTGTAAATTATAAATTCAAAATGTGAAGAAAAACAAAAATCTGGATTCAAATCTGAAATTGGAAAGTTTGACCAGCTGGGCTCATGACTTCACCTTCTAATTGTACCAAGACCTATTCTGTATTAGTGTGCCCGTAGTGCTATGTGTACCATAGTTGTCCTGAAAGCTTTGTTGATGAACTTTTTCACTTCCACGTAGAACTGTAGCTATATTTTAAACACAAACTGTTATAGACGAACGCATATCATTTGTACATTCAGTTTTACCTACCTATAATGACAATATAAGAATAGGTTGCACTACGGAATGTTCCATTCACATAACCCAAATCGACCTGAAGTTCTCATCATAATGGCAAAATATAGGCTTCCGCATCCAAAATTTTCGCACTCTCCCTTTATTTGTCTGTAAAGGTTGGTATTGTATTCTGCTTTCGGAATAGCCGCTGAAATTTTCAATTGTTTCACAAGCGAAAATCACTTATTACTTTCTCTATTATATATACTTTTTCTCAAATAAATAAAGAAAAATGAACCACTAAAACCAATAAAACAAACAAAAATGATGCCGGTAATAGTTTTAAGTGTTGCCACTTAGTAGTAGTTTTTTGCCATTTTCCTGGCTTTAGGCAGAGTACTACTTTTCCGCTAATTTTTAGCCAACATTTTTTTATATGGAGTTTGACAGCATTCCGCCTGAAAAGCTGAACAGAATACTCAGCTTAACATGGTGAAAAAAGAGAAAGCTGACAAGCGATTGTCGGGTTTGTGAACAACGCTTCGTCATATTTATAATTGCAATTAGCTTTAAGATCGTGTGCGGAAAAACTGGCTCGTTTGCTACTGGCTGTTTGTATTTCTATTAAATAATAATTATCAAAACGCATTCAAGGTTCTTTTTAGAAGTGCGAACATTTTAGATCCAACCCCTTTCTTTATACCTTTTTTATTGATTTAAACATTTTCAAATACTCTAAGTTAAATAGATTGAAATGTCAATTCTGTGACATTTCTATGTGTGTCTTCATTTGATTTGAAAAGTTAGAGGAACAGAGTTGTATCCATGACATAATTAACAGGTAGTGTACCGTAAACAGCTGAGTACAATTTTTTTCCCGCGAAGTGCACTATATTTCAGCTAGTTTTGGTTGTGTGTATGCATTATAGTTAAGAACCATACCACACATAAACAACGAAAAATCGCGCGAACTAGTAACACACACAAAATCAGAGTTGCATTAATCATTGATTTTGACAGATAGTGCACTCAATATTTTGTTGTTTGGCAACTGACACAACCTGTAAATGACTTTACCTTCCTGTGTTTCCATGATAGTTAAATTAGTACTGAATTAACTCAATGCAAAACTGAAATCCGGCAAATATATCATCACAATGAGGGAGGATGAAGCAAGTAAATGTGCCGAGCATAAACAAATCGTAGATATTGCTGCTGAAATAGATGAAGTGAGGTCATGTGAACAGCTGAGTAAATTCTTTTTATTTTGTTTAGATTTTGCAGTAAGTCTAAATGTCAATGGCTTGATAACACAGCTGTGATTTTTTTCTAAAATCTTAAAAATATGTTATCTTCGATCCGATATTCTACACAGAAGCAACCGCATTCTAATGATAAAAATCCAAATATAAAACGCATTGGAAGAAGATAGGTTGTAATACAAACCACTTTGACATTTATAAAACCACTTTGACATTTCAATTTACGGCATTTGCCACTCAAGGTAGTTTCGTTGGGGGTAGATTTTTGTTGTTGTGCTAATGACGCTTCCTCTTAATTGTACCATGGTAGCATCGCTTGCCCAACAACAACGAAATCAACAATGCAACTCTCTGGGGATGGTAGTAGAAATTCTCACTTTTCTGTCAAACTTCTTTCTGTCTACTGCCAAAGTATATTTTGACAGATCAGTTTTTATTTCTATTAGAGTGAGTGAATGTGTATCAGCTTATCTGCAAAAATTGTATGCTTGATTTTGTGTATGTATTTCTGTGTATAGGCCGATACTATATTTGGTTTTCGCGGTGAAACTCCATGTAAAACATGAGCGGAAAATAAAGATGAAAAGGATTCGTTTCGCTATAATTCGTAACGTAACGTAAAATAAACGCGATCGCCAAACTTCTAATTGTTACTAAGTGTTTGTTAGTGCTATTGCTTACATGTACTTACTCGGGGTGGAAAACAATTTAGTATTGGTGGATGCATGAATGAGAAAGAATTTGTATATAAATAAATATACGTCTAAAATAAATTAAGAATGTTTCTTTCATAGCAAGCTATGGCAATAAATCTGTACGGAGTAATAACTACTGGGAAAGATAGTGTTGTGCTTTTGGTCATGCAATTACAAGATTATTTAGAAAGGCTTTTGGAAAATTGTGCTTATTTAACTTATACCAATGAAAATACTACACAATCTAATTATATTTACATATAAAAGCTGCATTCGTTTCTGTTTAAATAGTTTTTTTGTTTTTCATTGTTTATTATTCTCGAAGGGGTGGGGTTTGGTTGAAATTGCAACACATACATATATGGATTTGAGAACAGTCCACACGATTTTGGGAAATTACATAATCGATTAGCTTGATGACATGATGTTGGATTGCACAATATGATTTGAGTTTGCTGTACAAATGAGACCACCTTTAATTGTTTCACCATGACCCATCCATACGTTCACCACTTACTCTATGTTCAACTGAGGTCCTTCAATTATAATAAAAGGGACTGCATTCGGTACGCACAAACGACTTCTTTGTTTGTGAATATCCTTTGGCACATTTTTTTCCGTCTAGACTCATTTTGGACAGAAAAAATTGACCTTCCATTTTGAAACATATACAATATTACAATATATATTTTAAATTAAATAAAAACTCCTTTAAAATGTTAAATCTTGTTTATTGAAATTTCATCATAAAAAGGTAAACAAACCAAAAGTAAACATACATGACAACGTAAACAAACCATTTGACTTAAGAGTGTATTTGGATACAACTCTGAAATTGCAATATTTCATCAGCTGGGCAGGTGACTTTACCGTCCTAATTGTATAATGATTCTACCATGGCATTAAGGGTTCTCTTGCATTGGCAGCCCTGATTTCTACATCCCTGATTTTTACACGTCGCAAACGTCATTTGGAATTTATTTTTCCTGTGTTTCCATGATAGTTAAATTAGGACTGAATTAACTCAATGCAAAACTGAAATCCGGCAAATATATAAATCATCACAATGAAGGAGGACGAAGCAAGTAAATGTGCCGAGCATAAACAAATCGAAGATATTGCTGCTGAAATAGATGAACTGAATGTCCCTAGTGTTGGTCGGAATGTAAGCCACGCTGGAGTCGTTGGTCGAATAGATGATTTAGTGCAATACGTGGGATTATATATTCGCAATCCAATAGTCCTAAGTGGTGTTGTACTGCCATTTGTTCCGCTATATTTAGGAGCTTTTTATTTATGGCTATCTTACGGAGTCGATGAACATTATGAAGCCGGTTTGGTGGCCGTTGCAGCAATTGCATTTGTCCATATTTTGACACTTCTTTGTTGCTATTGGAGCGTCCACGTATTAGCATTCCTTAATTGTCGAAAAGTGAAGACACCACAGGTCGGTGTTTTGGCTAAAGTAGTGCCAACTGAAAACAATGGTTCATCCGAAATGGTATCCATTAGGAGCACCAAAACGGAGAATGGCGAAACCTTCTACTTTTTGTTTCAAAAGACGAAGTATATTTGGGATGAGGAGAAGGCAACCTTTAGAGGCTTGCAATTCCCAGTTAATGAGTTGTTGAGTCACTATTCCAAGTCCCGGGGATTTGAGACAGACGAATCAATTACATTGGCCGAACAGATCTATGGAAGAAATAACATGGAAATGGTTGTACCAGAGTTCTTGGATCTTTTCATTGAACGAGCAACCGCCCCATTTTTTGTTTTTCAAATATTCTCTGTAGGACTTTGGTGCCTAGACGAATATTGGTACTACTCCCTTTTTACGTTATTTATGCTGATAGTATTCGAGTGCACCTTAGTCCAGCAACAGTTGCGTAATATGTCGGAAATCCGTAAAATGGGGAATAAGCCATATTTAATAAACGTATTTCGCTACAACAAATGGCGATCGTTGCCTTCAAACCTGTTACTTCCTGGAGATTTGGTTTCAATAATTCGATCGCAATCCGAGAACTTAGTACCATGCGATTTGGTACTTTTGCGTGGAAGTTGTATAGTGGACGAGAGTATGTTAACAGGTAGGAAATTTCAATTATAAAGTTTTGAAAAGAATCCCTTCGTAGTTCCACTTCTTGTTATAAGATAGTGACTGATAAGTTTGATTTTGTTCATGATCTAGGTGAATCCGTACCACAAATGAAGGAGTCCTTGGAATCGCTTGATAACTTAGACACTGAGCTTGACGTCGAAGGCGATGGAAAGTTGTTTGTGCTTTTTGGAGGAACAAAAGTCGTGCAACACACGGCTCCGACAAAAGATGCAATGCGAGCTCCCGACGGTGGCTGCATTGGGTATGTTTTACGTAATGGATTCAATACATCACAGGGAAAGCTGTTACGCACTATCTTATTTGGAGTAAAGCGTGTTACGGAAAACAATTTAGAAACGTTTGCATTTATTGTTTTTCTTATGATATTCGCTGTAGCCGCAGCCTCCTATGTTTGGATAAAAGGCAGCGAAGATCCTGAAAGAAACCGTTATAAACTATTTTTGGAATGTACGCTTATCCTTACATCAATTATTCCCCCTGATTTGCCAATTGAATTGACATTGGCAGTCAACACATCACTCATGCAGTTGTCGAAGCTCTTTGTATTCTGCACTGAACCATTCCGCATTCCTTTTGCTGGAAAAGTTCAAATATGTTGCTTTGATAAAACTGGCACGTTAACATCAGACAATTTAATGGTTGAAGGCGTAGCCGGCCTTACCGATGATGCAGCCATCATTCCTATGGATAAAGCTGAAGACAACACAATACAAGTTTTGGCGACGTGCCATTCGTTGGTGATGTTGGAAGACGGATTAGTTGGCGATCCTCTTGAGAAGGCAACATTGACGGCAGTAGATTGGAATTTGACCAAACAAGAAAGTGTGATACCAAAGCGAGGAAAATTAAAACCTTTGCGCATCTACCAACGCTTCTACTTTTCATCGGCCCTCAAACGTATGTCGGTTTTGGCAGGACATTTGAGTCAATTCAGCAGTGATGTTCATTACATTGGTACTGTCAAGGGAGCTCCAGAGGTCTTAATGAAGATGCTTAAAGAAGTTCCCAAAAATTATGAAAAGGTAAATAGCCGGCGCAGTTGCGAACACTTAAGATAAACGCTTTTCTATTGCAGACGTTTTTAGAATACTCAAGGCGGGGAGCTCGCGTATTGGCATTAGGCATTAAGGACCTTGGATCTCTAAGTTCTCAAAGAGTTCGCGAACTCAAGCGGGAAGACGTTGAGTGCGACTTAACATTTGCTGGATTCGTCATCATATCTTGTCCCATGAAACCGGACTCAAAGAACGTCATAAAAGAACTCATACAGGCGTCACATAAAGTGGTCATGATTACCGGCGACAATCCGTTAACAGCTTGTCATGTTGCTGAGGAACTGCGATTTACTCGAAAAAAATTGCTTATATTATCACTATCTAAGAAAGAATTAAATTGCTGGCAATGGAATTCTATAGATGGTGAAACAAACCTAGATCTAAATGATGATTTAAAAACAATCTTGACTGATTATGACTTATGTATAACGGGCGAAGGACTGCAGTACTTAAATGATTTTCAACATAAAAAGATGTTAGAAATATTACCTCGTATTACGGTATGTGCCCGCTTTGCCCCCAAACAAAAAGAATTTGTTATAACAACTCTCAAGCAATTGGGCTATTGCACCTTGATGTGCGGCGATGGAACAAACGATGTGGGGGCATTAAAGCATGCAAATGTCGGTGTGTCTTTGCTCAGCAATGTCCCCATTAAAAGAGCAGTGTCACCATCGACCACCATCACCTCAACGGCGAATAGTGCTGGTAATTCAGTTGATAATTTACCTATATCACACAATACAATTGCTGCAGCCACACAAAGAACTGTGGGACGTAATGCAAATGCAACTGTAAATCGACAAATGAACCAAGCGCTTTCGCCAAGAGATCGTGCCCTTCAACAGAGACGAGAGCAGCTTGCACAAACCCAAGCACGTTTACAAAATGTATTACGTGAAATCGACGAGGAACAGGTATCAGTAGTAAAGCTGGGTGATGCAAGCATTGCTGCTCCGTTTACAAGCAAATCTTCTTCTATAATGTGCGGTAAGTTCATTGAAAATTCTAAGCTATGGAACATACATTTATTTACGTCCTGTTTCCATTCCAGTCAACCACATCATAAAGCAAGGGCGATGCACTCTAGTTACCACTCTACAAATGTTTAAGATCTTAGCTCTGAATGCTCTCATATCAGCATATTGCCAATCCGTGCTATATATCGATGGCGTGAAATTCAGTGACACCCAGGCCACTTTGCAGGGTCTTTTTATAGCAGCTTGTTTTCTTTTTATAACACGTTCAAAGGTTTGTATCAGTCTTAAATCCCACTGATTCGGCCCTTTAGTTTTTTCCTTTTGTTCACATGGAAACGCAAAAGTACCTTCCGCTTTTAATTGTAAAAGTTGTTGTTGTTGTTGTAGCAGTGTGTTATACACTTAGGCGGCAGCCCTTATCGATGAAGAACTCCATCGAGTCAATCCGGTGCGTACAACCGGCTGCCATGGGATTGAATTGTAAAAGTGTAATGGTTTGGCGTTATTGTAAAAAGCTGCATTTTTTTTGGCACGTAAGAATTCCGTCTTTCTAACAAGTGGCTGCAGTTGTTGTAGCCACATTTGCATTTGGAGGTGGTGATCCTCGTCAAGCTCTTATAGGCGAGCAATCTCGTTCCGGTCTATACTACCGATCGCCGCGGGAACATGATGGCCGTAGGTTATTTATCTCGCCTTGTCGTATAGAGCATCATAGGCCCTCAGTTAAACCAAGATCCGGTGCCATCTGGCCCTTCACTGAGACTCTCCATTCGATACCGCTGATTTCGCGCGACTGCAATTGCAGCTAGCCCGTATGGAGCATTCCACCACCAGCAACCTGTGAACGCGCCTGGTAGATCCCAGCTAAGCCCCTTGTGATAGCAAAGAACACCACACAGATTGGAGCTAAAAGTTCCAGACTGTGTGATGCTCATAGTTCTAACAAGTGGTCGATTGTATAACTCGTGTCATTTGTTCTCATATAAAATGGTTGGAAATTTAACTTGAAAAAACAAACAAAAATTTTAATAATGATGAGAGTATATCAGTGACTTTTATATATTATTTTGGCTTCTTGTTTTGGGTAAACAACAACAAAAAGACATTTTCAAGTTTTTTGCTTGTTAGGGCGAAGATCATTCAATTTTACAATTTTTGGATCATTCATTTTTACAATTTCCTCGAAGCCTTCACAACTAATATGGTTGAAAAGTCTTCTAACCAAAGACGAAACGCGCCCCGTGTGTGTTGCGATATATGGCTTTTTTCCATATGCAAAGAAAATCTCCGATCACTGAGCTCTGCTCTAAAGGGAAACAAACAAAAAAAATAAATTTTTTTAACTTTCATTTCATGTTTTCATAGAAAGAGAATTAAGCCCTGAGATGGCCCGTATGACGATTTTTTAGGATTTCGAATGTCAAAAAGTTGTAAACGCCATGTACTTGAATAAAACGTATAAAAATAGCAGTAAATGCCGTTCCTCGGAAGAGCTTTGCTATTTGTTCAGTTTTGACATCATATCATTGTTTTAGATTGGTTGTTGTTGCCATAGCGCCTATATTAATATTTTAAAATTTTATGATACAATGTTTAAGTCTTTTTATAGTCATCGCTCCTCCTTCGGAGCAGTTTGACCACGTTAAGATATTCACAAATGCCACCAGCATTAGTGAGGGGCAACAAAAACTGAAATTGTTTTTGATGTTCTCGTCAGGAATCGAACTCAGAAATTTTTTGTTAGTGACGTTGTTGTACGATTCCCTCATTATTTTTTTCAATTGTGTCAAAAAATATTTTTTTGACTAGTTTTGTCAATTTAAGACGTATGTATTCAACGTCACATATGTATGTCATATACGTCAGAATATCCGACAGGACATCCCTGGAGAAGACAAAAAATCCAAAAGTTTTGTTTTGTGGAAAGCGTTTGAAGCATTCTGTAAACTTTTATTAATACATTTGAATTTTTGCTACTCTTTTGTGTCGTTAAAACAGCGTTATTTTATACCATAGCATAACAATCCCATGGCAGCCGGTTGTACGTACCGGATTGACCCGATGGAGATCTTCATCGGCAAGGGCTGCCGCCTCAGTGTATAACACACTGCTACAACAACAACAACCATAGCATAATCTCTCTTTCCATAGCATTATCTCTCTTACCATAGCATAATCTGTCTGTCGAAAGCATGCTATCTTTCGAACGATTGAAGCCACCTTTCTGAAATTTTTCACAAATGCATATTATTCATATAAGACAATTTTTTTGTAGCATTGTGTTGCATTCTATCTTTTGTCTGTTTGATTCTGTCGAATATCCCGATCCAGGAACTCTGCGACTAAGGTGGGTTGCGTCCATAGGGATATGAGTCTGAAACGAGTGGGTGTGGCTGGGCAGTTAAGCAAGTGTAAGCAAGTGTCTTGAGGATCTTGTTTCTACTTTTGACTTTATGGCAAATTGCAGTGGCATGTGGGGAGAATGTGTAAGAGCTTTCAAATGTGGCACCAAGTATTTTGGGACACTTGATGGTCGGAATCGCTCATTACATCCATGTTCAGATGTAGCTACCTATTTGACTTTTCTAGCCCTTAGAGCGCGCAATTCTTTATTTTTTTGTTTTATGTCATTATTATATTCAAATCGGTCTATAACCTTAAATACCTCCCATATAAGCCGATCTCTAAGTTTGATTTCTTGAGCCCTTACAGTTTGTAATTCTTAACCGATTTGGCACGATAACTTCTGCCAAAAAATCCAAAGTTGACATGATTAATAATAAAATTGATATTGCCAGATCCAGCAGTATCTGACAGTATATCTTATATATCGTGCCATTAGATGGTCCCCGTGGCACTTCCTATCGAAGGATTATGTGACAATCATGCAGGAACTGAAACTTGAGATCACAAATAACTGTTGTCGATGATCGCCTTTGTGGAATAAAAAAGAACTGTTTAACCTTTATTTCAACCACCTGACTCCATCAACCGTATATGCGGATTATTGAACAATCATTATTTAGATCAACAGATTTAGAACAATGAACATTTTTTATTTGACCAACACACAGGGGATGTCCCCTTTATATGCATTACATAGCGTTGGCGTGTGGATATTAGGAATGGGAAGCAGGAAAGAGGGATTAGTGTTTATTTGCATTCGTCTGAGATTTTTAAATGTCATAGTTGGTAAGAAAGACATCAGCCGGAAGTCGATTCCACATACGAACAGTACGGGCGAAAAATAATTATCTCTAAGGTGCATGGCCCGGTCAGCTGGCCATTCAATTAAAAACGGATAAAACTATCTAGCCCAGTGTGCTTTGTTTCACCCTGATGTGGCGAGCCCACAGATACTTGTGAATTGAATTCGCATATCACCTTCGTACCTTATTCGCAAAGTCCTTCCATTTAAGTCACATACTACCCCGGTCTGTTTGTATGTCCGTTTGAGGGAATTTGTTCGCTCCTCAAAGACTCAGTCCCTAATATTGTCAGATTCATTATCCACATCCAATGACAATGTATTTGAATCCGATATTGCATTAATCGTTCTACATGTTCCTTTGGGGGTTATTGTGGGATGAAGCGGCAACCGCACACGTTGGTAAGTCAAATTTTTTTACTCTACACCCGAATGCCTTTTAATTGAGGCTCATATTAACACCATCGTACTACTTTTCCCTTTGGACGGCTTTTGAAAGGGAGGGTTTTTGGGTAGAGAAAATTTAAATTGTTGATATCGTATTCGGTTCTATTCTCAAATACCTTTCATTTAAGTTCCATATTGTTCCTATCAGTCTACTTTTCCACTAGGGGGATTTTTGCGGGGAGAGGCTTGGCGGTATATTTTGATATTCCATTCATACTCTATTCCTAATTACCTTTCATTCAAGGTTTGAATTGCTGACTTCAAATTAGCAACAAAACATAAACATTTGCTTCGCTCACATTTTTTAATCAAATGGCTGGTACAGCAAAATTAAAAGAGAAAAAAAAACAATGACAATGCTTGACTTGCTTAAGCTGATATTACAAGATATTTTGTTGTTGTAGCAGTTTATTGTGTTCTATCTTTCGTCTGCTTGATTCTGTTGAGTGTCAAGACCCAGGAACTCCGCGACTAAGATGGGGTGAGTCCACAGGGATCTGGGTCTGAGTCGAGTGGGTCTGGCCGGGCAGTTAAACAGGTGACGTGTATCGTGCGGTCCCTGGTTACAATCGGGACATACATCTTGCACGTCGGCATCAATCCTAGCTCTGTGGGAATTGAGGCGGCTGCATCTGCCGGAACGTAATTGAACCAGAACTACTCTGGTTTGCCGGGGGAGGTCGATTTCATCGGGTACAATGGGTGGCGGTCGTTCTCCAAGGACTACATTTACCCGGTAGCCAATTACCGCATCCGTGTCTGCATGAATGTTGTTTAGACCCGCTTGATATGCCGCTTGATCTAGAGGTTCTCTCTTGTAGCGCTGAACCTCACAAACTAGATCATGCAGATTTACTTTAAGGTTTCTAGGCGGTGGATATCTATCCACAAGATGATGATTTGGATGGTCTCTGCGATAACAGCCCAAAAGGTATTGCTTAGACAGCATGTAGTTATGTCTTCGCACTGGTAGGATCTTTGTCTCCTGATTGAGGTGGTCCACATGAGAACTGAGGAGACAGCCCGTCGCAGTTCGGAGGGCGGCATTCTGACAGATCTGAATATTATTCCACTGCGTGTCACAAAGTTGACGAGACCAAACTGGCGGTGCATAACTTACCACAGACCGGCCAATTGCTTTGTACGTGGTCAACTAGGTTTCTTTGTCTGGACCCCAAGTGCTGCCAGCAAGTGACTTGAGGACCTTTTTCTACTTTTACTTTATTTCAGATTGCTGTGGCATGTGGGGAGAATGTGTAAGAGCTGTTAAATGTGACGCCAAGTATTTTGGGACACTTGATGGTCGGAATCATTTCTCCATCGAACATCACAATCAGCTCAGTATTCACCTCACGCGTATTTGTAGTGAACAATGTGGCTGAAGATTTGGTGGAGGATATCTTCAGATTTCTTGCAGCGAAATATGAGGCAAGCTCGTTGAGGTAGACGTTCAACCTATCGCAGATGTCATCAATGTGTGGTGGGCCTGATGCCATGATCGTACAATCGTCCGCATATGATACGTCTGGAGGGGGTGGAATGGAGGATAGGTAGAGGTTAAATAGTGCCGGAGATATCACCCCACCTTGGGGAACTCCCTGTTTCATTCTACGGTGTTTCGACTTCTTATCCCTAAATTCCACAAATGACTGGCGACCACACAGATAATTCGCGACCCTTCGTTTCAGGCCTGGCTGGAGGGACGTGTAGGCAATGTCCTCAAAAAATTTTGCATGGCTGACCGTGTCGAATGCCTTCGATAGGTCTAGTGCCAATAGGATCGTCCTATCACATTGCCTGGGCTGATTAAAGCCACGGCAAATGTTTGCGGTGATGGCATGCAAAGCTGTTGTTGTGCTGTGCAGTCTTCGAAATACATGTTGATGCTCCGCGAATGGAAATTCTCCTACGAGGCTCGGGTAATGCCTCAAGCGTCTTTGCCACTGGTGAGAGAAGGGAGATCGGTCTGTACGACTTCCCCAAACTCGGGTCTTTTCCTGGTTTCAGTAGCTGGATCACTCTGCCCATTTTCCAGACATCAGGAACTATAAAAGTGTTCAATGACAGGTTGAGGACAGTGGTAAGGTACTCAACTCCAGGTGAATCCAGATTCTTCAACATCAATGTAGAGATTCCGTCGGGGCCCAACGCCTTAGATGATTTGGCGCCACGGATGACATTCGTAACTTCGCCCACGGTATATTGTGATGGCTGTTCATCGGCTTGGAGGCCACGAATACGGCGAATGGCTCTCCTCCTTGCCCTGTCTCTCTCGGGATGCACAATAAATTGACGGTTGAACAACCTGGTGCATCTCTTCGGATCAGTCACGGTTACGTCGCCAAAAATGACTGAGGTTCTGTCATTCCGAGTACCCGAGTTCGAGAGTGACTTAACAGTAGACCACAGCTTACCTAAAACGGTGCCTGAGTTACATTGCTCCAAGTGTTCCAGCCACAAATTCTGCCTATGTTCGTTGACAACTCTGTTTATTTCCATATTCAGCTCGCTGATTCTGGGGATAGTGGGGTCCATAGAACGAATCCCACCACGCTCGTCCGCGAGTACCACTGCCTGCGCCGGGAAATTGGGCCGCACTTGGAGTATTCGACCGGCTGGTATAAAGCGAGCGGCTGCTGCGTTAATGATGTCGCAAAATTTCTTCTCGGCAACTAACACATCCGAGAGGGGTGGCAGTGCACTGAAGCGGCGATTGGTGTTCTCTCTGAAGCCAGCCCAATCGGCCACCTTCTGATTGATAAACGTCCGGCGCTCAGAGGTTATGAAGTCGGGTGGTCGGTCGATGGTGATAATTATAGGGAGGTGGACTGATACCAAAGAAATGACGGCTTGCCAGGATACGTAACTTAGGAAACCAAGGGATGCCATGGAAATGTCTGACGAGCTGCTACTCCTCCTCGTAATCCTAGTAGGGGCATGCTCATTTACCGTGCAAAACGTGGAGCCTTCAAACTGCTCTGCCAAAGCTATGCCCCGATAGTCGTTACCTAGGGAACAATGCCATGAAATGTGACGCCCATTCAAGTCTTCTAGAGTCAGACGATTATGGGCAGACAGTAACCCACTTATGTCGGGCTTGTAAGTTTGGTCATTAACTGGGTGACAGCTACCAACCGGCGGTATGTACGAGACGCACTCCCGCAGTGACGTAAGGCCAGAGCAAGATCGGATATCTACCCACTCCATGTACCTGTTACACCTCACCGACACCGACCTATGATGGAAGCGGTTCTGGCAAACCGAACTAGGACCAGGGTCCGGGGTTCTTTTCAATCCCGGCACGGACCAGAAGCGTGCGGAAAAGGCACTCCGGGATATGCCTCTCTCATGACGAAAAAAGGACGGTGGTCACCCATAGGAGCGGCGATAAAATGGCCCCCCTGTATCGTTCCCTGTGCCACTTTCTCTCTTGTATTTACGTTATGGGACCTACAATTTATCCATCTGTTCCTTAGCATATGATTTATCTAGTCTCTAGAGACCCGGTCTACCCGGTACTGGCCTAACGATTGGATCAGTACGTCGGTCCGCACACAAACTCCACCGACCTTCCCTTGACATAGGTACGCTTTTAGTACTTGAGCAGTTCGCTTGATGTCCTACTCCTTACCATGGTATCCACTAAATCTTCCATGGTTTCGAGTAGGGAGGACGTAAGGCTTATAACTTGCCTTGCCGAGCTTGATATAAATTCCACCCTTGCCTCTTGTCAGTACATGCAAGTATAGGCTCGCTGTGAAAATAGTGGTCAGATGACACGCCAGATAGTCGACCCCATTCTGTAGTAACGCCGGAAATATATCCATCAGGTCCGGGTGACTTAAATGGTTTGATGCTCCTCAAGGCTTCCTTTACCATAACTTCGGTAATGATAAGCCTTCGATTAACCTCATTATTCCAAGATTCCGGTGTCTCCGTGAGTCTCGTCGTATCACGTGGAAAATGCGTTTTCATCAAAAGCCTCCTCCGTTGTCTCTGCTCTCACTCCCATGTCGTCTACATGGGTTTTTGAGAGAATCTTTTTCATCTTGGCGACATTAATGCTATCGGCCTGTTCGCAGAAAAGCTTCCAGGAGGTACGTTTTGCCGCTGTGATGATCATATTGTATTCCTTGAGCCGTGTGTAATACACATCCCAATTAACTTCCGTTTTTTACGACGTGCTCTGTTATGGAGTCTGCGGACTTCTTTTTGTAGGACTGAATTTCTTTCCGCTGTCCTCATCTTTCGGTTTGACTGTTTCATTGACACTTTCGATGTCTGAATCTAAAACGGAAACCCCACCTTTACTTAAAGGCAGGGGACGAACTGCGCATCCATCTGGTTGATCTGCCTCTTCCTCATTTGATAGTCTGACGACTGGTTGTACACTTGAAGCATTACTCTCGACTATAGGTGCCAAGGCACCCACACCTATATGTAGGCGTACAACATGTTACGTTTTGATGCTTCCACCGAAATGAAAACACGTCCACTCTACTCAACGATTACTTTGGTAATCTAACTACTAAACGCCTAGTTAGGCTCTAGTAAATGTACCGTAAATGTAGAACAAATGTATCGTAAATGTAAAGAGGCAGTTATGCTTATTACAAAACGTAACATTTGACTTTTCAAGCAAAACAATTTTATTAACAAAAAGACTTAAAGGTGAGGGAGGGTCTGACGTCGGAGAACTCCAGGCAAACCTCAAGGGAACAACAGGCATACCATAAGGGCAGTCCAGAGATGACGGCCCTTATGCGAAAAGTCGAGACGTCTCTCCAACTTAAGGAGTACGCGATGGCGGCCTTCCTTAATATTGAGAGGGCATTTAACAACAAAACTATTTTATTAACAAAAAGTCTTTAAGGTGAGGGAGGGTACGGCCAATGTACCGTCCTGGACACTATGGATGAGTTGGGGAGACTGAGGAGCGTTTCAGACTATTGGAATTTCGGGATTCGCTTTCCCGGGAGGGAGGAAGCGCATACCGGAGTGATGCCTCCCTCACGGGAAAGCAAATACCGGAGTGATGCCTCGGTCTTTATAAATGACTCTCAGGTTGAGACAGGGACTGGATTGGGGCTATACTACGACGCACACAACATTTCAGGCAGAGCCCTGTGCCATAATTGAAGACGCAAAAGAAATTCTTGGAGGGGATTTAAAGTTTTCGAAATCAGGATATATGGCGGCCCTCAAGGCCGTGGGTTCTAGTACTATGAGGTCGAAGTGTGGCGGAGTATGTGGAATCCTTAAATAGACTCCAGTTTTACTGCATAGTGCTAACATGGATTAACGCATACACCGGCACCGTATTGACGAATACCCCGTACTCTCTTCTTGTAATTTCTTCTTATCACATATTTCTCACTTTTTTATTTACTTTCCACCACTGGTCAGTCTGGCCACTATTAACAATAAATTTTAATAAATTCCAAAGAGAAATCGTAGAATAGGACAATAGAATTTTCCTAAATATACATTTTTGGTTTTGAAATTTGTTCAAACTTCAGCTAGCATGAAAACGGAACTTAAAATTTTGTTTTTACTGAATTTTACATTCCGGTTCTTGTGTATTGTGTATGTGTGTTCATAAGCCAAATCCACACAGTTGACATGTTTTCCTACATTTAAGGTATATTAACGAGAGCATAACCTGGCTTTAAATCTAATTCTTCCGCCGTCTTATGAAATGTTCCGCTCTAGCTGGATGATGATGACAAGAGATACAGACAAATCCATAAATGAGATAATTTTGCAAATTTGTCTTTATGAAAGAAATTTTAGAAAAGATTGCGAAGATTCAGTTAACAATCAAGAAGCTTTAATGGTAAAAGCAAAGAAAATTTTAAAGCAAAAAAATTACAAACATTCTTCAACAAAGGAAGACGTTTGTCATTACTGCAAAAAGAAGGGGCATTGGCTAGTAGAATGCAGAAAATGGATTGAAAATGGTAAACCACCAAAGAAGTCATCAGCATCGTTGGCATCTACAAATATTAATGCTACTTTATATATTGAAAGTGATGCAGATTGCACATTCAATTCCAGTGAAACTATCTAAATAATAATTTGATATGTCAAAGGCATGAAATTAAAAATGGAACTTATGGATGTTTGGTATGTACCAGATTTGTCAAGAAATTTGTTTTCGGTACTTGCAGCACAAGATAGAAATCCAAACAGCAGTTTTAACTCAACAGTGAAAGAGTGTTGGTTGTCAGTAAATAACCAATTTGTACTGCATGGATGTCGTTCGAGGAATGGATGCCTATAAAAAGTATCAGTGTAGTATAGTATACGACCAAAAATTCCAAAAGTTAAACAAAATATATGCATTGCAGTTTTTAGATAACTTCCATGCTCCATTTTATCATGAAAGATGGGAAGACCAAGATATACGTCATATAAAAAAAATTGGCACATGATTTTGGCATACAAGTTAAGATGAAACGAGAAATTTGTAAGCCATGTGCTTGTGGAAAATTTTCAAGAATACCGTTTGAAGAACTCATTTCAACTGATATGTGTGTTCCCTTCCAAGAATCGGTTCAAGGGTATAAGTATCTCATATTATATAAAGACGTGACTTATAAACTCAAGAAAATGCTAGCCCATGCAAAATCACAGGGTCATTCAGTGAAAACGTTTCTTAGTGACAATGGAAAGGAATTCATCAATAAGTATGTCAACGGAATTTAAAAAAAGTGGGTATAACCCACAAATTAACTGCACCCTACACCCCGCAGCAAAATGGTCGAAGCGAACGTGACAACAGAAAAATAGTCGAAATGGCGAGAACATACAAATATGCGAACTCAGAAGCAAATTTTCCCGAATCGATGTGGGCAGAACTAAAAACTGCAATATACGTTTTGAATAGGACTAGCATTAGCCCTCATGAGGTTTGGTTTGAAAAGAAACCCAGAATAAACCATTTGCGTATAATTGGTTCGAAATGCTATATGCATATTCCAAAAGAAAAGCGATCATAGATGGACAAGAAGACCATCGGTAACGATGGAGATGAGAGGCACAGGCTTTATATACCAGAAGAAAATAAATAGTGTGTTTGCCAGAGAAATGTCGTAGAAGAGAAAAACGAATCGAAGAATGCATCAATAGAACAAAAATGTATGAACTTAAAGGATTTGAAGTACAGTTCATCAAATCAATTAAGGAGGCGCTGGAACCTCCTACAAAAGAAACAGGTTCAGAATATGCCGAGGATACAAATGAAGAAAATGAAAATAATTCGAACACACAGCAAATAGAAAGGAATCAAGCTGAAAGTAATAATCCTTTTGTACCAGCATTATCTTGGAGGCCTCCGTACCGCAGAGTTTAGCATGTCCGCCTATGAAGCTGAACGCCTGGATTCGAAACCTGGCTCCCCAAGAGGTGTCGCCCTGCGGCACACCACTCAGACTCGGCTATAAAAAGTAAGCCCCTTATCATTGAGCTTAAAATTTGAATCGGACAGCTCTCAGTGATATGTGAAAAGTTTGCCCCAGTTCCTTTGTGGAATGTTCATGGGCAAATTTGCATTGCATTTACACTTTTAGCAGCATTATCTGAAGAAGATCAACCATCTTCAAAGGAATTCGAAGGGTTTTAAGAGAACACTGTATCGACGAAACGTTTGAGAGAAACCTATCCGAAGATGAAGAGCCGATGTTCAAAATATGCAAGAAAGGTCTCTTATTCAAAATCCAAAGTATTAGGATTTTGTGATAATGGTACAGGAAGAAGAAAGCAGCAATAAAACACCAGAAATTTATAAAAAGGAAAAGTTCCGAAATTGAATCACTAAAGGAAAACAATACATGGAATTTGATAGAATTGCCTCCGGGTGGGAATGCGTTGTCAGGTAAATGGGTTTATCGATAAAATTTAAACGCTGATGAAAGTATAGATAAATTCAAATCAAGGCTAGTCATCAAAGGGTTCATACAAGAAAAAGGCGTTGATTAAAATCAGACCTTCAGTCCAGTTGTAAAAATGAATACAATAAGATCACTATTACGCATCGTTACAATCGAAGATCTCTGCATGCAGCTTCATGTATCAACATCATTATTGTATATTAAAATAGATGAAGGTATTTACATGGAACAACCTGAGGGCTTTAATGATGGTAGTGGACGTTTTTTTAAGCTAAATAGAAACCTGTATAGACCGAAACAAGCACCTAGATGTTGGAACAGAAGAATGGGAAGAATATTTAGAAAATTAAGTTCATTCGAAAGCATGTTCAGCTGATTCTTGTTTATATAAAAAAGAGCAGAATGGAAAGTTAATACTTGCATTGTATGTTGATGATGGCTTGTTTGCAACAACAGACAGTGAGTAACTGCAAGAATTTATGGTTAATTTGAAGAAAGAATTTAAGATAACAACCAAGGAAAGTAGTTATTTCCTTGGCTTGGAAATTCAAAAAGAGTGTATCAAGATAAATTAATCGGCATATGCAAAGAGCATATTACAAAAATATAACTTCTCTGAAAGCTGAAACTTGGCCCCAAGTGTCAGCGATGTCGCCCCACCCTCAAAACACATTTTTATCGATTCGGACAATATGGGTATCAAATGAAAGGTATTTAAAAGTAGGGTATGATTTTAATATACAAAAGTTTTATATCCAATTCGTACTCTCGTTTTCAATACCTTTTACTTGCTACCATTGCCCTAATCGATAAAAATGTGTCAGCGTACTCTTCTTTAAATACCTTTCATTTGATTTTTCAAATACCTTTCATTTGATACAATCGGTTAAAATGTGTTTGGGGAGTGTGGTGACTCCCCATACACTTGTGACTAAATAAGCATATCAAAATCGTACTCTACTTTGAAATACCTTACATTTAATACCCATATTGCCCCTATCGGTAATTTGATTTGGAATTTTGAGCAGGACGACCCCCTGAGATCTGACCACATATTTTGTCACATCTCCGTCGGCCCGCTTTTCATTTTATGTGGTGGGTTTGCGATATCAAAAAAAATATATAGCATATTTATCACTCCTTCCAGATCATCCTACAAAAGGTGTGAAGATTTCAAGAAAAACATTTCAGTCCGTTTTTTATATACATACTTTGATTTTTATATAATATTCTATTGTATTGTTTCTCTGTTCCAAATAGATACAACAGCTGCTGAAACTGTTTTGGACCTCTCCACTATGCGCGAAGTGACCGATTCAGCGCCTTAAAACTTGTGGTGTTTAGGGCATTTTTTTTTTGTTTTGCTAGTATTTTTTTTTTTGATTTAGAATAGATTCAGCTACAATAAAAACTAAATGCAACTTTTTTTTTATTTTTGTATACCCCCATCGTAGGACGGGGGTACACAAGTCTAGTCATTCCGTTTGCACCACTTATTAAAATTGATTTACGACCCTATAATATGGATATATTCTTGATCGTCTTGAAATGAAGTTGACCTAGCCATGTCCGTCCGGCTGTCCGTTTGTCTGCCGGAGTCACGATTGAGGAAAAAAAGCTAGTCACTTTAAACTTTGCAAAGATACTTCTTATTGATGTAGGCCATTGGAAATTGCGAATGAACCATATCGGTTCAGATTTGGATATAGCCCCCATGTAAGCCTACGTCGAATAGACTTCCTCAGCCTCTAAATGATGCAATTATTATCCGATTTGGCTTTTATTTTGCAAAATGACTTCTTCGACCTCCAACTACTGTGTCAAGTCTGGTCTGGTCCATAACCTGATATAGCTCCCATATAACCCTATATCTGTTGTTGTTGTTTTAGCAGTATATTGTACACGGAGGCGGCAGCACTTGCCGATGAAATACTCAATCGGGCCAATCTGTTACGTACAACCGGCTGCCTTGGGATTGAACCCTACCTCTCAATTTGGCTTGCACCATTTTATATAAACTTCTCGTATGACATGACGACATTGTTCCAAAAAAAATTCAATATCTCGTAAAGTTGCAGGTGGACGCAGATGATTCATACCACAAAATAATCACAAGACAACATATTAATTTACGAAAAATAAACTAGACTGAATCCCCGTGAATCCCGCAAGTTCCAGTCCATGGAAGTCACCATTTGTTTTTTTTTTTTTGAAGTTTTGGTATAAGCTACATTAACATTTTTTTCCTATAACATATAAGAACGGGTCACAACATTTTTTTTTTTCAAGTTAATACGTACCTCGCCCAATGAAAAACACAAATTTTTGTTTATTAAGTCGATACAAACGCATGTTTATAACCTGTTGGATAATTTAAAAAAACACGTGCTAATCCCGGCACGGGATAACTATGAGCATCACAAAGGCTAGAACTTTGATGTTCCTCGCTATCAGGAAAAGCTAAGCTGGGAGCTACCGCGTACTCCACATGCAGATGTTTCTAAAACAACAACAACACGTGGTAATGCTTAGTATGCACCCCCTGAAACATATGTTGGGTTTGACAGCATACAGCTGTTCTACTGGACCAAATCAATCAATGGAGAATCGATTTCTACAATAAGACTTGTAGAATGTTTGAGATCGATTGAGGTACAATTTTGACGACTTTAAACAAGTTGAAAATTGAATTTCCAGCGCTAGATTAGTCATTTCGCCCATAGTGCTCCGGTGGAAAAAAGGGACTTCCTTTTTTATATTAAAA
Organism: Stomoxys calcitrans; assembly: GCF_963082655.1. Taxonomy (NCBI): domain Eukaryota; kingdom Metazoa; phylum Arthropoda; class Insecta; order Diptera; family Muscidae; genus Stomoxys; species Stomoxys calcitrans. Next base: position 101,106,110 of record NC_081554.1, read on the forward strand.
GGAATGAATAACAGCCCAATTTTGAATACTTCCTGGAAATAAATTTCTCTCGAATAAAATCCTCCTATACTGATTGAATGGGGAGAAGGAATTTCGAATTTTCAAAACCAGCTGTTTTGCCTCAGATGTTTTATTTTGGCTAAAGATTTGACGATTATTATTTGGAAAAATGAGCAAAATGAATTTATAAAGTTTGCTAAAAAAGTTTACAAACATGTTTAGTGTTGCTTTAGTAGTACACAATTATGACCTACAGCTTGTCACCATATTTCTGTGTTTCAGCCTTCATTAGATGCTTCCAGAGTGGTCTGGTGGACAGATAAATATATTAATTGTGTCGTGTTGTTGTTGAAGCCATATTTTCATGTGGATGTGGCAATCCACGTCAAGCTCCTGTAGGTGAGCAAGCTCCTTCCGGGCCAAAAGGCCGATCGCCGCAGGAACAGGTTGGTCATTGGTTTTTTGAAGACGCCATTAACTCGCCTTGTCATAACGAGCATCATAGGCACTCAGTATTTGTGCAAGAGCCGGGGCCGCCCGACCTCTCACTGAGACTCTCCGCTCGATACCGATGATTGTCCGCGACTGCATTTGCAGCCATACTCCGTATGGCTCATACCACTATCCGCAACCCGTGGACGTACCTGGTAGCTCGCAGTTAAGCTTCTCGCGACAGCAAAGAACACCACACAAATCGGAGTTCAATGTTCCGACCTGTGTGGTGCTCACAGCTATCCCGTACCAGGAATTGGGCGCACATTCTGCATGTTGGCATTTTCCCTTGCCAAAAGGAGTTAAGGGGATTGAATCTACCGGATCGTTCTTGGGCAGAATACTAAAGGGTGTAATACTTAGGTGTAGTTTAGTTTTGGAGTAAATGCTGCCAAATGTGGCGCCCAGTATTTTTGACAAATTGCCCACGAATATTTCATAAAGGAACAGGCAGAAGACTTCTTGCATATAATTAGGTGCCGCCCGAATCTCCTTTAAGCTTAATGGTAACGGACCCCCTTTTAGTATCCGACTCCGAATGGAGTGCCACTTAGCGACAACTCTTTATACATATTGGTCTAATAATATTAAAATACGAACCACATATTTTGAAATCTATGTATATGCATATACCAATTCTATAGTACTCGTATCTTGTCAATTTTAAACCGGGAGAACCTAACAAAATTTATACTCGATTTTGATGAATAAGTGAAAAATAATTTCCGTACATTTTAAATTGTTCGTAAATAGTAAGAACTGGTACCATTTTTATTTTATAAAACAATTAAATTCATTATTTTTAATCCTAGTTCCCATTCATTTGTTTGGTGGAATTTTTCCCAAGTTTTATCGTCTCATTCTTCCCTTTATTTCGATTCAGAATAGCTACGTTTTTCCCTGGGAGATATTTCCCTTTTTCGAAGTTTGTTTAGAATAAGGGAAAAGAGAGTAGGGAACAAACTCCACTAAATAATTATTCAGAATAGGGGAAAGAGGAGTAGGGAATAAACTCCCAGGGAATTGTTGTTCTGAATAGGGCTGTAGATCTTGCAGATAGGTGCACTGATTTAAGCTAATTTGACTTCCCAAAAACCGACCAAGCTGGGAGTACTGTACATATCTCACACTTAAACTAGCGGGCGAGTGACTGTGAGAGCGCTCCACTTCCAAAATCTGTTTTTAATCTATTTTATCTGTTGTTTTATGTGTATTGTTCAACTTACTTTACAAATCATGTATTTTTGTTTTAGCCTTTGAAGACTTTGTCCAAGACCGCGCCGTTGCCAAACATATTTAATATGTATACCGTTTGCACAATATTGTGCCAATTTGCAGTACATTTTGCATCGCTATATTATTTAACTCAAGAGGCAACATCGAGGGCACCGCCAAGGTACGTACAATAAGTCCATTATATTCAATAACGTTCTAGTGAGTCATTTCTCATTTCTAGAGAGGGTAAAGTAAAGCTATACATTGACATGGACGCAGATGAAAAACAAAAATTCGAACCAAATATTATCAACAGCACTGTGTATATTATCTGTTTGGCACTGCAAGTTTCAACTTTCGCCGTAAACTATAAGGTAAATGGTGATATTTGCAATTTGAAGGCCGTTAATAAGTATGGTTTTTTAGGGTCATCCATTTATGGAAAGTCTAAGGGAGAATCGCTTGTTGCTCTACTCAATCTTAATATCGACAGGTTTAGTTTTTATGTTGGCATTGGGCTTGTCACCCGATCTTACCAATACGTTCGAGATAGTTGAGTTCCCCAGCGATGTAAGTAAAATGCCTTGTTGAGTCTGCCTTTTATGTATATATGGTAATCGAAATGTGTTTGTAAACTTTTAGTTTCGCCTAATATTAATATGTGTCCTGCTGGCTGATACCATATGTGCGTATTTCTTTGATAGAGTTTGCTCATTCCTTTTCGGAGAGACTAGAAGAAAATCAAGTGTATTGAGCTGTTGAGTAGCAGATTTACTTATATAGTCATATTAAGCACCTTTTATATCAAATAGTCAAATAAGTGGTGAAAACAATTAATTAAAATATTTATGCATGGGATCACGGAACTCCTAAATCAATAATCTGTAATTAAACATGTTTTTAGGTTTTTTAATTTCTTCGGAGATACTGCATCCTTTGTTGTATATTGGAGTTCTGCAAGTTTTAATTAAGTTGAATAAAACAATGAACTGAATAGAACGGAATTGGAGGATGGCGATTGATACATCATGTGATCCTTTTGTTGTTCCCTTCAGTTCACAAATAAAGGCATTTGTATGTTAAGAATATATTATATGCATATTGATGTTTTCATTTATTCAAGTGTTTATTCATACTATTAATAGTGTACATAAATACAAACATTAAAATATTCGTTTAGCTTTAGTGTCGTCTGTTACACACAAATTATTTTTAGATTTGAATCAAACCGAAGAAAATATACGTATCTATTTATTTTTTCCTGCTCATTGTCTGGTTTCAATTAACATCGTTGTAGAAGCTACAGTCACAGCCACCGGCGACGAACTTGGCACCCCGGCATCCTCTAACTTTGATTCCTCCAGTTGTTTGAATTGTATAAGTATGACAAGATATGTTGTAACCGCCGAAAATATCTGAATGGAAAAGAAAAAGTTCTAAAATGCTGTCCAAAATCATGGCAAATGTTATACCTTGAAAAGAGTTGAGTTATCAATTACAAAAAACCCATAAGCCGTAAATTGCATTTCTTGTTTAATGCTCTTCGTTAAAAATTTGTCAATCTAAAATAGGAAACAGCAATTATTACATACTTGCACAGCTTGTTACAGAACAAATTGCTTACAATATTTTGGTACTCCTTAGACTTTTCATAGACTCGTGCTAGAATCTGAGATGTCAAATTTGCCTATAAAGAAATAAACAAACCAACCAGAAATATTAGAACAACATTCATTTCCTCAAATTTCATAGAAACAATATCTCCTTTCAAGCAACATTCCCCAATCAACCCCCATTGGGTTAATTATCGCAAAGAAACGATATGAACCGCTTTGAAAGAAAATAACAGAAATATTACGATCCCATGGCAGCCGGTTGTACCTATCGGATTGACCCGATGGAGTTCTATGTCGGCAAGGGCTGCCGCCTCAGTGTATAACACACTGCTACAACAACAACCATCACAATGGGGTTGTGGATCGAGAATTGAAGTTGTTTGAAACGATATATCTCAGAACAGTGCAATTAGCGGCCGTAGATTTCACATAGTCTTAATGTATGTAAAGTACGTACAAATTTAAATTTGCCCATGAAAATTCTTTTTAAGAAACAGGAGAAATCTCACAAATCAAAGAGTGCTGCCCCGATTCATGTTCAAGCTCAAAGATAAGTGACCTCCTTTTGGTAGCGTTTCGAAGGATTCATATAGATGATATTCATATAATATTTTAAAGTTAAAAATTCTATATGTGTATATGTTTAAAGGCATGTGGTACATTATTATATTTAATTCCACCCTCATAATCAATAATTGCTTGGTCTTTTCCAATCTACAACGTGGAACTCATATATTAGTTCGATTCCCAGTACGAGTATTGAAATTTGTCTGGGTTTGAAAAAATTAAAATGTATGGTGACCGATTTTGGTAATACATTTGAAAATGAACATAACGACATGATATATGAATAATATAGTAAAGTTTTCCTTATATCCCTATGCAATAATATAATTGGACAAGTTTAAGGCAGGTTGTATATTATTTTCAGAGCATTATTTTGCATTCTTTGTAAGGACTTAACAGAATTATTGCTTTTATTGTTGGCATATGCAACCGCCAAATAGCTTAAATGAGATTTTACTAAAGACTGCAATTTCTTGGGTCGATTTTGGATGGCATCCTTAGTTCAATTGCGTTGTCAGTTGACAAATTTGCATTACGGATGGCAACTTTCAACTGAAGTTGCCAATGCTAGTTGCAAAAAATGTTTCTTGTTTTTGCAACCACCTTTTTGTAATTACTCCTTTGTTTTTATTAGGAAATAAGTAGTTAAATTAAAAGGAAATTAATTTTTATTTGTGTTGAAATTGTTAATTTTTTGTATATTACAAATGTGTTGGTGATTGTAAGCTTCACTGTGTTTAAAATCGCCACAAATCAAAAATTCTTGATATTATAAAAAAAAATTGAGGCAGATGTTGCGCGAGTGCAAAAAAAAATTATGTCTTAGCGCGCTTCCGAAGAATAGTTGATAATGCGAAAAAATGGCGGGTAATAAAAGAGAAAAAGGAATCACAGGCCGTCGGCCATCGTCAGCAGTCTTTATTTTCAGTATACGGACGGCTTCAGATTTACTGCAAATTACTTGGATATAAATCCAGTTGAAAAAATATTGGAGTTGGAGCAGCTAAGAAAAACATTAAGAAGGGCTGCAAACGGCAGCGACATTAAATGATCTTTTACAATTTAAAAATTAAAAAGATAGTTCAACAATGCTTACATACATAATACAAATTTTTATTTTGGTTGCATTTCAGACAACCACTCAACTTAACGTTGGTTCTAATCGATCCATTTGTTTTGATTATAATTTTTGTAATTGTTTTTGTTTTTGCTCGAGAATAGATTGATCTACAACAAAAACCAAAGAAAGTTGGAACAATTTTTCATTTATTGATATGTTCGTGAAATATTTTATAAACTAAATTTACAAAATATTAAATATATATATATATATATATATATATATATATATATATATATATATATATATATATATATATATATATATATATATATATATATATATATATATATATATATATATATATATATATATATATATTGGGTTGCCCAAAAAGTAATTGCGGATTTTTTAAAAGGAAGTAAATGCATTTTTTATAAAACTTAGAATGAACTTCAATCAAATACACTTTTTTTCTAAAGGAAGCTAAAAGTAACAGCTGATAACTGACAGAAGAAAGAATGCAATTACAGAGTCACAAAACTACTGAGGCGTAAGTAAGTATTGGTCTATTTACGCTTTTGTAGAGCCAGTGGACTATCCCAGCTCGTTCGGATCCTTACCCCTTAAAAGTATTATAACATCGTCTATGTAGCAGACGGGTTCAAATCCCTCCTCAGTTAGCATCCGTAATAGGTCATTTATGGTGGTCACCTATAGGAGTGACGATAAAATGCCCCCCTGTGTGTCCTGTAACACTTTCGCCCTTATATTGTAACGGCCCTCATCAAACAGATTCTGTCTCTTTCCCGCGTTTGCTACCTATTGTCTCGGCCATGCTCAGGGATTGGGGGGTGTTCTTGCTAAAAGAGACAAACCTCGGTCAATTACAAAAACAAATAAGTTGTAGGTAGCATTAAAAAAAATTAATGATGACCATTTGATATAACCGAAATGTATGGATGGAGAAATTAAGGTGGAATTCTTTCTTCACCAATAGCTGTGTCCCGCCCTACCTTGCCGACTGTCATTTAAATCTCTCAGCACACATAATCTTTGATCAGACTATTTCATTTTCGCGGAAATTATTTAAAACTGCTTAGCAATCCATATCTACCAATTCAAGTTTAATTAAACAAATATATCACATACATAAGTGAACAAACAAAAAATAATTAAATGGTGGGAAAAATATGTTTTCTAACAAAATTCTGATAAGTAATATACATATGTATGTAAGTAAATGATAAGTTATAAGTATATATAATTAATTAATGTTAAAAATTTTAGATAATAAAAGTGAAATTAATTATATGATAACATTTGTCTCAGTGTAGTATTGTACAAAAATATAGGTATACTCACGGGTTTTACCTCCAAACATTGACAAGCGCTTGTAAATACTGATGAGGGGTCCAAAACCTTTTCTTGAAATACATATGTAGATGTGATGTATAACAAAACGATGTACAATAGTTGGTAAAGTTAATGTTTGCAATAACATTAATGGGTTAAATCAGTTTAGAAGATACAAAAAAATTTAGCCCTTGAGAGTGATGAAAATATTCTGAAAATCCTTTGGTCGATGCTGCAATGTTGATAAATTTGGCTTAAATATAATTTTACATCAATCAGCTTAGATTTTTGCACAGCTCAGAATTCGAAAACGTCATTTAATCTCAAAAATCTAGGGTCTTCCTAATGCGTTGAATTGGTGGTTTTCATTTATACAGGGATATCTTGCAATTATGCCTTAATTTGAATGGAAGTCCTTTGGTCGATGCTGCAATGTTGATGAATTTGGCTTAAATGGTTTGAAGCTCCTTAAGGATTCCTTCACCATAAATTCCCTATTATGAACCTTGGATCAACGTCATTATTCCAAGATTCCGGTGTCTCAGTGAGTCTCTTCGTAACTTGTGGATCAAAAGCCTCAACATGTCCTTCCGTATTTTGTCCAGTTGGTTTTCAACTTATTCCGGAGGCTTATCGGATTCGGCGCTGGTCGTGCTATTCTAAACCTAATGTCTTTAGAGGAAATTTCATCAAAATTTTATCTTAAAGGAAACTTTCTGTAAAATTGTATCTCTTAATATATAATTTCGGGGGATGGCCTCCAAAAAGCGATCCCGCATTTGACTCCAAGCTCCTCTTTTTTGTCCGATTTGACTGAAATTTGGTATGTGAAAATCACACACACTAGATCCCACTCTGATAGGTACATAATCAGATATAACCTCCATATAAACAGATCACGTAACTTGACATTAAGTGCGCCTTAAAGCCTCAATTTTTGTTTGATTTGACTGAATTTGGTATGTGGAGTACACGAATGCTCTCTTACCACAACGTTAATATCGTTACATAAAAATCTTTCCTCCCACATCACTTATTCAGTCCGTAGAAGTGTCAATCATTACAAAATCTGACTTCCTCAAACTAATCCGACATACCCAAGATTCGGCCCGACCGAACTTAGTACGATTTTTACTTGTTTAGTTTAAAGCGATATATATATATATATATATATATATATATATATATATATATATATATATATATTGGGTTGCCCAAAAAGTAATTGCGGATTTTTTAAAAGGAAGTAAATGCATTTTTTATAAAACTTAGAATGAACTTCAATCAAATACACTTTTTTTCTAAAGGAAGCTAAAAGTAACAGCTGATAACTGACAGAAGAAAGAATGCAATTACAGAGTCACAAGCTGGGAAAAAATTTGAAGGATTTTTTAGCATTTAGTTACCTGTAAGAACAAAAAAAAAATAAAATTATTATTATATATTCTCAGAAATGTTCGAAACCATTTTTTATATTCTTAAATTGCTTCAAATAGTATTTCCAAGTTCATATGATCTGCATAATGACGCTTTGAAATACTTCACCTGCTTTAGATACATCTTCAAGAGCACAGTAAAACAAAAACCAATTAACCTAAAAAAACATCATAAAAAGGCACAGTGGCAAAAATGGCTAAGAGGAAGTTGTTAAAGTTTATATTGCAATTCATGCGCATAGTCTTTTACAAGTCAATGACAAGAGCCTTATTGAAATTTCAAATACCGAAAAAATCGCTTTAAACTAAACAAGTAAAAATCGTACTAAGTTCGGTCGGGCCGAATCTTGGGTATGTCGGATTAGTTTGAGGAAGTCAGATTTTGTAATGATTGACACTTCTACGGACTGAATAAGTGATGTGGGAGGAAAGATTTTTATGTAACGATATTAACGTTGTGGTAAGAGAGCATTCGTGTACTCCACATACCAAATTCAGTCAAATCAAACAAAAATTGAGGCTTTAAGGCGCACTTAATGTCAAGTTACGTGATCTGTTTATATGGAGGTTATATCTGATTATGTACCTATCAGAGTGGGATCTAGTGTGTGTGATTTTCACATACCAAATTTCAGTCAAATCGGACAAAAAAGAGGAGCTTGGAGTCAAATGCGGGATCGCTTTTTGGAGGCCATCCCCCGAAATTATATATTAAGAGATACAATTTTACAGAAAGTTTCCTTTAAGATAAAATTTTGATGAAATTTCCTCTAAAGACATTAGGTTTAGAATAGCACGACCAGCGCCGAATCCGATAAGCCTCCGGAATAAGTTGAAAACCAACTGGACAAAATACGGAAGGACATGTTGAGGCTTTTGATCCACAAGTTACGAAGAGACTCACTGAGACACCGGAATCTTGGAATAATGACGTTGATCCAAGGTTCATAATAGGGAATTTATGGTGAAGGAATCCTTAAGGAGCTTCAAACCATTTAAGCCAAATTCATCAACATTGCAGCATCGACCAAAGGACTTCCATTCAAATTAAGGCATAATTGCAAGATATCCCTGTATAAATGAAAACCACCAATTCAACGCATTAGGAAGACCCTAGATTTTTGAGATTAAATGACGTTTTCGAATTCTGAGCTGTGCAAAAATCTAAGCTGATTGATGTAAAATTATATTTAAGCCAAATTTATCAACATTGCAGCATCGACCAAAGGATTTTCAGAATATTTTCATCACTCTCAAGGGCTAAATTTTTTTGTATCTTCTAAACTGATTTAACCCATTAATGTTATTGCAAACATTAACTTTACCAACTATTGTACATCGTTTTGTTATACATCACATCTACATATGTATTTCAAGAAAAGGTTTTGGACCCCTCATCAGTATTTACAAGCGCTTGTCAATGTTTGGAGGTAAAACCCGTGAGTATACCTATATTTTTGTACAATACTACACTGAGACAAATGTTATCATATAATTAATTTCACTTTTATTATCTAAAATTTTTAACATTAATTAATTATATATACTTATAACTTATCATTTACTTACATACATATGTATATTACTTATCAGAATTTTGTTAGAAAACATATTTTTCCCACCATTTAATTATTTTTTGTTTGTTCACTTATGTATGTGATATATTTGTTTAATTAAACTTGAATTGGTAGATATGGATTGCTAAGCAGTTTTAAATAATTTCCGCGAAAATGAAATAGTCTGATCAAAGATTATGTGTGCTGAGAGATTTAAATGACAGTCGGCAAGGTAGGGCGGGACACAGCTATTGGTGAAGAAAGAATTCCACCTTAATTTCTCCATCCATACATTTCGGTTATATCAAATGGTCATCATTAATTTTTTTTAATGCTACCTACAACTTATTTGTTTTTGTAATTGACCGAGGTTTGTCTCTTTTAGCAAGAACACCCCCCAATCCCTGAGCATGGCCGAGACAATAGGTAGCAAACGCGGGAAAGAGACAGAATCTGTTTGATGAGGGCCGTTACAATATAAGGGCGAAAGTGTTACAGGACACACAGGGGGGCATTTTATCGTCACTCCTATAGGTGACCACCATAAATGACCTATTACGGATGCTAACTGAGGAGGGATTTGAACCCGTCTGCTACATAGACGATGTTATAATACTTTTAAGGGGTAAGGATCCGAACGAGCTGGGATAGTCCACTGGCTCTACAAAAGCGTAAATAGACCAATACTTACTTACGCCTCAGTAGTTTGGTGGACTGCTATGGAGAAAAAGTGCAACATAAGGACCAAACAACAGGTTCAGAGAACATGTTGTCTTAGCATAGGCGGAGCGATGAGAACAACGCCCACTAGGGCACTGGAAACTATTCTAGATATCCGACCCATTGACATACAGATTAAGTGAGTGAGGCATCTACTGCTGCTATGAGACTTAAGGCGATTGGAGAATGGATTGAGGATGGGAGCAACTCATACCATCGCAGTATAATCGAGGCAACGATAGGAAACCTGAAAGGAAGGGAAGAGGTTTCTGATCGGATACCTGAGATGAACCTTGAAGTCGAATGCGAGGCACTACTGTCAGAGGCACACCCTTGGATTGACGGAACCCTAGTATTGTCATCTAGAAGATCACACGAAGCCTTTCGGGTCGACTCAGTCCGAGTTAAGGAGTGGGCGACGAATGCGCATGCAATATTGTGGAACAGCGAAACGGTCGGTAGGACGGCGAAAATTTTATGAGATGATCCAGATCGTGAGAAGACGTGGCTATTACTGAAAGTAAGGATTTTGTAAGTAGCACGGAGTTCCTAACTTAATAGTTCTCAGAGCGCACAACATGCCAATTACTGGCTTAGTTGTATGTCCATAGTGGCATGGGGCGGATTAATATTTGCACCCTCTTTTCAACCTAACCTTCGCAAAATAAATGCGATCGCCAAACTTCTAATCGTAAATGAGTGTTTGCTAGTGTTAGTGATGTTGCTCACATGTATTAACTTGTGTGAAAAAAATAAAGTGTTTGTGGATGCATAAATAAGAAATATAAATAAGTATACTTGAAAGAAAAATAAATATTTCTTCAAAACAAGCAACACAATCAATCTGTACGAAATAATAAGGTTTGTTTTTGTGTTGTGTTTTTGGTCTTGAAATTACAACAAAAATATTTGGATAAAAGTGGAGGATGCTGATAAAGGCTTTGGAAAGTTGTGCTTATTTAACTTATAACTGTGAAAATGCTAAAAATCGAATTATTTTTACAAACAAATGCTCCATATGTCTCTTTTTAAATTGTTTTGTGTTTCATTATTTATTAATTACGAAGGGGTGGGTTTTCGTTGAAATTACAACACATACATGAATTTTAATACGACCCACACACACATTTGTGTGTACACATGCATTGATGAATTGTTTAATGCCATATTAATTTTTGTATGTAATTGGCAACAATTTGGCCAAAGAAACCCAAAAAAAAATGTGGTAACCTTGTCAAACCACCGAAAGAACGACTTTCGGAAATTTTTCCACAAAAAAGAAGGTAGTACAAATAAACTAAATGTCAAAGGTATGATAACACAGCTGTGATTTTTTTCCAAAATCTTGAGGGAATCTTTATCCAATCCCGTTTACACTGCTCCGGATTTAAGGCTCTCGTCAGCTTATTTTATAAAGGGAAAACAGATGATCGAGCTATTAAATCCGTATTTAAAGAACAGTGTAAACGGGGTTTTTATACGATACTCCACACATAAGCAACAAAACAGTGTTATAAGGATGAAAATACAAATATAAAACACATTTCAAGAAGATATGTTGTAAAGCAAAGCTTATTTCTAAAACCACTTTGACATTTCAATTTACGGTATTTGCCATTCAAGGTAGTTTCGCCGGGGTAGTTTTGTGTTGTTGTGCTAATGACACTTCCTCTACCTACTATCTTAATTTTACCATTGATCAATACAACAGCTGAGTAAAATTTTTTTATTCTTGTTTTGATTTTGTAGTAAATCTAAATGTCAAAGGATTGATAACACATCTGTAAATTTTTACTAAAATCTTAAAAAGATGTTCTATTCGATCCGATATTCCACGCATAAGTAACACAACAGTTTTATAATGATGACAATACAAATATAAAACACATTTGAAGAAGATAAGTTATAAAACAAAGTTTATTTCTAAAACCATTTAGACATTTCAATTTACGGCATTTGCCACTCAAGGTAGTTTTGTTGGGGGGTAGATTTTTGTTGTTGTGCTAATTACACTACCTCTTAATTGCACCATGAGTAAAGTTGAAGTTTTGCAACAACATTTATTTAAGCCAAAATGACTATTTCGTACCATTTTTGAGGTATCCAAATGAGGTCCCTTTGACCTAGAACAGATCAACTTAATAAGGTTGTTAATCTTCGAGAGCTTCGATTTCAAAAACCTGACATGCCTTTCTCATTGTATGTCCCTGTATGGAGTCCACACGACAATTCCTCCGTCTGCATATATGAAGGATTTCTGTCTTATTGGCCGGAATAACAGCGTCCGAAAAAGTCACCCATTCCTGGACAGCTCAGTTAAACGCCAAAAGGTTCATCTCCACATCGTCCGGTACAACCCAAGTGACAGCAAAAATATTGTCCGGGTAAATGCCCACATGTAAATGCAGCAACACAAGTAATCTCCTGGGGAAACGCCACATATTCAATTCAACAATTATGCCCAATAAAACAACACGGTCAAAGGCCTTCTCAAGGTCCTGCGATATAACTAGAGAATGTCTGCGCTCCGCAAGGTTATTGCGAGGAGCCTCCTTCAGTCCATGGCACAACGTGTGAAAGCCGTGTATAGATACAAAAACATGTTGATTCCCAGCAAAAATCAGAGAAAATGACACCAAAAAACGAGCAACGAGAATCTTCTCAAAAACTTTCGAGAGACTGGTAACAATGAGATTGGCCTGTAACCATCCAAGCGGCCGGGATTTTAGCCCTGTTTGGAAATGTGGCAAAGAACTAAAATTTTTATGTCGTGTGGAAAAATAACTGACCCTAAAATGTCATTATAGAGATTACATAACCTAACTTTGAGAGGAAAAGGTAAGTTTCTGACCATCGAATATGTAATCTTGTCGAGCGCGGTTGTTGAACCTTTCAAAGAAAAAATAATCCTATCAAGTTCAGGTACTATGGGCCGACCCAATTCAGGAAACATTTCGACATATGTCTGCAGGGAATCAATGTCTAGTTGGTATTTAGCATTAACAGCTGATCCAAAATATTCGTACGTACTTAAAGAGCTCCAGTGATGGGCAAATTCATCAGCAATCCTCCGTGGGTGATTTACAGTCCTATTACCGACCTTTACCGTAGAGAACCTGTCCGCCCGCGAGGTCCGAAGATTGATCACTCGCTGTCATAGAACACGTACATCCAATGTGGGGTTGAGAGAATTGAGGAAATTCGACTACGTGTGTCTCTTAGCCGTTTTGCATTCTCTTTTAACTAAACGAGTTGAACCAGACAGGTCTGCTCCAAGAAGGGGTTCGCGATTTATAGGTATAGATTCATTAGCTGACTTCCTTATTAGGCGCCTGATCTGCGCAGCCTCTTTGTTCACGTTACAAGACTGTGGAAATTTAGAGGAATAAGCCAGAACCCTAGACTGAGAAACAGACCAATCCTCAGTAAAACGAGGTATGAAAGCCCGACGAGAAGTAGAATGATTAATTGAAATTTTAATCGGGAAGTGGTCACCTGCCTCAGGAAGGTCCAGACAATTCCAATAAGGCGCCAAAACGGAATCGTACATACTAACATCAACCGCTGTAAGAGTGTAACGTGACTTCATTAAAGTAGGAGATCCATCATTGAGGATGAGAAGACTCCTGTCATTCGCCAAGGTCTCCCATAATTCACCGCTTCGTGACGTATATAATGAACCCAAAGCGTATTCTGAGCATTGAGATCAGCAAACAAAATATGGCGTCCCTCAGTGAAACTGCCGATCTGGCAGATGCCGTCAAGACCAATAAGGAGCTCGCGCTATAAATTTTCGTCACGTATAGGGGGGACCCACTATCAACAGTAACCGTCTGAAAAAGTAGACCTCCCGAAGAAACTAAATACATGACCAGTAACTCCCAAGTTGACACTTACAAATATGGCTATTCCCGACTTGGAAAATGTGTAATCCTTATTGTGATGAAAAGCTCTAAATCCAGACAGAAGGAGAAAATTAAGAACCTTCGACATAATGCGCATCTCCTGAATCACAATAATGTGTTTAGTGATTTTAAAAGATCCAGAGCGTACTTGTTTTTGGTAAATCCTTGATATATAATAGATTTTCCTGATCTGAATGTGTTTATATCTGCCAACACCTTCAGAAAAACATCACCGAATTCAACATACAACTCTTATCCAACAATCGTTGGCTAAATTAGCTGCTTCCAGAGTGGTCTGGTCGACAGATTAATTGTGGCGTGTTGTCCCTGGTTGCATGCGGGGCACACATCCTGCATGTTGGCGTTTTCCCTTGCCAAAATGAGTTAAGGTGGCTAAATCGTATGAATGCTGTGTCTGCCTGATACGCCGATTTTTCCAAAGGCCTATTTTTATGGAACTAGAACTTGAAGATCTAATTGACATTTCCGGACTGCTGCCGCTTTTCTTGGTGGTTGGGACGGCTGCTGGCACCTTTTTTTATAAAAACATAAAATTCACAATTTTTATCCTAACTCCTTTTCATTTGTTTGGGGGAATTTTTTCCAAGTTTTATCGCCTCATTCTCCCCTTTATATCGATTCAGAATAGCTACTTTTTCCCTGGCAAGATTTCCCTTTTTCGAAGTTTGTTTAGAATAAGGGAAAGGGGATTAGGGAAAAAACTCCCAGTAAATTGTTATTCAGAATAGGGGAAAAGGGAGTAGGGAATAAACTCCCAGGGAATGTTATTCAGAATAGGGCTGTAAGTGTTTGTTAGAGTTAGTGATCTTGCTCACATGTACTTACTCGGGGTGGAAAAACAAATATTGTTTGTGGATGCATAAATAAGAAACTATATACATATAAATATAAAAATATACTTCTATAATAAATAAAAATAAGTGTTTCTTTCATAACAAACTATTGTACGAAGTTATAACGATTGTTAAAGTGTTGTGCTTTTGGTCAAGCTATTACAACAACATTATTTTTATACAAGTGGAAGATGCTTGCAAAGGTTTTTGGAAAGTTGAGTTTATTTAACTTTACCAACAAAAATACTACAAAATCTAATTATTTTTACAAATAAAAGCAGAATTCGTGTCTTTTTAAATAGTTTTGTGTTTCATTATTTATTAATATCGAAGCGGTGGGTTTTGGTTCAAATTGCAACAACATACATATATGAATTTGAGTGCGGTCCACACACTTACATTTGTATGTAAACATGCACGTAAGCAGCTGATAAATTGGTTGGTGTCATATGATTTTTTATATGTAAATGCCAAAAATTTGGCCAAAGAAACCAAAAAAAAAAACAGTACCAGCCCTTAAGTATAGTACTGACTGCATTCGAACAGAAAAAGCCTATTAAACTTTTGCGAAATCCGACAGACACATTCTTGGACAGAACACAAACAAAAGTCAAACAACAACACACAAAATAGACCACAGCAGCGATGCAGAGTTGATTGGTGTCCATTTCGTGAACATTTAATTACAATGGCAAATTATTGAACCGGAATTTGTATTGGCGCAACGACATGTAGCCAATATTTTGCTTAAGGCTCTATTACATTGTCTTATGACATTTAAATTTAGCACATATAGAGTTGTACATATCCTGTGATATGGCTGGTACTATGTTCGCTTTTCACCGGTGAAACAAATGTTTTTCATGGTTACCTTTTTGAAACAATACAAAAATCTCAATAAAAACAGGCTTTAGAGAAAATTTTTTTTTGTTGACTAAAGCTTTTACGTATGACTGCTTGGGCTGGTGCTTTAATAAGGTGAGAAGCTGAGTCATCGTTAGAGATACGCCAGGACTCGCGTGCTGTGCATGGGAAGTTTATCTTGATCTTGTTGACGGATTTGTGTTCCATGAAACAAGGACACAAAGAATCGTTAGAAGCATTAGTGTCGTTATTATAGTTGACACAAAAATGGATTCCACAGGAATCGTGCTACGAGTATGCGCCGCAGATCTCACATACCTGCCCCTTTTGAAATGATTCTTAGTGTGCCCTAGTCGTTAACATTTTCTGCGTCTGAGAGAGTTGGTATATATTCATTTACAGCAACTGTACGCCACCCGATGTTCATCCTTTGGGGCGGATAAATTTCATTGAAGGTAACAACAGCCGCACCTGGCGCAACCAGCACTTTGTTCTCGAGCTTCATAAAATCTGACATTGTATACAGACGAAAGGTCTTTCTTTAACTCAGCAAGAAGTTTATCTTCTTGAATGTTGATAATTTTGCCAGAGTAAATCTTTCCAAATGATGAATTAAGGGTCTTATATAAAAGGTAATTTTGACAGGAACATTAACAATATAATTTGCATTTAGGAATTTCCGAGCAGTGTTAAGATTATTCGTGTTTTTTTAGTTCACTGACATCTGTGTAGTCTTTGCAAATGTGCGATAAGCCTCTACCAATCTGGAATACATTGCACGATGCTAGAGGTTTCGGTTCTATTGTTGGGTCAAAGGGAACAGAAGATGCAACTAAAAATCTTGGTAATTTGTCATAATGCAGTGTTGCAGGGTTTAACAATGGAAACTTATTCAGGTCAATTCTGGTGCGTTTGCTGGCCTCTAATTTCCGGCGTTTATTATTGGGGTCTAGTGCACTCAACCTGTTATGTTTGGGGGATGAACCCCATTCATGTTGATTCTTCGCCCAATCACTAAAGTTACAAAAATTCTTGAACTCTCGACAATCAAAATAATAGAAATAAATACAAAGAAAAAAACACCCCGCTAAAAGGAAAAGAGACAACTAATCTCCACACAAGCAAACAAGTCTTCGAGACAAATAACCGCTTAACACAATTGCGATGTTTACACGGCCAAAGCCACAACGAGACTGTAATATCGCAAGATACTACTATACTTATCTATTTATTCCGACAGAGGTCGAATAAATAAACCGATCCATCGATTTGATTTCTTGAGTCCTTAAAGGGCGCAATTATTATCCCATTAGGCTGAAATTTTGCACAAAAACTTCTCGAACGACCTCTACAGAGGCACAGATGTTTGTGCAAAGTATGGTGTGAATCCATGACGAAACAATTAAAGGTGGTCTTATTTGTACAACAACCACAAATCATATGGTGCAATCCCATTTGTCGTCAAACTGATCGACGTTTTGCCAACACACACAAAGAAACCTCTAGCATCATCCATATGAATTGGTGCAGATCATATAATGATTTAATTATAGCCATTGAGTGGAGCAACCGTGTGTTCATTTCGCTCCTCAAAGAAAACTATCTGTATCTCGTAATAGGTACTAGATATTACGGAAGATTCTAAAGCCTTTTTGGAGTAGACTCAGAATGAACTCCAAAGACCAAACAGTTGCAGTGGTGGCGTCAGACCTTAGCATGTTGTCCTCCCCTCCTATAGGTGTGGGGCACCTGTAGTCGAGAGTGATGCTTCAATCGCACAACTTGTCGTGAGAGGTATACACAGTTCGCACCAGCCTTTAAGTAGAGGTGGCGTTTCATTCAAATTCTGACAGTGACAGTGTCAAAGAAACAGTCATCGCAGCCGAATCGGGATGACGGCAGAAGTGGGCGATGGCTTTGCTAAGCTCACAAGCATAACGAGAAAGCAATCCGTGGCACGATGAAGAAGACAGAGGAGTGTGCACTGGCGGCGCACTCGGGCGAAATTGCAGTATGCTGGAAGGGAAAGAACTGACATTCCGAGCACTTCTATGGAAGCCGGAAAGAGAATCAGATATCCCGAAAAGCATAATACTGCTAAAATGCTGAAGAAGAAGAGCTCCCCGCTATCAAGTACTCTGGGAAGACCAAGCAAGCCCTCCCGCAATGGAGACTCCAGACAGTGTCCTGCGGAGTGAGATAAAGTCGGAACAGGAACGAAGGATGCGCACACGAACCCTGAGTCGTCATGGCACAAGGGGAAAATTGTCACTGCGAATGGTAAGGAGCCGCGCTCTTACACCGGAGTGGCAAAGAAGCACAACAGAGATGATCTGCTGTATGCAGTCATTAATATCGGCAGTGCATCCGGTAGGTCCCAAGAGGAGAACTCAACCCATGCAAGTGATGAGTTGCGAATATAGAGGGGACATCTTTTCGTTGTGCTTTGCGTCAGCGGAATGTATTGCTTCGTCAAAAAGCTTGTCGGAGGTATCCACGCTCCTTGGGAGGGCACAGAGCTCGACCTGGTGGGAAAGATGAACATTTCCACACAAGGAAGAAAAGGAGGATGGAACTCTCCTTGTGATTGGCATTGATCAAGTCTCCGTGACAAGTTTGATTAAGACTAAAGGTGGAGTTACATACCTCGCGTACCACTTATACATGCTTACGCGTGCTTGTCAGAAAAAATTAAAATAGGTTGGTTTGTGTTGTGTAAGTTACACAACAAATGCACGCACGCATCTGACGGAATAAGTTAACCAACTCTCAACTTAGAACGCTTTTCAGGGCGCAAAACTATTATAATTAAGAACCATAAAACACACAAACAATGAAAAATGTCTGGGCAATTGCCACTACCTGTAAATGAATATATCTTGGTTGTATCGTTTTTTTTTTTGGGCATGTGACGCTATCTTCCGTAATTGTACAATGATAAGTACCTTGGTACAATTAAAAGGTAAAATCATAAGCCCAATAACAACGAAATCAACGATGCAATGGTGACGGAAATTTCCACTAGGCTGTCAAACTTCTGTGCACTGTCAAATTGGCATTCTAGTTTTTATTTGCATTATCATGTGTAGCAGCCACAAGTTCAAAAGAGTTATGATCATAAACGCGTAAATTATAAATTTAAACGACAAAATTGTGAAAAAAGAAACAAAATGTAAAAACCCTTTAAATCCAAACAAAGCATTTGACGTTCTAGTGAGATCTGGATACAACTCTGAAAGTGGAAAATTTGATCAGCTGGGTTCATGAATTTACCTTCTAATTATACCAAGATAAGTACCTTCCTTTCTACTACATGGTAACCCTCAGTACGCTTTCAAGCATGTGAACATGATATGCCATTTCTAAAAAAAAACACGAGCAAGCCGCCAAAACATTGTTTCATAGGGAGACAAGAAATTATTAAAAAATCTGTGGAAAATTGGAGCCTGGTGGCTTCACCCATATCTCAGGAAACTTGTCGGGCAATATGATTGCGAAGGGATTCCAATCCTCACGACATCTGCCATGGAAAAAGGCAAATAAAAAAAACGCTGACAAAGATGTGTGTCTCGCTTTGTTAGTAATAGTTCGTATCATACAATGTGGGGAACACTAACCCTTGAGATTCCTGTAGCCAGGCATCAAAATCTGCTTTAGAAAAGCAGTGAGTCGGTTGTCTAACATGTACTTTGAAACAGACCGTATCAGTGGGCAAGGATCAAACCTCTTAGAAGTGTCAACCCTGTTACACGTAAGATTTTGTATTTACTCCATGACCGTTTAGTTGTATGTACTGAACAAACCGCTGCAATATTATTCCGCTCAGTGATCGACAACGAACTATATCCATATCGTTTCCGGATAATTATGTCGTAATGCAAATTATTTGCCATCTGAACGCTCATAGCTAATACAAGTATTTTGTACTTTCTATAGCACAACATTTTTATATCCTATACCGATGGCCTGCCCTTGCATTGATTCGACTTCGTATTTGTTATTTCCTACCGTTAATATTGGAAGATTTGATCTCGTTGCAGACCTGGCATATTCTTATATATTTTTTGCTTGAATAGTCATACGGGGCAAATAAAAGAACGGGTGGATCCTTTCTACGGTTTTTTCAATCTCACCATCTGCAGCGGTGTTTGGCAACTCTCTATAATATCGTGGGTAATACCCTCGGGTATCTAAAGTTCCCATTGGTAGAATCGGTTGGATTACAATCAAAACCGATTGTTTTATATATTCTACCGCCTTTAACTTTTATATCTGGCAGTCGCTCAGCATTGTCGGTCGCTTGTTTGATGAGCTGCAGATAATCATCGCTTTTGAACTCCTGCTCATCCCAATTCAAGATTTCGACATCTATTTCATATACTTCGAAATACTGACACGATCTTGATAACATGTCGGCCAAAATGTTGTCTGCGCCTTTTTTATGTTTTTTATCGAAGTCGTAAGTCTGTAATTCATCAAACACTTAAGGCTGGCGTGATCGGTTATCAGCGTAAAAGGCATCATTTTTACGTACGGCCGGAACTTTTTATTTCTAACACAGCAGTTAAGCATTCTTTCTTCGTTACCGTATAGTTGAGTTCGGCTTTTGGAAATAAAATGATTGATTCTGATCATTCAATTGATATAAAACGACACCCACTCCTGTCCGAAGCATCGCACTGTATAAAGAATCTTTTCGAAAAGTTTGAGTGTCTTAGGACTGACTGTTATGGTGAACTCCCCTGATTTTTTTAAAGGTTGGATAGTGGCGCGGTAACCGTAGAGAAACCCTTAATAAACCGCCTATACCCCCCAGCGGATAGATACACAAAATCGATAATATCGATCCTTAAATTGTCAATCGATCCTTTGTATATTTTTCCAACGTAGTTTTTTCTAACCCGTGCTCTTCAAAGGTCATGAAACACTTTAAGCTGAATCTAATTCCTTTTATTACTCTAATGACAAATCATGTGGCTTTATTCTGTGGTCACTTTTGTCTTGGAAGTGATTTTGAAAATCTTCTATGTTTATCGCTTCTACACTATATCCGGCGGTAGGCTAAACGCTCGCCAGAAATCTATACCCAAATATAAGGACTGCTCCAAATCTGGACAGAGGTATAGTAAAATCGGGTGTTTTTGATTATTGTACTCAATATATATTTTTTACGCTTTCAAGAATTCTATAGGAAGCTACGTCCACTGGGCGTCTTAACATTGCTTATCATTGGCTGAATTTCTAGCTCTTGTTCTTGAATAACTTCTCTGCACCCTTTTCCTAAGATGATGACTGATGCTCCTGAGTCGAGCAGACCATTAAAACTTTTGACTTGAATCTTTACCTCTAAATATAATTTTGGGTCATACCCGTTTCGGCATTCTTTGTACAGCTTCTATGACGATTCTTCGAGTTCGGCGCCTTTTGTAATTCTTCTGTCTCTCATTAAATAACATATAATGTCTGCCAGCAGGATTAAATTCAATACATTTTTCTCTAGCGTCCGAATTAATTCATTTCTCTCTTCTCAATAATTAAGTTTACAGGAGTTTCTAATGAGCGTGGGGCTCCTGTCTTCCCCATCTCTCCTTTCCTTGTTTCCTGGCATGCTGTAGCCGTTACGTCTGTCTAGCCACAACGGTAGCAGATCAAAGCTCTCTTAGGCGATGGACAATCCATGAATCCATGGCCCTCTAAACGACAGATCCAACAAATAAAATTTTGTCTTGATTATCCTAGGTTGATTCTTAGTGCCTCAATCTCTTTACAATCGACATTTGTTTACTTATACTCTTAAGAATATATATTATCGTTACAATAGACTTCATTACTTTTCTTAGGGGTCTATCTTGTTCGAAATCCCTGGGTCTTCTTTTTGGAAACATCCTTTTCCTTTTTGTTTTAACGTCGATCTGATCTGGCATATATTGTGGAAATGATTAGATTAAATCATCGTATTAAGATTCAATATGATTTAAATTGTTTCCTTTTTCTATATAATTCACTTTCTTCGTTTGGTATCGAAAAAGTTTAAAATTTCGTTTTTATCGATTTAATTTAATAAAACTAATTGATAAAAAACTCTTTGTATTCGATATAAATCTTAAAATCTGGGGTGTTGGATGTAAATTGTAGTGCTGCGGTAAAAAAATGTGTGTGGAAACAAATTTATGGTAAACGGACCATTTATCTAACAATTTACATCTGCTCACTCTGACAATTTTTCATTAATCGCCCTGACTAACAACTTCTCCTTCCCCGTACTACAAACCAAGCCAAATTAAACAGGTAGGAGCAGTTGGCCAACAACAAAAAATCGAGTGCACTATCTGTCAAAATCATCGATTAGTGCAACTCTAATTTTGAGTGTGTTACTAGTTGGCGCCATTTTTCTTTGCTTGTGTGTTCTGTGGTTCTTAAGTACAAACCACACACACAACCGAACGTTATGAAATCTCGCTGACAGATAGTGTACTCCGCGAATAAAAATTGTACTCAGGTGTTTGCTGTACACTACCTGGGCAAATTTGTCTTGCTACAAACTGTAAGTTTTCTACGCTGAATGGCTACACAGAAAAAATTAAAAACTATGTTCAATTAAAAATTTGTTCACTCATTTAAAAAATTTGCTAAAATCGGACTTATAAAGGAATTTGCATTATTGATTAACAATGGAACTTATGAAGGTGATGCAAGAGGCCATGTCAAAACTTTTGGACGATAAATTAGAAAATTTACCAACAAAATCTGACATATTGGATATCAAAACCCACATGGAAGGTGTTAAGAGCGATGTTAATCGGCTTACAAGCGAAAATGAAGAACTCAAAAGAGAGATTAAAGCACTGCGAGAAGAGAAGGAAGAGGACCGTAAAAGACTGCAAAGACTGGAAGATCAATTAGGAAGAAGTAAACTAATAATTCGAGGGTTGCCAAATCAAAAATCTTTGTATGGGGCTGTCAACAAACTTTTCCAACACAATCTAAAGATGAATACTGAGCTGGACATAGAAAACGTTAAAAAAATGCAAGAAACAGTAGACAAAATGACGGTTATAGTTGAATTTCAATCGTCGAGAACTGTGAGAGAAGTACTAAAATCAACAAAGATGCTGGCTGGTTCATCCGTTTTTATAGAAAGAGACCTCAGTGGGATGCGTTTGCAGAAAAAGAAAGTAATGCTGCTATTGAAAAAAGAACTGCAGAAAATTAATAAAGATAAAAAGATCGGGGTGAGAGGTGAACAACTTGTGACGGAGGGAAAAACTTTCTATTGGAATCTTAAAAATAAGCTAATGTGTGGCCAAAGTTGCGGTGCCGAAATTTTACAAAATATTTTTGGTAAGGATATACAAACAATTAATTTAAGTTATGATCAATTAGTAGCTAACTTAACTGCAAAAAACTACTAAATGCAAATAGATTGCTGAATGAAAATAGGAATCTAAATTCTCATGAAGAAAATCTTAATATAGAAATTATTGAAAAACCAAAAGATTATACAGTAAATATTATAGCATAAAATATTCATGGTTTGGCCGGTAAAAATCTTCACCACAGGTTTTTTGAATACTTAGAGCAGTTCGACATTTTTATTCTTTCGGAGACGCATGTTGAGAAGAAAAATCAAGAAAATTATACAAAAAAATTTAAAAATTTCAAAATTTACTGGAACTTTGCTACCAGAAATAGCAATAGAGGGAGAGGTATTGGTGGTCAATTGTATGGAATACGAAATGATTTGGAGGAAAATGGTTTCAAGCATGTATTTTCAAATCGAGGAAATCAAGATGTGCTGCAATGCGAATTTAACTCGATCCGTTTTGAAATTTTACCGGTTTATCTTAGAGGAGCGAATTGGAATCAAGATTTCGAAAATTTAAAGGCGGCTGTGGATAGTTTTGAAGGCACTGAATTGTAGTTGGGGATCATAACATTCGGATCGGAGAAGAACAAGAGCTGCCTTTAGAACTACTGGAAGATCGTAGTATGAGTAACATCAGGCGCTCGAAAGATAAAACAATTACTCCAAATGGAAAAAAATACGTTGAGTTTTGTAATAATAATGGTCTTGTGATTTTAAATGGGAGGATGCCAGGAGATGAAGAAGGTAAATTTACTTTTCTAAATAGAAATGGTAGTTCTGTGATTGATGTGTGTGCCGTATCTCTGAATATGTTGACTTATGTTAAGACTTTTCGAGTAGATGAGCAAATCTGGTCTGACCACCTGCCTGTAATTCTGGAACTAGCTATACCGTACACAAGTCAGAGAATGCCACAAAAAGGTAATCTCCTGCCAAAATTAACTTGGAAAGAAGCAAAGAAAGAAACATTTCATAACAATTTAAACCAACAACTGTGCACTCTGCCATTGAATCCCAGGTTGGAAGATTTTATAAAAACGATCTATGAGTCATATCCTAGCTGTTTAAATAACAAGAAAGATCTTTTCAAAAACAAATGGTTTGACAAGGATTGCTCAAAAAGTAGAAAGAAGGCAATGAGTACGCTCAATAAATTTAAAGTCTGATAAAATATGCGACAAGAATGCCTACGTCGAACAGAAGAAAGAATACGAGAAGCTATGTAAAGTCAAAAAAATTGATTATTATAAAAGTATTGCGGAAAAGATGGACACGGTATCTGATAGTAAAACCTGGTGGAAAATTGCAAAGGAAATTAGACAAATCGACAGAGATACAAGCTGTTGCATCTCTGCGAACATATTAAAAACCTATTTTGAACGCCTTTTGAATCCGTTGTGCAATACCGAACCAATGTATTATGCTCCCAATAACTTAACCGATCTACTGCTTGATAGAGATTTCTCCATTGGCGAGATTAAGGAACAGCTTAGAAATGTCGGGACAAACAAAGCACCAGGAGAAGATCGCGTCCCATACGAGTTTTTTATGCACGCGACAGACGAATTCTTAGGAAAATTATGCAATGCCTTCACTAATATTTTGAACGGTTTTGACGACTTCGAAATATTCCGCACAGGTATCATATTCCCAATTCATAAAAAAGGAAACCTAGACGAAGTGAGTAACTATCGAGGTATCACTTTCATGAACTGCATAGGGAAACTTATGATAGGAATGATCAACTGCAGGATAGTGGACTGGCTAAACCGATATCAAATATTGAACGAATATCAGGCGGGATTTAGAAAAGGATACTCTACAGTGGACAATATCTTTAATCTCTCAGCTATAATTAATATTAAATTACACGACAATAAAAAGGTTTATGCTTTTTTCGTCGATTTTAAGGCCGCATTTGATAGAGTGCCAAGAGGACTGTTAATATATAAACTGCACGAAATCGGTCTGTCATCTAAAATTACCCGCTTTGTAGAAAAAATCTATGAGAACACAAGGTCTGCAGTTTGGTCAGGCTCCCAAATGTCGGAATATTTTGACACATGTACTGGAGTTAAACAAGGCTGTTTATTGTCGCCAACCCTCTTTGCCATTTACCTTAATGATTTACATGAACACTTGGAGGGAGGACTTCAAGTGGATCAAACTAACATTCGTCTATTAATGTACGCGGATGATATAATAATAATGTCTGATAATCCGAGAACTTTACAACAAATGATCTACAACTTGGAATCTTACTGTGATAAATGGGGAATGGAAGTTAATCAGATAAAATCTGAGATAATGGTATTTAGGAAAGGCGGAAAACTTTCCACAAACGAAAAATGGGCATACAAAGGCGAACTGATCAGAATAGTAAATGAATACAAGTACCTGGGACTGATACTAACTCCGAAATTATCATTTACTAAACACCTGTCAAAGAAAGAAGAAGCTGCAAAAATTGCTCTTAATTCCACATGGAAACATTTTATTGCTAAACCATCCGTTAACCTAACCTCGAAGTGGAAAATGTTTTTAGCCGTTTGTCGCTCTATACATACATAGCTACGGTGCGCAGATATGGGGAAATTCCTGCTTTAATGAGGTGGAAAAACTCTACCGATATTTTATTAAAAAAATATTGAAACTTCCAGAGGCCACTCCAAACTATGTAATCGCTCTAGAGACAGGATACGAACCTGGTTACATATATACTTATTCTTTGCACTTACAATACTTGTCGAAAGTGTTATTCGATCTCGAGAGCCACAGACTGCCACATATACTAGCCGAAAAACTTGCAAACAAAAATCTAGCCTGGTTTAACGATTATAGTACCCAACTCTCGTTGCATAACATAAATACATAGTAATAATGTAAAAATAAATAAAAAACCTTGGATGAGTGCAGCACAGCAACTTTTAATGGACATGAAAGCCAATACGTTTAATGATCTAAGTGATCATTAAACGTATTAAAAAAGCGCAGCAAAGTGAAAACAGAATATATAAATACCTCGATTACAATGTTGGCCCCATGTATTGCACAGAAAAATTCAGCCAAGAACAAATAACTTTGATTCTGAAAGCTAGAGGTGATCTAATGTGGTTGAACTTTAATAAATATAGGACCTCGAATGAACAAAGATGTTCATTGTGTAATTTGGGAGAAGCAGAAAATTTAGTCCATTTCATTGGCCGCTGTCCAGTATTAGCAAATATGAGAGTTAGACATTTTAATAGAACTCTATTGGATCAAACCGAAATTATTAGCATACTAAATGGTGGTGAAGGTTTTTGCTGGGTGAATTTACTAAACTTCTTAAAGGAAGCAAGAAAATATAGAAATATGTTAATAGAAGAGTTTAATTACTAATTAAGAATAAAATTAAACAGAAAAATATAATAACTCAATACTCCGGCAGACGGTTTAATTATAAACCATGCTGTAAAATTCTTTATTATCAATAAGATATTTTTTGTAAAATTGTTTTATACATATTATAACGTTATATGAAATAAAGAACCATTGAATTGAAAATTGATTAACAATTTTGCTATTTGGATTTATGACAAGTTAAAAATCCAATTAACGTCGTTATTAAATCAATAAACCATTCATTTGAAAAAACGTTGTTTTTACTGTTTTAAAAAAAATAAATAATTGATATTTTTCGCATTAATAAAAAACTTTTAATTTCATTGGATTAAATTGTGTATAAAATATGAAAAATATCAATAAGTTTTTTAATGGTCCCAGGCTTTTAAAAACATTTTCTCGATTCCATTTTGCGCCTCTCTTCGTTTTCGGTAACACCGTCTGTAAAGAGTATAATAAACAATATAATTATATACATACATATTTAAAATGTATCGTAATAAATACCAATCTTAGCATTATGCGTGGAATACCACGAAATCTAGATCCACATGTAATATCTTCCATCCTCAGCGCCCAAGTCAATATAATCTATATATGAATAATAAAATACGATAATATTAAATATATATATTTATAAATACCACGTTTGCATTCTATAATGTCCTTCAATATGTTGCGTTTGGCATTTATCCATTCTATTTGTTCACATACGGAATTTTACTGCATTACATTATTTCAGCGCATATTTTCCTCAATAAATTTGTTTAATTTTAAAACTATAACAAAAGAATTACATTTAGTGTAGAGAAAAAAACACTTCTAATTATCTTGATATATTATTTTTTGCTCACCCACTCTACTTTGTGTCTGTATGTGATAGATGCTATTTGTCTTATTTGCACTTCTTTTCGCATTACATATGTGTGAGAGGGAACACAATATAATCTTGTACAATACACAATTTATATTATTAAAAACAGTTTAATTCGTACAGTTAAAAATATGTTCAACGTATGCCTTATTTATCAATCACTTGCCGTGATACAAAAAATATCGAATTTCTATATAAAAAAAAAAATTAAAGCAATTAATTGTTTTAAAAGATTTTTATAAGTCAATACTCTGTTTAATCGGTCAAATTTAGATCAATATTTTTTCTGTGTACCGTTGGAAAAATTCTGTTAATTCGCAAATGAAATTTCAAGGTGAAACTATTTATATTAATATGATATACAAATTCCAGTCCGTTGGTCTATTGGATAGTTTAGAGCTCCCAAGAAATTACCAAATTCTTGTCAGACTCAATCTATTCACTTCGGAGGTAGTATGAACTCAGTTAGCTACTGTAACGGCTACGAACTGCACTACCTAATGATCTGTTAAATCCCACAAGTCTTCTTGGTCTATTGTATACTATATTTGTCTATGTCTATGTATTCGATAGGGCGCGATATTGTTATGAGTCCCTGATGGCACCAAATCAATTAGAGGCTTAGCTAGTTCTAGACGGTCACTCTTGGGTGTGGTTTCATCCCACCAGTCTAGCCTGCCACAATTAAAAATTCAAACACAAAAAAACTAAACAAAGCAAACACACACACACTTTATGGTAAGATTTTTAACCCTGGCCGCTCACCCTGCCATGGTCGCGAATGTAATCCCTGACAATTATAAAATAGATTTATTAATTAAAGTACACAAAATGCACGTACATATAAACATATCCTGGCTTAGACAACATTCAGTATTAACAAACAAAATTTAGCTATTATGCTTAGCAAAAAAAAACAAATATTACATCTTTACTGCCTAAGAAGTCAATATTAAACGCTAACAACAAACAAAATTACAAATGGCAACATGCTCGATTTCTGGACTATGTATCCGTAGCTCTCAATGCCTCCGCAGGCAGTTATTATAACCTGAAACTATGATTTGAAGGAGCTCCCTAAAATCTAACAACCAGGATTAACAATTGTTATGTCTAATCATAGTAACCTCAAGGTTCTGAACACCTTACCAGACAACAACCGGCCAAACAAATGAAAACAGATTTATAGACACTAGGGTTTAACTTTGGCATGGATAACCTATACTACATCTAAAGTTAATTCTAGCCTTTCTTAACTTTTGTCTTCTTTTTTCTATTTCATACTAAAAAAATTCGACAAAAAAATTAACTCTTCTCATAGCCTAAAATTTTTCTTTTATTAATTTAAAACCATTAAAAAATCTAAATGAAATGTACACAATTGTTTAGGAAAAGTTGATAGCACTTTTCCTATCCCAAATTATTCGTATAAAACTTTTGCGGACATTTTATTTCATATTAAGCCTAGTATTGACTTCGATTTTTTGCCCGAACATTTGTCAAAACGCACTTTTAGAAACCTTTTGTGAAATGACTCCGAAATGTTTTCAAATAAGCAGTACTAAATTCTTTTTATAAATTGATTTCAACATGTTGCTTGCAACATTGTCAAATTTCGTAGATTTTAATTGTACATGTCAATTAAATGCAGCGAGTGGGCCTGGGGGTCTACATTGAGAAGCCAGGGACTGAGATCTGTTTTAGACTGCCTAACTATACGATCCTGCAGGCGGAGATCCGGGCGATCACGAAATGCGTGAGGCGGAGTGGTGCTAAAGCCGGGTATATACTGCAGTTGTCAGACCTATAATGTTATATGGTGTTGTGGTCTGTTGGACGGGCGCTTCAATTACTCTAGACATCGTGGCTAGACAAATTGCTGCGACCACTGCTGTGAGGCTAAGGGAGCTTTCCCATTGGTCATGCGGCGCCTACGGACACTGTATTATTATTGATTCAAAGCTCGATTTCCCAGGCATTATGGATAACACACTGCCCGAGCCGCTTATTGAGAAAAAGTTTTGTACCACTATTCCTATAGAATCTATTGGATCTAAAATATCCCTGCTAATAAAAGTAGCATCGACTTCTACACGGATGGCTTTGTATTTAAAACTACCAATTTGTAGAAAATTTGTTTTTATCTTGGTTGACTGTCAAATATAACAATGATGTCAATATACAATGGTTTTCTACCAAAACAATGCTTTACACGCCCAATAAAAAATGTTTTAATTACATTTAAACAAATAAGCAACACTGTTGGAAACATTGTGAGATATCACAACAGTTAATTGATGTTTAGCAACATTTTCCGCACAATCGATGTCAGTACTAGGCTTTACGGTAAGCACGCTACAGCGCTTATTTATTGGTTGTGCAGGCATATCCAAAACCACTGTAATTAATGTTTTTTAATTTATCGTCGTTAAAGTATACACCAAATAATTATCCGTCGTTTAGTTGACAATTTTCTCCTCGTTAACGAAAACAGATGATTTTAGTGATGACGATCACTTGGCAAACAGTTTAACAATATAAGTGCCTTTATCTGAATCCCATATGATATTTATTGGTCTACGAATTTAAATTTGGATGTAAGGTGTACTTCATTCTTAAAATACTTCATTTTAGCCCGATATTCTCATGATGTCTGATTTAGTGGTGTTTTCGGGGGAGAGGTGGTGAGGTGGTCCCCCAGACACTTGGCCCTGAAAAAATGTCAGCATCGTACTCTTCTCTCAAATACCATTTATTTAAACCCCATATTGCCATTGGTTTAAGGAGAGTTTACGCGATGAGGCGTCCCCCAAACACATGGCCCAAAATAGGTTATCAAATTCGTTTTCTAATCTCAAATACCTTTCATTTGAGCCACATATTGGCATGGTCGCAAATATTTTTTTTTGCCTTTGGGGTGTTTTGGGAAAGGGGTGATGCCCCAAATACATGGTCCTACAGAATAGATATTAGATTCGTATTCTACTCCTAAATACCTTTATATGAGCCCCATATTGCGATGATCACTAAGTAATTGCTGTTTGTATGGTATTTTGGGAAAGGGGTAGACCCCCAGAAAATTGGTTCCGAAAATGGGTATCAATTCTTGTTCTACCCCCCAATTCCTTTTATTGAAGCCCCACATTGACATGGTTGGTAAATATGCCCGATTTAAGAGTGTTTTGGGGAGTGCGGTGGTCCCCCAAATTCTAAGCCCTGAAAATATATCAGCAACGAGCTCTTTTATCATATATCTATATATCATTTATTTGAATCCCATATTGCCATTGCCCTCAAAATTGGTTATCAAATTCGTTTTCTAATATCATTTAAACTTCTTATTGCAACAGTCAGCAAATATGTCCGGTTTGGGGTATTGGCCCTAAAAACTATGAATATTTAGTTCCACTCTCTTTAAGACCCAAATTGTCTTGGTGAGCAAATACGTCCTATTTGGGGGTTGTTATGGTGGTGGGAAGTCCGCTAGACAGTTGACCCCTAATGTTTATATCAGATACGTGGTCTACTCCCACATACCTTTAATTTGAGCCCCATATTTCCATAGTCGGCAAAAATGACCGACTTGGGGGGTGTTTTGGGGGATGGGCGGCCACTCAGTGAGTTGGCCTTGAAAATATATATCGGATTCGTGTTCCACTTTAAAAACTCTCTTATTTGAGCCTCATATTGCAATAGTCAGAAAATACTTACTATTTGGGTGGTGTTGTGAGGGTGGGTTTTCAAATTCGTGATTTACTCCCAAAGACCTTTCATTTCAGCCCCATATTGCTATGGTCGTAAATTTGTCCCCCTTTGGGGGATGTTTTTGGTGTGAAGCGGCCCCCAAAACACTTGGTCCCATATTTGGATATTAGATTCGTATTCTGCATTCAAATACCTTTTATTTAAGCCCCATATTCCCATGGTCAGCAAATAAGTCCTGTTTGGGGGGTGTTTTGGGAAAGGGGTGGACCCCAAGAAACGTGGTCCCACATTTGGATATCGGATTCGTATTCTATCGCAAATACCTTACATTTGAGTCCCATATTGCCATGGTCGGTAAATATGTCCGGTTTAGGGGTGTTTTGGGGCTTAGGAGGGTCCACCAAGCACTTGGTCCGACAATTGGAT
Source organism: Stomoxys calcitrans (assembly GCF_963082655.1). Classification (NCBI taxonomy): domain Eukaryota; kingdom Metazoa; phylum Arthropoda; class Insecta; order Diptera; family Muscidae; genus Stomoxys; species Stomoxys calcitrans. The sequence continues at coordinate 101,137,506 of NC_081554.1, forward strand.
ATCGGATACGTTTTCTTATCCTAAATACCTTTCTTTTAAGTCCCATATTGTCGTGATTGGTCCAAATATATGTTTGGTAAGTTTTAGGGTGGGGCGGCCCCCTAGGTACCCCATCCGAAATTTGGATATCAAATTTTTATTTTGGGGGTACTATATGAGAGCACACAAAATTTCGCTTAAATCGCACCACCCATCTCCGAGATCTGGCGTTTCTAAAAATTAGGGTAAGGGGGAGCGTCCGTCCCCCCTTCAGATATCAAAAAATGTAGTACCCTATTTTCACCACGTCATTATGCATCATCTGTGAAAATTTCAAGAAAATCGGTTCAGCCATTTTTGAGTCTATAAGGAACACACAAACATACAAATAAAACAAACCTACAAACAAACACAAATTGATTTTTATATATAAGGTTAGTTAGATGCCATATTGAATATACTGCCGAAAAACAATTTGAACAACGGATGGCGGGAAAAAATGTTCCAGGATTTGGCCGTAACTCCCCAAATCGGAATTTAGTCTTATTTTATTTACATACATACCTGGTCTGTAGCTTCGCCAGAACATCGGGATAACAAGGCCAACATCGCTGTATGGACAACTAACAAGGCGAAACATATTTGCAAAACGTAAGGCGACATTCCCTGCTGTGTTGTAATCTGCACAAAGAGATTGTATGTAGTTGTTGTAATCGAATAAAAGGCATAACCCATATAGACGACCAGTATTAAACTGCAGTTGTCGTTGACCAATTTGTACAGACGCAATAACTTGTTGTACATTCGAAAAGTAAAAAGTGAATCATCAGGAAAATTGGCCATGGCTGGGGCTGGTGGAGCGGCTAAGCGCATATTATTAGCTGCTCGCGTACGCAATCGTTGCCGAGGCTTCTGCTGCTCCTTGTATGTGTATCCAGTGAGAAGTGAATTCAGATAAGCAAATCGAACGGACAATAGACGTAGCATTATCGATGCATAAACAATGAATATTGAAGAAAGGGTATTCTGTAAGGAATACACACATATTATGATGTAGGAAGTGATGGTCAAGGGCTCATCAATGAGAAAAACTTTTAAAACGACGATATAGCCCTGGATAGTAATTACGAGAATAATAAATATAACAGCAAAGCCACAGTTATTTACGATAGTTTCTGAAAATTGACGATTTATATCATCATCCACTTTGAGGGTATCGTTTAACACTTTTAAGAAAGATTTAGAGTTTTTGGAACAAATAAAGACGGTTATGGTATAGGTAACAATGCACAACAGAATTTCGATCCAGTAATTGATGTTGTCCGTTTCACGATAGGAATAGAAGACTTGTTGCGAACCTCCGGTAAATAAAGTGTACAAGTTGAAAATTGTCATTGCGTGGACCAAAGCATGTACTACGATTGAATACAAGCGATGGATAATGGTAGGTGGGCCTAGTTCATATTTCGATATAGTCTCATAAAGAGGCAATAAACCAGTCGCCTTCAGTATAAATACTATACTGGCAATGTCACTCAAAAAGGATCCAGACTTATTGCTTGGTGTCGGCTCGTTCATTGCGATGGCATCTACCCTTTCTTGGCGGATTGGTGACGATTTCATTTTATGCCCACCCATGTTAGTTCCAATGCACATTCTAAACAGGCGAATAATGTTTTCTTAGCTAGAGTTTTCAATAAACTGAACTAGAATAAAGCAATTATCGAACCCTTTGAGGAGTTTTCCGACACACGCATGAACTTTACAAGCTCATGCACGACAATTCGAATACACCCTACAACTTAATTTCAATTGTCGCGTTGCTGTATTTGTAGAGAAAATGGAAAATGTACCGCTATGTTGTACATGACGTAGGGTTTCGGTAAAGCACTTACAGAAATTAAATCCTTATCTTTAATCAGCAATGGCTGATAGCCATGCAAGAAATCTTAATAACTTTATGGATGACGGACAAAGTTTTTCGTTTTATTATAATTTGATTGCATATATTTTTATCTTAGCAAAATATCTAAGGCTAAACGAAATAAATAGATGCACCTGTTACTTATGGTTGTTATATTTCATTGCCCCATTAAAAGAATTAGGAGTGGACTGTCGGTCGAGCGACTATAGGGCTTCTTTCTCCACTAAAGCATGCAAAGATCTTATCGCATATAGTTACAATAAATCGTATAGAATGAAAATTATACTGAATAGCCTCACAGGCTGTTAACGGCCACTCAATAGCCGATGATCTTAAAGTAATTACAATTTGTTGTTGTTGTTTTAGCAGTTTATTGTGTTCTATCTTTCGACTGCTTGATTCTGTTGAGTGTCAAGACCCAGGAACTCCGCGACTAAGATGGGGTGAGTCCACAGGGATCTGGGTCTGAGTCGAGTGGGTCTGGCCGGGCAGTTAAACAGGTGACGTGTATCGTGCGGTCCCTGGTTACAATCGGGACATACATCTTGCACGTCGGCATCAATCCTAGCTCTGTGGGAATTGAGGCGGCTGCATCTGCCGGAACGTAATTGAACCAGAACTACTCTGGTTTGCCGGGGGAGGTCGATTTCTTCGGGTGCAATGGGTGGCGGTCGTTCTCCAAGGACTACATTCACCCGGTAGCCAATTAACGCGTCTGCTACCGTGTCTGCATGAATGTTGTTCAGACCCGCTTGATATGCCGCTTGATCTAGAGGTTCTCTCTTGTAGCGCTGAACCTCATGCTCTAGATCGTGTAGATCTACCTTAAGGCTTCTGGGCGGTGGGTATCTATCCACAAGATGATGATTTGGATGATTTCTGCGATAACACCCCAAAAGGTATTGCTTAGACAGCATGTAGTTATGTCTTCGCACTGGTAGGATCTTTGTCTCCTGATTGAGGTGGTCCACATGAGAACTGAGGAGACAGCCCGTCGCAGTTCGGAGGGCGGCATTCTGACAGATCTGAATATTATTCCACTGCGTGTCACAAAGTTGACGTGACCACACTGGCGCTGCATAACTTACCACAGACCGGCCAATTGCTTTGTACGTGGTCAACAAGGTTTCTTTGTCTGCACCCCAAGTGCTGCCAGCGAGTGACTTGAGGACCTTGTTTCTACTTTTGACTTTATTGCAGATTGCTGTGGCATGTGGGAGAAAGTGTAGGAGCTGTCAAATGTGACGCCAAGTATTTTGGGACACTTGATGGTCGGAATCATTTCTCCATCGACCATCACAACCAGCTCAGTATTCACCTCACGCGTATTTGTAGTGAATAGTGTGGCTGAAGATTTGGTGGCGAATATCTTCAGATTTCTGCAGCGAAATATGAGGCAAGCTCGTTGAGGTAGACGTTCAACCTATCGCAGATGTCATCAATGGGTGGGAGGCATGATGCCATGATCGTAAAATCGTCCGCATATGATACGATCTCTATGAAGTCTGGAGGGGGTGGGATGGAGGATATGTAGAGGTTAAACAGAGCTGGAGATATCACCCCACCTTGGGGAACTCCCTGTTTCACTCTACGGTGTTTCGACTTCTTATCCCTAAATTTCGCAAATGACTGGCGGCACACAGATAATTCGCGAGCCAACGTTTCAGGCCTGGCTGGAGGGACGTGTTGGCGATGTCCTCAAATAATTTGGCATGGCTGACCGTGTCGAATGCCTTTGATAGGTCCAGTGCCACGAGGACCGTCATATCACATGGCCTGGGTTTGAAGCCACGGCAAATGTGATTGAAGCCACGGCAAATGTGTGTGGTGATGGCATGCAAAGCTGTTGTTGTGCTGTGCAGTCTCCGAAATCCATGTTGATGCTCGGCGAATGGAAATTCTCCTACGAGGCTCGGGAGGAGTAATGCCTCAAGCGTATTTGCCACTGGTAGATCGGTCTGTACGACTCCCCCAAACTCGGGTCTTTTCCAGGCTTCAGTAGCAGGATCACTCTGCCCATTTTCCAGACATCGGGAACTATAAAAGCTGATTCTGGGGTTAGCGGGGTCCATAGCACGAATCCCATCACGCTCGTCTGCGAGTACCACTGCTTGCGCCGGAAAATTCGGTCGCACTTGTGGTATTCGACCGGCTGATATAAAGCGAGCGGCTGCTGCGTTGATGATGTCTCGGAATTTCCTCTCGGCCACAAGCACATCAGAGGGGGGTGGGAGGTCATTGAAGCGGCGATTGGTATACTCTCTGAAGCCAGTCCAATCGGCCTTCTTATAATTGATGAACGTCCGGCGCTCAGAGGTTATGAAGTCGGGTGGTCGGTCGATGGTGAGGATTATGGGGAGGTGGTCTGACCCCAAAGAGATGACGGCTTGCCAGGATACGTCACTCAGGAGATCAGGGGATGCAATTGAGATGTCTGGCGAGCTGCTGCACCTCCTCGTAATCCTGGTGGGGGCATCCTCATTCACCGTGCAAAACGTGGAGCTATTTATCTGCTCTGCCAAAGCTATGCCACGCTGGTCGTTACCTAGGGGAGAATGCCATGACGAGTGATGTGCTTTAAATCCCCCAGAACCAGACGACTATGGCCAGATAGCTACCCACTTATGTCGGGGTTGTAGGCCTGGCCATTAATCGGGACACAGCTACCAACACGTTGTATATCTCTATCTCGGCAGTACCAGACCTGACTGCTACCCCCATACATTCCATGTATGGGTCACTAGCGTCAAGCGCAGGCGAGATAGGTCTATACTGCACGGAATGGTGTATAACGAAGGCCAATCCCCCACCTCCATTCCTTGAGCGATCCTTACGTAGCACATTGTAACCGTGACAACTGTGAAAGCTGCAGGTGTTGGTCAGCTTTGTCTCCTGGATCGCTGCGATCGATATGCTCTTCCGACTCATAAAATCTACGATCTCATCAATCTTGCCACGCAGTCCGTTGCAGTTTAACTGCAAGAACGATACACTTCCCGGCACTGGCCTGGTAATAGTAGGGCTAGGGTGCTGTCGTTGCATAAATTGCCGTACGGGAGAGGTCGGGGGGGTCACATAGTCCGACGACGAGGACGCCGAAGGCGACGACGACGACGTTTGTGACCCACTGCTGGCTATGTTCGCACAGCACCTAGCGACATAGCCAGTATGACTCTACTCCCGTAGCGAAGTTAGGCCAGAGCAAGAACGGAAATGTACCCACTCCAAGCAGCGGTTACACCTCACCGACACCGACCGATGATGAAGGCGGTTCTGGCAAACCGAACAGAACCAGGGTCCGGGGTTCTTTTCAATCCCGGCACGGACTAGAAGCGTACTGAGAAGGCACTCCGGGATGTGCCTCTCCCAGGACGAAAAAAGACGAACACGTACACTGAGGCGGCAGCCCTTGCCGATGAGGATTCCATCGGGTCAATCCGGTGGGTACAACCGGCTGCCATGGGATTGATTACAATTTGTATTACTTGATGGCGCTGCTTTCATTTGAAAAGCAGCATTGCTGTAGCCATATATTTGCATGCGGTAGTATCGATCCTCGTCGAACTCCTACAGATGATCTCGTTCGGGTCCATTGGTTCTTTCGGATAGAACGAAGTAGTCACAACCATAACCTTCATTAAAACACTCTGTTCTCCATTCCTCATTATGTATATTATTTTTAACTAATATATTTTAACAAGTTATTTGTTGTATTCGATGCTATTATATTGAAATCATATTCGAATTTACCAGTCTGTTTGGAACAAACTACAAATGAATTAACAAAAGGTTATGGGCCCAGGCTCATTTTTTCAAGGAAAGGTGTAAAGATTAAATTAATTTTTATTTTCGATTAGAGTAATACTATGTTACCCAGCGCAAATCTAGATTTGCTAATATTTTCGTAAACCTCGAGGTTTGCTACGAGGTTTCCATACATACATTTTTGGTTCGAGATAATCTCTTCGAGAACCAACTTAAAGCCGTTGAGTGGAGCGGACGTGTTTATATTTCGTACCTATACTAATAAGTAGAACCTACCTATTATGAAAAAATGTTAAAGCCTTTTTGACAAAGAAGCGATCAGGGGCACGACGAAGGAGACAGATGAGTATGTACGGGCAGTGCAATGGGGCGAAGGAGCAGGATGCTGGAAGGGATAGAACTGACATTCCAAGCACTTCTACGGAAGATGGAAAATGAATCAGATTTCCTGAAGAGCTAAAATGCTGATGAAGAAATAGAGCTCCCTGCTATCAAGTACTCTGGGAAGAACAAGCCAGCCATCCCGCAATGGAAACTCTCGACAGTGTCCTGCAGAGGTAAAAAAATTGGGAACAGGAACGAAGGGTCTTCATGGAGGAATGTGACTTCCAATAAAATGCCACAGCCATCAGGAAAGGGGAAGATGGTCGCAGAGAATGGTAAGGAGCCGCCCTCTTACGCCAAAGTGGCAAGGAAGCCCAACAGAGATGAGCAGACTTATGCAGTCATCAATATCGGCAGTGAATCTGGTAGGATTCCACCACATCATTGGTGCCAAGTGAAGGATCTGGTTAACGATCGGATTTTCGAACATGTGTGGAATTCTGCAGAGGGTCCACCCATACAAATGATAATCGGCGAGTATAGAGGAGACATCTTAACCCTGCGTTTTGCATCAGCGGAATGTATTGATATCGCCAAACAGGTCGTCAGAGCTCCCTGGGAGGGCGTAAAGTTCGACCTGGTGAGAAAGATGAACATCCCCAGATCACAAAGGCGACGGTCTTCATCAAGGGGCGGGGCAGTAAATTTGCGACGGAACGCGTGTTGGGATTTTTGGACAAGCAAAACTAAGGTTTGGTCGCAGAGAAGTGGGAGGTCTTCGACAAGGAGAAGAAGGAAGGAACTCTCCTTGTGGTTGGCATTGATTAAGAATCCGTGACGAGTTTGGCTAAGACTCTCAACGGGAGCAAGGCTCTCTTTTTCAAAATTGGGAAGACAAGGATAGGCAGAAATCCTCATATTTAGCCATCAGGCCGTGCAGTGGCAGGTGACTTAATACCGCCCAATGAACAGGGGCTGACGACGAGATTAGATTACACGAGATTAGATAGGATAAGCAAAGAACCTAATACTAAAATATCAGGTAGTGCAGTGGCGAGAGACCCAACACAGCCTAACAAACAGGGACCCGACAACGGACCCATCACCGACTTCAAGATTCGGAAGACTAGGATAGGTAAAGATCCTAATATTGAAACATTAGGCAGCGCAGCGACAGGAGTCTCAATGCGGCCTAACGAACAGGGAACCGATGATGATACCATCACCTACTCCCAAGAAGACGATTTACTTAAGATTTGGAAGACTAAGATAGGCAAAGTTCCTAGTATTGGAACATCAGGCTGTACAGGGAATGAAAATTCCATACAGCCTAACGAACAAGACCCGACGATGGAACCATCGTCGGAAGACTAGGATAGCCAAGAACCTAATACGATTACATCAGGCAGTGCAGTGCAGTCTAAAGAACATCGAGCAGACGATGAGACCATCACCTACTCCCAAGATGCCCATTTACTGGAGGACCAATGAATAAGGTAATCCAGATAAACCTCCACTGGAACGAGACTGCTACACACGCTCTGATGGAGAAAATCAGCAAGGGCAAGATTCATATTGCCTTAATTTAGGAGCTATGGCGACCCGAAGCAAAGGTTCTGGACTGAACCATATCAACTACCAAATATTCTATGCTAACACTGGTACTCGGTCGAGGACCTGCGTTATTTGTCATACAAATTTGAATTATATATTTTCCCCAGAGTTGTCAACGTCGGATGCAACAGTGGTGAGACAGGGAGACGGTGGAGCATACCTGGCATCACTTTATCTGCCCGTCGACTCTCCGACACCGCCACCCACGTCGGAGCTGAAACGGCTGGTGAGGAAAGCAAAACAGACAGGAAACGAGGTGCTAATTGGGAGCGATGCGAACTCTCACCACATTTTGTGGGCTAGTACCAAGACCTGGCAGAGTTCTTGAAAACTAACGACTAAGTGACACTTAATATTGGAACACCGCTACCTTTATTAATAGGAGGAAGTATTAGATGTGACGATATGTTCGGAAAATCTAATCGATGAGGTCCAGGATTGGAGAGTTTCCATGGAACACTATCTCTCCGACCATCGCAAGCTTCTGAAATAGGTTGAAAACCAACTGGACAAAATTCGAAAGGCTACTCAGAAGAAGAGTTGGGCAAGACAATTTAGATTGTCCAAGCATAGAAGACATTGACAAAAATGTCAACAGGATTACGACTGTACTGGTGGGTTCCTTCGAAGATATTTGTCCTCTTCGGGAAAGGAAATCAGCCCAAGAAAAACCCTGGATGACCGGGGAGATTTGCAATATTTAAAAAGAGGTCCGCAGACTTTTTAACAGAGCACATCGTAAAAATAGGAAGTATATTTGGATGTGTATTACACACGGCTCAGGGAATCTGGAAGCTTTTTTGCGAACAGGTCGATAGGGTTAATGACGCCGGCAAGATGAATAAGTTTCTCTCAAAAACCCATGTCCAAGCTGAAACTTTAATAGACGACATTGGAGTGAAAGCAGAGACAACGGAGGACAAGTTGAGGCTTTTGATGAAAACACATTTTCCACAGGATACGGCGGTACTCACGGAGACACCAGAATCTTGGAATAATGAAGTTGATCAAAGGTTTATAATTACGGAGTTTATGGTGAAGGAATACTTGAGGAGCTTCAAACCATTTAAGTCACCCGGACCTGATAGAACATTTCCGACGTTACTATAGATAGAGGCAGGCTATCTGACGCCTCATCTGGCCAATATTTTCACAGCGTGACTAAGACTTGCATATACTCCGAAAGCCTGGCAGAAGGCAAGGGTTGTGGTTGGCCTGTATGTGATCACACTGACCATAATGTGGATTCAATTATGCAGAATTCCTTACCAAATGTCACCATTTCGGCGAAGATCTCATGTTCATATTTGTTACCAGAAGATATAAAAGGTATTCTTTGATTCGCATCCTTCTTAATTTACGACGACGAGAATTTTGTTGTTGTTGCCTATTGCCAAAATAGACGAGTCAAGGCTATATAGCCTCGCAATCGTTTCGCCTCTTTTAACAAACGCCTTATCTGATCAATATTTTCACAGGGTGCCTAGGACTTGCATATACTCCGAAAGCCTGGCGGGAGGCAAATGTGGCGGTTGGCCTGTATGTGATCACACTGACCATAATGTGGATTCAATTATGCAGAATTCCTTACCAATTGCCACCATCTCGGCGAAGATCCCATGTTCATATTCGTTACCAGAAGATGCAAAAGGTATTCTTTGATTCGCATCCTTCTTAATTTACGACGACGAGAATTTTGTTGTTGTTGACTATTGCCAAAATATACGAGTCAAGGCTTTATATATAGTCTAGCAATAGTTTCCACACTTTTAACAAAACGAATTTCATTCATAATTTTTGATTTTCTTGAAAAGAAGTTAAAATTTTACAAAAAAATGTATTTGTTTACCAATTATTCGTCCAATAATTTTTTTCGAAATCAGCTGGCACCTACAGTTCGACGATACGATTTGCGACCCTCCATAAATGTAGTGCAAATGGACGGAGATTTGTGCAAAGCCTGCGATTTGCGCTTTAGTGGAAAGATGTAATAAGACTAGGAAAAAATATTTAGGAAATATTTTTTTTTATTTATTTATTTGTTCAAATATTAGCCAATCCTAGTGTGCTACATTTACATAAGTTAAAATATAAACATTTTTTTTAAGTATAAATATATTTTAATGTAAAATAAATGATAATATTAATAATAAATTACATGGAACTAAGTAATTACATTTCTAGAATTTGAAATCAATAAATATATAAGTTATGACCTTGATGTTTTTTAAGCAACCCTTAAAACAAGATTATAAATATTCAATAATGGATGAATATTTAAATATGGCTGAAATTCGAGTTCACATTCTAGTCGAAGGACCAACGTTACTAAAACGTGTTGCTTTGAAGTAGGGTGGGAGTGCTCACTCAATCAATGTAAACATCGGAGATAATTAATTTACTCGCTATTTTACTTATGTACAGCTTGCTTAAGTCGTTCGAGACGTTTCGCTGGGCATTGAATGCGATCTGGCAACGTCAGATGTGTTGAGAATGAAAATATTGGTTTGCCTAAAAAGTAATTGCTGATTTTTTAAAAGAAAATAAATGCATTTTTAATAAAACTTAGAATGAAATTTAATCAAATATATATTTGCCATTTTGTTCGATAACCTTTTGCCATCTTCCTGGCAAATTTAGTATTCCACGCTCATAGAACTTCTGGCCTTTATCTGCAAAAAACTGAACCAAGTGCGATTTTATAGCCTCATCATTGCCGAAAGTTTTACCATTTAAGGAGTTCTGCAAAGATCGAAATAAATGGTAGTTTGATGGTGCAAGGTCAGGGCTATATGGTGGATGCATCAAAAGTTCCCAGCCAAGCTCACTCAGTTTTTGGCGAGTAACCGAAGATGTGTGCGGTCTAGCGTTGTCCTGGTGGAATATGACACCTTTACGATTTACCAATTCTGGTCGCTTCTCCTTGATGGCTGTATTCAATTTGTCCAATTATTGACAGTAAACATCCGAATTAATCGTTTGGTTTCTTGGAAGCAGCTCAAAATATACCACACCCTTCCAATCCCACCAAATAGACAGCATAACCTACTTTTGGTGGATATCAGCCTTTGAAGTGGTTTGAGCTGGTTCACCATGCTTGGACCATGATCGTTTTCGACTAACGTTGTTGTAAACAATCCATTTTTCATCTCCAGTTATGATTCGTTTTAAAAACGGATCGAATTCATTGCGTTTAAGGTGCATATCACAAGCGTTGATTCGGTTTGTTAAATAAATTTCTTTCAATACATGTGGTACCCATATTAAAATTGACGCCAAACAAACAAATGTAAACAAAATTTCGCGCACTTTTTTCTAAAGCAAGCTAAAAGTAACGGCTGATAACTGACAGAAGAAAGAATGCAATTACGGAGTCACAAGCCGTTGAAAAAATTTGTCAACGCCGACTATATTACTATTGGGTTGCCCAAAAAGTAATTCGGATTTTTCATATAGTCGGCGTTGACAAATTTTTTCACAGCTTGTGACTCTGTAATTGCATTCTTTCTTCCGTCAGTTATCAGCTGTTACTTTTAGCTTGCTTTAGAAAAAAAGTGTAAAAAAATATATTTGATTAAAGTTCATTCTAAGTTTTATTAAAAATGCATTTACTTCCTTTTAAAAAATCCGCAATTACTTTTTGGGCAACCCAATATATTACCGACAATTACTTTTTGGGCAACCTACACGAAAAGGACAAATCACGTAAGGGAAAACAGAACGCGATGATCAAAATGCGATGTACATATGTTTGGCCATAAACAAAGTCAAAGGAAGTTTTGAAAGAGTACCGAGAGCAAGGATGGCGGCTCCCCATTATTTAGCATTAATTGTGCACGCGATCTGATCTTTTTGGATTATTGACTTATTTCACGAATTCTATTGCTAAGCAACAAGTTTTCTTTAATTAAAGTAAGTGCTTTATAACACAAAATATTTGTTACTTTTTACTATTTTTGTTACGCTTTTTGCTGAAAAATATATGGACATTACTGACCGAGAGAGGATAAAGTCGACAATACAAACGCATAAAAGCAAAACTAAGGTTTGTTTCAAATGAGGAAGATTTGGGCATTATACCAAAAACTGCTGATAAAAAAAAACTCAAATCATGCTGATGACGAAGGCAGGAAAGACTTACTGATTTCATTCAGTTGGACATTCCCTCATTACTTATGAAAAAATTTTCATAAAAGTATTATATTATCATTGACATTTTTGTTAAGTTAGGTTGAAAAAATGTAAGGATATTATTCCGTTCCATGACACTATTGACATACACCTTAGCCAGTTTCTCATACCACTCACCTAAGTTGGTTCATGTCTGCTATTGTGTCCCCACCCAAGTACCGGTGTCTTTTGGCCGCGAAAGCCGGACAATGACAAAAATTTATCCAAGGTCTCATCATCTTCCCCACATGCCTTTCACATACTATCACGTAGTCCTATGTGTCCCGTTATAATACCAAAAGCTTTACTGCCGTCGAAGACTTTCGGGTCGACGCAGTTTGATTTAAGGGACTGGGCGACAAACGCCCACACTGTGGAACAGCGGAACAAGCCGATTACTGGCTAATAGTGGCATACACCTGCACCATTTTTTTATCCTAACCTAACCTATACTGACCTCCTTTCAGTAATAGACTCGTCCTCTCACGATCCGGATCACGCCATAGGATTTTCGCCATCCTACATTTTGCCACTCTGGTACTCTTATTGCATTCCTTGAGGCGTGTGTAATACACATCCCAATATACTTCCGCTTAAGTCTGCGGACTCTTTCCCAATGTTGCGAATCTACGCGGTCATCCAGGGTTTTTCTTGGGCTGATTTCCTTTTCCGAAGAGGACAACTATCTACGAAAGACTCCATTAGTGCAGTCGTCATCCAATTGACATTGTTGGCAATGTCTTCTATGCTTGGACAATCTAATTTATCTTGCCCAAGTCTTCTCTGAGTAGTCTTCCGAACAATAACAAGTTGGTTTTCAACTTATTAGGAAGGTTATCAGATTCGGCGCTGACCGTGCTATTCTAATCCTAATGTAGCGATGGTCGGAGAAGGAATGCTCCATGGACACCCACCAATCCTGAACCTCATCGATTAGATTTTCCGAACATAATCTAAAACTTCATCCCTAATCCGGTTAACAAAGACAGCGGTGTTACAAATATTAAGTGCAATTATGTCGTTAGGTTAGCTAAGTTTAAGTTTTAGTGGCCGTCTGCCATCAGACTTATTTAGAAGTTTCCGTCCATTATGATACCACAGGAACAGAAGAAGGAAGATGCCTTCTGGTTCCTACCGTGAACCATCCAGTTCGTTTTAAAGAACTTGACAACTTGCAAATGTTCACAACCGCTAAATCAGACAAGTCCTCAAAGAAATGAGAATCTAAGGTGGAACTCCTGACTGCCAGAGCGGAGTTCTCACAGCATCGGCAAAAGTTGTTACTGGCAACCTTCAGTCTGCCAGCATATTTTCCGATCGTCCACCGGAGTAAACCTGAAGAAAAGATGTTTCAGTCTCCGACAAATCGGCAAGTGATAGCATGTGTAGAACATGTGGGGAAGATGATGAGACTTTGGAGCATTTCCTATGTCATTTCCCAGCTTTCGCGACTAACAGATATCGGTACTTAGGTGGGGACACAATCAATACCAGACATAAACGAACTTAGGCATGGTATGGAAAACAATTAAGGATTTTGATATTTGGCCATTTTTTCTGGTAACGGTGAAATCTGTTGATTTTCAATAATGTTGCCAAGAAATTGGATTCTTCTTTTGAAAAAGTGACATTTTTCAGATTTCTAGTCCAGGTGTTCAGAACTCTTTCCAAATAATATAACGCTTCGTCTTCTGTCTTGGGTGGAACAATAATATCATCAACATATGGCAACGCTATACCTTCACGTGTCAAGTCTCTAAATACCGCATGGTTATATTGTTCAATGACACCTTCTACAAGCCTTTTTCCAACTGTATACATGAAGAGAGAACTACCGTTCTTTCCTTCAGTGGAAGTCTCCGTGGGGTTCAAAATACGGGTATATCGTCAGTCTGAGATGTTCGCATTTGTACGTTTGTCGTCTTAATCTTTTGTGGTTTATAATTCTGGATAATATTTTGCACTTTCTTCATGTATACAAACGTATATATGAATGTGCATATCTAACACTTCCATATACAATTCTTGAAAACCCTATAATATTTTGGTACTTTTATCGGTAATTCGGTTTTATTTGGGGTTTAAAAACTAATCCCCCTAAAATGTGATTTATTTTTATGAGGGAACCCAGGATGCACTTATAAGGTGAGGTCATGCGAACAGCTGAGTACAATTTTTTTATTTTTGTTTTGATTTTGCAGTAAATCTAAATGTCTAATGCTTGATAACTAACATAGCTGTGATTTTTTTCTAATATTTTAGAAAAATGTTCTATTTGATCCGATATTCCACATGTAAGTAAAAACAGTGTTATTATGATAAAAATGCAAATATAAAGCACATTTGAAGAAGATAAAACCCCGTTCACACTGCTCTTTAAATCGAAGTTAATGGATCGATCCTCTGTTTTCCCCTTATAAAACCAACTGACGAGAGCCTTAAACCCCGTTTACACTACTCTTTAAATACGGATTTAATGGCTCGATCATCTGTTCTCCCTTTATTAAATCAGCTGACGAGAGCCTTAATCCGGATCTAACGAGCAGTGTAAACGGGGTTTAAGGTTTATTTCTAAAACACTTTAATTTACGGTATTTGCCGCTCAAGGTAGTTCCTATGGGGGTAAATTGTTGTTGTTATGCTAATGTCACTACCTCTATATTCTACCATGGATTAAATCTGCAATTAAATCAGAATTTAGCACTTAAAGCTCGAAAAGGCCATTAATCCAGTTTTAATGGACAAAGTAAACGTCCTTTTATTTTTGGAAATTCATTATTTGTACTGAACAAACCTCCTTCCAAATTCAAATGCAACACTGCGTTTGCATTGAATACCGGTTTTTATGGAGATTTTTAGCAGCACTTTTTCTTAACATCTGACAATTTTTTATTGATATTATAAAATTTAGTAGTAATTTCACAAACTTAATTGCTGACTGCAATGTATATGCTGAACACAATAAAAATGCTAATCACAATAAAGACGCTGTTAAAAACGTCACTGCTGACAAAAAAAAAACCTCATAAATCGTAGTGGAAACGGGTTTTGGAGATTATGTCAAATCAAGTAGATTTGGGATAAAGGAAACATGGTTACACGCTATGAGCTGTTAACAGCCAGCCAGGTTTGACAGTAATAAGATGACAGATTATTGTTTCGATTCTCTTTGTTCTTATCTTCTTTCTCGCATATTCTTTGCTCATGTATGCACACGTATACACAAAAGCACACAAATTTATTTACCTGTGTTGGAAAAACGTCAATCATACTGATGGTAAGATGGCGAATTGCACCATATGATTTGTGATTGTCCTACAAATGAGACCACCTTTAATTGTTTCGCCATGGGAAAGTTGTAGGGATAGTAAAAATATGACGTTAAGTGTGGTGAATAATTTTTGAGTAGCCCAGAGGTTAGTAAGGTTTTTGACAGCACAGCAAATTTTAACATTTTATTGAGCATAGTCCCATGTCAGTAATTGTAAATTCATTTGCGTTTTGGTAACCAACTTGCGTGAGGCATAACTTAGCCGTCTATCTTATGGGCAGACATCACTAAATTTAAACGACTTATTTGGCTTAAAATAAGTAATATTTATTGTTTATTATCATTGGCAACGGAATTCTAAAAGGTTGGTATTTAACAATAATGGACAAAAGTACCGTTTTGTATTGAAAGTGTATTGAAATGATGGCGCCGCCGTTTAGTGATTTTTCTACAACGGCGTCCATAGTTTATTTACCTAGCATGATTTTCGTTCATCATTTTCCAAGATATATTCATTGACAGGTATTGGCAATTGCCCAACAACAAAATACTGAGTGCACTATCTGTCAAAATCAGTGATTAGTGCAACTCTGATTTTGAGTATGTTACTAGTTCGTGCCATTTTTCGTTGTTTGTGTGAGTTATGGTTCTTAACTACAATACACACAACCAAGAATGGTTAAAGGTAGCGCACATCGCGAGAAAAAATTATAATAGCTGTTAACGGTACACTACCTGGTAATTATGTCACTGGATAATTATGTCACTGGAGAGAAGAAAAAATCAAGAATCACATGTAAACAAGATGTACGCTCCACATAATAATACAGGAAAAGCCTGAAAATAATAATTATTTGCGTAATGAATATTTTTCAAAAATATTTTCCATTACTGCTAGCAGTTATATTGCAAATGCGAACTTAGTAATATGGAGATGCGGACGTGGAGATGTTTACATGAAAATGATCAAGATATAATCAGTTGTACAACAACAAAATATTGAGTGATTAGTGCAACTCTGATTCTGAGTATGTTACTAGTTCGCGCCATTTTTCGTTGTTTGTGTGTGTTTTATGTTTCCTAACTATTATACGCACACACTACCAAAACTCGTTAACAGATAGTGCACTTCGCGAGAAAAAAAATTACTCAGCTGTTTGCGCTACTCTACCTGGTAATTATGTCATAAAAATTATCAAGATATATTCATTTACAGGTAGTGGCAGTTGCCCAACAACAAAATAATCAGTGCACTATCTGTCAAAATCAGTGAGAAGTGCAATTCTGATTTTGAATATGTTGCCAGTTCGCGCCATTTTTCGTTGATTATGTGTGTTACGGTTCTCAACTTGTATAAATTTGCCTAGCCATGACTCTTCCTTTCCAAAGCATTAAGCAAGATAATTTCATTTATAGGTAGAGGCAGTTGCCCAACAACTAAATATTGTGTACACTATCTTCCAAAATCTGTGATTAGTGCAACTCTGATTTTGTGTATGTTACTAGTTCGCGCCAATTTTCGTTGATTATGTGTGTTATGGTTCTCAACTATAATACACACACACAATCCAAACTCGTTGGCAGATAGTGCACTTCGCGAGAAAAAAATTGTACTCTGCTGTTTAAGGTACACTACCTGGTAATTGTGTCATGAAAATGATGAACGAAACGCATGCCAGGTAAATAAACTATTGACGCCGTTATAGAAAAATCACTAAATGGTAGGTAGCGCCATCATTTCAATAAACTTCAAACCCAAAACTGTACCTTTGTCCATTATGGTTAAATAACAACCTTTTAGAATCCCGTTGCCAATAATAATAAACTATAATTTTCCTTATTTTATGTCAAATAAGTCGTTTAAATTTAGTGATGTCTGCCCACAATGTAGGCGGCTAAGTTTTGCCGCACGCAATTTGGTTACCAAAACGCAAATGAATTTACAATTACTGACATGGGAATTTGCTGAATGAAACGTCAAAAATTGCTATTCTGTCAAAAATTTTACAAGCCCCTTGGCTACTCAAAAGTTATTCACCACACTTAACGTCATATTTTTATTACCCCTACAACTTTTCTACCATTCGACACAGCCTTGGTACGAGAAGAAAAGTGTTATTTATGTCCGGTTCGCTTGTTGTGCTTTTAAGCGCGCTATCTTTGTCGGCGCTTCATTATGACATATATGGAGAGGACAACACGACATATCATGTTTTTCCAAGATTTTGGACAAGCACAGGACTCTGTCCACCTGGCGATGTGACACATGAGAATGTCAAGGAATTTCTGCGCTCAGATTCAATGCAAATTAATATTTTGTATTTATCAGCTTTACCAGCGAAATCACTTACTCATATAAGAATACACTGGATGTTGGAACTGCTGAAATTTGTGCAATACTCGCAATCGGGTTTACCCATTTATGACTTCAGCGATTTGGATGATTTTTTAGAAGAGTTAAACACGATGAACCTTTATCCTATGATAGAATTTATGGGCAATATATCAGATGTTTTTGTTAAAAACCCAACATACAATAATGTACTATGGGAGGATTTGAGCTATGAAGTCACCAAACACTATTTGAGTGAGTGTGCCCTAAATAACAAGAACTTGTATTCTTTCGAGTGTTTCTTAGTCTGAGGGACGTAGGCACAGGGTTTCCATGAAGAAAAAACCCGGGAAATAATTACATATGTTATCTTTTCTGTGGAAAATATATCCAAAGTTCTTATGCAATAGCAATGAGCAACCTCAACGTTAATTTACTACGACGACGACAACCACAATCACAAATACTTGATACAGACCTTCGTGGTTGGAGTTACTGGATGGTCTAGTTGTTGTTGTAGCAGTGTGTTGTACACTCAGGCGGCAGCCCTTGCCTATGAAGGAATCAATCGTGTCAATCCGGTACGTACAACCGACTGCCATGCGATTGGTTGTTGTGGGATGGTCCAGTACACATCACGTAGTGATTTCACTTTGTTTTGGCAGCTTGGAATGCTGTTCTTGTGAGACGTGTATCCGAAATTTATACGCAATGTAAAAAAAAATCGTTTTGTGTGAAGGTTGAGTTGTACTCCTATAGGTGTAATGCTTTTGGGTTCCTAGAACTCCAACGGGTAACCTATGGGCTGTGCATGTTGTCACCTCGGGTGTATAAAATTCAATTTTAGTGCATAAAATTGACCCCTAAGGGGATCCACGGGCACGAGCCCCAAAAACGGACTTCATATTCATGTTCCTGGGGTCATTTTAGTGGGGTATACAAAAATTAAGATTTTTTGGGAACTATCCCATGAAATACAGTTCATCCCTAATTTGTCATAAACTTCAATTCGGAATCAGGAAATATTTTTCTCATTTCTACCGCTGATGTTGAGATGCTCGCCTTGATGTCGAACCGGTATTAATTATGTTAGGTTGAAAAGGGGGTACAGATTTTAATCCGCCCATGCCACTATGGACATAAATCTAAGCCAGTAATCGGCGCTATAAATTCATTCTTTCGGAAGATCTATGTAAGATCTACTTAGAAAATCGTTAATCTGGTTTCAGTCTGGTAGCGTATCCACACCCAAGTGCCGGGGTCTGTAACCAGCAAATCCGGGCAATGACATAGGAAATGATCTAAATTAAGTCCCATCATCTTCCCCACATATCCTGCACACGCTGTTCCTTTACCGCATTTATTCTGCAAACGCCCGGCGAGAACACCAGAAAAAATTTTTATCGGTTTTACTTACTAATGCTGCCAACATTTGTGAGATATGTATTTAGCTCTGTTAAACTTCTCTACGAAGTGGTTCCGACGCGGCGCACAAAAGTAGCCCCTAGTATTGACCTATTATTTTCAATAGATAGAAGTCGCACGATATATTTTGCTTGAACTTTTCATAAAACTCAGAATTTTCATACAACAAATATTCTACTGTATATCTGCTAAAATACAGATATAGCGCAGAGGTTAGCATGTCCGCCTCTGACGCTGAACGCATGGGTTCGAATCCTGGCGAGACCATGAAAAAAAAATGTTCAACGGTGGCTTTCCCCTCCTTATGCTAGCAACATTTGTGAGGTACTATGCCATATAAAACTTCTCTGGAAAGAGGTGTCGCTCTGCGGCACGCCGTTCGGACTCGGCTATAAAAAGGAGGCCCCTTATCATTGAGCTTAAAACTTGAATCGGACTGCACTCATTGATATGTGAGAAGTTTGCCCCTGTTCCTTAGTGGAATGTTCATGGGCAAAATTTGTAATTTGCAATATCTGCTAAAATCGTCTATGAACGTTACAAAACACTCCTTTTTTCCGGGTGTAATAGATTGCATTGGAACGCAGATATTCGTTCTTGTTATTGTTGTAGCAGTTTGTTGTGTTCTATCTTTCGTCTGCTTGATTTTGTTGAGTGTCCAGATCCAGGAACTCTGCGACTAAGATGGGGTGCGTCCAGAGGAATCTGATTCTCAGTCGAGTGGGTCTGGCTTGGCAGTTAAACAGGTGACGTGTGTCGTGCGGTCCCTGGTTACAATCGGAACACACATCTTGGACGTCTGCATCAATCCTTGCTCTGTAGGAATTGAGGCGGCAACATCTGCCGGAACGTAATTGAGGAAGAACTACTCTGGCTTGCCGGAGGAGGTCAATTTCTTCAGGTTCAACTGGAGGCGGTCGTTCTCCAAGGACGACATTCACCCGGTAGCTATTTACTGCATCTGTTACCGTGTCTGCATGAATGTTGTCTAGACCCGCATGATATGCCGATTGATGTAGAGGTTCTCTCATGTAGCGCTGAACCTCACGCTCTAGATCATGTAGATCTACCTTAAGGCTTCTGGGCGGTGGATACCTATCCGCATGATGATGATTTAGATGGTCTCTGCGATAACAGCCCAAAAGTTATTGCTTAAACAACATGCAGATATATTTATCTTCGCACTGGTGGTATCTTTGTCTCCTGATGGAGGTGGTCCACATGAGAACCGATGAGACAGCCCGTCGCAGTTCGGAGGGCGGCATTCTGACAGATGTGAATAGTATTCCACTGCGTGTCTGCACCTCTTTGCAACCTAACCTATCCTAAAGCCCATTATTCAAAATAACCGGTTTTGCGATCACTACCTTCAGCAGCAGTAAATATTTTAGGTCAGCAAATTTTTAGCCCTTATGAAGAGAAATAAATCGAAAAGTGAAGAAAGAGTGTACTGTGAACAAGTTAATTACAAAGCTGGTGGCATTTTGTTGATTTTCAATTTAATTTTATTAACTTAATAAAGAAACCAACAAGGCCCATTATTTAATGTTAAAAACATTATACAAAATGTAGTAACGGTGAATTAAATTCCAATTATTTTCATTTACTATAAACGACTCAGAAGTTATACAATTAAAAACAATAGTAAACAAAGGCCTCCCCAGCCAGACAACTCAGTAAAAGTAAAAGCAAATCATATCCCTTGCCGGCATGCAAAATTTAAAATAATGCATTGAAAAAATGTATATTTGATCAAACGTAAAATTATCATTGTATTGGCTCTTATACATACTCAGTAAGTGTTGTTTTAAAAGCATATGGAACAAGTTAAAAGGCCCTTAATTTAATAGGCAATGTATTTCAAATCCTTACAATCAGAAGTACAAAATATCGTTATGCAACACTTGCAAATGCTGGGGTAACAAGATTTGTTTGTGGATTTCTTCCTGACCTAGAAAATGAAAATCTACGACGGTGTCAATGTAACAGTCATCGCAGCCGAATCGAGAGATGAGGGCAGCGGGATGGCGGCAGAAGTGAACGATGGCCCTGCTAAGCTCACAAGCAGACCGAGAGAGCGATACGGGGCACGACGAAGGACACGGAGGAGTATGCACCGCAATTAGGCAAAAGTGCAGAATCAGGCATAGAACTGACATTCCAAGCACGGAAGCTGGAAAAAGAATCAGATCTCCTGAAGAGCACAACACTGCTAAAATGCTGAAGAAGAAAGAGCTCCCGCTTTCAAGTACTCTGGGAAAACCAAGCCAGCCAACCCGCAAGGAGAGTGTCCTGCGGAGGTAGACAAAGTCGGAACAGGAACGAAGGAAGCACGCACGGCCCTGAGTCTTCATTGAAGACTGTGACTTCCAAAAGTATGCCACAGCCATCACGGAAGGAGAAGATGGTCGCTGAGAATGGCAAGTAGCCGCCCTCTTAGTCCACAGTGGCAAGGAAGAACAACAGAGATGAGCTGACTTATGCGGTCATCAACATCGGCAGTGCATCCGATAGGATTCGACCAGATAATCGGAGGATCTGGTTAACGAGATGATTTTCGAACATGTGTGGAACTCTGCAGAGGGTCCACCCATACAAATGATAAGTTGCGAATATAGAGGGGACATCTTAACCCTGCGTTTTGCGTCAGCGGAATGTATTGATACCGTCAAACAGCTCGCCGGAGGTATCCACGCTCCTTCGAGGGCGCAAAGCTCGACCTGGTGAGAAAGATGGACATCCCCCAGCTCACAAAGGCGACGGTCTTCATCAAGGTACGGGGTAGTTAATTTGCGACGGAACGCATGTTGGGATTCTTGGGCAAGCAAAATCAAGGTTTGATCGCAGAGAAGTGGGAGGTCTTCCACAGGGAGGAAGGAACTCTCCTTGTAGTTGCATTGATCAAGTCTCCGTGACGCGTTTGGCTACGACTAAAGGCATGGCGCACTATGGAAGCAAGGCTCTCTTTTCAAGATTGGGAAGACTAGGATAGGCAGAAATCCTCATATTGAGACATCAGGCTGTGCAGTGGCAGGTGACTCAATACCCAAAGAACAGGTGGCTGACGACGAGACAATCACGGCCTCTCTCAATATTGGAAAGATTAGGATAAGCAAAGATCCTAAAACTAAAGTATCAGGGAGTGCAGTGGCGAGAGACCCAACACAGCCTAATAAAAAGGCGCCCGACGACGGACCCATCACCGACTTCAAGATTCGGAGAACTAGGATAGGTAAAGATCCTAATATTGAAACATTAGGCAGCGCAGCGACAGGAGTCTCAATGCAGCCTAAGAAACAGGGCGCCGATGATGGTACCATCACCTACTATCAAGAAGCCCATTTACTTAAGATTTGGAAGAATAAGATAGTCAAAGTTCCTAGTATTGGAACATCATACTACTACAGTAAGGGAATAAAAATTCTATACAGCCTACGAACAGGGACCCGATAATGGAACCATTATCGACTTTATAAAGACTAGGAGAGACAAAGAAACTAATACGATGACATCAGGCAGTGCAGTGACTGATGATTGAGGTAATCCAGATAAACCTCCACCGGAGTGAGACTAATACACACGCTCTGATGGAGAATATCAGCAAGGGCAAGATTTACATTGCCTTAATTCAGCAGCCATGGACGACCTGGAACAAAGTTTCTGGACATGAACTAATAGGGTGCGATGCGAACTCTCACCACATTTCGTGGGGTAGTACCAACACCAATAAGCGAGGCCAAGCCCTGGCAGAGTTCTTGATTACAAACGACCTAATAACACTTCATATTGGTAACACCGCTACCTTTGTTAATAAGTAGCGAAAAATCTAATCCATGAAGTTCAGGATTGGAGGGTCTCCATGGAACACTCTTTTTCTGACCATCGCTATATTCGAAGATAGTTGTCCTCTTCGGGAAAGGAAATCAGCCCAAGAAAAACCCTGGATGACCGGGGAGGTCCACATACTTTTTTAACAGAGCACGTCGTAAAAAAGCGGAAGTTTATTGGGATGTGTATTAAATACGGCTCAAGGAATACAATAAGATTACCAGAGCGGCAAAACGTGCCTCGTGGAAGCTTTTCTGCGAACAGGTCGATAGCGTTAATGACGCCGCCAAGATGAAAAAGTTTCTCTAAAAACCCCATGTCCAAACAAAAACTTTAATAGACAACATGGGAGTGAGAGCAGAGACAACGGAGGACAAGTTGAGGCTTTTGATGAAAACCCATTTTACATCCTTGAGGAGCTTCAAACCATTTAAGTCACCCGGACCTGATGGAATATTTCCGACGTTATTATAGAAAGAGGCAGACTATCTGGCGCCTCATCTGGCCATTATTTTCACAGTATTCCTAGGACTTGCATATACTCCGAAAGCCTGACAGGAGGTAAGGGTGGTATTTATACCCAAGCCCGACAAGGCAAGTTATGCCACACCAATGGCCTACAGATCTATAAGCCTGACAAAGTCAAATACTTAGGTGTGATCTTGGACGGGAAACTGAATTGGAAGTGTCACATTCAGGACCGAACTGAGAAGGCTCTCAGATGTTGGGCACTAGAAGACAGAGTGTGAAAATTTTTACGGGCAGTAAAACTGCCATAAGGGCTATAACAATCAGGACGAACAGTCTTGCAGTGTAAGGAGATTAGCGCCTTTTCTGAGGATGTCACCATCAGCATTGTTTGGGTGTCGGACCACAACGGAGTAAGGGGGATATTTTCGCGATGAAGGCCAGAGGACTGCCGTCAAATAACTTGGTTAACCCGAAACCTTTCGGGTCGATGCAGTCCGCGTTAAGGGAGTGGGCGATGAATGCGTATGCCATACTGTGGAACAGCGAAACAGTCGGTAGGACGGCGGAAATCCTATGGGGGGATTCAGATCGTGAGAAGACGAGGCTATTACTGAAAGGAAGTAAGAAGGAGGTCAGTATAGCTATTGATATCATGGCGGGACACATATGACTACGAGCTGACTTATGTAAAATCGGTGCGGCAAGTGATAGCATGTGTAGAACATGCGGGGAAGATGATGAGACAATGGAGCATATTCCTTTGTCATTGCCCGGCTTTCGCGTCTAACTGATACCGGTACTTAGGTGGAGACACTATACCAGATATAAGCCAACTTAGGGGAGTGGCATGGAAAACAATTAAGGATTTATAAGTAGCACGGAATTCTTAACTTAGATTTTCTTTTTCGAGGTTACTTTTTTTTTTAATTTAGAGTGCACAACATGCCGATTACTGGCTTAGGTGTATGTCCATAGTGGCATGGGGCGGATTAATGTATGTACTCTCTTTTCAACCTAACCTAATCGGACTGTCAATATAATTGGAGGGCACCCTAGCACAGAGGTTAGCATGTCCGCCAATGACGCAGAACGCTTGAATTCAAATCCCGGCGTGAAAAGGGTTAAAACTTATCTACCAAGTGGTGTCGCTATGCGGCATGATGTTTGAAAAGAGGCCCCTTATCATTGAGCTTAAACTTTAATCGTACTACCTTTATTTGTATGAGAGAAGTATCCCCTGTGCCTTAATGGAATGTTCATGGGAATTTTAGTAAGTTAATTAATTGGTGTTTTTTTTATTTATTTTTCCTTGCGGCCATATTCGCAAATGTAATGAAGTTTAATGAATTTGACAGTTTTATAAAAGAAAACTGTCGGATAAATCTATTTTAAAGCTACATTATGTTTGTGAACACCGGTGTTAATGTCTACTCATGTTTTTGGGGTAATACAAAAGACTCCTAAATCCCATGGCAGCCTGTTGTTCGTACCGGATTGACCCGATGGATTCCTTCATCGCCAAGGCCTGCCGCCTCAGTGTATAACATTACTACAACAACAAAAGGCTCTAAGATCTGATCATGCTTAAGCAATTCAGATTATTAAACAAAAAATTAAAAAAAAAAAACAACATCAACTTTAATATACATGGAATTTAAAGTTTTTTTTACCGTTTAATTGTAGACACCTTTGGAGCGAAAACGGTTTTGAAGTGGCGTTTCGAAACTTGGAATGAACCAGATTTACACATCTATAACAAACTTAATTTCTCTTTGCCAGGTTTGAAACTAATTTAGTTTTCATATTCTTTCAAGCAAGTAATGGAAATAAGACCACAATTCTTTATACAGATTACATAACATATACAAAATCCATACAACATGGGATGCAACGAGCAAGCATACGAACGCCGAACAAGTTGTACTTTCCATTACGAGGACCAGCTGGATTATTTAAGGCCCAGCAACATCACATGTTGTGTTGGGGTATTCTCGATTTTTGTAGTACTAATATAACTGAATGCCCATTTGATATACTCACATTTCACGGAAAGGGCAACGGAACAGCCTCAGCCGTCTTAAGCAAATCGAAGTTAATACTTTCAAAAATTTACAAAAACTATCCGCAGTTAAAGAAATTCCCTATTTCAAATGAGTATGATATTCTTCCTTCATATATTTAATTCTACACATACCTAGCTAGATTAACACAAATTTATACAATACAGCGAAGCAGATCCCGTATCTGGATGGTCAACGCCACGTGAATTTCAGGAAGATGTGCGGTATGCTAAGACTTTAATCGAAATAGTCATGCAATACTGGAGTGCTAAATTAAAAAGCGGTACGCTTTCGCAACTCGAAAGCATTAGTCATGATAATGCTTTCCTAAGCTATCATCCATATGAGTTTTCCCAACGTACGCTTCTCGCTCACTTTCGCATGAACAACACAAACCCTCCGCATTCACAGTTTATACAAAAGCCGGTTTATGCTGCACTAGGACTACTTTCGCGAATGGCCGATTTGGCGTCAGATGTAATGGAAATAAACACATTGAACGGATACAAATTGGAAATGATTAAGTCCACGGGAGAGAAAGAGAAGCCATTGTACAAAAGTTGGCTGATTCTACCTACAGATGAGTGCGAATGTAATGTTGACGATGATATCCGTATACCAACTTTTATTCATATATGTGAAAAAGAAATGATTGCTTTTATTGCAGAGGTAATAGATCAAAATAGAACTAATCCAGCTTTGATTTGGAGACAGTTTAATAGACCATCCTTTCCCAGTCCCACTATCCGAGAGGAAATGCGTCGCTACCAAACATTGTACATGCATGATATAGGAATTTTAAAAACATCCGAGATATCTATAGATTTTTCAAGTCTATCATATCCATGGGTAATGCTCGTCAGATTTTGCTCCAATCTTAACGGTCAACCTTACAAACCAGAAAAAATTCAGATAACTGGCATAACTCAAGGTGAGGTTTTGGTGTCATGGCAGGAAACAAATCCATCACCATGCCTTAAAACATTTGAAATTTGGTTTAGATCGAATGGGCATGCGGACTGGATACACATATCACGAGAGTGGCATTTACCATTTAACTCATTTCAATATGCCCCAGGACAAAATGTAAATGGTAAGTAGAAATTCAATAGCACCCGAAAATAATTTGAGAATACCGACGTTGTCCACTCGCACTATCTTCAAAATCTCATTTTGGACTAGTGGACACGGCCAATAGCTCTCAGCTGAGCTGCCCATAGTAAAAATGAATACTGCACAAACCAGAACAAAAAATTCCAATCTGTGTGGTACTTAGTGAGAAGCACTAAAATCATGTGCACCAGATGCTGTCGTCCTTTTTGGACTTAGAGCATTCAATTCTCTTAAAGAAATTAGTCTAGGCCCAAGGATTGCTTTACAACCAGTGCATGGTACTCGGTTTTAGCCCCCCAGCAATGCCAATGGCCCTATTACAAGTATATAGGGAAAGAGTTGTTCTTCTCACAATTAACAAACGTTTGCTTTGAAGTTAAAATTCCTGTCCAGCTAAATACACAAGTGTGTTGGGAATCCTAAACCCATCCGCAATAGCCATGACACCAGTATATGCTACAACTTTTATGCACTTGGGGTGCGCGCAAAGAAACCTAGTTGACCACGTACAAAGCAATTGGCCGGTCTGTGGTAAGTTATGCTGCGCCAATGTAGTCTCGTCAGTTTTGTGACACGCAGTGCAATAATATTCAGATCTGCAAAAAGCCGCTCATCGGACTGCGGCGGGTTGTCTCCTCAGCTCCACCGCCATCAGGAGACAAATATTGATGCCAACGTGCAGGTTATATGTCCCGATTGTGACCAGGGACCACATGTCACCTGTTTAACTGTCGAGCCAGACCCACCCGACTCAGACCCAGATCCCTCTGGAAGCACCTCATCTTAGTCGCAGAGTTCATGGATGTGGATACTTAACAGAATCAAGCAGACGAAAGATAAAACACAGGTCTTTTAAGTAAGTTGGTTTTTAATAAAGTGTTGTGGTTGTTGTATGAAAGACTCCATCGGGACAATCCGGTACTTACAACCGGCTGCCATGCGATAAAGTATCTTACTGTAATGTGTAATATTGTTAAGGGTTTTCAGCTTCTTCATGATTAACGTCGGTTTTTTAATTATCTTCAATGTCAAGAAATGCTACAATTGTATATTCCTTGGGAGCGAAGGAGACTTCTGTGTAGCCGACTAAGTCATGGAGGACCGTTTCATATTATTTTAATTTCTTTATTAATATAGTATAAGGAACCCAATAAGGCCTATAACATATTACAAACAATATACAAAATATTATTGGCGAGAATGATGAATGTCTAGACCCGCATGATATGCCGCTTGATCTAGAGGTTGTCTCTTATAGCGCTGAATCTCTCGCTCTAGATCATGGATGGATTTGGATGGTCTCTGCGATAACTTCCTAGAATGTTTTGATTAGACAGTATGTAGGTATGTTTTCGCATGGATTGGACCTTTGCCTTCTGATGGAGGTGATCCACGTGAGAACTGTTCGAATGTTCCATTTCACTGCGTGTCAGATAGCTGACGAGACCACACTGGCGCTTCATAACTTACCACTGATCGGCCAATTGCTTTGTACATGGTCAACAAGGTTTCTTTATCAGCAGCCCAAATGTGACAAGTTGTGAGGGCCTTGTTTCTACTTCTGACCAGATTGCAGTGGCATGTGGGGAGACGACTGGCGACAACACAGATAATTCGTGACCCAGCGTTTCAGGACTTCCTTAAATAATTTGGCTGAGCTACCATATCGAATGTTTTCGACAGGTTCATTACCACCAGGACTGTCCTATGACAAGGCGTGGGCTAATTGAAGCCACGCAAATGTATGCAGTGATGGCATGCAGTGCAATTGTTGTGCTATGCTGTCTTCGAGTGCGTGAATGAAAAATCAAAAAAGGTTACTCATGCACGACTTTTTATGTCAACTCACGTTTACGCACGCTCGCGAGATAAAAATTTTACTCGGTTAATAAAATGACGAATTATTGCAGTATCAGTCAAAATAGGACGCCAATATTTATGAAATCTATATCTAAATCAGGACATTTGTGAACACTGCCAAATTTGGAGAAAATCCGTTAGAAATACGCTGAAAAAGGCTACACATCGGGTGACACATGTATATGAGAGCTATATTTAAATCTGAACCGATTTCTAAAAAATTCAATAGCAGTGGCTGCAGTCGAAAGAGAACTATTTGGGCCAAATTTCGTGAGAATCGGTGAACATATGTGAAATGAGCATATATATGGGAACTGCATCCAAATCTGAACTGATTTCTTCCAAATCCAATAGACTTTATCTCTTGGCTAAAAAATATGCCTGTACAAAATTCGACGACAAATAAACATGGACAGAAGGACAGACAGACGGACAAGACAATCGAATTTCTGATTCGAACAGTAAGCTTATTAGTGAGCCTCCCTCTCTTTCTCTTCCCTGGCGTAGGGTATAAAAATATTAAAAACTTGCACCAGTTTTTTGAATAAGCGCAGTTTTCGAACTTTATGGATAGACTGACTTAAAATGTGCAGACGGTTTCAATAAAATTTACGTAGATTTGTGGCTAGCAAAAATGAGAGTGAAAATAATTTTGGTGTACCCGACATTTAAGGTTTGTTTACATATTTGCGAGCCCAATATGTCGCTTACATCAAAATTACATACTAAAATAGTATGAAATAATTTGACTATTTTATCGAAGAAGTTTTGTAACAAATTATGACTAACGACGTAAGTTATACCTTTCCTGCTTATATTTGTTAATGTAAAATAATGGAAACTATAGTCTCTTCTTCCTCAACGTCCTCACAGCTTCGGTAAAAGTCGTTACTGTCAACCTTCAGTCTGTCAGTATGTCTTACGATTAGACAGTGGCCTGTCATGACGGACACAATGACTGAGACGTCTGTTCTTGCCAGTGACAGTAAAGCGGTAGACCTCTTCAAGTCTAGATTATGTCATATAGTTTTGGAATGCTCACAGCCCCCTCTTTGTGACCATCTATCATTTGTTGTCCTGATTCAGAAAACTTGGATTACATGTCGCTAGAGGCATACCCACAGATTCCAGTTTCCATGGAATGTGTAAGGTAGTTACTAATCTCGCAAGCTCTTCCGCTTTACAATTCCCTGGGATATCTCTGTGGCCTACTACTACGTCTATCTGACATGTTTTTACGCCTAGAACACTTTCGAAAGCCCACTTCACTGTTGCACGTAGAGCGTCCTGAAGTATATCTCTGAGAGTGCATACGCGATCACTTTTACACCATTTTCTTCTAGAGACAATAATATATTGTTAATGGCTATATTCCAAGTGGAGAAGACAGTACACCTCCTTGAGGAGTTCCTCTGCTGACCCATCTTTTTAGATCCACATATCCCAAGACTGCCATGATGCATCTTTTAGTAAGTAAGTTATTAATAATTAGATTAGAGCGCACAACAAGCCGAATATTGACTTAATGTCTGTACCCTCTTTTCAATCTAACTAAACCTAAATTATTAACAAATTATCTCACGCTAGAATTGACGCCTAAAAACTCCAACTCCTTCATAATTGACGTCGGTTTTACACTATTGAAAGCACCTTCGATGTCAAGAAATGCTACTATTGTATATTCCTTGCTAGCGAAAGAACCCCTTTATGCAGCTGACTAGGTCTTGAAGGGCTGTTTCAGTGGATTTGCCTTTACTATATGCATGCTGCTTCCACGACAGGTGATCTTCAGAGACCTTTATCCTAAGATATGTTTTTATCAACCTTTCAAAAGTCTTCAGCATAAAGGATGACAGACTAAGAGGATGAAAATCTTTTACCTTAGTTTGGTAAGGTTTCCTGCTTTTGGAATAAAAATGACCTTCGAGTCCCTCCATCCCACAGGTATATCATCAGGGCCCGGCGACCTAAGGGAGACGAAACACTATTTCGGCTCAGACACAATTTCACCAATAATCTCTTCTGGCGCAACGTTGTACGTTGGAGAATTTTCCGGGAAGTGTGTATCAACGAGTAGTTCTAACGAGTAGAAATTGTCTATACATTCTCTGACTTCTAAATATACTCCATCATAATAGGTCTAGAGGACAGAATCTTCCTTAGCCTAGAGGCCTCAGATGTATCCTCCAAGTAGCTGCAGAATTCCACCCAGGATTTGTTCTGAGCCTTTCTCAGCAGGCCCTCATATTTTCTTAGCTCAGCCTTGTAGATGTCCCAACCGTGCGGTGCTTTTGTGGCTTTCGCCCTGTTAAAGAGTTTTCTGCAGTCCTTCCTTAAACCAACCAGCTTTGGTAACCACCATGGCGATCGCTGTTCGCCCCTTAGCGTGGCACTAGGACATGCTGACACAAGCGAGTCATTCTGGCCTTCGTTGTTGTTGTTGTTGTAGCAGTTTGTTATTCCATATCTTCGTCTGGTTGATTCTGTTGAGTGTCAAGATCCAGAAACTCTGCGACTAAGATGGGGTTCGTCCAGAGGGACCTGGGTCTGGCTGGGCAGTTAAACCAGTGACGTATATCGGGACATACATATTGCACGTCGGCATCAATCCTTGCTCTGTAGGAGTTAAGTCGTCTGCATCTGCCGGAAAGTAATCGGGGACTATAAGAGTGTTCAAGGACAGGTTGGTCTGTGTAGAGATTCCGTCGGGGCCCAACGCCTTGGATGATTTAGAGCCACAAATGACATTCGTAACTTCGCCCACGGTAAATTGTGATGGCTGTCCACTGGCTCGGAAACCACGGATACGGCGAATCGCTGTCCTCCTTGCCTTGTCACTCTTGGGATGCACAATAAATTGAGGGTTGAACAACTTGGCGCATCTCTTCTGATCAGTCATGGTTACGTCGCCAAAAGTAATGTCACCCCGTCTACCGCCGTTCGAGAGTGACTCAACAGTATATACATATATTCGTTGACTACCCTGTACAATGAATCCCATCACGCTTGTAGAAGAACCACTGCCTGCGCAGGGAATTTGGGCCGCACTTGTGGTATTCGATGGGCTGGTATAAAGCGAGCGGCTGGTTCGTTAATAATGGCAGGGGGAGGAATGGTTCGTCGACTAAGAATTCCGGGATTTGAACTACTCAAGGGTACGGTGAATGGGAGACACTGAGCCTGTATTCTTGCAAAGTGTAGTCTAAACGTTTTTCTTCTTTAGTCGCTAAGCACTGAAAATTCAGTAGTAGCCAGCCTTGAAATAAATAAGTATCATTACTGGCTGGCTTCATATATAGGGAAGCCAGCCAGTAATGAGACTTATTTATTTCACACAATTCAGAGATTTCGTCTTTCGGCCGTAAGTAGATGGTTGAAGCCTCTTCTGCAGGGAAAAAGAGCCTCATTGTGGGAAGTGATGCTAATGCATATCACCAGATATGGGAAAGTTCGGATGTCAACGAAATGGGTGAGCTGCTTATCGAATATATTATAAGCTGCAATCTGGCGATTTTTAAAAAAGGGGATAACCCGACCCTTATTACCAGGAACAGGCAAGAGGTACCCCGGGCGCGTCCACAGGTTGCGGATGGTGGAATGCTCCATACGGAGTAGCTGCAATGGCAATCGCGGACAATCAGCGGTATCGAGCGGAGAGTCTCAGTGAGAGGCCGGGCGGCCCGGAACTTGCACAAATGCAAGGCGAGTTATTGGCGCCTTCAAATAACCAATGGCCTGTACTCCTGCGGTCGGTCCTTTGGACCGAAACGAGCTTACTCACCTACAGGAGCTTGACGAGAATAACCAACTCCACATGGTTACAACAACAACAACAACATTAGCATTCCTCACCCATGCCCTTAACTTGGGTTAACCACGTTTATTGACGGCAGTTCTCTGGCCTTCACTGCCAAATCGTCTGCTTTCTCATTTCCACATACTCTGCTATGGCCCGACATTCAAACGATGCTGATCGTGCCATCCTCAGAGAAGGCGTTAATCTCCCTCTTACATTCCAAGACTGTTCGTGATCTTACCGACCTGGTTGTTATTGCCCTTATGGCCTGTTTACTGTCCGTAAAGATGTCCATACTCGACGTCCTCGCGTTAACACCACACCACCTCACGCATTCCGTGATTGCCCGGATCTCCGCCTTCAGGAACGTATTTTGGTCAGGCAGTCTAAAACAAATCTCAGTCCCAGGGTTCTCAATATAGACCCCCCAGGCCCACTCTGTCTTCTAGCTTTGATCCATCCGTGTAACATGATCTTCTAGATGACAATACTAGGCTTCCTTCAATCCAGGTTTCCTATCGTCGCCTCAATTATACCGCATTGCATGTGCTGCCTCTATCGTCAATCCATTCTACCTTCGCTTTAAGTCTCATAGCCGCAGTGGCTACGTCGCACTTAATCTGTATGTCTACGGGTTGGATATCTAGAATAGTTTCCAATGTCCTAGGGGGCGTGGTTCTCATCACTCAGCCTATGCCAAGGCAACATGTTCTCTGAACCTGATATCTTACGTTGCACTTTTTCTCGATCGCAGTCCACAAAACTGATTCCTGTAGAGCCAGTGGACTACCCTCGGATTCAGGCCCTATTTCGAGCCCGTCTACATAGTGCCCAACATCTATGAGCCTTCACGGTACTCTCCTAAATTTGACACTTTCAATTCAGTTTCCTGTCCAAGATCACACCTAAGTATTTGACCTTGTCAATCCCATGGCAATCGGTTGAACGTACCGAATTGACCTGATGGAGCAATTCAACGGCAAGGGCTGCCGCCTTAGTGTACCACACACTGCTACAACAACAACCTTGTCAGATATCGAAATCGTTGTGTTAAGGGAACGTGGTGCGTCAAATTGGCATATTTCAGTCTTCTCTGGGTTAACATTGAGACCCCTATGTCAAGCCCAGTCGTTACATCTGCAAGACCTTTTCGGCCCTTCTGCATAGTTTGTTCGGATCCTTATCCCTTAGAAAAATTATAACATCGTCTGTGTAGCCGACGGGTACAAATCCCTCCTTAGACAGCATCCGTAATGGTCATTTATGGTGGTCACCCATAGGAGTGGCAATAAAAAAATAGCGTGCAATGTGCCACTTTCCCCCTATATTTATGTCATGGGATGCACAATTTATCCACCTGTTCCTTAGCATACGGTTTATCCAGTCTCTAAGGACCCGGTCCGCACGGTACTGGTCTAAGAAGTACCGCCAATGTTTACGTTTTGGCATCGAAGGATTCTTCTATTTTACACAACCTCGTGCAGGGCAGTCTCCACCGACTTTCCCTTGAAATAGGCATGCTGCTGTATTTGAGCAGTTCGCGTCGTTAGTATTGAAGAATTCTGCCAGAACTTGGCCCCTGTCTGTTTTGCCCTTCTCACCAGCCTTTTCAGCTCCGACGTGGGTAGCGGTGTCGGAGAGTCGAAAGGCAGATAAAATGATGCCAGATATGCTCCACCGTCTCCCTGTCTCACCACTGTTGCAGCCAACGTTGAAAACTCTGGGGAAAATATATAATATAATTTTTGTGACAAATAACGCAGGTCCTGGACCGAGTACCAGTGTTCTCATAGAATAATTTGTAGTTGATATGGTTCAGTCCAGATACTTTGTTCCGGGTCGTTCATGGCTCCTGAATTGAGGGAACATGAAACTTGCACTTGCTGATTTTCTCCATCAGGGCGTGTGGGAGGTTTATTTGAATGGCCTCAATCACTGGTCCTCCATTATATGGACTTCTCGGGAGTGGGTGATGGTCTCATCGTCCTCCCTATTCTTTAGGCTGCATTGACTTTCCGGTCATTGTACTGCCTTGTCATAGGTTCTTTGCCTATCCTAGTCGTCCGAATCTTGAGAGTCGGTGATGGTTCCATCGTCAGCTCCATGTTCGTTAGGCTGTATTGAGTTTCCCGTCCCTGCATTGTCTGATGTTCAAATACCAGGACCTTTGCCCTTCCTAGTCTCCCAAATATTGAGTAAATGGGCTTCTTGGAGGTCCACTCCCTGTTCTTCAGGTAGCATTGACTTTCCTGTCACTGCACTGCCTGATGTTTCAGTATAAGGTTCTTTGCCTATCCTAGTCTTCCTATTATTGAGGCAGTCGGTGATGATCTCATCGTCAGCCCTCTGTTTGTTAGGTGGTATTGAGTCACCAGCCACTGCACGGCCCGAT
Organism: Stomoxys calcitrans; assembly: GCF_963082655.1. Taxonomy (NCBI): domain Eukaryota; kingdom Metazoa; phylum Arthropoda; class Insecta; order Diptera; family Muscidae; genus Stomoxys; species Stomoxys calcitrans. The sequence continues at coordinate 101,171,830 of NC_081554.1, forward strand.
GTCTCAATATGAGGATTTCTGCCTATCCTAGTCTTCCCAATCTTGAAAAAGAGAACCTTGGTCCCGTAGTGCGCCATGCCTTTAGTCTTAGTCAAACTCGTCACGGAGTTTTGATCAATGCGAACCACAAGGAGAGTTCCTTCCTCCTCAGTACGCTACTGAATGTGACACTTCCAATTTAGTTTCCTCTCCAAGATCACTCCTGAGTATTTGACCTCGTCAGATATCGAAATCGACTATTGAGGAAACTTGGTTGGTCAAATTGCCCCACCTTTGTCTTCCTCGTGAACAGGCAGATTTCAGTCTTCTCTGGGATAACATTGAGACCCATAGGTCTAGCATACGGGTTCAAATCTCTCCTCAGTCAGCTTCGGTTATTTATGGTGGTTGTTGTTGTTGTAGCCACATTTGCATGCGGAGGAGCCGATCCTCGTCAAGCTCTTATATGTGAGTAAGCTAGTTCCGGTCTATATGGCCGATAGCCGCGTGAACATGATGGTTTTTTAAAGCGCCAATATCTCGCCTTGTATCGAGCATAATTGGCATACAGTATTTTAGTAACAACCGTCCTCTCACTGAGACTCTCCACTGGATACCGCTCATTGTCCGCCACTGCAGTTGAGGCTACTCCGTATGGAGCATTCCACTATTCGCAACCTGTGGACACGCCCGGTAGCTTCCAACTAAGCTCGTGAAAACGAAGAACACCACACAGATTGGAGCTCAAAGTTTCAGCCTGTGTGATGCTCATGATCATCACCACTCCTATGTGGTGGTCACCCATAGGCTTGGCGTTAAAATTCCCTCCCTGTGGCGTGCCCTGTGCCACGTTATCCCTTATATTTATGTCATGGGATCCACAATTTATCCACCTGTTCCGTAGTATATGGTTTATCCAGTCTCTAAGGACCCGGTCCACACGGTACTGGTCTAAGAAGTACCGCCAATGTTTACGTTTTGGCATCGAAATTCTTCTATTTTACACAACCTCGTGCAGGGTAGTCTCCACCGACCTTCCCTCGACATAAGCATGCTGTTTGTGTTTGAGCAGTTCGCTGGATGTCCTACTCTTTATCATAGTATCTACAATACGTTCCATTGGTTTTAAGTAGAAACGACGTAAGACTTACATATATGTCCGAAGGCCTTTGGTGTCGCATAACTTGCCTTGCGGGCTTGTGTATAAATATCACCCTTGCCTCCTGCCAGGCTTTCGGAGTATATCCAAGTTCTAGGCACGCTGTGAAAATAGTGACCAGATTGGGCGCAAAATAGTCTGTCTCCTTCTGTAGTAACGCCGGAAATATTCCATCAACTTCGAGTGACTTAAATGATTGGAAGTTCCTCAAGGCTTCTTTTACCATAAATTCCGTAATTTTAAACCTTCGATCAGCATCATTATTCCAATATTCCGCTGTCTTCGTTAGACTTGTCGTATGCAGTGGAAAATGGGTTTTCATCAAAAGCCTCAGCATGTCCTTTATTCTTTGCTCCCACTCCCATGTCGTGAACTAACGTTTCAGTTTGGAAAACTTTTTCATCTTAGCAGCGTCAATAACGCCATCGACCTGATCGCAGAAAAGCTTCTACGAGGCACGTTTTGCCGCTCTGATGATATTATTGTATTCCTCGAAAAGCGCAGCTGAGAACTACCGGAGGCTTCTACTAGCAGTTGTAGCAACTGCACTCGCGAACAATCATTGGTATTGAGTGGAGAATCCAGTGAGAGCCCGGAAGTCACCGGTTCTTGCTTAAATACTGAGTGCCTGTTTACTCAACATAACAATGCAAATTATTGGCGCCTATAATGGTCCTAAGGCGATCGGGTCAATAGACCGTAACGAGTTTACTCACTCTTCGTCAAATATGTGTGTTGAGGAACGAACCTAATATTATTTATTTTTTATCATCACTGTTTTTACTTTATGTTATGTTTTTAATTTTAAATCGGCTGCTTGTATGAATTCAAAGAGATAGCATTACAGTCCACTGTCGTAATAAATAGCTTAAACGGAACACGCGTATAACGTGTGTGTTTCTTTCTCAGGCACGGGATTGGGTATTGGAAAACAGCAACCTGCCTTTGTTAGTCTATTCAGAAACATATTTTGGTCATTCGATGGATCATTTGTGAACTAGTGATTTGGATTAACTTTCGCAAAGTTAATGTGACAAGCGTTGTGAAATTCACGAGATTTTTATGTATCAAGTGGCGTATGCAAAGCATACACATGCATACAAGCGACAAGTGTGAATACCCTCCAAACATTTGGAAGTGACTTTCTCACTCCCTCCCAGAATAGTCACTTCTTAGGTCCTTTTGGATGATAGTTTGTAGAGATTTCAAGGTTTACAACAACAAAATACATTAGTGTCGGAATTCTATCATTCATGTTTCGCTAATTAGTTTCTCATAATCAACTGTTATTGCTGCAAATTTAAAAATAGATTTTTTGTTGTTGTTTTGGACGCTAACTCAAAAAATCCCAAACAAGAGAATGTATGTTAACTTAGCCTTCTGTAATGAAGAAAGGCCGGTAGCACAGAGGGATAGTATACGCCTCACAATCGTAAGGTTGGCTGTTCAAATCCCAGTCAGGGAAAATCATTGCAAATAAAATCTTCGATTATTAATCCTGATTTGGAAAAGAAATAAATTTGAAAGAGAAATAAAAATAAGCCTCACTCTAAAAGGTAAAAAAAAAACATTTGGCAAATAAAAATTTATTTTTATAAATGACGTTGGTAATCGAATTTTACACTTTTTTTAGTGCCTATTTAGTCACTCATGGGTATATATCGCCAAGTGGCACGTTTTCTCCCGTACCGAGACACTAATTAGAGTAAAAAATGATATCGCCTGAGATTGTTTTCAACTTCCTTGAGTGCAGATTTAGTGACTCGCACGATAGAAAATGTTTGGAGGGTATAATAACAAATAAAGGTTGCTTTGGCTACATACGTCGTACGTAAATACATATGTACATGTGTTGAGCGTCGCTCAGAATAGATAGTTACATGGGTGTTGTGTTGGTTGGTTGCTGTGTGCTAGAGAAGCACGTATAAGTGAGAACATACATCGACGTCGTCAATTATTGTGGACGAGAAAATCGTTAATTTGAAATCGGTTGCGCGTTTGGACATTATTGCTATTGTTATGAGTACGCGCATTCGGGATTTGGTTTGCTGCACGTCGTGAGCAAATGGACTATTAATTGCGTTCTGTGGATATTGTTTGTGTTAATGTGGTTGCAAATGTTGTCCTTCTTTTGAAATAGACGTTACGTTTGAATTATACGAATTTGTTGTGGTGTGTTGCACGTCGTGAATAAACGGACATTTGTTTGAACTTTAGATGGACTTTGGTTGCGTTACGTACGCATGCATAAACATGAAAACGAGTTGATTTGTTTGGTAGCATTGAGAGTTGATTTCGCAATATTCTTTTGCTGCTTACGTTTGGTTGCTGGTTTTAATTGGATTTTGCTGGTCAACACTGTTACTGGCACGGACACAGCTTTGAACGACTGTAAGTGATTTTATTTGAAATATTTACAATGGGTGGGAATATGGACATCGTTAAGAAGTACATACGCGTACTTAGGCGTAATTTGTCAAGGGCTTATGCGTTTGCAAGTGCGCCTATGGAGGATTTGACTGTCCAGGATGTAGAGATCCAGATCGCACGATTGGAGAATTCGTGGGTGAAATTTGAAGATTGGACTACGAAACTTTATGAATTTGAAGACCAAGAGATACATCGTATGCTACGGCGTGGGCACGACTAGAAGAAAGATATGATAGGCCACATCACATTGTTGCAGCGTACATCCAAAAATTTATGGATTTGAAATCAGTTAAGGAAGAATATGCATCGGGTCTACGCAAAATATGAGATGTCACACATGAAGTCATACGGGGATTAGAGACAGTTGGAAAGAATGGGAGAGATCCATGGTTATTGCATTTTTTAAGTGGTAAATTAGATACTGACACTCATAGATGATGGTTTGAGAATAGTTGTGAAAAGGCAGATCCGACAGTAGATAAGTTTTTGAAATTGCTTGATCAGTGTTGTGAAGAACTGGAACTCGGATCCAAGAAGCAGAAACAACAAAGTGGTACACATCGACAGCAATGGTAGTTACAGGCGAGACTAAATCTTGTTTTAAATGTTCTACGAGCGGTCATATTTTACATATTGTGTCCACAGTTTTTGTCGTCACCTGTAGATCACCGTCGCTTATTTATTAAAGATAAAATAATCCGTTTCAATTGACTTGGAAAGGGACATAATTATAGTAGCTGCGATTCGCCAGGGAAATGTAGAACATGTAAACGAAGACATCATTCCTTGATCCACAAAGATAATATAGCAGCCTCAACCTCTCCTGCTGTGGACAATGCTTCAGTTTCGGAAATATTTACGGTCAATGATGCACGGATAGTCAACGTTAGAAATCATAAGGGTGAATATGTTCCATGTCGAGTGCTACTGGATACAGGATCTGAACTTTCGTATATTACTGTGAGCTGCATGGGCATTCCTTTATTAAAATGCGATCAAGAGTCGTGGATAAGACAATGGATACACGAGCATGAACAAGGTTATGACGAAAATTACAAGATTTGCACTTGACCCATCAGCATTAGGAAGATTAACTAATTTTAAACTCGCCGATCCAACTTTCAATAGATCTAGCGACATTGAAATTTTGATCGGAGCTGGTTATGTATGGGATATTTTGACTATGGATGAAATTCGTGACAAAAACGACAATACAGTGGCAGTGTCTTCAATATTTGGCAGGGTTGTGACCGGCGTGGCTTCTGCGGAACAAAAGAAAACTGCTACAATTTTGCTTTCTTTGATAGATATCGACGATCTATTGGGTTGCCCAAAAAGTAATTGCGGATTTTTCATATAGTCTGCGTTGACAAATTTTTTCACAGCTTGTGACTCTGTAATTGCATTCTTTCTTCTGTCAGTTATCAGCTGTCACGTTTAGCTTGCTTTAGAAAAATAGTGTAAAAAAAGTATATTTGATTAAAGTTCATTCTAACTTTTTTTAAAAATGCATTTACTTTCTTTTAAAAAATCCGCAATTACTTTTTGGGCAACCCAATATTACGCTCATTTTGGGAAATCGAAGAGAATTTCAGTTCGCCGTCGGCAGATGAAGAACATTTTAGGGAAACTCATAGCAGAGATTCGAATGGAAGGTATACCGTGGAGCTTCCATTTGTCGAAGAGAATCCAACTTTTTCAGAACATACTCTGGCGCTATGGCTCGCATTGTGTTACAGAAAGACATCGCAATTTTCAGAGGATTCTATAGCGAGAAGATTTAACGGAGCAGATACGGCATTTCAATTGTGCACCGTTACATATGGTAGGGCATGCGGACCTTTTTTGGATGTCCGGATTCTGCGACAGATTGCTGAAGACTACAAGGATACACATCCGAACGCATCGAGAATTCTTATGGAAGATTTTTACGTCGGCGTCGTACTCATGGCGCATCATCAGAAGCTACGATGCTAGAATATCGGGATGTGCTGGTGAATTTGTTTTCAAAATACGGGTTGAGGCTAGGCAAGTGGAAGTCCAACTCTTTGGAAATTGCAGAACAAGATGATCATGACAACACGGATTTTTTACGACACGATTTGGATTGCAAAAAGTGTCTTGGAATTCATTGAAACTCGAAAGACTGCAAACTCTATAATGTTCAACTGGGAAGGTTCAATCAGGCAACTAAACGGACGGTTTTATCGGATGTTGCACTAGTCTTCGATACCCTGGTTTGGATTGGTTTCACCCATTGCGATTAAATTTAAAATCCTTTTTCAAGAATTATGGCTTCAGAATCTAGGATGGGATGACATCCTGCCTGAACGATTGGCTGAAGTATGGCACAAGTCTCAAAATGATCTCTTAAATATTGACAATTTAGAAGTGGAACAATTTATTGTGAATGGAAATGAAATAGAGCTACACGGATTCTGCGACGCATCTACTAAGGCGTATGCAGCGGTGATCTTTTGCCGATGAAGGTAATATTCACGTATCAGTTGTTACATCGAAGACGCGCGTCGCGCCCTTGAATCAGGTCTCATTACTCAGACTGAAGTTGTGTGGGGCGCTGCTATTGACACGTTTGATGAAGACCGTTGTTGCATGTTTTGCACATCGGAATATACGAATCTTAGCTTGGTTTGATTCCACTGTAGTCTCGTCATGGCTATTCATGCAGCCTGCCAGGTTTAAGACATATGTTGCAAACAGGACATCGGAGATTTTGGATAGGCTAACGAGGAAAATTTGGCATTACGTTCGCTCGAGGAAAATCCAGCTAATTGCGCGTCGGGGCGAATTATGGCTGAACTGTTGTTGGAATACGACTCATGGTGGATAGGACCCACATCCCTAAGGGAACCATTAGAACTACCAGGACATAACCTAAAGATCTGCGTATCAGATAATGGACAAATTGGACTTGAGCTGAAATCAGGGCAGACAATGCTAGTCTCTTGCATAGAGCAACCGAACTTCCCGTTGCACATTTTGATTGAGAAAACATCTTCATGGTTGATACTAATACGAATAGTAGCATACGTACTTCGTTTGATCAAGGTTTCACGCCCATGTCGAAAGATAGAGCACTCATATTTGACGTTCGAAGAACTTAACGCTAAGAGGCAATGCTTGATTTTGGCGCGGGAAGTCTTTTCAGAGGAAAGGATGTGTTTGCAACAAGGAGAGTCTATCAGCACTAAATCAAAACTGTGTAAACTCTCGTCATTTATTGACGATAAAGGACTGATGAGTGTTGCAGGTCGCATAGACAACGCACTACTCTCTGAGAAAACACGACATCCAATAATTCTGGATAAAAATCTTCATGTTACTCGAATTTTAGTCAGTGTCGAATTTGCACCCTGGAGTATCAGCAATGTTTGTGATTATCCGACAACAGAACTGGATCATAGGAGCCAGGAATCTAATACGTAAGGCTACACATGAATGTTTGCAGTGCTTTCGTTACTCACATCAGAGGAGCGAACAACGAATGGCAGATCTTCCGCCAGCAAGAGTAAGAAAGGCATTTCCCTTCGAGAACTCAGGCTGTGACTACGCAGGACCTTTCACACTCAAGATGCACAGGGGCAGAAATTCGAAGACATCGAAAGGATACATCTGCCTCTTTGAGTGCATGATCACATCGGCGATTCATCTGGAACTGGTCACAGATATGAGCACAGATTCATTTTTGGCAGCACTACGCATATTCATGGCTCTTTAGTAACATCTTTAGTACCAACGGCCAAAATTTTCTTGGAGGCAAACCCAAGTTGGACGAAATGTACGATTATCTACGATCCGAAGAACACAACGTCGCAGTAATGAGCTCTAGCGAAGAATCATACCAGATGGGTACTTATACCACCGTACTCCTCATTGGGGAGGCATTTGGGAGTCGGCTGTTCGCTTAGTGAAGCTTAATTTGAAGCGTGTGGGTGGTGATACGATATTGAAATTTGAGCAGATGCGCACGCTCTTGGCGCAGATTAAGGCAGTCATAAATTCACGACCCTTGGGAGTGAGTCGAGTGATCGAAGCTTTCCTCGAAAAGACGGTCTTGTGGGAGCAGCTAGACAGCCAAGTGCGAATTGACCAGACCTGTAACGAAGTTTGTGAAGCTACCTATATGCTGAAACGATGTTTCAGGTTCGCCTGGGATGTTGAGGAACGAACCAAATATTATACAACTTTGAATTATTCCTTTTTTGTTATGTTTGTAGTTTTAAATCGGTTGCTTGCATAAATCCAAAAATTTGCATTACAATCCACTGTCGTAAAAAAATAACTTAAACGGATTATACGAGTGTGTGTTTCTTTCTCAGGCACGGGATAGAATATTGGAAAACAGCAACCAGCCTTTGTTAATCTATTCAGAAACAATGTGGTTACATCAACAATAATCATGGTTACCCACTCAGCTATCCATCTAATCTTACTTTACCTACAACCAGATCAAATAATAAATTAAAAATAGATAAATGAGAATTATCAAAGAACATGCCGTATCACATGCTGCTCTTAAGGGCATGCGGTTTGCGTCGTTTGCATTTTCTAAATATGCATTATTTTCTTTTCCGTGATGGGACCTATGGCGTAATGCACGTATATAGGGTTTCGGCAGTCGTAGCTTCCAATATGTGTATCTTTCTTTTTGCTGTAAGATTTTGTAAGCTTTATTTTTTTTAATTTTTTCGGCAGAGCTGCTTGCTTTGAAGAAAAATAAAATAATTACCGAAACCTATAGGCGTAAAATTTTGAGAGCACAAAAATTTGTTATTTCAATTCTCTTTGCATATACTTCGTTTAACAATGACAACATTAAAACATAGGGCAATCACGGTTCAAAAAGATGACTTGGATTTTTTTTGCCATGTGGGCACTATTTAGCCCACATAACAATGCATAACGATTTTGTTAACCAAGGAGATTCACATAGTTGTACTATTAAGATCCTCTCCGCTTGTAATACTAATAAGTTTTTTGCTTTTAATAAAAAGACAAACTTTTTTAATGCAATACATTTTATTTTGTATTTGTATCAAATCAAACAAATTAATCGACTGAAGTTAAAATGGTTTGTTTATGGAAAAAATACCAATTATTTATTTTAATTAGGCCCGTTAAACGTGTTTTTGAAAGAAAAAAACATTTTTCCAATAAATTGGCTAATTAAGTTGACAACCGCCTCAACGAATTATTCAGCTTGTCATAAATTCAAATTGCAAAATCGTTTATTAATAGAGATGGGGATGGGTAAATACCCGGGTATTTACCCATTTATACCCAAAAGCTGGGTATTAATAATTTTGCAGATATCTTGGGTATAAAAACATTTTGCAAACAATTTTTGATGATTTCGTATTTTTAATATATATTATTCAGACCTTCGCTATATAGACCGATCTCCAGACTTAAAGTATTGAGGCAATAAATTGGTAATTTTTTTCGAATTCGATGAAATTTGACATAGTAAGTTCTGGTAGACCCCCACCCATTTCTGTGAAGTGTGGTTCAGATCGGACTATATTTGGATAGAGCTGCCCTATATACCGACAGCCCGATCTCCCAAAATAGGGTATTGAGGCCATATAAGATCCATTTATTACCCGAATTCGATGAAATTTGACACAGTGTGTCAAATTGGTAGGCGCCTACCCATTCCTGTGAAATGTGGTCCAAATTGGACCATATTTGGATATAGCTGCCATATAGACCGATCTCCCAAAATTGTGTAATGAGTCTATAAAAGGAGCATTTTTCATCCCATTTCGATTAAATTTGGCACAGCGAATTCTGGTACCCCTCTAAACCTTTATGTTGAATACCAGATTGGACCATATTTGGTTATAGATGCCATATAGACCGATCTCCCGATATGGAGTATTGAGCCCATAAAAGGACAATTTTTCATCCGATTTCGATAAAATTTAAAACAGTGATTTTTGACAGACCTCTACACCATGGTGTCGAATATCGTCGACATTGGACCTTATTTGGATATAGCTGCCATATAGAACGATCTCCCGATATAGAGTATTGAGTTCATTTAAGCAGCATTTTTCATGCGATTTTGAAAAAATTTTAAAAGTGCGTTTTGGTACCCCTCTAAAACTTTTTGTTGAATATCGTCCAGATTGGGCCATATAGGGAATCTAAACCAGATTGAACTATTAGTTACTGAATACATAAAAGTCGAATTTTTTACCTGATTGCTACGGAATTTGCAGCAGTAAGATTTGGACGACCCCTGCACATTATTGGCAAATATGGTGCAGATATGACCATATTTGGTTCAGCCGTTAAAGGCAAATAGCAATCAAACTAAAGACATATATTTTTTTTTCATTAATCAAGCATTAACAACTATATTCACACAGGAAATATTTTATAAGCTCAAGAATTGTAATTGTAAAATCGACACGGTAAATCTGAAATAAGTTTCATACCAATAAATACGAAAGCGTTGGGCATTTACCCGGTAGAAACCCATCTATATTTATTAATAATACAAATTTGTTTATAGGACCGATTTCAGCAAAATTTTTAATTGAATATACAAGCTTCTTAATAAAATCAGATTCTAATTTTTTCTTTGTATATAGAGATTGGACATAACAACAGACAAAAATAAATAAAATTTTATTACCAAAAAAGGAAAGCAATGACTACATTTTTATATAGCTAATAACACTAGAAAGACCAAGCTTTTTTACACACTTTTGGCTAGCTAGCCAAATGAATTAAATATCCTAAAACATAAAAAATTATTTAAAATTTGGAGTTTAAAAAAAAACTCTACCACCGTAGCACTGGGGTAAGCTATGACGCTGAACGCAGGGGTTCGAATCCTGGCGAGACAATTCAACCAGCGGTGGTTTTCCCCTCCTAATGCTGGCAACATTTGTGAGGTACTATGCCACGCAAAAACTGCTCTCCAAAGAGGTGTCGCACTGCGGTACGCCATTCGGACTCGGTTATAAAAAGGAGGCCCCTTATCATTGAGCTTAAACTTGAATCGGACTGCTCTCATTGATATGTGAGAATTTTGCTCCTGTTCCTCTTCATGGGCAAAATTTGCATTTTACCGGTCATTTTGACAGGCTTGGTCTCTCTAGTGTTAAAGAATTTATTAGTTAAAAAAAACTTTCATTTAAAATTTCCTTAAAAACATGTAATTTTGTAATTTAAATTCAGCACAAATATTTGTTGAGAACTGTTGACTACCGCAGAGGAAAAATTTGTTTAGTTTACTTACATGTTATACAGAGCAGGCATCAAATTTGATTGTTAATAAAATGTTTTATTTATTGTTTATTTGTAGGATTTTATAAAGTTCGCAGCGTTGACGTTTTCAACAGAACGAGCTCCTTTTCGGCACAGGTGCAATATATTGAAATATAAAATTGTATCAGAGCGACATCAACAAAGGGAAGCAATATATATATATATATATACATATATATATATATATATATATACATATATATATATATATATATATATATATATATATATATATATATATATATATATATATATATATATATATATATATATATATATATATATATATATATATATATATTCTGGATAAATGTATGTGCATACAAAAACATTACTGAAGAGTAAATACAACGTATGTTTCACAAAAATAATAATGTTAATTAATAAATACAAGCAAAAATAGTATTCCTCTGTACATGACTGATTTGATTAACTTACAATGTCTACGTATTCATCTGTAGTTCAATAAATAAATTAGATTCGACATCTAAATAAAAGCCAATAGTAAATAACTTCCGTATAAAATTTATGTATCCAATACGAGCCATTTCTCGTTAAGGTGTTCCATTTGTTTCGTTAAAATCGGATTGCGTACACGTACTTTAACTTCCAATTTACCCCCCACAGCTTTGCGACCGTCCATTAGCTGAAAGTGGAAACAAAAAATCCTGCAGAATTGTAGGGAAATATATTTATTTTTCCAACTTACATCAAACGTATCATGGATATCACATTTTGTCTCAAGTGGCTGCAGTTTAACCGTAACAGTTCCAATCAAAATATCCGAGCGTAAGAATCCTCTGAAACAACATATGGGCAGTAATCGACTTAGTCCACAAATGTTTAAACTGCATCTAATAATTTGATTAATTTCACTTATGACCAATTTTACCAATTTCAAACCAATTAATAGCTATGACAAACAAAAAACGTACATAATTATGTAAATTTATTAAAAAAAAAAAAATATCATTCTTTGCTTTGGACCACGACAATGTTATTAGATGAGAGATTTTGTTTTGAGGTGAGAAAAAGGAAAAACAAAAGAACATACATCACAGCATTGAAAGCCACATTGCTTTTAATAGGGTAAGATCGGAGGTACCATTGAAAATCTCATCCGTTCGTCTACTGGACAGTGGAAGAAAATTTTAAGTCACTCAAGGATAGCTACGATAGTGCTATCCATTAAGCGATTCAAGATCTGCGTCTTTTCCAGTGGAGCCTCAAATCTAGAGCCCGGGAGTAGGTTTAGAAACCTCGACTAATGGAGCGGTTGCCCCAGGATCCACTATCCGACAGACGAATGGTCAGCAGGGGCTTTTGACGAAGACACCTGGTACGAGACTTAAGGACAAGGCCGAACCTATTCTATCTACGCATGCCTATAATATGCCTAGACCATCGGCCTTCCCCGGCAAACCAACACAAACCAAGATTTAGTTTAGAATGAAGATATCCTCGACCAATGGCGCATGGTTGGATACCAAGTTTTTCCTCAGATCCATACTTGGAAGACTAAAGGAATGTAATCCCAATCTTTCAACCACCGGCTGGAAGAATGGTACATTGGATGAAGCTGATGGTGACCGGAGATATGCAGTATTCGTACTAAACTCCGGCTGTCTCACAGACCTCAAAAAGTCTGAAGGAGTTATATGCTAGGGATTCAACAAGATGAAACTGAACGTCTATGGAAGCGGTGGGGTTGGTGAATCAGGAGATGACTAAGCAGTTTTTGCTGAAAACTTGCCTGAGGAACTATCGACCACATCGCTAAGGTCTGGGGATTGCAGGAGACTGAAAATCCCCCTGCCACAATCGAAGCGGGAGGGGAAGACATCGAAACGGGACCCGACAAGCCCTTTATGGGTGGGTCATCCTGTTGAACTGGGCTCAACGTGTACGCCAGCGGGGAAGGACGGAACTCAAAAACTACTTCGACAGCAGCATCTAAGGAGGAATCGTCCGCACCGCAAGTGTCCTGAGGAAGAGTGGTTCCACTGCTTTCTCACCTGCCCTTGGATGCGTACGGAAGCTTATCATAACAAGATCTAACGAATTTTGTGAGGATGAACTCCTGGCGGAATCAGAGGACGAGGCTAACATAACTGTGGGGAAGTTCTGAATCCTGCCTATGGTCATTGTAAGAAGTGTGCTACTGAAAGTAGTCTAGGTATAAATCCGTGGGAGACAGAAGTAGTTACTTTCAGCAGGAGATAAAAGTTACCTACAGTGGCACTTGTCTCCTTGGGAGGAGAGAATTTTCCTGGGTGTTTTTCTGGAAATTGAACTTCAAATCTAACATTTTGGAAAGGGCAAGAAAGGAACTCTTGCCCTATACACCTGCAACAGAGCCATTGGCAAAAGTTGAGGGTTAAAACCGCGTGTCATGCATTGGGTATATACTGCAGTTGTCAGACCTATAATGCTATATGATGTTGTGGTTTGGTGGACGGCGCTTCAAAAGTACACCTACTGTTCAATACTCAACCGGATCCAAAGGAAGGCTTCTTTGTGCATCACAGCCGCACTGAGGACGACACCATCTGATGTACTGAATTTAATGCTACATCTAATGCCTCTGGACATTGTGGCTAGACAAATTGCAGCGACCACTGCCGTGAGGCTAAGTGAGCTTTCTCTTTCGTCATATGGCAGCTACGGATACCGTGTTATCCTTGAGACAATATCCGATGTTCCAGGCAGTGTGGATTACACCCTACCTGAGCCGTTTTTTGATAAAAAAAGTATTGTACCGCTTTTCCTGATAGGACCAATTGGAACTACGATATCCCTGGTAATAGAATTTACATAGACTTCTATACGGCTGGCTCCAAACTAGACAAAGCGGTGGGCTTTGGGGTGTACACTAAAGATCTAGAACTAGTAATATCGAAAAGATTACCAGACCACTGCAGTGTGTATCAAGCGAAGATCCTTGCAATTAAGGAAGTGGTGGAATGGCTAAGACATAATATTATAACGACAATTGGCATAAATATCTTCTCAGACAGCCTGACAGCCATTTAATCCCTGGAGAACGTATTTCTGATATCCCAGGGAATTGTAAAGCGGGCGAGCTTGCGAGACCAGGAACCTTACATATTCCAGGGAAACTGGAATCTGTTGGTATGCTTCTAACGAATGATAGATGGTCAATCCAAAACTATGTGGCCTAATCTAGACTCAAAGAGGTCTACCGATTTGCTGTCACTGGCTAGAACCGACGTCTCAGTCATTGTGTCCGTTATGACAGGTCACTGTCTAATCGGCAAACATGCTTACAGACTGAAGGTTTCCAGTAAACGTCCAAGTGAGTCTGATGGCAGACCAAACCAAACCTAATCTGTGTAAATGTATTAAAAAAAAAACATTCCATTATTTGCTTTGGATGACGAGAATGTTATTAGAAGAAAGAGAGATTTTTTTTTTGGGTTGAAAAAAAGAAAGAACAGAAGAACAAACATCACACCATTGGCAGCCACATTGCTTTTCAATTCTGCATTTGAATGATTTTTACTAGTTCTGTACAAAGGGTGATCGAGCCTACACAATCATAGGGTCGGCATTCTGTTCTCTTTTCATATGAAAAACTTTCCTCCATATAAAAATAAAACATATGAAAAATGCATGAAATAAATAAACGTCGTTTTACGCTCATGTCGACCGATTTTACAGAAAACGCATCTTAAGATGCTATCCTTTGCGTTAAAAGAAATAAAAATTAAAACAATTAATTAAAAATTTTTTTTAGATACCAATATGAAATTTGTACATAAGGTAAAGCATGATAGAGAACACATTCATCAACCATTAACTAGCAATTTAATGCATTTTTGGAGTTATGTCACTCTTTAAGTATATGAACGATTCAATAACATTACATCCTAGTGTAATAAATATAAAGGCAAGATTGTGTTGGAATATTTTTCACAAATATTCCGAAAGTAAAACACAAAATCCCGTTATACTCGTGGGAGCTCTCTGTTTCATAGTTCTATGACACATTAATTGTGTTTAGCAGTGTTGTACACTGGGGCGGCAGTCCTTGCCGATGAAGGAATCCATCGGGTCAATCCGGTACTTGCAACCGGCTGACATGGAATTGAGTATTTGTATGTGATGATGAGAAATTTGAAAAGTTAACACAAAAAAAATCTTTTTTGTCAAAAAATTGTCGCACAATGATAACACTGTGGAACAAAATTCAACCTTTTTCGAAAATAAGAAGAAAGAAAAGACAAAAAGAAAAAAACTTGTGCATCGGCGTTTTGAAAGTTGTGAAAGTAAAAGGGGTATTTAATAAGATAACCGCAACGGCGAATTACTATAACAAAACATCTTTTTGGGGAACTTTATATGTCAAAATTTGAACAGGGTAAAGAAAATTAGATTCGCTCTGCCATTTAAAATTTTCGGCAAATTTGCTTCGACCAATCAGAGCAAGAAGAAAGAAGTTTATTATTTTTTGAGTGTCAAGCAAGAAATAACAAATTTAGGAATGTTCAAAATTCCATTTAGCTCTAGAGGCTTTACCCACAAAACCCCCAAGATGGCTGGTTTAAATAGTTTTCATTACGTTAATGTTGCCGTAGATAGCAACCAAGTGAATGCTGATGTTGGTTGAAAGGCGGGATAATTAACGTACACTTACAAATGGCTCAAATAGGAAGATTGTGATTAGAGCACAATCATCATAAGGAGGGGTTGTGTACCCTATTTTAGCCCTTGGATATCTGTGGGATTTAGAGGCCATTTGAAAAGGACGGTTAAAGTTTGTTGGCTACGTGGATGACCCCTTCACCTAAAATAATTTTGTATAAAAAAAATTAAATTTATTCTAAATACAATATTTTAGTAAAACTTTTTAAAATGACAAAATTTCTTATTTTGTAATATCCACATGAAATTTTTTCTAAAGACAAAATTTCACGGTAATATTTTTAAAAACAAAACTTCAGCAAATTTTTTCCTAAAGACAACATTTTAATAATTCAGGGTAACATTCTCTTTATCCCGGGCCAGACCCCACTCGAAATTATTTTTTTTAAGACAAAATTTTATTACAATTTTTCGTAGACAAAATTTCAATACATTTTTTTCTAAAGACTGATTTTCCAAATACAAATTTTTGCCCAGCCTACCACGAAATTATTTTATAAAGCCAAAATTTAAATAAAATTGTTTGTGCCTGCTCAATGCATTTTGCGACACTACATTTTGGTTTAACATTTTTAAAGTTTTTATACCCTCCACCATAGGATGGGGGTATATTAATTTCGTCATTCTGTTTGTAACTCCTCGAAATATTCGTCTAAGACCCCATAAAGTATATATAATCTTGACCGTCATGACATTTTAAGTCGATCTAACCATGTCCGTCCGTCTGTCCGTCCGTCCGTCTGTCTGTTGAAAGCACGCTAACTTTCGAAGGAGTAAAGCTATCCGCTTGAATTTTGCACAAATACTTCTTATTAGTGTAGGTCGGTTGGGATTGTAAATGGGTCATCGGTCCATGTTTTGATATAGCTGCCTATAAACCGATCTGGGATCTTGACTTCTTGAGCCACTAGAGGACTCAATTTTTATCCGATTTGGCTGAAAAATTTCATTAGGTGTTTTGTTATGATTTCCAACAACTTTGTTGAGTATGGTTCAAATCGGTCCACAGATATTATATAAACCGATCTGGGGTCTTTACTACTTGAGCCTCTAGAGAACGCAATTCCTATCCGACTTGGCTAAAATTTTGCATGACGTGTTTCGTTAGGATTTCCGATAACTGTGCCAAGTATGGTTTAAATCGGTCCATAATCTATTTAGCTGTCATATAAACCGATCTTGAATCTGGACTTCTTTACCCACTAGAGGGCGCAATTCCTATCCGATTTGGATGAGATTTTACACATGTACATTACTGCGGTCTCCAACATTCAATTCAATTAGCAAAGCAATTATTTTCTTTTATCCTTTGTTTATTTAAAAAGAGATATCGGGAAATTTCATTAGGATACCTCTTTCCTAGCTCCAGCCATTCGTATTTAACGGGTTAATAACATTTTTTAAAGACCGAATAACCCAGATTAATTTTTATTTTAAAATAACTATTTCAAATGAAACCATTTAGTTTTTTTCTTGATTTTCATAATTCAAAATACAGTATTTAAGGCAATTGATACTGAGATCATAGGGAGTTAGGATCGAAGCAACGGAAGGAAGCAACGTTGATTATAGGAGAAATTTATTAGTTTTGTTGGGTTTGACTGCATTGTTGGACACAGTGAAACATTTTTGAAAAAAAAAATTTGAAATTTGCTTTTTGAATTATGGTAATTTTTTTAAAAAAAAAAAACTTTTTACAATGAAAAAATCTTAATACCCACTTTAAGTATGGAAATTTGTTAAAATAGTATTAGTCGACAAACTTTTATCTATGAGAGCAAGTTTTATACAACACTTACAGTTGTCGCTGTGTCATTTTACATCAATTATTTATTTATTTCTAGTAAAAATTGGTGGGCATAGAAGGAAAAAAGTTTGCAAATGCAAATTTGCCCCTGAACATTCCTTTAAGGAACTGGGACAAACTTCTCACAAACCAATGAGTGCTGTTCGATTCAATTTTAAGCTCAGTGATAAGGGACCTCCTTCTTATAGCCGAGTCCGAACGGCGTCCCGCAGAGCAAAATGTCGCCAGCATTGCAAATTTGCCCATGAGCATTCCAATAAGAAACTGGGGCAATCTTCTCCATGTCACTGAGTGCTGTCCGATTCAAATTTAAAGCTCAATGTTAGGGGGCCTCCTTTTTCTAGCCGAGATCGAACGGGGTGCCGCAATGCGACAGCTGTTTAGGGAAAAGTTTTAACATGGCATAGTACCTCACAAATGTCGCCAGCATTAGGAGGGGATAACCACCGCTGAAAATGTATTCTGAAGTTCTCGCCCGGATTCGAACCAAGGCGTTCAGCGTCATAGGCGGACATGCTAACCTCCAATGTCGCCAGCATTAGGAGGGGATAATTCCCGCTGAAAATTTTTCTGATATTCCTTCCAGGATTCGAATCAAGTCGCCTACGTCATAGACGGACATGCTTACCTCTGCGCTACGGTCGCATCCAGAATAAAAAAAGTTTACAACTGCAATAATGTGGAAATCTCTTCGTATTTCTAGTTCCAACACCTTTTCCTGACTATGAGCACCACACAGGCTGGAACTTTGAGCTCCGACTTTTGTGGTGCTCATCGTTATCACGGGAAGCTTAGCTGAAAGCTACCGAGCGCGTCCACAGGTTGCGGATGGTGGAAAGTTCCGTTTTTATGCGGAGTAGTTGCAAATGCGGCCGCGAGCAGTCAGCGATTTTCGAGAGGAGAGTCTCAGTGAGGAGTCAGGTGGCACTGGCTCTTAATTAAATAATGAGTGCCAATGATACTCGAGATGACAAGGCGAGTTATTGGCGCCTTCAAATAACCAATGGCCAACATCAGCGTCTGTTCCCAGGTTAGGGGCGGCTTGCGGCGAGCGTCGGATCTTGGAGCAAGCGACTCGCCACAACGAGGGATACGTGTACTATCCCACAAAACCCATGCGGTTGGGGCGCTGGGCCAGTAACCCGCCCCCGGAAAACTGAGAACTACTATGAGAAACAAAGGAATAGTAAAAACGGACCCCCAACGTTGACGACCCACGCAAACGAAAAAAGGACAATGATTTGCGGATCTGCGGATATACGCGCTGGCGGATGTATTAGAGAAGTACAAGGCAGATATAACCGCCTTACAGGAAGTGCGATGGACTGGGAAAGGCGTCACTACAACACCAAACGGTGACGAACTATACTATAGCTACCATAATACGAGGCATGAATTTGGCTGCGGATTTGTGGTTAGTCGGAGACTGAAACACCTTGTCTCCAGCTTTACTCCGGTGGAAGAGAGGCTAGCCACAATCCGCATAAAAGCAAAATTCTTCAACATCAGCCTTATTTGCGCCCATGCCTCGACGGAAGACAAAGACGAGCAGACCAAGAATATTTTCTACGAGCGCCTAGAGAGAGAATATGAGAAGGAAAACATTTTTGGTCCAACAGTCGGAAAGTTTAGCCTCCACGAGATAACGTCCAGTAATGGGTTGAGGCCGATAGATTTCGCCGCGGCAAAAAACATGGTAGTTAGTAGCACCAGATTTCAACATAAAAGTATTCACGAAGCCACATGGCTGTCACCCCATCAAAACACGAGAAACCAAATTGATCACGTTGTGATAGATGGAAGGCATTCATCCAGCGTGTTAGATATACGATCGATCCGTGGAGCGAATATAGATTCGGATCATTACCTTGTTGCAGCAAAGGTTCCCACCCGTTTGAACATGGCGAGGAAAGTAGGATCTGACACTGCACGGAAGCTGGACATTGAAAAGCTGCAAACACAACAAATGGCAGCGGCATACTCTACTCGACTGACCCAACTGCTTCATGAAAGCACTCCTTGTTCCGATGATATAATGGCGCAGTGGCAAACTATTGCCCACTCCATGGAAAATGCTGCGAAATCCGTACTTGGGTACCGAAAGCCTCCTCCAAAAAACCCATGGTACGAGCAATAGTGTCGAGCAGCTGCTGAAGGCAAGAATGCGGCTATAGAGCAACCCTGCAATCAGTAGCAACGTCTATTCCGCAGAAAGAAAAAGGAAATAGAAAGACGTGAGTGTGAGTGAATTGAGTTGTACAGGAGTCGGAATGAAGTCCGGAAATTCTACCAAAGAATTAAACACTACGCCGATGGCTTTGGTGCAGGCACATCCTCCTGCAGAGACAAAGAAGGAAATCTGGTAACTGACACAGATAATATGCTGAGGATATGGAAAGAACATTTTACCCAACTGCTAGTGTCCGATGTTGGCGGCGAAGAGGATACCGCAGAACCTATCCCTGATGATGGTATAGAATATTTACCTCCTAGTCAGAATGAGGTCCAAGCAGCAGTAACCCGACTAAAGAACAACAAGCAACAGGAGCCGACGGGTTACCCGCTGAACTATTTAAGACCGGAGGCGACACGCTGATAAGGCGTATGCATCAGCTTATCCGCGCAATCTGGCTAGAAGAACGCATACCCGATGATTGGAACCTCAGCATACTATGTCCCGTACACAAGAAAGGAGACAAGACGGAATGTGCCAACTACAGAGGAATAAGTCTCCTCCCTATCGCATACAATACTCTCGAGCGTACTGTGTGAAAGATTGAAACCTAAAGTCAGTGAGATAATTGGGCCCTATCAATGCTGCTTAAGACCTGGTAAATCCACCCTAGACCAGATATTCACACTGCGCCAAATCCTGGAAAAGACCCGAGAAGGACAAATCAACACCTACCATCGCTTCGTTGAATACAAAGCCGCCTTCGATACTCCTTTACGTTCAAAGGTATTTCAAGCCATGTCTGAGTTTGGTACCCCTGCAAAATTAATAAGACTCTGCAGGATGACGCTTACTGATACGCGTCCCTCAGTAAGAATAGGAAAGAATCTCTCCGACCCATTTAATACCAAACAAGGT
This sequence comes from Stomoxys calcitrans, assembly GCF_963082655.1. Lineage (NCBI taxonomy): Eukaryota > Metazoa > Arthropoda > Insecta > Diptera > Muscidae > Stomoxys > Stomoxys calcitrans. Next base: position 101,192,263 of record NC_081554.1, read on the forward strand.
TTCAGACAAGGAGACAATCTATCGTGTGATCTCTTTAACATTCTGCTGGAGAAGATTATACGAGATGCAGATGTAAATAGATATGGCACACTATTCACAAGAGAGCACATGCTACTCGCCTATGCCGACGACATCGCTATCATAGGTCGACAACCGGAAGTAGTAACTGCAGCCTTTGAAAGAATTCAAAGAGAGTCAGTGAAAATGGCTGTAAATGGAGATAAGACGAAATGGATGGTTTCAGCTCCCAAAAAGCCTTGCACAACTGAGCAGATAAAGAAAATGGAGAAAGTTGGGAGCCACAACTTTGAGACAGTAAGTAACTTTATCTACCTCGGCACCGCCGTAACCGAAACGAATGACACCAGTTTTGAGATAAAGCTGGAATAATACTGGCAAACAGATGCTACTTTGGATTAAGCAAGCAGTTTAGAAACAAGGCCACCTCTCGACAGACGAAGATTACACTATATAAGACACTGATACTACCCGTATTGTTATATGGTTCTGAGGCATATGTACTTGTGATAGTAGACGTGGTACTGCTTGGAGTATTTGAGAGCAAGATTCTTCGTTAAATATATGGACCAGTTTGCGTTAACGGAGAATATAGGCGACGTATGCACCACGAGCTGTATGACGACGATAGCAAAGTTACACGCATCAAAATACAACGGCTGCGTTGGCTAGGTCATGTTGTCAGAATGGATGAAGAAGCTCCAGCAAAGTCTTTTGAAGGCAAACACGGTGGTACACGCAAACCGGGAAGACCAAACGCCCGATGGAAAGATCAAGTTGTGGGAGACACCTCGAAACTGGGTGTCAGAGATTTTAGAATGAGCGCAGAAGATCGAGGCGCTTGGAACGTTATTCTACGTTCGGCTAGTGGAACAAAATTTACACAAAATTAACAAGTAAGTAACATCTCTTCCTATTTTATCAATTAAGAAAACTTTAGGACTTATAAAGACATGATACAAATTATAACCATATACAGCAATAATTGGAGCAATTTGTACCGGAAATTAGGAAAACTTTTGTAAAGACATAATGCAAATTATAACCATATACGGCAATAATTGGATGCAATTTTTACCGGACATCTTTTCCATCTAAAACGGATTTTAGATCGATTTTAATAAAGTTCGGAGGAGAAATTAGCGGCATCATTTAAGCATGACTCATCGTAAAAATTTGTCAAAGTTTATTTTCTTGAAATATTTAACATTTATAGTTTCTTAATTTTTTCAATTAGTTTGCGTAAAATTTTATGGAAATAAAAGTCATTTAAAACGAAACAACAACCTATTGAAATCATAAAACTAGTTTGAGAGCAAATTAAAATGAGAGCGCTGATTCGCCAAAACGATCGCTATAAAACTAAGTAATTAGCAAAGACAACCACATTTTGATTGTTTTGAAAGATAAGGATCGCCTAAAAATTGGTGTGTTGACAAGCAGTAAAAAAATTAATGTCTGACTTAAACCAAGTGTAAACGCCGATGGGCCACTTCCTGCATCCTATAGCGACCACAATTTTAAAAAAGAATGTTTGAGGTATCTTTACCAATTTCACAGTAAGAAGAATTTTGGCAATTTTCGATTTGGACAAAATGTGGGAAGGGCGTCCCCCACCCAAAAAAAATCCTGGTAACGTCCCTGGTCTGGCCTTTTTTTCATGCATGTTGGCACCTAATATTCTTCATTCTAATGTCTGGCATTATACTGATGTAAATTTTATCAGTGTTCTTCTGCGCCTTTTGAATCTTTCAGGGGCGATACAATGCACCTAAGTTCCCGAGCGAAGCCGATAATGAATGACGTTGTTAGACGCGTGCCATTATATATCCTAAGGTTGAAAACCATGATAGCAGCAAACACAATTTATAAAATATTTATTTTGAAGTATATATTTTTGTACGGCGAATTTAAAAATGAATTGACATATCAAATTCTCCCAGCTTGGTTGGTGCGGCCACCTGATTAATACGCCTTGATTGCAAACGTAAACAAAACTAACAGTTTATCCGCTTTATTACAAATCGCCAAATTGAAATTTTTAATATATTCAATAAGCAGCTCAGCCCTTTCGTTGACATTCGAACTTCCCCATATCTGGTGATGTGCATTAGCATCACTTCCTACAATTAGGCTCTTCTTCCCTACAGAAGCGGGTTCAACCAGCAACTTAAGGTCTCTAGGTGGCATCTCTGAATCGTGTGCAATATATGGGGAAACCAGCCAGAAATAAAACTTATTTATTTCAAGGCTGGCTACTACTGGCTAGTCTTTGCAAGAATACTGGCTCTGTGTCTCCCATTTCCCGTACACTTGATTAGTTTAAATTCCGGAATTCTTAGTCCACGAACCATTCCACCACACACCCATGGTTACTGGATAAGAACCATGTCAAATCCGCCTGCCATCAGGAGGTCTTACAATCGGTCTTATAAACGTGGAGATTTATCTGCAGAAACCGGACCATAGTCAGGATTCAGAACTTCCACCACTGTTGTGTTAGCCTTGTCTTTGATTCCGCCAGGAATCTGCTCTGCTGTCGAAGTACTTTTTGAATTCTGATCTTCCCCGCTGGCGTACAACTTGAGCCTAGTCTAAGCGAATGACCCACCCACACAGGGCTTGTCGGGTCCCGTTTCGATGCATTCCCCTCCTGTCTCGATTGTGGCACGGGCATTTTCAGTCTTTTGCAATCCGCCAGACTTTAGGGATGTGGTCGACATTTCCTCAGGTAGGTGTTCAGCAATAACTGCTGAGTCGTCTCCTGATTCCCCCAACCCCACCGCTTCTAAAGACCTTCAGTCTGAACTTGTTGAATCCACAGGAAACAACTCCTTCAGACTTGTTGAGGTTTGCCGGAGTTTAGTACGAATACTGCATGTCTCCGGTCACCATCAGCCTCATCGAATTTACCAATCTTCCAGTCGGTGTTTGAAAGATTGGAATTACATTCCCTTAGTCTTCCAAGTATGGATTCAGGATCTGAGGGAATCCTTGGTATCCAAGCGTGTGCCATTGGTCGAGAAGGAATATCTTCTTTCTTGATTAGATCCAGTGCTGCGCCTGGACAGATCTCACCAATCTTTCTTAGCGCACAACGATACATTTCAAGGACATCGGAGTATACTGATGACAGTCCATTGACTATACTCCTTCAATTATTCCTACGTATGCAGCCCTGTTCTTCTCCCTTGCCGACAACTGCCATCACCAAACTGTCCCTAGCGACATTATCAAAGGCTCTTCGACCCTAGATCTTTTAGCCATGGAATGCCCTCCAGGTGACCGCAGCCTTTGGGTTGACTGCGGTGCAGTTTCCGAATCTAGACGTGTAGTCTTTGGGGTAGCCTGTGCAGCGAATCCCCTAGCCAATTTGGAGAGTCTCTCTCCCTATAAGTCAAAATCTTTGGTTCATTCGCACCAAGCCTGCCATCACCAACCCTAGCGACATTATCAAAGGCTCTTCGACCCTAGATCTTTTAGCCATGGAATGCCCTCCAGGTGACCGCAGCCTTTGGGTTGACTGCGGTGCATTTTCCGAATCTAGACGTGTAGTCTTTGGGGTAGCCTGTGCAGCGAATCCCCTAGCCAATTTGGAGAGTCTCTCTCCCTATAAGTCAAAATCTTTGGTTCATTCGCACCAAGCCTCTCAATAAACATGAGAGCAATACGACTTCTATTATTCCAACCTCTTAAAGCGCGTGTGGGTTTGCCAGGAAAGACCGATGGCCTGGGCAAATTATAGGCATGCGAATATAGAATAGGTTCAGCCTTGTCCTTAAGACTCGAACCTGGTGTCTTCGTCAAAAGCCCCTGCTGACCGGTCGTCTGTCGGCTAGTGGATCCTGGAGCAGCCGCTCCAACAGTCGAGGTTATAGTAGCAAAAAAACATGCTGCGGCCTGATACCACCACCGCAGTACGGGATAACTATGAGCACCACACAGGCTGGACTTTTGAGTTCCGATCAGTGTGGTGTTCATTGTTATCACGAGAAGCTTTGGTGCGAGTTACCGGGAGCGTCCACAGGTTGGCCCTTGTATAAATACTGATTGCCTATAATGCTCGAGGCGAGTTATCAGCGCCTTTAAATAACCAACGGTCATCATGTTCCCGCGGTGATCGGTCCTTTGGACCGGAAGGAGCTTTCTCACCTATAAGAGCTAGACGAGGATCGCCACCTCCACATATAGACATGTGGCTACGACACTATCGTAGCTAACCTTCAGTGATTTTTTTAGATTTCATTGCAGGATATTGTCCGGCTATAGACCATTTCGTTCAATTCTGTCGATTCAAAGAATAGCACTCCCAAGAAATTTCAAGTAATGTAAAATGTGTGATGTTACACAAAAGCATTTGACCGGCTAATCGCGATTTCTGATTTGCCAGAAATTTGTCAAATGGATCACGGTGCTTTGCATACCAACGCGACCTAAATGTTTTTTTTTCCAAAAATAATAACCTATTACGAGTTAAAGAAAAATTAGTATATAAGTAGCCGTTGAGTGGAGCGAACGTGTTTTTATTTCGCTCCTCAAAGAAAAAATATCCGTACCTAGGTACTACCTATTACGAAAAATGTAAAGCCTTTTTGGAGTAGGCTAGAAATGGACTCCAAAGATCCAACAATTGCGGTGGTGGCGTCGGACCGTAGCATGTTGTTCTCCCCTCCTATAGGTGTGGGTGCCTTGGCACCTGCAGTCGAGGGTAATGCTTCAAGCGCACAACCAGTCGTCAGACTAACAAATGAGGAAGAGACGGATAAACCAGAGGGATGCACAGTTCGTACCCAGCCTTTACGTAAAAGTGGTGTTTCAGCGACAGTGTCAACGTAACAGTCATCGCAGCTGAATCGGGAGATGAGGATAGCGGGATGACGGCAGAAGTGAGTGATGGCTTTGCTAAGCTCTCAAGCAGACCGAGGACGATCCCGTGCACGACGAAGGAGACAGAGGATTGTGTACCGGCAGCGTAATCGGGCGAAAGTACAGAATACTGGAAGGGTTAGAACAGACATTCCAACCACTTTACGGAAGCTGGAAAGAGAATCAGATCTCCCGAAGAGCATAACACTGCTAAAATGCTGAAGAAGAAAAAGAGCTCCCGCTTTCAAGTACTTTGGGAAAACCAAGCCAGCCATCCCGCAATAGAGACTCCAGACAGTGTCCTGCTGAGGAAGACAAAGTCAGACAGGAACGAAGGAAGCGCGCAGGGCCCCTGAGTCGTCTTGGAGGTCTGTGATTTCCAAAAGGAGGCCACAGCCGCCCTTTTACGCGAGAGCGGCAAGGAACCACAACAGAGATGAGCTGACTTGTGCAGTCATCAATATGGGCAGTGCATCCGGTAGGATTCCACCAGATCATCGGTCCCAAGTGGATGATCTGGTTAACGAGCAGTATTTCGAACATGTTGAACTCTGTAGAGAGTCCACCCATACAAATAATGAGCTGCGAGTGTAGAGGGGACATCTTTACGCTGCGTTTTGCGTCGGCAGAATGTATTGATACCGTCAAAAAGATCGTCCCAAGTATCCACGCTCTCTGGGAGGACGCAAAGCTCGATTTGGTGAGAAAGATGGACATCCCCCAGCCCACTGCTCAAATACAAACAGCATGCCTATGTCAAGGGAAGGTCGGTGGAGACGGCCCTGCACGAGGTTGTGTAAAATAGAAGAATCCTTCGATGCCAAAACGTACACATTGAAATCGAGGGGGCTTTTAACAATGTGCGTGATTAGACCAATTTTTACTTACGCTAGTTTGGTGGACTGCTATGGAGAAGAAGTGCAACAAGGACCACGCCCTCTAGGGCAAAAAAATTTCAATGAAATTTTTTCTCAAGACTTCTTTTTCGTAAAAAAAATTAAATTGCCTATCTATAAATACATCCAGGTATTTTGCGCTATCAGTTTATGGCACATTCTTCCTTCCCAAGAACACAGGTGCCACTATAAATAACTTGTATCTCCTGCTGCAAAGAACTACTTTTTTCTTGCATGGATTTACACCTATCACTTCCGGCAGCCCACTTCGCTGTCGCACGGAGAGCTTCCTAAAGTGCAGGAAAACTTCCCCTAACTGCAATAGCTACGTTGTTGATGTTGTTGTAGCAGTTTGCTGTGTTCTATCTTTCGTCTGCTTGATTCTGTTGAGTGTCAAGACCCAGGAACTCTGCGACTAAGATAGGGTGCGTCCACAGGGATCTGGGTCTGAGTCGAGTGGGTCTGGCCGGGCAGTTAAACAGCTGACGTGTATCGAGTTGAGGCGACTGCATCTGCCGGAACGTAATTGAGCCAGAACTACTCTGGTTTGCAGGGGGAGGTCAATTTCTTCAGGTGCAATGGGAGGCGGTCGTTCACCAAGGACTACATTCACCCCGTAGTCATTTACCGCATCTGCTACCGTGTCTGCATGAATGTTGTCTAGAGCTGCTTGATATGCCGCTTGATCTAGAGGTTCTCTCTTGTAACGCTGAACCTCACGCTCTAGATCATGTAGATCTACCTTAAGGTTTCTAGGCGGTGGATATCTATCCACAAGATGATGATTTGGATGGTCTCTGCGATAACAGCCCAAAAGGTATTGCTTAGACAGCATGTAGTTATGTCTTCGCACTGGTAGGATCTTTGTCTCCTGATTGAGGTGGTCCACATGGGAACTTAGGGGACAGCCCGTCGCAGTTCGGAGGGCGGCATTCTGACAGATCTGAATATTATTCCACTGCGTGTCACAAAGTTGACGCAATAGCCACGTCATCAGCATACGCGACCATTTTTACACCTTTTTCTTCCAGAGACCAAAATATGTATTTTTATAATATCTACATTCCAGAGTAGAGAAGACAGTACACTTCCTTAAAGTGTTCCTTTGCTGTCCTCTGCTGATCCACTTTTTAGATCTACAGATCCCACACCTGCTATAATACATCTTTTAGAGGGTAGATTATTAAAAAACTTTCTCACGGTAGTGTAGATGCCTGGAAATTCCAACTCATTCATGATTGACGTCGGCTTTACATTATTGAAATCACCTTCAATGTCAAGAGGTTACCATTGTATATTCCTTGACATCGAGAGACAGACGATCCACCGGGGTCTTGTCCTATGATATGTTTCTACCAACCTCTCTAGAGTCCTCTGCCAAAAGGATGACAGACTAATAAGACGAATATCTTTCGATTTCGTGTGGTGATGTCTTGCTGCTTTTGGATTAAAATGACCTTTGTGTCCCTCCATCCCACAGGTAAATACGACATGCTGATACAAGCAGAGTATATCTTCCTAAGCCAGTCTTTCGGACAAAGCTTGTAATTCAACCGGTGCTACATCGTCAGGGCCAGGCGACTTAAAGGAGTCGAAACTTTTTATCACCTAAACGATTTTTGACTCAGACACAATTCCGACAATTGCGTACCAGTGCCAACCGCTTCTAGCGCCACGTTGTCCGTTAGAGAGTTTTCCGGGAAATATTTATCAAGAAGTAGTTCAAGTGTTTACTCACTAGACATTGTCCATACATTCTCTGACTTCTTTATATATTCCACCGTAATACGTCTCGAGGATAGGATCTTCCTTAGCCTAGAGGCCTCAGATGTATCCTCCACGGAGCTGTATAATTCCACCCAGGATTAGTTCTGAGCCTCTCTGAGCTCGCTCTTGTATTTCCTTAGCTTAGCCTTATAGACGTCCCAATCGTGGGATGCCCTTGTGGCTTTCCCCCTGTTAATGATTTTTTTGCAGTCCTTCCTTAGACCAACCAGTTCAAAGGTCCACCATGGTGATCGTTGGGTGGAATGGAGGATAGATAGAGGTTAAACAGTGCCGGAGATATCACCCCGCCTTGAACGTCTACCTTAATGAACTTCCCTCATATTTCGCTGCAAGAAATCTGAAGATATCTGCCACCAAATCTTTAGCCACATTGTTCACTACAAATACGCGTGAGGTTAATACCGTGCTGACTGTGATGGTCGATGGAGAAATGATTCCGATTAAAATACTTGGCGTCACATTTGACAGCTCTTACACATTCTCCCCACATGCCACAGCAATCTGCGATAAAGTCAAAAGTAGAAACAAGGTCCTCAAGTCACTTGATGGTATCACTTGGGGTGCAGACAAAAAAACCTAGTTGACCACGTACAAAGCAATTGGGCGGTCTGTGGTAAGTTATGCAGCGTCGGTGTGGTCTCGTCAGCTTTGTGACACGCGGTAGAATAATCTCCTCAGTTCTCATGTGGACCTCCTCAATCAGTAGAGAAAGATCCTACCAGAGCGAAGACATGCTTTTGGGCTGTTATCGCAGAGACCATCCAAATCATCATCTTGTGGATAGATATCCACCGCCCAGAAGCCTTAAGGTATCTCCATGATATAGAGCGCGAGCTTCAGCGCTACAAGAGAGAACCTCTAGATCAAGCGGCATATCAAACAGGTCTAGACAACATTCATGAAGATGCGGTAAATGGCTACCGGGTGAATGTAGTCCTTGGAAAACGATCGCCTTCCATTGCACCTGAAGAAATTGACACTACCGAAAGTTTTCTGGGCGTAAATCCATGCAAGACAGAAGTAGTTCTATTCAGCAGGAGACACAAGTTTTTTTACAGTGGCACCTGTCTTCTTGGGAGGAGGGAATGTTCCATATACTGAAAATGCGAAATACCTGGGTGTTTTGCTGGACAGGAAATTGCACTTCAAATCTAACATTTTGGAAAGAATATTCACCTGCAAGAGAGCTATTGGCAAAAGTTGGAGGATTAAACCGAATGTCATGCACTAGACATATACTGCAATTGACAGACCCATAATACTATATGGTTCTTGCTGTTGTAGCCACATTCTAATGATGAGGTGCGTGATCCTTGTCAAGATCCTGTTTGTAAACAAGCTCGTTCCGGTGCAAAAGACCGATCGCCAGCTCGCAGCTAAGCTTCTTGTGACAGCAATGAACACCACACAGATCGGACGTCAATGTTCCAGCCTGTGTGGTGCTCACAGCTATCCCGTACCGGGATACTATATGGTTGTTGTTGTTGTAGCAGTTTGTTGTGTTCTATCTTTCATCTGCTTGATTTTGGTGAGAGTCAAAATCCTGAACCTCTGCGACTAAGATGGGGTGCGTCCAGAGGGATCAGGGTCTGAGTCGAGTGGGTCTGGCTGGGCAGTTAAACAGGTGACGTGTATCGTGTGGTCCCTCGTCACAATCGAGATATACATCTTGCACGTCGGCACAATCCTTGCTCCGTACGAGTTGAGGCGGCTGCATCTGCTGGGTCGTTATTGAGCCAGAGCTACCCTGGTTTGTCGGGGGAGGTGAATTTCTTCAGATGCAATGGGAGGCGATCGTTCTCCAAGGACTTAATTCACCCGGTAGTTATTTACCGCATCTGCTACCGTGTCTGCATGAATGTTGTCTAGACCCGCTTGATATGCCGCATGATTTAGAGGTTCTCTCTTGTAGCGCTGGACCTCACTCTCTAGTTCTTGTAGGTCTTTATGGTGTTGTGATCTGGTGAACGACGCTTCAGTCCACCTACTGTGCAATACTCAGACGTATCCAAAGGATGGCATGCTTGTGCATCACAACCGCACTGAGGACGACGATATCAGATGCACTAAATTTAATGCTACACCTAATACCTTCGGACATTGTGGCTAGACAAATTGCTGCGACCACTTCTATTAGACTAAAGGAGCTTTCCCTTTGGTCACGCAGCCACTACGAACACTGTGTTATCCTTGATACCATACCCGATGTTCCATCGCTTTTTGATAAAAAGTACTGTACCACTATTCCTAATAGAACGAATAGGAACTACAACATCTCTGATAATAGAAGCTACATAGACTTCTATATGGATGGTTCGAAACAAGACGACCATATGGGTTTTGGGTGTACTCTGAAGAACTTGAACTGGTCATATTGGGAAGGTTACCCGACCACTGCGGTGTGTATCAAGCGGAGATCTTTGCTATTAAGGAAGTGTTGGAATGGCTAAGATATAATATCTTCTCAGAAGCCAGAACGTATTTCTGAATTCAAAGACTGCCCTCGACTGTTGCAGATCTCTCAACGAGATGGCTGAACAATTAAAAATTCACCTGTTCTGGGTGCAGGGCCACAGAGGTACACCAGAGAATTGTTGTTGTTGTTGTTGTTGTAGCAGTTTATTGTGTACTATCTTTCGTCTGCTTGATTCTGTTGAGTGTCAAGACCCAGGAACTCCGCGACTAAGATGGGGTGCGTCCACAGGGATCTGGGTCTGAGTCGAGTGGGTCTGGCCGGGCAGTTAAACAGGTGACGTGTATCGTGCGGTCCCTGGTTACAGTCGGGACATACATCTTGCACGTCGGCATCAATCCTAGCTCTGTGGGAATTGAGGCGGCTGCATCTGCCGGAACGTAATTGAGCCAGAATCACTCTGGTTTGCCGGGGGAGGTCGATTTCTTCGGGTGCAATGGGTGGCGGTCGTACTCCAAGGACTACATTCACCCGGTAGCCAGTTAACGCGTCTGCTACCGTGTCTGCGTGAATGTTGTTCAGACCCGCTTGATATGCCGCTTGATCTAGAGGTTCTCTCTTGTAGCGCTGGACCTCACGCTCTAGATCATGTAGATCTACCTTAAGGCTTCTGGGCGGTGGGTATCTATCCACAAGATGATGATTTGGATGATTTCTGCGATAACAGCCCAAAAGGTATTGCTTAGACAGCATGTAGTTATGTCTTCGCACTGGTAGGATCTTTGTCTCCTGGTGGAGGTGGTCCACATGAGAACTAAGGAGGCAGCCCGTCGCAGTTCGGAGGGCGGCATTCTGACAGATCTGAATATTATTCCACTGCGTGTCACAAAGCTGACGTGACCACACTGGCGCTGCATAACTTACCACAGACCGGCCAATTGCTTTGTACGTGGTCAACAAGGTTTCTTTGTCTGCACCCCAAGTGCTGCCGGCGAGTGACTTGAGGACCTTGTTTCTACTTTTGACTTTATTGCAGATTGCTGTGGCATGTGGGGAGAAGGTGTAGGAGCTGTCAAATGTGACGCCAAGTATTTTGGGACACTTGATGGTCGGAATCAATTCTCCATCGACCATCACAGTCAGCTCAGAATTCACCTCACGCGTATTTGTAGTGAACAGTGTGGCTGAAGATTTGGTGGCGGATATCTTCAGATTTCTTGCAGCGAAATATGAGGCAAGCTCGTTGAGGTAGACGTTCAGCCTATCGCAGATGTCATCAATGGGTGGGGGGCCTGATGCCAAGATCGTACAGTCGTCCGCATATGATACGATCTCTATGCCGTCTGGAGGAGGTGGGATGGAGGAAAGGTAGAGGTTAAACAGAGCCGGAGATATCACCCCGCCTTGGGGAACTCCCTGTTTCACTCTACGGTGTTTTGACTTCTTATCCCTAAATTCCACAAATGACTGGCGGCCACACAGATAATTCGCGACCCAACGTTTAAGGCCTGGCTGGAGGGACGTGTTGGCGATGTCCTCAAATAATTTGGCATGGCTGACCGTGTCGAATGCCTTCGATAGGTCCAATGCCACGAGGACCGTCCTATCACATGGCCTGGGTTGATTGAAGCCACGGCAAATGTGTGTGGTGATGGCATGCAAAGCTGTTGTTGTGCTGTGCAGTCTCCGAAATCCGTGTTGATGCTCGGCGAATGGAAATTCTCCTACGAGGCTCGGGAGGAGTAATGCCTCAAGCGTCTTAGCCACTGGTGAGAGAAGGGAGATCGGTCTGTACGACTCCCCCAAACTCGGGTCTTTACCAGGCTTCAGTAGCGGGATCACTCTGCCCATTTTCCAGACATCGGGAACTATAAGAGTGTTCAATGACAGGTTAAGGACAGTGGTAAGGTACTCAACTCCAGGTAAATCCAGATTCTTCAGCATCAATGTAGAGATTCCGTCGGGGCCCAACGCCTTGGAAGATTTGGCGCCACGGATGACATTTGTAACTTCGCCCACGGTAAATTGTGATGGCTGTTCATCGGCTCGGAGACCACGAATACGGCGAATGGCTCTCCTCCTTGCCCTGTCTCTCTCGGGATGCACGATAAATTGACGGTTGAACAACCTGGCGCATCTCTTCGGATCAGTCACGGTTAACTCGCCAAAAGTGACTGAGGTCCTGTCGTCCCGTCTACCGGGGTTCGAGAGAGACTTAACAGTGGCCCACAATTTGCCTGCACCGGTGCCTAAGTTACATTGCTCCAAGTGTTCCAGCCACAAATTCCGCTTATGTTCGTTGACTACCCTGTTTATTTCCAGATTCAGCTCGCTGATTCTGGGGTTAGCGGGGTCCATAGCACGAATCCCATCACGCTCGTCTGCGAGTACCACTGCTTGCGCCGGGAAATTGGGTCGCACTTGCGGTATTCGACCGGCTGGTATAAAGCGAGCGGCTGCTGCGTTGATGATGTCTCGGAATTTCCTCTCGGCCACAAGCACATCAGAGGGGGGTGGCAGTTCATTGAAGCGGCGATTGGTATACTCTCTGAAGCCAGTCCAATTGGCCTTCTTATAGTTGATGAACGTTCGGCGCTCAGAGGTTATGAAGTCGGGTGGTCGGTCGATGGTGAGGATTATGGGGAGGTGGTCTGACCCCAAAGAGATGACGGCTTGCCAGGATACGTCACTCAGGAGATCAGGGGATGCGATTGAGATGTCTGGCGAGCTGCTGCACCTCCTCGTAATCCTAGTGGGGGCATCCTCATTCACCGTGCAAAACGTGGAGCTATCTATCTGCTCTGCCAAAGCTATGCCACGCTGGTCGTTGCCTAGGGGAGAATGCCATGACGAGTGATGTGCATTGAAATCCCCCAGAACCAGACAACTATGGCCAGATAGCAACCCACTTATGTCGGGGCTGTAGGCCTGGCCATTAATCGGGACACAGCTGCCAACCGGCGGTATATACACGTTGTATATCTCTATCTCGGCAGTACCAGACTTGACTGCTACCCCCATACATTCCATGTATGGGTCACTAGCGTCAAGCGCAGGCGAGATAGGTCTATACTGCACGGAATGGTGTATAACGAAGGCCAATCCCCCACCTCCATTCCTTGAGCGATCCTTACGTAGCACATTGTAGCCGTGACAACTGTGCAAGCTGCAGGTGTTAGTCAGCTTTGTCTCCTGGATCGCTGCGACCGATATGCTCTTCCGACTCATAAAATCCACAATCTCATCAATCTTGCCTCGCAGTCCATTGCAGTTTAACTGCAGGAACGATACATTTCCCGACACTGGCCTGGCAATAGTAGGGCTAGGGTGCTGTCTTTGCATAAATTGCCGTACGGGAGAGGTCGGGGGGGTCACATAGTCCGACGACGAGGACGCCGAAGGCGACGACGGCGACGCTTGTGACCCACTGCTGGCTGTGTTCGCACAGCACCTAGCGACATAGCCAGTATGACTATACTCCCGTAGCGAAGTTAGGCCAGAGCAAGAACGGAAATGTACCCACTCCAAGCACCTGTTACACCTCACCGACACTGACCGATGATGAAGGCGGTTCTGGCAAACGGAACAGAACCAGGGTCCGGGGTTCTTTTCAATCCCGGCACGGACCAAAAGCATACGGAGAAGGCACTCCGGGATGTGCCTCTCCCATGACGAAAAAAGACGAACACGTACACTGAGAATTGTAGAGCGGGCGTGCTTGCGAGAGAACTAGAATCTGTGGGTATGCCTCTAGTGACATTTAAGCTAGGTCTTCAGGATCAGGCCCGAAAGGCAACAAATGACGGTCACAAAGGGAGGGTTATGAACACTCCATAATTATGTGGCCCAATCGCTGGCTAGAACAAAGGTATCAGTCATTGTGTCCGTCATAACAGGTCACGTTTGCAGGTAACGAATTTTGCAGGAAAATGAGGACGTCGAGGAAGAAGAGACTATAGAACATCTGCCACTTTGAGATTTCATTTCTTTGAGAACTTTTTTCGGATTTAGAGCTATTTTAAAGCTATGTGGATGGTTAAACCGTAGAAACTAGAAGGCATCTTTTCTCCTGTTCCTGTGTTATCACAATGGACGAACACGTCTTAGTGAGCCTGATGGCAGACTGCCATTTTAACCACACTTACAAGCTCATTTCGGTTAATAAGACCGGCGCAATAGCCGGTGCCGCCCGGCCTCTCACTGAGACTCTCCAGTCGATTCCGCGACATCAATTACTGTTAATCCGTATAGAGCATTTAACTATTCGCAACCTGTGGTCCCGCCCGATATCTTTGACGATGAACCCCAACCAGATCGGAGCTCAAATTTCCAGCCCGGGTGATACTCACGATTATCCCGTGTCGTGCCGAAGACTTGATCCCTAATATTACTTTCAGATTCGAACACTACGCCTAAATTCCTTCCATTTGAGTTAAATTCAATGATAAGGGACCTCTTTTTTAAAACCGAATCCGAACGGCGGGTAGCAGTGACACCTTTTGGAGAGAAGTTTTTACATGCCTTCTATGCATGGCATAGTACCTCACAAATATCGCCAGCATTAGGAGGGGATAACCAACACTGAAAATTCGAACCCAAGCGTTCAGCGCTATAGGCAGACATGCTTACCTCTGCTCTACGGTGACTTGTTGTGCGCTCTAAAACCTATAAAGTAACCTCGAAAAAGAACATTTTAACTTAGGAATTCCGTGCTACTTACAAAATCCTTAATCGTTTTCTATACCACTTCCCTAAGCTGGTTCATGTGTGGTATTGTGTCCCCACCTAAGTGCCGGTATCTGTTAGACGCGAAAGCCGGACAATGACAAAGGAAATGCTCCAACGTCTCATCATCTTCCCCGCATGCCCTACACATGTTATCACCTGTTAATATCCTTCTTACATTCCAAGACTGTTCGTGACTTTACCGTCCTGTTTGTTATTGCCCTTATGGCAATTTTACTGTCGGTAAAGATGTTCACACTTGACGTTCTCGCATTAGCACCACACCACTTCACGCACTCCGTGATCGCCCGGATCTCCGCCTGTAGGACCGTATTATGGTCAGGCAGTCTAAAACAGATCTCAGTCCCCGGGTTCTCAATGTAGACCCCAGGCCCACTTTGCCCTCTAGTTTTGATCCATGCGTGTAACATGATCTTCCAGATGAAAATACTAGGGTTCCGTCAATCCAAAACTATGCCGATGGCAGCAGTGCCTCGCACTCAACAGTTGGTGCCTTAATGGATTCGTGTTCTAATTTTATTGAATTACCATTTGTGTCACATATGGTCTCGACCAGTATATAAGTTACTATACTATATAAGCATTAAGTGGCCGCTACACGCTTGGGCCCGAATTTGGATAACAAATTTTTACTCTACGCCGAATAACCGGTACTACTCCGATCGGATTAAATTTCTGTTTCGGTATCATACTCGTTTTCTTCCCGAAATATTTTTTGTTTCAGACCTATGTCATTTCGATAGGTCTAGTTTTTCGTATGGGTGGATTTTTTGGGAGGGGCGCAAATTGCCCGTTTTTAGCCGCATATAATTTAATTTTACAAAATTTAACGAAATCAAAAATATATATATTTTTACCACTACAAAATATTAATGTAATGTGACACCGAACTTACCCTCGTGAATAGACTTCGAATTTAACACTTTGCCTTTTAAAGATGCGCTGAAATTGCCGATTTCCTCGTAAAATCTCAACCTTAAAGTTTTGCTTGTATTCAGGACTGTCGGTGTCTTTTATCAATGCTGTTTTGATTTTGAACGATTCATCCTAAAAATAGCATAAGGAAATTTTGTTTAGGGAATCATTATAATCATTATAATCTTTCATATTGTATTAACTAATATTTAAAATATATAAATTCATATTTTTCATAACTGAATTTCAAAAGAGATCTAAACTTACATTTAAAAGAGGAAATTCAATTTTGACGTAGGTATCAACATCTTTTGGGTTCGGCACATTATAGTTGAGACCCCTCACAACCACAATTTCCAACTCATTATCGGTTAAGTCAGTATTACAGTGGACAATATTGAAACTACGTTTTTCATAATGAAATTTAGGCAGTGGAAATTTCTTTCGTTTAGAATATCGTACCAAATCTAAATCTTTTTGAACAGTAAGAGCCAAATTTTCAAATCGATTCATACCCGCAATATCCCCCATTGCTTTGTGGTGATCTCTAAAAGGTTGTAAACATATCTGTTAAACAACACCATTTGTGTTTAATGTTTTTTTATCTACCTTGTATTTTTGCACATCATTAGTTGTTTAGCAAGTTGTTCCTCAATGCGAACACCAATATCGGAAATGTCATCATCTGGGTCACAATCGTCCGCAGCAACTATAGCAAAAGAAGCTTCCAGGTTATCCCTTTGCGATGGAGGCACTGGTAACTAAAATATCATGTTCTGAATGCAAATAGATGGGTTGTAACATAGACGGACTTACCGAATTTAAATCAACAGGTAATCCACTACTTGCTGCATTTAAAAGAGCATCAAACCCTTTATATATCTTCAGATATTCTTTAGCCTGTTCAATTTCACCGGCTTTCTTTGCATCTAAAGCAGCCATCTTATATTCTTTTTGACGTTCTAACAATGTTTTCATTTGTTGTTCAGCCAAATTATTTTTAGTCTGGTTGCCAGAAGTTCGTGTCGTAAGATCAGTTCGTTGTGCTGAAGGCCTTTTATCTAATGCAGTTGGCGAGGTCGTTGGTGAAGGAGATTCACTTTTTGCATTAGGCTCTGTAGGGTTTGTTGTAGTTTGTGATGTTACGGGCATAGAGTTGTCTAATGGCAGCGGGCCGAATCCAGGAGGTACTGGCAGCTCGTCATAAGCAACGGGCTTGCCGTTTCTATAAGATTTTATTGCATCTTCGTATTGCTTAACAATGCGACCAAAACGCCTAGCTTTGCTTGAATTCCCTTCTGCTTTAGCTGCTTCTTCCACCGACATGTACTTATCTAAACGTTGTTGTAGTGCTTCCAACATATTGCCAGCACTTGTTACCTCCGAAGGGGGTTGAACAGGTGCTGTTTCAGGAACAGATATTGGTGTGGCATCAGGTGGCTGATTTGCACTCATTTGCATTTTTTCAATGAATTCCTTGAATTGGTCAGGCGGAGGGGGCATGTCGCTTAGGTCAACTTCTTGGCCGTCTTCGCACATTTTGATAACAATATCAAACTGTTTTACAACTTTAAGAAATTGTAATGCCATAGCAGTGTCTCCAGACCTTTTGGACTGAAGAGCTGCTGCCTTATATTCTTGCTGTCGAACTCGCATATCTTGAACAATTGGATTAACTAAATTTGCCGGTTCTTCTTTTTCAGGCTCATTTACCGCTTCATCTTTTTCAAGTGTCGGAAGTTCAGGTGCTCTACGAACTGGAACATTTGGTGTACTTTCCTCAACTGTACTGGCAACATTTGAAATGTCAGATATATTTCCAGTGGTAGGTTTCACACTAACCTCTGGTGGTATATCTTCGATCTTTATGTCTTTACCGGCGTTCGCTTGTTTTAGGAAATCGTTCAACGTTTTTAACCCACGTCCAAATCTTCTTGCTTTAGCGCTCTCGCCAGAAGCTTTTGCGTTGGATTCAGCGATTTTGTACATGTCGATTCGCTGCCTTATTACATCAACCACACTAATTACAGTTGTCGGTAACAATAATTCCGGCTCACCTGACGGTTGAACCTCTTCTGGTGTGGGCTTTTCAACAACCTCGGCTTCATTGGGTTCTTCTTGCATATCCACCGGCCCAGCTATTCCTTGCAGCTCCCCAAGCAGCTCGTCGTCATTTTCTAAGTCATCTCCCCCATCATCGCTCTCCACGTCCCTCAAACTCTCGGCGATCATATTATCCAATTCAATCGGAGCTACTAAAGTGGCCTTAGGCTTTGGTTTCGGTCTTGGCTTCATACCTCCAGCTATTGCAGCCAGTTCAGCTTCTAAATCGCTGTCATCATCATTTTCATCACCACCATCTACCCCAATGCTGGGATCAAAATCGTCTGGTATATCCGTTAACCCAAACTAGAAAAAATAAACAAGAGGAATGACTCATAGATCATAAAAACAAATAACATCATCTTTTTCGTCATCAGAAATCTTCCAAAGTAGATATTATACCTGCGATAAATTATGATTGCGCCGTTTTGGCGGTTCTGGTTTCTTTCTAGAAAACATGTATAAAACTCAAATCCGACAAGATATTTGGAAAAGAACAATAAAAAGTAAAAATAAATTGACACAGACACAGCTGACGAAAGAACCAATCAACTTAAACGCGTTCCAATGTTAAAAAAGAATTGAAATTAGTTGCATATTCACGTAACGCAAAGTGGTGAAGTTCTAACGAAAAATTGAACTTGAAACCTACCCAGAAACAATATTACAATATTATCGCCGATTTTAAAGGCGGATTTAACCAGCTGTCTCACACTAACAACTGTTTACAGCCGGCCAGGTTTTTACGGGTTAAGATGGCAGATTTTGTTTGCATTCTCTTTGTTGTTATTTTCGTTCTCCCATATTCTCTGCTTATGTACGCACAAGTATGTTGTATTTATTTATTCAAGCTTGGTTTTTGCAAATTAAAAAATATTCCAGAAATTGAAAAATGCATTGTCGTTTTACGTTCTTTGTGATTGTTTTCGTGGCAACAACAATTCTTCTGATTGAAAGTTTTGCGTATTTTATTGTATCTATAATTATTCGGCTTCTATTTCTTGATGTGGTGTCCCGTTAACGAAAGGAAATGCTGGTATACGTTTTTCACTCAACATGGAATTTGACTCTCATCGATGGGTGAACAAAACAATAACTTATGAATTTCTCAGGTTTGATTAAAAGAAGGTTAGGCCACATACGAAAATATAAGGTGGATAGGCCCCATGAACATCATTAAGGCTGTCAAATACGCCGATTGAAAATGTCATCACATAGGAGAAAACGTAAACAAAGAAAGAATGTAAAAAGAGAACAATTTGACATCCTCAATGCCAAGTACTGCCAAAAATTAAAAAAAATATATACAGCGGTCAAAAAAAGTATTCATCATTAGCAAAATTGATAGTAAATTCACTTATTTTGGGTAATTGAAGAAAATTTAAAGTAAACAAATAATGCAGTTTTATGCAATAGTTTATTTTTCGTAATATGTTTTAAAATAAATTTAAAAAATAAATTTAATTAGCGCAAAAAATGCAATTTTATATAATAACACCAAAAACAGAACAAAAAAAGTATTCATCATTGATGTGCTATCATCAAAGTCAAATTCAAATATTATTTGGGAATCCCCCTTTTCTGTTTTATTTAGTAAAGGAGGCTTTGCCCTTGACAGCAAATATTTAATTTCATTGAAAATATAGTTTTTGTCAAAATGGGTCGTAAGCAAAACGAGGTTTCTGATGAGGTAAAAGTTTTGATAATAAAACACCACAGGAATGGTTTAACTCAAAAAACTATCAGTGAAATATTAAATAGACCACGATCTACTATGCAATCCATCATCAGAAAGTGGACAGAAACGAAAACTGTTGACAATAAACCAAGATCTGGTCGACCAAAAGCACTTTCAGTTGGAGATGTGCGTTGGCTAGTGCGGCAAGTTCAGAAAACTCCGAAGACAAATGCGACCATTCTTCGTAAAAACACTATGGAATATTTAGGGAAGGAAGTTACTACACAAACAATTCGAAATACACTCAAAAGGCATAGTTACAGAGGAAGAACTGCACGTAAGAAGCCCTTTATAAATAAAATAAACCGAGTGAAAAGGCTAAACTTCGCAAAAATGTATGTAAAACAGCCCGAATCATTTTGGAAAACAGTCATTTTTGCAGACGAGAGCAAGTTTAATCTTTTTGGGTGCGATGGAAAGGTCATAGTGTACAGAAAACCAAATACAGAGCTTGAAGAACGAAACACAGTTGCTACTGTAAAAAATGGTTTGGGGGTGTATGGCGGCTTCAGGAGCGGGAAATCTTGAAATTATTAATGGAGTAATGGATCATAAGTATTACATTGACATTTTAAAGAGGAATTTAAAAGATAGTGCTGTAAAACTTGGGCTTGGTAATAACTTTCAATATTATCAAGATAATGACCCCAAACATTCTGCTTTAAATACCAAGATGTGGATACTGTATAACTGCCCCAAAGTCATTAAAACTCCTCCTCAAAGTCCCGACTTGAACCCAATTGAACATCTTTGGGAACATCTCGAACGCAAATTGAGAACGCGCAATTTTTCGAGCAAGAGTGTTGCGGGACAATATTTTTCGTCTCACAATAGGGCAAAGAAAAATTTGGCGTAGGTCTCCCCTGGTATGAGGCCTTTTCGCCTACGTGGCGGCCTCAGGACCACGAATTATCTCCAGCTCCTATTGTTGGATTTGCTGGAGGAGCTGGAGAGATCTCCTGGGCACACGCGGACGGCAACCAGGCTTGTATCGTGCTATGGTTTGCCATGCACAGGCTGTTGTTGTTTTTTTTTGTTCTTTGTTATGCATTCGTATGCCTGAGCCGCCAAAGGGATTTGGGGATGTAAGTTTTGTATTTCCACATTTTCAGCTGCACGGAGCAGGAAAAGGTCGGGAGATCCAAGACAACATCTGGCCATTCCATTAATGCGACTCAGGGTGCCCACGGAATGATTCGCGATTTAATCCCACTGCCTGAAGAAAACGTGGAGTGAGTATGGGGATGCAAGTTGTGGGTTTCTAGGATGGTTTCTCCCCGTGGGAGAAGAAACCACCTGGAAACTCACAACTGCATCTTGCCGATTCACTATCACGGTTCAGGGTGCCTCGAGGATTTTATTTTTATTAATTTTTTTTGTGGGTTTACTCCTTTTATCCTTTTAATTCTGCTGGTGTTTCTTGCTGCGTGCTGTCGGTGGGGAATGTGGTTTCTAATGAACAGCTGTTTTGTCGATTGACAGCTATCGCCGGATCGCGTTGCCAATACTGCCCACCGAATTACACTGGCCGAAATTGTTGTTGCCATCGTACTACCAGATAACGCAGTTTTCATTCAAAATCTGCGGTTTTGAAATTGAGCGGAGATTTTGCGAAAAGGAAAAACGCGTAGAGTGGCACAAATGAGAGACGAGAAATTAAAGATGGCCACTGGAAGGTAAAAGGCCTGTTTTGTTGGGGAATTTGAGTGAAAGCAAGGTAATAAAAGGAGGTATTCGGGGAATTTTCCCGAATAGTTTGGTTCAGTTATTGGCGTCATTGCATATACATTTTATTATTTTTCTGTGTTTTTTTTTTTTGTGGTTATTGCGAAGTAAGCCCGTGTATTTATTTGAATAAGCAAGTGGGAAAATTGTTAAATTACCTTGTTCTTGTTTTTAGTTATTTTTGATAAAATTTTAACTTCTAATTGTGGCGGAAAAACGGTCGTGCTTCTGTTTCTTATATTTTTTTTTTGTTGTCCAATACACGAAGTAAGTTATGATTGTGCCATAGATTCTGCCTAAGGGCTTTTACCAGTTATGTTCTTTTATATAGGACACAACGCCTCCTGGACGTCAGGAGGCTGGTATTTTTCTTCCCGTACTGATAATGAATTAATGAAGTATCTTGGGAAGCGGTCTTCTAATAGCCGACCGTGCCGTCCTGTTCCACCAGTTGCATCACAAACAGGAAATTGGACCAAATTTCCCAACACGAATCATAAAAAGGTAGGACGTGTAGTCTCTTATTGAATTTTACCCGCCAAATACACCCGAAATAATTAAAAAGTAAGGGAGAGACGACAAATCCTCCAGTCTTGGATTGGTGACTCTTATTGTGTCACCCAGTTGAGGTTAGGCTCCCTCTGGCGTCCAGGCCGGATGTTTATTTAACCATATCGAGAGGATAAAACAACCAAAGAGGTGTCAGGGCGATATACGATTTTGTGCATTTTTACGATATACGATATGGGCATATTAATGACCCCTAAACAAGAAATCTGAACCGGAAATATCATATGTATTTCCAAGCGACATAAATGATTTTTGCTGCCGTTTTCAACATTTGGATTATCTATATTTTTTATTATTTTTTGTAAATATTGATTTGACATTTTTGTTTTATTGTTTTTTTTTAAGGCCTCCATATATTTTTTTTATATTTCATATTATTTTTATTATATTTTATTTCTTTTTATATGTTAATTTGTAGGTCTCATTAACAGTTTTTTTGTTCCTAAGCTGTGATAGGAGTTGCAAAGTAAATTCAATAATTCTTAGACCGAATCATAACTAGACCTTTTCCTTGGCTACTTGAGCTCATTTAGGTAGGGGTTTTGTCTAGGTATAATATTTTTTTTGGTAGTATTTTATTATGAGGAAAACTAGCCTTTATTAAGACAGTCTTTGCATATCCTAATTTTTTTGTTCGATTGTGAAATCATTTCGGATATACACAGGTCTTGCGGACCGTTCGTTTAATTGTATGACAATTTTTGTTAATATTAAATAATTGTTGTGTTTTGATAATTTTCCTTTTTTTTTTTTGTTTTATTAGATTTGTTTTGACACTACATAAATATAATAGGCTAGATTTTTTTTTAAAGACCAAATCTTTTATTATTAATAAAATTATGTATTTTTGATTGTTTATTGTGCAAACCAAAGATGGTGTGGTAATTGTCTTTTCGAAAGGAGGTTTAACGTGAGGTAAGTGGTGTGGTGTGAGCGGGTTTTCGGGGCCATGATAATAGGAGGGGAATCCTCATGGCCATGGTGGGGTGGGCGACTGGGGGCCAACATCTGCCTCCCACTCAAGTGAATCTGTTTGTTGTGATTTTTGTTCGTTTTATGTTAGGACTTCTTATTGATTGCTGCGTACCTTGGGCCGAAATGACGGGTTGGGACCGCCCAGGAGAAAACGGCGAGAGCTAGTCGAGGCACTAAGTCATTTCTAGGCCGCATAGAGGGACACGTAACAATATGGCGCCCAAATTTGAAAGATATCCAGCATTTATTGTGCTGTCTTGAATAGGATGTGTAGGTCATCGAAGCACAGGAAATAGCCCAATAGATTTTGCAATAGACAAACATGGAATCTGAATTCGATAATGGAATAGTTAGGAGTCTTTATAACCGTTCTGGATGATATTCAGAAGTCTGTAGTATGAAGATCCGATGCTACGAAGTTTGAGAAGAAGGTGAACATGATAAATTCAAAATAAGGAGGCCAGTGGCATACAAATTTAAATTGAAATTTGGTATTAGCACTAGCTAGACTTTTATTGTAGAGAATTGTAGTTTCCGTTGACATCGTATGGGGACCAGAATTACGTACATCTAATAGCCGCTCTAGATATAGTTTAGGGGTCTGATGTATTAGAGTGAGGTAATCTGAGAATGAATGATCATTGCCCCGAATAGAAGCAAATAGTAAGTTTAAAGTATTTGACTGAAACAGATTCACATGGTGCTCTGAAGAGAGTTAAGGATTTGGAATACAATAAAAACCGTACACACCACAAACTCACGTTAAAACTCCTTTTTCTTTACATATGAATTGAAGTTAAACCTTATTAAAATTTATTGATATCTCCAACATCGAAGATATTCTGCGTACATAAAAATCTCCATTCCTGTAAAGGGTGATGAGTAGAGAGACCCGATCGAAATCTATTAAAAGAAGTAGACCAGAAGGTTTTGATTTGAATAACTCTATAGTTGCGGTTGAGAGGAAGAGAGTGAGAAAAGGTCGTACCAACCTCGATATGGCGGGAGAAGGCGGTGAGCCGAATGGGCAAATTACTGATTTGTCAGGATCCATAAACTCCGCAAACGATGATGCAGGCACAGCTTCCGCTATTAATACTCCGACGTTTCCAGGAGACGTACTGAGGCGGCAAAGAGTCCTTGAGAATAATGTTCACACAGTTCAAGGCCAGATGGGTGATATGAGAAAAGCAATTGAGGAATTATCGAAAACTATCAACCAATTGAAAGAACTTACCATCAATCAGACGCGAGATCGTTCAGTATCCGATTCCGGTTTATCAGGTTCTAATTGTAATGGTCAGGCTGGCAGTTCAAGTTCGACGACAGTAAACAACAACGGTTTAGGGCCAGGCACATCGGTTTTGGTGAATCGTAATTGGGATAATTCGAAAGTCCGGATCGATAAGTTAGGCTTGAAGTTTGATGCCAGTTCACAAGGTCTGGGCGTTGAGGAATTCGTTTACCGCCTGGAGTATTTTCAGGAACAATATGGTATACCTTGGTCTGAGATCATTCGAGATTTTCCACTTATAGTTTCTGGGCCAGCAGAGTCCTGGTATTGGTTATCACAGAAGACTAACAAGTATAGAGATTGGCCACAGTTGAAGCATTGTCTATTGAATCAATATCAATCTTCGAGATCGAATTTTGAAATTTTGACCGAATTAGCTCAAAGGAAACAACAGATGCACGAGACTATAGATATGTTTTTCCAGAATATGGGTCAGATTAGGGCCAAATTAGTCCAACCGATATCAGAGTATGATATGATTAAAATCATGAAAAAGAATATAAAAGAGAGCATTGGCAGAATTATATACCCAATACAAGTTTCATCAGTGGAGCAATTGAGAATAGAATGTAACGAGGCAGAGAAAAATTTTCCAAGACGCGACATGCGAAACATTCCTCCACCATCCCGTCCCATAAGGCAAATCAATGAGGTTTTTGTAGGATGTCCTTCCGAAAGTGATTATGAGAATCCAGATTATGAAGAAATATCGGCTATACAGTACAATCGTCAGGCAAGGGCACCTCTTAAGTGTTGGAATTGCCAGAAGACTGGGCATTCCTTTCGCGATTGTGATTCCACAACAAGAGCTTTATTTTGTTATAAGTGCGGCAGGCCAGGTACGGTTACTCCAAGATGTCCAACTTGTCTACAGGGAAACCTGAACAAGGGCGTGGAGAATGTCGGGGGGCCACGTCCACCACCGAGTTCCCCCACTTTCGAGGAATAAGAGCAAAAGAAGCTCAGAACTCAATTACTTTAGAACCAGACAAATCAGAGAATGAATATGAACCATGGATGAGACATTATTTACCAATGAGTATCCGCCAGCAAAATTATGATAAAGTGCGATCTAAGATTTTCGGAAAGGACAGTATCGAGATGGGTGAAAAACCCGTACCTAAGGTCCGAATTAAATTCAACGAGAAGAAGAAGAAATTTAAAGCTATTTTAGATTCCATTAGGAAGCTCGTCCAAGGGAAAGATCCAAGGGTTTATGCCGATGTCGAGGTGGAGGGAGTACCAATGAAAGGACTATTAGATACTGGTGCCACGGTTAGTGTACTCGGTAATGGTTGTAGAGAGCTTATAGAGAATTTGAATTGTAGTTTTAAGGAAATATATTCAAATGTTAGAACCGCCGGGGGTGGGGAACATAGGATTTTGGGAAAAGTAACCTTAGATGTAGTATATAAGGGTATGAAACGTAATTTAGATTTATATCTATGCCCCGATTTAGATCAAGAGCTATACTTAGGAATTGATTTTTGGAAGATATACCAATTGGCTCCGGATATAATAAAAGTTGATGGGATCGATATTGAGAAGGTCCAGAAAGATCTACTAGATGGGGATGATGAATACAAGTTGAACCCCCATGTTCTTGAGGAAAGGCAACAACAGAAATTGGATGAAGTTATATCGGAATTCAATACTTTTGAGGAGAAAGGACTGGGCCACACCAATCTGGAAAGACATTCAATTAAGCTTATAGAAGGCGCTGAGCCATTTAAAGATAGACATTATCCAATGTCACCAGCTGTGCAGGCTTTGGTATACGAAGAGGTTGATACCATGCTTAGGTTGAACGTCATCGAAGAGAGCAACAGTCCGTGGAATAACCGAACTACAATAGTTCGAAAACCAGGAAAAAATCGATTCTGCCTGGATGCCAGGAAACTTAATAAGCTCACAGTGAAGGATGCATATCCACTTCAGAACATCGATGGCATCCTGAGCAGAATCGATGAGACCCAATATATCAGTAGCGTTGACTTAAAATATGCCTTCTGGCAGATCGAGCTGGACGAGGAAAGTAAGCAATACACAGCGTTCACGGTGCCAGGACGACCCCTTTATCAATTTCGGGTCATGCCCTTCGGGCTATGTAATGCGGCCCAACGTCTGTGCAGGCTTATGGACCGAGTCATACCTCAACGCCTAAAGGAGAACGTGTTTATTTATTTAGACGATTTATTGGTTATCTCCAGCGATTTGGACGAGCACATACGTCTATTGAGGGAAGTCGCCAGATGCCTTAAGGAGGCTAATTTGACTATTGGCATGAAGAAATCTCGTTTTTGTTTTAAGGAATTGAAATATTTAGGTTTCATCATCGGTAATGGTGTTCTGAGAACCGATCCCGACAAGGTGGCGGCCATAAGAACGATAAGGATTCCAAAAACCCCCAGGGAGGTGAGAAGCTTTTTAGGAACAGCTGGGTGGTACAGGAGATTTATTAAGAACTTCGCGACTATATCGGCTCCGTTAACGGAGGCCCTGAGAAAGTCAAGGAAATTCGAGTTGACCAATTTGGCAGTTAAGGCCTTTGAGGATTTGAAAAGGGCATTGACGTCTGCTCCTGTTCTACGCCACCCAGACTTCTCAAAGAGGTTTTATATTCAGTGCGATGCCTCGGAATACGGTATTGGGGCTGTTCTTTTTCAATTGAGTGGAGCTAACGAAGAACACCCCATAGCGTTTTACTCCCAAAAGCTGAATGCATGTCAACGCAACTACAGCGTAACGGAGAAGGAGTGTTTAGCGGCGGTAATGGCTGTCAAGAGATTTAGGCCATATGTGGAAATGATGCCATTTACCGTCATAACAGACCACGCTAGCCTGAAGTGGTTGATGACCCTCAAGGATTTGAGTGTCAGGCTTGCGCGTTGGTCACTCCAGCTCCAGCCGTACGATTTTGAGATTGAACACCGAAAGGGTGCCGAGAACGTGGTTGCGGACATGTTGTCCAGATCTCCTCAGGATGTTACGGTTGAAGAGTTGTCCAAATATGATTTACTGGAGGTCGAATCGGAGGAATTCCGGAGCGAAGAATACCTCGACCTGATAAAAACTGTCACTGACAACGGAGATAAGTTGCCGGACCTTAAAATTCGTGATGGTCTAATTTTCAAAAAGACGTGTTTTGACCAGGAGCTTGAGGATGAAAATAAGTGGAAATTGTGGGTTCCGTCGACTGTTACGAGAGGAATTATACAAAGAGCTCATGATTCACCCACTAGTGCCCATGGCGGTATCACTAAGACCATTGAAAGGGTCAAGAGGTTCTATTATTGGCCAAAAATGACCACACAAATAAAACATTATGTGGCGAATTGTCAAGTTTGTCGAGAGAGTAAACCGTGCAATAAGATACTGCGGCCAGAGATTGGGCAGGAGGCTGTAACGGATCGCCCATTTCAAAAATTATATATAGATTTTTTGGGAAAATATCCGCGTTCGAAGAAAGGAAACGCATACATATTCATAGTTATGGATCATTTTTCCAAATTTACCTTCTTAAAGGCCATGCGAGAGGCCACGGCTAATAATGTTATCGAATTTTTGGTAAAAGAGATATTTAATAAATTCGGAGTTCCAGAACTAATTCATAGCGATAACGGAGCTCAGTTTGTTTCCAAAAGTTTCCAGGATCTAATGGAGAGGTATAAGATACGACATATGCGAACCGCGGTTTATTCTCCGCAATCAAACGCCTCTGAGCGAGTCAACCAGTCCGTGATAGCGGCCATAAGGGCTTACTTAGAGGGCGATCATCGTGATTGGGACCAGTATTTATCCGAAATTGAATGCGCCCTACGAACATCCGTTCATTCCTCCACTGGAGTTACTCCGTTCTTTTCATTGTTTGGATATCATATGTATTCCAGTGGCCTTGATTATCAGCTGGCTAGGAAGCTAGGTTCCATGACGGACCATGAACTCCAGCAGTTGCAGAGACCTGAGAAACTCGAATTGATTCGGGAAAAAGTCAAGCAGAGAATACATGAGGCGTATCAACGAAGTTCGACCCGATATAATAGGCGTGCACGTACTATTAAGTTTCTACCGGGACAAGAGGTGTACAGACGAAATACTGTTTTATCAGATTTTGCAAAAGACCGAAACGCGAAACTTTGCAAGAAATTCTTGAAATGCCGGATATTGAGACCCGTGGGAAATAACATGTACGAGCTGGAGACCTTGCACGGGAGGTTTATAGGTGTATATCACGTCAAGGATATTCAGATATAGTGCAATATAGATTTTAGAAAACTGGGATTATTAGTGCAATATTAGGATAATGCAAATTAGTGATTAAGTTCATGTTTGTTGGTTTGTATTCGTCCTAATATGTAATCACGTTCTATACTATAGTGCAATATAACTCCTTTCTGTGATATATACCGAAGTACCTGATTTTTGTTTGACCATCCGCATAATTATACATATCTTGTGATTTTACTTTTGGTAATTATATTGACCGATCCGTAATTATACCCATCTTTTTTGTAACCTTACATGTGTCATTTAGTGATAATTTACTAAATCTTTTATCACGGTGTTCGGCCAGTTTCTAGACCGCTTCAATTCTCCTTATTTTTTTTTATATGAGAACTCACCCTGATTGGGATAATTATTCGAGCCTTTATGGCCTTCGTCATAGATGTTTTGAGGACTACACGTCTGAAAATAGAAAGGACACAAAGTAAATTCCTTATGAGGTGGACTCCGACTGATGTACTTCCCTAATAGATATCGTGAGGCCCGGCTTTTTAATATCAGGGTTGTGGGAGTTCCCCACGTTCATGGACATTATTTGGTCATGAGTTCAGGGCCCGCACACCAGTCCTTTCATCGGATCCTCGAAAGCCCAGGTGTTTTGTTGCGGGACAATATTTTTCGTCTCACAATAGGGCAAAGAAAAATTTGGCGTAGGTCTCCCCTGGTATGAGGCCTTTTCGCCTACGTGGCGGCCTCAGGACCACGAATTATCTCCAGCTCCTATTGTTGGATTTGCTGGAGGAGCTGGAGAGATCTCCTGGGCACACGCGGACGGCAACCAGGCTTGTATCGTGCTATGGTTTGCCATGCACAGGCTGTTGTTGTTTTTTTTTGTTCTTTGTTATGCATTCGTATGCCTGAGCCGCCAAAGGGATTTGGGGATGTAAGTTTTGTATTTCCACATTTTCAGCTGCACGGAGCAGGAAAAGGTCGGGAGATCCAAGACAACATCTGGCCATTCCATTAATGCGACTCAGGGTGCCCACGGAATGATTCGCGATTTAATCCCACTGCCTGAAGAAAACGTGGAGTGAGTATGGGGATGCAAGTTGTGGGTTTCTAGGATGGTTTCTCCCCGTGGGAGAAGAAACCACCTGGAAACTCACAACTGCATCTTGCCGATTCACTATCACGGTTCAGGGTGCCTCGAGGATTTTATTTTTATTAATTTTTTTTGTGGGTTTACTCCTTTTATCCTTTTAATTCTGCTGGTGTTTCTTGCTGCGTGCTGTCGGTGGGGAATGTGGTTTCTAATGAACAGCTGTTTTGTCGATTGACAGCTATCGCCGGATCGCGTTGCCAATACTGCCCACCGAATTACACTGGCCGAAATTGTTGTTGCCATCGTACTACCAGATAACGCAGTTTTCATTCAAAATCTGCGGTTTTGAAATTGAGCGGAGATTTTGCGAAAAGGAAAAACGCGTAGAGTGGCACAAATGAGAGACGAGAAATTAAAGATGGCCACTGGAAGGTAAAAGGCCTGTTTTGTTGGGGAATTTGAGTGAAAGCAAGGTAATAAAAGGAGGTATTCGGGGAATTTTCCCGAATAGTTTGGTTCAGTTATTGGCGTCATTGCATATACATTTTATTATTTTTCTGTGTTTTTTTTTTTTTGTGGTTATTGCGAAGTAAGCCCGTGTATTTATTTGAATAAGCAAGTGGGAAAATTGTTAAATTACCTTGTTCTTGTTTTTAGTTATTTTTGATAAAATTTTAACTTCTAATTGTGGCGGAAAAACGGTCGTGCTTCTGTTTCTTATATTTTTTTTTTGTTGTCCAATACACGAAGTAAGTTATGATTGTGCCATAGATTCTGCCTAAGGGCTTTTACCAGTTATGTTCTTTTATATAGGACACAACGCCTCCTGGACGTCAGGAGGCTGGTATTTTTCTTCCCGTACTGATAATGAATTAATGAAGTATCTTGGGAAGCGGTCTTCTAATAGCCGACCGTGCCGTCCTGTTCCACCAGTTGCATCACAAACAGGAAATTGGACCAAATTTCCCAACACGAATCATAAAAAGGTAGGACGTGTAGTCTCTTATTGAATTTTACCCGCCAAATACACCCGAAATAATTAAAAAGTAAGGGAGAGACGACAAATCCTCCAGTCTTGGATTGGTGACTCTTTTTGTGTCACCCAGTTGAGGTTAGGCTCCCTCTGGCGTCCAGGCCGGATGTTTATTTAACCATATCGAGAGGATAAAACAACCAAAGAGGTGTCAGGGCGATATACGATTTTGTGCATTTTTACGATATACGATATGGGCATATTAATGACCCCTAAACAAGAAATCTGAACCGGAAATATCATATGTATTTCCAAGCGACATAAATGATTTTTGCTGCCGTTTTCAACATTTGGATTATCTATATTTTTTATTATTTTTTGTAAATATTGATTTGACATTTTTGTTTTATTGTTTTTTTTTAAGGCCTCCATATATTTTTTTTATATTTCATATTATTTTTATTATATTTTATTTCTTTTTATATGTTAATTTGTAGGTCTCATTAACAGTTTTTTTGTTCCTAAGCTGTGATAGGAGTTGCAAAGTAAATTCAATAATTCTTAGACCGAATCATAACTAGACCTTTTCCTTGGCTACTTGAGCTCATTTAGGTAGGGGTTTTGTCTAGGTATAATATTTTTTTTGGTAGTATTTTATTATGAGGAAAACTAGCCTTTATTAAGACAGTCTTTGCATATCCTAATTTTTTTGTTCGATTGTGAAATCATTTCGGATATACACAGGTCTTGCGGACCGTTCGTTTAATTGTATGACAATTTTTGTTAATATTAAATAATTGTTGTGTTTTGATAATTTTCCTTTTTTTTTTTGTTTTATTAGATTTGTTTTGACACTACATAAATATAATAGGCTAGATTTTTTTTTAAAGACCAAATCTTTTATTATTAATAAAATTATGTATTTTTGATTGTTTATTGTGCAAACCAAAGATGGTGTGGTAATTGTCTTTTCGAAAGGAGGTTTAACGTGAGGTAAGTGGTGTGGTGTGAGCGGGTTTTCGGGGCCATGATAATAGGAGGGGAATCCTCATGGCCATGGTGGGGTGGGCGACTGGGGGCCAACATCTGCCTCCCACTCAAGTGAATCTGTTTGTTGTGATTTTTGTTCGTTTTATGTTAGGACTTCTTATTGATTGCTGCGTACCTTGGGCCGAAATGACGGGTTGGGACCGCCCAGGAGAAAACGGCGAGAGCTAGTCGAGGCACTAAGTCATTTCTAGGCCGCATAGAGGGACACGTAACAAGAGTCAAATGCAACAGGTGATAATGGAGGAATGGACTAATATAGACCAAAATATAACCGCTAAATTAGTCCAATCGATGTCAAACCGTTTAAAAGAAGTTATAAGACGCGGTGGTCGAATAACAAAGTATTAATTTTTTTAAATTATGTTATTTATATTTTTGTTTTTTTGCAATGATGAATACTTTTTTTGTTTAATTTTTTGTGTTAAGCTGTAAAATGGCCCTTTTTGTTCCAATAAATACTATTTTTTTCTTTAAAAACAATGAAATTGTGTACATATATATCACACAAGCACTACTGCATCATTAGTTTAATATGTTTTTATTCCAATTATCTTTTGTAGACTTATTAAAAAAAAAAACATTGAATGATGAATACTTTTTTTGACCGCTGTATGTCGGCTGATCGCTTGGTTTAACCTTATTCAGTGAAACCCTATGAATTTCTCTGGGCCATTAAAATTTTAACTTTTTCTTCTTCTAACCTGAGCAACATTACGAGTTGTAAACAATCCACCAGGGTTGCACAAACAAATGTTGTTGTTGGGCAAATGACCCTACCTTCTAAGTTCTTGTATCACGAACCTAACCTAACCTATCACTGATTTATCGTACATTTAAAGTACGTTTACAATTTGCCACCAAATCCGGATTTATGGCCTTTTCGAGATTTAAGTGCTAAATCCTTTTTTTTGCAGGTTTTACCATACAAAAATAAATCTAATTTTTGCAGGATTTATTTTTAAATCCCAAATAAATCCGATAATAATCTATAAAAGTACCAAAATATGCAACTGTTTTAAAGAATTGTGTGGATGTGTGTGATATGCACAATTATGTATACGCATGTACGCTTTTGAATGTCACTTAAATACCCAAAAACGCAGTGTAAGCGAACAGGATTTGCTTTTGGATTTGGTTAAATCCAGATCATAAAAATTTCAATGTTAACGTGCTATTATTTAAAATTAAAAAAACTAAGGGTGGTTTTCTCTTAGAAAAAATATCGTTATTGTGGGGATTAACCTCTTGTTAACGAATTTAGTTTGGGTTTGAGTGGATTCGCGATTGCCGATGAAGGAATCCATCGCGTCAATCTGGTACATACAACCGGATTGGAAGAGTATTGTGAAAGAGAGGTGGCAAAGTTCTGCTGGATGTTTTTACCCCAGCAGAAGATTCTTACTCTCCTGCAAATGTTACCTGGCAAATTGTTACTGGATAAGTATGCGAACACACACGGTTGAATTAACATGGTTGGCTCACTTACTAAACAACAACGAAATCAATTATACAACTTGTGGTGATGGTGACGCAAATTCCCACTAGCTGTCAAATTTCTGGACATTTCCTTATTGACATTCCAGTTTTTATGTGCATTATCATTTGTAGCAGCCACAAGACCAAAAGATTTATGGTTGAAAACGTGTAAATTATAAATTAAAACAATCAAAATGCGTAAAAAAGAACAAAAAGTTTAAATATTTTAAAATCAAAGCCAAGCATTTGACGTTCTAGTGGGATTCGGAAACAACTTCGGAGTTGGACAATCCCATCACCTCGGCAAATGAGCCAACCTTCTTCATTCAATCATGCGAACACACCTAATACTACACAGGAATAGAGAAACAGAAAACAGCTGTATTTATTGGTACGATATAAATCAATACAAATAAGACCCAATCCAATGGCAGCCGGTTGTACGTATGGGATTGACCCGATGAAGTTCTTCATCGGCAATGACTGCCGCCTCAGTGTATAACACATTGCTACAGCAACAACAAATAAGATTGTGCATAACTGACTGAGTGCGACAAAAGTTCCAAAGCGCTTTTCGAGTTCTAGAAGAAGCCAAATTATCTTCTTCAAATGAACCCATTGCCGTGTTCAGCAGTTTAATAAACACAAATGAACTTAAGACGAATTCGACTGTCAAATTTGACGAAAATTATCGATCTATAAGTTAATTGCTTTCTTAAATACATTGCGCTAGTTTGTCGAAAGAGTATAGAAACAACTTTTATAATATTTTTTTATTTACCACAATATTTTTCTATTATAAAACTGTCGAAGGCGCATAAGTTACAGAATACCACAAAATGTGAAATTCGCCTTCGACTACGACTGCTGTCGATTTTCGCCTTCGACAACTGGAATAAGGTGGATTGTTTAATGATTTTGATACATCATACAAAATTTCTCTAATCTACGGACTGCAAAACAATTTTTGAATAGTTAACATATTCAAATCATATGTTTTGCGCCCTGAAACGGGTTCAAAGTTGAGAGTTGGTTAATGTATGCCGTCAAATGTGTGCGTGCATTTGTTGTGTAACTCATATAATACAAAATAACCTGTTTTATTTTCTTTTGACATGCACGCATAAATACTGCGCGGCTCGGCTCTTTAAATCCGTCTTTAATGAGCACGGGGTTTAACTACCATGGTACAATTCAGTGGCACAGCAACAAAACTCTTCCACCAAAAAAAAAAACTACCTTGAGTGGCAAATGCCGTAAATTGAAATGTCAACGTGGTTTTAGAAATAAATTTTGTTTTACTATTTATCTTTTTCAAATGTGATTTTTTTTTTGTATTTTCATCATTATAACACTGTTTTTTATTTATGTGTGGAATATCAGATCAAATAGAACATGTTTACAAGATTTTAGATATATATCAATACTGTGATATCAAACCTTTGACATTTAGATGTACTACAAAATCAAAACAAAAATACAAAAATTGTTTTTAGCTGCTCGCATTACTTCAACTTATTAGTGCATCCTGAGTGCACTATCTGTCAACTACAAACACAAAACTGTACTTTTGTCCATTATTGTTAAATAACAACATTTTAAAATCCCGTTGCCAATGATAATAAAGAATAATTTTACTTATATTGCGGCATAACTTAACCGCCTACATTGTGGGCGGCTAAGTTATGGTAACCGCACGCAATTTGGTTACCAAAGCACAAATGAATTTATAATTACTGACATGGGACTTTGCTCAATGGATCTTCAAAATTTGCTGTGCTGTCAAAATATTACTAGCCCCTATGCTACTCAAAAACTATTCACCACACTTAACGTCATATTTTTACTATCCCTATAACCTTCGACACACAGCCTTTGCCAATCAAGATAGTTTAGTTGGGGATATTTATTTGTTTTGATAATTACCCTACCTCTTAATTGTACCATGCTTGCTGGAGATGGTGTGGTTTTCGTATACGTATCGTAAATATTACCTATGATACGTTTCACCACTAATAGGGATAGATGTCACATTTGACACTTAATTCTCCAGTGCAAAAAAGTCTAAGAAGTGAGAGATTAAAGGAGTGATTCTAATTGAGTTTTTGGTTTTACTTTATTACACATAATCTTAATCTGTTTGTATAGAAATATCAATCAGCAAATGGTTCATTTATTGCCGCCCCCAATATTCGCAACATAAACTTTTTAGTCTTAGCTGGACTAACGAAGAAGCTTGTAGGTGGTCTGAAAATACAAATCTGGTGTAGAAAATTTTGAGTTGGCCGATTTGTACATGATTTCTTGTACATACTTAAGCCAACAACAGGCTAGATAGGGATACAGGGAACAGACTGGTATAGGTGTTGCAAACTTGGCTGCTAGTACGTAATTTTTCCTAATATGATAATCAAAAAATAACTTCAAATAATATTGTGGAATATATGTATATATATACTTATATGCGTCTGTATATATGCGTATACAAGTTTTGCAGACTCCTTTACAACGACCGGAAAACATCGCCACCTGTAACACACTATTATTGGTATGGAAGAGGTATCGTTGACCGAAACTGAAAGCCGTTACTACGGTGATTTGTTCCTGTTCTGTGATGAGGAGAAAACAGGTAAAATACCCATGCTTAAAGCATCTGAATTATTTCGATCAGCCAATCTATCTAACGAAAAAATACTCGAGGTAAGTCAAATAATTTTTTTGCATACAATTTAAAATAATTCATTGACCTTAACCGTCATAGATAACATCTTTGGCCGGCATACCTGACACTGCTCTACATGTCTCACGTGCTCAGTTTTATTCATGTCTTAAATTAATTGCTGCTCATCAGGCATCTATGCAATTACGACAGGAGCTAATAGCGGCATCGGTGCAATTGCCTTTACCTCGTTTCAGTTGGACAGACAGTTCGAGTAAGATGGAAACAAGCAACCATCAGCAGCATCCTCATGTGATTCCACCTCCTCCAATAACAGATCGACGTAATTCTCTTCAGCGTCGAACAGAGTGGCACGATACTAATCCGATGAGATCACGACGTAATTCCTCTTCTCATCAACATAAGACGGACACTATCACACTTAATTCAGATTTGCCAAGTACCGATTCCGAAGTAGATCAATGTGAATCAAGTTGTGGTGGAGAAGATGGGGTAATAGGTACCAAAATAAAAGTAAGTTAAAACGATCAACCACAATATTTGAAATCGGCACTTTATACAGATATGTATGTACAAACATCCAAAGAAAAACTTGACTGACATTTACTCCTTTCTAATGCAAAAAAAAAAATTAAATATTCTTAAAGCAAATATAATAGTCTGATAAAGACATTTTATAATAATCATCCCAGCAAAATAAATTGGAATTTATTCTAATAGAACAGGATTTAATGTACTTCCAAAGTAACAAAGATTGTTCTATTCCTACATCTTAGGAAGTGGTGTAGAACAACATTGAATATACTAAGTTTAAACGCTTCCTTGGAATATAAATTGGGGGGAGTTATGAATGAATAGCCTTATTTTTGTCTTCGATTGAGTGTTGTATGTTCCACACACTATTTTTGGCTATTTGAGTTGAGTGCTTTAATAGGATTTTCGTCATACTCTTTTAGAATTTTTAGTCGGTTTTCTTGTTATAGTTTCTTTAGTCAACTTTCGTACTATCGCCCAATATCTAATTTCAATTCCGTTTTGCAACCCGATTTAATATTAACAAAAAAAAAAGCGCATAAAATTCACTGAAAAGTATGTAGACAAAATGCAGCATTTTTTGCCGATAGCCCAATGTAAAAATCACAACATTTGGTTTAGTTTTGGAGTACATCCAGATCCCCAAAAACTAAATTATTTCTACATACAGCCAATAGTATTCATTTCAAATATTCTTTAACATGGATGTCTAGGCAAATGTATACAAGGTAGTCATTAGCCCAGCTGATGAAATTTTCTAATTCCAGAATTGTATGCAAATCCCACTAGAACGTCAAATGTTGTGCTCGAATTTTAAAGGTTTTTTTACATTTTGTTTCTTTATTCACATTTTTATCGTTTAAATTTATAATTTGCATTTTATAATCGTAAATCTTTTGATCTTGCGACTGCTACACATCATAAAGCAAATAAAAACTAGAATGCCCATTGGGGAGGGGTCAAGAAATTTGACAGCCTAGTGGGAATTTGCGCCACCATTCCTACGGGGATGTATAGTTGATTTCGTTGTTGGACTAATGCCTTTACCTTGTATAAATTTGTCTACATGGATGATAAGCAGTGTTGTCAGATTAGGGGAAATTTCCCTAAACTAGGATTATTTTCCGTGATCCGGGAAATATTTTTCTCATTTGGAGTACGGGTATTTTGATTGGGGATTTTTAAGAGAGTATTTCATCAGTATAGCTTTAAAATTAATTTTCTTGAGTATACGACTACTCCTTAGTTTAAAGCAGGCCATTCCTCTTGGATTAGGTGTGATTTGATAGAAAACATGGTAGTTTTGTTTTAGCCACATTTTCATGTGGAGGTGGCGATTCTCGTCAGCTCCTGTATGTGACCAAGTTCGTTATAGTCTGATCGCCACCGAAGCGCCAATATCCCGCCTTCTCATATCGAGCAGCATAGGCACTCGCTCATTGTCCGCGACTGCAGTTGCAGCTACTCCGTATGGAGAATTAGACTTTCCGCAAACTATAGAATCGCCCGGTTGCTCGCAGCTTGGCGCCTCGTGACAGCAATGAACACCACACAGATTCGACTGCCAGTCTCTTCACTTTGTCTAAAGAAAAAATGTAATGAAAATCTTAGTAAAGGGTAAAAATGTAATGAAATTTTTTCTAAACAAATTTTAATGAAACTATTTTCACATGTTTTGCGCTAAATTTATTTGGTCTTGAAATAATTCATACAACCGGATATTGTCCGGCTGCAGACCATAGGATAAACCGTTTCTATTACAAATAAAACACAAAAAAAACCGTTTTTAAAAGTTAGGCAGAAAAATGTGTTTTTTGCTTTGTAATAGCATTTGACCGGTTTCCTAGATCGCGATTTCGTTTGGAACCACTCAAACTCGTCGGTGGGATTTGTCAAAAAGGTATGTCTTCTAGGTTGAAACTACGCTCTTAAGAGTATTTCCATCTGTAGCGCAGCAAGAAAATTACTCCACTTCATATGTTTCTACCAAATGAAGACATCCAACTATTACAAAGAAACACACTTCTACTCTAAGTAATCGTTGATTACCATAAGGGTATGTTTTCAATGTAAGCGTATTTGTAACCTACACTGTTTTCGGCGTGCCTCCCGTTCGTTCACATGTTTTGCGCTAAATTTATTTGATCTTGAAATAATTTATACAATCGGATATTGTCCGGCTGCAGACCATAGGGTAATCTGTTTC
This sequence comes from Stomoxys calcitrans, assembly GCF_963082655.1. NCBI lineage: Eukaryota > Metazoa > Arthropoda > Insecta > Diptera > Muscidae > Stomoxys > Stomoxys calcitrans. The sequence continues at coordinate 101,230,555 of NC_081554.1, forward strand.
TATTACAAAAAGAACACAAAAAAAAACCGTTTTTTAAAGTTAGGCATATTCTTGCCAAAAAAAAAATTTATAAAAACTGTTCCGAAATACAATATTAAACAAGCATTTTTTTAAGACATAGTTCCATATGAATTTTCTCTCTCTTTTTTTCTTGGAATTCCAACATTTACAATACTGTATTAATGGCAACTGATACGGAGCTCATAGTGATTAATGAAACAAAATTATAGTTAAAGTATAGTTGTTAGGTTAGGATGAAAAGAGGGCGCAGATATTAATCCGCCCCATGCTACTATGGATATACACAAAATCCAGTAATCGGCTTGTTGTGCGATCTAAAAACTATAAAGTACCCTCTAAAAAGAAAATTTTAAGTTAGTAACTCCGTGCTACTTACAGAAATCCTTAATTGTTTTCAATACCACTCCCGGTATTCGGGTCGACGCTGTCCTTGTTAAGGGCTTGGACGACGAATGTGCATGTGACCATGTGGCACAGCGAAACGGTCGGTTGGAAGGCGTACATAGTACTAGGAGCTCACTTAGGCTAAATCGGTGCAGCAAGTGATGGCATGTGTAGGGCATGCGTGGAGAAGATGAGAGCATTTCATATATCATTGCCTGGCTTTCGCGTCTAATATTTAGATACCGGCACTTAGGTGGGGACGCAATACCGGATATGAACCAACTTAGTGGCGTGGGATGGAAAACGATTGAGGATTTTGGCTTAGGTGTATGTCCATAGTGACATGGGCGGATTAATATCCGCAACCTCTTTTCAACCAGACCTTGCCTATCCTACCCTTATCCAGAAACTGCGTAAAATATATGAAGAAATTATGGAAATTGTAGGATGCAGGGGTCAAATGAGTGCAAATGCCTCATCATATAAAAATAACTCGGAACACCCGGAAAACAAGTACTATTGATGACCGTCGATTGTGTCATATAGCAAAGTATTACATCTTCAAAAGAGATTCAAGTATTGGCAGGTTGGAGCTTTTGAACAACAGTGCAAAACAGTTGAAGTAGGGAACATAATAGATATGTAACAACTTTGGAGCAGTTGTTGTTATAGCAGTTTGTTGTGTTCTATCTTTTGTCTGCATGATTCTGTTGAGTGTAAAGACCCAGGAACTCTGCGACTAAGATGGGGTGCGTCCACAGGGATCTGGGTCTGGGTCGGCATCAATCCTTGCCCTGTGGGAGTTGAGGCGGCTGCATTTGTCGAAACGTAATTGACCCAGAACTACTCTGGATTGCCGGGCGAGGTGAATTTCTTCAAGCGCAATGGAAGGCGGTCGTTGTCTAAGGACTACATTCACCCGTTAGCCATTTACCGCATCTGATACCGTGCCTGCATGATTTAGTCCAGACCTTCTTGATATGCCGCTTGATCTAGAAGTTCTCTGAGCTGAACGAGAGTAACTGGACGAAACAAAAAAAAGTTTATTTATGTATGTGAAATATATCATTTAAGTATTTAAATCCCCACTACCGTAGCTCGTATAAAGATTTATTTTGAAACCTACAAATACATGTTCTGTAGATCGATTTTGCGAAGTCCGTTCGTCCGTCCAAATTTGAATTTGGCTTTTTGGTTACAAAAAGTCTCGACCTAAAAACCTAGGATTGACTAACGGCGGTGAGAATCTAAGATTCGGATTGACCGAACTTATCTCTTATACACCTTTTTATGTTATTTATAAAATAACTGAATTGTTTGTTTTTGTTATACACGTCTTATTTTTGTTTTTTTATGAAAAAAATTGGATCAATTTAAACAAGTTTTTTTTACGTTATTTATGTAAAAAGCTTTAGTTGCTTTAGTTTTTGCTATTCTTAGTTTGTTTGTTTTTTTATAACAACGAAAAAAATGAGCCACATTTTGTGTCACTTTTTGTGCCACTAATTGAAAATTTCCAACGGTAATGCTGCTGAGGAGACAGCCTGTCGCAGTTCGGAGGGCGGCATTCTGACAAATCCGAATATTATTTCACTGCGTGTTACAAAGCTGACGAGACCACACTGGCGCTGCATAACTTACCACAGACTGGCCAATTGCTTTGTACGTGGTCAACAAGGTTTCTTTGTCTGCACCCTAAGTGCTGCCGGCAAGTGACTTGAGGACCTTGTTTCTACTTTTGACTTTATCGCAAATTGCTGTGGCATGTGAGGAGAATGAGTAAGAGCTATCAAATGTGACACCAAGTGCTTTGGGACACTTGAAGGTCGGAATCATTTCTTCATCGAACATCACAGTCAGCTCGGTATTCACCTCACGCGCATTTGTGGTGGCTAAAGATTTGGTGGCAGATATCTTCAGATTTCTCGCAGCGAAATATGAGGCATGTTCGTTGAGGTAGACGTTCAACCTATCGCAGATGTCAACAATGGGTGGGGTGCCTGATGCCATGATCGTACAATCGTCCGCATATGATACGATCTCTATGCCGTCTGGAGGGGGTAGAATGGAGAATAGGTAGAGGTTAAACAGTGCCGGAGATATCACCCCACCTTGCGGAACACCCTGTTTCAGTGTGGTCTCCTCAGCTTTGAGACACTCAGTGGAATAATATTCAAATCTGTCAGAATGTCGCCATTCGAACTGCGACGGGCTGTTTCCTCAGTTCTTATGTGAACCACCTCCATCAGGATACAAAGATCCTACCAGTCCAAGACATAACTACATGCTGTCTAAGCAATACCTTTTTGTCTGTTATCGCAGAGACTATTCAAATCATTGTCTTATGAATAGATATCCACCGCCCAGAAGCCTTAAGGTTGATCCACATTATCTAGAGCGTGAGGTTCAGCGCTACAGAGAGAACCTCTGGATCAAGCGGCATATCAAGCAGGTCTAGACAACATTCATGCAGACGCGGTAGCAGATGCGGTAAATAGCTACCGGGTGAATGTAGCCCATGAAGAACGACCGACTCCCATTGCCCCCGAAGAAATTGAGCTCCCCCGGCAAACCAAAGTAGTTCTGGGTCATTACGTTCCGCCAGATGCAGCCGCCTTAACTCCTACAGAGTAAGGATTGATGCCGACGTGCAAGATGTATGTCCCGATTGTGACCAGAGACGACATGATACACGTCACCTGTTTAACTGCCCGGCCAGACCCACTCGACTCAGACCCAGATCCCTCTGAACGCACCCCATATTAGTCGCAGACTTCCTGGATCTTGATACTCAACCGAATCAAGCAGACGAAAGATAGAACACAACAAATTGCTACAACAACAACGAATCGACCTTCAACCTTTACCAACTTTACCGTGCAGACCTGCAAGACTTCCTTACTTTAATTGCCTATGACAGAACATTTGTTCTACTAGCCTAACGTAGAATAGCGTTCCAAGCGCTTTAATCTTCCCCGCTCATTTTTTAATCTCTGACATCAAGTTTCGAGGTGTCTCCTATCACCTGATCTTTCCATCGGGCTTTTGGTCGTCCCGGTTTGTGTTTACCACCGTGTTTGCCTTCAAAAGACTTCTTTGCTGGAGCTTCTTCATCCATTCTGATAACATGACCTAGACAACGCAGCCGTTGGTAACTATGCTATCGTCGTCATACAGCTCATACATACGACACCTATATCCTCAATTATATTGTAGCCGTTGAGTGAAGTGGACGTGTTTTCATTTCGCTCCTCAAAGAAAAAAAAATATATATATATTCGTATCTCGGAATAGGTACTACCTATTACGAAAAAAAGACTAAACTAAGGAAGCGCGCACGGCCCCTGAGTCTTCATGGAGGACTGTGACTTCCAAAAGGAGGCCACAGCCATCACGGAAGGGGAAGATGGTCGTTGAGAATGGTAAGGAGCCGCCCTCTTACGCCAGAGTGGCAAGGAAGCACCACAGAGATGAGCTGACTTATGCAGTCATCAATATCGGCTGTGCATCCGGTAGGATTCCACCAGATCATCGGTCCCAAGTGGAGAATCTGGTTAACGATCGGATTTTTGAACATGTGTGGAACTCTGTAGAGGGTCCACCCATACAAATGATGAGCTGCGAGTTTAGAGGGGACATTAAATTTGCGACGGAACGCATGTTGGCATTTTTGGGCAAGCAAAACGAAGGTTTGGTCGCAGAGAAGTGGGAGGTCTTCCACAGGGAGAAGAAGGAGGAAGGAACTCTCTTTGTGGTTGGCATTGATCAAGTCTCCGTGACAAGTTTGGCTAAGACTAAAGGCATGGCGCACTACGGGAGCAAAGCTGTCTTTTTAAGATTGGGAAGACTTGGATAGGCAGAAATTTTCATTTTGCGACATCAGGCCGCATCAGTGGCAGGTGACTCAACACCGCCCAACAAACAGGGGGCTGACAACGAGACAATCACGGCATTTCTCAATATTGGAAAGACTAGGAGAACCAATGATTCTAATACTAAAATATAAGGCAGTACAGTGGCGAGAGACCCAGCACAGCCTAACAAACAGGAACCCGACGACGGACCCATCACTGACTTCAAGATTCGGACGACTAGGATAGGCAAAGAACCTAATACTGAAACATCAGACAGTGCAGTGACAGGAAAGTCAATTCAACCCAACCATCAGGGAGTCGATGATGGTACCATCACCTACTCCCAAGAAGCCCATTTACTTAAGATTTGAAAGGCTAAGATAGGCAAAGATCCTAGTATTGAAAGATCAGGCAATACAGGGAATGGAAACCCAATAAAGCGTAATGAACAGGGACCTGACGATGGAACCATTACCGACTTTGTAAAAAGTCGGAAGACTAGACTAGGCAAAGAACCTAAAACGATGACATCAGGCAGTTCAGTGACAGGAAAGTCAATGCAGTCTAAATAACAGCGAGCTGGCGATGAGATCATCACCTACTCCCAGGATGCCCATTTACTGGAGGATCAATCCAGATAAACCTACACCGGAGCGAGACTGCTATACATGCTCTAACGGAAAAAATCAGCAAGGGCAAGATTCATATTGCCTTAATTCAGGAGCCATGGACGACCCGGAACAAAGTTTCTGGACTGAACCATATGAACTACAAATTATTCTATGCTAACACTGGTACTCGGCGGAGGACATGCGTTATTTGTCATAAAAATTTGAATTATATATTTTCCCCAGAGTTGTCAATGTCGGATGCAACAGTGGTGAGACAGGGAGACGGTGGAACATACCTGGCATCACTTTATCTGCCTTTCGACTCTCCGACACCGCCACCCACGTCAGAGGTACTAATAGGGTGCGATGCGAACTCTCACCACATTTCGTGGGAAGTACCAACAATAATAAGCGGGGCCAAGCCCTGGCAGACCAATAACACTTAATATTGGTAACACCGCTCCTTTGTTAATAGGATTAGGGAGGAGGTATTAGATGTGACGATATGTTCAGAAAATCTGATCGATGAGGTTCAGGATTGCAGGGTCTCCATGGAACACTTTTTCTCTGACCATCGCTACATTAGGTTTAGAATAGTACGGCCTACGTCGAATCCGATAAGCTTCCGGAATAAATTGAAAACCAACTGGACAAAATTCGGAAGGCTACTCAGAAGAAGGCTTGGGCAAGATAATTTAGATTGTCCAAGCATAGAAGAAATTGACGTAAATGTCAACAGGATTACGACTGCGCTAGTGGGGTCCTTCGAAGATAGTTGTCCTCTTCGGGAAAGGAAATCAGCCTAAGAAAAACCCTGGATGACCGGGGAGATTCGCAATATTGGGAAAGAGGTCCACATACTTTTTAACAGAGCACGTCGTAAAAAAGCGGACGTTTATTGGGATGTGTATTAAACACGGCTCAAGGAATACAATAAGATTACCAGAGCGGCAAAACGTGGCTCCTGGAAGCATTTCTGCGAACAGGTCGATAGCGTCGATGACGCCGCCAAGATAAAAAAGTTTCTTTTAAAAACCCATGTCAAAACTGAAACTTTAGTAGGCGATATGGGAGTGAGAGCAGAGACAACGGAGGACATATTGACGCTTTTGATGAAAGCCCATTTTCCACAGGATACGACGGGACTCACGGAGACACCGGAATCTTGGAATAATGACGTTGATAGAAGGTTTTATAATAACGGAATTTATGGTGAAGGAATCCTTGAGGAGCTTCAAACCATTTAAGTCACCCCCACCTGATAGAATATTTCCGACGTTACTATAGATAGAGGCAGGCTATCTGACGCATCATCTGGGCAATATTTTCACAACGTGCCTAGGACTTTCATATACTCCGAAAGCCTGGCAGGAGGCAAGGGTGGTGTTTATACCCAAGCCCGGCAAAGCTAGTTATGTGACACCAAAGGCCTACAGACCCATAAGATTTAAGTCCTTTCTACTCAAAACCATGGAACGTATTGTGGACACCATTATAAAGAGTATGACATCCAGCGAACTGCTCAAATACAAACAGCGTGCCTATGTCAAGGAAAGGTCGGTGAATACTGCCATGCACAAGGTTGTGCATAAAATAGAAGAATCCTTCGATGCCAAAACGTACACACTGGCGGTATGCATTGACATCGAGGCGAATTTCAACAAAGTGCGGCCGACACAGTGATCCAATCCTTAGACCAGTACCGGGTGAACCCGGTCCTTAGAGACTGGATAAACCATACGCTAAGGAACAGGTGGACAAATTGTGTGTTCCATGGCATAAATATAAGTGAGAAAGTGGCACAGGGCACGCCACAGGGGGGCATTTTATCGCCGCTCCTATGGGTGACCACCATAAATGACCTATTACGGATGCTGACTGAGGAGGGATTTGAACCCGTCTGCTGTTTACTACTTCTAACGGATAAGGAACGAGCCATGCAGGAGGGCCGAAAGGGTTTTGCATATGGCATATGACTGGGCTAGACCCAGAGGTCTCCATGTTAGCCCAGCGAAGACTGAAATATGCCTGTTCACGAGGAAGACGAAGGTGGTCGAATTAACGCACCACGTTTCCTCAATAAGACCATTTCGATATCTGACATGGTCAAATACTTAGGTGTGATCTTGGACAGAAAACTGAAGTGAGAAGGCTCACATATGTTTGACACTATGAAGACGGGCCGTAGGCCTGAATCCTAGGATAGTCCACTGGCTTCACAGGAGCGTGATTAGATCAATACTTACATACGCCTCAGTAGTTTGGTGGACTGCTATGGAGAAAAAGTGCAACATAAGGACCATACAACAGGTTCAGAGAACATGTTGTCTTGGCATAGGTGGAGCGATGAGGACCACGCCCACTAGGGCACTGGATACTACTATAGATATCCGACCCATTGACATACAGATTAAGTGTGAGGCAGCCACTACGGCTATGAGACTTAAGGCGATGGGGGAATGGATTAAGGATGGGAGCAGCTCATACCATCGCGGTATAATCGAGGCGACGATAGGAAACCTGAAAGGAAGTGGAGAGGTTTCCGATCGGATACCTGAGACAAACCTTGAAGTCGAGTGCGAGGCACTGCTGCCATCGGCACAGTCTTGGATTGACGGAACCCTAGTGTTGACGTCTGGAAGATCATGTTACACGGATGGATCAAAGCTAGAGGACAGAGTGGGCCTGGGGGTTTACATTGAGAACCCAGGCTCTGTTTTATACTGCCTGACCATAAGACGGTCCTGCAGGCGGAGATCCGGACTATCACGGAATGCGTGAAGTGGTGTGGTGTTAACGCGAGGACGACTAGTGTGAACATCTTTACCGACAGTAAAATTGCCATAAGGGCAATAACAACCAGGACGGTAAGGTCACGAACAGTCTTGCAGGGTAAGAAGGAGATTAACGACTTCCTTGAGGATGGCAAAATCCGCATTGTTTGGGTGCCGGGTCATAACGGAGTAAGGGGAAATGAAAGGGCAGACGAGTTGGCGGTGAAGGCCAGAGGACTGCCGTCAATAAACTTGGTTAACCCGAAGTCTTTCGGGTCGACGCAGTCCGATTTAAGGGAGTGGGCGACGAATACCCATGCAATTGTGAAACAGCGAAACGGTCGGTAGGACGGCGAAAATCCTATAGAGGGATCCAGACCGTGAGAAGACGAGGATTACTGAAAGGAAGCAAAAAGGAGGTCTATATAGTTATTGGTATTATAACGGGACATATGGGACTACGAGCTCACTTATGTAAAATCGGCGCGGCAAGTGATAGAATGTGTATGTTGAGGCATTTCCTTTGGCATTGCCCGGCTTTCGCGTCCAACAGATACCGGTACTTAGGTGGAGACACAATATCAGACATGAACCAACTTGAAAACAATTAAGGATTTTGTAAGTAGCACGGAATTCCTAACTACGAATTTCTTTTTAGAGGTTACTTTATAGTTTTTAGAGCGCACAACAAGCCGACTACTGGTTTAGGTGTATGTCCATAGTGGCATGGGGCGGATTAATATCTGCACCCTCTTTTCAAACTAAGCTAACCTAACCTATATCCTCAATTAACGCAAACTGGTCCATATATTTTACGAATAATTTTTCATTCAAACACTCCAAACACTGCCTCGTCTGCTTTCGAAAGTACCCATGCCTCAGAACCATATAACAACACTAGTAGTATCAGTGTGTTGTATGTATAATCTTCGTCTGTCGAGAGGTGGCCTTGTTTCGAAAATGCTTACTTAATCCAAATTAGCATCTGTTTGCCAGTATTATTCATCGCTTTATTTCAAAACTGGTGTCATTCATTGCGGTCCTGCAAGACTTTGGAAACATCGAAACCTTTTCTCTCCACAAACAACAGTTCATATATGTAAGGGAAGAAATGCATTAAAATTTCTGTTTTGTCAGTACATGACTTCTATGACAAAGACCATTTCTTCTAATAAAAGCACATGTAATCGACACATTGAATAAAATAAAGATGCATGCTTTGAAGCGATTAAAATTTTTGTCTTGTCACTGGTAATAGAAGGTACGTATCAAAGAACTGCATGAGACCCGAAATTTGGCACTCAATAGCCACTTTGGCCAAAGCAATTGCCTGTTACCCATGCCATCTTAGATCAAAGTAAACTAAAAACACACGCACATATACAATAGAGTGAGAGATGTGTTTTTAAATTTTTAAGACCAGTCGGTAGAATAAGTTTTGGGTTTGAGTTTGGAACAATATAGTTTGTATTTTATAATTATTACACAGATTTTGAATGTTTATTTTTTTTATTACTATATTATACTAACAGCATCGTGGTGGTGGATCACCAGAAGCATGGAGTACAAACAGCGATAGTCCCACACCAACAAACAGTGTGGCTGAAAGACCATGGGCTAAAGAAACTCTCTGGCATGGACTATTAGGAGATGAACATCGGCAATTGTTGGGAACAGAGGAGGAATCCTCAGATCGCCATAGCAGTGATGATGAAAACGAAACGGATTTAGAGACGGTTTACCAAATTACACCAGAACAACGCGAATATTATTTTAATCAATTCAAAAACGTACACCATGATACCAATGGTTTGTTATCCGGCCAAGTTGCAAGGTTTGTATATTAAATTAAAATGTCTATTTTAGGTAAATTTCTATTGTTCTTTTTTTTGCAGGGTATTTTTTGAAAAATCTCGAATTCCAGTCGAAGAATTGCGGCATATATGGCAATTGTGCGATGTTACACGGGATGGTGCTTTAAGTTTAGCAGAATTTACGGCTGCCATGCACCTTGTTGTTTTGCGTCGGAACAATATTCCCTTACCGGCTACTTTGCCGGTTTGTTTGCATCCGACTGTTCTACAACACACAACACTTGGCAACCAATTATCAGCTCAAGAGCCCGCTGAGGCAGATCTTCTGCATTTGGATGAAGATGATGAGGACAGCACCGACAATACTATAATAGGAATAAAGGCCGGAATGGTTGTAGGTGGAAGTACTGAGAGTGGTGCACTGCTATTAAATGAAAATACTGTCATGAATCTAAGCACACTATCGGCATCATCGCAGGTATTTCGCAATCGTCATTCGATATTCATTGTTTCAAGTTTTGATTTCAGGCAAGTGGCAGCTCTCGCCAGTGTGTTAATGTTTGCACTAAAAATCCGCATTCATTAACGCCACCTTCAATACCTCCACCTGTAAAAAATCGAAGCATTTCAAATTCCCCAAAAGCGGATATGCCAGCCTCTACATCCCCTTTGAATGCACCCAGTGGAAAGTTGGGATATAGCGCAAATACAGATTGTTCCTTATGGGCAACAACTGCAAGCAATGACGAACATTTACAATTTGTAACAACCGTAAGTCTTCAGGAATATTTATTAACAAAGACAAATAATCCATAGCATTTTTTTAGGATACGCAACCAAGTCAATGGACTAAATTTAATGAATCTCCGACATCAAATGTCTCTAGTCCTGGTCCGAAACCTGTCAATTTCGACATGCAACGTACAGCGCAAGCTGTCGTCTCTGATCCACAAATATTGCATCCAGTGCCATTGAGAGTAACACCTGTTGGTATGTATTTTTGTACATTGTAAAGCATTTCAAATGCTGACGAACGAAATATGTATATATTATAGGTGGTGTCATAACTTCTAACGTACCCACTGTTCCTGTCAACGATAAATATGGTCATGATTCAGGTGACAATGGCGCTTCCATTCGAGAACCTAGTCCAAAGTCATCTTTCATAGCATCAAACAATGCGCCACATCATCGCGATTCATTGCAACACATTGATTTGAGGGCAATTCAACGCCCCCAAGCTAAAAAACTACCAACAAAAAATATTGGAGCCATACCTCCACCACCCCAACGTGAGCCAGCAACGATGTCTGCATCAGTAGTGGCAACTACATCAAACATCCCAGACATTGGAAATGCAAATATTGCAGCTTTAAGTGGATCTAGTGTTCTCTCTCCTTCCACGCATATAAATAAAAAGGATCCACCGCCGTTGCCACCCCCACGCCCTCATCGTCATGGACGTAGCAGCAGTTTAGATTTAAATAAGTTTAAAATTGGAACCATAAACGGCGCACAACCAGAGGTAAATTGTGACATAGGATAAGACTATCTTGTCGTTAATAATAATGTGTTTATTTTTTTTGCAACGTGACATAAAAGATTATGGCCCAAGCTAGCTTTGATTTGCAAACCACAGGTTTCGCTGATTTCACAACAGGATTTTCCGATGACAGCCATACGCCCAGTGTTGTAAGTATGATAACTTTAAAAACTCTAAGAAATATTTTATTTCATACGTAATACATTGCGTCCAAAATTTTCCATTTGTATATATATGTATTTAATTTTCTGGCCTTCTGCCAAATGGTAACAGTGTACAATGATGATATGTAAATATTTTTTTTGCTGTGGCAAGTGGCATCTTTTTACACTTTGCACACTTGTCTCACTATTTTACACACTTGTCTCACTATCAAGCATTGAAAGATCAAACAAAGCTTTAAGCTGGCTTTAACTAGAATACGAACGTTACGGAGACGGAGTCGAGAAACTTATCTCGACTCTGACTCCGGGGAAAGGAAAAAAAAATTTCAACAAAAAACAAAAAAATTAGTAGGCTCGACGGACGGGTGGACAGAGAGCAGCACAATTGTACTCTAGCCACCTAAGAAACGTTACAATTGGCGTGCATGTGATCAAATTCAATCTGTTGTTTCCCGAGTTAAAAAAAGTTTATATGGTCAGATCCAATTAATATGGTTATATATAATTGGATCTAATTGTATCAAATTAGATCAAATACAATTGGATCTCGAATTTGTCTCAGATATAAATAGATCTAAATAATTATATATAATAATATCTAATTGAATCTTAAATTAAAAAAATGTTTTTTTTTTTGTTTATTTTACATCTTAATGTTGTTATTTTTAATTAAACACTTATTTTTTTACCACTTTTCTATATAAGTGCTACCTTTATTTCTTGCCGCCAGTGGGGTTTGAACGTGGGTCCTCTCATTGGTTAGTTAGATGCGCTACCAACTTAGCCAAGCACTCGTTTATAATATGCGCTGCTAAAGGTAAACAAACAGCATCGTCTTTTGCTCCCGTTGGTACTCCTTTTTTCTTTTTTTGTTACTCTCAGATATAAAGTAATTATGAATTTGAGTTTCCTTTTACTCTTTGTATTTGCGTTGCACATACACCCAACATATCGTTCATGTCTAGAGTTTTGAGCCCATGAGGAGCATTTGTTTATCAGATTTCGATGAAAATTGGAACAGTAAGTTTTGGGTAGACCCCTGCATCTTATTGTTAAATGTGATCCAGATCGGACCATACTTGGATATAGCTGCCATATAGACGATATCCCAAAATGGAGTATTGAGCCCATAAAAGGAGCGAATTTTATCTGATATCGATAAAATTTGAAGCAGTGAGTTTTTGTAGACCTCTACGTTTGTCGAATGTGATCCCGGTCGGACCATATTTGGATATAGCTGCCATGTAGACTGATCTTTCGAAATAGAGTATTGAGCCCATAAAAAAAGCATTTTCATCCGATTTGGATGAAATTTGAAACAGTGAGTTTAAGTAGACCCGACTCTAAACGTCAAAGTTTATTTTTTCGCGGCTTCTTTCTATTTTTTAACATTTACAAAATTAACAATATAATTGTACACCAATCTGGTTTACTTAAGTGCTTCTCGATATTTTAAAATCGATGAATTCCACCACTCGCTAAATAACGTACAGAGTATTAAAGTGAAAAGCAAGCAAAGAAAACAACATATCATCCGCGCACACAACCTATGTCTGCTACCAAAAAACGAACAATAAGACAAACATCTCCAGAGGTTTTTGCAGCTACCACCAAAAGAAACCACAACACTGTTTCTCAACGACACACAGTGAGATGAAGAAAAAATAAGTGGAAATAAGTCTGCCATTTTGGAACGAATAGAGATATCTTCGTGAAATTTTGCATGGTTATTGCTGAGGTTTTATCCAGTTGCAAAATTTCTGGGCCCTAGAAGTTCCAGGGGCTCATTGGTGGTCGTTCAAAGTCACCTCGGCTCTACAAAATTTTGTTCAGGCTGTCAAAAGCGCATTTATTATCTGATTTTCAAAAACTTGGAAATACTTGAAATTGCTAAAAAAGTCCTGCAAAAACAGGCCTAAATGTGCGCGATATTTTTTATAGTGTCCAAGAAATTTTACTATTATTTTTTTTTGAAATTTTCGCAGAGACTGATCTCTTATTTAGTTGTTTGTGAAAGCATATCTGAACCGATTTTAACTGATTTAACTGGAAAGCTAGTAGAATGTACTATTTTTTTGTCGCGATATATGCAAAGGTCCGATTTTTCAGTCAAAAGTTATGCGAGCTAAAAATCAAAAAATGTGAAAATAATTTTGGCATTTTACGGAAAAAACGGTAATTTCATTCAGCACTCTCAATTTTGTTTACTGTACTGTAAAGAAGACTTAATTAAGATGCGTTTTAAGTGTAATTTTTATAAATTGTGTTAACTCTAATAGGAGATCTGTTAAGTACAATATTGGCATTTTTTTTAACAAAAAAATGGGAAAACCCTTTGATTTCTCAAAACGTAAAGCTGAGACCCCAAATTTATAATATTCCAATTTCTCAACTAATAAATAATTGCATGCGAAAATTTTATTGCGTCATCCAAGGATTGAGGTCACTACGGACATTTTACAAAAAATGCTAATTTGCAAACATCTTTCCCAGTTTGGGGATTTTAGGTGTTTTCATCAAGAAATGTGTCAAAAATTTTTACTCATTTTTTTTTTAAAGATATTCATCTACAAATTTGTGAAAAATTAGAACGATATCTTTAGTAGTTTTGGTTTTATGATATTTTCAATTTTAATTTTATTTTTCACAAAAGTGTATTTAGTCAAATTTCTTGGACACTATAAAAGATATCTCGCACATGCAGGGCTGTTTTTATAGGCTTTTTAAGCACTTTCCAGCAAAAATTTTTTGAAAAACGACAATAAATGCGTTTTTGACAGCCAGAAAAAAATTTTGTAGGGCCGAGGTGACCGACTTTGACGGTCCACCAATGGGACCCTGGGACTTTTGGGGCCCTGAAAATTTGCATATAAACTATAACACCTTAGCTATAACTATGTAAAATTTCGTGAAGATATCTCTATCCGTTCCAAAATGGCAGACTAATTTCCACTTATTTTTTTTCGCCATCACACTATGCGTCAACTGCTTCTGAAGCTAATCAAACAATAACAACAGCCTCGCCGAATATTGACAATCATACACCTTCAACGTGTCCGAGAGCTGCCAGCAGCATTTAGAGGCGCTGTCGCAAACAACCATTCAACAACAATCCCATAGCAGCCGGTTGTACGTACCGGATTGACCCGATGGAATCTTCATCGGCAAGGGCTGCCGCCTCAGTGTACGTGTTCGTCTTTTTTCGTCATGGGAGAGGCACATCCCGGAGTGCCTTCTCCGTATGCTTTTGGTCCGTGCCGGGATTGAAAAGAACCCCGGACCCTGGTTCTGTTCCGTTTGCCAGAACCGCCTTCATCATCGGTCAGTGTCGGTGAGGTGTAACAGGTGCTTGGAGTGGGTACATTTCCGTTCTTGCTCTGGCCTAACTTCGCTACGGGAGTATAGTCATACTGGCTATGTCGCTAGGTGCTGTGCGAACACAGCCAGCAGTGGGTCACAAGCGTCGCCGTCGTCGCCTTCGGCGTCCTCGTCGTCGGACTATGTGACCCCCCCGACCTCTCCCGTACGGCAATTTATGCAAAGACAGCACCCTAGCCCTACTATTGCCAGGCCAGTGTCGGGAAATGTATCGTTCCTGCAGTTAAACTGCAATGGACTGCGAGGCAAGATTGATGAGATTGTGGATTTTATGAGTCGGAAGAGCATATCGGTCGCAGCGATCCAGGAGACAAAGCTGACTAACACCTGCAGCTTGCACAGTTGTCACGGCTAGAATGTGCTACGTAAGGATCGCTCAAGGAATGGAGGTGGGGGATTGGCCTTCGTTATACACCATTCCGTGCAGTATAGACCTATCTCGCCTGCGCTTGACGCTAGTGACCCATACATGGAATGTATGGGGGTAGCAGTCAAGTCTGGTACTGCCGAGATAGAGATATACAACGTGTATATACCGCCGGTTGGCAGCTGTGTCCCGATTAATGGCCAGGCCTACAGCCCCGACATAAGTGGGTTGCTATCTGGCCATAGTCGTCTGGTTCTGGGGGATTTCAATGCACATCACTCGTCATGGCATTCTCCCCTAGGCAACGACCAGCGTGGCATAGCTTTGGCAGAGCAGATAGATAGCTCCACGTTTTGCACGGTGAATGAGGATGCCCCCACTAGGATTACGAGGAGGTGCAGCAGCTCGCCAGACATCTCAATCGCATCCCCTGATCTCCTGAGTGACGTATCCTGGCAAGCCGTCATCTCTTTGGGGTCAGACCACCTCCCCATAATCCT
This sequence comes from Stomoxys calcitrans, assembly GCF_963082655.1. Lineage (NCBI taxonomy): Eukaryota > Metazoa > Arthropoda > Insecta > Diptera > Muscidae > Stomoxys > Stomoxys calcitrans. The sequence goes on from NC_081554.1 coordinate 101,245,965, forward strand.
CACCATCGACCGACCACCCGACTTCATAACCTCTGAGCGCCGAACGTTCATCAACTATAAGAAGGCCAATTGGACTGGCTTCAGAGAGTATACCAATCGCCGCTTCAATGAACTGCCACCCCCCTCTGATGTGCTTGTGGCCGAGAGGAAATTCCGAGACATCATCAACGCAGCAGCCGCTCGCTTTATACCAGCCGGTCGAATACCGCAAGTGCGACCCAATTTCCCGGCGCAAGCAGTGGTACTCGCAGACGAGCGTGATGGGATTCGTGCTATGGACCCCGCTAACCCCAGAATCAGCGAGCTGAATCTGGAAATAAACAGGGTAGTCAACGAACATAAGCGGAATTTGTGGCTGGAACACTTGGAGCAATGTAACTTAGGCACCGGTGCAGGCAAATTGTGGGCCACTGTTAAGTCTCTCTCGAACCCCGGTAGACGGGACGACAGGACCTCAGTCACTTTTGGCGAGTTAACCGTGACTGATCCGAAGAGATGCGTCAGGTTGTTCAACCGTCAATTTATCGTGCATCCCGAGAGAGACAGGGCAAGGAGGAGAGCCATTCGCCGTATTCGTGGTCTCCGAGCCGATGAACAGCCATCACAATTTACCGTGGGCGAAGTTACGAATGTCATCCGTGGCGCCAAATCTTCCAAGGCGTTGGGCCCCGACGGAATCTCTACATTGATGCTGAAGAATCTGGATTTACCTGGAGTTGAGTACCTTACCACTGTCCTTAACCTGTCATTGAACACTCTTATAGTTCCCGATGTCTGGAAAATGGGCAGAGTGATCCCGCTACTGAAGCCTGGTAAAGACCCGAGTTTGGGGGAGTCGTACAGACCGATCTCCCTTCTCTCACCAGTGGCTAAGACGCTTGAGGCATTACTCCTCCCGAGCCTCGTAGGAGAATTTCCATTCGCCGAGCATCAACACGGATTTCGGAGACTGCACAGCACAACAACAGCTTTGCATGCCATCACCACACACATTTGCCGTGGCTTCAATCAACCCAGGCCATGTGATAGGACGGTCCTCGTGGCATTGGACCTATCGAAGGCATTCGACACGGTCAGCCATGCCAAATTATTTGAGGACATCGCCAACACGTCCCTCCAGCCAGGCCTTAAACGTTGGGTCGCGAATTATCTGTGTGGCCGCCAGTCATTTGTGGAATTTAGGGATAAGAAGTCAAAACACCGTAGAGTGAAACAGGGAGTTCCCCAAGGCGGGGTGATATCTCCGGCTCTGTTTAACCTCTACCTTTCCTCCATCCCACCTCCTCCAGACGGCATAGAGATCGTATCATATGCGGACGACTGTACGATCTTGGCATCAGGCCCCCCACCCATTGATGACATCTGCGATAGGCTGAACGTCTACCTCAACGAGCTTGCCTCATATTTCGCTGCAAGAAATCTGAAGATATCCGCCACCAAATCTTCAGCCACACTGTTCACTACAAATACGCGTGAGGTGAATTCTGAGCTGACTGTGATGGTCGATGGAGAATTGATTCCGACCATCAAGTGTCCCAAAATACTTGGCGTCACATTTGACAGCTCCTACACTTTCTCCCCACATGCCACAGCAATCTGCAATAAAGTCAAAAGTAGAAACAAGGTCCTCAAGTCACTCGCTGGCAGCACTTGGGGTGCAGACAAAGAAACCTTGTTGACCACGTACAAAGCAATTGGCCGGTCTGTGGTAAGTTATGCAGCGCCAGTGTGGTCACGTCAGCTTTGTGACACGCAGTGGAATAATATTCAGATCTGTCAGAATGCCGCCCTCCGAACTGCGACGGGCTGCCTCCTTAGTTCTCATGTGGACCACCTCCACCAGGAGACAAAGATCCTACCAGTGCGAAGACATAACTACATGCTGTCTAAGCAATACCTTTTGGGCTGTTATCGCAGAATTCATCCAAATCATCATCTTGTGGATAGATACCCACCGCCCAGAAGCCTTAAGGTAGATCTACATGATCTAGAGCGTGAGGTCCAGCGCTACAAGAGAGAACCTCTAGATCAAGCGGCATATCAAGCGGGTCTGAACAACATTCATGCAGACACGGTAGCAGACGCGTTAAATGGCTACCGGGTGAATGTAGTCCTTGGAGTACGACCGCCACCCATTGCACCCGAAGAAATCGACCTCCCCCGGCAAACCAGAGTGATTCTGGCTCAATTACGTTCCGGCAGATGCAGCCGCCTCAATTCCCACAGAGCTAGGATTGATGCCGACGTGCAAGATGTATGTCCCGACTGTAACCAGGGACCGCACGATGCGCGTCACCTGTTTGACTGCCCGGCCAGACCTACTCGACTCAGACCCAGATCCCTGTGGACGCACCCCATCTTAGTCGCGGAGTTCCTGGGTCTTGACACTCAACAGAATCAAGCAGACGAAAGATAGTACACAATAAACTGCTACAACAACAACAACAACAACCATTCAACAATCCCATGGCATCCGGTTGTACGTACCGGATTGACCCGACAAGGGCTGCCGCCTCAGTGTACCACACACTGCTACTACAACAACAACAACAACCATTCAACAAACAAATGCGCCTGCTGACATTTTTCATGGGCGGTTTTTGATGAAAAACTCAATAATGGCTTGGATGTTAAATTGAGTGCTGTTGTTAAGAAGTCAGACGTAGCGAACTTACATATTGAGATGCAACAACTCCGAGAAGAAAACACAACCCTAAAAGCTATAATAAATGATATGAAGCAAAAAAAATGGAATGGTTTGACAGTATACCAAACGTTCAAATGTTGTTGTTACAGGAATGCCCAGCAATTCAATTAATGAGGCGATAGGTGCCTTTGCAGATTATGTTCGTCTATGCTCAATGTTAAATTGAACATCGTATCAACACGTAAACTTCCATCAAATAAAGGCTTTGTAAAGTAAACACGTGATAGCATGTGCCCTATGCGGGGAAGATGATGAGACGTTGGAGCATTTCCTTTGTCACTATCCCCTGTTTCAAGTCCTTAAGCGTCCTGTTCGGCTTATATTTCGTTAAATCCTTTGCAGATAGTATACCCCATCGATATTCCATGGGATTCAATTCGGGTGTCATGGTTATGTTTCTTGATCTAAAAAATCCCTTTGTTCAACTGTTCAACACGGAGAGAGCAATGTTTTATTAAAAAGTCCACACAAGTCTTCACCAAATTCAATAAGTTATTGTTTAGGAGGTCTTTCTTTATTTCTGCATTCATTTTGGTTGGAACAAAGCATATTTCTAACTTTGCGGCATAAGGGATCCGTGGCCAAGGTTTTGCTTACATCACTCTTGACGAGGGTACCGAGAATCCCCTCCAGTATTTATGGTGACCATCGCCCTTATTCCGGTTGTCGAAGGCAAAAATTGACTGCGGTCGTAGTCGAAGGCGAATTTCACATTTCGTGGTATTCTCTAAAGTAGCCTTCGAAGCTTTAGTAGTAGAAACATAATAACCAAAAATGTAAAAGAATATCCAATTAATCAAAATAAAAAACTTATGTTTGTAAGTGGGCAGTAGGTGTGTTCGTCATTTTTTCCAGCAAAATGTGCAGGCGCGTAAGAACCTTTACTCTCGTTTGTTATTTATTTTGATAAAAACAAAATAAAACCGTTGTTTTTTATTAAAAAAAAAAGTTCAAGGATGTCAATGGCTGTTAGGAAACCCCCCTCCAGTAGAAATTTAAAACTGCTCTATAACAAAATATTTACGGCCTTATTTACAAAATGTTATAGAAAAAATAGGTTTATATGACAGATCTTTCTGTAATGAAACCTGTCAAATAAACCTATTTCAAATATACATTAAGTTTTGTGAACTTTTGTTAACCAGTGTTAAGCTCTCTCTCCATAAAATCGGAGATTTTTTCTTTAGCAAATGGAAAAGGAAAGCAAGATATGGCAACACACACCAACCACTATGGGACGCGTAATTTGGCCATATAAAGAGTGAAGGCTTCAAGGCCCTTATGTTGGTGTGTTGTACTTAAACACAATTTATTGCGAGAACGCCTCTATGATATATAAACCACATTAACCACGCTCGACGACCCTGTCTATTAGCTGTAATTTTTCCAATGCATGTGCTTTCGTGGCAAATTTTTTGTCTACACAAATTTCACTTCTCCCACGAAGATTATTATTATTAGATTAGATTATTATAATTATAAGATTATAAATTTTATGATTTAAATTAAATTTTACAATTTCCGTTTGTTTGTCTTTCGAGGCGAGCTCAATGATCGGAGATTTTTAGTAAATAGAAAATGGAAGCCAGAGACCGCAACACACACCAATCACTGTGGGACGCGTTTCGTAATTTGGTTTAGAATTACTCATAAGTCATATTAGGTGTGAAGGCTTCAAGGGCCTTACGTTGGTATGTTTTACTTATACATGGGGATGGTTTGTTGTGAATGTATATACAGAATTGACATCTTAAAACCGTCAAACTGGCTGGCTGTTTTCAACTGTTCACGTGAGACCACCTTTTTAAATCCACCTTGGAGCACACCCAAGCGTATGTTCATTCCTTGCTGTCTGAACAACGACTGAAACAAAGATCATAAGCGTACGTGTGAATTGAGCATGAACTCTAGCGCAGAGAAAATGTTCTATTTGGACACCACTGGAGAAAAAGCTGTGCTTACTCTCCTGCAAATTTTTACTGGAAAAGCACGCGACAGACCAATTTTTTTAATCCCTTGGCAAATTACTTTAAAGTTGGGCTCTATATATAATTTGTAATTTATTTATTTACACCCGCACAATAAGAATATAAAATTGTTATAATTAAAGTGCGGGTAATATCTTATAATTAAAGTGCGGGTAATATGTTCCAAATATACATTGATATAGTCTCATAAACAGCGATCTCCTCATGTTCAGTCACAAAATAAACAATTGGTATCCGGTATTGCTGAAATTTCAAATTTTGACTTGGACTGGCCCATTTGACATCCATGCCAAATACGGTCCACATTGGATATAATTGGCTATTGGATAAATTGCCCTCTGAAATTTGTAAATGCCTTCTGTGTACAGAATTTGACCACCATTTTTATTTGTAAAACTCAAAAATACGTTTTTCGTAATTTCTAAGAAAGAGGCCAGCGGCAACATTTCATGTTAATTACTAACGCCAGTGTAGACTACGACTTGTACAACCGGAATAAGGGTTGATGTTTGACAGCTCACAGCTTTTTGCACGTAAACGTAAGTCTTCAACAACAACAACAAATCCCATGGCATCCGGTTGTACGTACCGGATTGACCCAATGAATTCCTCCATCGGCAAGGGCTGCTGCCTCAGAAATCCCCCCACTGAAGGACTTCATCGGCAATCCGGTGCGTCCGGTGGGATCAGTCAGAAATTTTTCAGCCTAGTGGGAATTTGCGTCACCATCCCCACAGGGTTGTTTAGTTAAATCGTAGTTGTTGGGCTAGTGAGTTTGCTTTCTTAATTCTACTAAGGCTCAACGTTTCGTCCACTGTGGCTTGGTGAGAAATAGCCTAAAGGAATATGAAATCCATTGAGAAACAAGCATAAAATTGTAATACATCAATAAAACTTTTTATATTATTATTATTTTTTTTTAGATTACTGAAATACAACAAATGCATTCCTTGCCGCCGCAAACTTTGCAGGGGCGTGCTATTCCACAAGTTCCCTCTGCCCAGGCAATGCCACCTACACGCCTTTCACTTCAATCAAATCAACGCGTATCCGCTTTTGAGATCTATCGGAAACCAAACACTCCACGCAATTCTCAATCTCCAAAGCCGTTGACGACTTCAAATGTCGTTGGTCTACAGCCGCCGTTACCGCCTCCGTTTGGTTCTGTTGGGGTGGCAGCTCCCACAGTTTTGCCCAATTCTGAAATATATGAAAAGAGAGTGAATGCTATTAGCGATACGCTGCGTCATGTGTCATTCAAACAAGAAAATAACCAAAACAATATGACTGATGTGTTGCGCCATTTGCGCGAACAAAACAATCTTTTATTGCGCTTATGCAATGATCTCAGCGATGAATTACTTACAGTGCAAACAAGAAAAGAGGAAATGAGACTTCAACTGGAAGCTTCATCAGCAGCCAGCACCGACATGGCACTGCCATCTGTTGCATTGACTGCAACAGCATCAACGTCGGCCTTGGGCCACGTTGCAGTGATACGTACTGGCTCTTCAATATCGGCACCAGTTACTGCCAACGTTACCGGTGGTTCTGGAAGTTCCGGTGTCCATTCAAATGTTTAGACAGCTTATATTGTTAACAAGTATGTTATATCCTTGATAGATGTTGTTTGTTAATAAGATATGCAACAATACGTATTCTCCGGAATAATTGGATTTAATTTGAAAATGTATGTATGTTCACAATAATAGACTATAATACAATCACATTACCACTACCCTCCCACGTACACAATATCGCGCTAACACACAACTTCTAAAGTCATCGTGAGGATACTTAAGCCTCCTAAAACTAATTACATACATACATATACGTTCATGTGTCGAACAATCGCCTGGGACTTTGAAATGAGTTTCGAAATTCCAATTGAATGTGTTGCATACGATGCGTATCAAAAACATTACCTTCGTACATGTAAATGTATAAAATTGTTATTTATTCATAATTATTTATTATTGTAATATTATTAACTATTAATGTTTCTCATACAAACGAAAACCTAAAGATATCTCTGAAATCAACTCAATTTAAGATCGATAGACATGAAATGAAGATATGTATATTACTCATCTTTCAGACAATTTTTATTTTTTTATAGTATTTTATGTTTTCTTCTATAAAAACAAACAAAAATGAAAAATATAAGAAAGATTTCTATTGTATTTTTCTACAACAACAAAAATTCAGATTCCTTATCACATATACAAATCATATTTTTAGTATTCCGAACTTTACTAACATATAAACAAAATAATCGAGACAATTGTATTAGATGAATAGCTCTGTTCATTCCGGAAATGAAGATTTGTATTTCAAATATCCACATTATGATTTTTTAAACAACATATGTATTTTTTTTATTTTTATGTTATTCTAATAAAAAAAAAGAGAAAATAATATATCCAATTAAAACAAACAAATTGTGCGTGTATCCCTTGCCCACAACAACTGCGGAGACGACAAACAAGACCTCGCCTATAACTATCATGAGAAGCTTAGGTGAGAGCAACCGGGCGTGTCCACAGGTTCCGGTCAAATCCTACGTAGATATACGGTATGCATATATTATCCGGAATGCAATTCCAGTAGCGGACAACAAGCGGTATCGTGTGTAGAATCTTAATCAGAGGCCGGGTGGTATCGCCTCTTGCTTAAATAGTGAGTGCTTATGGTATTGAATATGACAAGGTGAATTATTGACGCCTTCACATAACCACAGGCCATAACGTTCCCATGGCGGTCGGTGCTATGGACCGGAACGACCTTGCTCATCTACAGGAGCTTGACGAGTATCGCTACCTCCACATGCTGTGTCTACTATCACAAAATAAAAGGCAATACGCTCCCAGGTTTATTGAGAGCCTTGTTGCGACTCAATACTCAAGTTCAAGTTCAATATTTGTGACAAATACATACCGGTGCCGCCCGGCCTCTCACTGGGACTCTCCGCTCGATACCGCTGCAGCTACTCGGTATGGAGCATTCCACTATCCGCGACTGTGACAGCGATGAGCCCCATACAGATCAAAGTTCCAGCCTGTGTGGCGCATAGAGCTATCCCGTGCCAGGTTGACAAGTACGTTTCGTCTAATAGCACCTACGGGGTGCGATACGAACTCTCAGTAACAATATTAAAAAGCGGGGCCAAGTCCTGGCATAATTCTTTAATACTAACGACCTATTAATACTTATGGGTCGTTTACGGATTGCAACTCGACTACAGTTACGTTGCCAGGAGACAAAACCACGAAGTAAAAATTGGTATTAAGTTGGAAATTTTTGTTAATTTCATTCAATATCAGTATTTTCAAAGCTCATCTACTAAGAAACTTCTAAAAATGTACGTAATTCAATACAAAAATTTAAATTTCTGTTACAAATTTGGCGTTGGTAATGCAATTGAGTTGGTACCGGCCCGGCAATACGATTACCAGATCGATAGTATTAATGCGCCGCCAAGATGAAAAAGTTTCTCTCAAAAACCCATGTCCAAACTGAAACGTTAGTAGGCGAAATGCAAGTGAGAGCAGAGACAACGGAGGACATGTTGCGGCTTTTTATGAAAACGCATTTTCCACAGGTTACGACGGTGCTCACAGAGACACCGGAATCTGGAAATAATGATGTTGATCGAAGGTGTATAATTACGGAATTTATGGTAAAGGAAGTCTTGGGGAGCTTCAAACCATTCAAGTTACCCGGACATGAAGGAATATTTCAGTCGTTTTTACAGAAGGAGGCGGACTATGTGGCGCCCCATCTGGCCTGTATTTTCACAGCGTGCCTATACTCCGAATGCCTAACAGGAGGCAAGCGTGGTATTTATACCCAAGCTGACAAGGCATGTAATGCGACACCAATGGCCTAGAGACCTATAAACCTTTTGTCCTTTCTATTCAAAACCGTGGAACGTATTGTGGATACTGTAACAATACTGCATGATAAGCGTAAACATATTAATACCGCCAATAAGAAGGAACGTAAGTCTTTATCCTTTTTTGAATGTCATCTGGAAATATATATCTCATGTCGTTTTAAAAATTCTGAGGTGATTGATGCAAAATTACATTTAAGCGGAAATCATCCACATTGTAGCATCGATCAATTATCTTTGGGAACGTTTTCCTCACTTTCAAAGGCTCAATTTACGCAACTTAGAACATTAATTTTATTTCACACATACAATAATTTCACCAATCTCATCGTTTTGTAATACATCACATTCAAACTTTCAAGAATAAGGTTTGGAGCCCTTTCAATATTTACAAGCGCTTGTCAATGTTTGGAGGTAAAACCGTGAGTATATCAAATTTTTTGTTTTGTGCAATACTACACTTAGACAAATTAAATCATACAAATTAAATATAACTTATTTTACTTTGAAATTATAAAAATTAATTAACCTTACTCATTACATAAATACTTTTTATATTAATTTCCGTACATTTTATATAAAAAAGGATACTAAATACACATATAACCAAAACTTGTTGACAGATAGTGCACTCGCGAGAGGAAATTATACTCAGCTGTTGACGGTACACTACCTGGTAATTATGTCATGGAGTATTCCCTATTTTTTATGTTGTCGTCAACGTGGTAGAAAATGAATTACATTATACATTCTTCCGCATTTCTAAACTCGGTCTACATCGTATTCAGTACCAAAGAAGATACAGTGCAATCGTGCGTGTAAGAGTGACGGATAGTAAATTACTTTAAGATTTTTAATATTGGTTTGGTATCGAGATTTCACTCGCTTTTTATTTTCTGTGAAATTTTGGAACATTAATTATTTTTTTTTTGTTTGAGACGTTCAGTTTGCTCGTGATTTGTTCGTTGAAAATTCGGTGATAACTCTTGAACGTACTTAACATTTGTTATTTTGCTTTATTCTAATTTGCCAAGGGGGAAAAGATTGTTACAATTTTAAAACCTTTTAAGATTTTGTCTTCAAGAGTAGTGGAATATAGTTGTACATTATAAACTTTTGAATTTGATTAACTTTTGCTGTCTTTTTGTTAGACACTTTTTATTGCATTGTATTATAAGTTAAATGGCTTTAATATTGTGTTTTTAATTCAAGCTCGAGGTTTTTCTCTTTTCTTTATTATTTAAGTATCGATATTTCGCATTTCAATGTAATGCATTTTCAAGATATGATCTACAACAAATTAAATTTATTTTTAAACTATTGACATCACTGTTTCTATTTTTTATTTACCTTACATATCTAAATGAGAAACAAAACACAAACAAAAACTTTATGCGACCGTCTTCAACTGTCGTTGTCTGCTTCGCTACTGTTTTGTAGTTCTTATTGGACTTTGTTCACTCGTTGTACGAACAGTCTATAGTTGCTTGCGCATCCCTCTGTGTCTGCTTTGTAATTCATGCGTTTTGTTGTTGTGTTGATGATGTGTAGCGTTTCTAGTGTTAGTCTCTTGTTGTTATTTATCTCGTTATCTATTATTCTTACTCTCTCTAAGTCTGGCTCATGGTGTTCTGTTGCACAGTGTTCTGCTAATGCCGTTTTGTGGTGTGTGTTTCTACTCCTTTATTTAATGTCAGATTTATGCTCTGCCAGTCAGTTTATTTTTTGGTGGTTCCGATATATAATTTTTGGCATCCGGTAGTTCCATCTCCATTGCATTTGATCTGGTATGCTACATTCGATTTCTCCATATAATCTAATTTCGTCTTTGTATCAGTAAATAGGGGAGGCCACCGTAGCGCAGAGGTTAGCATGTCCGCCTATGACTCTGAACGCCTTGGTTCGAATCCTGATGAGACCATCAGAACACATTTTCAGCGGTGGTTTTCCCCTCCTAATGCTGGCAACATTTGTGAGGTACTATGCCATGTAAAACTTCTCTCCAAAGCGGTGCCCGTTCGGACTCGGCAATAAAGAGGAGGCCCCTTATCATTGAGCTTAAATTTGAATCAGACTGCACTCATTGATATGTGAGAAGTTTGCCCCTGTTCCTTAGTGGAATGTTCTTGGGTAAGTAAGTGTGTTTGTGGCTTTGTGTGCGATTTTGTATTTTGATTTGTCTTTTTCAAATCCCTCTGATAGTTTTGGTACATATATATGTATGTTATGAATTTGTGTGTTATCGGTTCTCTCTCTTGTGGCTTACTCTTCATTGATTTTTTAATAATGATTCAATGACTGTTAATGGAAAACTATTATTTTGAAGGATATTGGCGATTTTTTTTTTGTTTTTATTGTGGAATCTTCGTCACGTATGTATATTGTTAACTCCATTGATATGATTAAAAGCTGTATTTAAAATAATTCTTTTTGGATGGTTTGAATGATAATTTAATATTCTGTCTGATGATGAAGGCTTCTGATACCAGTCGATTAAAATATTGCCTTTTTCCCGTTGTAGATCATATCTTGAAAATGCATTTCATTGAAATGCGAAATATCGATACATAAATAATAAAGAAAAGAGAAAAACCAGAAAGACCTCGAGCTTGAATTAAAATCAACAATATTGAATAAATAAGGTCGAGTTAAAAATAATCAACATATCAAATGGCTTTATTTAGAAGTAGGTTAGGTTAGGTTTAAGTGGCATTCTGCCATTAGATTTTTTTGGTGTGGTTCAACCGCGGAGTGCCGTTTTTCTTCGTATCTGTGATTGGATTAATTTCGTTTGCAAGTCCATCGGTGAGTTGTATGTGCAATTTTGAAATCTAGCTAATGGTTTGACCAGAAGTATCCTTTTTAGATTTCAAAAGGACATTCAAGGACTCATTTACTGTGGGAGAAAATCCCACAGTCACAATACTTTACCCTTGGGCTACCGCTAATTGGAAATATCCTAATATTACCTTTATTGGTAACTATTCTTTGAATAGAAAGCATTGAACGTTATGGTCTATAGCCGGGCAATATACTGCAATGGAATCTAAATAGATTTTTATTTTATTTTTATTGGCTATGACAGAATGTTTGTTCTACTTGCCGAACGTAGAATAGGGTTCCAAGCGCCTCGATCTCATGCGCTCATTCTAAAATCTCTGACACCACGTTTCGAGGTGTCTCCCACCACTTGATCTTTCCATCGGGCTTTTGGTATTCCCAGTTTGCGTGTACCACCGTGTTTGCCTTCAAAAGACTTCTTTGCTGGAGCTTCTTCATCCATTCTGATAATATGACCTAGCCAACGCAGCCGTTGTATTTTGATGCGTGTAACTATGCTATCGTCGCCATACAGCTCATACAGCTCGTTGTTCATACGTCGTCTATATTCTCCATTATCGCAAACTGGTCCATATATTTTACGAAGAATCTTTCTGAGATTCCATTGCAGGAATTTCTCTCAAATACTCCAAGCACTGCCACATCTGCTTTCACAAGTACCCATGCTTCAGAACCATATAACAGCACGGGTAGTATCAGTGTCTTGTATAGTGCAATCTTCGTCTGTCGAGAGGTGGCCTTGTTTCTAAACTGCTTACTTAGTCCAAAGTAGCATCTGTTTGCCAGTATTATTTTTCGCTTAATCTCAAAACTGGTGTCATTCGTTTCGGTTACGGCGATACCGAGGTAGATAAAGTTACTTACTGTCTCAAAGTTGTGGCTCCCAACTCTCTCCATTTTCTTTATCTGCTCGGCTGTGCAAGGCTTTTTGGGAGTTGAAACCATCCATTTCGTCTTATCTCCATTTACTGCCAGACCCATTTTCACTGACTCTCTTTCGATTCTTTCAAAGGCTGCAGTTACTACTTACGACCGACCTATGATATCGATGTCGACGGCATAGGCGAATAGCACGGTTCTCTTGTGATTAGTGTGTCATATCTATTCACATCTGCATCTCGTATAATCTTCTCCAACAGAATATTAAAGAGATCACACGATAGGCTGTCTCCTTGTCTGAAACCTCGTTTGGCATTAAATGTTTCGGAGAGATTCTTTCCTATTCTTACTGAGGAACGCGTATCAGCAAGTGTCATCCTGCAGAGTCTTATTAATTTTGCAGGGATACAAAACTCAGACATGGCTTGAAATACCTTTGAACGTAAAGGAGAATCGAAGGCGGCTTTGTAGTCAATAAAGAGATGGTAGGTGTTGATTTGTCCTTCGCGGGTCTTCTCCAGGATTTGGCGCAGTGTGAATATCTGGTCCAGGGTGGATTTGCCAGGTAAACATTTTATACCATCATCAGGTATTGGTTCTGCGGTATCCTCTTCGCCGCCAACATCGGACACTAGCAGTTGGTAAAATGTTCTTTCCATATCCTCAGCATGTTATATGTGTCAGTTACCAGATTTCCTTCTTTCTCTCTGCAGGAGGATGTGCATGGACCAAAGCCATCGGTTTGATGTTTAATTCTTTGGTAGAAATAAGATTTTAAGACCAAAAAAGGAAAGCGCAAACAGACAAACCAAATGACAAACACAAAACATCACTGGCAGCATCAGCCGATGGCAGACCGCAGTGCAGAGAACAAAAAAGTTTGGCAAAATTATGTTTGCTTATTGCTACTGGCATTCTTGGATAAGCTGAATTTGAATATCCTGCAATGGAATCTAAATAAAAAAGGTAACCATTTAAGTGTGAAAATTGAGGAAATTCTAAAACGGATGCTGTGTTTTGATAAGGCATATGTATCGCTTTTAAGGATATCCAATCGAGATAAAAAAAAAACTGCACGATAACCGTGAACATATTATTACCCCAAGTAAGAAGGAACGAATGTCTATCATTTTTTGAATGTCATCTGGAAAGATAGATCTCATGCCGTTTTAAAAATTCTGGGCTGTGCAAAAATCTCCCATCTAAAAAAAATCTCCAATCTCCAATCTAGGATCTCCTACAGTAAATGAGTCCTTGAATGTCCTTTTGAAATCTAGAAAGGATACTCTTGGTCAAACCATTATCTAGACTTCAAAATTACACATTCAACACACCGATGGACTTCCAAAAGAAATTAATCCAATCAGAGATGGGAAGAAAAGCGGCACTCCGCGGTTGAGCCACACCAAAAAAACAAATTCAAATTCTATTCCCAAATTTCTAATTTATTTTTTTCTTTTTTTTAATACAATTTTTGCGACAATTTGTTTCGTCAAACAAAAAAATTTTCTTGGAATGAAAATTTTTCAAAAGCAACTAGACAGAAAAGTCAAAAACAAAACAAATATTTAAAATATTGTGAACTGATCAAAATTACAGTATTTCCTACCACAGTGAAATATTAACCATTATACAAAACCAGAACTTGTGAGACCTCACAATGCCATGATAAAGAGTAGGAACTGTGTTCATGGGAAGGTCGGGAAGGGAAGGGAAGGAAAAATTCTTTGATGCTAAGACGTACACATGCTTAAAGTTAATATTATGCGGTATGAGCTTTTAACAATGTGCGGACCGACAAAGTCATCCAATCCTTAGACCAGTACCGGGGGGACCAGGTTATTAGAGACTGGATAAGCCATATCCTTAGGAACAGGTGGATAAATTGTGGATCCCATGACATAAAGGTAAGGGAGAAAGTGGCACAGGGCACGCTAGAGGGGGCATTTTATCGCCACGCCTATGGGTGACCAGCAGTGTACAACACACTTCTACAACAACAACAACCACCGTAAATGACCTTTTACGGATGCTGACTGAGGAGGGATTTGAAACCGTTTTCTATGCAGTCGATGTTATATTACTTTAAGGGGTAAGGATTCGAACCAGCTATGCAGAAAGGCCGAAAGGATCCTGCAGGTGGCTTACAAATGGGCTAGACCTAGGGGTCTCAATGTTAACCCAGAAAAGACCGAAATGTGCTGGTTCACGTAGAAGAAAAATGTGAGCTAATTTGACGCACCACGTTTCCTCCATAGAACGATTTCGATATCTGACAAGGTCAAATACTTAGGTGTAATCTTGGGCAGGAAACTGAATTGGTTGGTTGATGTTGGGCACTGTGTAGACGGGCCGTAGGCTGGAAGTGGGGGCTAATTACGAGGATAGTCCACTGGCCCTACATGATCGTGATAAGACCGATACTTACTTACGTCTCAGTAGTTGTTGGACTGCGATGGAAAAAAAATGCAACGTAAGGATAAAACAACAGGTTCAGAGAACATGTTGTCTTGGTATAGACGAAGCGATAAGGAACATGACCACACTGGAGACTATTCTAAATATCCGACCCGTAGACATGCAGATTAAGTGCGAGGCAACCACTGCGGCTATGAGACTTAAGGGCGATGGGAGAATGGATTGAGGATAGGATCAAAGCTAGAGGACAGAGTGGGCCTGGGGGTCTACATTGAGAACCCAGGGACTCAGATCTGTTTAAGACTGCCTGACCATAATATGGTCCTGCAGGCGGAGATCCGAGCGATCACGGAATGCGTGTGGTGTTAACGCCAGGACATCTTTACAGACAGTAAACAGGCCATAAGGGCAATAACAACCAGGTGCTCTATTCTCTTTCTATGAAATGAAAAAAGTGTTTTCATCTTCGTAGCGCACACAAAAACCGCCTTCGACTGACGCAGATCTCTCAACGAGATGGCTGAACAGTTAAAAATTCACCTGTTCTGGGTGCCGGACCAAAGAGATATC
This sequence comes from Stomoxys calcitrans, assembly GCF_963082655.1. NCBI lineage: Eukaryota > Metazoa > Arthropoda > Insecta > Diptera > Muscidae > Stomoxys > Stomoxys calcitrans. Next base: position 101,261,263 of record NC_081554.1, read on the forward strand.
CCAGGGAATTGTTAAGCGGAGGAGCTGGCGAGACTAGGAACTTTCCTACACATTCCAGGGATATTGGAATCTGTGTGTGTGCCTATAGCGAAGTGTAAGCAAAGTTTACAGGACCAGGTCCGAAGGATAACGAATGATGGATGGTCACAAAGAGGGGGCTGTGAGCATTCCAAAATTTTGTGGCCTAATCGAGACTTGAAGAGCTCTACTGTTTTGCTGTCATTGGCTAGAACAGAACATTGTGTCCGTCATGACAGGTCACTGTCTAATCGGAAAACATGCTGACAGACTAAAGGTTTCCAGCAACGAATTTTGCAGAAGCTGTGAGGACATCAAAGAGGAAGATACTATAGAACATCTTCTGTGTGTACGTACCGCGCTAGCAGCCAGAAAGAGCTCCACTTTAGGTTCTCATTTCTTTGAGAACCTGTCTGACTTAGCGGATGTGAACATTCGCACTTAAACCTAACCTAACATAACGTATGTTTGGTCCTACATAACTATTAAGTTCGTAGAAGAGAACCTTATCCTGAAACATATCTGGAGCAAGTGTATTATATTGGTGAACCAACAATCTCGGCGGTAGACGTTTTAAATCGTAATATATTAAATATGGTTTAACGGCAACGCTCACAAATAGTTCAAAACTTTTTTACTATATGAACTTTGCTACTTGTAAAAACATGAAGTCCAATAAAACCCCTTAAAATAAAGACATGCAATGCAAAATTAGTACCAATTTCAATACATGCAGAGAAATTTAGGCTACTGTAAACTTTTAACCTTTTGAAAACAGCACAAAATGTTTGCTGTTCTAGCACAAAACGGATATTTTCCCATTTTCAGCAGACATTCTGTAGTTTCAGGAAACATTTTTGCTGTTTTTAATTACAAACTTTTCTGAATGTACCTTATCAGGACGATGCCACAAAATTTCACTACAATCTCCAAGTGAAGGAACATAAAAAACAATGGTCATGTGCACATATTTATTCTCGATTTAAAAACTAAATTCTAATACTATATTGCTATTATTATTAATTAGGATTGAAGCTTGAAATTGTTCTAAATTTTTATTTATTGCTAGCGTATAGGCATTGCTTCTGTTTGGTTTTTTATCACTTCCATCTCCTCTTTTAAATTTGTTTGCCATTCTCACAAGCTCCAATTTCTTTTCCTCAAATTTTTTCAAACTGAGATTCATCCGTGCTTTGAGGTTGTTTCTCTTTTGATTTTTCGGTTTAATTATGGTGAAAAGACTGGTGTTTGCAGTTGTATCTTCGTTATCATATTATTATTTCATCAACGCAAAATTCATTTGATTGTATATTTTGTTTGGTTGGTCCCTCTGTGGTACATGGGAATACCATATCTAGGGTTGTATCGATATCAATCGCTTTTTTAGTTATAATATTTATTACTCTTTCTTCTTGCTCTGAAAGCTTTTTATCTTGTTAAGACAGTTTAAGCCGCTTCTTTGCTCCTCCTTTATTTATCTACATATACTTTGTGTTGCCTGACAAACATATGTATAAAAGAAAAGTGCATTTCGCGGACAAAATCGCAAAAAAAATCTAATATATTTTCATGCCCCACAAAAATTACCCAAAACACCCCTTGCCTCACTCAAGTGAAATGATATCACACAGTGCCAAACACAGTAGTTGTACTTTTTTACAATATTCGTAATCTACACAAATGTTCCTATAATTTGAGTATCATATTGCCTATATTCGGCGCCACTCCACTTGGGTGGGTCAAAATAAGTCTCCAATTTTTGAAAGAACCGCTCCTTGACATTGGGGTTGCACTTTTGCCAATTATAAATTAATGTAAACATAGTAAAGACAAAAACATGCCTTTAGTCGCCCCAATATTTCCCCCATTTAGCTGTATTTTAATGCTCCTCGAAGAGCATTTAAATCATCCGTCACTTCCTTTCTATTTTCCCTCCCTGTATTTGGCTCCATCGACGGAAAAAAATCTGTAAAAACATGCATATCGTACATATAAACTCCTCTCCTCTAAAGATCTTTATTTAGTATTCTTTTTGAACCTCCGAGGCTCTCTTCCCACATACAGACTTATCCATTTTCATTCCAAAAATATTTATGAAAAAATGTTTTGCATATGACACAAATTTTGAATTTATTTTCATGATTGCACCGATTAAGAAGCTAAAAAAACTAAAAAAAAAAATCATTTTGTGTTGTCATAGAGAGAGAATTGAGACCCAGGAGGTTAAGATCACGAACAGTCTTGGAATGTAAGAAAGAGATGAACGCCTTCTCTGAGGATGGCACGATCCGCATCGTTTGGTTGCCGGGCCATAGCGGAGTAAGGGGGAATGAAAAAGCAAACGATTTGGAAATGAAGGAGAAGGAACTGCCGCCAATAAACTTGGTTAACCCGAAGCCTTTCGGGTCGGCGAAGTCCAAGTTAAGAGCGCTGGCGACGAATGGGCATGTAACCCTATAGAAGAGCGAAACGGTTGGTAGGAGGGCGAAAATCCTATGGAGAGATCCTGATCGTGCGAAGACGAGGCCACAGTTGAAAGAAAGCATGCAAGAAGTCAGAAAAGCTTTTTGTATCATAACAGGACACATAGGACTACGAGCTCACTTATTCAAAATTAGTACGGCAACTGAAAGCATGTGTAGGGCATGCGGGGAAGACGGTGAGACGTTGGAGCATTTCCTATGTAATTGCCCGGCTTTCGCGGCTAACAGATACTGGCACTTAGGTGGGGACACAATAACAGACATGAACCAACTTAGGGGCGTGGCATCGAAAACATTAAACGATTTTGTAAACAGCACGGAATTCCCAACTTAAATTTTCTTTTTCGAGGTTATTTTTTTAGAATTTAAAGCGCACAACAAGCCGATTACTGGCTTAGGTGTACGTCCATAGTGGCATGGGGCGGATTAATATCCGCACCCTCTTTTCAACCTAACCTAACCAATCATTGCTGTCAGTTTTTTTTAAAGCGGTTTTAATGGCCTAAAACACTTAAGTTTTCAATATGGCAACTCTGTTAAAATACACGAAAATTGGATTTTGAAAAAATTTTCACTCTAAAGAACGCAGTACCAGCATTAAGACTGCTCTGGTAATTTATCAAGAACTTCGTTGTCCTGGATAAATTTCATTATCATAAAATTTTTATTGCACTATATAGTACTAAAATAAAACACAGCTACACTTATAATATCCACGGGCCACTCAGCTGATTTTGAAAACGTACCGATATTGGACAAAGAAACGAAAGAAGGAAAACGATTCACAATAGAGAGCCTACGAATACAAAAACATAAGCAGAACGATAAACCTAAAGAAAAATACGGACATTTGGGTCGTTTTACATACCAGTCTAGCTCTTCACGCTAAATTCTTTGTACTTAACTTTGAATTCTTGTTTAAACCTTTGAGTGGAGCGGACGTATTTTTATTTCGTTCTGCACAAGTTTTCGGTAGTTATTTTCGGAGCAATTTTTTGAGTCACTCAAGGATAGCTACGATAGTGTTATACATTAGGCGGTTGCATTCGTCTGCGTCTGATTCCAGTAGAGCGGAAGGTCTAGAGCCCCGGAGTAGGCTTAAATTTCAAGTTTCATCTCAGGTATCCGATCGGAAACTTCTTCCCTTCCTTCCAGGTTTCCTATGGTCGCCTCGATTATACCACGATGGTATGCCAAGACAACATGTTCTCTGAACCTGTTGTATGGTCCTTATGTTGCACTTTTTCTCCACAGCATTCCACCAAACTACTGAGGCGTAAGTAAGTATTGGTCTAATCACGCTCCTGTAGAGCCAGTGGACTATCCTCCGATCTAGGCCCCATTTCGAGCCTACGGCTTGTACGCTCCTGAATGTGACACTTCCAATTCAGTTTCCTGTCCAAGAACACACCTAAGTATTTTACCTTGTCAGATATCGAAATCGTCTTATTGAGGAAACGTGGTGGGTTAAATTGGCCCACCTTCGTCTTCCTCGTGAACAGGCATTTTTTAGTCTTCTTCGGGGTAACATCGAGACCTCTGGGTATAGTCCAGTCATATGTCATATGCAAGACCCTTTCGGCCCTTCCGCATAGCTCGTTCCTTACCCTTTAGAAATATTATAACATCGTCTGCGTAGCAGACGAGTTCAAATCCGGCCTCAGTAAGCCCACTGTGGCGTGCCCTGTGACACTTTCTCCTTTATATTTATGCCATTGGACACACAATTTATCCACCTGTTCCTTAGCATATGGTTTATCCAGTCTCTAAGGACCGGGTCCACCCGGTACTGGCCTAAGGGTTGGATCAGTGTGTCGCTCCGCACATTGTTAAAAGCCCCCTCGATGTCAATGCATACCGCCAGTGTGTACGTTTTGGCATCGAAGGACTCTTCTATTTTATGCACAACCTCGAGCAGGACAGTCTCCATCGACCTTCGCTTGACATAGGCATGCTGTTTGTATTTGAGCAGTTCGCCGGATGTCCTACACTTTACCATGGTGTTCACAATGCGTTCCATGGTTTTGAGTAGAAAGAACGTAAGGCTTATGGGTCTGTAGGCCTTTGGTGTCGCATAACTTGCCTTGCCAGGCTTGGGTATAAACACCACCCTTGCCTTCTGCCAGGTTTTCGAAGTATATGCAAGTCCTAGGCACGTTGTGAAAATAGTGGCCAGATGAGGCGCCAGATAATCGGCCTCCTTTTGTAGTAACGCCGGAAATATTCCATCAGATCCGGATGACTTAAATGGTAAGAAGCTCCTCAAGGATTCCTTCACCATAAATTCCGTAATTATAAACCTTTGATCAACGTCATTATTCCAAGATTCCGGTGTCTCCGTGCTCTCACTCCCATGTCATCTACTTAAGTTTCAGTTTGGACACGGGTTTTTAAGAGAAACTTTTTCATCTTGGCGGCGTCGTTACCGCTATCGACCTGATCGAAGAAAATCTTTCGGCACGTTTTGTATACCTTGAGCCGTGTGTAATACATATCCCAACAAACTTCCGCTTTCTTACGACGTGCTCTGTTTAGAAGTCTGCAGACCTCTTTCCCAATATTGCGAATCTCCCCGGTCATCCAGGGTTTTTCTTTGGCTAATTTCCTTTCCCGAAGAGGACAACTATCTTCGAAGGACCCCACCAGTGCAGTCGTAAACCTGTTGACATTTGTTACGGCCCTGTTTGTTCGGCACTAAAGTGGCCGCCCGCAGCTCTCGGTTGCGTTGCCAACGGCCGAATGTGTTATAGAGATTTTCATTTCTATATTGTATGGAATACTTTTTTTTACAGTTTTTAGTAGTGGAAATACTTTGATTGAATGAGATTATCAAAAATTACCGACTTTTTGCTTCACTTTTATACCGTCTGGCAAGCAGCCATAGGAGTTGCAGTTTGCCCATTGTTTTGCACAACGAATTTAACCGACGAGTGTAGTTGTCCCATTTATCAGTTGGGTACAAGGTAGAAGATTAAGGTTGAGCAGTCAATTATTTTTGCATGTGCCATGACCGGTGTGGCAACAGAGAGCACTGACTTAGTACACTCCAAGTTTTTTTTTACTGGAAAGGTATGCGACAGACCTGAAGTTTTATGGCAAGTGGTGGCTTGATGGCTCATGTATTCTATCTTGGTATTTTCTTTTAAGGATGCTTCATTCTGACTAAGATCTCGTTTTGTGATTGTTATATATGTATATTTACCAGTTACCGGGAATTACATGATTGTAAATACTAGCATTTATCCCGGCCCACTTCGCTACCCCTTCTTTAGTAGTACTTTCGTTTTAGTGTTAGACTTTCGAAAGACCATGTGGTCACCCTATTTATAAAATTATGAAGTCTTGTCGTATTTTGAGCATGAGATTTCAGAAATCTATCCACTTCCGTAAGGAACTTACCAAATAGTACTAAGAACAAGGATATTTTCATTAACCACTTTGGTATTACTTTCCAGGATGTTTTGACAGCTTTTTTTTTCGGTCGGGGAAGGAAATGAAGATGTGAATATAGCCCAGTTTTGGGGGGCTCTAGGTCGATCAGTAAAAAAGGAAGAAAAAAAAAGAAAGGAATGTACCAGTTGTAAGAGAGTCCTTTAGGCATCAAACACATATTTCCTGGTTGTGCCTACATGTCAAATTTCAGGACTTGCTCAATCCGCTGGAAGGTACGAGAGGGGGGTAAACTTTCTCCAGTTTCCGATAATATTTTTCATATTTTTTCTATCTACCACCTGTATTTCACGACAACGATCATTTGAGCCAAATTTCGGAGTTCTAGCCCTAACCGATCGCACTATGCAGAGCTCACATGATTCTTACCCTTTTGGTACTTTTCAGTACCCCATTTACTCTTTCAATTGATGCTGCTAGGGTGTGCCTAGGTATCGAAATTCAAAGCTCTGGCTCATTTGACGAAGAAGGGGCAAGAGTACAAGCTGCGGTGGTTGACGTTCTATTCCTCCCGCTTCCGGTACGATTTTTTTTGATCGGATGCTATGTTTTTTTTTTAAGACGTCTTTAATTTTAGCCCGGAACCATGATTCTGGCCAAGACATACTTACTCAGGTAGTGTGACGCGGACAGTTGAGTACGATTTTTTCTCGTTGAGTACACTATCTATCAACGAGCTTTCATGTCGGTTGGCTGTGTGTGTGTGGTATAGTGATGGGCCATGACACACGGGCTGGACTACGCCCTGTTGGGGGACTGGGCCTTGGTAGGGATATCGAGGGAGGACTTACCTGTGAATGGGTACTGTTGACCGGGATGGGAGATCATCTACGCGGGGGGGCGATGGATAGGATGGCTAGTGAGATTCCCATGTTCTGCTGGAAGGGAATGAATCCAGATTAGGGGGAGTTTTGACAGATGAATGGGACCAGACTCACCTAGGTTGACTCACGGGTGGCTTTGGCCCGCATACGTTTATCCTGTCTAGCCGTGTATTGCACTAACCCGCACATCGCCGTTTCCATCATACAATATGAGGAAGCGTCGAAGTTTTGTTGCGTGGGCGGTGGGTGATACCCTAATGGGCGTATCAACTGGGAAACGGAGGACAGCGTTTGAGCCTCGTGGCCCTGCGAACAGATGATTCCGGCGGTTGGCAGTTGTAGGCCGGGCTATATTGCTCTATATGCGGCACGGGCTGGACCGGATTGATGGGCGATAAGGTGGAAAGTCGGGCGGCAGGGCATTGGGAGACATGGGGGCCTAATGGGGGTGATGCTTATTGAGAAGTCGTCGAATGTGCGGAGACCTATACAGACCGTGTAGGTCTGTGACTGACGATGGCATTCCTGGCCCTGCGGCCATTGGACACACACACACGCATAAGGGGACTGCGTGCTTTCTTATGCATGTATTGCGGAGGCGTGCTAGCTGGCGACTTTTTGCCGTTGTTTTTTTTTGGCCACAGTTTCCATGCGACCCTTTGCTAGGAACTTGGCCGTCATCCCCTCTCCAGCCTATCCTTGTGGGCTGGCGTCTGATTTTTCGAGGAAGGGGGCCTGACCCAGTTTTGATGGGGTATTAAGATCTGTGCCTGGGATTATACCCAATGACAGATTGATTGCTGTGTTTCTTGTTTTTGTACACACAATTGCCATATTAGTGCCAGAGGAACATTTTGATATTATTTTTTGATATGTAGTTTCTCGGCTGGGCAATTGTGTGTATTCTTTTTCGATGGCAATTGGCGGAAATGAAGTGTGGTCTGTGACAGCTGTGCGTGTGGCTTGCCACCCAATTCGAGACAGATGTTTTTAGTACAGCGGAGATGCCACCTAGTTAGGGTTACCATGACCTACTAGATTTTCCACCGCTGCGTTTTTGGACAGAATGGCGGCGATAGTTGTTGCTGTAATGATTTGCGAATAAATGGGAGAAATGGGAATTTATGGATGGAGGGAGAGATTGCAAAGGATGGGGAAGAGTGAGAGCGTCACTCGCAATGGGTTATAAAGGCTGCGACCGCAGCAGTGACCAACATTTTTGCTGAAGTGTTGAGTGTGCGCGAATCAGATCCAGGAAGGCAGACAGTTGAAGTTATTTTTTTTTAAAGAAAAGCGTTACCGTGTTAAACGTGTTACGGACAAAGACATTTTTTTTAACGAGAATAAAGACCCCATTGAAGTAAGGAGAAATAAATCAGTGTTCGGTCTATATTTATTATTTTGGGGAATTACCCTTTAATTGTCCCAACAAAACCTATACTGGTTATTCCTGGTCTCCAACAGGCTCAGACGAGCGGAGGCCAGGGTGTTTTTTTTGTTTCTCCCCGGATCCGATTCTTGGTCAAATCTGGATAAGTCCACCTTAAGAAGTAACCTATTTGTGAGAGAATCCAAATTAATGAGGCTGCCTGTGAGGTAATAAGATATAAGTGTAACTTACTGTCCAGGCTGGTGATCATAAGCTCTTTGCTGGAGCATAACCGCCTAAGATCGGGTTGCCAGAATTACCCTCAGGCTCCACTGGGTACGTTATCGCGCCAACACTATAAGAAAAAGAAAAATAATTTTAATTATAATTGATAAAACAGAAGTTCATAAAAATAACTAGGTTAAGTTTTTTTTTTGTGTATGTTGTTTTGTGCCATCAACGTGTCTTGTATACGAGGTTTCTTTTTTGTGTTAATATATATATATTGTAAGGGTTATTAATACCAGGTCTTTTATTAATTTTTTTTTTGTGTGAGTGTAGGATTTGGGTGTAGTTTTGCTAAATATCCTAGATTCAGAAGTAAAATTTTTGGTTCTGTTTGGATCGGAAAAACGTACGATTCCCACGACTGTTAAGAGAGCTCTTTTAGGTAGTCTATTAGAAACCATTTGCGAGCCATTAAAGGGCTGGATAATCGATCTAGGTTATTGTGTGCAGAAAAGCAGCAAATCTGAGTCAGTGGCTCACATCTAATTATTACCCCTCATCTGGTGTTAGTGACTTAGTTTTTGCGTCTTGTCCAGATATTTTTAGAGAAAATTAGACGAAAATTTGTAGGTTAAGGATTATATAGGTAACTCGTTTATTTTTATCTTTTCTTCTATTATAATAAATGTGAATATGTTTATATAATTGTTTTTAAAACCAAAAATGATGTGCTAATACTTTTTCGTGAGTGGGGAAACTGAATGCGATAGGTATGTGAAGTGATTATGTGGATTTTGGGGTCCTTATAACATTACTGTCACAGGAATTTAAGGACCATGGTAGGGAGGGCGAAGTGTGGGAGCGGAACACCAAGCTCCTGCCGTAGAAGAGTGTGTGAAGTGTGTTTATGATCGTTTTTTTTTGTTTTATATGTCGAGATCAGAAAATATTATTGTTCGTCCCTTGGACTAGAGTTGGCGGGTTGGAATCCTCCCCGAGAGTGAACCGAGAGCTGCGGGCGGCCACTTTAGTGCCGAACAAACAGGGCCGTAACAGTATGGCGCCCAATCTTAAATGAACGCCCAAACCATTGAGAATGGAAGGATAAAATGCCGCGAGCAATGGCGTCAGTAAATGGCGCACTTTAGTGACGTGTTCACTTCAATGGCGGCTGGTCAATGGCATAGGCGGCGATATAATGAAGTGTAGTAACAACGAGACACTTGACAATAGCCTATAGGGTTCAATAGATACAAGAGGGTTATCGCATTTTCAATTATCTTGCTGATATTGCTGCCACAATTTGGATTTGAATTGGGATTGAGTGCAATATTAGGTATAGGTAGGTTGTAAATTAGGATAATTCTCTCCAGATTACCTAGGGTCAGTGCAATAGCTTGTTTCGTCTATTTTGTAACAAAGATTTGTATTGTGTATGACCTGTGTAGTATGTCCATAGTTTTGTTTTGCAGTGTCCATAGTGACGGAATGTTAAGTGTAGGGAAAAGTGCAATAGCTGACGTAATTCTGATACGAGATATGTTGTGGATTGCGAGTTACCTACAATCGCGAGATCTTTTGGCTTAATAAGATATTGAGCAAGACTGCCGCGGTAACAGTTCCAATAGTTTGTATTTGAATTTTAGTGATTAACGTCCAGTCTATCAACACACTCTTTTAGGCCCAATCTGGGGCACTTAAGGAACATAGAGAGAGAGAGAAGACCATTCCACCACACAACCTTGAAAATATGCATTCAGTAAACCTCCTCGAATATTTTATATTAATCAAAAAAAAAAAAAAAAAAAGTTTTATTTATTTGCTGGTTTTATTTTTCTATTTTAGTGTTTTACTTATATTAACCATCACATTTTATATATATATATATATCTTTATTTTTTTTTATTTTTTTTTGTATTTATTAATTTATTATTTTTTTTTTACAGACTTTTTTTTAATTTATTTTTTTTATATTTATTTTTTTTTATATTTATTTTTTTTATATTTGTTTTCTTATATTTATGTTTTTGTATTTATTCATTTTTTTTATATTTATATTTGTACTAACACCGTTCTTTATCATTGATATTAATAATATTTTTTTTATTTTAGTATAAGACAACTAGTAAATATTTCATTTTTTGTGTTTTCATTATATTTATGTTTAGAGAATAATTGAGTGATTTTTTTTTCTCAATTTTTTTTACTTGACCGATTCTTTTATAGAGCAATACTTTCGTTCCCAAAAGCTGTATTTCCTGCTGATGAGTGAATACACAGAGGGGAAAAGAATAAGCAAAAGAAATCGACTTTTGGCATTCGATAGGAGTAGGGTATCACTTCAGAAAGAACCCAAATACGTGAAAGGTATTGACGGCGGGAGGATGCCTGGCCCACAGGACGTAGACCCGTCAATAATAGATATGTCGCATAGTATTAATATTCCATTTCAACCCGCAGGCAGGTCAGCAGGTGTTGTTCCTATGGACGTTGCTGGAAATCCTCAGGGAGCGGCAGCTATGGGGGGCCATTCGGAGGATATAGCTCAGATGATTCGCGGGATGGTGATTGAAACTGTGAAAGACTCACAGCACGATTTGAGAGGCCTGGTACAAGAGGGCATAAGTAGAGAGATGGAAAAGGTTAATGCGGCTATAGGCAAACTTGGGGATGCGGTCAACAATTTGACCACTGTAAGAGCAAACATAGGGCTTCATGAGGCTAATGGGAGGGATGCATCGGGAAAGTGCCCGGGTCGTCAACTGCCTTCGCCCCCGAACTATCAAAGTGATAGCGCGCCTGGTAGTGCACAAAATCATGTGGTACCGAACATCTGTCAAACGGGGCCTAACAGGGGCATCAAGGTGGAGCGTTTTGGCTTGAACTTTACAGGCAACCCTAATGGAATGTCAGTGGACGATTTTATCTACAGACTAGAGTATTTCCAAAAGCATTACAAGCTGGCATGGGAGGAAATTATGGATGAGGTGCATATTCTCTTATCAGGACCAGCTCTAGACTGGTTCTGGTTACAGCAGCGGAACAATGCAGTTACCGACTGGCCATCATTGAGGCACGCCCTAACTGAAAGGTACAGAACTAGGCGTTCTTGCTTCGAGGAAATGCGAGATATTTTAGAGAGAAAACAAATGCCAGGGGAGAGTATAGACGCATTTTTCCATGATATAAACCTGATGCGATCTAAACTGGAACGACCCGTATCGGAATATGAGATGATTGGACTGGCAAAAAGGAATTTAAGGAAATCTCTTTCTAGCATCGTATATTCGATGCCGGTGTCTTCTTTAGAACAGCTTCGAATAGAGTGCTTAGAAATTGAGAAGACCTTCTTTAAAAAGGACCATGGTTTTGTCCCTCAGCCAATAAATAGACAAGTGCGAGTTAGCGAGGTTTTGGAAGTTAACGACCACTACGAGGAGCAAAATCCACAGGAGATGATCGAGGAAGTCGCAGCCGTAGGCTCTGCAATAGTCTGCTGGAACTGTCAAACCCCAGGCCACACGTTTAGGGATTGCCCGGCAACACAACGCAACCTCTTCTGCTTTAGATGCGGTAAACCGAACACCATAAGTCCAAAATGCGCGAATTGCCGGGCGGGAAACGCGAAGAAGAACCTGGTTGCAGCGGGGAACCAACGTTCCGTGGAACAGCCCGCAATACCCCAAGCGAAATAGAGTGCGGCGCACCCGGATATCAGTCGGCCCGCCACTATCTACCACTAGAAGTAAGACGACGCAACTACGAAGTCGTGAGAAACAGGATTTTTGGAAATGAGACTTGGGAAAGCCCCATGTCGATAGTAAAAGAAAATGATGAAATTGTAGAAAATCGGAAGAAATTAAGTAAGAGAATCATAAAACTAAGAGAACGCCAAAAGGAAAATAAAAAGGTTAAAAGATCGATCTGTGAGGCCCTATCCAGATTCGTTAGTAAATCGGACCCAAGACCCTACGCCATTGTGGCCATAGGAAATAGAGAGATAAGGGGGCTACTAGATTCTGGAGCCTCAGTAAGCCTATTAGGTTATGGATGCCGGGAGTTAGTCCAAGACTTAGGAATGAAATTAACGAGTTATTACTCAAACATAAGAACGGCGTCTGGACAACCCCACCGGATTCTGGGGAAAGTTTTCGTTAATATGAAATACAAAGGAGACGAGAGAGAAATCTGTCTATACTTGTGTCCAGATCTAGAACAGCCATTGTACCTGGGGGTAGATTTCTGGAGAGCTTTTGAATTAGCTCCAGAAATTTTTGGCCTAGAGGAAATCAGTATAGAACTGCAGAGCAAGATTCGTGGGCAGTCGAGCCAAGAGAACACAGATATGCATGAGCTGTCCTCAGAGCAGCAGAAAAAACTAGAAGAGGTCGTGCGAAAGTTTCCGACCTTCGAGGAGAACGGACTGGGGTGTACCACACTGGAAAAACATGCAATCAAATTGATAGAAGGTGCAACTCCAGTTAAGGACAAGCATTATCCTTTGTCGCCGGCGGTCCAGGAAATTGTCTACAAAGAGATAGACAACATGCTTGCGTTGAAAGTAATAGAGGAAAGCGACGGGCCGTGGAGCAATAGAACGACTGTAGTCCGGAAACCCGGGAAAAACAGGTTCTGTCTGGACGCCCGTAAGCTTAACGCACTCACGATCAAGGACGCATATCCTTTGCAGAATATTGACGGCATTCTAAGCAGGATAGATCAAACCTATTTTATAAGTAGCGTCGACCTGAAGTACGCATTTTGGCAAATTGAGTTAGAAGAAGAGGCCAAGCCATATACTGCCTTCACCGTACCAGGTCGACCACTTTATCAATTTAGGGTAATGCCGTTCGGATTATGCAACGCAGCTCAACGCCTTTGCCGATTAATGGACCAAGTCATACCCGCTCGTCTCAAGTCCAACGTTTTTATATACCTCGATGACTTATTGATTATAGCCGATGATTTCAACACTCATATACGCATACTGGGGGACGTGGCAGATTGTCTACAAAAAGCTAATCTCACCATAGGGCTAAAGAAATCTCGATTTTGCTTTCGAGAGTTAAAGTATCTAGGATTCATAATAGGTGGGGGAATGTTGAAGACAGACCCGGAAAAGGTCAAAGCTATACAAGATATACGCCTACCCAGATCGCCCAGAGAAGTGCGCAGTTTTCTGGGTACAGCCGGCTGGTATAGACGATTCATCAAAGATTTCGCATCTATATCAGCCGCGCTGACGGATACGCTGAAGAAGGGTCAGAAATTCTCATTGACTCCAAGATCGGTAGAGGCATTCGAAACACTGAAACGTGCGTTGATCTCGGCTCCCGTGCTGAAACATCCCGATTTTGGGAAGGAATTTTTCATTCAATGCGATGCCTCTGACAGCGGCATCGGAGCAGTATTGTTTCAAAGGAATGAGAACGGAGAAGAAAATCCGATCGCCTTCTATTCACAAAAGCTTAATTCCTGTCAAAAGAATTATTCAGTGACAGAAAAAGAGTGTCTCGCGGCAGTTTTAGCGGTTAAAAGATTCCGTCCCTATGTTGAGTTAATGAAATTTACTGTCATCACCGACCACGCCAGCCTGAAGTGGCTAATGTCACTTAAAGATTTAAGTGGGAGATTGGCTAGGTGGTCCTTGCAGCTGCAAGCCTATGATTTTTCAATCGAGCATCGAAAGGGCGCGGACAATGTAGTTGCCGACACTCTTTCAAGGATGCCAGTAAACGGCAAGTTGGAAATAGAAGAGGTGGATGTCGAAGACTGCCTTGACTTCGAAACTAATGCCTTTGAAAGCGAGGGATATAAGGAAATCCGGGAAACAATTGCAAACAACTTGGAAAGACTCCCCGATCTGAAGGTAGATGGCCAGAAAATTTATAAACGGATTAAGAGCAATGATGACGGCGTCGGAGAATTTGAATGGAAGCTGTGGATACCCGACGATATTACCTATGTACTTATAGAAAAGGCGCATGATAACTTAACTTCAGGGCATGGAGGCATGGCCAAGACCTTAAGTAGGTTGAGAACATTATATTATTGGCCTAAAATGGCAAGTCAAGTTCGCCAGTACATACGAAACTGCCAAACATGTAAAGAGACGAAACCAACAAATCAAATTCTACATCCCGAAATCGGAAACGAAGTGGTGACGGAAAGACCTTTCCAGAAACTATATATAGATTTTCTGGGGAAGTACCCAAGATCAAAGAAGGGAAACGCATATATTTTCATAGTCGTAGACCATTTCACCAAATTCACATTTCTCTGTGCCATGAAGGAGGCCACGACTCAGAATGTGATTCAGTTCATGGTCCACGAGATCTTCCACAAATTTGGCGTACCTGAAACTCTTCATAGTGATAATGGGAAGCAGTTTACAGCCAAGGCATTCGAGGAGATGATCGCAGCTTACAAGATAAACCATATAAAGACCGCGGTGTACTCACCTCAATCTAATGCGGCTGAACGGGTTAATCAGTCAGTTTTGGCCGCTATTAGGACTTATGTTGAGAAGGACCACCGAGATTGGGATTTATACCTCTCGGAAATTGAATGTGCCCTTCGAACGGCAGTCCATTCCGCTACAGGTGTGAACCCGTTTTTTGCTCTCTTCGGCTTTAATATGTTCACCAGTGGGTCAGACTATAAACTTGCCCGGAAATTACAGTCCCTAGCCGACCACCAGATTGTGCAGTTGCAGAAAGGAGATAAGCTGTCTCTCCTGAGAGAGTCTATAAGAGAAAATATGCATAAGGCCTACGAAACAAGTGCGAAGAGGTATAACAAAAGGGCACGAGTCGTGAAGTTTACTCCAGGGCAAGAGGTATATCGCCGCAACCATGCCTTGTCCGATTTCAGGAATAACATAAATGCGAAATTTTCCAAGAAATTTCTTAGATGCCGAATAAGGAAGCCAGTGGGCAATAATATGTATGAGCTAGAGACCCTACAGGGCAGACCTTTGGGTTGCCATCACGCCAAAGACATAAAGATTTAAGATAAGTGCAATAAGACTGTGATAACGATCCCGAAGTGCAATATAGGTTTAGTGGAAGTTTTCGTCCTATATGTGTGAAAGTGATTGTTATTAAATGTCTTGTGAGGATACGACGTTTGCTAATGCGGAGATAGGTTCAGACATTGCGAGAAAGTTACCATATTTTGTGAGATATTTGTGATATTCGATAATGGGCTTCTATATTACATTAACGGAGATGAGATGGAAGTAAACTCACTGGATTCAGACTGCTTGTGGCCGTAGAGTTGGACGCGACTGCACATGGAGTCTTGAGACATTACCAGCATCGGTGGTGCAACCCGGACCCGTAAATGGTGCTTTGACCTACGGAGGTTACTTTAGGCCACAGGGTACTGTTCAGATGTCAACCGATTAGCGAAGCAAACTGAATCAGTGAATTACCGAATAGACTTGAGCCCGGCTTGCGAGATCTCAGGGTGTGGGAATTCCCCACGTTGAGAGAGCATAACACGCAAGCAGTAATGATAGAGGAGGACAGGAGGGGAAACGACTATGGCCGCAGCGGGCAAACGGGACAAGGAAAAAGGTTAATTATAGTGTTAGTGAGGCCATTGCGAATAGATTGGGGGTTATGATATTACGTTTGTCTTACCCTTATATATTACCATTTGGATTGGGTGTTTTTGATCACTATCTTCTGGGTGTTTGTTTTTGTGTTGATAGTGTTTCTGGGTATGAATTCAGCCCACTTATGTCGGGAATTGCTTGGCAAGATTTCGCAGAAAGTCTGTGTAGGTGTATGTGTCATTTGCCATCCCAATGAATGGTGGAGTGCACATGAGGGATATGGGTCGACTATGGATGGCCACCGAACTTCGGTTGCGTTGCCAACGGCCGAATGTGTTATAGAGATTTTCATTTCTATATTGTATGGAATACTTTTTTTTACAGTTTTTAGTAGTGGAAATACTTTGATTGAATGAGATTATCAAAAATTACCGACTTTTTGCTTCACTTTTATACCGTCTGGCAAGCAGCCATAGGAGTTGCAGTTTGCCCATTGTTTTGCACAACGAATTTAACCGACGAGTGTAGTTGTCCCATTTATCAGTTGGGTACAAGGTAGAAGATTAAGGTTGAGCAGTCAATTATTTTTGCATGTGCCATGACCGGTGTGGCAACAGAGAGCACTGACTTAGTACACTCCAAGTTTTTTTTTACTGGAAAGGTATGCGACAGACCTGAAGTTTTATGGCAAGTGGTGGCTTGATGGCTCATGTATTCTATCTTGGTATTTTCTTTTAAGGATGCTTCATTCTGACTAAGATCTCGTTTTGTGATTGTTATATATGTATATTTACCAGTTACCGGGAATTACATGATTGTAAATACTAGCATTTATCCCGGCCCACTTCGCTACCCCTTCTTTAGTAGTACTTTCGTTTTAGTGTTAGACTTTCGAAAGACCATGTGGTCACCCTATTTATAAAATTATGAAGTCTTGTCGTATTTTGAGCATGAGATTTCAGAAATCTATCCACTTCCGTAAGGAACTTACCAAATAGTACTAAGAACAAGGATATTTTCATTAACCACTTTGGTATTACTTTCCAGGATGTTTTGACAGCTTTTTTTTTCGGTCGGGGAAGGAAATGAAGATGTGAATATAGCCCAGTTTTGGGGGGCTCTAGGTCGATCAGTAAAAAAGGAAGAAAAAAAAAGAAAGGAATGTACCAGTTGTAAGAGAGTCCTTTAGGCATCAAACACATATTTCCTGGTTGTGCCTACATGTCAAATTTCAGGACTTGCTCAATCCGCTGGAAGGTACGAGAGGGGGGTAAACTTTCTCCAGTTTCCGATAATATTTTTCATATTTTTTCTATCTACCACCTGTATTTCACGACAACGATCATTTGAGCCAAATTTCGGAGTTCTAGCCCTAACCGATCGCACTATGCAGAGCTCACATGATTCTTACCCTTTTGGTACTTTTCAGTACCCCATTTACTCTTTCAATTGATGCTGCTAGGGTGTGCCTAGGTATCGAAATTCAAAGCTCTGGCTCATTTGACGAAGAAGGGGCAAGAGTACAAGCTGCGGTGGTTGACGTTCTATTCCTCCCGCTTCCGGTACGATTTTTTTTGATCGGATGCTATGTTTTTTTTTTAAGACGTCTTTAATTTTAGCCCGGAACCATGATTCTGGCCAAGACATACTTACTCAGGTAGTGTGACGCGGACAGTTGAGTACGATTTTTTCTCGTTGAGTACACTATCTATCAACGAGCTTTCATGTCGGTTGGCTGTGTGTGTGTGGTATAGTGATGGGCCATGACACACGGGCTGGACTACGCCCTGTTGGGGGACTGGGCCTTGGTAGGGATATCGAGGGAGGACTTACCTGTGAATGGGTACTGTTGACCGGGATGGGAGATCATCTACGCGGGGGGGCGATGGATAGGATGGCTAGTGAGATTCCCATGTTCTGCTGGAAGGGAATGAATCCAGATTAGGGGGAGTTTTGACAGATGAATGGGACCAGACTCACCTAGGTTGACTCACGGGTGGCTTTGGCCCGCATACGTTTATCCTGTCTAGCCGTGTATTGCACTAACCCGCACATCGCCGTTTCCATCATACAATATGAGGAAGCGTCGAAGTTTTGTTGCGTGGGCGGTGGGTGATACCCTAATGGGCGTATCAACTGGGAAACGGAGGACAGCGTTTGAGCCTCGTGGCCCTGCGAACAGATGATTCCGGCGGTTGGCAGTTGTAGGCCGGGCTATATTGCTCTATATGCGGCACGGGCTGGACCGGATTGATGGGCGATAAGGTGGAAAGTCGGGCGGCAGGGCATTGGGAGACATGGGGGCCTAATGGGGGTGATGCTTATTGAGAAGTCGTCGAATGTGCGGAGACCTATACAGACCGTGTAGGTCTGTGACTGACGATGGCATTCCTGGCCCTGCGGCCATTGGACACACACACACGCATAAGGGGACTGCGTGCTTTCTTATGCATGTATTGCGGAGGCGTGCTAGCTGGCGACTTTTTGCCGTTGTTTTTTTTTGGCCACAGTTTCCATGCGACCCTTTGCTAGGAACTTGGCCGTCATCCCCTCTCCAGCCTATCCTTGTGGGCTGGCGTCTGATTTTTCGAGGAAGGGGGCCTGACCCAGTTTTGATGGGGTATTAAGATCTGTGCCTGGGATTATACCCAATGACAGATTGATTGCTGTGTTTCTTGTTTTTGTACACACAATTGCCATATTAGTGCCAGAGGAACATTTTGATATTATTTTTTGATATGTAGTTTCTCGGCTGGGCAATTGTGTGTATTCTTTTTCGATGGCAATTGGCGGAAATGAAGTGTGGTCTGTGACAGCTGTGCGTGTGGCTTGCCACCCAATTCGAGACAGATGTTTTTAGTACAGCGGAGATGCCACCTAGTTAGGGTTACCATGACCTACTAGATTTTCCACCGCTGCGTTTTTGGACAGAATGGCGGCGATAGTTGTTGCTGTAATGATTTGCGAATAAATGGGAGAAATGGGAATTTATGGATGGAGGGAGAGATTGCAAAGGATGGGGAAGAGTGAGAGCGTCACTCGCAATGGGTTATAAAGGCTGCGACCGCAGCAGTGACCAACATTTTTGCTGAAGTGTTGAGTGTGCGCGAATCAGATCCAGGAAGGCAGACAGTTGAAGTTATTTTTTTTTAAAGAAAAGCGTTACCGTGTTAAACGTGTTACGGACAAAGACATTTTTTTTAACGAGAATAAAGACCCCATTGAAGTAAGGAGAAATAAATCAGTGTTCGGTCTATATTTATTATTTTGGGGAATTACCCTTTAATTGTCCCAACAAAACCTATACTGGTTATTCCTGGTCTCCAACAGGCTCAGACGAGCGGAGGCCAGGGTGTTTTTTTTGTTTCTCCCCGGATCCGATTCTTGGTCAAATCTGGATAAGTCCACCTTAAGAAGTAACCTATTTGTGAGAGAATCCAAATTAATGAGGCTGCCTGTGAGGTAATAAGATATAAGTGTAACTTACTGTCCAGGCTGGTGATCATAAGCTCTTTGCTGGAGCATAACCGCCTAAGATCGGGTTGCCAGAATTACCCTCAGGCTCCACTGGGTACGTTATCGCGCCAACACTATAAGAAAAAGAAAAATAATTTTAATTATAATTGATAAAACAGAAGTTCATAAAAATAACTAGGTTAAGTTTTTTTTTTGTGTATGTTGTTTTGTGCCATCAACGTGTCTTGTATACGAGGTTTCTTTTTTGTGTTAATATATATATATTGTAAGGGTTATTAATACCAGGTCTTTTATTAATTTTTTTTTTGTGTGAGTGTAGGATTTGGGTGTAGTTTTGCTAAATATCCTAGATTCAGAAGTAAAATTTTTGGTTCTGTTTGGATCGGAAAAACGTACGATTCCCACGACTGTTAAGAGAGCTCTTTTAGGTAGTCTATTAGAAACCATTTGCGAGCCATTAAAGGGCTGGATAATCGATCTAGGTTATTGTGTGCAGAAAAGCAGCAAATCTGAGTCAGTGGCTCACATCTAATTATTACCCCTCATCTGGTGTTAGTGACTTAGTTTTTGCGTCTTGTCCAGATATTTTTAGAGAAAATTAGACGAAAATTTGTAGGTTAAGGATTATATAGGTAACTCGTTTATTTTTATCTTTTCTTCTATTATAATAAATGTGAATATGTTTATATAATTGTTTTTAAAACCAAAAATGATGTGCTAATACTTTTTCGTGAGTGGGGAAACTGAATGCGATAGGTATGTGAAGTGATTATGTGGATTTTGGGGTCCTTATAACATTACTGTCACAGGAATTTAAGGACCATGGTAGGGAGGGCGAAGTGTGGGAGCGGAACACCAAGCTCCTGCCGTAGAAGAGTGTGTGAAGTGTGTTTATGATCGTTTTTTTTTGTTTTATATGTCGAGATCAGAAAATATTATTGTTCGTCCCTTGGACTAGAGTTGGCGGGTTGGAATCCTCCCCGAGAGTGAACCGAGAGCTGCGGGCGGCCACTTTAGTGCCGAACAAACAGGGCCGTAACACATTTTCGTCAATGTCTTCTATGCTTGGACAATCTAAATTATCTTTCCCAAATCTTTTTCTTCCGAATTTTGTCCAGTTGGTTTTCAACTTATTCCGGAAGCTTATCAGATTCGGCGCTGGCCGTGCTATCCTAAATCTAATTTAGCGATGGTCAGAGAAAGAGTGTTCCATGGAGACCCTCCAATCCTGAACCTCATCGATTAGATTTTCCGAACATATCGTCACATCCAATACCTCCTCCCTAATCCTATTAACAAAGGTAGCGGTGTTACCAATATTAAGTGTTATTAGGTCAGTAGTATTCAAGAACTCTGTCATGGCTTGGCCCCGCTTATTAGTGTTGCTACTACCCCACGAAATGTGGTGAGAGTTCGCATCGCACCCTGTCTGTTTTGCTTTCCCCACCAGCCGTCGCAGCTCCGACGTGGGTTGCGGTGTCGGAGAGTCGAAAGGCAGATAAAGTGATGCAAGGTATGCTCCACCGTCTCCCTGTCTCACCACTGTTGCATCCAACTATCGACCACATCGCTAAAGTCTGGCGGATTGCAGGAGACTGAAAATCTCCCTGTCACAATCGAGACAGGAGGGGAAGGCATCGAAAGGGACCCGACAAGCCCTGTATGGGTGGGTCACAAAGTTGGACTGGGTTCAAGGTGTGAGCGAGCGGTTAAGCACGGAACTCTAAATGTACTTCGACTGCAGCAGCTAGTGAAGGATCTAAGGAGAAATCGTCTCCACCGCAAGTGTTCAGTGTCCTGAGGAAGAGTGGTTCCACAGCTTTCTCACCTGCCTCTGGATGCGTACGGAAGCTTATCATGACAAGATCTAACGAATCATGTGAGGATGATTTCCTGGCGGAATCAGAAGACGAGGCTAACACAACACACAAGTCCTGAATCCCGACTATGGACCGGCTTCTACAGATAAATCTCCACCATTGTAAGGCCGCTTCGGCGGCACTAAAGGTCCTCCTGATGGCAGGGGGATTTGACGTGGTTCTTATCCAGGAAACATGGGTGTGTAGAGTAATGGTTCGTGGACTAAGAATTCCGGGAATTCAAGTGTAGGGGGAATGGGGAACACAGAGCCTGTATTCTTTCAAAGACCTAAAGTGGAGGTCCTCCTGACCGCCAATGCGGCGCACACACACAGAAGGTGTTCTATAGTCTCTTCTTCTTCGATATCTTCACAGCTTCCGCAAAAATTGTTACTGGCCACTTTCAGTCTATCAGCATTTTTTCCGATTGGACAGTACCCTGCCATGACGGACACAATGACTGAGACGTCTGTTTTAGCCAGTGAGAGCAAAGCAGTAGACCTCTTCAAGTCTAGATTAGGTCACATAGTTTCGGAATGCTCGCAACCAGCTCTTTGTGACCATCTATCATTCGTTGTCCTTGTTCCCTGGAATATCTCTGTGGCCCGGCACTTAGAACAGGTGAATATTGAACTTTTCAGCCATCTCGTTGAGATATCTGCGACAGTCGAGGGGCTTTTTATCAAAAAGCGGCCCAGGCAGGGTATAATCCACACTGCTTGGAACATCGGACATTGTATCAAGGATAACACAGTGCCCGCAGCCGCCGCATGACCAAAGAGAGCTCCCTTAGCCTCAAGGAAGTGGTCGAAGCAATTTGTCTAGACATAATGTCCGGAGGCATTAGGAGCAGCATTGAATTCAGTGCATCAGATGGTGTCGTCCTCATTGCGGTTGTGATGCACAAACAAGCCATTCTTTGGATCCGGTTAAGTATCAGAAGTCCCCCTATACTTTTGAAGCGCCATCCACCAGATCACAACACCATATAGCATTACAGGTCTGACAACTGCAATATATACCCAATGCATGACACGCGGTCTAAACCCCCAACTTTTGTCAATGGCTCTCTTGCAGGACAAGAGTTGCCTTTCTTTCTTGCCTTTCCAAAATGTTGGATCCTGTCCAGAAAAACACCCAGGTATTTTGCGCTTTCTATAAATGGAACATTTTAACTTTTATCGCCTGCTGAAAAGAACTACTTCTGCCTTGCAAGGATTTACCAGAGGCAGGTGAGAAAGAAGTGGAACAACTCTTCCTGAGGACACTGGACACTTGTGGTGTGGACGATTCCTGCTTAGATGCTTCACTAACTGCTGCTGTCTAAGTACTTTTTGAGTCCCGCTCTTCCCCGCTGGCGTACACCTTGAGCCCTTTGTGACCCGCCCACACAGGGCTTGTCGGGTCCCGTTTCGTTGCCTTCCCCTTCTGTCTCGATTGTGGCAGGGGGTTTTGCAGTCTCCTGCAATCCGCCAGACTTTAGCGATGTGGTCGACAGTTCCTCAGGCAAGATTTCAGAAACAGCTGCTGAGTCGTCTTCTGATTCCCCAACCCCACCGTTCCTATAGACCTTCAGTTTCAACCCCTTTAGACTTGTTGAGGTCTGCGAGACAGCCAGAGTTTAGTACGAATACTGCATATCTCCGGTCACCATCAGCCTCATCCCGTCTACCAATCTTCCAGGCGTTGGTTGGAAGATTGGGATTACATTAACTTAGTCTCCCAATTATCGATTTAGGATCTGAGGAAATTCTTGGTATCCAAGCATGCGCCATTGATCGAGAAGGAATAACTTCCTTCTGAAATGTAAATTTTCCGTAGATGAAAAAACAAGTTATAGCGAAACGAACACTTTTCAACAACATTTTCTGCTTATTTTTTATATGGAGTTTCACCGCGGAAACCGAATATAGCTCCAAACCTTATGGGAAAAAAACAAACAAGAATGTTCGCGAAAAAAGGACCCAGCATTAAGCTCAGTATGCATCTCTGGCGAAATTTTCGTTACCATATGAAATGCATTAACATATCCTTAACGTGATTTTCGTTACCGGTACCGTTGCCCAAAATTTCGCTTGTCGCCATCTTTTATTCTAAACAACTATTTCCGGTGGCGTCATAATGTTTTATCTGTATAAGAAAATTTCGCTAGAGGTGCGCACTCGCGATTTTCTCGCTTAGTTTGTATGGAGAAAAATGCTATCCACGTTTAGCTAAGCGGCAAATCTTATCGCCGTTTATTAAAATATATTCATTGTTTGTTTTCTTAAGCTGTGTGTCGAATGGAAGCAAAGTTGTAGGATTAGTAAAAATATGACGTTAAATGTGGTGAATAATTTTTTAGAAGCCCAGGGGCTAATAAGATTTTTGACAGCACAGCAAATGTTGATGTTTCATTGAGCAAAGTCCCATGTCAGTAATTGTAAATTCATTTGCGTTTTGGTAACCAACTTAGCCGCCTACATTGTGGGCAGACGTCCCTAAATTTAAACGACTTATTTGGCATAAAACAAGTCGAATTATTGTTTTTTAACATTGGCAACGGGATTCTCAAAGGTTGTTATTTAACATTAATGGACAAAAGTACAGTTATGTGTTTGCAGTTTATTGAAACGATGGCACTGCCGTTTAGTTATTTTTCTATAACGGCTTCAATAGTTTGTTTACCTTGCATAAGTTTCGTTCATATTTTCATAAGATATATTCATTTAGAGGTAGTGTCAGTTGCCCAACAACAAAATATTGAGTGCATTATATGTCAAAATCAGTGATTAGTGCAAATCTGATTTTGTGTATTTGTGTTTGCTAAGGTTCTTAACTATAATACACACACACAACCAAAACTCGTTGACAGATAGTGTACTTCGCAAGAAAAAATTTTACTCAGCTGTTTATGGTACACTACCTGGTAATTATTTCATGGTGCTATGTTCGTTTTTCGCGAAATTTTTTCGTAATTACTTTTTTAGATAACAGAATTTGAAGGAAAAAAACTTTCTGATTTCATTCAGTAAGACATTCTCTTATTACCTATTAAAAAATCTTCATAATGGTATAATGTTTTCATTGAAATTTCAAAAAAGTAACTGTGAAAAATGTGTGTTTTCAACTGTGGAAAACGAATTTAGTACCAGTCAAGATGTATTCATTTACAGGTAGTTGCAGTTGCCAACAACAAAATATTGTGTGCACTATATGTCCAAATCAGTGATTAGTGCTACTCTGATTTTGTGTATGTAACTAGTTCGCTCCATTTTTCGTTGTTTGCGTGTTTTGACAAATAGTGCTCTTCGCGAGAAAATTGTACTCAGCTGTTTTCGGTGCACCCTGTAATTATATCATGGTACCAGCCTTTATCCGTGCTGTGGTGTTGCCTGATGCGAAGATTTAGTTTTTTTTATCGATAATTAAGTAATCGACTAGTTGTATGAATTGTATTGAAAATCGGACGTAATTTTGTTCATTCTTGTACATTTGAATATAAATCATTTTCCACCACTGACGCTTGATGCGGCATAATTATAATTGCAAAAACAAAAAAGCGAGAATTGCGAGAAAAGTTTCAATGATTTGCTTTGTCTGAAAGTGTAACTCGAATTTTGTTTCGTATAGTTTTTCTAAAAACAGTTCGCGAATTGGTTATTTTCACTAAAAAGTGTATTGCCAAACGCTAATATTTGCATTTTTGAGTGCCAAAAAAAATTAAATACTGGTACTGTTTACCTGCCAAATACCTGGGCCTGCCAAATTCGATTGTAATTGCAGATTTTTTTTTTGAAATCCTGCAACTGAATTTGGACTCCTATTATTAAGCGTGGCGTATGTTGTAAATGTTGACTGTGTTACTGGCTTTGGCGGTAGTACTGAGGAAACGATTGCCACACTTTGGAAGGCGTGGCAATAACAAGCTAGTAACTTACGAAAATACCAACAAGGTTAAAACCCACTCAAAGGATTCAGTATTGATAGATTTAGGTTCATATCAATCCGTAATTTACTGTATGATGAGTACCGGACAGAAGAGCCCAATAACAGACAACATGGACACCAGCGGTGCAGCCGTAATGTAAGTCGAGACGGTGTTAATGGGCTGGGCTTGAAAGTAATGGTTAAAAAACATCTTTTTTCTTTTTCTAGTACATTTAGACTTGGTGATAAGCACTGTTGTCAAGATATTAGCAACAAAAATGTTAAAGTCATTGCAAACCCCGGTATCCACGACCACGGCTCTTCCAAAGTCAAGTTGAAAAATATTGTTGACTACAAATGGGAAGTAAAAAATTATCCCGGTCATTTGATAGCAGTTCACATTGATGAAAAATACATCGCATATGTTATTAATGGTATGTATAAAATTTGTTTCCTTTATTTTAGTGGAAATTATTTGCCAAATATATTTTAAAGAATAAGACAGTCATATTCCCAAAAAGCTACCTCAAAAAGCGGTTGTATCATTGACTTCATACAGGGAGCTCCAAAATAAAGTGCCCATTTTGTTGTTGTAGCCACATGCCTATATGTGGAGGTGCCGGTCCTCATCTAGCTCCTATAGGTGAGCATGCTCATCATGGTCATTGGTTATTTAAAGGCGCCAACAACTCGCCTTGTCATATAGAGCATCATAGGCACTCGGTACTTAGAATCTCCGCCGATTGTCCGCGACTGCAATTGCCCGGCCGATACGGGATGACTTTGACTTTGAGCTCCGATTTGTGTGGTGCCCATCGTTATCCCGGGAAGCTTAGCTGAAAGCTACCGGGCACAGGTTGCGGATGGTGGAACGCTCCGTTTTTATGCGGAGTAGCTGCAAATGCGGCCGCGGGCAGTCAGCAATTTTCGAGAGGAGAGTCTCAGTGAGGAGTCAGGTGGCACTGGCTCTTAATTAAATAATGAGTGCCAATGATACTCGAGATGGCAAGGCGAGTTATTGGCGCCTTCAAATAACCAATGGCCAACATCAGCGTCTGTTCCCAGGTTAGGGGCGGCTGGCGGCGAGCGTCGGATCTTGGAGCAAGCGGCTCGCCACAACGAGGGATACGTGTGCAATCCCACAAAACCCATGTGGTTGGGGCGCTGGGCCAGTAACCCGCTCCCGGAAAACTGAGAACTACTATGAGAAACAAAGGAATAGTAAAAAAGCCCCCCCCCCCAACGTTGACGACCCACTCAAACGAATAAAGGACCATGATTTGCGGATCTGCATCTGGAATGTCCGCACTCTTTATAGAGAAGGTGTAGTATACGCGCTGGCGGATGTATTAGAGAAATACAAGGCAGATATTACCGCCTTACAGGAAGTGCGATGGACTGGGAATGGCGTCACTACAACATGGTGACGAACTGTACTATAGCTGCCATAACACGAGGCATGAATTTGGCTGACGGAAGACAAAGACGAGCAAACCAAGGATATTTTCTACGAGCGCCTAGAGAGAGAATATGACCGCTGCCCCGCCCATGATTTAAAATCGTTCTGGGAGATTTTAATGGAGTCGGAAAGTTTAGCCTCCACGATACAACGTCCAGTAATGGGTTGAGGCTGATAGATTTCGCCGCGGCAAAAAACATGGTAGTTAGAAGCACCAGATTTCAACATAAAAATATTCACAAAGCCACATGGCTGTTAGCCGATCAAAACACGAGAAACCAAATTGATCACGTTGTGATAGATGGAAGGCATTCATCCAGCGTGTTAGATGTACGATCGATCAGTGAAGCGAATATAGATTCGGATCAGCAGCAAAGGTTCGCACCCGTTTGAACATGGCGAGGAAAGTACGATCTGACACTGCACGGAAGCTGGACATTGGAAAGCTGCAAACACAACAAATGGCAGCGGCATACTCCACTTGACTGACCAAACTGCTTGATGAAAGCACTCCTTGTTCCGATGATATAATGGCGCAGTGGCAAACTATTGCCCACTCCATGGAAAATGCCGCGAAATCCGTACTTGGGTACCGGAAGCCTCCTCCAAGAAAACCATGATACGACCAAGAGTGTCGAGATGCTACTGAAACCAAGAATGCGGCATATAGAGCAATCCTGCAATCAGTAGCAACGCGCCAGATGAAGGAGAGGTATCGGGAGAAAAGGAGAGAGGAGAAACGTCTATTCCGCAGAAAGAAAAAGGAAATGGAAAGACGTGAGTGTGAGCGAATTGAGATGTACAGGAGTCAGAATGAAGTCCGGAAATTCTACCAAAGAATTAAACATCAAACCAATGGCTTTGGTGCAGGCACATCCTACTGCAGAGATAAAGATAACATTCTGAGGATATGGAAAGAACGTTTTACCCAACTGCTAGTGTCCGATGTTGGCGGCGAAGGGGACACAGCAGAACCAATTCTGATGATGGTATAGAATGTTTACCTCCTAGTCAGAATGAGATACAAGTAGCAGTGACCCGACTAAAAAACAACAAGGCAGCAGGAGCCGACGGGTTACCCGCTGAACTATTTAAGACCGGAGGCGACACGCTGATAAGGCGTATGCATCAGCCTATCTGCGCAATCTGGCTAGAAGAACGCATCCCCGATGATTGGAAACTCAGCATACTATGTCCCGTACATAAGAAAGGAGACAAGACGGAATGTGCCAACTACAGGGGAATAAGTCTTCTCCCCATCGCATACAAGATACTCTCGGTCGTACTGTGTGAAAGATTAAAACCTAAAGTCAATGAGATAATTGGGCCCTATCAAATCTACAAAGCCGCCTTCGATACTCCTTTACGTTCAAAGGTATTTCAAGCCATGTCAGAGTTTGGTATCCATGCAAAATTAGTAAGACAAGGCAGATGTGAATAGATATGACACACTAATCACAAGAAAACACATGCTACTCGCCTATGCCGACGACATCGATATCATAGGTCGGTCACCGGAAGTAGTAACTGCAGCCTTTGAAAGAATCGAAAGAGAGTCAGTGAAAATTGGTCTGGCAGTAAATGGAGATAAGACGAAATGGATGGTTTCAACTCCCAAAAAGCCTTGCACAACCGAGCAGATAAAGAAAATGGAGAAAGTTGGGAATCACAACTTTAAGACAGTCAGTAACTTTATCTACCTCGGCACCGCCGAAACGAATGACACCAGCTTTGAGATTAAGCGAAGAATAATACTGGCAAACAGATGCTACTTTGGACTATGTAAGCAGTTTAGAAACAAGGCCATCTCTCGACAGACGAAGATTACTCTATACTAGACATTGATACTACCTGTGCTGTTATATGGTTCTGAAGCATGGGTACTTGTGAAAGCAGATGAGGCAGTGCTTGGAGTATTTGAGGGAAAGATTCTTCGTAAAATATATGCACCAGTTTGCGTTAACGGAGAATGTAGGCGACGTGTGAACCACGAGCTGTAAGACGACGATAGCATAGTTACACGCATCAAAATACAACGACTGCGTTGGCTGGGTCATGTTGTCAGAATGGATGAAGAAGCTCCAGCAAAGAAGTCTTTTGAAGGCAAACACGGTGATACCCGCAAACCGGGAAGACCAAAAGCCAGATGGAAAGACACCTCGAAACTGGGTGTCAGAGATTTTAGAATGAGCGCAGAAGATCGAGGCGCTTGGAACGCTATTCTACGTTCGGCTAGTGGAACAAATATTCTGTCATAGCCAATTAAAGTAAGTAAGTAGCTACTCCGTATGGAGCATTCCACTATCCGCAACCTGTTGGTTGGTTTCCCCATGTACTTACAAAGCTATATACTTACAAATTTGCATTTATTTTAGTTTTTGATTATTTTATACATTATCAGCCCTTTTCTGAATAACAATTCCCTGGGAGTTTTTTTCCTACTCCCTTTTCCCCTATTCTGAATAACAATTAACTGGGAGTTTTTTTGTCCCTACTTCCTTTTCCATTATTCTTAAGAAAATTCGAAAAAGGAAAATATCTCCCAGGGAAAAAAGTAGGAATTCTGAATCGAAATTAAAGGGAGAATGAGACGATAAAACTTGGGAAAAATTCCCCCAAACAAATGAAAGGGGTTAGGAAAAAAATTATGAAATTGATTGTAATTATAAAAAATTGGCACCACTTCTTACTATTTACGAACAATTTAAAATGTACGGAAATTATTTTTCACTTTTTCAACAAAATCAAGTGCAACATTCTTAGACCCATATGTATAAAGAGTTGTCACTAAGTGGCACTCTGTTCGGAGTCGGATACTAAAGGGAGGTTTCTTATCATTTAGCATAAAGTAGAATCGGACAGGACTCAATGATATGCAAGAAGTCTTCTGCCTGTTCCTTAATGGAATGTCCGGAAATTTCGATAAGATCTTAAGCTCCTTAAAAGTAGGCCTTAAGATAAAGCGCCGGATTGACCTATCCTCCATCCCACCTCCTCCAGACGGCATAGAGATCGTATCATATGCGGACGATTGTACGATCATGGCATCAGGCCCCCCACCCATCGATGACATCTGCGATAGATTGAACGTCTACCTCAACGAGCTTGCCTCATATTTCGCTGCAAGAAATCTGAAGATATCCGCCACCAAATCTTCAGCCACACTGTTCACTACAAATACGCGTGAGGTGAATACTGAGCTGACTGTGATGGTCGATGGAGAAATGATTCCGACCATCAAGTGTCCCAAAATACTTGGCGTCACATTTGACAGCTCCTACACTTTCTCCCACATGCCACAGCAATCTGCAATAAAGTCAAAAGTAGAAACAAGGTCCTCAAGTCACTCGCTGGCAGCACTTGGGGTGCAGACAAAAAAACCTTGTTGACCACGTGCAAAGCAATTGGCCGGTCTGTGGTAAGTTATGCAGCGCCAGTGTGGTCACGTCAACTTTGTGACACGCAGTGGAATAATATTCAGATCTGTCAGAATGCCGCCCTCCGAACTGCGACGGGCTGTCTCCTCAGTTCTCATGTGGACCACCTCCATCAGGAGACAAAGATCCTACCAGTGCGAAGACATAACTACATGCTGTCTAAGCAATACCTTTTGGGCTATTATCGCAGAAATCATCCAAATCATCATCTTGTGGATAGATACCCACCGCCCAGAAGCCTTAAGGTAGATCTACACGATCTAGAGCGTGAGGTCCAACGCTACAAGAGAGAACCTCTAGATCAAGCGGCATATCAAGCGGATTTGAACAACATTCATGCAGACACGGTAGCAGACGCGTTAATTGGCTACCGGGTGAATGTAGTCCTTGGAGAACGACCGCCACCCATTGCACCCGAAGAAATCGACCTCCCCCGGCAAACCAGAGTGGTTCTGGCTCAATTACGTTCCGGCAGATGCAGCCGCCTCAATTCCCACAGAGCTAGGATTGATGCCGACGTGCAAGATGTATGTCCCGATTGTAACCAGGGACCGCACGATACACGTCACCTGTTTAACTGCCCGTCCAGACCCACTCGACTCAGACCCAGATCCCTGTGGACGCACCCCATCTTAGTCGCGGAGTTCCTGGGTCTTGACACTCAACAGAATCAAGCAGACGAAAGATAGTACACAATAAACTGCTACAACAACAACAACAACATAAAGCGCCCTATCAAGCAGACCACCACAGCATTTATGGCGACGAAGGATATGCAAACCTCTAACCTACACACTAAAGTAGTTCTGCAATGCCAGATATATCACCCCGGTGCTTCTTCTTATCGCTAATTTCTACAAAAGACTTGCGACAAAACAGATAACGCGCGACCCAGCGTTTCAGTCCTGGCTGGAGGGACGTGTTGGCGATGTCCTTAAATAGTTTGGCATGGCTGACCGTATCGAATGTCTTCGATAGGTCCAGTGCCACGAGGACCGTGCTCCCACATGGCCTGAGCTGATTTAAGCCACGGCATATATGTGCGGTGATGGCATGCAAAGCCGTTGTTGTGCTGTGCAGTTTTTGAAATCCATGATGTTGCTCGTCAAATGGAAATTCTCCTACGAGGCTCGGGAGGAGTAATGCCCCAAGCGTCTTTGTTATTGGTGAGAGAAGGAAGATCGATCTGTGCGGCTACCCCAAACTCAGGTCCTTTCCAGGCTTCAGTAACGCGATCACTCTGCCCATTTTCCAGACATCGGGAACTTTAAGAGTGTTCAAAAACAGGTTGAGGACATTAGTAAGGTACTCAACTCCAGGTAAATCCAGATTCTTCAACATCAATGTGGAGATTCCTTCGGGGCCCAACGCCTCGGATGACATTCGTAACTTCGCCCACGATAAATTGTGATGACTGTCCATCGGCTCGGGGACCACGGATACGGCGAATGGCTCTCTTTGCCCTGTCACTCTCGGGATGCACAATAAATTGTCGGTTGAGCAACCTGGCGCATCTCTTCGGATCAGTCACGGTTACTTCGCCAAAAGTGACTGAGGTCCTGCAAAGCAGTAGATCTCTTCAAGCCTAGATTAGACTACATAGTTTTGGAATGCTCACAGCCTCCTCTGTGCGACCATATTTCATTCGTGCTCCTTCGGACCTGGTCCTGAAAACTTAGCTTACATGTCGCTAGAGGCATACCCACAGATTCCAGTATCCCTGGAATGTGTAGGGTAGTTCATAGTCCCGCATGCTCATCCGCTTAACAATTCCCTGGGATATCTCTGTGGCCTGGCACCCAGAAAAGTAGAATTTTGAACTGTTCAGCCATCAAGTTGAGTGATCTGTGACAGTCAAGGGCGGTTTTTGTATTCAGAAATACGTTCTCCAGGGATTTGATGGCTGTCTGGCTGTCTGAGAAGATATTTATACCAATCATCGTAATGACATTATATCTTAGCCATTCCACCACTTCCTAAACTGCAAGGATCTCAGCTTGATACGCACTACAGTGGTCGGGTAACCTTTTCGATATGACCAGTTCTAGATCTTTAGAGTACACCCCAAAGCCCACCTGGTCGTTTAGTTTGGAACCATCCGTATAGAAACTATGTAACTTCTGTTACCAGGGATATCATAGTTCCAATCGCTTCTATCAGAAATAGTGGTACAGTCCTTTTTTTAAGAAAGCGGCTCAGGTAGGGTGTAATCCACACTGCCTGGAATATCGGATATTATATCAAGGATAACACTGTGCCCGTAGCCGCCACATGACCAATGAGAAAGCACCCTTATCCTCACGGCAGTGGTCGCTGCAATTTCCGTAGTCACAATGTCCAGAGGCATAAGATGTAGCATTAAGTTCAGTGCATCCGATTTGGATCCGGTTAAGTATTGAGCAGTAGGTGGACTTTTGAAGCGCCGTCCCCCAGATCACAACACCATATAGCATTATAGGTCTACAACTGCAGTATATACCCAATGTATAACACGCGGTCTAACCCCCCAACTTTTGCCAATGGCTCTCTTGCTGGTGTATAGGGCAAGAGTTGCCTTTCTTGCCGTTTCCAAAATGTTGAATTTGAAGTTCAATTTCCTGTCCAGCAAAACACCCAGGTATTTTGCGTTTTCTGTAAATGGAACATTCTCTCCACCCAAGGAAATGGGCTACCTAAAGGCAACTTGAGGTAGCCGTCTCCCCCCATCCAAGCCCGGGGACGTCCAACGTCCCCGCTGTTGGACGTAGAGCTTCCTAAAGTATATCTCTTAGAGTGCTGGGAAACTTTCCCCTAATCCCAACTCCCACGTCATCAGCATCCGCGACCACTTTTACACAGTTTTCTTCCAGAGACAATATTATATTCTTTATGACTGTATTCTAAATTAGAGGAGACAGTACATCACCTTGAGACGTTCCTCTGCTGACCCATGTTTTTAGATCCAGAGATCCCAATCCTGCCGTAACGCATCTTTTAGTAAGTAAGTTATTAATAAACTTTTTTACGGTAGAGTTGAAACTCCAACTTCTTCATGGTTGACGTCGGTTTTACATTATTGAAAGTACCTTCAATGTCAAGAAATGTTACCATTGTATATTCCTTGACAGCGAGAGAACCCTCTATGTAGCCGACTAGGTCGTGAAGGGCTTTTTCAGTGGATTTGCTATATGCATGCTGCTGCTGCGACAGGCGATCCCCAGGGATCTTTGCCCTAAGATATGTTTCTATCAACCTCTCAAGAGTCTTCAGCAAGGATGTCAGACTAAAAGGACGAAAATCTTTCGCCTTCGAGTGGTAGGGTTTTCCTGCTTTCGGAATGAAAATGACCTTCGTGTCCCTTCAACCCACAGGTATATATGACTTTGTGATACAAGCAGAGTATATCTCTCTAAGCCTGGAAACCAGTCTATCAAACACAGCATGTAATTAAACCGGTGATACATCTTCAGGGCCTGGCGACTAAAAGGAGTCGAAGCTTCTTATCGCCAAAGGATTTTCGGCTCAGACACAACATCCCTAATAGCTTCCGACGAATGCATACCAGTGACAACCTCTTCTGGCGCCACGTTGTCCGTTGGAGAATTTCCCGGGAAATGTGTGTCAACGAGTAGTGCATTGTCTATACATTTTCTGACTTCTGAATATACCCCACCGTAATAGATATCGAGGACAGAATCTTCCTTAGTCTAGAGGCCTCAGATGTGTTCTCCACGGAGCTGTAGAATTCTACCCAGGAACTTCAACCACTGTTGTGTTAGCCTCCTTTTTCGGATTCTACCAGGAGTTCATCCTCACAAGATTCGTTACAACTTGTCATGATAGCTTCCGTACGCATCCAGGGGCAGGTGAGAAAGCTGTGGATCCACTCCTCCTCAGGACACGGGACACTTGCGGTGTGGACGTCATGAGAGCTTCCGTACGCATCTAGGGGCAGGTGAGAAAGCTGTGAATCCACTCTTCCTCAGGACACGGGACACTTGCGGTGTGGACGATTTATGCTTAGATGCTTCACTAACTGCTGCTGTCGATGCCATCCTCTCCTCTCGATTGTGGCAGGGGGATTTTCAGTCTCCTGCAATCCGTCAGACTTTAGCGATGCGGTCGATAGTTAATAAGGCAAGTGTTCAGCAACAACTGCTGAGTCGTCTCCTGATTTCCCAATTATTCTTAGGTATGCAACCCTGTTCTTCTCCCTTATCGACATCTGCCACCACCAAACTGTCCCTAGCGAAATTAGCAAAGGTTCTTGGACCCATCTTACTGTTGTCCGCAATAGTTCTTTTAGGCATGGGATGCCATCCAGCTGACCGCAGTCTTTTGACTGACTGCGGTGCAGTTTCCGAATCCAGACATGTAGTCTTTGGGGTGGTCTGTGCAAGGAATTCCCGAGCCCAATTTAGGGAGTCTCTCTCTATTAGTGAGAGTCTTAGAATCATTCGCACCAAACCTCTCAATAAACTTGAGAGCGATGCGTCTTCTATTATTCCAACCTCTTAAAGAGCGTGTTGATTTCCGGGGAAGGCCGATGGCCTAGGCAAATTATAGGCATGCGAAGAAAGAATAGGTTCGGCCTTGCCTTTGAGACTCGAAGCAGGTATCTTCGTCAAAAGCCCCTGCTGAAAAGTCGTTTGTCGGCTAGTGGAGCCTGGAGCAGCCGCTCCAACTGTCGAGGTTTCAGTAGCAGGCAACATGCTACGGCCTGATACAAACACCGCAACTGTTGGGTCTTTGGGGTCCATTTTAAGCCAACTCCCGGGCTCTAGATCAACCGCTCCTCTGGAAACAGACGCAGATCATCAACCTCCTAATGGAGACCTCTATCGCAGCTATCCTTTTGGTTAAGGATTTTTGGTGTTGGACAACTTAGCTATCTATTTCAGGTAATACAGGCCTGTTTCGGAATTCGCAAGACGCAAAAAAATTGCTTTACGTATATATACCAAATCTTTTTCTTTAAAAGCTGGGTATGCACCTCTAGCGAAATTTTCGGTTGCAGCCAAGACATACAGTGTCGTGCAAAACAAAAGCAACGCTTTCGCGTCTAACAAATATCGGCACATACGTGAGAACACAATACCATATATGAATCAACTGAGGGGAGTGGTATTGAAAACAATTAAGGGTTTGCAAGTAGCACGGAATTCCTAATTTAAAATGTTTAACCTAACCTAACACAAAAATCATGAGCCGCGATAAAAAGGTCATAGTTCACTTCAAGACGAATTTTATGAAGGTCGTTTAAAATCAGTTGCAGTTCAAAAATGCTGTGCGCCAATTTATATTGCAAGCTCATCATGTGACCTATCGGGAGATTGAGACAACCTTAGGCATCAGTGGGACCAGCATACATTCAATATTGCATGAACATTTGACCGTCAAAAAAATTTGTTCGTGTTGGATCCCACACAATTTGTCAATTGCTCAAGAAAAGGCTCGTATCGATTGGTCGAAAAAAATGCTCCAAAAATACGAAACAACTGCATTTTTGAACACTCAAAACATCGTTTTGATGAGTCATCCGCCGTATAGTCTTGACTTGGCACCAAATGACTTCTTTTTATACCCGTACGTAAAAAATAAAATTAGACGTCAACGTTTTTCGAAACCTTAAGAAGCGGTTGATGCGTTTAGAATGCATGTTTTGAAGATACCTCAATTAGAGTGGAAAAAGTGCTTCGACAATTGGTTCAAACGCATACAAAAGCGTATAGATCTTAATGGGGAATATTTTGAAAAAAAAAAAATAAAATAAAGCGATTTTCGATGATTAATATTTGTTTTGTTCTCTAATCCCGATATATAAAAGGCATCCTACGTACCAGTACAGTCCACAAACTATAATTATAAGATTTAAAATCTTGTTGTGTGTGTAGCTAAAACAAAAAAACAATGCCTATTATGTCACTCTGTTATGCAAAGAAAATTTCATTTGAGCTGCGTACCTGCAAGCGAAATTTTCGGTAACGGTATCGGTAACGAAAATGTCGCCTAGGATATGTAAATGCCTTTTTTATGGTTACGAAAATTTCGCCAGAGGTGCATACTGCTCCTAAGATTTGAAATCACTTGAGGTTCCCTTTATTTAATAAAAGTTTGCATTAGCATATTTAGCTGGCAAGGTTTGCAAACATTAACCCATTATAGTTTTGTCAAAATTTTTGTTTTTTTTTTTTAGAATGAAATGGTGACAAATAAACGATTTTAATTTTTTTATATAAAAGCGGAAACTTTATTTTCAGAGAGTGTATTTTATAAACGAAGATATGCAGTGCGCCTAATATAAGTCAATGTGCTTCCTTTTCATCATAATTTGATCGCGAATGTAGTAAGGATTTTCTTCTACCAGCCGTAAAAAAAAAAATATTGGTCCCGTTAACGTACAATTCATTTTAAGTTATTTCTCCTTGCGATGGTTTACATGTCGCGCTTTTTAGACGTTTTTTTCATTTTCTTAATTCTTGTTTGTAAACAATAACTTTAAACTTGATTAAAATTAGAGAATAACTTTGTTTTCATATAGAGACCTACAGAGACGACGGGCCCATCACCGACTTCAAGATTCGGAAGACTGGGATAGGTAAATATCCTAATATTGAAACATTAGACAGCGCAGCGACAGGAGTCTCAATGCAGCCTAACGAACAGTGAGCCGATGAAACATCAGGCAGTACAGGGAATGAAAACTCAATACAGCCTAAAGAACAGCGACGCGACGATGAAACCATTACCGACTTTATAAAGAATCGGAAGGCTATGATAGGCAAAGAACCTAATACGATGACATCAGGCTGTGCAATGACACGGAAGTCAATGCAGTCTAAAAAACAGGGAGTAGGCGTTGAGATCATCACCTACTCCCAAGATGCCAATTTACTGGAGAACCAATGATTGAGGTAATGCAGATAAACCTCCACCGGAACGAGACTACAACACACGCTATGATGGAGAAGATCAGCAAGAACAAGATTCATATTTCCTTAATTCAGGAGTCATTGACGACCCGGAACTGGACTGACCCATATCAACAACCAAATATTCTATGCTAACACTGGTATCGGCCGAGGATCGGTGTTATTTGTCATAAAAAAGTTGAATTATATATTTTCCCCAGAGTTGTCAATGTCGGACGCAACAGTGATGGGATAGGGAGACGGTGGAGCATACCTGGCATCACTTTATCCGCCTTTCGACTCTCCGACACCGCCACCCACGTCGGAGCTGAAACGGCCGGTAAGGAAAGAAAAACAGACAAGAAACGAGGAACTAATAGGGTGGTACTACCCCACATTTCGTGGGGTAGTACCACCCTAGGACTACCAGAGCGGCAAAACTTGCCTATTGGAAACTTTTCTGCAACGGACGACATGTATCGGAATCTTAGAATAATGATGTTGATCGAAGGTTTAAAATTACGGAATTTATGGTGAACGAATCCTTCAGGAGCTTCAAACAATTTAAGTCAGCAGGACCTGATGGAATATTTCCGGCTACAGAAAGAGGCAGACTATCTGGCGCCTCATATGGCAACTATTTCCTCAGCGTGCCTAGGAGTTGTATATACCCCGAAAGCCTACCAGGAGGCAAGGGTGGACCTATAAGCCTTACGTCCTTTCTACTCAAAACAATGGAACGTATTGTGGACACCATGATGTCCTACTGGATGTCTTACTCCTCATCCAGCGAACTGCTCAAATACAAATAGCATGCTTATGTCAAGGGAAGGTCGGGGGAAACTGTCCTGCACGAGGTTGTGCATAAAATACAAGAATCCTTCGATGCCAAAAATAAAAACCTAGCATTGACATCGATGGGCTTTTAAAAATGTGCGAACCGACACACTCATTCAATCCTTAGACCAGTACCGGGTGGACCCGGTCATTAGAAACTGGATAAACCATATGCAAGGGAACAGGTGAATAAATTGTGTGTCCAATGGCATATATATAAGGTAGAAAGTGGCACAGGGCACGCCACAGGGGGGCATTTTATCGCCACTCCTATGGGTGACCACCATAAATGACCTATTACGGATGCTGACTGAGGAGGGATTTGAACCCGTCTTCTACGCAGACGATGTTATAATACTTCTAAGAGGTAAGGATCCGAACGAGCCATGCAAAAGGGCCGAAAGGGTCTTGCAATTGGCATATGACTGGGCTAGACCCAGAGGTCTCAATGTTAACCCAGAGAAGACTGAAATATGCCTGTTCACGAGGAAGACGAAGGTGGTCGAATTTAACGCACCACGTTTCCTCAATAAGACGATTTCGATATCTGACAAGGTCAAATACTTAGGTGTGATTTTGGACAGGAAACTGAAGTGGAAGTGTCACATTCAGCAGCGTACTGAGAAGGCTCACAGATGTTGGGCACTATGTAGACGGGCCATAGGCTCGAAATGGGACCTGAATCCTAGTATAGTCCACTTCTTACGTCTCAGTAGTTTGGTGGACTGCTATGGAGAAAAAGTGCAACATAAGGGCCATACAACAGGTTCAGAGAACATGTTGTCTTGGCTTAGGCGGACCACGCCCACTAGGGCACTAGAGACTATTTTGGATATCCGACCCATTGACATACAGATTAAGTTGAGGTAGTCACTGCGGCTATGAGACTTAAGGCGGCGGGAGAATGGATTGAGGATGGGAGCTTCTCATACCATCGTGGTATAATCGAAGCGACGATAGGATACCTGGAAAAAAGGGAAGAGGTTTCCGATCGAATACCTGAGATGAACCTTGAGGTGGAGTGCGAGGCACTGCTGCCATCGGCACAGTCTTGGATTGACGGAACCCTAGTATTGCCATCTGGAAGATCATGTTACACGGATGGATGAAAGCTAGAGGACAGAGTGGGCCTGGGGTTTACATTGAGAACCCAGGGACTAAGATCTGTTTAAGACTGCCTGACCATAACGTGGTCCTGCAGGCGACATCCGGGCGATCACGGAATGCGTGAAGTGGTGTGTTGCTAACGCGAGGACGTTGAGTACGAACATCTTTACGGACAGTAAAATTGCCATAAGGGCAATAACCAGCAGGACGGTTTGGCAGTGAAGGCCAGAGGACTGCCGTCAATAAACTTGGTTAACCCGACACCTTTCGGGTCGATGCAGTCCGAGTGGGCGTAGAATGCGCATGCAACACTGTGAAACAGTGAGAAGACGAGGCTATTACTGAAAGGAAATAAGGAGGTCAGCATAGCTATTGGTATCATGACGGGACACAAAGAACTTCGAGCCCACTTATGTAAAATCGGTGCGGCAAGTGATAGCATGGGTAGGGCATGCGACGAAGAGGATGAGACGTTGGAGCATTTCCTTTGTCATTGCCCGGCTTCGCGTCTAGGCATGAACCAACTCAGGGGAGTGGCATGGAAAACAATTAAGGATTTTGTAAGTAGCATGGAATTCCTAATTTAGATTATCTTTTTCGAGGTTACTTTTTGTCGTATTTAGAGCGCACAACAAGCCGATTACTGGCTAAGGTGTATATCCATATTGGCATGGGGCGGATTAATATCCGCACCCTCTTTTCAACCTTAACTAACCTAAGAAACAAAAACGCCCGATAAAAAGAAGACTAAGCACTAATGGGTTAAGTCAGAGAGAATCTTTTAATTTGTGTTTTCGAAAATCGGAATAGACCTGATAAACTTTGATGTACAAATTAACTAGTGTTGCCAATTTTTAACATTACATATAAGTCGTTTGTGTAAAATGCAAAAAATGTTTTTTAATATTTGATTTTTATTACAGTCAACAATAAAGTATCAGGTATGGAGGGCATGGTTCGTGTTGTGAATACAGCCAAAGGCTTAAGAGCTCTAATAAAAGGAATGTCGGGAGAAGTGCTTGACCTGCAATTTGCTCACATCGAGAAGGAACATATACTAGCTTCCATTGATGCAAGTTCGCTGTACGTGCATAAGATTGATTTGCTTGAGGGTTCTTTATTGTGCAATTTAGTTATAAAAATAGAAGATCCTTTGGCTAACTATACACCAAAGTATGATAAAATATCGTGGTGTCCTTTCATTGAAGTAACTTTGGACGATGACGAAGATAGCCAGCTAATAGTTTGGGCACGTGGTTCAGTATTCCAGTGCTTTAATATAAATATTATTGTTGCCGAACATGGTGTAAGTATTTGTTCAAAAATCAAGTGCTATTTTTCACAGCAGCGTCGACTTTTTTTTATAATAGATCGGAAAATTCCACTCTAAAGATTTGAAATCTGGCTATTTGAAACATGCAGATGAGACAATAACAATAACGTGGGTTGCCCTGTCCCCAGATGGTTCTACTTTGGGTGTAGGTAGCACCGATGGCATTATTCGTTTCTATCAGGTGTACATACACGATAAAGATCCCCGTTGTTTACACACTTGGAAGCCTCACAACGGAAAACCTGTTTCGTCCTTTTTCTTTTTAGACAACTTAACAAAAAACAATGCAGCGTAAGTTGCTCTGTAATTTCTGGTTAATTGTTTGCGTTGCTCAATATAAGTTGTATGCTTTCAGACCGTACTGGAAATTTGCTATTACCGGCGCCGAAAACAATACTGAATTTAAGGTATGGGATTGTGGCACATGGAATTGTCTCCAAACAATTAATATTGCCAGCGCATCGGGTAAAAATCTACATTTTGTTGCGGAACTTGATCGTACTTCATCGTATTTGGTGATATCTAGTTTGGAGACGCGTACATGTTATGTAATGCAAATTATAAATACTAATAATTGCATACCAGCTTTGAATGGGACCGCCGCAAACAAAGACGATTCGTTAAAAAAAGATGCAAATAGTAGCTGTGCAACATCTCATTCATCCGGTTCAAGTGCTAGAGCAGATGCTGGAACTTCTGCTAATTCAAATGTACAAGTTTATGTGAAAAGCATTTCAGAATTTCCACTCAGTTCGGGAATTCTGTCATTTTCCATAGTTGACGCAGATGTACGCCGATATAAATGTGCTAATGATAATTATATGTGCGAGGAGTTGGACGATTATGATGAGGAGACTTCCTCCATTTATTGTGTTGTAGTTCACATGTATATCGTGCAATCGAAAAGCATGCAAGAGTGCCATATATTGTATCAACCTATGCTTCAAGATAATGCAGATCTAAGGAGCACCATGGGTAGTGATACTACCTCGGATCCTATAAGAGATCAGCCAACTAATTTAATCGAATCTAGAAACGAAAATGTCAAAGTGGAAAATGTAAAGGACCATAACGAAAGTGAAGATACTACAAAAGCTGTTGAAAAAGAGCACGTCCAAATTGTTACTCAGATCAAAGAAGAGTCATCCTCAAACGAAAAAAATGCATTGGAACTCTTGTTGGGAATTACAAATGCTTCAAATACTGTTAGTCATAGCAACTTGGTTTCAAATTCGGGTGGATCCAACGTTGTTGCTGTAGCAGCTGCAGCCGCAGCAGCGCCAAGTGTAATGGCTACAGAGAGTAACACAGATTCTCGTAACGCATCTCCAAAAGTATCGGCAAATGTGGGTGGAAAATCATATCCTCAGGTGAATTTAATGACACCAGACGCTTTTACCTCTTCATCGTCTACAAATGGTAAATATACGTACATACATCTTCAACTTGTTTCTTAAACGCATATTTATGTATTTTTAGACCGCAAAACCCCAGAGAACGTCAGCAGTGAAGTCCTCAACACCATACTAATGTTAGCTGCCGTAACTGGGCAAAATGCTGCTGCTCCGCCTAAAGCTGACAATATAAATATATTAAATTTAGTGAACAGTTCTTTAATAGAGGGACAAGAGCAACAAAAATTACAAATGAAAAGAGATCTTGAATATCAAGAAAAGTTTAGAGGTAGTTAAGGAAATCTTAACACTTATATTTTATCATTTCTTTTCTAACCGTACACAACATACAGCTACAACAACAATAACATCATCATTTCTTTTTTAATTTTAATCTTACAGCCATAGATAGAAACCCTGGCCGTAGTATTGGCGAGAATTTGACAAGTGGTGGCTCGAGTCCTAGCCGTGAGGTACAAGAAATTATGTCATTGCAGGACTACGACAAAAGCTCATTCAGTGGGGATGAACTTTTGGAAGGGAATAATGACAATGTCAATGAAATAGCTGCAGTCGAAACAGAAAAAAATAATGTGGACACTAGGGGTTAGACAGTTTGTGTAACAATGTTTAGAATGTATAAATAAAATAATTTGTATGTTTTTTTAGATAAGGACATTCCTTCCACCAACACAAAAATTAATGCCGCTGCTGCAACGAATTGGCCGAAATTGCCAGATATGCCCAAGGTAAACACTAGTAAACATTCAGCTGAATTGCAAAATGCTGCAAATTTAATATCACAGGCTGTAAACGCTTCATCCATGTCCAACCTAAGTAGCAGCCATATAGCGCCCACTCTCGGTAGTAATTCCTGCATAAACATTATTCAAAGTGAAATTGAAAACCCAGGCACCACGGATATAACGGAAATCAATATGAAAATGAACGAACTGATTGGTAAGTGACTTCTTGTTTTACATACAACATAACATAGAGTAAATATTGCCCTTTCACGGAGAAACGAAAGAAACGAAAGATTGCTCCTCTTAAAGATGAGCCTTTCGAAAAAAAAGAACTGATTGCGTTTTTCACTATCAATCGAGAATTGACGAAATTTCAGAAACATATTTTCAATCATAAAATCAATTGCAAACTACAAATTGATTGACTCTGTATTGTTTGAATTGAATCATCTACTACTTTTCCAATTAATGGCTGTTTTTCGCGAAAACTATGTTTGTTTTTCGCGACAATTTTTCGTGATTACTTTTTTTTAGATAATAGATTTTGAAGGAAAAAAACTTGCTGATTTCATTCAGTAGGACATTTCCTCATTAGTTATGAAAAAATCTTCATAAAAGTATTATGTTTTCATTGAGATTTTTGTAGTGTTCCAAAAAAATAACCATGAAGAATGTGTTTTCATCTGTGGAAAACGAATATAGTACCAGCCTTAAGATGCAAAATTTTTTAATTAAATATTTAATTGGCACTTTACCACTTTCAATTGGTTCTCGACTGTGAAGTACTAACAATAAATATTCAAACATCCCGCCTCATCGTACAACACACTGCTACAACAACAACAACAACAACAAAAACGCTGTTCATTGTCATTTGTCGAAGTTGGGTTGTTTTCGTCATAGTGAGAGGTCGAAAGCAGGGTTGCCGTTGATAATTCAAAAAAGGTCGCACACAAAGTCTGTCCCAAAATGCAGACGCATTATGTTTATTGAACATTTTTATTAAACCAAATCGTTGTTTCCAAAAACTTAACACAACAATTCATTTTAAGAATTACCGTTTATAAGTACTGTGTATAAGTACTGTAAATAAGTCTCCTCTCCATAGACAAAGTTATCGCGCTCATTATATGGAAAATAAAGGATGCTTGCTTAATCTATTATCTCGTTTTCTATCAGAGCGAGCAACCTTCCAAAAAATTTATCAATTGGTAAACGAACACACTGTCCAAGAGCATGGTTAAAAGATCAATCAAAAGAAAATATGTCAAAATTGAAGAAGAAGCGCACAACAACAAAGCCCTTTAAAATTTTAAAAAAAATTTAAAAAAAATTGTTGTTATAGTAGGATTTTTGGTATCATCCATTGTCTGCTGGGTTCTGTAAAGTATCCACACCTAGGAACTCTGCGACTAATAGCCTGTTTGTGAACGTCGAACAATGGTCCAGACGAACAAACGACAATCGCTCGAAATTTCGCCTGCGTACACGTAAATCGAAAGAACATTTTACCCAACTGCTAGTGTCCGACGTTGGCGGCGAAGAGGATACCGCAGAACCTATCCCTGATGATGATATAGAATGTTTACCTCCTAGTCAGAATGAGGTCCAAGTAGCAGTGGTCGACTAAAGAACAACAAGGCAGCAGGAGCCGACGGGTTACCCGCTGAACTATTTAAGACTGGAGGCGACACGCTGATAAGGCGTATGCATAAGCTTATTTGCGCAATCTGGCTAGAAGAACGCATACCCGATGATTGGAACCTCAGCATACTATGTCCCGTACACAAGAAAGGA
The DNA here is from genome assembly GCF_963082655.1 of Stomoxys calcitrans. Classification (NCBI taxonomy): domain Eukaryota; kingdom Metazoa; phylum Arthropoda; class Insecta; order Diptera; family Muscidae; genus Stomoxys; species Stomoxys calcitrans. The sequence goes on from NC_081554.1 coordinate 101,305,441, forward strand.
TTCAAGACGGAATGTGCCAACTACAGGGGAATAAGTCTCCTCCCCATCGCATACAAGATACTCTAAAGTCAATGAGATAATTGGGCCCTATCAATGCGGCTTTAGACCAGGTAAATCCACCCTAGACCAGATATTCACACTGCGCCAAATACTGGAAAAGACCCGAGAAGGACAAATTAACACATACCATCTCTTTATTGACTACAAAGCCGCCTTCGATACTCCTTTGCGTTCAAAGGAATTTCAAGCCATGCCTGAGTTTGGTATCCCTGCAAAATTAATAAGACTCTGCAGGATGACACTTGCTGATACGCGTTCCTCAGTAAGAATAGGAAAGAATCTCTTCGAACCATTTAATACCAAACCAGGTTTCAGACAAGGAGACAGCCTATCGTGTGATCTCTTTAATATCCTGCTGGAGAAGATTATACGAGATTATACGAGTGAATAGATATAGCACACTAATCACAAGAGAACACATGCTACTCGTCTATGCCGACGACATCGATATCATAAGTCGGTCACCGGAAGTAGTAACTGCAGGCTTTGAAAGAACCGAAAGAGAGTCAGTGAAAATGGGTCTGGCAGTAAATGGAGATAAGACGAAATGGATGGTTTCAATTCCCAAAAAGCCTTGCACAACCGAGCAGATAAAGAAAATGGAGAAAGTTGGGTTTAAGACAGTCAGTAACTTTATCTACCTCAGCACCACCGTAACCGAAACGAATGACACCAGCTTTGAGATTAAGCGAAGAATAATACAGGCAAACAGATGCTACTTTGGACTAAGTAAGCAGTTTAGAAACAAGGCCACCTCTCGACAGGCGAAGACTACACTTTACAAGACACTGATACTACCCGTGCTGTTATATGGTTCTGAAGCATGGGTACTTGTGAAAGCAGATGAGACAGTGCTTGGAGTATTTGAGAGAAAGATTCTTCATAAAATATATGGACCAGTTTGCGTTAATGGAGAATATAGGCGACGTATGAACCACGAGCTGTATGAGCTGTATGACGACGATAGCATAGTTACACGCATCAAAATACAACGGCTGCGTTGGCTGGGTCATGTTGTCAGAATGGTTGAAAAAGCTCCAGCAAAGAAGTCTTTTGAAGGCAAACACGGTGGTACATGCAAACCGGGAATACCAAAAGCCCGATGGAAAGATCAAGTTGTGGGAGACACCTTGAAACTTGGTGTCAGAGATTTGAGAATGAGCGCAGAAGACCGTGGCGCTTGGAACGCTATTCTACGTTCGGCTAGTGGAAAAAATATTCTGTCATGGCCAATTAAAGTAAAAGTAAAGTATACGTAAATCATTGTTTTCCTATTCACATGCTTATGATTTTGGGTTGCCATATGGGGGTTTTTCGATTATTCTTAATCCACTTCAAATTTGTATGTACAATTGCGCAACTATCCTATGATATCTTTTATTTCAATCACATAAACAAGCTCAAAACATTATTAACAAATCCCGACACGCGATAACTATGAGCGTCACACAGCCTGGAAATTTGAGCTCCTTTGTCTCCTGATGGAGGTGGTCCACATGAGAACTGAGGAGACAGTTTGGAGGCGGCATTATGACAGATCTGAAAATTAATCCACTGCGTGTCATAAAGCTGACGAGACCACACTGGCGCTGCATAACTTACCACAGAACGGCCAATCGCTTTGTACGTGGTCAACAAGGTGCTATGATCGTACAATCGTCCGTATATGATATGTTATCTATGCCGTCTGGAGGGGGTGGATTGGAGGATAGGTACAGACTAAACAGTGCCGGAAATATCACCCCACCTTGGGGAACTCCCTGTCTCACTCTACGGTGCTTCGACTTCTTATACCTTAATTCCACAAATGATTGTCGACCACACAGATAATGCGCTACCCAGCGTGTCAGGCCTGGCTGAAGGAACGTGTTGGCGATGTCCTCAAAGAGTTTGGCATGGCTGACCGTGTCGAATGCCTTCGATAGGTCCAGTGCCAGGAGGACCGTCCTATCACATGGCCATGGCTGATTGAAGCCACGGCAAATGTGTGTGGTGATGGCATGCAAAGCAGTTGTTGTGCTATGCAGTCTCCGAAATCCATGTTGATGCTCCGCGAATGGAAATTCTCCTACGAGGCTCGGGACGAGTAATGACTCAAGCGTCTTTGCTAATGGTGAGAGAAGGGAGATCGGTCTGTACGATTCCCCCAAACTCTGTATCGGGTGGTATCTGACACTAGTGTTATATCGGGAATGATAGTATCGCAGATGGGCCCCCTTAAGATAGAACTCTTTTCACAATGACAACTGTGAGGCCCGTTCTGGTGGTGATTTGTATAATACTTTTGCCTCTTGTGTAGGTTGTCTTTGCACTTCTAACTTCTCCGTCGATATTGTCGCTTGGGCTTAAGTAACAGCTAAATATTGTTACTCCATCGATGCCTTACCATACGAATCCGTTTCTTTTGTCCTCTACTCTCAGGATGGTTCCACTCAAAATCAATATTCTGTTGAGTGTCAAGACCCATGAACTCCGCGACTAAGATGGGGTGCGTCCACAGGGATCTGGGTCTGAGTCGAGTGGGTCTGGCCGGGCAATTAAACAGGTGACGTGTATCGTGCGGTCCCTGGTTACAATCGGGACATACATCTTGCACGTCGGCATCAATCCTAGCTCTGTGGGAATTGAGGCGGCTGCATCGGCCGGACCGTAATTGAGCCAGAACTACTCTGGTTTGCCGGGGGAGGTCGATTTCTTCGGGTGCAATGGGTGGCGGTCGTTCTCCAAGGACTACATTCATCCGGTAGCCGAATACCGCGTCTGCTACCGTGTCTGCATGAATGTTGTACCCGCTTAATATGCCGCTTGATCTAGAGGTTCTCTCTTGTATCGCTGGACCTCACGCTCTAGATCGTGTAGATCTACCTTAAGGCTTCTGGGCGGTGGGTATCTATCCACAAGATGATGATTTGGATGATTTCTGCGATAACAGCCCAAAAGGTATTGCTTAGACAGCATGTAGTTATGTCTTCGCACTGGTAGGATCTTTGTCTCCTGATGGAGGTGGTCCACATGAGAACTGAGGAGACAGCCCGTCGCAGTTCGGAGGGCGGCATTCTGACAGATCTGAATATTATTCCACTGCGTGTCACAAAGTTGACGTGACCACACTGGCGCTGCATAACTTACCACAGACCGGTCAATTGCTTTGCACGTGGTCAACAAGGTTTCTTTGTCTGCACCCCAAGTGCTGCCAGCGAGTGACTTGACGACCTTGTTTCTACTTTTGACTTTATTGCAGATTGCTGTGGCATGTGGGGAGAAAGTGTAGGAGCTGTCAAATGTGACGCCAAGTATTTTGGGACACTTGATGGTCGGAATCATTTCTCCATCGACCATCACAGTCAGCTCAGTATTCACCTCACGCGTATTTGTAGTGAACAGTGTGGCTGAAGATTTGGTGGCGGATATCTTCAGATTTCTTGCAGCGAAATATGAGGCAAGCTCGTTGAGGTAGACGTTCAACCTATCGCAAATGTCATCGATGGGTGGGGGGCCTGATGCCATGATCGTACAATCGTCCGCATATGATAAGATCTCTATGCCGTCTGGAGGGGGTGGGATGGAGGATAGGTAGAGGTTAAACAAAGCCGGAGATATCACTCCACCTTGGGGAACTCCCTGTTTCACTCTACGGTGTTTCGACTTCTTATCCCTAAATTCCACAAATGACTGGCGGTCACACAGGTAATTCGCGACCCAACGTTTCAGGCCTGGCTGCAGGGACGTGTTGGCGATGTCCTCAAATAATTTGGCATGGCTGACCGTGTCGAATGCCTTCGATAGGTCCAGTGCCACGAGGACCGTCCTATCACATGGTCTGGGTTGATTGAAGCCACGGCAAATGTGTGTGGTGATGGCATGCAAAGCTGTTGTTGTGCTGTGCAGTATCCGAAATCCATGTTGATGCTCGGCGAATGGGAATTCTCCTACGAGGCTCGGGAGGAGTAATGCCTCAAGCGTCTTTGCCACTGGTGAGAGAAGGGAGATCGGTCTGTACGACTCCCCCAAACTCGGGTCATTTCCAGGCTTCAGTAGCGGGATCACTCTGCCCATTTTCCAGACATCGGGAACTATAAGAGTGTTCAATGACAGCTTGAGGACAGTGATAAGGTACTCAACTCCAGGTGAATCCAGATTCTTCAGCATCAATGTAGAGATTCCGTCGGGGCCCAACGCCTTGGAAGATTTGGCGCCGCGGATGACATTCGTAACTTCGCCCACGGTAAATTGTGATGGCTGTTCATCGGCTCGGAGACCACGAATACGGCGAATGGCTCTCCTCCTTGCCCTGTCTCTCGGGATGCACAATAAATTGACGGTTGAACAATCTGGCGCATCTCTACGGATCAGTCACGGTTATCTCGCCAAAAGTGACTGAGGTCCTGTCGTCCCGTCTATCGGGGTTCGAGAGAGACTTAACAGTGGCCCACAGTTTGCCTGCACCGGTGCCTAAGTTACATTGCTCCAAGTGTTCCAGCCACAAATTCCGCTTATGTTCGTTGACTACCCTGTTTATTTCCAGATTCAGCTCGCTGATTCTGGGGTTAGCGGGGTCCATAGCACGAATCCCATCACGCTCGTCTGCGAGTACCACTGCTTGCGCCGGGAAATTGGGTCGCACTTGGGGTATTCGACCGGCTGGTATAAAGCGAGCGGCTGCTGCGTTGATGATGTCTCGGAATTTCCTCTCGGCCACAAGCACATCAGAGGGGGTGGCAGTTCAATGAAGCGGCGATTGGTATACTCTCTGAAGCCAGTCCAATCGGCCTTCTTATAGTTGATGAACGTCCGGCGCTCAGAGGTTATGAAGTCGGGTGGAACCTGTGGCCGCCATCTGTGGTTTGACGCAGATTACTTCTTCTCATCCTTTGTGATCAGCCGCAAATTTTCCAAGAGTGAAGAGGAATGGAGGATAGGTAGAGGTTAAACAGTGCCGGAGATATCACCCCACCTTGGGGAACTCTTTGTTTCACTCTACGGTACTTCGAAATCCATGTGATGTCGGGTGAATGGAAATTCTCTTACGAGGCTCGGGAGGAGTAATGCCTCAAGCGTCTTGGCTACTGGTGAGAGAAAGGAGATCGGTCTGTGCGACTCTGCCCATTTTTCATTTTCTGCCAATTTATAAGAGTGTTAAAATACAGATTGAGGACAGTTGTAAGGTACTCAACTCCAGAAAGATCCAGATTCTTAAGCATCAGTGTAGAGATTACGTCGGGCCCAACGCCCTGGTTTATATGGCGCCACGGATGACATTCGTAACTTCGTTCACGGTAAATTTTGATGGCTGTCTATCGGCTCGGACACCACTGATACGACTTATGGTTTCCCTTCTTACCCTTTCACTCTCAGGATGCACAATAAATTGACAACCTGACACATCTCTTCGGATCAGTCACTGCTACATCGCCAAAAGTGACTGAGGTCCTGTCATCCCGTCTACCGGGGTTCGAGAGTGCCCACAACTTGCCTAAACCGGTGCCTAAGTTACATTGCTCCAAGCGTTCCAGCCATAAATTCCTTCGCCTATATTCGTTGACTACCTTGTTTATATCCAGATTCAGCTTGCTGAATCTGGGGTTAGTGGGGTCCGTACAACGAATCCGCTCGTCTGCTAGTACCACTGCCTGCGTCGAGAAATTTGGCCGCACTTGTTGTATTCAACCGGCTGGTATAAAGCGAGCGGTTGGTGCGTTAATGATGTCTCGGTATTTCCTCTCGGCAACTAGTACATTCGAGGGGGCGATTTGTCTACTCTCTGAAGCCAGACCAATCGGCCTTCTTTTGATTGATAAACGTCCGTCGCACATAGGTTTTGAAGTCAGGTGGTCGGTCGATGGCGAGAATTATCAGGAGGTTGTCTGATCCCAAAGACGAACTGGCAAACTGCTACACCTCCTCGTAATCCTAGTGGAGGCATCCTCATTCACAGTGCAAAACGTGGAGCCTTCAGTCTGCTCTGCCAAAGCTATGTCCCGATGGTCGTTACCTAGGGGAGAATGCCATGAAATGTGATGCGCTTTTAAGTCTCCTAAAACCAGACTATTATGCCCTAATAGTTATCCACTTATGTCGGGCTTGTAAGCCTGGTCATTAATAAGGACACAGCCACCAACCGTACACGTTGTATAGCTCTATCTCGGCAGTACCGGACCTAACTGCAATCCCATGCACTCCATGTAGCACTAGCGCCAGGCGGAAGCGAGATGGGTCTATACTGCACGGAATGGTGTATCACGAAGGCCAATCCCCCACCTCTATTCCTTAAGCGATCTTTACGTAGCACATTGTATCCGTGACAATTGTGTCGGTTACACCTCACCAGCAACGACCGATGATGGCGTCGGGTCTGGATAATCGAAGAGAACCAGGGTCCAGGGTTCTTTGCAGTCCCGGCACGGACCAGAAGCGTGTGGAGAACGAACTCCGAGATATGCCTCTCCTATGACGAAAAAATTACGAAAACATACACTGAGGCGGCAGCGCTTGCCGATGAAGATTCCATCGGGTCAATCCGATGCGAACAACCGGCTGCATTAGATTTGAGGTCCCATACTAATGTACCCACAATTTTCGGCATTTTTGCTCTAAAACCCACATTTTTATTCCAATTTGTCTAAAATCGGCAAGCGACATAAAAATATATTCCAAACCATAGACGAATCGAACAATATTTTATAGTAGCTCCCATATAAGGGTTCATTTCACAAATAGAGAGTTTTGCAGCAAATTTAGCGAAGTCTAGATGGAATTTGGCGGCAGTTTTCATATTTAATGGTGACGACAACAACAAAATTTGGAAAATTCTACATTTTTAAAAAATGGTCTTTGATAATGCCGTATATATAAAAACGAATAGAATAGAGATCATTTTGTGTTTCTTATGGGTTTTTATAGAGGAAGTGATAGAGAATAAAAGTTCGTTCATATGTGTAATAAAATGTGATGTTCTACTTGGGTGTTACCAGTCCGGGTAACACTAGTTGAAAGTCGGCTAGGATATATAGACATTTTAAGCTTGAATTCAAACATAAAAAGGGGAAAGTAATTGCAATAAGTGTTGAAGTTGTTTTATAAGTAGCCTGAAATCTACTTTACTACGTTGTTATGTTGTGTTGTTATGTGTACTCGTATATGAAAAACACTTTTTTCAGTCAATAAAATACCTTTGAACTCAATAGGTTATGAGCCCAGTCTCGTAAAAAAAAAATATTTTTAACAAGAAAAGAAAAATTCTGGATTTTTTTTTCAAGAAAGAAAGATATGGAATTCACCAAGAATTTGAAGCCGCTATCAGGTCCTGCGGATTGGCCTATATGGAAAAGGAAAGTAAGGGATATTCTAGACTTCTATGAAGGCGCTTTAGATGTTATAGACAAGAAAGTTGAAGCACCACTTCCTTTGCAAGATGGAGCTACCGAGTCTCAAATTAAAGAACACAAGAAAATAGAGCAATTTTTCCGCAAAGCAAATTGTTATGCGAAGAGCATAATTACCAACACGGTCACGGATGAAGTATATCAGAAGATTATGGATAAAGAGAATGCCTACGAAGCATGGAATGCGTTAAAGAACATTTATGAAGCTACATCAAAAGACCAATTGTTTAAAATATGTTCAGACATGTTTTCTTTTGGATGGCAAGATAATCAAGATGCTTCGACACATATTGCGAAACTAAGAGGTTTGTGGGATGAATTAAATGCTGGATTGAGATCTAAAGGAGAAAATATATTGCCAGATATGCTCTTGGTATGCAAAATCCTTCATATTCTTCCACCGTCTTATGAAATGTTCCGCTCTAGCTGGATGATGATGACAAGAGATATAGACAAATCCATAGATGAGCTAATTTTACAAATTTGTCTCTATGAAAGAAATTTTAGGAAAGATTTCGAAGATTCAGGTAACAATCAAGAAGCTTTAATGATAAAAGCAAAGAAAAATTTAAAGCAAAAAAATGTTAAACATTCCTCAAAGAAGGAAGACGTTTGTCATTACTGCAAAAAGAAGGGACATTGGCTAAAAGAATGCAGAAAATGGATTGAAGATGGTAAACCATCAAAGAAGTCGTTAGCGTCGTCGCCGTCTACAAATATTAATGTTGCATTAAATATTGAAAGTGATACAGATTGCACATTTAATTCCAGTGAAATTTGGTGGATTGACAATGGAGCTACGAAACACGTAACAAATTCATATGAGATGTTTTCAGACTTCAACAATTTCAATGAGCCCCAATTTATAAAAGCAGCTGGAAAGGAATCAATAAAGGCTTATGGTAAAGGAACTATCGAAATAATTTCATTTGTCAAAAGCATGAAATTAAAAATGAAACTCGAGGATGTTTGGTATGTACCAGATATTTCAAGAAATTTGTTTTCGGTACTTGCAGCACAAGATAGAAATCCAAAAAGCAGTTTTAATTCAACAGTGAAGGAGTGTTGGTTGTCAGTGAATAACCAAGTGGTACTGCATGGAAGTCGTTCAAGGAATGGAAGCCTTTATAAAGCATCAATACGACCAATAATTCCAAAAGTTAAACAAAATATATGCATGGCAGTTTCAGATAATTCTATGCTTCAACTTTATCATGAAAGATGGGGACATCAAGATATACGTCATATAAAAGAAAAGTTGGAACATGAATTTGGCATACAAGTTAAGATGAAACGAGAAATTTGTGAGCCATGTGCTTATGGAAAATCTACAAGAATACCGTTTGGAAATAGAGAAACAGCAACATCGTGTGGAGAACTTATTTCAGCCGATATTTGCGGTCCCTTCCAAAAATCTTTTCAAGGGTACAAGTATCTCATATTATATAAAGATGATTTTTCAAAATACAGGTATGGATACATAGCTAAAGAAAAATCCGACGTGGCTATTACACTCAAGGAAATGCTAGCCCACGCTAAAGCACAAGGTCATTCAGTGAAAACTTTTCTTAGCGACAATGGGAAGGAATTCAACAATAAATACGTAAACGGAATTTTAAAAAGTTTTGGTATAACTCACAAATTAACTGCACCCTATACCCCGGAGCAAAATGGTCGATGCGAACGTGACAACAGAACAATAGTTGAAATGGCAAGAACGTTCAAATATGCAAACTCAGAAGCAAATTTCCCAGAATCGATGTGGGCAGAACTAATAAAAACTGCAATATACGTTTTGAATAGGACATCGAAATCTTCCATATCCAGCATGAGTCCTCATGAAGTTTGGTTTGAAAAGAAACCCAGAATAAACCATTTGCGCATAATTGGTTCGAAATGCTATATGCATATTCCAAAAGAAAAAAGATCAAAGATGGACAAGAAAGCCATGAAAGGGTACCTAGTCGGTTACGACGGTGATGAGAGGTACAGGGTTTATATACCAGAAAAGAGAAGTGTAGAAGTTTCAAGAGACATAAAATTTGATGAAAAAATTCAAAATTGTCAGAAAAATTTCATAGACGACAAAAACGAATCGAAGGATGTATCAATAGAGAAGAAGGATATGAACTTAAAGGATATGTCAAAGGATTTGAATTACAGTTCATCAAATGAATTAAGCCTTCCAGCGCCTCCTACAAAAGAACCAGGTTCAGAATATGACGAGGATATAAATGAAGAAAATGAAAATAGTTCAGACATACTTCAAATAGAAAGGAATCAAGCTGAAAGTAATAATCCTGTTGTACCAGCATCATCTGAAGAAGATCAATCATCTTCAGAAGAATTCGAAATGGTTCCTGAGAACACTGTATCGACGAAACGTTTTAGAGAAACTGATTCCGAAGATGAAGAGCCGATATACAAAAGATTGCGAGAAAGGTCTCTTATTCAAAATCAAAAGTATAAGGATTTTGTTATGATGGTACAGGAAGTAGAAAGCAGCATTGAAATACCAGAAACTTATAAACAAGCTTTGAATTGTCATGAAAAAAATGAATGGATCAAAGCAATGGAATCCCAAATTGAATCACTACAGGAAAACCATACATGGAATTTGATAGAGTTGCCTCCAGGTGGAAAAGCTTTGCCAGGTAAATGGGTTTATCGACTAAAATTAAATGGTGATGGTAGTATAGATAAATTCAAAGCAAGACTAGTTATCAAAGGGTTTAAACAAGAAAAAGGCGTTGATTATAATCAGACCTTCAGTCCAGTAGCAAAAATGAATACAATAAGATCACTGTTAAGTATCGTTGCAATCGAAAATCTCTGCATGATGCAGTTCGATGTATCAACAGCATTTTTGTATGGTGAACTGGATGAAGTTATTTACATGGATCAACCTGAGGGCTTTAATGATGGTAGTGGACGTGTTTGTAAGCTAAATAGAAGCCTGTATGGACTGAAACAAGCACCTAGATGTTGGAACAGAAGAATGGGAAAATACTTAGAAAATGAAGTTAAAATGAAAGCAAGTTCAGCTGATCCTTGTTTATATAAAAGAGAGCAAAATGGAAATAAGTTAATACTTGCACTGTATGTTGATGATGGCTTGGTCGCAGCAACAGACAAGGAACAACTACGAGAATATGGATAATTTGAAGAAAGAATTTAAGATGACAGCAAAGGAAACTAGTTATTTCCTTGGCTTGGAAATTCAAAGAACCCAAGATTGTATCAAAATAAATCAACCGGCATATGCAAAGCGCATATTACAAAAATATAACTTCTCCGAATGCAAAGCAGTTTCTACACCTATGGAAAAATCCAAAGACAATTGCAAAAGAGGAAATATTGTAACGGATTTTCCATATAGACAAGCTGTAGGTGCTTTGATGTATCTAATGATTGGAACAAGACCAGATTTAGCATATAGTGTTGGCTATTTATCAAGACATCTGGAAAATCCAACTCAGGAGGACATTATCAAATTAAAAAGAGTGCTCAGATACATATCTGGAACACTAAGCTATGGCATCAAATACGAGAAGCAAAAAGAAAATGGCTTGAAGTGCTACAGTGATGCAGACTTTGGAGGCTGTATAGAGACAGGAAGATCTACGTCAGGAGTAGTGGCTGTCTATGCTGGTGGTGCCATATCTTGGTTAAGTCAAAGACAAAGAATAGTGTCAACATCAACTACAGAAGCCGAAATAATAGCTGCAAATGAAGCTTGCAAAGAATTAATTTGGCTTAGGCGGTTGTACAATGAAATTTCAAATTTAAAGGAGACGCCAGTATTATATATAGATAATAATGCGGCATTACGATTGACACAAAATCCGGAATTTCACCGAAGAACCAAATACATTTCTATCAAACACTTTTTTATCAGGGAAAAAGTTTCTGAAGGCAAAATAGAAGTTGCGAAAATTTCGACAGAAAATCAATTAGCTGATATGATGACAAAACCACTGTCCAAGACACGTTTGGAAGCCTTATGTACCAAAATTAATTTATTTTAACTTATAAAACAAGGGGAAGTGTTGAAGTTGTTTTATAAGTAGCCTGAAATCTACTTTACTACGTTGTTATGTTGTGTTGTTATGTACGTTGTTATGTTGTGTTGTTATGTGTACTCGTATATGAAAAACACTTTTTTCAGTCAATAAAATACCTTTGAACTCAATAATAAGCCATATTGGCTATAAGATAGCGTGATGGCTTTGATATAAAAATGCGCAAATTTTGCATTTAAAACTCTTCTTAATACCACCCCTTTATGAAAGTACAAAGAAATGATGGTATATTGATGGCAAAGTCGTCTACGAAAACTTGTAGGAAACGGAAGTATCTAATTTAGAAAACTTTGGAAATTTTTGATAATAAAAGAAAACGTGTACTTTTTCCAAAAGTCGTTTTTTTCGATCAAGTTGATAAAGCAAAAATAAGTCGAAAAGTCTAAAAGTCGAGTTTTCGTCACAACTTGAGCTCCCTCCGCTCAAGTAGACTTTTATAGAAAGAACATACGTCTCTTTGTCGTCTTATGTCATCGCTGTATCACGTTGCAAGCTTTCTGTTTCTAAGGTTAGGGGTAACCCCTAAAGGCCAAAACAGAATGAGCACGTGGAGATTTGTTTTTGAGCGTTGCGTTAAAAAAAATTTTTGCGCGTCGCTTCTATGGGATTTGTTTGCATTTTTAAGGCGCGTGCAGATTGCAGATTGTACATAACTCCATCTTTAACAGTTTCCAAGCACGGAAAAGAAAAGTTCGTTTCAAAAAAAAAAAAAAACAGTCCTCCTATGGCAGAAATGTACAAGAATGTAACAACCAAATGAGATTGTAGATTGGACAATTGGAATTTGTTTGAAAAAATATTGCTCGGAATGAACTAGCTTACAGTCAATGGTTTGTTGGTGCTAATGATCTTATCCAGATGTACTACAACTCACGATCAATGAAACTGTGTGACAGTCAAACACGATGGCCCGAATATGATGGAACCAATCATCGAATCGCATGTAGTTGTTGTAGTCAAATGTCTATATGTAGAGGTAGCCATCCTTATCAAGCTCTATAGGCTTATTCCGGTCTATAGAACCGATAGCCGCAGGAACGTAAGGGCTATTGGTTATTTAAAGGCGCCGATATCTGGATTTGTCCGGACTGACTATGAGAGCTCAGAGTTCCCAGCCGTGTGGTGCCCGCTCATAATCCTTCATACAAATCATTAGTTGCTTTATTTAAAGTAAAAACGTCGGCTCGGCTTTTATTAAAATTTTAACATTCAATCAATTTACAGATCTGATAAAAATGCAATCGGTGCAAATAAATAATCTTCAATTGGAAGTAGCCGAAATGAAGAAAACCAATCCTGTGATTGCGCAAAAGAATATGACTGAGTTTGGATTTAAATTGGAAATGCAATTGTCCAAGTTAATGGAGACCTACTTAAAGCGTTATGAAACGGAGCATAATAGGAATCTATCATCGTTTTTGATGGGAAAGTGAGTTTTTAAATATATATTGTTGTTGTATTTATGTATATTCATCCATCCATCGTTATTGTGTTCTTTTAGAGATGTACAAAATCGGGAATTACGTGACAGCATAATGCAAATTATGAACCAGTACGTATTGACACAGTTCGGGGAAATGGTTTCGAAAGTTATGACCATCGAAATACAGAGACAGCTGGCTCCAATGCTGGCCGCAAAAATCGACAACTTGCAACAACAAATTCAGTTAGACATAGCGCAAAAATTGAAATCTTTCGATTTTATGATCAAAGAAAACATTTCGCAAGCCTGCAAGAGCAAAGTAAGTATTGCTTAAATATTCAAATCTTCGTTTCTTTATTCAATTTTTAAATGTAACGTTTTCTCTCTTTTTAGAGTATTATCGATGCGTTTGGTAAATCAGTATTAGTTGGAGTTCAAAACAGTCTACAAAGCGCGTTTATTGAATCCATGTCAAGTACTCTTATACCGGCCTATGAAAAATCTTCACAAAATATGTTCAAACAATTACACGAGGCATTCTCGGTGGGAATAAAAGAATGTGAGAATGGCTTTTTTTTGGCAAATTGATATTGAATATCCAAAGCTAATGTCTTTATTTATACAGTTATGGAACAGTTTGATACATATTTACAACAACTGCAACCTATGCAAGATTCTACAGAAGAAATACTAAATAAGTTTTCAAGTTTCCGTCAGCACTTGGATACGATTCTAATCAAGCATCGAAATGGAGTGCAGGAAGCTATGTTGGATACTCGTAAAGATATGAAGAGTTTGGAACTTTTGTTGTCACGACAAGTTCAGGAAACCATACGATCCGAGGTATAAGAATTGCAATGTTATAGACCACATTTAATTTAATTTAAATTCTTTGTAGATTCGAAAATCATTTGAGTGTCAAGCTGCTGTTATTCGTTCGCAAGCCAACACACCCGCGCCTATGTATGATATGAAGGACACAATTAAGCATCTTTTACTTCAGGGTCAAATAAATAAAGCTTTCAACCAAGCATTACTCGGAAACGACTTGAGTTTGGTGGAGTATACATTGAAGAATGCTGACCACAATGCGGTGTTTACGCCCAATTGTTGTTTAGAGCAAAAAGTATTATTATCTCTTATACAACAAATTTCGGCAGACATGAGCAACCACAATGAAGTTAAGCAAAAGTATGTAACTAATGGCGAATTTCGCAAAATTCAATTCCTTTTGAGTTGTGTGATGATGTAATGTCACAAATTGAAGTACTATTTCGTTTTATACCGTACATGATTAGTGTGACTCAGGATATGTGGTACGAGGGGTAAGGTAGGCGATGGAGCTATCGTTGGTCAATTTTGACCTATTCTGATACAGGAAAAATATGGTAATGTATGCAGCTTTAAAAAGCCAATCACTGGCTAACCTGTATGTCCATCGAACCATGTTGCGTATTAATATCCGCACCCCATTTTCAAACTAATCTAACCATTGTAGCCATTATTTGTCAATTATGAACTATGGTCTGACTTTCCATGAAAATTTTTTGTCACAGTGGAGGTACCAATTCTTTGGTATTGAGGTTGGTTCTAACCTGAATGGACTAAAAAATGGGTCTGCATTTTCATATCGGTATATATATGGAAGTAATACAAGGCTTAGATATTAACAAATCACGCTAATGTAGGCGATGAGACCACAGCAGCTGATAATGTTATTTGTTAAGTTCTCCAGGCGTTTAGTGCAATAGGCGGATACGCAAAGCCATACACGGCAGTGCTTTTCCCCATATATATATTTGGTGCTAGTTTAAATAGTCTCCCTTCTGCTCGATACACTTTTTCCAGCGAATTTCAATAGCTTCGATTCCCTGTTTGTAGTTAGAACTGTCTAGCTCCTCAAAAAACCGATCAACCACAACTTTCACCTCTTAATTACTGGGAAATCTTTATCCGCAGAGCAATTTTTTTGAGTTTGGAAACTAAAGGCGCCTATAAGGTGCGTGCTGTAGCAATTCGAAGTTTAATTAATAGATCTTTACCATCTTAATGGTGAATTTGTGAACTGGTGCCAATTTTTCCATACTTATAAAATTCATTTAACATCGTGGCGGCTTGAAACTTTAAACATCTATTTTAGAAGGTTGCCAATTTTTGCGAAAGTATATATTAATTTTGTTCATACTACTACCGCGTTTTTTGACAGGTCGGCTACTTATGGGACCGCCCTCATACCAAAAGATTATTATAAAATTCTATTGGTAGTATTCTGTGTGGTTAATTATATTTATATATTTTATTTTGGTGGTATTTAAACTCCTGTACATGCTTCCTTAATTTAACTATATAAAATTTTAATTATTATTCTTTTATTTCAGCTACTTGGCTGAAGCATTATTGGCTATAAATCCACATGACCCCATTACCAGGGAGCATGCCCCAAAAGTTCTACAAGAATTATTCCGTAATTGCCAAATGTTCCTTATCAACCATCCAAAGAGTTCGCAGTGCAGTAATGTTCGAATGCTGATGAAGGCTGTTCAAGCGTACAAGGATCAATTCTAACGATTACATCTACATTGACACAATGTCTAAAACAATCACATTAGTGAGGAAAAATCTCCATTAAAATGATGACTTCAGACTTAGGAAGAATGAAATTCTTTAAAAATTGATTAATTCAATATGTCTACAATATTTATCATCTAAGATACATTGTGACGTATTTAAGTTAACTTGATCAACTCGTAATAAGAATTGCATTATAAAAACCTTTAGTTTCCCTATCCAACCCAAATAATTTCAATCTCACCCCCTCGTTGTTTAAAGTATTCTTATTCCATGGACGACGTATCACTTTCACACATACAAGCATAAGTTATTATAGTTAAGAAAAGATGAAAATTGTGCAAGACTTTAAAAGCAATTTTTACGGACATTCTCATAAATTAAATTTTGTGTCTGGTGTAATAATAATATTAACAATTAGTGTTTTGTGGCGTTATTAGATTAAGTAAAACAAAAAACACCACTCATGAATTGACGCTTGCAAGCTTTTTATAATATGACTGACTACCATTTTTATATTAAAAGATACCTATTGAGAATCAAACATGTTTTCTTTATTAACTTTAATTATATATATCTCATTTTTATTTTAAATTTCTTATAGGTATTTACCAATTAAATATTGTTACAAACAAGCCCCACAACTCTGATCTAAAAAATTCACCAACCCAAAAATCATTAAAGTACCGGTTATTGAATAAAACGAAGCAAGCATTGCTCTGGAAAACAACATCATGATAATAGTTGCATTTAATACTACCTCGTCCGCTTACTTCGCTACAACTATAAAAGGCTTTTTGTCACTTTCGAGACTCAAGGTTAATATGCCCTTCTCGGCTATCAATTATTATTATTTTCTTTTGCTTATTTGTTATCTTTTCGAATGCATTCAGGTCTAGTGTCATACAGTGCTATCGTTGTAAACATTGTTTTGATAAGGAACAAAGAAAAGGAACTAGTTCCTTTTGTGGAACGGAACTAAAATGACCACCTCTAGCGAATGACAAAGTATATGGATTTGAATACCACATAACTATTTGTGTTCAATGAGTATGGATGCTTCACAGCACTGTAACAACGCTTGATAAACTACGACGAATACACATTTACTGCTGTTCCACGGGGCACAAGGAAATATTAGTTTGCATACACAAGTGCTTATGAAAAGGTTCAAACATGTTTGATACACTACATTTCATGTTTGATACCCAAACAAAGTGTTCGATACTCACAGTATCCTTGTTTATTCTCAGTACCCGTGTACATTCACAGTACCCGTATATATTCACATCTGAATTGAGATATGTTACAAAAGTGAGTTTTAGTGCAAAAACTTTAACCCATTAGTGACGAATGGGTAGAAAACTACCCAAGAATAGAGTTGTATAGAAAATTTCTAGCTCGAGTTAAGAATGAAGTATCCTAATGAAATATGGAATGAAACTATTTAAAAAAAAAAATCCGTCATATAAGGTCATGTTTTGGAGGAAAAATGGCTTGCCGAAAACAGATTTTTAAAGCTCAAACAATTTTTATGAGTGTGATTTCAGAAAACCATTAAGTTTTTTTTTTAGCTTGGGGTATAAAAAGAAATTTTTAAATTTTTTCGAGAATATTTTTTTTAAAACTTGTTAAAAATATTTCTTTTTTTAATTTAGATAAAACAAATAGCAATCTCATCTTTCCGTGGTATTAATTTGGATAGGAGTTTCATCACGAGGTGATTGGTGAACACATTTATGTCTGAGTGATCAGCGCGGGACACACACACTGCACATGTTCTATAGCCTCTTCTTCCTCGAAGTCCTCGTAGCTTTGGCAAAAATCGTTACTGGCAATTTTCAATCTGTCAGCATGTTTTCCGATAAGACAGGGACTTGTCATGACGGAAACAATGACTGAGATGTCTGTTCTAGCCATTGATAGAAAAACGGTAGATCTCTTCAAATTTAGATTAGGCCATATAGTTTTGGAATGCTTTGGAAGCCCCCTCTTTGTGACCATCTATCATTCGTTGTCCTTCGGGCCTGGTCCTGAAAGCTTACTTGTCGCTAGAGGCATACCCACAGATTCCAGTTTCCCTGGAATGTGTAAGGTAGTTCCAAGTCTCTCAAGCTCGTCCGCTTTGCAATTCCCTGGGATATCTCTGTGGCCCGGCACCAAGAATAGGTGAATATTGAACTGTTCAGACATATCGTTCGACAGTTGAGGCGGTTTCTTTAACCGCTGTCTGAGTAGATATTTATGCCAGTTGTCATTATGACATTATCGGGTGTGTTTTGAAACTGACTTTAACTAGTGAAACGAAACTTTTCACTTTTAGTTGTTCCATGGACCTTTTTTTGTCCCCTGAGAAATGTGAAAAACTTTCATACATTTTTTGGAGGGAATACAAAGAGAATTGTTTAAATGTACGATTAAAAAACATGTGTAAACACAAAGATGCACTTAGTTAGCAATTATTGGTATGTTTATAATTAGTTTCAGCTTTATTTTTAACAAAACAGCACAAATTTTGTCAACATTTGGATGTTGATTATTGCTTGGTATTTAGGACTGGGTTTTAAACTGTTGGTAATTATTTCCTTTTAATTTTATTTAATTACTTGAAAAAATGTCCATTGCTTCCGTTAAAATCATTTGTTTTTTACATTTCAGTCTGCAACTCATTGCAGAAAAATCAGGTTTTCATTTTTCGAACGGGAATTCGAAAAATTGCTCTTCCCCGCTATCACACAACAGCTAATTTTGGTGGCGGGAAAGTGAAAACTTTTCGAAAAGTGAAAGTGAGGTGAAGTGCAGAACACACACGTATATCTTAGCCATTTCACCACTTCTTTATCGATTCTATCAGGAATAGTGTTACAGTACTTGTCATCAAAAAGCGGCTCAGGCAAGGTGTAGTCCACACTGTCTGCAACATCGGCATGAAGGATGACAGACTAATAGGGCGAAAATCTTTCGCTTTCGGATAGTACGGTTTTCTTGCTTTTGGAATGAAAATGACTTTTGTGACCCTCCATCCCACAGGTATATACGACATGCTGATACAAGCAGATTATATCTCCTTAAGCCAAGGAGCCAGTCTGTCGGACACAATGTAATTCTGCCGGTGATACATCATCAGGGTCAGTCGACTTAAAGGAGTCAAAACTTCTTATTGCCCAAACGATTTTCGACTCAGATACAATTTCCCCAATAACCTCCGACGAATGCATACCACTGACAACCTCTTCTAGAGCCGCGTTGTTCGCTGGAGAGTTTCCTGTGTCAATGTGTGTCAACGAGTAGTTTTAGTGTTTCCTTACTATACATAAATTCTCTGACTTCTGAATATACCCACCGTAATTGGTTTAGAGGACAGAATCTTCCCTAGCAAAGAGGCCTCAGATGTATCATTCACAGAGCTGCAAAATTCCACCCAGGATTTGTTCTGAGCCTTTCTCAGCTCGCCCTTATATTTTCTTATCTAAGCCTTATAGATGTCCCAATCGTGTGGTGCACTTGTGACTTTCGCCCTGTTGAAGAGTTTTCTGCAGTTTTTTGAACATAGTCCAAAGTTGAACCAAATTTGGATATAGCTGCTATATAGACCGATCTACCGATTTAGGGTCTTTAGCCCATAAATAGCCGTATTTTCCTTTTTCGCTAAAATTAAGAGCAGAGAGTTGGACTAGTTTTCCCGTTGATATATATTTGGAACATGGAGTTGCACTAGGCCATCCGAACCGCGTATGGACCATATTAGATATAGGTGACATATGGACACATCTGCAGATCTGGGATCATAAGCCATAAAATTTTCATTTATGACCTGATTTCCTTGAAGTTTCCAAATCGGCCCAATAGTTATGGTAGGTTTATAATAAAATAGGATAATAAATATATCCATGGTGGTGGGTATCAAAAGTTCGGCATGGCTGAATTAAAATTCGTTTTTATTTGTTTTTTAAAAATTTGGTTAGGAATTGGTTCCGGTTTATGCTTAAGAAGTAAAGTCGGATGATCTGTTTGTATAGGAGCAATAGGCACAGATTCAGACCATACATGGCGTGGATATTGCAAAATTTCACTCAAATCGGATAAGAATTGCGCCCTCTAGGGGCTCAAGAAGTATAATCGGGAAATCGCTTTATATGGGGGTATAAACGGAAATGGACCGATTGAGACTACAGAAATTGGAGGTTATGAAAGAAACCAGTTTGCAAAATTACAGCCAAATCGGATAAGTATTGCTCCCTCTAGAGGCTAAAGATATCAATTTAAGAGCTCGGTTTATGTGAGGGCTTTATAATGATATAGTCCGATATAGGCGGCGTTCAAGTTGAATATTGCTTGATGTTGTAAAACTAATGACAAAATTATATATCAATTCAAGAGCACGGTGTGTATAAAAAAAAGTTAAAAAAATTGGTAATTTTAAAGTAAAGGAGCGGGAGCGAAAAAATTGCCCGCTCCGGATCCCTGATCTGAACCGATTTCTGTTAAAATCGCCAGTAGTATCAAGAGCCATAAGAAAATTTTGCGTGCCAAATTTCGTGAACATCAGTTGACAAATGGTCAAATCATTGCAATATTAGTCCAAATCGGACGAACGATATATGGGAGCTATATATCTAAATCCAATTCAAATCCATTTCAACCAATTTGTGTGTGTTCTATCTCTAGGCCTCAAAAGTCATCTGTGATTTAGTGTTATATGATGATGTAACAGTCATTTTGTTGAGAACTGGCCTACCAGCATGCCCGCGATAAATGGTGTAAACGATATTAAAATTATTTTTCGTTTTCGTAAATTCCAATTCCAAATTTTAATGGACATTCATTGAATTGAGGTAGGTTGGTTGTTGCCATATTTAATCTAAATTCTTCTCCATAAGTGGCAATGCACGTCTTTATGTAGTTGGTTATACTATATTGTGAAAAGCACAACGTAGCCATCTAGAAGTATATGGAAGTATATGATGATACTGGAATTGACAGCAATGTTATGGAATAGACAACTATTCCATAAAATTTTAAATTCTTGCACTGTACTAAAAGAAAACAGGCTTAATATAAAAAGTTGTATTATTGTCGAAAATGTGATGCATTATATTGTTTTCAATTTTTATATCATAAAAATAACTGCCATGCCCGTATTTCCATGTTAGCGGTTTGCTGTAAACATTGGCAACCGCAACCTGTGGCGCACACATTATGTTTCTGTCATTGTAAAAATGAGAAAGAGACATTGATTGTTGTTAAAAAGAAAAAAACAAATAGTTGTCATACCTGGAACCATTGTTTCATATGCATCAAATGACCGCCATGGCCACATGCCAGACAGGCATTTGCAGCGCCTTTCACAGGTATGCGACAAAGGGCGCAAAAAAGAACAGGTCGCTGACAGGAGGAACATGCTGATGTTCTCTTTGTTTTATTGCATCCGGAACATTCGCATACAAATTCAACTCCTTGTGGTGGACATTTGGTAAACAGGGTATGCTTAAGAATCTACGAGTGGAAACAGTGACAAAAATTTAGAACCAGAAGAAGTTTTCAAGAAATCAATATGACTCACCAACGACCGAATGTTCAATAAATGCCAGCCATATAAAATTTCCGCATATATTCTCTTGAAATTGTCAAATAGAGGCATTCTACAGCGACGTATTAACGAAGATGCGCACAGTTCACTGTTTGAAAATTTACCATCCATGCAATCTAATGAATCGGACCACGAGTTGCTTCGTAATTGTATGGATCCTAAGCCCGACTTAGTAGAAGAATGTGTGTCAACAGGAAGAACTGTGTGATAAGGGGAAGTGTTCGGAGTTAGTATTGGTAGTTTGCAATGTAGGTTTCCTCCCACACAGGAACCTCCAGCACCCCCACAATGAGAGCCACTGAAGCCGGCAGGATGAAACAAACAAGACAACATGACAGACGTCTGCAGATCTCCTGCTGCAGCGAAATGCAAGATAAGGGCATCTAACAGAGCCTTTTTGAAAGGATCCTCGTTCAAAAGAGATTTGATTAACTTTGTTTCACTTGATGGCACGTTTGGCGTAGCGATCATTTCAGCCATAGTCCATATGGGCAAAAGGTCGTAACGGCCTTGATTTTCGCAAATACTGCGGTTTTTTCGACATGTTGCCATTATATCTCGTTTGTCTAATGAGTATTCATTGGCCATAGCTTGATTAAGATAAAGTAATTTACTGCATTCGTAAATATGAACAATTGCCGTGGAATGGTGCACTTTTTGAATAGATCGATTTTTTGAGTGCTTGGAACTCATACGATCCTGTAGATAAAATGAAGCATTCGAATCGCGATGTGTATATAGAACAGGCTGCGGCCCCATGACGTTACCCAATAGACCGCCTCCATTAATGGCCGAAAGAGTTCTTGGAGTGATATTTTGGTGACGTAGTGTTAATCTTTTTGTGTTCAAGATTTGTGTGAAACTACAGAGTATGCCTACAGCATTAAACGTCGCTGCTGATGTCCTTGGAAAAGGAATGCACGCATCATGTAACGCGCCGCTTAGTGCTCCCTCCAGTCGAGGAGATTGCAGCCGGAGTTGGGATTTTTCGGAACCACCGCCAGACTAGAAAAAAGAAATCAAATTTAAAGGCTTATAATTTTAAGGAGATTTAATCTAAAAAAAAAAAAAACAAAGCAGATACATATTTATTTTCATTTCCTTTGCATTTGATCTGGTATACCATGTTATTTTGTTGTTGTTTATCTATTGGCGCTTTGGTGATTATGAATATTGAGTTAAGTGTTGTGTTCATGGCAAAGTTCATGTTGTTGTTTATTATTTTTCTAAGCTGTTGGTTGTCGAATAGGCCGGTGATGTAGTTTACACTGTTAAAATTGTTTGCCATTTTTTCGGATGTGTTGGATGTGGGCGCAAATTTTTTTTTTGATTTTAATTTCCTTGATTAAAAGTTTTAGTTTTGATCGGAAAGCTTTTTTTTTAAATATTTGTTATTATTGTGGTGAAACTTTTTAGCCCATTAGCCCATCTTTCCTTTATTATTATTTTTTTTTTCGAAAGTTAACAAATATGTACTCTAGGATATTTTAAGATGAGCGGGCCAATGATTTGTTGAACACAAAATAATCTCATTTCATCCACGGTGAAAAAAAAGGACTGGAAGTTGAGCTTTCGGATTTTTTTATTCCGCCACGGGCACTATGTGTACCTCACAGCATGCAACGATCTGTATGTATGAGAAGCTTTGTGAGGGCCAGGCGCATTTAAATAACCAATGGCCATATGTTTTTCCGCAACGAAATTGCTCACTTATAGTAGGTTGACCTTCACATACAAATTTGTGGCTGCAACAGCAACAACAAAGACAATATAAAAAAATATGCTTGTCCAATAAATGAAAAACCAACGGTTAAAGCTAAAATGTGTCTACAGGCTACGGATTGTGAATGCTCCATACGGAGTAGATTCGAATGCAGTCGCGGACAATCAGCGGTATTGAGTGGAGTGCTTAGTGAGGACCAGGCGCATTTAAATAACCAATGGCCATATGTTTTTCCGCAACGAAATTGCTCACTTATAGTAGGTTGACCTTCACATACAAATTTGTGGCTGCAACAGCAACAACAAAGACAATATAAAAAAATATGCTTGTCCAATAGATAAAGAACCAACGGTTAAAGCTAAAGTCGTGAAATTTTGTACGAATATTGGTTGCAGCGTACGTACCTTTTTCATTGCTGCGACCAATGCCCTCAAACATTGTTCCAAACATGTACGTGATTTCTTGACACGTTGCACAGCATTGGTTTTTAAAACCTTTAACATCAACCTCGACAATTGATCGTGCATCGTGGTACCTTGGCAAAAGTTGAAATCTGGATAATTATTTGGACTCGGATACTCAGTTGGAAATTTTATTTGCAATACAATAACGTGTCCGCCAGCAGAAATATTGAAAATTGCAAAACGTTTGATTGCATCCAGGGTGTCGACTTCAACATGTGGCATATTCGTATTCAACAGTGAAAATTCGTGGTGAAGGGAGCACGTTGGTTGATCCGTTAGTGAACGAGCCACCGTAGTTTCCTCTCTGTGCCTATGAATAGATGTTCGCGTTATTAAAGGAGGCGAGCGCGACATCTGAACATTGTGTGCAACCTCAAGTGATTCAGTAGGTAAGGAGACAGCTACTGGTAGCGTGCGTATAGCTGGTGTTTTCTGGAAAGATGATGAGTAGATTGGCTGAAATTTTGAAGGTGTTTCTACTCTGGATTCGGATTCATAATTTTCATTTAAGTCATTCTCGGGTTCACACTGCTTTAACATTTTATCATCAATTTTCCACACACGCAATGTACGATCACGTGACCAGGTAACTAATTCCTTAAAATTCAAGTGTTAATATTATTCCATTTCCTACTTCGAAACAGAGTCTTACAATTTCCGTTTGGTTTTCCCGATTCGGTCGCCATGCAAAATCCAATATAACATCAGTGTGTCCCACAAAAGAGCAGACTGGGTCATTTTGTTTACTGTTACTCCAAAGAAGTAAGCTGTTGTCTCCACGGCCCAAATGAGGTACTACTATGCTTACCAGGCCATTCCCGATAGGCTGTGGCAATTATGTGATTAATGCATCAACTATTAATAGAATAGGAATTAAAGTGTTTAAGAACCATATTACCGTATAACGAGCCCTCCACACTGGTGAGTTTGTAGTGATTATTTTTTCGGCTCTTCTGGGATTGTTTATGTCGAAGTACTTCACCGTTCCATCTTGGCTAGCTGTGGCCAAACACGTTTCTCTACGATGACTCCAATTGATACCGTGCACCCTAAAAATGTGGTCTTTCAAAACTTTATGAATTAAAAAAAAAAAAAATAAAAACGGTACCTATTTTGGTGTGCCGTAATATAGTGAATAGGACAAGATCCTTTGCGTATATCCCAAATTCGTAGATCTCCATCGTGGGCGGCAGCCAGTAAATTTCCAGACACTCTGTTAAATCCAACTTGAGTGGCTCCCGCTAAAAAATATTAAAATATGGAAGGAAGAAAAATTAATGCATTACAATCGGTGACCAAATTCTTTCCATGTTTACAAATTCACTAAGTTCGCTAATTAATAAAATTATTTTTAAATTAATATGGCCAAAGTCCTTCCGGAAAATACATTTTTGACAAATTTTAACTAATACTGAGAATAATGCTGAAAGTCAAAATTTTTTAAAATTTTTCTGTATGTAGATACGTTTCTTGTTGGTTGGAATAATAGAAGGCGCATCGTTCTCAGGTTTATTGAGAGGCTTGGTGCGGATGATCCTAAGATAGGGAGGAAGACTCTCAAAATTGGACTCGGGATTCGCTGCGCAGGCTACCCCAAAGACACGTCTAGATTCGAAAGCTGCACCGCAGTCAGCCAAAAGGCTGCGGTCACCTGGAGGGCATCCCATGCCCAAAAGTAATAGTAATATGGGTCCAAGAACCTTTGCTGAACAGTACTCCATACCTAGGAATAATTGAAGTGGGATAGTCAATGGGCTGTCATCAGTATACTCCGATGCATACTGATGACAGTCCATTGTTTCGACGATGCGGTTTTTTTGTTTGTTTTTCTTCTTCCGTCGCTAAGCACTAAAGATTCAGTAGTAGCCAGCCTTGAAATAAATAAGTCTCAATACTGTTGGCTTCCCTATATATGGCACACGATTCAGAGATTTAGAGATTTACGGACAGTAA
Organism: Stomoxys calcitrans; assembly: GCF_963082655.1. Lineage (NCBI taxonomy): Eukaryota > Metazoa > Arthropoda > Insecta > Diptera > Muscidae > Stomoxys > Stomoxys calcitrans. The sequence goes on from NC_081554.1 coordinate 101,330,686, forward strand.
AACTGCCATAAGTGCACTAACAACCAGGACGGTAAGGTCACAAACAGTCTTGCAGTGTAAGAAGGAGATTAACGCCTTCTCTGAGAATGGCAAAATCCGCATCGTTTGGGTGCCGGGCCATAACGGAGTAAGTGGAAATGAAAGGGCAGACGATTTGGCGGTGAAGGTCAAAGACTGCCATCAATAAAGTTGGTCAACCCGAAGCCTTTCGGGTCGACGCAGTCCGAGTTAAGGGAGTGGGCGACGAATGCGCATGCAACATTTTGGAACAGCGAAACGGTCGGTAGGACGGCGAAAATCCTATGGGGGATCCAGATCGTGAGAAGACGGAAGGAAGCAAAAAGGAGGTCAGTATAGCTATAGGTATCATAACGGGACACATAGGACTACGAGCTCACTTATGTAAAATCGGTGCGGCAAGTTATAGCATGTGTAGGGCTTGCGGAGAAGATGATGTGATGTTGGAGCATTTCCATTGTTACTGTCCGGCTTTCGCGTCTAACAGATACCGGCTCTTAGGTGGAGACACAATACCAGACATGAACCAACTTAGGGGAGTGGTATTGAAAACAATTAAGGATTTAGTAAGTTGCACGGAATTCCTAACTTAAAATTTTGTTTTAGAGGTTACTTTATAGTTTTTAGAGCGCACAACAAGTCGTCGAACTATGTGCCCCCACGACCTCTCCCGTGTGGCAATATACGCAACAGCAGCATCCCAGCTCCAATAATGCCAGGTCAATGCCGGGAAGTGTATCATTTTTGCAACTAAACTGCAAACTCCGTGGCAAGATCGGTGAGATTGTGGATTTTATGGACCGGTCGCAGCGATCCAGAAGACAAAGCTGACCAACACCTGCAGCTTACACAGTTGTCACGGATACAATGTGCTACGTAAGGATCGCTCAAGGAATGGAGGTGGGGGATTGGCCTTCATGATACATCGTTCCGTGCAATATAAACCCATCTCGCCTGCGCCTGGCGCTAGTGACCCCTACATGGAGCGCATGGGGATTGCAGTTATGTCCGGTACTGCCGAGATAGAGCTATACATCGTGTACATACCGCCGGTTGGTAGCTGTTTCCCAATTAATAGCCAAGGTTACAACCCCGACATAATTGGGTTACTATCTGGCCATAATCGTCTGGTTCTAGGGGACTTTAATGCGCATCACATTTCATGGCTTTCCCCCCTAGGTAACGACCTGCATGGCATGGCTTTGGCAGAGCAGATTGAAGGCTCCACGTTTTGCACGGTGAACGAGGATGCCCCCACTAGAATTACGAGGAGGTGCAGCAGCCCGCCAGACATTTATATTGCATCCCCCGGTCTTCTGAGTGACGTATCCTGGCAAGCCGTCATCTCTTTGGGGTCAGACCACCTCCCCATAACCATAAGCTCTGAGCGCCGAACGTTTATCAATCAAAAGAAGGCCGATTGGGCTGACTTGAGAGAGTATACCAGTCGCTACTTCAGAGAGTATACCAGTCGCCACTTCAGTGAACTGCCACCCCCTCGGATATGCTAGTTGCCGAGAGGAAATTTCGTACCAGCCGGTCGACTACCCTAAGTGCGGCCCAATTTCCCGACGCAGGCAATGGTACTCACAGACGAGCGTGATAGGATTCGTTGCGTAGACCTCACTAACCGGAGAATCAGTGAGCTTAATGTGGAAATAAACAGGGTAGTCACCGAATATAGGTGGAATTTGTGGGTGGAACACTTGGAGCAACGTAACTTAGGCACCGGTGCAGGCAAGCTGTTGTCTACTGTTAGGTCACTCTCGAACCCCGGTAGACGGGACGACAGGACTTCAGTCACTCTTGGCGAAGTAACAGTGACTGGTTCGAAGAGAAGCGCCAGGTTGTTCAACCGTCAATTGGTTGTGCATTCCGAGAGTGACAGGGCAAGGAGGAGTGCCATTGGCCGTATCCGTGGTCTCCGAGCCGATGGACAGCCATCACAATTTACCATGGGCGAAGTTACGAATGTCATCCGTGACCCCAAATGATCAAAGGCGTTGGGCCCCGACGGAATCTCTACATTGATGTTGAAGAATCTGGATTAACCTGGAGTTGAGTACCTTACCACTGTCCTCAACCTGTCATTGAACACTCTTATAGTTCCCGATGTCTGGAAAATGGGCAGAGTGATCCCGCTACTGAAGCCTGGAAATGACCCGAGTTTGGGGGAATCGCACAGACGATATCCCTTCTCTCACCAGTGGCAAAGACGCTTGAGGCATTACTCCTGCCGAGCCTCGTAGGAGAATTTCCGTTCGCCGAGCATCAACATGGATTTCGGAGACTGCACAGCACAACAATAGCTTCGCATGCCATCACCGCACACATTTGCCGTGGCTTCAATCAGACCAGGCCATGTGATAGGACAGTCCTCGTGGCACTGGACCTTTCGAAGGCATTCGACACGGTCAGCCATGCCAAATTATTTTAGGACATCGCCAACACGTCCCTCCAGCCAGGCCTGAAACGATGGGTCGCGAATTATCTGTGAGGCCGCCAGTCATTTGTGGAATTTAGGGATAAGAAGTCGAAACACCGTAGAGTGAAACAGGCAGCCGGTTGTACGCACCGGATTGACCCGATGGAATCTTCATCGGCAAGGGCTGCCGCCTCAGTGTACGTGTTCGTCTTTTTTCGTCATGGGAGAGGCACATCCCGGAGTGCCTTCTCCGTATGCTTCTGGTCCGAGCCGGGATTGAAAAGAACCCCGGACCCTGGTTCTGTTCCGTTTGCCAGAACCGCCTTCATAATCGGTCAGTGTCGGTAAGGTGTAACCGGTGCTTGGAGTGGGTACATTTCCGTTCTTGCTCTGGCCTAACCTCACTACGGGAGTATAGTCATTCTGGCTATGTCGCTAGGTGCTGTGCGAACATAGCCAGCAGTGGGTCACAAGCGTCGCCGTCGTCGCCTTCGGCGTCCTCGTCGTCGGACTATGTGACCCCCCCGACCTCTCCCGTACGACAATTTATGCAACGACAGCACCCTAGCCCTACTATTGCCAGGCCAGTGTCGGGAAATGTATCGTTCTTGCAGTTAAACTGCAATGGACTGCGAGGCAAGATTGATGAGATTGTAGATTTTATGAGTCGGAAGAGCATATCGGTCGCAGCGATCCAGGAGACAAAGCTGACTAACACCTGCAGCTTGCACAGTTGTCATGGCTACAATGTGCTACGTAAGGATCGCTCAAGGAATGGAGGTGGGGGATTGGCCTTCGTTATACACCATTCCGTGCAGTATAGACCTATCTCGCCTGCGCTTGACGCTAGTGACCCATACATGGAATGTATGGGGGTGGCAGTCAGGTCTAGTACTGCCGAGATAGAGATATACAACGTGTATATACCGCCGGTTGGTAGCTGTGTCCCGATTAATGGCCAGGCCTACAACCCCGACATAAGTGGGTTGCTATCTGGCCATAGTCGTCTGGTTCTAGGGGATTTTAATGCACATCACTCGTCATGGCATTCTCCCCTAGGTAACGACCAGCGTGGCATAGCTTTGGCAGAGCAGATAGATAGCTCCACGTTTTGCACGGTGAATGAGGATGCCCTCACTAGGATTACAGGGGGGTGCAGCAGCTCGCCAGACATCTCAATTGCATCCCCTGATCTCCTGAGTGACGTATCCTGGCAAGCCGTCATCTCTTTGGGGTCAGACCACCTCCCCATAATCCTCACCATCGACCGACCACCCGACTTCATAACCTCTGAGCGCCGGACGTTCATCAATTACAAGAAGGCCAATTGGACTGGCTTCAGAGAGTATACCAATCGCCGCTTCAATGAACTGCCACCCCCCTCTGATGTGCTTGTGGCCGAGAGGAATTTCCGAGACATCATCAACGCAGCAGCCGCTCGCTTTATACCAGCCGGTCGAATACCGCAAGTGCGACCCAATTTCCCGGCGCAAGCAGTGGTACTCGCAGACGAGCGTGATGGGATTCGTGCTATGGACCCCGCTAACCCCAGAATCAGCGAGCTGAATCTGGAAATAAACAGGGTAGTCAACGAACATAAGCGGAATTTGTGGCTGGAACACTTGAAGCAATGTAACTTAGGCACCGGTGCAGGCAAATTGTGGGCCACTGTTAAGTCTCTCTCGAACCCCGGTAGACGGGACGACAGGACCTCAGTCACTTTTGGCGAGTTAACCGTGACTGATCCGAAGAGATGCGCCAGGTTGTTCAACCGTCAATTTATTGTGCATCCCGAGAGAGACAGGGCGAGGAGAGCCATTCGCCGTATTCGTGGGCTCCGAGCCGATGAACAGCCATCACAATTTACCGTGGCCGAAGTTACGAATGTCATCCGTGGCGCCAAACCTTCCAAGGCGTTGGGCCCCGACGGAATCTCTACATTGATGCTGAAGAATCTGGATTTACCTGGAGTTGAGTACCTTACCACTGTCCTTAACCTGTCATTGAACACTCTTATAGTTCCCGATGTCTGGAAAATGGGCAGAGTGATCCCGCTACTGAAGCCTGGTAAAGACCCGAGTTTGGGAGAGTCGTACAGACCGATCTCCCTTCTCTTACCAGTGGCTAAGACGCTCGAGGCATTACTCCTCCCGAGCCTCGTAGGAGAATTTCCATTCGCCGAGCATCAACACGGATTTCGGAGACTGCACAGCACAACAACAGCTTTGCATGCCATTACCACACACATTTGCCGTGGCTTCAATCAACCCAGGCCATGTGATAGGACGGTCCTCGTGGCACTGGACCTATCGAAGGCATTCGACACGGTCAGCCATGCCAAATTATTTGAGGACATCGCCAACACGTCCCTCCAGCCAGGCCTGAAACGTTGTATCGCGAATTATCTGTGTGGCCGCCAGTCATTTGTGGAATTTAGGGATAAAAAGTCAAAACACCGTAGAGTGAAACAGGGAGTTCCCCAAGGTGGGGTGATATCTCCGGCTCTGTTTAACCTCTACCTATCCTCCATCCCACCTCCTCCAGACGGCATAGAGATCGTTTCATATGCGGACGACTGTACGATCATGGCATCAGGCCCCCCACCCATTGATGACATCTGCGATAGGTTGAACGTCTACCTCAACGAGCTTGCCTCATATTTCGCTGCAAGAAATCTGAAGATATCCGCCACCAAATCTTCAGCCACACTGTTCACTACAAATACGCGTGAGGTGAATTCTGAGCTGACTGTGATGGTAGATGGAGAAATGATTCCGACCATCAAGTGTCCCAAAATACTTGGCGTCACATTTGACAGCTCCTACACTTTCTCCCCACATGCCACAGCAATCTGCAATAAAGTCAAAAGTAGAAACAAGGTCCTCAAGTCACTCGCTGGCAGCACTTGGGGTGCAGACAAAGAAACCTTGTTGACCACGTACAAAGCAATTGGCCGGTCTGTGGTAAGTTATGCAGCGCCAGTGTGGTCACGTCAACTTTGTGACACGCAGTGGAATAATATTCAGATCTGTCAGAATGCCGCACTCCGAACTGCGACGGGCTGTGTCCTTAGTTCTCATGTGGACCACCTCCATCAGGAGACAAAGATCCTACCAGTGCGAAGACATAACTACATGCTGTCTAAGCAATACCTTTTGGGCTGTTATCGCAGAAATCATCCAAATCATCATCTTGTGGATAGATACCCACCGCCCAGAAGCCTTAAGGTAGATCTACACGATCTAGAGCGTGAGGTCCAGCGCTACAAGAGAGAACCTCTAGATCAGGCGGCATATCAAGCGGGTCTGAACAACATTCATGCAGACACGGTAGCAGACGCGTTAATTGGCTACCGGGTGAATGTAGTCCTTGGAGAACGACCGCCACCCATTGCACCCGAAGAAATCGACCTCCCCCGGCAAACCAGAGTGGTTCTGGCTCAATTACATTCCGGCAGATGCAGCCGCCTCAATTCCCACAGAGCTAGGATTGATGCCGACGTGCAAGATGTATGTCCCGATTGTATCCAGGGACCGCACGATACACGTCACCTGTTTAACTGCCCGGCCAGACCCACTCGACTCAGATCCAGATCCCTGTGGACGCACCCCATCTTAGTCGCGGAGTTCCTGGGTCTTGACACTCAACAGAATCAAGCAGACGAAAGATAGTATACAATAAACTGCTACAACAACAACAAATCATCTTGTGGACAGATATCCACCGCCTAGAGACCTTAAGGTAGATCTACATGATTTAGAGCGTGAGGTTCAGCGCTACAAGAGAGAACCTTTAGATCAAGCAGGTCTAGGCAACATTCATGCAGACACGGTAGCAGAATCGAGCAGACGAAAGATAGAACACAACAAACTGGCACAACAACAACAACAATGGTGCAAAACACTACTTTTTTCGCTCGATTCGTTTACCAATTCATTGAAAACAGCTGATTTTGTAAAGCGGAAACTTCTGTATTGGCTTGAATTGAAAACTTTTCAGACACAGCACCGTTATGGCTTTCGGCTTTTAAAAAAGCCTAGACGCTCGAAATTTAAATATTACTTTCTATATATAGAAGAAAAAAATATTATTTACCGTTAGTCTATGTTGGAAGCCGAACATAAACCCGCCTTACTTCTCTTTCTTTTATAATTCGGGAAATAATATTTTCCGTTGCATTTTAAGGAGTGATCATAGACCCAAACATAACATTCACATTCGTGGAATTCAAATTCCAGAAGTTTACCATATGAGAACCATGTTGGATAGATATTTTGGGTGCGCTCTATACAGCTCGCTTTTCGCAAAAATATTAATATACAATTTTACGACAATCGGACAACAAATGTGACGTGTACCTTGATTACAAGAATAGCTAAATCGAAACAGGAAGTGATTCTAAAAGTGTGCCCTTATTAACTGCTTTTTTATTTGAATTATTTTGATCTCAAGAAGTCATAGCGGGATATCGGTACTTAGGGGGCTCATATCACCATATAAGTCATAAGATACGTTTTTGAGCCAAATTTCAGCTGAATCAGGTCAAACTTTAGGCTTCTAAGGAATGAAAGAATCAAATCCGGGGATCGGTTTTTATGGAGACTATATCTGTTTATAGACCGATTTGAATTATACTTCGCATGTATGTTGGAAGATATAACTCAAGTGTTTGGTCCAAGTTTCAGTCATGTCGGATGAAAATTGAGGCTTCTAGGGGCTTAAGAAATCGAATCGGGGGATCGGTTTAAATGGGGGCTATACCTGTTTATAAAACGATTCGGATCATACTTGGCATTGATGATGGTAGTCATAATTCAAGTTTTTCCTCTAATTTTCAGCCACATCGGTCCACCCGGGTCAAAATTTTGGACCTTTGTGTGCATATTCGTATTCTACTAAGGGGGTTTTTTGGCCACTTAGGGGGTCCACGGCCCGAGCCCCAAAACCGGACTTAATATTAGGGATCCTGGGGTCAAAAATAGGAGGTATGCAAAACATTTTATTTTTTGCGAACTACCCCGTAAAATACAGTTCAGCCAAAACGGTACACTGTTTAATTTCTAAATTTTTACTTACACATACAAACGGCACTGAATGACAATGTGGGCTTCCTGGAGTCTCTTAGGTCCCAAATATGAGAAAATGTATCAATGGAACAACTAACCAATAGGTTTGGATTTTTGCCATGCCAATCGATATCTGTCACCATACGCGTGTGGCCTCGCAAAAAATGAATATATCGAGGCTCAGCAGCTCCCCAGGTGACAACATCAATATGTTGACTAGTCTGAAAGTAAATAAATTACTACCTTGGAAGATACACATAATGTATTTGCTTTACAGCTATGGCACATGACTCTTTGCTTTCCGGACAAATAGCAAACTCTGCCGCTGACACTTCATATTTGGAATTTGTATTATATTTTCGTAAACAGACTTCGGCAGAATCATCACCCAATTTTTGTAAAGCTAAATGACGACGTCCTGCTAGAAGACAAAATTTTCCGGTGTAATCCACCGTCATAGCTGTGGCCTGAGATTCACGATGCTCGTATAATTTGTAGTTAGACTGTTCGCATCCAGCACCGCGTTCACCGCCCCTAACTGTATCACCTGTTGGCATTTTGTTGTGTAAATTCAAAACTTGCAAATTTCTAATGCAACTCGCAAAAAATAATAAAAATGATTTGGATATATATTCTGGATTTTGATGTGACGGTCGGTCGGTTGTGGGCTGTTTTTGTTTAGGTTTTTTTTTGTCATTCACTGGGGAATGATTAAACCTACGCGGGTTCTACCATTGGGGACATACACTCCCAGTGAATGTCAAAGCCGACTTTCCACTAATCGACTTTTTGTGTAAAAACGTCGAAGTCGACTTTCACTGATTAAAAAGTCGAATAATCGACTTTGAAGTCGAAAGCCAATTTTTGTCTACTACTGCTTCGACTATTTTTTGGCAATGGTTGCATGGCGAAACAATTAAAGGTGGTCTTATTTGTACAACAACCACAAATCATATGGTGCAATCCGGCTTCTTGTCATCAAGCAGATCTACGTTTTGCCAACACACACAAAGAAATTTGTGTGTGTGTGTATATGTGCGAGTATATGAGCAGAGAATATGCGAGAAAGAAGATAACAACAAAGAGAATGAAAAAAAAAGTTAACAGCTGTTCGCGTGAGAGCTCCTTTTTAAATACGCCTTGCTATGGTTGCAGCAGTTAGAAGCGATCTTTACAGGGAAAAATACCAAAACTAACTCGAAATGAACTCCAAAGACCCAACAGGGGAGGGGACATCTTTACTCTGCGTTTTGCGTCGGCGGCACGTATTGATACCATTAAACAGCTCGTCAGAGGTATCCACGCTCCCGGGGAGGGCGCAAAGCTCGACGCACAGATCAGGGAGGAGAAGGAGGAAGGAACTCTCCTTGTGGTTGGCATTGATTAAGTTCCGTGGCGAGTTTGGCTAAGACTAAAGGCATGGCGCACTACGGGAGCAAGGCTGCCTTTTTCAAGATTGGGCAAACTAGGAAGGCAAAAATCCTCATATTGAGACAGCAGGCCGTGCAGTGGAAGGTCACTCAATACCGGCCAATAAACAGGGGGCTGAGACGAGACAATCGCCGCATCTCTCAATATTGGAAAGACTTGGATAAGCAAAGATCCTAATACTAAAGTTTCAGGCGGTGCAGTGGCAACAGACCCAACACAGCCTTACAAACAGGGACCCGACGACGGAGGTAAAGATCCTAATATTGAAACAATAAGCGGCGCAGCGACAGGAGTCTCAATGCAGCCTAACGAACAGGAGCCGACGATGGTACCATCACCTACTCCCAAGAAGCTAATTTACTTAAGATTTGGAAGAATAAGATAGGCAAAGTTCCTATTATTAAAACGTCAGGCAGTACAGCGAATGGAAACTCAATGCAGCATAACGAACAGAGACGCTACGATGGAACCATTATCGACTTTAGGAAGATTCGAAAGACTAGGATAGGCAAAGAAGGAAATTCAATGCAGTCTAACGAACGGGTTGCAGACGATGAGATCATCACCTACTCCCAAGTTGCGCATTTACTGGAGATCGAATGATTGAGGCAATCCAGGAGAGAGACAGCTACTCACGCTCTGATGAAGAAAATCAGCAAAGGCAAGATTCATATTGCCTTAATTCAGGAGCCATGGACGACCCGGAACAAAGTTTCTGGACTGCACCATATCAACTACCAATTATTCTATGGTAACACTGGTGCTAGGCCGAGGACCAGCGTTATTTGTCATACAAATTTCAATTATGTTTTTTTCCCAGAGTTGTCAACGTCGGATGCAACAGTGATGAGACGGTGGAGCATACCTGGCATCACTTTACTTATTTATTTAATCAATTCGAACCCAAGTGGCTTGTATGTTGATAGAAATTTAAACAAAATAGGGATTAATATATCTTGACATAACACTTGAATACATAATTATTAAAAAATTTTAATTTTTAGTATAAAGTCAGGATTCACTAATAGAAGGTTAGGTCACATGCAAAAACACAAAGTGGATAGGCCCCATAAAAATCGTCAAATCTGACGATTGAAAATGTCATCATATAGGAGAAAACGTAAACAAAGAATGAATGTAAAAAGAGAACAAGTTGACATCCTCAATGCCAAGTACTGCCAAATATTAAAAAAAAAAGTATATCGGCTGATCGCTTGGCTTAACCTTATTCAGTGAATCCTGGTATAAAGTTTATATGAAAGAAAGGCAAGGGTGGTGTTTATACCTAAGCCCGGCAAGGCAAGTTATGCGACACCAAAGGCCTACAGACCCATGGAACGTACTGTGGACACCATTATAAAGAGTATGACATCCAGCGAACTGCTCAAATACAAACAGCATGCCTATGTCAAAGGAAGGTCGGTGGAGACTGCCCTGCATGAGGTTGTGCATAAAATAGAAGAATCCTTCGATGCAAAAACGTACACACTGGCGGTATGCATTGACATCGAGGGGACTTTTAACAATCTGCGGAGCGACACACTGATCCAATCCTTAGACCAGTACCGGGTGGACCCGGTCCTTAGAGACTGGATAAACCATATGCTAAGGAACAGGTGGATAAATTGTGTGTCCTATGGCATTAATATAAGGGAGAAAGTGTGAGGCAGCCACTACGGCTATGAGACTTAAGGCGATGGGAGAATGGATTGAGGATGGGAGGAGCTCATACCATCGCGACGGCGACGATAGGAAACCTGGAAGGAAGGGGAGAGGTTTCCGATCGGATACCTGAGATGAACCCTGAAGTCGAGTGCGACGCACTGCTGCCATCGGCACAGTCTTGGATTGACGGAACTCTAGTATTGTCATCCGGAAGATCATGTTACACGGATGGATCAAAGCTAGAGGACAGAGTGGGCCTGGGGGTGTACATTGAGAACCCAGGGACTAAGATCTGTTTAAGACTGCTTGACCATAATGTGGTCCTGCAGGCGACATCCGGGTGATCACGGAATGCTTGAAGTGATGTGTTGCTAACGTGAGGACGTCGATTGTGAACATCTTTACCGAAAGTAAAATTGCCATAAGGCAATAACAACCAGGACGGTAAGGTCACAGTCTTGCAGTGTAAGAAGGAGATTAACACCTTCTCTGAGGCTGGCAAAATCCGCATCGTTTGGGTGCCGGGCCATAACAGAGTAAGGGGAAATGAAAAGGCAGGCGATTTGGCGGTGAAGGCCAGAGGACTGCCGTTAATAAACTTGGTTAACCCGAAGCCTTTCGGGTCGACGCAGTCCAAGTTAACGGAGTGGGCGACGAATGCGCATGCAACATTGTGGAACAGCGAAACGGTCGGTAGGATGGCGAAAATCCTATGGGGGGATCCAGATCGTGAGAAGACGAGGATATTACTAAAAGGAAGCAAGAAGGACGTCAGTATGATGAGACGTTGGAGCATTTCCTTTGTCATTGGCCGGCTTTCGCGTCTAACAGATACCGGCTCTTAAGTGGAGACGCAATACCAAACATGAACCAACTTAGGGGAGTGGTATTGAAAACAATTAAGGATTTTGTAAGTAGCACGGAATTCCTAACTTAAAATTTTGTTTTAGAGGTTGCTTTATAATTTTTAGAGTGCACAACAAGCCGATTTCTGTCTTAGGTGTATGTCCATAGGGGCATGGGGCGGATAAATTCCTGCACTCTCTTTTCAACCTAACCTAACCTTATATGAAACCAAAAGAAAAGAAAAATTAAGATCTAAGACCTTAAACAATTGAAATAAAAAAAAAAAACAAAATTAAATTAAAACTTAAGCCCTAAGACCCTAACGCACATCCTTTTAACACTTATAAAATATATATTTATGAAATGTAAATGTGATGTAGTAATTGTTAATGAATGAATAAAAATAGGTTCTTTAATTAGATTAATTATTTAATATTCAGTTATTTTGAAAGTTTGAAATAAGTCTTTTTTTAATGTGCTAGAACATACTGAAAAATATTTCATATCAGCAGGTAGATTGTTCCAGATTCTGCAATTCGAACTACGAAAGCCTTTTCGAAAATGTTGTGGGTAAAATGCTCCACATGCCTGCCTGCTTGAATTAAGTTGATATTTGAGAGTTTCTAGTAGAATTTAATGAAAGTGCGATAAAAGATAAAAGGGCTGGCGGCGTTTAATAACGTTAAAAACGAAACAGAGACATCTAGTGTCCAAAAACTATTCAAAGGTACAACAGAGAAATTCCTTTGTAAAATGAAGGTAGTCACGTCTACAGCTTTTTCAATAAACAAACCGGAGAATACTTTGAAAACAGGATTGCAATCTGGTGATGTTAGAACGATTCGATCCCATGTTGACTTCGGCACCATATAAAATATGAGGCATGAGCAAGGATTGTGCTAACATATATTTAATTTGGGTTGACAGTATAACATTTAGACTGTAAAGTTTCTTAAGAATTAAATTAAGTTTTAAGTTAAATATGAGAGATATGAGATGTAAACGAAAGATCACTATCAGGTTCGTAGCCAAGTGAGTTTAAAGAAGAAGATGAACTAACTAAATACATCATTCTGGACAATTACACTATTTTCTGTACGATCATTTCGAGATCTATTAAAAACAACACATTTAGATTTGCTAGTGTTAATAGTAAATGCAACGAGCCCATTCACAGATACGACCGATATCAGAATCCAAATTTGACACACAAGTCTCTATAAAACTATTTGCACAAGTGATTAATAATTGAAAGTCATCGGCATATATAGCCAAGTCGACATTTTGTACACAACGATACACATCATTTACACACAACATAAAAAGACGGGCCCCAAACAAGACCATTGGGGTACACCGGATTGAATTAAGTTGATATTTGAGCTATGGCCACGGCATAAAACAAACTGTCTACGGCCAGAAAGATAGATGATATAAGCTTACATGACGAATTCGAAACATTAAATTCATATTTGAGCTTATTGCAAAGAAGATTATGATCAACAGGATCAAACGCCTTGCTTAAATCAAGTACAGCAGGATTCCGATTTTCTATTGCACGTCTTATATCATCCGTAAGTTTAATCATAAGTGACGTAGTGCTATGAAATTTTCCAGATTGACAGGAGGCAACTAAAGAAAAACGATTAAAATATCAAAGATCTTAGACACTGCAGAAAGAATGGAAATAGGCCGATAATCTGAAAAGTTAAAGCCAGAAATATTCTTCTTTCTTATCAGTATAACCCGAGCTAGTTTCCAAGTCAAAGGAAATTTGAAATGTCATTATATGGTATTAAAAAGGTAGAGTAAATGATGCTGAATGTATGTAAGTAAAAATTATTTTAAAGAAACGGATTGGTATATTATCTGTACCTAAGGCATTAGACTTAATTTTATAAATTGCACTATGAAGATCGAAGAGATCAATGCTACGACTATTATCACGACTATCAGTACCATCATCATCAAGACTAGCTACATAATTAGTCGAACGCGAAGATAATAATTAAGTTAAATAATTAAGATATAAATCACAGTTTTTATCACAGATTTCGTCAGTCGAATTATACATCTTATATACATGTCTACTCTCTTCAGAATTGGTCTCAATGTAGGCCCTGTAAGCTAAATCCCGGTTTGTAATCGCCTGCTTTATTTCCCTGCAATTATATCACTTAGGTTTACCATATCTTATCAACTGTGTTCTTTCAGGAACATGTTCAAGAAACAACCTATATATTGGGTTGCCCAAAAAGTAATTGCGGATTTTTTAAAAGAAAGTAAATGCATTTTTAATAAAACTTATAATGAACTTTAATCAAATATACTTTTTTTACACTTTTTTTTCTAAAGCAAGCTAAAAGTAACAGCTGATAACTGACAGAAGAAAGAATGCAATTACAGAGTCACAAGCTGTGAAAAAATTTGTCAACGCCGACTATATGAAAAATCCGCAATTACTTTTTGGGCAACCCAATACAATGTTATTGATATGCTGGAATTGTAAATCGGTGTCGTTAGTCTCGTAAATTGGAACAAAGTCCTCATTACACAAGCCATTTAATAATCTTTCAATTTTAACAGACTCGTAATGCCGAAAAGTGTTATATACAGGTACATCGTGAGTGTGTAATAGATATTTCACCAACATAAGGGTATGGTTAGATTTTTGTGTAGGAAAGTTGATTTGGTTACTACTAATAATAGCAGCGGGGTCACTAACTAGGGAAAAGTCTGTAGAACAGATAAATTGCATCGAATTAACATCTGCTTGAGAACTGAGAATTTTCTGGGGTTCAAAATATCACAGTTGAAATCACCATTAACAAAATTTTTGAGAATCTGGTAATAATATCGCCAATAGCTGCTTCAAGAGTGTCAATGTTACCGTTAGGTAAGTATAAAATTCCAATGACCATAGAAGAAAACTGCCCAGAAGTAATGTTAACAAATAAGGCTTCACAGGAACTCGGGTCAGAAACAGCCGATAAAAGCGGCCAACACCACCACCGGGCATACCGGATCGGTCATTCCGAAAAAATTTGTATCCGGATATATTTACAGACTTAGTAGGAACATAAGGCTTAATCCATGTTTCAGAAATATAGTAGGTAGGTATATATTAAGTTGACCACTGCTTAATAAATTATTAATCTCATCAAATTTAGTTGAAGAGTGTCCAGGTTTTAAGGACTGAGAATTAAAAAAACCAATGTTTAAATGCTGTTCTGAGCAAAATTGCTGAAAATAAGAATCATCACTGACAATATCGCCAATAAAATTAGCAGAAGCCATCACAAGAAGTTAAAAGGATATGCGGTGGACTATAAAACAACATAATTAATATAAAAAATATAAAACATAGTTGACAACAAATAATTACTATCAAAGTTTGCTGACTTAATTTGAACTAGAAGATAACATTCGCAAACAAAACTTATATAGAAAGATTGGCAGGTAGAATTAACTCGATTCTAACCCACCTACCCAACAGTATAAAAGAAAAGATTTTATATAATAGCTTGATATCTAGAAGAATGATATGTAATTTGTTTTAAAACACAAACTGCATATCCTAACCCACCCGCCCTACCTTATCTAGATTAAATTTGCTAAAATGTTAAAATCAATTTGCAGCAGGCGTTCCAAATTGTGGCGTACCCATCACAGCTGACTGAGGTACAGTGCCTCGTCGACCAGGGCGACGATAAATCATTAGACCTCCTTCTCCACACTCAAGGGCAAATGTGGAGAGTTGTGATGTATTATGATTATGAATGATTTGGAACCATTATTATGTGTAACTTTGGCAGCTGGCACGGAAGAAATAAGACGAAAGCCCTTGATATGCTTTTGTTTTTGCAAGCTTCTGCATATATTTTTCAGTTTTGCAGCAGCAGAGGCTAGATTTTCATTGCGATATATCCTAGATTCGATATCAGTTGGGACCACTTGGTTTAGCTTAAGGTTTTTCTTCGCCAAATATTTGCTCATTACCTCGGGACGAGGATTTGCCTAGCCAAAAACAACAATTAAGGTCGACCATTTTCAAATTGACACCAACAGCATTACCAATGTTTAGTGCCATTTGCGCCGGTTCAGTGTTAGGTGGTAGACCATAGACTAAGACATCATTCCTGCATTCCTGTTGACGTATCTTGTGGGTCTCATGTTCAATTACTTCTAATCTGGCAATAATTAAGTTTTGATGCTCGTTGTTCTTTATTCTTTCCTCATTAATTGACCTTTTAATGACAGAAAGGCTAGCATCGATTTTGTTTTTAAACGAAGCAAGGCTTTTATCTATCTCATTCTTGACGGTAGACGACAAAGTTTGGGTTAAGTGATCAAGTTTTGATGTTAATATGTCCAGAGCTTTCCATACTTTTTCAACGTCATGAAATATACTGAAGGAAGAACATTCCTGACAGCTCCAACGTATAACTTTATTTTTTGCCAGAAGGTTGTAAACATTTTCCGTAATTTGTGAGCAGTTTTTACGATAAAACCAGTTGCAGCGTATATAACAGGAGACACCGCCAGATGTTTTAGTGACGTTTTCATTACATACAGGGCAAACAGTATATGTTGTTTCAGGCGCCATTTGAGGCCCTCACTTACGAATGTAAATACAGCAAAAATGCAAAACCAAACAAAGATTAAACTTAAAATATGTTTGTTAGTTTCGCGGTAAAAAGATGAACTTCTATTTCCTCAGATAGTGCGCAGAGTTTAGAATGTTGTAAACACGAACCGGTTGTGAGAAACTTGTTAAATTATTTGAAAAAACTCAGAAAAGACAGCAGTTGCGAAAATTTTACTTTTGCATATTGCAGAGTTGCCAGAAAAAAAAGAGTTGCCTTTCGACTCTACGACACCGCCACCTACGTCGGTGCTGCAAGAGTTGGTGAGGTAAGCAAAACAGACAGGAAATGAGGTACTAATAGGGTGCGATGCGAACTTTCACCACATTTCGAGGGGTAGTACCAACATTAATATACGGGCCAAGCCCTGGCAGAATTCTTGAGTACTAATGATCTAATAAAAAAAAAATATTGGTAACACCGCTATCTTTGTTAATAGGATTGGGAAGAAGGTTTAAGATGTGAAAATTTTCGGAAGACTATTCAGAAGAAGACTTGGGCAAGATAATTAAGATTGTCCAAGCATAGAAGACATTGACGACAATGTCAACAGGATTACAACTAGAGTCTTTCGAAGATAGGAAGGAAAAGGAAATCAGCCCAAGAAAATCCCGGATGACCGGGGAGATTCGCAACATTGGGAAAGAGGTCCACAGACTTTTTAACAGAGCGGAATTTATGGTGAAGGAAGGAATTTATGGACGAAGGTGGGTCAATTTGACGCACCACGTTTCCTCAATAAAATGATTACGATATCTAACAAGGTTAAATACTTAGGAGTGATCTTGGATAGGAAACTGAATTGGAAGTGTCATATTCAGGAGCGTACTGAGAAGGCTCACAGATGTTGGGAACTATGTAGACGGGCCGTAGGCTCGAAATGGGGCCTAAATCTGAGGATAGTCCACTGGCTCTACATGAGCGTGATTAGACCAATACTTACTTACGCCTCAGAAGTTTGGTGGACTGCTATGGAGAAAAAGTGCAATATTAGGACCATACAACAGGTTCAGAGAACATGTTGTCTTGGCATAGGCGGAGCGATGAGGACCACGCCCACTGAGATCGGTTTAGACTGCCTGACCATAATACGGTCCTGCTGTCGGAGATGCGGGCGATCACGGAATGCGTGAGTTACTATCGCGAGGACGTCGAGTTTGAATATCTTTACGGACAGTAAAATGGCCATAAGGGCAATAACAAGCAGGACGGTAGGATCACGAACAGTGTTGGAATTTTAGGAGATTAACGCCTTTCTCTGAGAATGACACGATCCGCATCGTTTGGGAGCCGGGCCATAGCGGAGTAACTGGGAATGAGAAAGAAGACGATTTGGAGTGGTATGGAAAACAATTAGGGATTTTGTCAATAGCACCGAATTCCTATCTTAAAATTTTCATTTTCGAAGTTTCTTTTTAGTTTTTAGAGCGCACAACGAGCCGATTACTGGCTTAGGAGTATGTCTATAGTGGCATGGAGCAGATTAATTTTTGCACCCTCTTTTTAACCTAACCTATCCTTAAAAAACCCAAAAAAAAAGAACAACACCTGAAATCAAAATTGTACTTATTGAGACAATACGGATATCAAATGGAAGGTATTGGAGAGCAGAATACGAAAGTGATATTAATGGGTCGATTATGGGCTACAACTCAACTATAGTTGAGTTGCCATCAGGCAAATTTGATATAGAAATATCCATCTCTGTTTTGAATTACGTATATCGTATATTTACAACTTACTTAGTAGCTGAATGTTCACAACACTGTAGGCCTCCAATTGTTGTAAACACTGATACAACAATTATAGGACTATAGTAATACTACCTGTCTTTAATTAGCTATGACAGTGTATTTGTTTCACTAGCCGAACATAGAATATCGTTCCAAACGCCTCGATCTTCTGCGCTCATTTTAAAATCTCTGACACAAAGTTTCGAGGTGTCTCCCACCATCGTGCTTTTGGTGTTCCCGGTTTGCGTGTACCACCGTGTTTCCCTTCAAAAGACTCCTTTGCTGCAGCTTCTTTATCCATTCTGACAACATGACCTAGCCAATTCAGCCGTTGTATTTTGATGGGTGTAACTATGCTATCGTCGTCATACTCCCAACCATCCATCCATCCATCCATTTTCTTAATCTGCTCGGTTGTGCAAGGTTTTTTGGGAGTTGAAACCATCCGTTTCGTCTTATCTCCATTTACTGCCAGACCCATTTTCACTGACTCTCTTTCGATTCTATCAAAGGCTGTAGTTACTACTTGCGGTAGCCGACCTATGATATCGATGTCGTCGGCATAGGCGAGTAGCATGTGTTCTCTTGTGATCAGTGTACCATATCTATTCACATCTGCATTTCGTATAATTTTCTCCAACAGGATATTAAAGATATCACACGATAGGCTGTCTCCTCCTCTGAAACCTCGTTTGGTATTAAATGGTTCGGAGAGATTTTTTCCTACTCTTACTGAGGAACGCGTATCAGCAAGTGACATCCTGCAGAGTCTTATTAATTTCTTCTCGGGTCTTTTCTAGGATTTAGCGCAGAGTGAATATCTGGTCCAGGGTGGATTTTGTTGGATTGACGTTTAATTTTATACTTTGTTAATTTGTACTTTGTATTTTTGTATTAATTTTATCTTGTTATCTTTGAATTTACATGTACATTGAATTATGTGAAAAATTATTTTATTCTATTAAAAATCGAATTGCTGTTTAAAAAGACCTCGGCTGTATAATTTCAAAAGGTTATGGGCCACTAAAGAGCTTCAAGAATTCGATACTAGGGTCAATTAAGGACATACTCAAATAAAGGATACAACGCAAGGAATTTGCAATGGCTGAAGCAAAACCAAGATTTGCAAAATTGAATAATTCCAATTATGCAAATTGGAAATTCAGAATGGAACTGTTACTAAGGAAACAAAATTTGTGGAAAACAGTTATTGAAGGGTCAAGACCAAGAATAATACGCGGAGAATCAGATATTTGTACAAATCAAGCGGAAATAAGAGAATGGGATGATAAGGATGACGAAGCTAGGGCAACAATCGAACTACTAGTTATGGATGATCAATTATGTCACATGAGGCATCTCAAAAGCGCTAAAGAGACCTGGAATGCTTTGAAAGAATACCATGAAAGGAATACTCTAACCAATAAAGTATTTTAATGCGTTCCATATGTTCGTTGAAACTTGAGGAAGGATCAGATGCGGTAAGTCACATCAATAGCATGAATGATTTCTTCACAAAATTAAGAGACATTGGCGAAGAAGCTTTGACCGATAAATGGAGTGCTGCAATGTTATTAAGTAGCCTTCCACAGAGTTATGAATGAATATGAATAAAACGTGCTATTTTTGTAAGAAACCTGGTCATCAAAAGAAAAGCTGTGCAAAGTACAAAAATTGGAAAAGCAAACAAGACAACAGTAAAGTCAAGAATAAGGTTCATGCCGTAGAAGAAAGGCCAGATTCCCCAAGTTCTGTGCAAGATTTTCTATTCACTTTTGGAAATCGAAATAAAGAGTCTTGGTTGATTGACTCAGGTGCAACAAGACATGTTGTCAACAATAAACAATTTTTTGGATCCCTAAATGAATCATACAAAAGCTCTTTGCAATTAGCCAGGATTCACTAATAGAAGGTTAGGTCACATGCAAAACACAAAGTGGATAGGCCCCATAAACATCATTAAGGATGTCAAATCTGACGATTGAAAATGTCATCATATAGGAGAAAACGTAAACAAAGAATGAATGTAAAAAGAGAACAAGTTGACATCCTCAATGCCAAGTACTGCCAAATATTAAAAAAAAAGTATATCGGCTGATCGCTTGGCTTAACCTTATTCAGTGAATCCTGGCAATTAGCAAATGGAGATAATATTTCTGTTCAAGGCATAGGATCAGGCAAACTAAAAGTACTGGATGGAAATAGTAATCAACAGAAAATTAGAATTAAAGGAGTTCTATACGTACCTAGTCTCGTTGGAAACATAATTTCAATAAGACAATTGTCAAAAGAGGGTTACCAAGTCAAATTTAAAGGCGAAATTTGTGAAATTACTCTAAAGGACAAAACTATTGCAATTGCGGATATAAGTGGAGAAATGTACTTAATGAGAACACCAGATACTGTTTGTTCTTTGGCACAACACAATGAGAAGTGTATTCACCAGTGGCATAGAAAACTAGGTCACCGAGATCCCGTAGCAATTCGGAAAATGTGTGCCGAAGGACTAGTTGAGGGCATGAAAATTGTGGATTGTCATATCAAAGAAGCATGCGAAATATGTTTAAAAGGAAAAATGAGTCGTCTACCTTTTCCTAAAGAGTCACAAACATTATCTAAAGCTCCTTTGGATCTAATTCACACCGATGTTTGCGGCCCAATGCAAACAGTAACAGCTAGTGGAAAGAGGTACATAGTTACTTTCATAGATGAATACTCCAGTTTTACATTAATACGTTTAATAAAAGAAAAATCGGAAGTGGAAGGAACCATAAAAGAGTTAATCAAGTACCGTGTTTGGTAGAAATCCAAAAATCATTCGGTCTGACAGAGGTGGTGAATATACCGGGAAAAGTCTTCAGAATTACTTAAGATCGGAAGGTATTCAAGTTCAACTTACGAGTCCTTACTCTCCACAGCAGAAGGGAAAGGCTAAAAGGAAAAATCGCACACTCATTGAAATGAGCCGATGTTTACTTCTTGATGCAGATTTGCCAATTTTTTTTGGGGAGAAGCAGTAGCAACAATCTAACTGTATTCAGAATCGTGTTTTAATGAGAAAAATCAAGAAAACTCCTCATGAATTATGGTATGGTAAAAAACCAGATATGTCAAACCTATTTGGTTCAAAGTGTTTCGTACACACACCTTCAGAAAAACGACGCAAGCTAGATTCTACATCAATTGAGATGACTTTTCTTGGGTATGATGCTAACTCAAAAGGTTACCGATGTTACGATATATCTAATAAAAGATTGGTCATAAGTCGAGATGTCCGTTTCACTGAAATTAAATTCAATAATTGCTCAATTGATATTTCTCAAAACAAACAAGACACATTACAGATTGAGGAGGAGAATTTATTAGTTTCGGAATCCATGGTAAACAGCGAAGAAGGTCAAGAAAAAATCAGTAATGTTCAGCTTCAGGAGGAGACTGAGGAGGGGCAACATGTAAGAGTCTCAAGTAGATCCAATAAAGGGATTGCTGGTAGGCGCCTTATAGATGAAATTTGGATGGTGGATCAACAGCTCGAGCCTAGAACTTATGAGGAGGCTATAAAAAGTGAAGATAGAGATAAATGGATTGACGCTATGAAGGATGAAATAAAATCAATGCATATGAACCAAACGGGATTTAGTGTCACTACCTGAAGGGAGAAAAGCCGTAGGCAGTAAGTGGATATTCAAACTGAAAAGAAATGCAGATGGAGAGTTTGTGCGATATAAAGCAAGACTAGTTGCTCAAGGTTATTCACAGACGTATGGAATAGACTATAATGAAGTCTTCTCTCCAGTGGTTATGCATACTACATTTCAAATGCTACTTTCTATTGCTGCAAATCGAAAGCTCATAGTTCAACATATAGATGCAAAAACAGCATTTCTTAACGGAAAACTAGAAGAAACAATCTACATGGAGTAACCTAAGGGATTTCATGATGGTAGTAATGGTCAAAATGTTTGTTTATTAAAGAAGGCAATATATGGATTAAAGCAAGCATCAAGATCTTGGAATAATTTGTTGAATGAAACCTTGATACAATCAAACTTAAAGCAAAGCATAAGTGACCCGTGTCTTTATTCTGGTAATCTATTAAATGGAAGATGTTATGTTATTATATATGTGGATGACATAATTCTGGCATCACCTTTGGATGTCAGTTACGGAAAGAAAAGCCATACAAGTTATTTAGAAAACAATACCAAATATCGAAAACTTATAGGCCCTGATATATCAGCTACAGTGTGTATACTCGCTCAGAAAGTGTCAAGCCCATCAGAAGAAGATTGGAAACAAGAAAAACGAGTAATAAAGTACTTGATGCAAACTGTTGATTTCAAATTGAATTTGAGTATTATTCAAAATACAAATTTGGATTTAATTGGTTACGCGGATGTTTTTTGGGTAGAAGATCAATTAGAAAGGAAATCAACTAGTGTACGTATATTTTTTTATAACGGAGGAACAATATCATGGACCTGTCAAAAACAGTCAGTTTTCTCTACATCTACCTGTGAAGCAGAATACATTTCGATTTCTGAGGCTGGAAAATAAGCAAAATGGTTAAGACAACTGTTGCAAGATTTTGACGAACCACCAAGCCAACCAACTACAATTTTTAATGATAACCAAAGTTGGCTTAGAATACTTACAGATAATAAATTTTCATTTCGAACAAAACATATGGATATAAAATACAAATTTACAAAGGAATTGGTAAAGAAGGATATAATAAGATGCGAATATTGTACAACTGAGCAAATGATAGCGGATATTTTGACAAAGCCTTTATCAATATCAAAACACGAATTTCTGCGTTCAAAATGCAATATAAAATGAACGAGGAGGAGTGTTGGATTGACGTTCAATTTTATACTTAGTTAATTTGTACTTTGTATTTTTGTATTAATTTTATCTTGTTATCTTTGAATTTACATGTACATTGAATTATGTGAAAAATTATTTTATTCTAATAAAAATCGAATTGCTGTTTAAAAAGACCTCGGCTATATAATTTCAAAAGATTTACCAGTTCTAAAGCCGCATTGATAGGGCCCAATTATCTCATTGACTTGAGGTTTTAATCTTTCACACAGTACGCTCGAGAGTATCTTGTATGCGATGGGGAGGAGACTTATTCCTCTGTTGTTTGTATACTCTGTCTTGGCTCCTTTCTTGTGTATGGGACATAGTATGCTGAGGTTCCAATCATCGGGTATGCGTTCTTCTAGCCAGATTGCCCAGATAAGCTGATGCACACGCCTTATCAGCGTGTCGCCTCCGGTGTTAAACAGTTCAGTGGGTAACACGTCGGTTCCTGCTGCCTTGTTGTTCTTTGGTCGGGTCACTGCTACTTAAATCTTATTCTGACTAGGATGTAAACATTCTATACCATCATCAGGGATTGGTTCTGCGGTATGCTCTAGCAGTTGGGTAAAATGTTCTTTCCATATCCTCAGCATGTAATCTGTGTCAGTTACCAGATTTCCTTCAATGTCTCTGCAGGAGTATGTGCCTGCACCAAAGCCATCGGTTTGATGTTTAATGCTTTGGTAGAATTTCCTGACTTCATTCTGACTCCTGCATATCAATCAGCTCCGAGAATATTGCACAAACCAAATTAACCAACCTTTGAGCCAAACAAAATACTGTCTATCCTTATTTATAGACTTAACAAAGCTTTCGACATTTTGCCTCATTTAAAGGTAATAGATGCACTGGAAAAATGCGGCATACGAGGGCACACACTAAAATTGTTTACAGATCATCACTCATGCAGAACCTTTAGTGTGAAAGTTGAAGACACGAACTGTAACTAGAAACCTGCACCGTATGGAGTACTACAGGGCCCAATAATTGTAAGCCAAAATGAGCTAAATAATATTACCAGGTGGTGTCACGACAACGGCTTAATAATAAGTTCTAAAAAAACTAAACAAACTTCGAAAAGGGAAATCTCTCCCAGGGAAAAAAGTAGCTATTCCCAATCGATATAAAAGGGAAAACGAGACGATAAAACTTGGGAAAAATTCCCCCAAACAAATGAAAGGGAGTTAGGATAAAAAATTATGAATTTTATGTTTTTATAAAAAAAAATGGTACCACTTCTTATTACTTACGAACAATTTAAAATATATGGAAATTATTTTTCACTTTTTCATCAAAACCAAGTAGAAATTTTGTTAGGTTCTCCCGGTTTAAATATGTCTTGTACACACCATAGAAGATTTTCTTAAGTTTTTTAATTTCATTGGCTCTTAAAGGAGGTCCCTTATCATTGAGCTTAAAGTAGAATCGAGCGGCACTCAATGATGTGCAAGAAGTCTTCTGCCTGTTCCTTAATAGAATGTTAGTGGGCAATAATTCAAGGATACTTGGCGCCACATTTGGCAGCATTTACTCCACAGGAGTAAGAATAAATCCATAAGTCGCTTTCCGGCAGCACTATGTCCAGCAGCCGTCTCAACCACGAAGAAAACCGGCCGCCGCCCGGAAATATCGATTATATCTTCAAGTTCTAGTTCCATAAAAGTAGGTCTTTAGATAAATCGGCGTATCAGGCAGACCACCACAGTATTCATACGATTCAGCCACCTTAACTCCTTTTGGCAAGGGAAAACGCCAATATGCAGGATGTGTGCCCCGCATGCAACCAGGGACAACACGCCACAATTAATCTGTCTACCAGACCACTCTGAAAGCATCTAATTTAGCCAACGATTGTTGGATGAAGACGGAAAGTTGTTTTCAGAACACAAATATGGTGACAAGCTGTAGGTCATAATTGTGCGTAGGTCATAATTGTGTAAAACACAAAAATTAAAAGAAACATTACAAAAGCAACAGTAAACATGTTTGTAAACTTTTTTATCAACCTTTATAACTTATTTTTCCATTTTATGTTCTTTTTCCCAAAAATAATAGTAAAATGTCAAGCCCAAAAATAATAGTAAAATGTCAAACAGCTGAAGCAAAACAGCTGTTTTAGAGAATTCGAAATTCCCTCTCCCACAAATTTTCTCTCCCCATTCAATCAGAATAGGAGGATTTTATTCGAGGGAGAAATTATTCACGGGGAGTTTTCAAAATTGGGCTGATTATATTCCACAGTACAGAATGTCTACACAACAAACACTCTCAAAACAATTCAAACGATAAATGCAAGACATATCTGGAACAGGTCGATACGTATAAATATCACGGAGTCCACATTGATGACAATTTTAAACGGAAAACACATGTCGAAAACCTAAAAAAAAATTAGATAATCTTCATATGCTCTATACCATCAGGGAAACTGCGCGCCCCTTACGTGGTTAAACAAGAATATTTCTCATTAGTCGAATCTCATCTCAGACATGGTATCACAGCATGGGGAAGCACCAGGAATTGCAGACTACTACAAACAGCACAAACTAGAATCGTAAAAGCACTCAACAAAAAGACACAAAATAACACAAACCAAAATCACACAACAACCGACAAAAATAACATAAACCAAATCTTCAAAAATCTCCAAATGCTCAATATAAAAGAACTCTACTCAAAAACAATCGTCAAAGAATTCATGGACGGTGGCAATTTGGCGAAAAAATTGGACCATAACTGCAATACAAGAAGGAGATCGGAAGGAAAATACATTGTGCCGACTTATAAAAACGATTACTTAAAAAACACACTATATGTCAGCCTGTCCACTATATGTACTTAATAAATTGCCGAAGGAACTGGTCGAAGATAATAATAAAAACAGTAGAATAAAACTAATAAAAAAATATCATATATATAAAAATCAATTTGTGTTTGTTTGTATGTTTGTGTGTTCCTTATAGAATCAGAAACGGCTGAACCGATTTTCTTGAAATTTTCGCAGATGGTGCATAATGATCCCGTGTTGAAAATAGGGTACTAAATTTTTTGATATCTAAAGGGGGGGGGGGGGGGCCCTCCCCCTTTCCCTAATTTTCAGAAACGCCAGATCCCGGAGATGGGTGGTGCGATTTAAGCGAAATTTTGTGTGCTCTCATATAGTACCCTAAAAATAAAAATTTGGTTTCCAAATTTCGGATGGGGTACCTAGGGGGGCCGCCCCGCTCTAAAACCTACCAAATATATATTTAGACCTATCACGACAATATGGGACTTAAATGAAAGGTATTTAGGGTAAGAAAACGTATCTGATACCCATTTGTCGAACCAAGTGCTAGGGGGACCACCCCAACCCCCAAAACACCTCCAAATCGGACATATTTACCGACCATGGCAATATGGGACTCAAATGAAAGGTATTTGCGAGTAGAATACGAATCTGATATCCAAATGTGGGACCACGTTCCTGGGGGTCCACCCCTTCCCCAAAACACCCCCCAAACAGGACTTATTTACTGACCATGGGAATATGGGGCTCAAATAAAAGGTATTTGAGTGTAGAATTCGAATCTGATATCCAAATATGAGACAAAGTGTTTGTGGGGCCGCCTCTCCCCAAAAACCTCCCCCAAAGGGGACACATTTACGACCATAGCCATATGGGTCTCAAATAAAAGGTATTTAGATGTAAAGCACAAATCTGATATCAATATTCGGGAAAAATTGTCTATGGCGCCATCCTACCCCCACAACACCACCCAACCCCCAAAACACCGTTAAATAGGACATATACCGATCATGGCAATATGGGACTCAAATGAAAGGTATTTGCGAGTAGAATACGAATCTGATATCCAAATGTGGGACCACGTTTCTGGGGGTCCACCCCTTCCCCCTTTGCCGACTATGGAAATATAGGGTTCAAATTAAAGGTATTTGGGAGTAGACTACGTATCTGATATCAACATAAGGGACCAACTGTCTAGGGGACGTCCCACCACCTTAACAACCCCCAAATAGGACGTATTTGCTCACCAAGACAATTTGGGTCTTAAAAAGAGTGGAACTAAATATTCATAGTTTTTAGTGCCAATACCCCAAACCGGACATATTTGCTGACTTTTGCAATAAGAAGTTTAAATGAGATTTGAAAACGAATTTTATATCCAACTAGCTGACCCGGGCCCGCTCCGCTACTTTAATATTTTTTTTTAATACTTTATTTCAGCCCAATATTCTTATGATGTCTGATTTAGGGGTGTTTTCGGGGCAAGATGGTGCCCCAGATACTTGGCCCTAAAAAATTTCAGCTTCGTGCTCTTCTTTCAAATACCATTTATTTAAACTCATTTTGCCATTGGTTTAAGGAGAGTTTAAAGGTTGAGGCGTCCCTCAAACGCATGGCCCAAAAATTGGTTATCAAATTCGTTTACCTTTCATTTGAGCCACATATTGACATGGTCGGAAAATTTCACTTTGGTTGTGTATTGGGAAAGGGGTGATGCCCTAAATACATGGTCCTACATTTGGATATCAAATTCGTATTCTACTCCCAAATACCTTTATTTGAGCCCCATATTATGATGGTCCCTAAAAAGTTTCTGTTTATGGGGTATTTTGGGAAAGGAGTAGATCCCAGAAAATTGGTCACGAAAGTGGGTATAAATTCTTGCTCTACCCCCAATACCAGATTCGTATTCTACTCGCAAATACCTTTCATTTGAGTCCCATATTGCCATGATCGGTAAATATGTCAGATTTAGGAGTGTTTTGGGGGTTGGGTGGTGTTGTGGGGGTGGGGTGGCTCCATAGACACTTTTCCTGAAAATTGATATCAGATTTGTGCTTTACTGCAAAAGACCTTTCATTTGAGCCCCATATGGCTATGGTCGTAAATGTGTCCACTTTGTGGGAGGTTTTTGGGGAGAGGCGGCCCCCCAAATAGTTGGTCTCATATTTGGATATCAGATTCTAGTTATACACTCAAATACCTTTTATTTAAGCCTCATATTCCCATGGTCAGTAAGTAAGTCCTGTTTGGGGGGTGTTTTGGGGAAGGGGTGGACCCCCAGAAGCGTGGTCCCACATTTGGATATCAGAATCTTATTCATATGGTCGGTAAATAAGTCCGATTTAGGGGTGTTTTGTGTGGTCCCCCTAGCACTTGGTCCGACAATTGGATATCAGATACGTTTTCTTATCCTAAATACCTTTCATTTGAGTCCCATATTGTCGTGATTGGTTTAAATATATGTTTGGTAGGTTTTAGGATGGGGCGGTCCCCCAAGGTACCCCATCCGAAATTTGGATACCAAATTTTTATTTTTAGGGTACTATATGAGAGCACACAAAATTTCGCTTAAATCGCACCACCCATCTCCGAGATCTGGCGGAGGGAAGTGTTTGGGCGGTACCCAAAACACCCCTAAATCGGCCATATTTACCGATCATGTCAATGTGGAGATTAAATGAAAGGTATTAGGATGTAGAGCAAGAATTGATACCCACTTTCGGGACCAATTTTCTGGGGGTCAATCCCTTTCCCAAAATACCCCAAAAGCAGCATTTTTTTACTAACCAACGCAAAATGGGGCTCAAATAAAGGTATTTGGGAGTAGAATACGAATTTGATATCCAAATGTAGGATCATGTATTTAGGGCATCATCTCTTTCCCGAAACACCCCCAAAGGAAAAAATCTTCGACCATGCCAATATGTGGCTCAAATGAAAGGTATTTAAGATTAGAAAACGAATTTGATAACCTATTTTGGGGCCATGTGTTTGGGGGACGCCTCATCCTGTAAACTCCTCTTAAGCCAATGGCAATATGGGGTTTAAATAAATGGTATTTAAAAAGGGCACGATGCCGATATTTTTTTCTGGGCCAAGTATTTGGGGGACCACCTAAACCCCGAAAACACCCCTAAATCACACATCATGAGAATATTGGGCTGAAATAAAGAATTTTAAGAATGGAGTACATTTTACATCCAAACTTAAATTCGTAGACCAATAAAGATCATATGGGATTCAGATAAAGGCTCTTATTTTATTAAACTGTTAGTCAAGTGATTACTATTTTCGTAGCATGGTATTTCACTAAAAGATCTTTAATTGTCGAAAATAAATATTCCAAGGAAACTTTTGTCCCATATAAAGTAAAAGAAGGCGCAGCGGAGCGGGCCCGGGTCAGCTAGTTATTTATATAATTGATAAAATTTATATTAATAATAATGAAGTCTACAGCTAACTAGGGCGACTAGGATAAACTCACCATAGACCTAATCTCTTCAGACAAGGTCATTAGAACGTCGTAGGATTTAAGAATCAATGAATTGTAATGAATAAATGAATAAATAAATAAGTAAAATAAGAAAAGCTGAGCAAAATTTCCAATTTTGTACTAATTTTTATTTCATGGGTTTATCACCTGTCAACTCAACTATAGTTGGGCAACGATCCATAATTGATCCTTAGAACTTGGGGGCAACTCCAACCAAAAACTCTTTCAAACAGACAAGTTGGACTTCATATCAATATAAGGTATTGAGGAGTAGATTACGAATATGACGGTAAAATCCTTCCAAATGGCCATATTAGCCGATCATGGCTATAAGGGAGTAGGGTACGAATTTGACATTAAAATTAATATCCAAGTATCTTGGTGGCGCTTTAACTCCTAAAATCAAATCAAATACGTTATTTGAAATCACCTCAAATACGTACTTGATTATAGAAATCGAATCAGGTATCCAATTTTTTGGGCCAAATGTTTGGGGGTGCCATAACACCACCAAACCGCTGCGCCTTCTTTAACTCTCTAATATCTTTTTGGGGGTGGGACACTTCGCCCTGAATGCGGATATCCAATTCGTGCCATTGTAGTCTATGACGCTGAACGCGTTTGAATCCTGGTGAGAACATCGCACAATGCGGTGTTTATCCCCTCTTAATGTTGGTGACATTTGCAAGGTAAAATGCCATGCATGGTCATTCAAAATTTTTCCACAAAGAGGTGTCACAGTGGACGTCGTTCGGACTCGGCTATAAAAAAGGTCCCTTATCATTGAGCTTAAACTTGAATCAAAGACCACTCATTGATGTGTGAGAATTTGCCCCTTCTCGGTTCTTGGTGGTAATGTTCTTGTTTAGGGTAATGTTATCATTAGGGGAGGAATGGTACCTCAAACATTTCGACTCAAATATGGATATTCAATTCGTGATGCACTTCCAAATCCCTTTAATAAGAGCCCCATATTGCCACGGCCGGTAAATATGAAACGTTTGAAGGGTGTTTTGGAGTTGGGGCGGCCACCGGCACTTTGCACTGAAATTAGATATCAAATTCGTTCTTTATTCCCAACGGAAATGAAATTCAGTTTAGGGGATGCTTTAGTGCGTACCCCAAAACACTTGGCTCCAAGATTGGATATCTAATTCGTTTTCTACTCTCAAATATCTTTCATTTAATCCCATATTGGGTCAAATAACCCATTTGACGTATCTTTAGGGGGAAAAGCGCTACCTATATTTGAACGCAAATTTTAATGTCATATTCGTAATCTACTCCCTAATACCTTTCATTTGAGTCCCATATAGACATGGTCAGCTAATATGCCCATTTGGGGTTGGGCTACCTCCCATCACTTGGACCTAATGTTTTATGCCATATTTGTAATCTCCTGCGTAATACTTTTCACTTTGAGTCCCATATTGATATGAACTTCGAATATATCAGTTTAGATGAGTTTTGGGGATGGGGGCCCGCTGGGTACTTGGACCTAAATTTTAATACCATGTTAATTTTCTGATCTCAAATACCTTTCATTTGATACCCTTATTGTGCCCATCGGACCACTTTCGGATATGGGTGGCGTTTATCGAGAAAGGGGGTTGGTCCGCCTCCACCCGATATCTACAAATTATATAACCTATGTTTCCTTCCAGACGAACGTATACAAACTATTAAAATTTAAAGAAAATCGATTCAGCCAAGTATTATATAGTCATAATGGGTCAAATGGCGTTTATGACGGGTGGCGTGCCCCCTATATTTCAATTTGATTTTGTATGGCAGATTCGAAATCTATTCCCGAATACCTTTCATATTGACATGTCCCATATATCTGTGAATGGCTAATGTGCCCATTTTGGGCGTTTTTGTGGGGGTGGGTGACCCCCTATACTTCGACATGCATTTGTATGCCAGATTCGTTATGTACTTCCGCAAACTTTTCATTTGATACTCATATTGTCATTATCGGTCCACTTTTGATTTTTGGTGGTGTTTTTGGGTTCGTAATCTACTTCCGAATACCTTTCACTTGAGTCCCATATTGTCATGATCGTCAAATAAACCTATTTTAAGGTGTTTTGGGGCTGGGGCCCCAAGTACTTGGACCCAACTTTTATTATGAAATTCGTACTCTACTCTTAAATACCTTTCATTTGAATCACATATTGTCCCGATCAGTCCACTTTTATATTTGGGTAGTACTTTTGGGGTAAGGGGGAGGGTCCGCTCCCCACCCCATATCAAAAAATTATATAGTCTATGTTTCCTTCCAGACCAACCTACACAATCTGTGAATATTTCAAGGTAATCGGTTCAGCCGTTTTTGAGTCTATACGGAACAAATAAACAAACCGACAAACAAACATACAAACAAACACAAATTGAATTTTATATATGTATAAGACTAGCTGACCCGGGCCCGCTCCGCTGCGACTTCTTTCACTTTATATGGAATAAAAGTTTCCTTGGAATATTTATTTTCGACAATTAAAGAGCTTTTAATGAAATACCATGCCACGAAAATAGTATATCGCTTGACTAACAGTTTAACAATATAAGTGCCTTTATCTGAAACCCATATGATCTTTATTGGTCCACGAATTTAATTTTGGATGTAAGGTGTACACCATTTTTAATAATTTATTTCAGCCCAATATTCTCATGATGTCTGATTTAGGCGTGTTTTCGGGGCAAGGTGGTGCCCTAGATACTTGGACCTAAAAAATTTCAGCCTCGTGCTCTTCTTTCAAATACCATTTATTTAAGCTCATTTTGCCATTGGTTTAAGGAGAGTTTAAAGGTTGAGGCGTCCCACAAACACATGGCCCAAAAATTGGTTATCAAATTCGTTTACCTTTCATTTGAGCCACATATTGGCATGGTCGAAAAACTTTTTCACTTTGGGGGTGTTTTGAGAAAGGGGTGATGCCCTAAATACATGGTTCTAAATTTGGATATTAAATTCGTATTCTACTCTCAAATACCTTTATTTGAGCCCCATATTGCGATGCTGTTTATGGGGTATTTTGGGAAAGGGTTAGATCCCTAGAAAATTGGTCCCGAAAGTGGGTATCAATTCTTGCTCTACCCCCAATACCTTTCATTTAAGCTCAACATTGACATGGTCGGTAAATATGCCCGATTTAGGGGTGTGTTGGGGATTAGGGTGGTCCCCCAAACACTAAGCCTGGAAAATATATCAGCAATGTGCTCTATTCTCATATATCTATATATCATTTATTTGAACCCCGTATTGCCATTAACCTCAAAATTGGATATCAAATTCGTTTTCTAATTTCATTTAAACTCCTTATTGCAAAAGTCAACAAATATGTCCGGTTTGGGTATTGGCCCTAAAAACTATAAATATTTAGTTCCTCTCTCTTTAAGACCCAAATTGTCTTGGTGACCAAATACGTCCTATTTGGGGGTTGTTATGGTGGTGGGTCGTCCGCTAGACACTTGGCCCCTAATATTGATATCAGATATGTGGTCTACTCCCACATACCTTTGATTTGAGCCCCATATTTCCATGTCGGCAAACAGGACCGGATTGGGGGGTGTTTTAGGGAATGGGCGGCCACTCAGTGAGTTGGCCTTGAAAATGTATAGCGGATTCGTGTTCCACTTTAAAAACCCTCTTATTTGAGCCTCATATTGCAATAGTCAGAAAATACTTACTATTTGGGTGCCATGGTCGGTAAATATGTCCGATTTAGGGGTGTTTTTGGCCTTGGGGTGGTCCCCCTAACACTTGATCCAAAATTGGATATCAGATGCGTTTTCTTATCCTAAATAGGACCCCATCCGAAATTTGAATAAAAAATTTCGCTTAAATCGCACCACCCATCTCTGAGATCTGGCGTTTCTGAAAATTAGGGTAAGAGGGAGGGTCCGATCCCCCTTCAGATATCAAAAAATGTAGTACCCTATTTTCACCACGGGATCATTATTTACCATCTCTGAAAATTTCAAGAAAATCGGTTCAGCCGTTTCTGAGTCTATAAGAAACACACACAAACAAACAAACACAAATTGGTTTTTATATATAAGATTTAAGGCGAAATGTCTGAGTGGCCATCCCACCACCAAAAAGGACTCCCTATTACCTTATTTTTTAAAAGCGGTAGATCTCTCGAATTACTCCCAGGTTCTTTCCTGGACTTAATTCGATTCTGTTGTGAGTAAACTCATTACGGGAGTGTGGAAGTGTCGCTTAACCCAGAAATGAACTTCAGCGGACCATCAGAACTCCGGAAAATATTAAAATATCGAGTGAGGCAGTCAGGCACTTTCTGACACCACTGTTCGACCAATTCTTCATCAAGACCGTAAATTTCATCCACAGGAACACAGCGCGAGACCCAATGACTTTTCTCGACCGTCTAATCTCTCTCAGAGGCAATCTCCAAAGGCGGCACGCTCTCCAAATTTAGGTTAGGTTGAAAAGAGGGTGCAGATATTAATCCGCCCTATGCCACTATGGACATACACTTAAGCCAGTAATCGGCTTGTTGTGCGCTCTTAAAGCTATAAAGTAACCTCTAAAAAAAAATTTTAATTTAGGAATTCCGTGCTACTTACAAAATCCTTAATTGTTTTCAATACCACTCCCCTAAGTTGGTTCATGTCTGATATTGTGTCTCCACCTAAGTACCGGTATCTGTTGGACGCGAAAGCCGGGCAATGACAAATGAAATGCTCCAACGTCACATCATCTTCCCCGCATGCCCTACACATGCTATCACTTGCCGCACCGATGTTATATGAGTGAGCTCGTAGTCGTATGTGTCCCGTTATGATACCAATAGCTATACTGACGTCCTCTTTGCTTTATTTCAGTAATAGTCTCGTCTTCTCACTATCTTCTTATGGGGTTATTTGAAATTCTTCGTTTATGACTATCGATCACGAACCATAGCACTCCTCAAGAAAAATATTTGCGACGCCATTGTCAACATACCGAGTGGTTACGAATTTCAAAAATCGTCTTAATCATTGTATGCGCGACGGGTTCGCCCCATTAGTTAGCTCCCCTACATCTGTCGCCATCATGAGGTTGAGGTTAGCATGTTCGCTTATGACGCTGAGCACCTTGCCCTTTCCAAAATGTTGGATTTGAAGTTCAGTTTCCTGTCCAGCAAAACACCTTGGTATTTTGCGCTTTCTGTAAATGGAACATTCTCTCCACCCAAGGAGACAGGTACAACTGTAGGCAACTTGTATCTCCAGCTGTAAAGAACTATTTCAGTCTTGCATGGATTTATACCCAGACCACTTTCAGTAGCCCACTTTGCTGTTGCACGTAGAGCTTCCTGAAGTTTATCTCTTAGAGTGCTGGGAAACTTTCCCCTAACCGCAATTGCGACGTCATCAGCATACGCGACCACTTTTACGCCTTTTTCTTCCAAAGTCAATAATATATTCTTAATGGTTATATTCCAAAGTAGAGGAGACAGTACACCTCCTTGAGGTGTTCCTCTGCTGACCCATCTTTTTAGATCCACAGATCCCAAGCCTGCCGTAATGCATCTTTTAGTAAGTAAGTTATTAATAAACTTTCTTACGGTAGAGTTAATGCCTAGAAACTTCAACTCCTTCATGATTGACGTCGGTTTTACATTATTGAAAGCACCTTCCGAGTCAATTACTTCAATTCAATTACTCGAATATGATTATTATTAAACACAGGGATATGTTTCTATAAACTTCTCAAGAGTCTTAAGAATAACGGATGACAGACTAATAGGACGAAAATCTTTCGCCTTCGTGTGGAAGGGGTTTTTCTGCTTTCGGAATGAAAATGACCTTAGTGTCCTTCCATCCCACAGGTATATATGACATTCTGGTACAAGCAGATTATATCTCCCTAAGCCAGGGAACCAGTCTATCAGACACAGCTTGTAATTCAACCGGTGATACATCATCAGGGCCAGGCGACTTAAAGGAGTCGAAACTTCTTATCGCCGAAAGGATTTTCGGCTCAGACACAATTTCCCTAATAGCCTCCGACGAATGCATATCAGTGACAACCTCTTCCGGCGCCACGTTGTCCGTTGGAGAATTTCCCGGGAAATGTGTATCAACGAGTAGTTCTAGTTTTTCCTCACTAGACATTGTCCATACATTCTCTGACTTCTGGATATACCCCACCGTAATAGGTCTCTAGGACAGAATCTTCTTTAGCCTAGAGGCCTCTGATGTATCCTCCACGGTGCTGCAGTATTCTACCCAGGATTTGTTCTGAGCCTTTCTAAGCTCGCCCTTATATTTTCTAAGCTCAGCCTTATAAATGTCCCAATCGTGTGGTGCTCTTGTGGATTTTGCTCTGTTGAAGAGTTTTCTGCAGTCCT
Organism: Stomoxys calcitrans; assembly: GCF_963082655.1. Taxonomy (NCBI): domain Eukaryota; kingdom Metazoa; phylum Arthropoda; class Insecta; order Diptera; family Muscidae; genus Stomoxys; species Stomoxys calcitrans. The sequence goes on from NC_081554.1 coordinate 101,366,037, forward strand.
TTTTTAGACCAACCAGCTCTGGGGTCCACCATGGCGGTCGCTGTTCGCCCTTGGCTTGGCCTTCGTGATCCGCTTGACCACTATGTCTATATCCTCCGTAGTTTCCACTTCCTTTTTATACCCTCCACCATAAGATGGGGGGTATACTAATTTCGTCATTCTGTTTGTAACTACTCGAAATATTCGCCTGAGACCCCATAAAGTATATTTATTCTTGATCGTCATGACATTTTAAGTCGATCTAGCCATGTCCGTCCGTCCGTCTGTCGAAAGCACGCTAACTTCCGAAGGAGTAAAGCTAGCCGCTTTAAATTTTGCACAAATACTTCTTATTAGTGTAGGTCGGTTGGTATTGTAAATGGGCCATATCGGTCCATGTTTTGATATAGCTGCCATATAAACCGATCTAGGGTCTTGACTTCTTGAGTATCTAGAGAGCGCAATTCTTATCCGATTGGAATGGAATTTCGCACGACGTGTTTTGTTATGATACCCAACAACTGTGCCAAGTATGGTTCAAATCGGTCCATAACCTGATATAGCTGCCATATAAACCGATTTGAATGAATTTTTGCACGAAGTATTTCGTTATGATATCCAACAACTGTGACAAGTATGGTTGAAATCGGTCCATAACCTGATATAGCTGTCATATAAACAGATCTGAGGATTTGACTTCTTGAGCTTTTAGAGGGCGCAATTCCTATCCGATTTGGCTGAAATTTTGCATGACGTATTTTATTTTTACTTTCAACAACTGTGTCAAATAAGGTTCAAATCGGTTCATAACCTGATATAGCTGCCATATAAACCGATCTGGGATCTTGACTTCTTGACCCCTAGAGGTCGCAATTATTATCCGATATGCCTGAAATTTTGTACGACGGATCCTCTCATGACCATCAACAAACGTGTTTATTATGGTCTGAATCGGTCTATAGCCCGATACATATCCCATATAAATCGTACTCTCTATTTTACTTCGTGAGCCCCAATGGGCCCAATTCTTATACGAATTGGTGGAAATTTTATACAGGTCTCCAACATATAATTTAATTGTGGTCCGAACCGGACCATATCTTGATATCGTTTTAATAGCAGAGCAACTCTTTTCTTATATCCTTTTTTGCCTAAGAAGAGATGCCGGGAAAAGAACTCGACAAATGCGATCCGTGGTGGAGGGTATATAAGATTCGGCCCGGCCGAACTTAGCACGCTTTTACTTGTTTAGTTTAGAAGGGATAGTGGTGCAGAATTTGTGCCGACATTTATCCCAATCCGCCTTATTTCTGTTTAGCCGAGGGACCACTACTCCAGTATTTTCTCCAAGGCTAAACTAATATAATGATGATCAGAGAAGCTGTGGTCATCCAACACTTCCCAGTCGCATATTCTTCCACTTATATCTTCCGATAAAAAGGTAATATCAAGTACCTCCCCTTTATTACAAATCGCCACATTGCAGCTTATAATATATTCGATAAGCAGCTCACCCCTTTCATTGACATCCGAATTTCGCGATATCTGGTGATGTGCATTGGCATCACTTCCTACTATGAGGCTTTTCTTCCCTACAGAAGCGGCTTCAACCAGCGACTTAAGGTTTGGAGGCGGCATCTCTGAATCGTGTGCCGTATATAGGGAAGCCAGCCAGTAATGAGACTTATTTACTTCAAGGCTGGCTACTACTAAATCTTCAGTGCTTAGCGACGGTAGAAGAAAAACATTTAGACTACTAGACTAATAAAAGTGTTATGTTATCAGTGATATTTTTATAGTTTTTCAAAAGTAATCGTGAAAAGCATGGGTACTTTAGAACACGTACTAAACTTCCAACAACTGTGCCACGTATGGTCCAAATCGGTCTATAACCTGATATAGCTCCCGACCGATTTTCCGATTTGACTTCTTGAACCCTTACAAGCAGTAATTTTAGTCCGATTTGTCTGAAATTTTGCACGTAGTGTTTTGTTATCACTTCAAAAAGCTGTGCCAAGAACAATCCGAATCGGTATTTAACCTGATATAGCTCCCATATAAACCGATCTCTTGATTTAAAACTTGGGCCCTTACAAGCCGCAATTTTTGTCCGGTTTGGCTGAAATTTTGCACATGGTGTTCCATTTTGACTTTCAACAACTGTTCTAAGTACGGTCTTAATCCGTCTATAAACTGATATAACTCCCATCTGGGACGTAGCCAGTATTTTCATTTGGGGAGGGGTGGGGGCCCTCCCCAAATTTTTTCAAAATCGAAAATTGCCAAAATTCTTCTGTTACTGTAAAATTGATAAACATACCTTAAATTTTTTTTTGAAAATTGTGGTTGCTGATTTTTGCAAAAAGCGCCCTATCGGCGGTGACATTTGGTCATAAATTCAGAGCTGAATTTGTACTGATTGCTAACACACTGTTTATACGCCCATCCTAATCTTTCAAAGCGTTCAAAGTGTGGTTGTCTTTGCGAATATCTTAGTTTCATAGTGAAAGTTTCGGCGAATCAGCTTCAGTATTTTGATGAAAAATATGTCAGGTAAAAATTGTATCAAACACTTGTCGTATATGCTTATAATTTCCATCATGCCTTTATAAGTCCCAAAGTTTTCATAATTTATTGGAGATAAAATGAAGAAAGGTGGTAGATTTAAAAACCAAAAACACGAAGAGATTTCTACGTTATTGCACTTGTAATTTTTTTTATTTTTTTTTACCACTAAGTGATTTCAAATAATATAGCGGCAATCGTAGGGTAATATAAAACTTGCTCTCTAGATAAAAGCCTGATGACTAATATTATTTCCTCACTTAAGTTCGGTATTATGTTATATTATGTTCGTGTTTCATGTGAAAATCAATATTTTTACGATTACTTTTTATAAATAATAGATTTTGAAGCAAAACGAATTGGTTTATTTATTAATTCATTCATTAGCACATTCCCATTATTTATGATAAAATTTAAATAAAAATGTTATGTAATCAGTGATATTTTTGTAGTTTTTCAAAAAAGTAATTGCGAAACACATGGATATTTCACTGTGAAACACGAACTTAATACCCACCTTTTTGTAAACATACAATTCGACTCGTTGAATTTCATTAAAGATTTTCGTATATAACACACAAACGATATCATTATTCGCAAAATCTTTTCATTGTAAAAAGATTTTCTTAAAAGAAAATAAAGAAAAGAAAACTTTAAAAAGTTTTAAATAATGTTTCACTGTGCTCAGATCTACGGTCCAGGTCAACAGAACTAACAAATTTCTGCTAGAATTTTCGTCCCTTAATCACTGTGGGCTCCATATCAATTACTGTATTGTATTGTACTATACTATATTGTGAATTATAGAATTCCAAAAAAAAACGAATTGGTTTTATTTGAAATAATTATTTTAAAATGTAAATTAATCATTTCGGGGGTTTAAATTTGTGTTTGCGAATCCTTAAAATAATTAAATATTACTAATTATTCCTTGGAAAAGTTTTTAGACTAACAAGCAAACAAAAATATTTTTTGAAAAAATTATATTGCAGTTCGGTTTAAAAAAATGCATTAACTGATTAACGACGAAAAATACCCAGGAATGGTTAGGTTAGGTTGAAAAGAGGGTGCATACATTAATCAGACCCATGCCAAACCTAAGCCTGTAATTGGTTTGTAGTGCGCTCTAAAAACTAAAAACTAAACTCAAAAAAGAAAATATAAGTTAGGAATTCCGTGCTACTTACAAAATCGTTAATTGTTTCCCATGCCACGCTCCTAAGTTGGTTTATGTCTGGTATTGTGTCCCCACCCAAGTGCCGGCTTCTGTTAGCCGCGAAAGCCGGGCAAAGACAAAGGAAATGCTCCAATGTCTTATACCCAAGAATAAGCTGCCTTAGAAAAATTTTAGCTTGTGTTAGGAGAAATTATATCCCAAAAATCAAAGTGTTAAATTCGGCCGCGCCGAATCTTGTATACCCTCCACCATGGATAGCTTTTGTCGAGTTCTTTGCGTGGTATCTCTTTTTAGGCAAACAAAGAATAATGAAAAAGAACTGTTCTGATATTGGGGCTATATCAAGTTATAGTCCGATTCGGACCATAAATAAATTGAATGCTGAACATTGTAGAAGTCATGGTGTAATATTTCAGTCCATTCGGATAAGAATAGCGCCTTGTAGGGTCTCAAGAAGTAAAATCGGTAGATCGCTTTATATGGGAGCTGTATCAAGCTGTTGATCGATTCATACCATATTGGACACGTATATTAAAGGTCATGGGAGAAGTCGTTGTACAAAATTTCTGCCAAATCAGATGAGAATTGCGCCCTCTAGGGGCTCAAGAAGTCAAGATCCCAGATCGGTTTATATGACAGCTATATCAAAACATGGACCGATGTGGCCCATTTACAATCCCAACCGACCTACACTAATAAAAAGTATTTGTGATACATTTCAAGCACCTAGCTTTACTCCTTCGAAAGTTGGCGTGCTTTCGACAGACGGACGGACGGACATGGCTAGATCGACTTAAAATGTCATGACGATCAAGAATATATATACTTTATGGGGTCTTATACGCATATTTCGAGGTGTTAGAAACAGAATGATGAAATTAGTATACACTCATCCTATGGTGGAGGGTATAGAAATAAATTTATGGCAATAATCATACTTCTTTTGACAGTAGGTGCTATTTATGCCAAAATAATTAAAATAATAAGAAAGAAATGATTTTTTTGTTGTAGGGGCTTGGAAATAACAAGATTTTTTTTTTTCAAAAATTTCAAAATTCAAAATATTTCAAAAAAAAACTATGAATATATAAAATGTCATCAAAATCGGACATCGGAATCGAGGGTCAGGGATAATGGGTTAGCATTTTATCTTTAAACGTATTATTAAGATTCTATTGCTGGATATTGTCCGGCTTTAGACCATTGTTTAATGCTTTCTATTGAAAGAATAATATAGCAAAAAACATGTAATGGTCAGCAAAGAATGTGTTGTTGCTAGAAGCATTTGACCTGTATCGCAATTTCATTTTCGACCAAGAAAAATCATCAGCATGAGATGTCAAATGCATCATGGTGCTTTACAACCATTCCAAGTAGTATTTTTTTGAAATATGTCAATAGAAACTATTTTAGGAAAATGGTGCTTGGGACAGATGAGCATAATTAAAAGACTTCAAAAATGTTTATGCAAATAGTAGTGTCATAAAATGCTAAATTTTATTGAAAGTTGACTTTAAAAAATATCTCGAGGTTAGGTTGTCCTTAGAGAGTTTTTCGCTGAAATTAAGACCTTAAAAAAAATTAATTAAAATGTTGCCTTAACAAAAATTTTTTTTCCAATTTTTTTTATAAAAATTGTGTCAATAGAAACAAGTAAAAAGGCATTTAGTTCGGCCGGGTCGAACTTTGGATACCCACCACCTCGCGTATGTATGTAACCACCTTTCATCAAAATCCGGTGTAAATTGCATACCTTAAGTCCCATAGCAGTTATATCGAAATATGTTCCGATTTGGACCAAATAGTAATCGGTACCAGCCATTGTTCAATTGTGTATAACAAAATATTGGTCTTTTTAGTAGCTATATCTAAAAATAAACCGATCTGAAGTATACACGACACGGATGTCGAAAAGCCTAACATAAGTCACTGTGTCAAATTTCAGTGAAATCGGACTATAAATGCGCCTTTTATGGGGCCAAGACTTTAAATCGAGATATCGGTCTACATGGCAGCTATGTCCAAATCTGGACCGATTTGGGCCAAGTTGCAGAAAAATTTCGGAAAGCCTAACACAACGCACTGTCCCAAATTTCAGCGACATCGGACAATAAATGCGCCTTTTATGTGCTTAATTCGAGAGATCGATCTATATGGTAGCTATATGCAAATCTGGACCGATCTGAGCCAAATAGAAGAAGGATGTCAGCAAATCCGAAAATAAATGTGGCTTTTATGGGCCTAAGCCCCTAAATCGGCTGATCGGTCTATATAGGGACTTTATCAAGATATAGTCCGATATAGCCCATCTTCGAACTTAACCTGCTTATGGACAAAAAAAGAATCTGTGAAAAGTTTCAGCTCAATATCACTATTTTTAAAGACTGTAGCGTGATTTCAACAGACAGACGGACGGACATGTCTAGATCGCCTTAGATTTTTACGCTGATCAAGAATATATATACTTTATAGGGTCGGAAATGGATATTTCGATGTATTGCAAACGGAATGACAAAATGAATATACCCCCATCTTTCGGTGGTGGGTATAAAAATTTAATTAAAATGTTTTAATTTTTCAAGTTTTTGCCTGTTAGGGCGTAGAATTATAAAATTTAATGATCTTCGCCCTAACAGGCAAAAAACTTGAAAAATTAAAAATTCGGCAGAGCCCAGCCGGGATTCGAACCTGGGCACACGGAGCAGCAGCGAGAGCCATTGCCTTTGTCTTAGCGTTCGCAGCCATCAATACAAATTGGGTAACCAAATTTCGGCCCAGCCGAACTTAATGTATTTTTACTTGTTTATTTTTCGAAAATTACCTCAATAGACCAATGTTGTATCTACGCAACACTACATTTACAAAATTATTGCAGGCGAACTAAATAATATTTTCACACCGCCCTTTTTTTTTAATAATTAAGTTGTTGAACTTGGTTTTAGGATGAATATTCATGTTTTTTAAAACTTTTATAAAACATCGTTTTTTGGAGAAACGAGTTTGTTAACTTCGCTCTCGGGATAATAGCTACTAATTGAGCACGTGCGCAGCTGACTACCAACTTATCAGCTGTAAGCTTAAACAACAGGTTAGGATATATTTTAGCGAAAGAATCAAGGAAAAAATATATTTTAATTATATATATAAATATTTAATTAAAATGTTTTAATTTTTCAAGTTTTTGTCTGTTAGGGCGTAGATCATTAGTCGTATTAATAGCGACAACGCGGCCCCTAAAAAACCATCACACCTAATATGGTTGAAAAGTCTTCTAACCAAAGACGAAAGCGTCCCATAGTGGTTGGTGTGTGTTGCTATCTTTGGCTTTCCTTTTCCATTTGCATCTCCGATCATTGAGCTCGTTTCGAAAGAGAAACACACTAGAATTATAAAATTTAATGATCTTCGCCCTAACAGGCAAAAAATTTGAAAAATTAAAAATTCGGCAGAGCTCGGCCGGGATTCGAACCTGGGCACACGGAGCAGCGGCGAGAGCCATTGCCTTTGTCTTAGCGTTCGCAGCCATCAATACAACTTCCAACAGATGCACAAAATCATGTGTAGTACGGAAGAAGTGTGATTTGTCTGTCATTACACAAAAGTGTAGAATGTCTGTCATTACACAAAAATACATGCATTGGGAAAGGTACAGCTAGTAAACAGGGTTGTCGAGCGTTATTAATGTGATAATTGTAACATAGAGGCGTTTTCGCTATTAATACGATTCAAATACAACATACCAACTTACGGCCCTTGAAGCCATCACACCTAATATGGTTGAAAAGTCTTCTAAGCAAAGACGAAACGCGTCCCATAGTGGTTGGTGTATGTTGCTATCTTTGGCTTTACTTTTCCATTTGCATCTCAGGTCATTGAGCTCGTCTCGAAAGAGAAACAGACAAAAAATTTAAAGATATTTTGTTTTTAAAAAACAATTTCGAGGGGGGTCCAGTCTGAGCTGACGTTTTGTCATTGCATAATGTTACGCTGAAATTTTGTTTTTAGAAAAATTTCATTAAAATTAGTTTTCATTCATATAATTCATAAAATTCATTAAAAATTTGTTTTTACTAAGAAATTCATTACAATTTTGTCCTTAAGAAAAAAAATTTTAAGACGGCAAAATGTTTTCAAGCTGAAATTTTTGTCCGATTTGGCTGAAATTTTGCATGTGGTGTTCCGTTATGACTTCTAACAACTGTGCCGAGTACAGTCCGAATCGGTATATAACCTGATATAGCTCCCATATAAACAGATCTCCCGATTTGACTTCTTGTGCCCTTACTAGCCGTAATTTTTGTCCGATTTTGCTGAAGTTTTGCATTTGGTGTTCTGTTATGACTTCCAACAACTGTGCCAAATGTGGTCCAAATCGGTCTTTAACCTAATATATCGCTCCCATATAAACCGATTTCCTGATTAGACTTCTTGAGTTCTTACAAGCCGCAATTTTGGTCCGCTCTGGCTGAAATTGCCAAATACGTTCCAAACCAGTCTATAACCTGATATAGCTCCCATGAAAACCGGTCTCTCGATCATCCTTGTTCGGTTCCTGGAAACTTTAATTTTTGCTGGTTTGACAAACAACATTTAGTTTGTATAAAATTTTGGCAGAATTCATGGTAGTGGTTTCCTAAGATTCGGCCAGGCCGAATTTAGCACGCTTTTTCTATTTTTTTTTTTCTCAATTGCCGATTATTTATTTTCTAATTTCAATTTATGTATGGTAGGATACAAAACAATTTTTTAAGTATTGGAGCACAAGTGCATATAGCATTTGCTGCGTTTACAGCTTGGAAACCCAGTGTTGCATACTACATCTGCCCCTTTTTCCCCATTCCGGTCAATGATTATTACCATCAAATGGTGGCATTGCAGGCTCTTCACCAATACACTATGGACACTATGAGAGGCCATCGTAGCGCAAAGGTGAGCATGTCCGCCTATTACGCTGAACGCCTGGGTTTGAATCTTGGCAAGAACTTATAAATCAATTTTGACCATATTTGATACGCCTGTTGGAAGGAATAGCAAAACTTTTTGTGCAAAGTTTCGGCCAAAGCGGAGAAGTATTGCGCACTCTAGAGGCTCAAGAAGTCAAGATCCGAGATCGGTTTTTTATGGCAGCTATATCTGGTTATGAACTGATTTTGACCATTCTTAGCACAGTTATTGAGTGTCAAAACAAAACACTTCATGCTAAATTTCAGCCAAATTGGATAAGAAATGCGCTCTCTAGGGTTCAGGAAATTTTTTATTTTTCGTAAGTTTTTATACCCATCACCGTAGGATGGGGGTATATTCATTTTGTTTGTACAACACCAAAATATGCATTTCCGACCCTATGAAGTATATATATTCTTGATCAGCGTAAAAATCTAAGACGATCTAGCCATGGCACAGATCGGTTCAGATTTGGATATAGCTGCCGTATAGACCGATCTCTCGACTTGAAGTTTAGGGCCCATAAAAGGTGCATTTATTATCCGATTTCGTCAAAATTTGGGACAATGAGTTGCATTAGGCCCTTCGACATCCTTCTTCTATTTGCCTCAGATCGGTCCAGATTTGCATATAGCTGCCATATAGACCGATCTCTCGATTTAAGGTTTTGGGCCCATAAAAGGCGCACTTTTAATCCGATTTTACTGAAATTTGATGCAATTACTTATGTTAGGCTTTTGGACATCCGTGTCTTATATGGTTGAGATCGGTTTATTTTTAGACATAGCTACTAAAAAGACCAATATTTTGTTACACACAATTGAACAATGACTTGTACTTATTAGTATTTGGTCCAAATCGGAATATATTTCGATAAAGCTGCTATGGGGCATAAGGTATGCATTTTCACCGTATTTTGACGAAAGGTGGTTTATATATATACCCGCGGTGGTGGGTAACCAAACTTCGGCCCGGCTGAACTTAATGTATATTTACTTGTTTATTTTTCGAAAATTACCTCAATAGACCAATGTTGTATCTACGCAACACTACATTTACAAAATTATTGCAGGCGAACTAAATAATATTTTCACACCGCCCTTTTTTTTTAATAATTAAGTTGTTGAACTTGGTTTTAGGATGAATATTCATGTTTTTAGAACTTCTATAAAACATCGTTTTTTGGAGAAACGAATTTGTTAACTTCGCTCTCGGGGTAATAGCTACTAATTGAGCACGTGCGCAGCTGACTACCAACTTATCAGCTGTAAGCTTAAACAACACGTGAGGATATATTTTAGCGAAAGAATCAAGGAAAAATATGTTAAATAGCGGGACTTAGACGCTTATAAACACAGTGTTACATATACGCAACATCGGGCATGAAAGGGTTAAAAAACTTGAATCGGACATCACTAATTGGTATGTGAGAAGTTTTTACCCTGCTCTTTAATCAAATTTTAGGGGGGAAATTTGCAAATTTACATCTATGGTGCAGTACGATACAGGTTAGATTAGCCCCCCCCCCCACCAACTAAGAAAGACTAAGTTTGTACACTAATAGGAAAACATGAGAGCAAACAACAAGCCGATTACTGGCTTAGGTGGCTTGGGGTGGAGTACTATGCGCACCCTCTTTACAATCTAACCTAATAGGAAAACACGTCAGCCTTCACGTAAAAACAAAAGAATTTTGAAGATGTCTTTATTTGTTTAAAAGATACAAAAGTAGTTCCAGGTATATCGATTTATAACCCGTCTGCGTTAGTGGGTGTAGGAGAGATTGGGCTAGCCAAACATTGTTTCGTTTTACTTGTTTTCCTTTTGGTCATACAGCCGTTCTCAATTGCTTTCGGGTACCCTGTATGAGAACATAGATGAACCCAAAATCGTAAAAATGAATGTGTGTTTGAATCACATTTTTGTTTTATTTTTTTTTGTTTTTGTTTAACTAAATAAATAATATTAAGGCTTCAGTACATTTTTGCTGTTGGAAAAGTCGTCATTTTTGATTAAAACTAAGTCAATAATTAGTGTCAATAATAATTAATCGATCGATTAAACCCAATTTGGGCCAAAGAGTAACTAATGATGGCACATGACCGATGGCCTTCTATGTACGGATGAACACGTTCTTGAATGTCTATCTGTGACAGTAACAAAACATTTTTAAGGCGTAGTCATCGATGCAATAACTCTGGCTACTGTATAGGTTAATTCGGCTAATGGTGCCGGTCAATGCTGTGCCGTAAGTGGACATCCGGACGGTGGACTCGAAGAGGCCGAGGCCGGGTTTTGTCTGCAGACGCAAAGTAATGTCGATGGAGTAGTCACTAATGCCCAGTTCTTTGACTATTTTGTGGTGTGGCTGTGCCACAGTGGCGTCCATAATAGAATTCAAGTACAACACTCGACACTGAGGATGATCTTTCAGGCGATCATTTATCAATTTGACGATATAACGGGCGGCTCGCTGGACCCGACCATCGTTGGTGGGTAATTCTTGTCGCTGGTGGCAACTACACCAATGCGAAGCAATTCCGGCCTGTTCACATGTTCGGTTAATCGGTATGGGAAGAAAGAGACTTATGCTTCGAAAAGTACTTGTTTCGGGGTCGTTGAGTTCCACTGTGCGCTTTTTGATGCGACTTTTCTCGATTTGTCGTAAATCCAGAAGATCCAACATGGTGGCATGCAAATCAAAGGGTGTCGTTAAACGTTTGGCGTTCAATTCCAAATTGGTTATTGCTTCAGGATATTTTTGTTTGAACCACGAAGGATATAAGGCTATTAATAGGGGCAGGCGTTCTTCCATCATACCTTGATATGTTTTGCGAAACGAGCCCCAACGAATTCCATGGTCACTCATTAAAAATACAATAGTGCGATTGAGGACTCCTTGTAAGTCAAACGTCGCTAGTAAATTTTTTATGTCCTCATCGAGCAACATTGGCATATTAAATAGATCGTGAGTCATCGTGACAGCCCAAAAAAATGCGAAAAACTTTTCGTTTTTCATGAGCGGCAACAAATTCCGAATATATTCCAGTAAAATATCAACAGTGCGCCGTCCGCCCATGCAGAGCGCCACGTTCACTGTCTTTTCACTGCTTATGTAGCGTTCCATTTCCATCAGCAGGGGACGCAAGTAATAATCGGTGGGCTTTTTCTTAAATCCTGCTTGCTGCCGATTAAAAAGACTAAGATAACCAACATCTTCGCCATAAATTGTCTTGAATCCAGCATCTTTGAAACGTTTCCATATAAGGGAGCACTTGTCGTATATACGGTTGGGAACCTTAGGCGAGCCCAGACAGGATATGTCTAGTTCTTCAGCATCAAATCCACTTAGCGCCGGAATAAGATTCGGGTACGTGTTGTCACCTACTTTATTATAGCCCCAAAGCTCTACATAGTTAAGCTTGCGGTGTATATACGAAGCGCTAGAATGCATTTGCCTCAAGAAATTAAGATGTGACACACTATCGATACCCAATAGCATGACGGAAATTGGTTCATCTATTCCCCTCTCTTGCTGCACAGGAGCCTTAGTTTGATCTTCTTTCGAGGAGGAAGAGATGGTTTCCTTTGGATTTTGTGTGATTCCGTATGGGGGCATTTCAGTAGCTCTTTTTGTATACAGCACAAAGAAAAAGAAATCTTTATAAAAACTTTGTATCTGCTTATTCCAGCATTCAACCATTACAAACTCAATGTTGGCTTCCAGCGTTGTACTCTTATTAAATTCCAATTTGAATGGCACGGCATCCAAATACCTATTACGTTGGTCGTTAACTCTCACAACTTCGCTGTAGTTGCAGGTAATTTCGTTCAAATCGTTTATATCGTATAGCTCTCTCATGTCCTTCTCATCTATATTTAGCTCCAGTGCATTGGTGCCTGTGGTGCGAATTAAAGCTTTCTTACAGGTGAAGTTTCTAGGTCTATACATGAATTGTATTATATTGTCATCGGTTACGGGAAAGTAGGGCATCCGACACCCAGGCAAATCTATAAAGTACGCCTGTGTTATGTTGTAGTCTGCATCAATGCGGGCTATGAACTCGAAGCGATCTCTTAGATTTATCAGTTTGGTCTTAAGATTAAAATCGATGAATATGTACGAAAAGACACAAATGCATAAAACAACAAAAATGATCTTTTTGCAGTGTTTTCGCTTCTTTGTCATATTGTAATAACGATAGTAAAATTGTAGATCTCTTTTGGTCATGTAACGAGGATCCAGCAAATATTTGCCTCTGAAATACAAAAAGCATTATTTAGTATCTTGAAATTTGAATTATATATGTGTAAAATGGATATGTACTTGTGTAGGAAATAACTGAGGAAAACCCTGCCTTAGAATTATATGTCACTAGCTGACCCGGGCACGCTCCGCTGCGCCTTCTTTTACTTTATATGGAACAAAAGTTTCCTTGGAATATTTATTTTCGACAATTAAAGATCTTTTAGTGAAATACTATGCTAACTTGACTAACAGTTTAACAATATAAGTGCCTTTATCTGAATCCCATTTGATCTTTATTGGTCTACGTATTTTAGTTTGGATGTAAGGTGTACTCCATTCTTAAAATACTTCGTTTCAGCCCGATATTGTCATGATGTCTGATTTAGTTGTGTTTTCGGGGGAGAGGTGTCCCCTAGATACTTGGCCCTGAAGAAATATCAGCATCGTGCTCTTTTCTCAAATACCATTTATTTAAACCCCATATAGCCATTGGCTTAAGAGGAGCTTAAAGGATGTGGCGTCCCCGAAACACATGGCCCCAAAATAGGTAATCAAATTCGTTTTCTAATCTCAAATACCTTTCATTTGAGCCACATATTGGCATGGTCGAAAAATTATTTCACTTTGGGGGTGTTTTGGGAAAGGGGTGATGCCCTAAATACATGGTCCTTCATTTCGATATCAAATTCGTATTCTACTTCCAAATACCTTTATTTGAGCCCCATATTACAATGGTCACTAAAAAAATTGCTGTTTGTGGGGTATTTTGGGAAGGGGGTAGACCCCCAGAAAATTGGTCCCGAAAATGGTTATCAATTCTGGCTCTACCCCCTAATACCTTTCATTTAATCTCCACATTGACATGGTCGGTAAATATGCCCGATTAAGGGGTGTTTTGGGGATTGAGTTGGTCCCTCAAACACTAAGCCCGGAAAATATATCAGCAACGTGCTCTATTCTCATATATCTATATATCATTTATTTGAACCCCATATTGCCATTGCCCTCAAAATTGGATATCAAATTCGTTTTCTAATCTCATTTAAACTCCTTATTGCAAAAGTCAGCAAATATGTCCGGTTTGGGGTATTGGCCCTAAAAACTATGAATATTTAGTTCCACTCTAAATATGGTGGTGGGACGTCCGCTAGACAGTTGGCCCCTAATGTTGATATCAGATACGTGGTCTACTCCCACATACCTTTAATTTGAGCCCCATATTTCCATAATTGGCAAACATGACCGGCTTGGGTGGTGTTTTGGGGAATGCGCGGCCACTCAGTGAGTTGGCCTTGAAAATATATATCGGATTCGTGCTTTGATAATCTATTTTGGGGCCATGTGTTTGGGGGACGCCTTATCCTGTAAACTCCCCTTAAAACCAATTGTAATATGAGGTTTAAAAAATTGTATTTGAGAGAAGAGCACGATGCTGATATTTTTTCAGGGCCATAAAGTATGCCAGTATTCGGGCTGGCATAAAGTATTTTAAGAATGGAGTACACCTTACATCCAAACTTAAATTCGTAGACCAATAAAGATCATATGGGATTCAGATAAAGACACTTATATTGTTAAACTGTTTGTCAAGCGATATACTATTTTCGTAGCATGGTGTTTCACTAAAAGCTCTTTAATAGTCGAAAATAAATATTCCAAGGAAAATTTTGTTCCATATAAAGTAAAAGAAGGCGCGGTCCCGGTCCAGCTAGTTATCATATAAAATTTCAAAGCATTTGAAAACATTTTGAAAGGAAAAAGAATTACTTCAAAATTCAAGTTCTTAAGCGTCCTGCACGGCTTGTATTTTGTAAAAACCTTGGCAGATAGTAAGCCCCAGAAATCTTGAGTGTGATTCAAACCGGGACACATGACTGGCCGCTATATTAAATGTACGTTGTTTGATCTATCTAAACTATATCTTTTTCAACCGTTTAACGTGGAGGTAGCATTGTTGTTTGGAAAAGTTTTATGTTTTATGTGTTTGTTTAGTAGGCCTTTATATAATTATGCATTCATTTTAGTTAGAACAAATCATATTTGTTACTTTCCAAGTGTTCCAAATGCACCAAATAACATAATGGTTGCATGGTTTTGTTTGCAGCACTCTTGTAGAGGGTATCGAGAAACCTCTCCAATATTGATGTTTATTTCGTCACAAAATAATACAAAGATAATTCTTCCCCCACTTATTTTATTTATCTGCAAACGAAATTCGTGTGCCTTTGTAGCGCTAAATTAGCGAGATTTTTGAACTTTACTTTGCTATAACAGGCCAACATATTGCTTCAAAAGTAATAGGAATTGTTGTTTGGAAACAGATAGATCCATTTCGTATTATGTTGTTTGCGACTCATGTTTTCATCGAATATACCCTTTTTTCTATGGTTTGCGTACATCCACTCCGTTCAACGCTGCTATAGTTGGCAGAGTGTTAACAGCTATTCTCACTTCAGTAAGCCTTCCGGAATTTCAAAAATCAAAAAAATATTATAAATCTATTTTAAATTTTATTTAAAAATAGGTTTATTCTCACCAAATGCTATATAGTTTACTTTTAATTTTTTTAATGAACATATAAATATTTTCTATGGAAATTTTAAACTTTCACAGAAATTAAGAATAACGATAGTTTAGGTGTAATTGAAGCAGATAATTGGTTATGGAATGGCAGTGTTCAAGGTATGAACATTTTGCTTAATTTACTTGTTTTACGATTACTGGCTTCATTTAAATGGAAAATGGTTAATTTTTTTTGCGTATATAATTATTTGACTAGTTTATAAGTTTTAGCCCGGTGAAAGTTTTACTCTTCATTTTTAAGAAGTTAGCATGGGCTACATTTGCTTTAATTTGTTATGTAGAATTTCTATCAAAACCCGTACATATTTTAGGAAACCATTGTGCAAAATGTTGATAAGCTCGGTTGAAATATGGACGCTATATCGAAATATGAACCGAATTCTATAAAATTTATCATTGATCGTATTAGTCATTATATCGTTCCCCATATGAGGGGGGTATACTTATCTCCTCACTCCGTTTGTACCACATAGAAATGTTGATCTGAGACCAAATACAGTATATATTCTTGATCGTCTTGATATTCTGAGACTATTTAGCCATTTCCGTCCGTCTGTCTGTCGAAAGCATTCTAACTTTCGGAGGAATGAAGCTAGGGGCTTGAAATTTTGTAGGTCGGTTGGGATTGTAAATGGGCCATATAAGTCCATGTTTCGATATAGCTGCCATATAAACTGATCTTGTAGCGAAATTCTTATCCTATTTGTCTGAAGTTTTGTATGGGGTGTTTTTTATGACTTCCAACAAATTTGCTCAGATGGTCCAAATCGGTTCATAACCTGATAAAGCTGCCATACAAACCGATCTGGAATCTTCTCTTCATGAGCCTCTAGAGGGCACAATTATTATCAGATTTAGCTGAAATTTAGGTCGAAGAGCATTGTTTTGCAACAACAACAGTATGGTCCAAATCGGTTCGTACCCTGCTATAACTGATCACCGGATTATACCTCTTGAGCCTCTATAGGACGCAATTCTTATTGCTTTTCAACATACGTATCAAATATGGTCTGAATCGGTTCATAACCTGATATAACTCCCATATAAAACGATATCCGGATTTTACTTCCTGAGCCCCTATAGGGTGCAGTTCTTGTAAATATTTGTCTGAAACTTTGCTCAATGACTTCTACTATGGTTTCCAAAATCCAAACCAAGCATGGTCCGAATGGGTCCATAATCTGATCTAGCTCAAATAGCAAAGGAATTCCTATCCATAAGACTATGTTTGTTATATACGATTCGGCGCGGCCGAATTTAGCACGCACTAAGTTGTTTTTTAGGTAGCTGGTGAAATTTTTGAGAAAGTTCACAAAGAATTTAAATTGGTGATTCAAGTTTGGAATGAAAGAATTTAAAGAATTTAAATTGGTGATTCAAGTTTGGAATGAGGTGGTCCAGTCGTAGATGATTTGCCACCAGCACAATTTTATCCACAAAATCAGAATTGTCATGAAATTAAACAAAATCTAATGCATCCAATAATAACACCAACAAACAACAACCGATTAGGACGAAACTTGATTCAGATATTGCCGATACCTAGGAGAGGATATGCAGTGAATTTTGGGAAAACCGGTTCAGATTTGTATATAGTTCCGATATATATAGTTTTTGGGATATTCTTTCAAAGCGATACAACATCAATATTTAACAACCGATTGGGGCTGAATTTTACTGAAAACGATGTCGACGCGAATTATCAAATGTGTGGGGAGTTTTAAAAATATGGGTTTAAGTTTGGATATTGTTCAGATATTATATAGTTGGACCGAAATACACCACAAATGGTTGTAAATGGGAAAAACATTTGATGCATTTTAAGTAAATTGATTAAAATTTAGATATAATGTCAATACATTTACATACTAAACTATTTGGTAGAAAGTAAACAACGACTATATACCCTTTCCTAGAGCGCAGCACTACATTACACACATTTTATGGATGTCGAGGAACAGAGTGGTTCGAATTTCCGAGAGTCACCAACAACTGATAAGTCACGAGACGACTCAGCATCTCTAAAGTTTGACGGATAACAGAAGACTGAAAATCCCCCTGCCATGATCAAAACAGGACTGCAGCACGGCAGTCTTGGGATGTGTAGATCTACAAAGATGGGTTAGCAGAAGAACACCACAAAAAGGTGCACTGTCTGTTCTACTTTGGAATATAGATATAAATAATATATTATTGTCTCTGATAGAAATAGGTGTAAAAATGGTCGCGTATGAAGATGATGTGGCTGATGCGTTTAATTAAAAATTTCTCCGCGCCGAAAGTGATTCAGGCGTTGATCTGTCTAAAACGAAAGTTTTTCTTATCAGCAGGAGATACAAGTTACTCACAGTGGCACCTGCCTTTTGTGGAAAAGATATTGTTCCATTTACTGTAAGCTCAAAATACCTGAGTGTTTTGCTGGGCATAAAATTGAACTTCAAGTCAATCATCATGGAAAGGGCAAGTAAGGCAGGTGCTCTACACACCATTGGGGGAATTTGTGGGTTTAAACAGCGTGTCATGTATTGAGTATATACTGAAGGTGTCAGACCTGTAATGCTATTTGGTGTTGTGGCCTGGTGGACGGCGAATCCAAAGAGCACCTTCTGTTTAATTCTCAACCGGATCCAAAGGATGGCTTGTTTGTGCATCACAGCCGCACTGAGGACTAAACCATCTGATGCATTGAATTTAATGGTGCATCTTAAGCCTCTGGACATTGTGGCTAGACAAATAGCAGTGACCACTGCCGTGAGATTAAGGGAGCTTTCTCATTGGTCATACAACATCCGATGTTCCAGGCAGTGTGGATTATAAATTGTCTGAGCCGCTTTATGATAAAGTGTACTGTACCACTATTTTTGATAGAACCGATTGGAACTACAATATCCTTGGTAATAGAAGTTACATAGACTTCTATACGGATGGTTCCAAACTAGACGACCAGATGGGATTTTGGGTGTACGATTAATGTCTAGAACTGGTCATATCGAAAAGGTTACCCGACCACGGCAGTGTGTATCAAGCGGAGAAGTAGTGGAAAAGCTCAGATACAATGTCATAACGATGATTGTCATAAATATATTATCATACAGGCACGCAGCCATTTAATCCCTGGTGAATGTATTTCTGAAATCCAAAATCGCCCCGACTATCGCAGATCTTTCAACGAGATGGCTGAACAATTCAAAATGTACATCTCCACAGATATATCACAGGGAATTGTAAAGCGGACAAGCTTCCGAGACTAGGAACTACCTTACACATTCTAGGGAAACTGGAATGTATGCTTCTAGCGGCATGTGAGCATTCCAAAACTATATGGCCTAATCTAGACTTGAAGAGGTCTACCGCTTTGCTGTCACTGGCAAGAACAGCCGTCTCAGTCATTGTGTCCGCCATGACAGGTCACTGTCTAATCGGAAAACATGCTGACAGATTGAAGGTTGCCAGCAACGACTTTTGCAGAAGCTGTGAGGAAATCGAGGAAGAAGAGACTATAGAACATCTACTGTGTGTGTTCCGCACTGGCAGTCAGAAGGAGTTCCACTTTAGGTTCTCATTTCTTTGACAACCTGTCTGATTTAGCGGATGTGAACGTCCGCAAGTTGGTGGGATTTTTAAAGCGATCTGGATGGTTCAACGGCACGAACTAGAAGGCAACTTCCTTCTTCTGTTTCTGTGTTATCACAATGAACGAAAACGTCTAAGTGAGTCTGATGGCAGACTGCCACTTAAACTTAACCTTTATGGGTTTGTTGTCCAGTAGTGCTCTACTCTTCAGGGGTTTACATATACGTAAGAGATATTAAATATATAAAACTAGTCAGGAAAGGCAAAAGTGGGGCGAAAAAGACTATATAATACCTTATACCACCCTAACCTACACTACGTAGTACATTTAATGTATATAACCTATGTCGAAATCTTGTCCGACTGTAATTTTGCATACCTATTGAAATATCAAATACAACCTCGTAAGAGTTTTCTTGCGATAGGACCTAAATTGCAGCCTTAAAAGGCCATATCGGATGAAAGATATATAAGGGAGCTATATCTACATCTGAACCTATTTTTATAAAATTTCGCATACGTTTCGGGACGTCAAATAAAACAAATCACGGTAAATTTTGTAAAGATCGAACCAAAAGAGTGCAACCAGAAAAATAAGTCTGCTGGTATTAAATTAAAAAATTTAAACTTTTGAATAAATCCATTTAACACTTTTCAACTTCTAAACAACAACTGAGGCGTTTGCTATATGTTAATAAAAAAATTCCAATTTTAGTTATTAACTGTATGTTTAAAGCATATGTAAATTTATTAGTTTTAAAATAGCAGAAAATATTTGCTGTTTTGGCAACAAATTACTGCTGTCCCATTTTTAGCAGACTTGCTGCTGTTAAAGGAAACAATTTTGCTGGTTTTGCTAACAAATTTCTCTGAGTGCGGCTTCTACAGCCTTAAAAGTTCATATCGGAAGAAGGATACATATGGGAGCTATATCTTAACCTGGGCCGATTTTACTGAAATTTAGCATGCGTATTGGGACGTCAAATAAAACACCACACGCTAATTTTGTAAAAATTAGACAAAAATTGTGGCATCTACAGCCTAAAAAGGCTGTAGATGCCACATATGAAACGCCTTATGCTAAATTCTGTTAAGATCGGGACAAAATTATGGCTACTACAACCGAAAATGGCCATACCGGCTGAACAATGTATGTGGGAGCTATATTTAAAATTGAACTGATTTTGCTTTGCTTTTAAGATATAGCGTTCGCCCTCGAATCACAAAAGTGTCTTGTGCAAAAACAAATGCTCTTCTACTTCTTAGCGTTGCAAACGAATGCACAAAGTAATAATACCCGGTACCACAGTGGTGGTGTAGGGTATAAATAGATATAACAAGTAAAAGCGTGTTAAGTTCGGCTAGGCCGAATCTTATATGCCCTCATCCATGAATCGCATTTGTCAAGATCTTTCAATGGCTTTTTCGAATAGAAAAACAGAATTGCGCCCTTTAGAGGCTCAAGAAGTCTATTCGGGAGATCGGTTTATATGGCGGCTACATCAGGTTATGGACTGATGTAGACTATTCTTGGCACATTTGTTGGAAGTCATACCAGAACACTTCATACAAAATTTCGGCCAAATCGGAAAAGAATTGCGCACTCTAGAAGTAAAGACCTAAGGTCGGTTTATATAGCAGCTTTATCAGGTTATTATCCGATTTACCTGAACCCATACCTAGCACAGTTGTTGGATGTAAATCCCCAACACCACGTGCAAAATTTCAGCCATATCGGATAAAAATTGCGCCCTTTAGAGGCTCAAGAAGTCAAGACCCAAGATCGGTTTATATGGCAGCTGTATCAAAACATGGACCGATTTGGCCCATTTACAATTCCAACCGATCTACACTAATAAAAAGTATTTGTGCAAAATTTCAAGCACAGACGACCGGACATGGCTAGATCGACTTGAAATGTCATGACGTTAAAGAATATTTATACTCTATGGGGTCTTAGACACATATTTCGAGGTATTACAAACGGAATGACGAAATTAGTATGCCCCCCATCCTATGGTGGAGGGTATAAAAATAATATAGTACAAAACTACTTTCTCATAACTACGAGTATATATTATACTTTCAAATACCGGCAGTTCTTCAGACACATGCATCTACATAATCTTATTCTATTCCCAAATATACTGATTGTTTAGGTCGCATTTTATTCGCTCGACTACCTAAATTTGAAGTCTGCTCCTAAATATATATAGTGTGTATAGCCATTTCCGTCCGTCTGTCGAAATTACGATAGCGATCGAACGCGTAAAGCTAGACGCTTGAAATTTTGCACAGATACTTAAGTGTAATGTAAGTCGTTGAGGATTGCAAACGGGTCATATCGGTTGATATTAAGGTATAGCTCCCATATAAACCGGACTCCCGATTTGACTTCTTGAGCCCTTACAAGCCGCATTTTTTTCTGATTTCGCTGTTATTTTGCATGCGGTGTTCTCTTACGACTTCCAACAACTGTGCCAATTACGGTATATATAGCATGATATAGCTCCCATATAAACCGTCCTGTCGATTATCCTCGTTCGGTTACTAGAAGCTTTAATTTTTGCTGGTTTGACAGAAGTTTGGTATGTAGAATAAAATTATGCCCTTCAACTAAATTTATTTTGTATACATTTTTAGCAGAATCCATGGTGGTGGGTTCCCAAGATTTGGCCCCTCCGAACTTAGTACGCTTTTACTTGTTTTCCTCTCATAGGGACAGTGTAAATCATGGATATATATAGGGCGGTTCCAATCTTATTCTGTGGTTGTTGTTGTTATTATTATAAGATATTGTAAAACGCTACTGCCGGACAAGCGGTAAATTTATCCGGGTAAAGGGATTGTCTAGGTCAAACACATTTGAGTACACACTACACAGTTCACACTTCAAAGCACCATTCTAATCACACAAACGCTTGATATGGGTGTGTAACATATTTAGCAAACAAATGATGAATTATCATTTCTATCATATCCACAAGATTAGTTAGCATTTGGCACATTGCTTCCAAGTGTTGACTGAAGAATCATTTGCCTAAATATAAAAGATAATCCCTAGATAAAACATGCCAGTGGAACACACATACACAGATATGCAAACTCATTCATTCAATGCCACCTGCATGTAAATCCACCCCGTGCAAGGAATATGAGTGTGTTTACAAGCTGCTTTGTATTGGCTGAGACGGGAATAACATATTTCTGGTACTTACTCATAGCTCATGTTCACATCACCTCCACTTTTAGTTTTAGCGTATATCCTCATTCTAAATACAATTAACTTATTTTGTTGCTTTTATTTTGGGATGTTTTAATAAGACAACGATAACATTTTAGGAGAATTTGTTGTTTGGGAAAAGTAACGCAAAAAAAGGAGAATCTTCTACATGCTACGGTGCTTTTTTTTTTCTCACTCTGTTTTGACAGATGCTGTTAAATTTTAGCGCATGCGCTGTATTTGCAGAAAAAGTCCTGCCAGCTTTTACGGATGCTGTGATGATGCTATCAGTGACAGTTTGAAATAATAACCAAACTTTTGTGTGACCGGTAAATTTGAGTGGATTAGATTTTCTTTTATGAAATAATTTTTGTGTGTGTTTGCATTTTCAAACTAAAGAGATACGCATCTGCAAACAAGGCATCATTGAAATTGAATTTTTTCGTTGAAAACTTCTCATATACTAAATTTCCCATGCACATTCCATTAAAGAACAGGGGATTCTTCTCTCATATCAATGAAATTAAAATTTTTGTTGTTTCTTATCGAAAGTTAATGCTCTTACGTATAAATAACTACAACATAATAAACGAAAAATAAACAAAGGGCTCTTTTATTATCTTATAGTTATTTATTGGTAAGTGCAGCATTTGTTTTTAATATTTTTATTATGCATTTAAAAAATAATATGTGTTTGATATATGTTTTCCTTTGTAATTGTAACAGAAATCCCGATATTGTCTTCTGATGGAAGACGAAATATCAAATAAAGGAATAAATATATACACCAGATAAAAGGACCTCGAACTCGATTTGTCAATAAGAAACAGCAAAAAGGTCAAATATTTAAATAAATCCAATTTGAACAAATTATAGTTTTTAAGATCAATGATAAGGGGCCTCCTTATTTATGCCGAGTCCCAACGGCGTTCCGCATAGCAACACTACTTCGTTCACAGAAAAACTATAGACCTAAATTTGACCGGTAAAGAAGACATTCGTTGAACATATTTTCAATTGTACGAAATAAATTGTTATTTAATAATAAAAATTGTGAGTACCTATGTAATGCGTAGAAGTGCGAATGAGCCAAATATTTGCTAGTTTATATCATAGACAGAAAAATAGAAAGTGTGGTTTTTATTTACCCCTCAATAAAATAAAATAATTTATTAAATAATAATTTTTTGTTTTTGGTATTGTTGACCTGTTTTAAAATTTCTTAAATTTTGTTGTATTATATATTTAATATTTTTCCTTTTATTTCTTTCCATAATTTCGGTAGACTCCGTCTACCATTTTAATGGATGGCTAGATGGATTTCAACAAAAAACAGAAGAACACAAATTTTAGTTAAAACTATTCACACAATATAACAGAAATACTATAAGAATCTTAAATTAAATACTACATTTAACGAGTTGTTACACGAACTATTGTCTGTTGGAAACTGAATGTTTCCTTCTGCTGTGCGCGCAGCTTTTTGTCTTATTTGAAATTTATTCTCTCGTACGGTTCAATGCTAAGTACGGTTCAAATCGGTCTATAACCTGATATAGCTGTCATATAAACCGATCTGGGGTCTTGACTTCTTTGGCTGAAATTTTGCGTGAGGTATCGGTACATAACCTGATATAGCTGTCGTATAAACTGATCTTAATTCTTGACTTCTTGAGCCACTATAGGGCGCAATTCTTATCCAATTTGGCTGAAACTTGGCATGACGTGTTTGCCAAATATGGTTCAAATCGGTCGTTAACCTAATATAGCTACCATGTTAACCATTCAGGGATCATGTCTTCTTAAGCTTTTAGAGGGCGCACTTATTATCCGATTTGGCTAAAATTTTTTACAACGGCTTCTCCCAAGTCCTTCAATGTATTTGTCAAATGTGGTCAGAATCAGTCTATAACCTGATGCAGCTCTCCTATAAACCGATCTCCTTATTTTACTTCTTGAGCCCATAAAGGGCGGAATTCTTATTCGATTTGGCTGAAATTTTATACCATGACTTCTACTATGGTCTCCAATATTCAATTCAATTATGGTCCGAATAGGACCTTAGCTTGATATAGCTCCAATAGCATAGCAATTCTTTTTCTTTATCCTTTGTTTACCTAAACAGGGATACCAGTAAAAGAACGCAACAAATGCGATCCATGATATATATATGATTCGGCCCGGCGGAACTTAGCACGCTTTTACTTGTTTTGTTGAAATCCATCTAGCCTTGAAATATTGGAAAGAATTAAGAGAAAAAAATTAAATATTTGTGTTTTAATCGACCTATAGCCGATGCAATACAACAAAATTAAAAATAATCATTGTTAAGTAAAAACAATACATTTTAAAAAGTGTTATGTTAAAATTGTGTAAATCAGATTAGGATGTGAACAAATGAACTAAGTTTATTTCAAACGAAACAAATTTGAGGACATGAAAAAGTTAGATGAGGTGTTTATAAGTATTATTTTATTTCAATATGTTATTATCCCTATATACACTATATTTACTTGGAAAACGTCGCTGATGACGGAAGATAACAAATGCAGTATTCCTTCATGTGGATATAGATTTCGTGGTATTGTGCGCAAAATGCTAAGATTGGCATTTATTACGATTCACTTTAATATGTATATAAATTACAATATTTTGTTCATTCTACTTTTTACAGACGGTATCCACGACAATGAAATGAGGCTTATAAAGGAAAGACAATTTTTTTTTCTTTTGGAATATATAAATTAAAAAATTAACGTTTTAAATTTTCACGTTTTATCAGTAATTTAATCCAATAAAATAAAATATGTTTTAATAATGCAAAAAATATCCATTATTTCCTTTTCTTAAATTGGTAAAAATGTTGTTTGATAGAAGGGACAACTTTCAAATAAATTGCTTTATTGAGTTAATAACTGCTTTAATTGGATTTTTGAGCACGTCATGAATACAAATTACAAAATTCTTAATCAATAATACAAATTCGTTCATAAGTCCGATTTCAGCAAATTTGTTAATTAAATGAACACATTTCTTAATTGAACCATGTTGTTAACTTTTTCTGTGTAGAGAAGTCTTAATACGGCAGGATACATCACAAATGTAACCAGCATTAGTAAGGGGATACGCACGGCTGAAAGTTTTTGTGATGTTCACGCCGGGATTTAAACACAGGCATAGGCGGACATACAGACCTCTGCGCCACGGTGGCCTCCTGAACATACGACTTTTGCAAATTTGCCCATGAACGTTCCATTAAGGAACAGGGGCAAACTTCTTCCATATTACTGAGGGTTGTCCTATGCAACTTTAAGATTATTGATAAGGTGCCGCAGTGCGACACTTAATTGGGACGAAGTTTTTCCGTGGTATAGTACCTCACAAACGATGGCTTCCTTTACATAAATATAAAAAATACTTTGGTTGTTTCATTTTATCGTTGGGTTTCTTTGTTCCATTGCAGGATATTGTCCGCCTTTTGACCATTGTTTAATGCTTTCTATTCAAAGAATAATATGGCAAACAACGACTCTTTACGCCACCTCTTTGTTGAATTTAATAATTATAATAATCTTTTTGATCTCTCTGAAAGTCGTGATTTTATTAAAAAAAGTTAACACTACACCTTAATACATTGTTTTTGTTTTTTCATTTTATCTAAAATTTTTTATATAAGTATTTAGTTTATAATTTAGTCTGTAAGGATTATGTAATCTATAGACTTAAGAATGAATAAAAAAAAACATTGCAAAAGTGTGTTGTTGTTAGAAGCATTTGACTGGTTTCCCTATAGCGGTTTCAATTTCGAGAAATATCATCAGCGGGAGATGTCAAATGGATCAGGTTCTCTTTAATTTGATCAGTTCTCTTTAAGACGCTTTGATTCATAAGCGCAATAGAAAACAAATCAAACCTTACTTCCCTTATTCAAAAGCCAATAGCAACAAACACCAACATCTTTTGTTCTCCGCACGGCGATCGTCCAATGGTTGATGTTGCCAATGCTGTTTTGTATATAGGCAGTGACCTACACCACATGCGACTTGCCTTTCGACATACCTTTCCCGTGGTCTGTTCGTCCTTTTCTTCTTCTGAACGGATGTTAAGGTATAAAGAAAAAAAAAAAAAAAAAAAAAACTAGGTTCAATAAAGAAATTTGTACATTCAATTAAAAAATTTGCTGACATCAGTCCTATAAAGAGATTTGCATTATTGATTAATAATTTTGCAATTTGGATTAATGACAAGCTCAAAAGTCCAATTAAAGTTGTTATTCACTCCATAAACCAATTATTTGAAAGTTTTCCTTTCCTTTAAGCAATTTTTATACCCACCACCGAGGGATGGGGGTATATTCATTTTGCAATTCCGTTTGAAACACATGGAAATATCCATTTCCGACCCTATAAAGTATATGTATTCTTGATCAGCGTAAAAATCTAAGACAAAATCAGGCTAAAGTCTTTAAAAATAGAGATATTGAGCTGAATCTTTGCACAGGTTCTTTTTTTTATCCATAAGCAGGTTAAGTTCGAAGATGGGCTATATTGGACTATGTCTTCATATAGCCCCATAGACCGATCCGCCGATTTAGGGTCTTAGGATTATAAGATTTTGCCAAAAATATGGTACAGTGAGTTGTGTTAGGCCCTTCGACATTCTTCTACAATTTGGCTCAGATCGGTCTAGATTTGGACCTCTATCGATTTTAGGTTTTGTACCCATAAAAGCGCATTTAATGTCCGATGTCGCCGAAATTTGGAACAGTGAGTTAAGTTATGCCCCTCAATATATATCTGCAATTTGGCCTCGATCGATCAAGATTTGCATGTAGCTGTCATATGGACCGATCTCTCAATTTAAGATTTTGGGCCTATAAAAGGCGTATTTATTGTCCAATGTCCCCGACATTTGGGACATTGAGTTGTGTTAGGCTCACTAAATTGGTCCAGATTTGGATATAGCTCCCATATAGACCGATATCTCGTCGATTTAAAGTCTTGGCCCCATAAAAAGCGCATTTATAATCCGATTTCACTGAAATTTGCCACAGTGACTTATGTTAGACTTCTTTACATACGTGTCGTATATGGTTCAGACCGGTCTATTTTTAGATATGGCGACTAAAAATACCAATATTTTGTTATACTTCAATTGTGTGACTAGTATTTGGTCCAAATCGGAACATATTTCGATTCAGCTGCTATGGGGCATAAGGTATGTATTTTCCTCCTGATTTTGACGAAAGGTGATTTGCATATATACCCTAGGTGGTGGGTATCCAAACTTCGGCCCAGCCAAACTAAACGCCTTCTTAATTGTTTATAGCCCAGATTGCCGAAGTGCGACATCTCTTTGGGCAGATTTTTTTTTTTTTAATTGCTACCATACTGTTTTTATACCCTACACCATATGATGCGTATATACTAACTTCGTCATTCTGTTAGTAACATATCGAAATATTAGTCTAAGACCCCGTGAAGTTTATATATTCTTGATTTCCATGTCATTATAAGTCGATTTAGCCAAGTCCGTCCGTTTTTCTGTTTGCGAAAAGCACGCTAACTTTAAAAGGAACAAACCAGATCAGTTGGAAATAAATGTGGCATATCGGTCCATGTTTTGATATAGCTCTCATACAAACCGGTCTTCTGATTTTGCTTCTTGACAGTCTAAAGAGCGCAATTCTTATCCGATTTGGCTGAAATTTTTGGGCAATGAATTCTCATATGACCTCCAGCATATGCAAGAACGTAGCACTATGGACGAAATGACCGATTTAGCATAGCAAAACTTGTGGCACTTAGGATACTTTTTTTTTATTTTGCTAATAATTTTTTTTTGTTCAGATTAGATTAAGCTTCAATAAAAAACAATACAAAAGATTTTAAAATTCTTTTTTGTATATTTGTTCTTTTGTGAAATTTGCAACAATTTTGCATATTTTAAGAGTTGTTTTTATACCCACTAACGTTGGAGGGGGTATACTAATCTAGTCATTCCGTTTACAACATCTCGACATATTGTATTTATCTGCGACCCTAGGTTAGGTTGAAAAGTGGGTGCAGATATTAATCTGCCCCATGCCACTATAGACATACACCTAAGCCAGTGTTTTCCATGACACTCCCCTAAGTTGGTTTATGTCTGGTATTGTGTCCTCACCTTAGTGCCGGTATCTGTTAGACGCGAAAGCCAGGCAATGACAAAGGAAATGATCCATGCTATCACTTGCCGCACCGATTTTACATAAGTGAGCTCGTAGTCCTTCCTACTTCCTTTCAGTAATAGCCTTGTCTTCTCTGCCACCTTATAAAGTGTATATATTTTTAAGCTTCTTGATATTCTAAGTCGATCTAGCCATGTCCTTCCGTCGTCCATCTGTGTGCGAATATCACGATAAAGGATGAACGAATAAAGCTAGCCACTTGAAATTTTGGATAGATACTTTTTATTGATGGACGTCATTGGAGATTGAAAATCGAAAATATAGGTATAGATTTGGGTATAGCCTCCATGTAAATCGATCCATCTATATATTATTTCTTGAGTCCCTAAACGGCACAATTATTATTCGATTTGGCTATAATTTTGTACAATGACTTCTCCTACGACCTCTAACATATGTGACAATTGTGGTGATATGGCTCCCATATAAACCTATCTCCCGATTATACTTATTGAGGCCGTAGAGGATGCAATTGTTATCCGATTAGGTTGAAATTTTGCACAACGACTTCTTGTATAACGTTTAGTATCTGCACCAAGTATGGTCTGGATCGGTCCATAACCTGATATAGCTCACATATAATCCGATCTCACGATTGTACATATTGAGCCCCTAGGGGGCTCAATCCGTATCCGATTAGTCTGAAATTTTGCACAACGACTTCTCGACTTCTCGTACGGCCTTTAACACCTGTGCCAAGTATGGTGTGAATCAATCTGATATAGCTCCCATATAAACCTATCTCTCAATTTAGCTTACACCACATTATAAAGGGTGATTTTTTTAGAGCTATAGAAAAGTTAAAAAAACACATAAAATTCATGAAATATTTATTTGAATCGATAGTAGGGTCCAAATAATTTAATCAGTCTATAAACTTATATAGCTCTCATGTTAACCGGTCTCTCGATCATCCTTGTTCGGTTCCAAGAATCTTTAATTTTTGCTGGTTTGACAGAAGTTTGGCATGTACAATAAAATTAGGCCCTTCAACTAAATTTATTTTGAATATAATTTTAGAAGAATCGGTGGTGGGTTTCCAAGATTTGACACGGCTGAACTTAGCACGCTTTTACTTGTTGAGTGTAATCAATAGCAAACCTTTCATTTAGTGATAAATCGCATCGACTTAATTAAAAACAGCAAAATACAAGAAATTTGTCTCAATTGCTAGGTGTTTTCCATTATGTGAAGTTCGGATAATTGAAATACGTTTCAATTTACCGAATTTGTAGAATAAAGAATGCTTTGGCAGAATTGCCATTGGCAGAATTTCATCAAAGTAAGGGCTTTGTAGTTAAAAGATCTGGAATCATAAAAATTATGAGTATGGTGAGAATGGTGTTCAATTAAGCGGATTTGACTGAATTTATTCTCATGGTCAACAGCCCGCGTCTCTCCCTCACGAGTATATGAAATTAATGACCAAGCCATAAAATTGATAATAATGTTTGTTTAAAACTATCCCAAAAAGTTTATCTTTTGAAAAAACTACATTGCAATTCGTTTTTTAATCATTTTTAAATTCATCAATATTTTGTGTTTAAAAATATTTATTGAAATTTGTCTTTAGAAAAAATTTTAGGAGAATCTTGTCGTTTGAAAAGAAATTTACTGGAATTTCTTTTTGAAAAAATAGTTTGAAGAGGCTAGGCCTATAGGCAATAATTCATTAAATTTTTTTTAGAAAAAATTTAATAACACCTTATTTTTGTCGACTTTATTTTTGAAACTTCATTGAAATTTAGTCTTTAGAAAATATTTCATTAAAATGGCAAAATAAATTGTCGCAAAATGCATTGAGAAGGCACAATAAATTTTTGTTCTGTAACTCGTAATAGGTAGGATAGCTACGATAGTGTTATCCTTTAGGCGGAACGGCAGATCTAGAGCACGGGAGTAGACTCAGAATGGACTCCAAAGACCCAACAGCTGTGGTAGTGGTATCAGGCTGTAGCATATTATCTGCAACTGAGACCTCGACTTGTGGAGCGGCTGCGTCAGGTTTCACTAGCCGACAGATGTTTGGTCAGCAAGGGCTTTTGATGAAGACATCCGGTTCGAGTTTTAAGAACAAGGTCCAACCTATACTTTCTTCTTCGCATGCCTATAATTTTCCTAAGCCATCAGCCTTCTTCTACAAATCAATACGGTATTTAATAGGTTGGAACAATAAAGGGCACATAGCTCTTAGGTTTATTGAGAGGCTTGGTGCGAATTACTCTAAATATCTCACCGATAAGGAGAGTGGCTCCCTCAATTGGGCTCGAAAAATCGCTGCACAGGCTACTCCGAAGACTACAACGGCACTTGTGAACAATAGTAATATGCGTCCTTTGCTAGTGTCGTTAAGGATAGCTTGTTGATGGCAGTTGTCGACAAGGGTGGAGAACAGGGCTGCACACTTAGGAAGAAGTGGAGTGGGATAGTCAATGGACGGTCATCTGTATATTCCGATGTCCTTGCGGAATTGTCTGGGCCTCCAACAGTTTGTGACGATGCAGGCTGGTATCGAGACCGATACAAACTAATTGCTTTCGTGGATCTACGCTCAATTAAAATGTATCATTGCACCCTAAAAAGGATTGGCGAGATTTGGTCAGGCGCAGCACTGGATTTCGTCAAGAAGCAAGATATTCCTTGTCGAGTGGCACACGATCGGATACCATGGTTCCCTCAGATCCTGAGTCCATACTGGGGAGACTAAGGGTCTGTAATACCAATCTTTCAACCACTGACTGGAAGATTGGATGAGGCTGATGGCAACTAAAAACATGCAGCATTCGGCTATCACGCCGACCTCAATAAGTCTGAGTGAGTTGTATACTACGTATTCAAAAAGTTGAGAGTGAAGGTGGAGAGAAGCGGTGGATTTAGGGAATCAGAAGACGACTCAGCAGTTCTTGCTAAACACTTGTCTGCGGAACCATCGACCGGATCTCTAAAGTCAGGCTGATTGGAGGAGACTGGCAATCCACGTGCCACGATCGAAAGAGGAGGAGAAGACGTCAAGACCAATACTTTCTCAACGAATCTTGTGAGCATAAACTCCTGGCGGACTAAGATGATGAGGCTAACATAACGGTAGTGGAAATACTGTATCCTGACTATGGTCCTGTTTCTGCACTTAAATCTCCTCCATTATAAAGCCGCTACAATGCCACTAAAGGTCCCCCTGATGGCATGAGGATTTGTCATAGTTCTTGTCCAGGAACCATTGGTGGGCGGAGGAATGGTTCGTAGACTAAGAATTCCCGGATTAAAACTACTCAAGGGTACGGGAAATGGGAGATACATTTGTGCATTATTGCAAATAGAAATCGAAGTGTTTTTCTTCATCTGCCGCTAAGATTCAGTAATATCTAGCCTTGAAATTAATATGTCTCATTACTGGCTGGGTTCCCTATACATGGCACACGATTAAGAAATGCCGCCTTTAAGCCTTAAGTTACTTGTTAAAGCCGCTTCTGATGGGAAAAAGAGGCTCATTGTAGAAAGTTTGCAAAGCAGTCTAAATTAGGCCACATAGTTTTGGAATGCTCACAGCCCTCTCTTTGTGACCATCTATCATTCGTTGCCCTTCGGGCCTGGTCCTGAAAACTTAGCTTACATGTTGCTAGAGGCATGCCCACAGGTTCCAGTATACCTGGAATGTGTAGGGTAGTTCCAAGTCTGGTAAAATCGTCCGCATTACAATTCCCTGGGATATCTCTGAACAAGTAAATTTTGAACTGTTGAGCCATCTCGTTGGGAGATCTGCGACAGTCAACGTCCGTTTTTGTGTTTAGAAATGCGTTCTCCAGGGATTTAATGACTGCCTGGCTGTCTGAGACGATATTTATGCCAATCGTCGTAATGACATTATATCTTAGCCATATCACCACTTCCTTATTTGCAAAAATTTCCGCTTAATACACACTGCAGTAATACACACTTTTCGATATGATCAGTTCTAGATCTTTAGAGTATACCCCAAAGCCCACCTGGTCGTTTAGTTTGGAACCATCTGTATAGAAGTCTATGTAACATCTGTTACCAGGGATATTGTAGTTCCAATCGGTTCAATCAGGAATAGTGGTACAGTACTTTTATCAAAAAGTGGCTCAGGTAGGGTGTAATCCAGACTGCCTGGAACATCGGATAACACAGGTCCGTAGCCGCGACATGACCAATGAGAAAGCTCTCTTGAATTCACGGCAGTGGTCACTGCAATTTGGGTAGTCACAATGTCCAGAGGCATAGGTTAGGTTAGGTTTGGTTAAAGTGACAGTCTGCCATCAGACTCACTTAGAAGTTTTCGTCCATTGTGATAACACAGGAACAGAAGAAGGAAGATGCCTTCTAGTTCCTACCGTTGAGCCATCAGATCGTTTTTGAAAGCCCAATAACTTGCGAACGTTTACATCCGCTAAATCAGCCATGTTCTCAAAGAAATGAGTACCTAAAGTGGAACATCTTAAAGGGGCATAAGATGTAGCATTAAATTCAGTGCATCAGATGGCCTTTCTTGCCCTTTCCAAAATGTTGGATTTGAAGTTAAATTTCCTGTCCAGCAAAACACCCAGGTAGTTTGCACTTTCCGTAAATGGTCATCCAACACATGTCAGTCGCATATTCAAGAATATCAAGAATATATATACCTTATGAGGTCTTAGATAAATATTTCGAGGGTTACAAACGGAATGGCGATATTGGTATACCCCGATCTAATGGTGGAGGGTATAAAAGTCCGTATTCAATATGGTTGAAAAGACTTCTAACCAAAGACGAAACGCGTCCCATAGTGGTTGGTGTGTGTTGCTACCTTTGGCTTTCCTTTTCCAATTGCATCTTCGATCATTCAGCTCGTTTCGAAAGAGAAACAAACAAAAATTGTAAAATTTAGTGATCTCGCCCTAACAGGCAAAAAAACTTGAAAAAAAAGATTGATTCAATTAATTTTTTAATTGAAAACATTTTTATTTTCAATTAAATTTTTAAATGAATAAATTTACGGGTTATTTTTTCCTGTGGATATTTATCTTCGTCCGATTTTGAGTAATTTGCAATAATGTTTGTCATTGTCGCAAACATTGGTATATACAATTCTCTTATAACTGTTGACATATTTGTTGAATTTGATAGAAATCGTTTCAGATTGATTTTTAAATACCACATACATATATACATTGCCCTATTTGCATTTATAGAGCAGTAGTTATTACAATTTGAACATGTTGGTTTGAAATTCGATGCGGTTACTATAACACATCTGAAAACCTCCACCGAGGTCCATCAAAATGGGTTTCGAATTAGATATAGCTCCCAATTGGTACTTAGGTGTAGGGTATTATATAGTCTGCACCGCCCTACTTTTATCTTTCCTTACTGGTTTTGCTATAATTTACTAAATCCTTACAACAAACCAAGTCAACAGTAAGTCAGTATAGATTTACTATTGACAACAGACAATAGAACAGATTTATATAAAAACATTAAGTTTTTGATAGTTTTCGAAAAATCATAAATTGAATTATGCACATTTATTTCTAGAAGTTTTTGATTTGGAAACACTGTGCGACGGTGGGCGTAAATAAACACGATATCTAATAAACAAAGTTATGAATATAGGCTTTAAGGACGGGGATAAGTCCCATCCAGGGCATCGGCATGGGCATATTTTCGTTGGATTAAATAGCTTTAAGTAGTTGAACACACGAATTGTCATCGCACTTTGGACTATGAGTATCATAGTGGTAATGTGCCCTGAAAACTCCATAATACCTCACACAAATAAATAAAAAGTAGCTACGATACATGTTTTCACATAAATTGTCTTTGTTTACTTAACTAGTCTGGATTATATGTTGTACCTCCATCGTTTTTGATGGCAAACATCTGTATTATGTGCATCCATAGTGGTAAATATGTATGTACTTACATACAACAGTAGGCATACATATTCATGGCTAGATTTATACATTTCTAATGATAAGGAGCATTCACGCTGGGATAATTATTGTTGTCCGAAATCATTTGCATTTTAATGGAAATGAATGAAATTAGGTTAGGACTAATGAACTCCATGACTATATAACAAGTAAATACGTGTTAAGTTTGGCCGGGACGAACTTTGAATACTCACCATCATCGGTATACTAATCATCCTATTTTATTATAACTCCACTACCATATCCAAATATGGGCTGGTCTGCACCATATTTTATTCAGGTCTCCAGAACTCTTATACAAATCGCAGTTTCACTGGAATTGGGTGATGTGACACCTATATCTAAATATGGTCTGATCTGATATTTGGGTCGAATGGCGGGAGGCTTAAAGCAACGCACTGTATCCAGTATCAGCGAAATCGGGTAATACGTGCTGCTTTTATGGGCTTAAGACCCCAAATCGGCAGATCGGTCCCGTTCAAAAACCTGCGTGTAGAAAAATACGGATCTGTGCCATATTTCAGTTTGATTAGGTTTGTTTTAAGTGGCAATCTGCCATCAGACTGACTTAGACGTTTTCGTCCATTGTGATATCACAGGATGCCTTCTAGTTCCTACTATTAAACCATCCAGATCGCTTTAAAAAGCCCAACAACTTGCGAACGTTCACATCTCTAAAGTGGAACTCGTCCTGACTGCCAGTGCGGGACACACATAGCAGATGTTCTATAGTCATTTCTTGCTCGATGTCTTTACAGCTTCTGCAAAAGTCGTTACTGGCAACCTTCGGTCTGTCACTATGTTTTCCGATCAGACAGTGACGTGTACTGACGGACGCTATGACTGAGACGTCTGTTCTACCCAGCGACAGCATGGGGATAGATCTCTTCAATTTTAGGTAAGGAATATGTAAGGTCGGAAATGGATATTTCGATGTGTCGCAAACGGAATGATTAAATGAATATACCCCCCTATGGAAGTGTGTTTAAAAGTATGAAAGTTCTAACAATGCTTTCGCACACAATTTCATGGGTGCAACTTCATTCAGGATTAACAACTTCATTCAACGAGGGTGGTCCCAATAGAATCCGATCTGACATATAGAAGAGTCGCAACCTTCTGAAACATATCGGCGTGCAACAGCTATCTTGTTCCATTCGCCATTTCTAACTTTTTGAGTTGGGATCACCTTTCTAGAGTTTTAGGGTAAGTACTTTCAGAATCTTCAAAAAATGTTGACGTATCTCCCTTAGTTTTTGAGATATTGAGATGTAAGTTTGTCCATATGCACCCTCTTTTAAGAAAATTTTGTTCCCTATCCAAAATTTTTGCACGTAAAACAAAATTACATACATTTTTGACTAACCATATTGATAGTGCTTTCATGTTGTACTCGCTCAATTTTTACTCATTTTATTTAGAAACATAACACATAGGAATAATAGAACGATATTTTATTGGAATAGCTAATGTCAGAAAGCGCCTAAATTCCTATATTCTTAAGTTGAGTTGTCAATGGTATAAATTCGTCGGAGATTATTAGGGAAATGTTGTCTGAGCCGAAAATGCTTTGGGCGATAATTACAAGCTGTGTGTGGCAGAATGGTTCCCTGGCTTAGGGAGATATACTCTGCTTGTATCAGAATGTTATATATACCTGTGGGATGGAGGGACACTAAGGTCATTTTCATTCCGAAAGCAGGAAAATCCTACCACACGAAGGCGACAGATTTTCGTCCTATTAGTCTGTAATCCTTTTTGCTGAAGACTCTTGAGAGATTAATAGAAACATATCTTAGGGCAAAGATCCCTGGAAATCACCTGTCGCGGCAGCAGCATGCATATAGTAAAGGCAAATCCACTGAAACAGACCTTCACGTCCTACTTCTCTCGCTGTCAAGGAATATGCAATGGTAGCATTTCTTAACATTGAAGGTGCTTTCAATAATGTAAAACAGACGTCAATCATGAAGGTGTTGGAGTTTCTAGACATCAACTCTCCCGTAAGAAAGTTAATTAACAACTCACTTACTAAAAGATGCATTACGACAGGCTTGGGATCTGGGGATCTAAAAAGATGGGTCAGCAGAGGAACTCCTCAAGGAGGTGTACTGTCTCCTCTATTTTGCAATATAGCCATCAACAATATATTATTGTGTCTGGAAGAAAAAGCCGTAAAAGTGGTCGCGTATGCTGATGACGTGGCAATTGAGGTTAGGGGAAAGTTACCCAGCACTCTAAGAGATTTACTTGAGGAAGCTCTACGTGCAGGAGATATAAGTTGCCTACAGTGCTAACTGTCTCCTTGGGTAGAGAGAATGTTCCATTTATAGAAAGCGCAAAATACCTGGGCGTTTTGCTGGACAGGAAACTGTACTTCAAATCCAACATTTAGGAAATGACAAGAAAGGCAACTCTTGCCCTATACAGCTGCAAGAGAGCCATTGGCAAAAATTGGGAATTTTGACTGCTTGTCATGCATTGGGTATATACTGCAGTTGGCAGACCTATTATGCTATATGGTCTTGTGGTCTGGTGGACGGCGCTTCAAAAATTCACCTACTGCTCAATACTTAACCGGATACAAAGAATGGTTGTTTGTGCATCACAGCCGCACTGAGGACGAAACCATCTGATGCACTGAATTTAATGCTACATCTTATGCCTCTAGACATTGTGGCTAGACAAATTGCAGCGATCATTGCCGTGCGGTTAAGGGAGCATCCTCATTGGTGATGTGCCGGCTACAGACACTGTGTTATCCTTGATACAATATTCGATATTCCAGGCAGTGTTGATTACACCCTACCTGAGCCGCTTTTTGATAAAAAGTACTGTACCACTATTCCTGATAGAACCGATTGGAACTACAATATCCCTGGTAACAGAAGTTACATAGACTTCTATACGGATGGTTCCAAACAAAACGACCAGGTGGGCTTTGGGGTGTACTCTAAAGATCTTTAATTGGTCATATCGAAAAGGTTACCCGACCAGTGCAGTGAGTATCAAGCAGAGATCCTTGAAATTAAGGAAGTGGTGGAATAGTTTAGATATATATCATTACGACGATTGGCATAAATATTTTCTCAGACAGATAGGCATCCATTAAATCCCTGGAGAACGTATTTCTGAACACAAAAACCGCTTCGACTGTCCCAGATTTCTCAACGAGATGGCTGAACAGTTCAAAATTCACCAGTTCTGAGTGCCGGGCCACAGTGATATCCCAGGGAATTGTGTAGCGGACGAGCTTGCGAGACTAGGGTATGTGTTTAGTGACATGTAAGCTAATTTTTCCGGACCAAGCCCAAAGGGCAACGAATGATAGATGGTCACAAAGAGAGGGCTGTGAGCATTCTAAAACTATGTGGCCTAATCTAGACTAATCTAGAGGTCTATCGCTTTGCTTTGTGGTCCAGATCGAACCATATATGAATGTAGTGGTTGAATACTACTATCTCCAGATTTGGGTCTTGATCCCATAATAGGCGCATTTATGACCCAATGTCTATGAAATGTGAAACTGCGAGTTGTATTGGACTCCTTGATAGTCTTGCTGAATTTGGTTCAGTTTAAACCGTATTTGGATATATCTGCAATATACGGAGACATCCCAATTTAAATTCTTTTGTCCATAATTTGTATATTAATTCCGACATTTCGCCGCTATTTGCATCAGTGAGCTATATTAGACCCATCGATAGCTGTGCCAAATGTGGTGAAGATTAGACTTTACTTGGATATTGCTGCTATATAGATCGGTCTACCGATTAAAGAATCTTCGCCCATCAATGGTTTATTTGTCACCAGAATTCAACGCGGGCTATTTTAGGCACATATTTGGATATAGCTGCCATATAGTCATATCTCCCGACTTAATGTCTTGGGCCAATATTAGTACACATTTTGTTCCACGTAATACAAAAATTCCAAAAATGGTACAAAAATTTGGATATGGAACAAAACAGTTATTAACTATTTTTGGAAAATGGGCTATGAAGTGTTAGTTTCGGAATGGAAGATTTAAGGGAGCATTCTTTAGAAATGAATAAAAATGGTAACGTAAGTGTTTAAAATTGGCTTGATCCTTTCTTTACCCCCCTTCTTTGAGCTTGTTCACATAGCTGTACGAAGATAAAGTCGCTCTTATAGTTTTCCTATGCCCTGCCATGGAGCTTGTTGCTAGCTCGGATCGTAGGGGGATTCTTCCCATTCGTTTCTTGGCCTTGTTCGCTCAGTCGGACTGTAGGAGCACTTATTAAGAGCACTTTCTCTTTTTACACCTCTCTTAGGAGCTTCTTCGCCTAGTTCGGATATAGAGAAAGAACTCCAATATCAAAACGACACTCTGAAGCAACTTCAGTTCATTTTCCAAGATCAGTCGTTTTCTAAATCTTGTAATGTATGAGGATTTAGAGGTATTTGACCCCTGTAATATACGACGATATAATACTTCTAAGAAATAAGGATCTGAATCAGTTACGCAAAAGGGCCGAAAGGGTCTTGAAGATAGTATACGACTGGGCTAGACCCAAGGGTCTCAATATTAACCCGGAGAAGACTGAAATCTGCCTGGTCACAAGATAGACGAAGGTTGGCCAATTTAACTCACTAATTTAACAATTTAACATTTCGATATTTGACAAGATCAAGTATTTAGCAGTGATCTTGGACAGGAAACTGAATTGGAAGTGTCTCATTCTGGAGCGTACTGAGAAGGCTCATGGATGTTGGGCACTATGCAGACGGGCCATGGGCTCGAAATGGGACTTGAGTCCAAGGATAGTCTACTGGTTGTACAGAAGCGTTATTAGACCAATACAAACTTACGTCTAGTAGTTTTGGTGGACTGCGATGGGGGAAAAATTGCAACGTTAGGACCATACAACAGATTCAGAGAAGATGTTGTCTTGGCATAGGCAGAGCGATGGGGACCACGGTCACTAGGGAACCAGAGACTATTCCAGATATCCGACTCATTGCCATACAGATTAAGAGTGATGCAGCCACTGCATCTATGAGACTTAAGGCGATGGGAGAACGGATAGAGGATGGGAGCAGGTCATAGCATAGAGGTATAATTTGGCGACGATAGGAAACCCGAATAGATTAGAAGAGGTTTCCGATCGGATACCATAAATGATACTTGAGGTCGAGTGCTAGTGCTGCTGCCAGAGGAACAGTCTTCGATTGACGGAACATTGGTATTGCCATCTGGGAGATCATGCTATACAGATGGATCAAAGCTAGAGGACAGAGTAGGCCTGGGGTCAACATTGAGAACGTAAGGACTGAGATCTGTTTTCGACTGCCTGACCATGATACCATCCTACAGGCAGAGATTCGGGCGATCACGGAATGCGTGAGGTGTGGTGGTGTTTAGTATCATAACACTCGACGTCCTCTAGTGTGAACATCTTTTCGAACAGTAAACTGGCAATAAGGGCAATAACAACCAGTACGGTAAGGTCACGAACAGTCTTGAAGTGTAATAAGCAGATTAAAGCCTTCTCTGAGGATGGCACAATCCGCATCATTTGAGTGAAGGGTCATACCGGAGCTAGAGCGAATGAAAGTGCAGACGTTTTGGCAGTGAAGGCCAGGGGACTGCCATCAATAAACTTGATTATCCCGAAGCCTTTTGACGCAGTCTGAGTTAAGGCCGTTAAGGACGGCGAAAATCCTATATGGAGATCGGGATCGTGGGAAAAAGAGGTTGTTAATGAAAGGAAGTAAGGAGAAGGTCAGTATATCTTTCGGTATCATAACGGGACACATAGGACTACGAGCTCACTTATGCAAAAGCGATGTGTCAAGTGAAAAAAAGTGTAGGGTATGTGGGGGAGAGGATGAGGCATTGGAACACATTCTATGTCATTGCCCAGCTTTCGCGGCTAACATATAGCGGTACTTCGATGGGAACACAATACCAGACTTGAACCAACTAAGGGGCGTGGTACGGAAAACAATAAGAGAATTTGTAAGTACATGGAATTCCTTACTTAGATTTTCTTTTTTGAGGTTCTTCTCCCAATGGGAAAAAATCGAATGTATTACATTTAGAATACATAATATAATTTGTTATAGTATTGATATTTTATAAGATATCTCAAAGAATAAAGGGGGTAATTTCATTTGACAAAAATTGGACATTAGTTACCGAGTGTCATACCATATCAATTGAAGTTGGAATGTTATGTTTTTGCGAGTGATGATTCTTCTTAATTTTGGAATTTCATTATCTAGTGTTGCTTTTTGTGGCGGCAAAAAACATGCATGATTTAGTTTGCTTTGCATTGTGTAATTTGAAAGAGGTTTCTTAGTAAAACAGTCATTAAAAATTGCATTTTCACCTAAATCAGACCATTTTTAGCTATTTTCATTGGCTAATAAAAGGTGTGTCTATGTCCTGATTCTGCTGAAATCTTAAGCAGTGAATTGTATTACAGCCCTCACATCTATGCTAAGTATATTCAAAATAGATCCATATATGGATATAATGACCATATAGATCGATCTTCCAAATAAATTCTTGCTCTTAAAAAAACAAACTTTTCCAATGTTATAATGGTGTTTAAAATTCTTAATACTATATTTAATAATACAGGGACTTTTTCTATTTTGACACCTGGCAGAATAAATTATTTAATGTATTTGTAATTTGATTTTTTTTATTTATAAAAACTATGATCTTATAATCTTATATATAAAAATCAATTTATGTTTGTTTGTAGGTTTGTTTGTTTGTATGTTTGTGTGTTCCTTATAGACTTAGAAACGGCTGAACCGATTTTCTTGAAATTTTCACAGATGGTGCATAATGACCCCATGGTGAAAATAGGGTACTACATTTGCTGATATCTGACCCTCCCCCTTACCCCAATTTTCAAAAAAGCTAGATCTCGGAGATGGGTGGTGCGATTTAAGCGAAATTTTGTGTGCTCTCATATAGTACACTAAAAACAAGTAAAAGCGTGCTAAGTTCGGCCGGGCCGAATCTTATATACCCTCCACCATGGATCGCATATGTCGAGTTCTTTTCCCGGCATCTCTTCTTAGGCAAAAAAAGGATATAAGAAAAGATTTGCTCTGCTATTAGAGCGATATCAAGATATGGTCCGGTTTGGACCACAATTAAATTATATGTTGGAGACCTGTGTAAAATGTCAGCCAATTCGAATAAGAATTGCGCCCTTTGTGGGCTCAAGAAGTAAAATAGAGAGATCGATTTATATGGGAGCTATATCAGGCTATAAACCGATTCAGTCATCCGTCGTACAAAATTTCAGGCAAATCGGATAATAATTGCGACCTCTAGAGGCTCAAGAAGTCAAGATCCCAGATCGGTTTATATGGCAGCTATATCAGGTTATGAACCGATTTGAACCATATTTGGCACAGTTGTTGGATATCATAACAAAATACTACGTGCCAAAATTCATTCCAATCGGATAAGAATTGCGCACTCTAGAGGCTCAAGAAGTCAAGACCCAAGATCGGTTTATATGGCAGCTATATCAGGTTATGGACCGATTTGAACCATACTTGGCACAGTTGTTGGATGTCATAACATCTGGGGGGTCCACCCCCCAGAAATAAAAGGTATTTGAATGTAGAATATGAATCTGATATCCAAATACGGGACCAATTGTTTGGGGGGCCGCCTGTCACCAAAAACATCGCCCAAAGGGTACAAATTTACGACCATAGCCACATGGGGCTCAAATGAAAGGTCTTTGGGAGTAAATCACGAATTTGATATCAATATTCGGGAAAAGTGTCCATGGGGCCACGCCACCTCCACAACACCACCCAAATAGTAAGTATTTTCTGACTATTGCAATATGAGGCTCAAATAAGAGGGTTTTTAAAGTGGAACACAAGGCCGAATCTGATATCAACATTAGGGGCCAACTGTCTAGCGGACGTCCCACCACCATAACAACTCCCAAATAGGACGTATTTGCTCACCAAGACAATTTGGGTCTTAAAGAAAGTGGGACTAAATATTCATAGTTTTTAGGGCCAATACCCCAAACCGGACATATTTGCTGACTTTTGCAATAAGGAGTTTAGAAAACGAATTTGATATCCAATTTTGAGGGCAATGGCAATATGGGGTTCAAATAAATGATATATAGATATATGAGAATAGAGCACGTTGCTGATATATTTTCCGGGCTTAGTGTTTGGGGGATCACCCAATCCCCAAAACACCCCTAAATCGGGCATATTTATACCCATTTTCGGGACCAATTTTCTGGGGGTCTACCCCTTTCCCAAAATCCCCACAAACAGCAATTTTTTACTGACAATCGCAATATGGGGCTCAAATAAAAGTATTTGGGAGAAGAATACGAATTTAATATCCAAATGTAGGACCATGTATTTAGGGCATCACCCCTTTCCCAAAACACCCTCAAAGGGAAAAAATTTTTCGACCATGCCAAAATGTGGCTCAAATGAAAGGTAGTTGAGATTAGAAAATGAATTTGGTAACCAATTTTGGGGCCATGTGTTTGGGGGACGCCTCATCCTGTAAACTCCTCTTAAGCCAATGGCAATATGGGGTTTAAATAAATGGTATTTGAGAGAAGAGCACGATGCTGATTTTTTTCAAGGCCAAGCACCACCTCTCCCCCGAAAACACCACTAAATCAGACTTCATGAGAATATCGGGCTGGCATAAAGTATTTTAAGAATGGAGTACACCTTGCATCCAAACTCAAATTCGTAAACCAATAAAGATCATATGGGATTCAGATGAAGGCACTTATATTGTTAAACTCTTAGTCAAGATAGCATGGTATTTCACTAAAATATCTTCGAAAATAAATATTCCAATGAAACTTTTGTTCCATATAAAGTAAAAGAAGGCGCAGCGGAGCGGTTCCGGGTCAGCTAGTACATTATAAATTATAATGCATTAGTTATAAAATGCATTCATATATATTCATATTCATTCATATATATTCATAGGACATATCCCGTGTTAAGAATAGCGTATTCTGGAATCAATAAGCTATAGAGGTTATCGATTACCTTCTCATATCCCATAGATTACCTTTTCCCACTGGGCTGTAGTATTTAGAGCGCACAACAAGCC
Source organism: Stomoxys calcitrans (assembly GCF_963082655.1). NCBI lineage: Eukaryota > Metazoa > Arthropoda > Insecta > Diptera > Muscidae > Stomoxys > Stomoxys calcitrans. The sequence goes on from NC_081554.1 coordinate 101,409,598, forward strand.
GAATATAGGTGTAGGTGCATGCCCATAGTGATATACTAAATTTCCCATGAACATTCCATTTAGGAACAGGGGATGCTTATCTCATATCAATGAGTGCAGTCCGATTAATATCTAAGCTTAATGGTAAGGTGCCTCCTTTTTTATGCCGAGTCCGAACGGCGCACTGTGAGCGGAAATTAAAAAAAACGGCCAAAGTTAGAATATTTTGATGTTTTATATATTAAAATTTAGAGTATGAAATTGCATTAGGCACGTATTGATCTCTCTTATTCCAAAATACGAAGGAAATATATTGACGGTAATTCTGGTTTATGCCTGTCCAAAATACAAGATGAAAATTATATAAAACATTACAAATTCATAGAATTTGACGTCCTTATACACTAATTGAAGTAAATATAATTTTAGCATACTTGTGTTCTCTATTTAATCTAGAATTTTTACAAAAATTTGGGTTTAAAACTAAAATCTTGTTAGTGGTAACAATTTTTTTTCTTCAAAACCATTTTTTTCATCCGATATTGCAAAATAATTTGATAAACTTCCCCTGTAACCGCTTAGCGTCACCGACCGTTAACTAAAATTTAAATTAAATATCTGCAGCACATTTAACAGCTTCAAAAATATGTCCATCTGTCTTCTAATAAAATCACTATAGCATGAAAGGTGAGAGGTATCCACTTGAAATTTTGCACAGGTACACAGTTTTCAATGAACTGAAAACTCTGTATGATCTGTATCCGTTTATGTTTAAGTATAGATCCCATTTAAGCCTATGTTGTGATTTTGCTTCTTGGTCAATAAAACTCCAAACTTTTATAATTGCTAAGTTTATAAAATTCAAATAGCAAATTTTGTAAAGATTTGTCAATAAATGCCTATACATATAGTATAGACATGTATTTAAGGGAATAAGTGTATGAGGCAGACATACCTAAATCGGTACCGACGAAGCTAATTTTTGGCTCAATGGCTACATAAATAAGCAGAATTGTCGTTTTTGGAGTGAAGATCAGACAGAAGCAATGCAAGAGCTACCAATGCATCCAGCTTGGTGCTGTTTATGGCCTGGTGGTATCATTAGACCGTACATCATCAAAATGATGCGAATCGTAACGTTACTGTAAATCGGAGCGCTATCGTGAGATGACATCCAACTTTTTTTTGCCCAAAATGCAAGAGCTTGACTTGCATGACATGTGGATTCAACAAGACGGTGACACATGTCACGCATCACGCTTAACAATGGACTTATTGAGAGGCGTGTTCGGTGAACATTTTATTTCACGCTCGGGATCGGTCAATTGGCCGCCTAGATCGTGCGATTTATCGTCTTTAGACTATTTTCTGTGGGGCTATGTTAAAGCTCATGTCTATACAGACAAGCCCGTTTTGACGTATTGCGGATGGTGCAGACACGATCATCATTTGCATGAAAAAATCTTCAACCATTTAATTATATGGACCGTATTATCGATTCAAATAAAGATTTATTGCATTTTTTTTAACTTTTCTATAGCTCTTAAAAAATCAACCTTCATTTCGTAATTTGCTTATTGAGATCAAAAGGAAAAAAATGGGGGGTATGCGTTTCAAAAAACAATACTTTTCGGTTTTTGGAGCATTGTAATACGTTATACATACTTTCAGCCTTATTCACAAAACTTAATATAAATTTCAAATAGGTTTATTTGACAGGTTTTCTTTACAGAACATAAACCAATTTTAAGGCTTCGTAAGGTGTTGTCAATAAGGCCGTTTACGTTTTGTTAAAAATACTGAATTCATATTGTTTTTTATTGATTAATAAACTTAAACCCATATATTCTAAGGACTTTTTTTCCAACTTAAGGGAAGTATGCATAACTGGCAAAAGTTTCGTTTCCATAAGAAATTCATTGACCTATCCTTTTTCGGTTTTGATACCTTTACCGAAAATTTCGCAGCAGGTACGCAACTCAAATGCAATTTCTTCTGCATTACAAGGTGATAAAATAGGCATTGCAACTTGCAACTACAAACGAAAATGTGTATTTTGATCGTTTCGTGCATCATGTGATTCTGTACATATGCTCTTTATTAGCCAAAAATGATTAAAAATTGGACAACATTATAAATCGACCGAGGAGACCAATTTTAAGGACCTGCCAAAAGGCGACAAGCTAGGGCTTTGAAATTTTTTCGCTAACACCTCAGCTCCAACCTTTTAGGCATATTTTTTACTTATTTTTTGGTTCTATTCCACTGTGCGACGTTTGTCGCCATCTTGTAGTCTACACAACTATTTTCCAGTGGGGACATAAATGTAGTTTGTTTGAGATGAGTGTTCACTTTATACCATAATTTTAAATTGCACATTTTCCTGTGTTTTAAGGCATATATTTGGGCATAAAACGCTAATTTTAGTGCATAGAATCCCGAAGCCTTGCCAAAACTGTAACCCGATTGGATGATGTATATGTATCTCTCTTTGCTTGGCTATGAAAGCGCGAGGCAGAGAATGGCGATTGCCAATTCAATTCGTACCGTAATTTAAAATCTTATTTTGATGACACTTGTTTTACGATCGTTATGGTTTTCATAAAGCAATTAAATGTTTTCCTTCTTTTTCCTAGTTGAGGCTGTCTTCCAAGGTCTTAACTTTGATTTTCTATGGAGTATTAAATGGTGGACTCTTGTACAACTGTTAAGCTCTAACTAAACGTTGCTAAAACATTAATAACTGTTATTTAGTCATTTTTCCGTTGTAGCTGTATGATTCCTTATTGAATTCGTAACGGAAAAAGGAATATTTCAACTGAACTGTGTTGTTATTTTCAGTAGGTTAGGTTAGGTTGAAAAGAGGGTGCAGATTTTAATCCGCCCCATGCCACTATGGACATACACCTAAGCCAATAATCGGCTTGTTGGGCGCTCTAAAAACTATAAAGTAACTTCTAAAAAGAAAATTTTAAGTTAGGAATTCCGTGGTACTTACAAAAATACCACTCCCCTAAGTTGATTCATGTCTGGTATTGTGTCCCCACGTGAGTGCCGGTATCTGTTAGAGGCGAATGCCGGGCAATGACAAAGGAAGTGTTCCAACGTCTTATTATTTTCAGTAAGAAAATATATATTACAATAGAAAGTGAACCGCATAACAATTTAAGATTAGAGTTCTTTTAAAAAAAAACAATAATGAAAAATTGGCGCGAAAAGTGAGTACAGTACCGGCCTTTATAAATAACACATAACCATTTTAATTATAGTCTTTCATCTCTGCCAGAGGTGAATATAGTCAACATGGTATTTAGCAAAGTTTTTATCTTACTAATGAATGCCATGGTCAATAAATACTGAAAGAGAAGGTGCACAGGAGGCAGCACTTTAAAGAGGCTGCTACTGCTTGCAAACATTTGAGGTAATGCCACTGAGGTGGGATGACAGGAGAATTGCGGATTTAAGTGCTTCTATATGTATGTCATCTTGTGAAATATGTAATAACAGTATCAGCGACGACACTGAAGAACAACATTTCCATCAAAGTATGTGCATATGTGTGCCTTAATCTTGACCAATAATTACAACACCATGAATAACATCCTTGTCGAAGGATTTGTGCATATGGGGCAGGGACATATCATTAACACATGTTCCCATGTTGTCCGTGCCCTTTTGAAAAATTGCCAATATATCAACAAATGACTCCATCAATAACACCAAACGAACAAATCCGGAGATGTGATGGGAAAAAGCATTTCTTTGTCCAACAGCGTCTTAAGGACATGCATAAGCGCCAATTTATGATTCTTACATAGAAACGAAAGTAATCAAGAAAACAGCCAACCAACACACATAAAATAATAACCAACATAATAAAAAAAATGTTTGCTATAGCTATTTTGGTTTCAGTTTCAAGCTATAAAAGGACCTGCCAATGTCTGCTTGCAATTCAGTCTCCATTTTCCTGCGATTTAAGAGGTGGTTTAATTTCAAACATCAAACTGATCGCTGGTTTTGCTCTTAATAAGTGCAGCAGTGAACGTGAAGTGAAGCAGTGGATTATGCATCATAATCACTCAGGTATGCCGGCGCATTCATATCATGCGACAATATCACGTAACTGGATGAGATTTTTGTCGCTACTTATTCTAATGCAACAAGTTCAGCACTACTTGTGTTATCCCTATGATACGAAGCAACACCAAAAACGTCGTCTCCAAATTAGTAGCAACGATGTATCCTTCCCTATGCAAACAACGGAGAATTCAATGAATGACGCCAAACGAACCCTGATTTCAGGCGGATCAATAAGTCAACCCGAGGAAATATTTAGTGCAAATGATCAATTGGAGTCAAACTATGATGAATATCCTGTAAGTAAATGTCGAACAAGTGTTTGTTTCTTTCCTAGTGATTATGAAGGGGTATTTTGTGAATCAGCCAGATTCGAGCATGAAAATATATGCTGAGGCTTCATTCTCCTTATGATCGAGATGTGCTTATTTTGAATGATAGCAATTGTTATTGATTATTTTCGAAGCTTTAAGTAGTAATTTAGAAGTTTAGTCAGTACCAATTTACTATTGTTTTTCTTGTTCTTCAGACCATGCTTAAAGGCAAAAAAACAAAGATTAAGGTATAGAAGGAAACTCTGCCGAATTTAAAAGAAGCATCATATTGCTACAAATACAGAAAACTGTGCTATTCACTTGAGATATTAAAGTGTGGAATATTTAAAATCTAAATCATTTGTTTGTATGATCGCTTAGCATGCGTATAACGGATATGCAAAATTGCCTACGGGCAATAGTAAAACATTAGATTTTGGTCTAGTCAACCTCTAAATGAAATGCGCCACTTCCAGTAAGCAAGAAATTTTCCAAAACCGATTTACCCATTCATTTTAAGATTAATTTTCGGAAGGTATTTTCAGTACAATAAACGACAAGTTGCCTTATCCCAGGCAGTGTGGATTACACATTGTCTGAGCCGCTTTTTGATAGAAAGTACTGTACCACTAATCCTGATGGAACCCATTGGAACTACAATATCCCCGGTAATAGATGTTACATAGACTTCTATACGGATGGTTGCATACTAGACGACCATGTGGTTTACTCTGAAGATCTTGGACTGGTCACATCGAGAAGGCTACCCAACTACTACAGTGTGTATCAAGCGGAGATCCTTGCAATTAAAGAGGTGGTGGAATGGCCAAGATGTTATATCATAACGACGATTGGCATAAATATCTTCTCAGATAGCCATTAAATCCCTGGTGAATGTTTATCTGGATTGAAAATCCGCCCTCTACTTCGCAGATCTCTCAACGAGATGGCTGAACAGATCAATATTCACCTATTCTGGGTGCTGGGCCACAGATATGTCCTAGGGAAGCGTAGAGCGGACGTGTTTGCGAACCTATATATTTTATACCCAAAATATGTGCAAAATTATAAATACCCATGAAAGGTATTTATTGGGTATTTACCCAATAAATACCAAAGCGTTGGGTATTTACCCGGTAGAAACCCATCTTTACGAATGATAGATAGTCACAAAGGCGGTTGTGGGCATTCCAAAATAATGTGGCGTGGTGTAGACTTGGAGTGGTCTACAACTTTACTGTTGCTGGCGAAAACAGACGTCTCAATCATTGTGTTCATCATCACTGGTCACTGTCTGATCGGAAAACATGCTGACGAACTACTGAAGGTGTGTGTATCCCGCACTGGTAGTCAGAAGGAGTTCCACTTTAGGTTCTCATTTCTTTAAGAACTTGTCTGATTTAACGGATATGAAAATTCGTTTTGGGTTTGTAAAGCGTTCTGGATGGTTCAACGGTAGGAACTAGGAGGCATCTTGCTTCCTCTGTTCCTCTGATATTACGATGGATAAAACCAGCCCCCACCTTACCTAAGCAGTTGGCTTTCTCACATGTCAAAAACCTGCAGCTCTCAATTTTAGTTTGGAAGCAGTAAACACTTAAACAACTTTGTCAGGGGATTCGAGATCATTGTTTCATGATGATGATATATGAAATTATAAATGATGCTGTTGTGTAAAAAAGATGGTAGAAACAATTTTGAAAGGTGGTTTTCTAAACGTGAGAAAACTTACATTCAGTGCCACAAAAGGTACCAAATGGTAGTTTTTTTACGGATTGAGTTAGAGCTTTGAAATTTGGCATGTATTATTTTTTCGAACTCATGGAGATAATTAAATCCCCGGGCCCGGATGGCATATCAACACTTGTCTTGTGTAAGTGTTCATGGACGCTTGCTCGTCCATTACGCAACTTTGCCAACCTTGTCTACCGTGCGAGAGTCTTCCCGGCGCGTTGGAAGGTCTCGAACGTTCACCCAATACCCAAAAAGGGTGAGGCACACAACCCTGCTAATCACCGGCCAATTGTGATATGCTCCGCTCTCTCTAAGGTTATGGAGAGTATGGTTAACCACCATCTTGTGAGTTATTTAGAGTCTAATGGCATTCTTAGCGATCAACAGTATGGGTTCCGCAGAAATTGCTCTACGGGCGACCTCATGGCATTTCTGTCGGAACGTTGGAGTCGCTCAATCCACCAGTTTGGTGAGAGTAAGGTTGTGGCTCTAGATATCTCCAAGGAATTTGATAGGGTCAGGCACGGTGCACTACTATCAAAGCTTGTCGCATTTGGTGTCGGTAATGGCGTCGTTCGATTTATTACAAGCTTTCTCAGAGATCGCACTATACGAGTCGTTATAGATGGGGTTCTGAGTGGGGTCGAATGAATCGCGTAGATTTTAATGCACGGAACACTCAGTGCTGCTTGTTGTCACACAAACGATTCGCTATATAGAAGTTGAGCAAACAGAAGCTCTTGATGTTCTGGGCATGAAAATACAAAGTGATGTCCGTTGAGCTAAACATGTATTTCAAGTGTCGAAAGAAGCATTCAAGTGCTTGGGCTTCCTTAAACGATGCAATAATTACTTCACTCCTTCTGATCTTCTAAACATCAATCCCACTTTCAAAAGGCCGAAAATGGAGTACAACTCACATGTATAGGCTGGAGCTTCAAAATCATCCCTGGAGCTACTGGACCGTGTACAGAGGAGAGCGATGGAGTCGATTGGGAACAGTAGGGTATCCAACTCTATTGCCTCCTTTGAACATCGTCGTAATGTGGGTTGTTTGGCCCTGTTCTATAGGTACTTCCATGGTGTGTGTCCATCTGATAATCATCTTCTTATTCCTGATGTAAGGATGTTTGTCAAAAATACTAGACATTCCAAGAACTCACACCTGTTTGCAATTGATTGGCCAGCGGACCGGATAATGCATTACAGAGAGAATTCTTATTTCACCCGAACCGTTCGTATGACATCCAGAGATTTAAGACAAATGTCAATAAACACAGCATCCTTTTCCCCCTCCAATTCCTCCAATTTCCATTCGCCAATGCAATGCACTGCATTCATAAAGGACATCCCCTGAGAGATGGTTGAAAAAAAAAAAAATAGTAAAAAGGCGTTAAGTTCGGCCGGACCGAATTTTTGATACCCACCACCTCGGGTATATACGTAAATCACCTTTCGTCATAACCCGGTGAAAAATGCATAATTTATGCCCTCATAGCAGCTATAACCAAATATGGTCCGATTTGGGAGTGATTGAGCATGACATCATTATTACTGCTAAGATGTTGTCTATGAAAGCAGCAGAAGTGAGAAGGAGAGGTAAAAGGCGGTGTTTTGGGGGATGAGTAAATTAGTTTTGACACTTTTATTAATTTCAAATGGAGTTTAATGGAGGCGTTTCAGTAAAAATTTGCCAGTAAGAATTTGCAGGAGTCTAAGAATAGCCTTTAGTATTTTTTTGCTATTTACTTGAATAAAACAGCTGGTTTTAAAAGAATATAAGCTGAAAGCTTTAGTAGCTAGTGCTTATTTTTTGCTAATGTTTATTGTAATAATATAATTATTATAACTTAATAGCGCAGAGGTTACCATGTCCACCTATGACGCTGAAATCCTGTGTTGGAATCCTGGCGAGAACATCAGAAAAAAATTTTCTGCGGTGGTTATTATGCCGTCGATATTGTGAGGATCCATGCCATGTAAATATTTCTTCCCACAGAGATGTTGCACTGCGACACGCCGTTCGAACTCGGCTATAAAAAAAGGCTCCTGCTTTCTTCTGCTGGCAAATAAAGTTCGCGAACGACTTCCAGTAAAAATTTGTGCAAACTTCCACAACATTTATGAATACGCGAACACTCTTATTATTGTTTTATTTTGACAATAACTGAGAAAACTTTGGCAACGCATATACTGTGTGAACAAAAAATTAATGTTAAGTAAAATAACAATAGAGATCGACGGCGAAGATTTTTATGCAGCCGAGATAGCGGAAACGTTTACAGCCAAACCCGCTGTTTGGATTTTTATGAATTGGTAGTCTGCGATCAGACTCACTAAGGCGTTTCCTTCCATTGTGATACCACAGGAACAGGAGAAGGAAGATGCCTTCTATTTCCTACCGTTGAACCAACCAGATAGCTTTTAAAAGCCCACCAACTTGCGAATATTCATATCCGATAAATCAGACAAGTTCTCAAAAAAATTATAACCTTAAGTGGAGCGAGCTCGTTCTGACTGCCAGTGCGGGAAACACACAGCAAATGATCTATAGTCTCTTCTTCTTCGACGTCCTCAAATCTTCGTTACTGGCTATCTTCAGACTGTCAGCATGTTTTTCGACATGACGGACACAACGAATGACGGTAGAACTCTTCAAGTCTAAATTGGGCTACATAATTTTTGAATGTTCACAACCCGCCCTTTGTGACTATCTATCATTCTCTGTCATTCGAGCCAGATACTGAAGGTTTAGCACATCTTGCTATAGGCATACCAACGCATTCCAGTTCCCTTGGAATGTGTTCCTAGCCTCTCAAGCTCGTCCGCTCTATCCCTTAGATATCTCTGCAGCCCTGTAGCTAAAACAGGTGGATTTTGAACTGCTCAGCCATCTCGTTGATAGATGTTCGACAGCCGTCTCATCGATAGATGTGTGTCTGAGAAGATACCTATGTATTTATGCCAATCGTCGTTATGACATTACATCTTACCATTCCACAACTTCTTTATTTGCAAAGATCTGTGCTTGATTCACACTGCAGTGGTCGGCAAACCTTCTCGATATGACCAGTCCAAGTTTTTCAGAGTACACCTCAAAGACCCATCTGGTCGTCTAGTTTGGACCATCCGTTAGAAGTCTATGTAACTTCTATTATCCGGGATATTGTTGTTCCAATGGGTCCTATCAGTAATAGTGGTACAGTGTGAAACATGGAGCATTGTATCAATGATAACACACTGTCCGTAGGCTCCGCATGTCCTAAGGGAAAGCTCCCTTAGCCTCCCAGCAACGGTAACAGCAATTTGTCTAACCACAATGTTCAGAGGCAGAAGGTGTAGCATATAATTCAGTGAACGGTAGGCAGACCACAGCACCAAATAGCAGTCTGACAACTGCAGTATACACCCAGTGCATGACACACGGTTTAAACCACCCAACTTATGCCAATGACTCTCTTGCAGGAGTATAGGACAAGAGGTGCCATTTTTGACCTATCCAAAATTTTGGACTTGAAGTTAAATTTCCTGTCCAGCAAAACAGAAACACCTTCTCTCTACCCTACCCTACCATTCCACAACTTCTTTATTTGCAAAGATCTGTGCTTGATTCACACTGCAGTGGTCGGCAAACCTTCTCGATATGACCAGTCCAAGTTTTTCAGAGTACACCTCAAAGACCCATCTGGTCGTCTAGTTTGGACCATCCGTTAGAAGTCTATGTAACTTCTATTATCCGGGATATTGTTGTTCCAATGGGTCCTATCAGTAAAAGTGGTACAGTGTGAAACATAGAGCATTGTATCAAGGATAACACAGTGTCCGTAGGCTCCGCATGTCCTAAGGGAAAGCTCCCTTAGCCTCCCAGCAACGGTAACAGCAATTTGTCTAACCACAATGTTCAGAGGCAGAAGGTGTAGCATATAATTCAGTGAACGGTAGGCAGACCACAGCACCAAATAGCAGTCTGACAACTGCAGTATACACCCAGTGCATGACACACGGTTTAAACCACCCAACTTATGCCAATGACTCTCTTGCAGGAGTATAGGACAAGAGGTGCCATTTTTGACCTATCCAAAATTTTGGACTTGAAGTTAAATTTCCTGTCCAGCAAAACAGAAACACCTTCTCTCCTTCCAAGGAGACAGGTGCCACTGTTGGTAACTTATATCTCCTGCTGAAAATAACTATTTCTGTCTTGCGCGGATTTACGCCTGGACCACTTTCGGAAATCCATTTCGCTGTCGCACGTAGAGCTGTCATCAACATACGCGACAACTTTTACACCCTTTTCTGCCGCAGACAATACCGCTACCTTTGTTAAAAGGTTGGGGTTTAAGATGTGATAACATGTTTGATGAGACCATCACCCACTCAAAAGATGCCCATTTACTTGAGGACCAATGGTGGAGGTTACCAGATAAATCTCCACCGGAGCGAGGCAGCTACACACGCTCTGATGGAGAAAATCAACAAGGGCATGATTCATATTGGCTTAATTCAGAAGCCATGGACGACCCGGAATAAAGTTTCTGGACTGAACCATATCAACTACCAACTATTCTATGCTAACACTGGTACTCGACCTAGGACCTGCGTTATTTGTCAAAAAAAAATTAATTCTATATTTCCCTTGTGTTATCAACCTCCGATGCAACAGTGATGAGACAGGGAGGCGGTGAAGCATACCTGGCATCACTTTATCTGCCCTTCGACTCTCCGACACCGCCAACCACGTCGGAGCTGCAATGTATGATGAGAAAGGCAAAACAGACAGGAAATGAGGTATTAATACAGTGCGATGCGAACTCTCACCACAATTCGTGGGGTAGTACCAACATTAATAAGCGGACCACGCCCTCGCAGAATTCATGAATACTAACGACCAAATAACACTTAATATTGTTAATGGTGCTGCACTAGATTTTGTCAAGGAGGAAGATAATCTGTCTCGATCAATGGTGCATGCCTGGATATCCAGGATTCCCTCAGATCCTGAATCCATACTTGCGAGGTAAGGGAATGTAATCCCAATCTTTCAACCACCGACTGGAAGATTGGCAAGTTTCCTGTATCCTGAGGAAGAGTGGTTCCACTACTTTCTCACCTGCCCCTGGATACGTACGGAATCTCATCATGGTAAGATCTAACGAATCTTGTGAAGATGAACTCCTGGCAGATTTAGAAGACGAGGCTAACAGAACAGTGGTGGATGTTCTGATTCCTGACTATGGTCCGGTTTCTACAAACAAATCTCCACCATTGTAAGGCCGCATCGTGACGTGGTTCTTATCCAGGAACCATGGGTGTGTGGAGGAATGGTTCGGGGACTAAGAATTCCGGGATTTAAACTTCTCAAGGGTACGGGGAATGGGAGACACAAAGCCTGTATTCTTGCAAACAGTAGTCTTGATGTTTTTCTTCTTCCGTCGCTAAGCACTGAAGATTCAGTAGTAGCCACCATTGAAATAAATAAGTCTCATTACTGGCTGGCTTCCCCATTTATGGCACAGAGATACCACCTTAAACCTTAAGTTGCTGATTGAAGCCGCTTCTGTAGGGAAGAAGAGCCACATTGTAGAAAGTGATGCTAATGCACATCACCATATATGAGGAAGTACGGATGTCAAAAAAGGAGTGAGAGGCTATAAACCGACCGAGAGGGGGATAAACCGACCTTTAGAACCAGGAACAGGCAGGAGGTACTAGAAATTACCTCTGTATCAGAAGATATAAGTGGAAGAATATGAGACTGGGAAGTGTTGGATGACCACAGCTTCTCTGATCATCGTTATATTAGTTTCAGTCCTAGTGCCAAGCCAAGGGGCAAACAGCGACCGCCATGGTGGACCCCAGAGCTGGTTGTTCTAAGGAAGGACTGCCAAAAACTCTTCAACAGAGCGAGACCCACGCAGCATGCATATAGTAAGATGGCTCAGCAGAGGAACACCTTAAGGCTGGTCTCCTCTACTTTGGAATATAGCCATTAAAAATATATTATTGCCTCTGGAAGAAACAGGTGTAAAGTGGTCGCGTATGCTGATGATGATGTTGCTATTGCGGTTAGGGAAAAGTTTCCCAGCACTCTAAGAGAGGAAGCTCAACGTGCAACAGCAAAGTAGGCTACCCAAAATTGGTCTGGATATAAATCCGTGCAAGACAGAAGTAGTTCTTTTCAGCAGGAGACACAAGTTGCCTACAGTGGCGCCTGTCTCCTTGGGAGGAGAGAATCTTCCATTAAAAGAAAGCGCAAATGCCTGGATGTTTTGCTGGACAGGAAATTGAACTTCAAATCCAACATTTTGGAAAGGACAAGAAAGGCAACTCTAGTCCTATTCCAGGCACACATCACATGGGAACTGGAATCTGTGGATATGCCTCTAGCGACATGTAAACTAAGTTTTCTGGACCAGGCCCGAAGAAAAATGAATGATTATGGCCTAATCTAGACTTGAAGAGGTCTACCGCTTTGCTTTCATTGGCAAGAACAAACGTCTCAGTCATTGTGTCCGTCATGACAGGTCAGTGTCTAATCGGAAAACATACTGACAGACTGAAGGTTGCCTGCAACGACTTTGTAGAATCTGTAAGGGAATCGATGAAGAAGAGATTTTAGAACACCTTCAACGTGTGTGTCCCACACTAGCAGTCAGAAGAAGTTCCACTTTAGGTTCTCATTTCTTTGAGAACCGGAGTGATTTAGCGGATGTGAACATTCGCAAGTTGTTGGGCTTTTTAAAGCGATCAGTGTGGTTCAACGGTAGGAACTAGAAGGCATTTTCCTTCTTCTGTTCCTGTGGTATGACAATGGACGAATTACAATATACATGGCATAGTTGTTGGAAGCAAGACAAACATTTCATACAAAATTTCAGCCAAATCGTCTAGAGGATCATGCTATTGGATCTATATCAGGTTATGGTCCTATTCGGACCATACTTAGTTTGGATGTTGGAGACCATAGTAGAAGTCATTGTGCATAATATCAGCCAAATCGGATAAGAATTGCACCCTATAGGGTCTCAAAAGGAAAATCGGGAAATTGGTTTATGTGGGATTTATATCAGGTTATGGACCGATTAGACCAATTTTGTACCGTATATTAAAAAAATACTTCAGCCAAATCGGAAAAAATTGCGTCATCCACAGGTCCAAAAAAAATAATCAGTCGATCGGTTTAAATGGAGCCATATAAGGTTACGAACCGAAGTCAAGATCGTTTATGTGGCTGCTATGTCAAAACATGGACCGATATGGGTCATTTACAATCCCAACTGACCTACACTAATAGAAAGTATTTGGGCAAAATTTCAAGCGCCTAGATTTACTACTTTGAAAGTAAGCGGCCTTTCGACAGAGATCCAGGCAGGCTACATCGACTTGGAATGTTTAGACCATAAAGCATATATATGTTTTGTTGGATCTCATATCAATATTTCGATGTGTTATAAACTGAATGACGAAATAAATATTCTCCATTTTATAGTGGAGTGTATAAAAACGAATAAATAACAATAAAAATTAAAATAATACAAGCTTCAAAGTTTTCCAATAAGAAATAAGATATAAACAAGTAAAAGCGTGCTAAGTTCGGCCGGGCCGAATCTTATATACCCTCCACCATGGATCGCATATGTCGAGTTCTTTTCCCGGCATCTCTTCTTAGGCAAAAAAAGGATATAAGAAAAGATTTGCTCTGCTATTAGAGCGATATCAAGATATGGTCCGGTTTGGACCACAATTAAATTATATGTTGGAGACCTGTGTAAAATGTCAGCCAATTCGAATAAGAATTGCGCCCTTTGTGGGCTCAAGAAGTAAAATAAAGAGATCGATTTATATGGGAGCTATATCAGGCTATAAACCGATTCAGTCATCCGTCGTACAAAATTTCAGGCAAATCGGATAATAATTGCGACCTCTAGAGGCTCAAGAAGTCAAGATCCCAGATCGGTTTATATGGCAGCTATATCAGGTTATGAACCGATTTGAACCATATTTGGCACAGTTGTTGGATATCATAACAAAATACTACGTGCCAAAATTCATTCAAATTGGATAAGAATTGCGCCCTCTAGAGGCTCAAGAAGTCAAGACCCAAGATCGGTTTATATGACAGCTATATCAGGTTATGGACCGATTTGAACCATACTTGACACAGTTGTTGGATGTCATAACAAAACACGTCGTGCAAAATTTCATTCCAATCGGATAAGAATTGCGCACTCTAGAGGCTCAAGAAGTCAAGACCCAAGATCGGTTTATATGGCAGCTATATCAGGTTATGGACCGATTTGAACCATACTTGGCACAGTTGTTGGATGTCATAACAAAACACGTCGTGCAAAATTTCATCCCAATCGGATAAGAATTGCGCACTCTAGAGGCTCAAGAAGTCAAGACCCAAGATCGGTTTATATGGCAGCTATATCGAAACATGGACCGATATGGCCCATTTACAATACCAACCGACCTACACTAATAAAAAGAATTTGTGCAAAATTTCAAGCGCCTAGCTTTACTCCTTCGGAAGTTAGCGTGCTTTCGACAGACAGACGGACGGACGGACGGACGGACAGACGGACGGACATGGCTAGATCGACATAAAATTTCACGACGATCAAGAATATATATACTTTATGGGGTCTCAGACGAATATTTCGAGTAGTTACAAACAGAATGACGAAATTAGTATACCCCCCATCTTATGGCGGAGGGTATAAAAAATGCCTAACGTCCAACAGGTATATCCTGCAGAGATAAGGCTTTTCCTAGAATGTTAAATAATGTTGGATGGAGGCTGTCCAATATTCTGAAGTATGTACCACATATATTTTAATTTTACTCCATATTATTACAAAGGAGTTCATTTTCTTCCATTCTACTGTCGCATAGAGTATTTTCTGACAACTGGTTACGCATGTATACCCACTTTGAGAACATCGACTAGACCCTCTCCTATGCATCAGTTCCTTTGAAGGATCCACGCCCTCTACCAATTTTTATGACGCCACACATCCCAATTACTCCAATAAGGTAGATATTTGCTCCTCCTAATGTTGGTAGAACTTGCACTGCCCTATTAACAACGCGGGAACGCCTGCGGTTTCTTCTGCAGAAATGGTTAAAATTAGTTTCGTTCATATGATAGGTGATTTTCAAATGAAATATTCTGAATACCATATAAAATTTTCTGAATTTCAGGATAGAATATCTGAATATCAAATAGAATTTCAGAATTTCAAATGGAATTTTTGAATCTTAATCGGTAGTTTCAGAATTACATTTGAAAATTATAGAATTGTGTACTACCATTTATTATTAATATAATATTGTATATTTAAATATATAATGTTATGTTTTTATACCCACCACCGAAGGATGGGGGTATATTCATTTTGTCATTCCGTTTGCAACACATCGAAATATCCATTTCCGACCCTATAAAGTATATATATTCTTGATCAGCGTAAAAATCTAAGACGATCTAGACATGTCCGTCCGTCTGTCCGTCTGTCCGTCTGTCTGTTGAAATCACGCTACAGCCTTTAAAAATTGAGATATTGAGCTGAAACTTTGCACAGATTCCTTTTTTGTCCATAAGCAGGTTAAGTTCGAAGATGGGCTATATCGGACTATATCTTGATATAGCCCCCATATAGACCGATCGGCCGATTTAGGGTCTTAGGCCCATAAAAGCCACATTTATTATCCGATTTTGCTGAAATTTGGTACAGTGAGTTGTGTTAGGCCCTTCGATATCCTCCGTCAATTTGGCTCAGATCGGTCTAGATTTGAATATAGCTGCCATATAGACCGATCCTCCGATTTGGGGTCTTAGGCCCATAAAAGCCACATTTATTATCCGATTTTGCTGAAATTTGGGACAGTAAGTTGTGTAAAGCCACTCGACATCCTTCGTCAATATGGCTCAGATCGGTTCAGATTTGGATATAGCTGCCATATAGACCGATCCTCAAATTTAGGGTCTTAGGCCCATAAAAGCCACATTTATTAGCCGATTTTCCTATGATTTGGGACAGTGAGTTATGTTAGGCCCTACAACGTCCTTCGTCAATTTGGCTCAGATCGGTTCACATTTGGATATAGCTGCCATATAGACCGATCCTCCGATTTAGGGTTATATGCCCATAAAAGCTACATTTATTATCCGATTTTGCCGAAATTTGGGACAGTGCGTTGTCTTAGGTCCTCCGACGTCCTCTGTGAATTTGGCTCAGATCGGTTCAGATTTAGATATAGCTGCCATATAGACCGATCCTCCGATTTGGGGTCTTAGGCCCATAAAACACGCATTTATTGTCCGATGTCGCCGAAATTTGGGACAGTGAGTTAAGTTAAGCCCCTTAACATACTTCTGCATTATCGCACTGATCTGTCCAGATTTGGATATAGCTGCCATATAGACCGATCTCTCGGTTTTAAGTTTTGGGGCCATAAAAAGCGCATTTATTGTCCGATGTTGCCGAAATTTGGGACAAAGAGTAAAGTTAAGCCCCTCCACATATTTCTGCTATGGGACATAAGTAATGAGTTTTGCACCGGATTTTGACGAAAGGTGGTTTACATATATAGCCGAGGTGGTGGGTATCCAAAGTTCGGCCCGGCCGAACTTAACGCCTTTTTACTTGTTTGTTTATAATGCAGTCGGCAATCGGTTTACGTTCGACAGAAATTCAAAATACAACTTCAAACTCAGCTGAGCGTTTGTAGTGCTGTGGTAAATAGTTTTTTGCGCCAAAAACCATAAAACGTTTCGCACGTCATTTGCGTTAGAGTTAGAGTACACACAGTGGAATGGAAAAAAAGTGGAAATAAGTCAGCTATTTTGGAACGAATAAAGAAATCTTCATGAAATTTTACATGGTTATAGCTGAGGTGTTATCCCAGAAGTCCAAGGGGTCCATTGGTGGGCCTTCAAAGTTGGTCACCTCGGCGCTTAAAAATTTTGTTCGGGATGTCAAAAGCGCATTGTGGTCCGATTTTCAAAATATCTTTAAAAAAAATGAGTACAAATTTTAGCCACATTTCTTGATGAAAACACCCAAAATCCCCACACTGGGGAAATATGTTTCCAAAATTGTTTCGCATGCAATTACTTGGGGCAATGAAAATATTTTATAAAGTTGGGGTCTCAGCTCTGCGTTATGAGAACTCGAAGGGTTTTTATAGTTTTTTTTTTGTTAAAAAATGCCAATATTGTACTTAACATTAACCAAATTTATAGTACGAGAAAATGCCGAAAATTTAGATTTTTCACATTTTTTGATTTGTAACTCGCATAACTTTTGACTGAATTATCAGACCTTAGCATAATCGCGACAAAAAAAAATTGCAAGTTTTATAAGATTTTATTATTAAAATTTTGAAAATCGGACCATAAATGCGCATTTGACAGCCATAACAAAATTTTGTAGGGCCACCAATGGGCCCCTGGGATTTCTGGGGCTTGAAATTTTGCATATATGGATAACCATGTAAAATTTCATAAAGATATCTCTATCCGTTCCAAAAGGGCAGACTTATTTCCATTTTTTTATTTTTTTCTCATCCCACTGCGTTTCGTAACATTTGTACTCGTACAACTAACCGAGCTAAGAATAGTTTTCCAGACTCCTAGATGTTCTGCGTTTCTTCTCCATTTTCTGACACCTAGATTCAAAATGTCCTTTTCCTCCTGATTTTTCAATTGGGATTTTTGCTTGTTCCACAAGGGTTACCTTCAAACGGCTCTTTACTGGAGCTACCTCGTTCATTCTGACAACATGACCTAGCCTACGCAATTGTTTGATACGTTAACTACGCTATCGTCGCCAAACTATTCGTCGTGGTTCATACGGTGCCGATATTCTCGATTAATGCATACATTTTACTAAGAAACTTTCACTCACAAGCATAGATGGCCTGTATGTCGATTTTTTAGGTTTTCGACTGTCAAAAAGTTGTAATCGTCGAAAACGTCATATCTTCTTCTCTTATATATAAAAATCAATTTGTGTTTTTTTGTCGATTTGTTTGTTTGTGTGTTCCGTATAGACTCAAAAACGGTTGAACCGATTTTCTGGAAATTTTCACAGATGGTGCATTATGATCCCTTGGTGAAAATAGGGTACTACATTTTTTGATATCTGAAGGGGGGCGGACCCTCCCCTTATCTTAATTTTCTGAAACGCCAGATCTCGGAAATGGGTGATTCGATTTAAGCGAAATTTTGTGTGTTATCTAATAGTAGCCACAAACACCTGCGGGCCCGCCCCATACCACAATTTTCATTTCAAAGTGGAGTACGAACTTGGTATACAAATTTCGCCGAAAGTGTTCGAGGGGCTCCCAAAAAACCCCCCAACAGGACTCTTTCACCGCTTTGGGTAATATGGGCAATATGGGTATCAAATGAAAGGAATTTAAAAGTAGAGTACAAATCTGACATAAAAATTTCTTCCTCGTTGTTTGAGCGGCCTCCCCATCCCCCAAAACCCACCCGCACGAACATGTTTACCTATTGGGACAATATGGGTATCAAATGTAAGGTATTTAAGAGTAGAGTAAGAATCTGTTATAAAAACTTATTTCTTGGTATCTGAGCCTTCTCCCCAACCCCCAAAACCCCTCTATAGGGCCTATTTACCAATTGGGAAAATATGTATCTTATATATAAAAATCAATTTGCGTTTTTTGTAGGTTTGTTTATTTGTTCGTTTGTATGTTTGTGTGTTCCTTATAGACTCGGAAACTGCTGAACCAATTATCTTGAAATTTTCACAGATGGTGCATAATGACCCCGTGGTGAAAATAGGGTACTACATTTTTTGATATCTGAAGGGGGCGGACCCTCCCCCTTACCCTAAATTTCAGAAACGCCAGAACTCGGAGATGGGTGGTGCGATTTAAGCAAAATTTTGTGTGCTCTCATATAGTACCCTAAAAATAAAAATTTGGTGTCGAAATTTCGGATGGGGTACCTAGGGGGGCCGCCCCACCCTAAAACCCACCAAATATATATTTAGAACAATGACGACAATATGGGACTCAAATGAAAGGTATTTAGGATTAGAAAACGTATCTGATATCCAATTGTCGGACCAAGTGTTAGGGGGACCACCCCAAGCCCCAAAACACCCCTAAATCGGACATATTTACCGACCATGGCAATATGGGACTTAAATGAAAGGTATTTGCGAGTAGAATACAAATCTGATATCCAAATGTGGGACCACGTTTAAGGGGGCCCACCCATTTCCCAAAACACCCCCCAAACTGGACTTATTTACTGACCATGGGAATATGGGGCTTAAATAATAGGTATTTGAATGTAGAATGCGCATCTGATATCCAAATATGGGACCAAGTGTTTGGGGGGCCGCCTCTTACAAAAACATCCCCCAAAGGGGACAAATTTGCGACCATAGCAATATGGGGCTCAAATGAAAGGTCTTTGGGAGTAAAGTACGAATTTGATATCAATATTCGGGAAAAGTGTCTATGGGGCCACCCCACCCCCACAACACCATCCAAATCCAAATAGCAAGTATTTTCTGACTATTGCAATATTAGGCTTAAATAAGAGGGTTGTTAAAGTGGAGCTCGATATATATTTTTAAGGCCAACTCACTGAGTGGCCGCCCATCCCCCAAAACACACCCCAAGCCGGTCATGTTTACCGACTATGAAATATGGGTCTCAAATTAAAGGTATTTGGGAGTAGATGACGTATCTGATATCAACATTAGGGACCAACTGTCTAGGGGACGTCCCACCACCATAACAACCACCAAATAGGACGTAATTGCTCGCCAAGACAATTTGGGTGTTAAATATTTATAGTTTTTAGGGCCATTACCCCAAATCGGACATATTTGCTGACTTTTGCAATAAGGAGTTTAAATGAAATAAGAAAACGAATTTGATATCCAATTGTGAGGCCAATGGCAATATGGGGTTCAAATAAATGATATATAGATATATGTGGAGCTTAAATGAAAGGTTTTGGGGGTAGAGTAAGAATTGATACCCATTTTCGGGACTAATTTTCTGAGGGTCTACCCCTTTCCCAAAATACCCCACAAATAGCAATTTTTTAGTGACCATCGCAATGTGGGGCTCAAATAAAGGTATTTGGGAGTAGAGTACGAATTTGATATCCAAATGTAGGACCAGTAAAAAAATTTTTCGACCATGTCAATATGTGGCTCTAATGAAAGGTATTTGAGATTAGAAAACGAATTTGATAACCTATTTTGGGGCCATATGTTTGGGGGACGCCTCATCCTGTAAACTCCTCTTAAGTTAATGGCAATATGGGGTTTGATAAATGTATTTTGAGAGAAGAGCACGATGCTGATATTTTTCAGGGCCAAATATCTGGGGGACTACCTCTCCTCCGAAAACACCACTTAAGTTCGTAGACCAATAAAGATTCAGATAAAGGCACTTATATTGTTAAACTGTTAGTCAAGCGATGTACTATTTTCATAGCATGGTATTTCACTAAAAGATCTTTAATTGTCGAAAATAAATATTCCAAGGAAACTTTTGTTCCATATAAAGTAAAAGAAGGCGCAGCGGAGCGGGCCCGGGTAAGCTAGTTACTAATAAAAAGCATATTGTCAGGGAGACTCGAAGGGAAAGATTTTAAAATATGACTAAATAAAATCCATGGAAATAAAATGCAGTAACAGTGACTCGAGCTGCTTATGTTAGGTTATGTTTAAATGGCAGTCTGTCATCAGACTCACTTAGACGTTTTCGTTTATTTTGATACCACAGGAACAGGAGAAGGAAGATGCTTTCTAGTTACTGCCGTTGAACCGTCCAGTTCGCTTAAAAAAGTCCAATAACTTGCGAATGTTCACATCTGCTAAATCAGACAGGTTCTCAAAGAAATGAGAAACTTCTAACTGCTAGTGCGGGACACACATAAATAAGGTGTTATATAGTCTCTTCTCCCTCGATTTCACTACAGTTTTTGCAAAAGTCGTTGCTGGCAAGCTTCAATCTGTCAGCATGTTTTCCGATTAGACAGTGTCCTGTCATGACGGACACAATAACTGACAATGACAGCAAAGCAGAATACCTCTTCAATTTTAGATTAGGCCACACAGTTTGTAATGCTCACAGCCCTCTCTTTGTGACCATCTATCATTCGTTGTACTTCGGGCCTGGTCCTGAAAACTTAGCTTACATGTCGCTAGAGGCATACCCACAGACTCCAGTATTCCTGGAATGTGTAGGGTATTTCCGAGTCTCACAAGCTCGTCCGCTTTAAAATCTCATCGGATATCTCTGTGGCCCGGGACCCAGAACTGGTGAATTTTGAACTGTTCAGCCATCTCGTTGAGAGATCTGCGACAGTCGAGGGCGATTTTTGTATTCAGAAATACGTTCTCCAGGGATTTAGTGGCTGCCTGGCTGTCTGAGAAGTAATTTATGCCAGTCGTCGTTAACACATTATATCTTAGCCATTCCACCACTTTCTTAATTGCAAGGATCTCCACTTGATACACACTGCAGTGGTCGGGTAACCTTTTCGATATGACCAGATCTAGATCTTTAGAGTACCCCCCAAAGCGCACTTGGTTGTCTTGTTTGGAATCATCCGTATAGAAGTCTATTTAACTTCTGTTACCAGGGACATCGTAGTTCCAATCGCTTCTATCAGGAATAGTGGTACAGTACCTTTTATTAAAAATGCGGCTCAGGTAGGGTGTAATCAACACTGCCTGTAACATCGGATATTGTATCAAGGATAACACAGTGTCCGTAGGCGCCACATGACCAAGGAGAAAGCTGCTTTAACCTCACCGCAGTGGTCGCTGCAATTTGTCTAGCCACATTGTCCAGAGGCACTAGATGTAGCGTTAAGTTCAATGCATCAGATGATGTTGTTCTAAGTACGGCTGTGATGCTCAAATAAGTGGTCTTTGGATTCGGTTGAGTATTGAACAGTAGGTGGATTTTGAAGCGCCGTCCAC
Organism: Stomoxys calcitrans; assembly: GCF_963082655.1. Taxonomy (NCBI): domain Eukaryota; kingdom Metazoa; phylum Arthropoda; class Insecta; order Diptera; family Muscidae; genus Stomoxys; species Stomoxys calcitrans. The sequence continues at coordinate 101,431,697 of NC_081554.1, forward strand.
CAGACCACAACACCATATAGCATTATGGGTCTGACAAATGCAGTATATACCCAGCGCATGACACGCGGTCTAATCCTCCAACTTTTGCCAATGGCTCTCTTGCAAGTGTAAAGGGCAAGAGTTGCTTTCCTCCCCTTTCCAAAATATTGGATTTGAAGTTCAATTTCCTGTCCAGCAAAACACCCATGTATTTTGCGCTTTCTGTAAATGGAACATTCTCTCCCCCCAAGGAGACAGGTTCCACTGTAGGCACCTTGTATCTTCTGCTGAAGAGAACTACTTCTGTCTTGAGCGGATATATACCTAAACCACTTTCGGTAGCCCACTTTGCTATTGCACGTAGAGCTTCCTGATGTATATCTCTTAGAGTACTGGGAAACTTTCTCCTAATCGCGACCAGTTTTACGCCTTTTCTTCCAGATACAATAATTTATTGTAGATGGCTATATTCCAAAGTAGAGGAGGTAGTACACCTCCTTGAGGTGTTTCTCTGCTGACCCATCTTTTTAGATCCACAGGTCCCAAGCCTGCCGTAATGCATATTTTAGTAAGTAAGTTATTAATAAACTTTTGCTCGGTAGAGTTGATGCCCAGAAACTCCAATTCCTTCATGATTGACGTCGGTTTTACATAATTGATAGCACCTTCAACGTCAAGAAATGCTACCATTGTATATTCCTTGACAGCGAGAGCACCCTCTATGTAGCCGACTAGGTCGTGGCGGGCTGTTTTAGTGGATATGCCTTTGCTATATTCATGCTGCTGCAGCGCCAGGCAATCTCCAGGGATCTTTGCCCTAAGATATGTTTCTATCAACCTTTCAATAGTCTTCAGCATAAAGGAAGACAGACTAATAGGACGAAAATATTTCGTCTTCGTGTGGTAGGGTTTTCCTGTTATCGGGATGAAAATGACCTTCGTGTCCCTCTATCCCTCAGGTATTTATGACATTCTTATACAAGCAGAATATGTCTCCCTAAGCCAGGGAACCAGTCTATCAGACATAGCTGGAGTCGAAACTTCTTATCGCCCAAAGTATTTTCGGCTCAGACACAATTTTCCTAATGGGCTTCGACGAATGCATATGCACGCTGTCCGTTGGAGAATTTCCCGGGAGATGTGTATCAACAAGTAATTCTAATGTTTCCTCACAAGACGGTGTCCATACATTTTCCGACTTCTGAATATACCCCACCGTAATAGGACTTGAGGACAGAATCTTCCTTAGTCTAGGGGCCTCAAATGTATCCTCCACGCAGAATTCTACCCGAGAATTGTTCTGAGCCTTTCTCAGCTCGCCCTTATATTTCTTAGCTCAGCCTTATACATGTACCAATCGCATGGTGCTCTTGTGGCTTTCGCTCTGTTGAAGAGTTTTCTGCAGTCCTTCCTTAGACCAACTAGCTCTGGGGTCCACCATGGCGGTCGCTGTTTGCCCCTTGTCAGCTAGCCATTCGGGGACTTCGTGATCCGCTTGACCATTATGTCTATATCCTCCATAGTTTCCACTTCCTTTTCTGGTCTAGAAGGGATAGACGTGCAGATTTTGTGGCGAAATTTATCACAATCCGCCTTTCTTCTGTTTAGCCGAGGGACCACTTCTGCAGTATTTTCTCCCTGGCTTAAACTAATATAACGATGATCAGAGAAGCTTTGGTCATCCAACACATCTCAGTCGCATATATTTCCACTTATATCTTCCGATACAAAGGTAATATCTAGTACCTCTTTCGGAGCTTCCGTACGCATTCAGGGGCAGGTGAGAAATCTGTGGTACCACTCTTTCTCAGGACACTGGATACTTGCGGTGTGGACGATTCCTCCTAAGATGCTTCCCTAGCTGCTGCGGTCGAAGTACTTTCTGAGTTTCGCGCTTCCCCGCTGGCGCACACCTTGGGCCCAGACTAGAAATATCTTCCTTCTTGACTAAATCTAGTGCTGCACCTGGACAGATCTTACCAATCTTTATTAGCGCACAACGATACATTTCAATTTAGCGTTGGTTGCCGAAGGCAATTAGTCTGTATCGGCTCCAATACCAGCCTGCATTGCCACAAACTGGAGGAGACCCAGGATATTCCGAAATTATATCGGAGTATATTGATGACATTGACTATCCCACTCCAATTATTCTTAGGTATGCAGCCCTGTTCTTCTCCCTTGTCGACAACTGCCGTAACCAAACTGTCTCTAGCGACATTAGCAAAGGTTCTTGTACCCATATTACTATTGCTCGCCCATTCTTTTAGGCATGGCATGCTCTCCAGTTGACCGCAGCCTTTCGGATGACTGCGGTGCGGTTTCCGAATCTACCGTATAGTCTTTGGCGTAGCCTGTTCAGCGAATTCTCGAGCCGAATTTAGGTTTTCTCTCACCCTATTAGTGAAGCCTTAGGATCATTCGCACCAAGCCTCTCAATAAACCTGAGAGCGACGCGTCTGCTACTATTCCAACCTCTTAAAAAGGCGTGTTGGTTTGCCGGGGAAGGCCAGTGGCCTAAGCAAATTATAGGCATGCTTAAAGGACGGAAATAAAAAATTTAATTTCTTTTGAATGCTGAAGGGCTTACAGCAATTTTTTTAAATTCAGCGGTAAGGAATTCCACAGAAATATGGTGCTCAAATGAAAGGTATTTGGAATTAGACCACGAATCTGATATCAACATTCGGTACCAACTGTCTAGGGGATGTCACACCCTCATAACAACCCCAAAATAGGATGTATTTGCTCAACATGATAATTTGGGTCTTAAAGAGAGTGGAGCCACTTGTTGATAGTTTTTAGGGCCTATACTCAAAACCGGACATATTGGCTGACTTATGTAATAAGGGATTTAAATGAAAAGTATTTGAGAATAGAAAACGTATTTAATATCCAATTTGGAGGCCAATGGCAATATGCGGTTCCAATAAATGATATTTGACAGCAGAGCACGATGCTGATGTTTGGGGGACCACCCTACTCCCCAAACCCCTAAATCGGACATATTTACCGACCATGTCAATGTGGGGCTCAAATGAAAATATTTGGGGGATAGAGCACGAAATTGAAACTTATGAAATGAAAAATTATAATGCACTTTGCTCTAAAGTCAAAATTACTATGAAATTTTCTCTTAAAGGCTGGTACTACGTTCGTTTTTCACCGTTGAAAACCCATGTGTTTCGGGATTTCTTTTTTGGGACACTAGACAAATTTGAAATTTTTAAAGCGTTTGAACATGGCGAGGAAATAATGATCTGACACTGCACGGAAGCTGGACATTGAAAAGCTGCAAACACAATAGATGGCAACGGCGTACATCACTTGACTGACCCAATTGCTTGATGAAAGCACTTCTTGTCCCGATGATATAATGGCGCAGTCGCAAACCATTGCCCACTTCATGGAAAATGTCGCGAAATCATCCAAGAAACCCATGGTACGACCAAGAGGGTCGAGATGCTACTGAAGCCTAGAATGCAGCATACAGAGCAACCCTGCAATCAGTAGCAACGCGCGGAGAAAAGTTTATTCCACAGAAAGATAAAGGAAATGGAAAGACGTGAGTGTGAGCGAATTGAGATGTACAGGAGTCAGAATGATGTCCGGATATACTACCAAAGAATTAAACATCAAACCGATGGCTTTGGTGGAGGCACATCCTCCTTCAGAGACAAAAAAAATCTGGTAACTGACACAAATAGGGTGCTGAGGATATGGAAAGAACACTTTACCTAACTGCTAGTGTCCGAAGAAGAGGATACCGCAGAACCAATCCCTGATGAGGGTGCAGTTCAGGTTTTATTATATTTTATATATGAATTATCCAAGTTGGGTAGTTGATATTTGTGAATAATAAATGAATTTTAAATGAATTAAATTAAAATTTTGATTTAAAAATAAAAAACAAACATTAAAGTAAATTAAAAACATGAGAGGAATATAACTTGGAAGGAACAAGTAAAAGCGTGCTAAGTTCGACCGGGCCGAATCTTATATACCCTCCACCATGGATCGCATTTGTCGAGTCATTGTAAATGGGTCAAATTGGTCCATAACCTGATATAGCTGCACTATAAACCGATCTTGGGACTTGACTTCTTGAGCCTCTAGAGTGCGCAATTCTTATCCAATTGGAATGAATTTTTGCACGAAGTATTTTGTTATGATATCCAACAACTGTGCCAGGTATGGTTCAAATCGGTTCATAACCTGATATAGCTGTCATATAACAGATCAGGGAACTTGACTTCTTGAGCTTCTAGAGGGCGCAATTCTTATCCGATTTGGTTGAATCGTATTTTATTCTTACTTTCAACAACTGTGTCAAATAAGGTTCAAATCGGTTCATAACCTGATATAGCTGCCATATAAACCGATCAGGAATCTTGATTTCTTGAGCCTCTAGAGATCGCAATTATTATCCGATTCGCCTGATCCTCTCATGACCATCAACATACGTGTTTATTATGGTCTGAATCAGTCTGAATCGGTCTATAACCTGATACACCTCTCATATAAATCGATCTCTCTATTTTACTTCTTGAACCCCCAAAGGGCGCAATTCTTATTCAAATTGGCTGACATTTTACACAGGTCTCCAACATATAATTTAATGGTGGTCCAAACCGGACCATATCTTGATATCGCTTTAATAGCAGAGCAAATCTTTTCTTATATCCTTTTTTTTGCCTAAGAAGAGATGCCGGGAAAAGAACTCGACAAATGCGATCCATGGTGGAGGGTATATAAGATTCGGCCCGGCCGAACTTAGCACACTTTTACTTGTTATCAATACCGCTCTCGTTAGCACGTAAAAGCAACATTTCTTTGTTGAGATATGATTTCAATTAATGGTGGTAATCGATTTGGTTACTGCTCTAGTCTAGTAACCAAATATCTTTGTACCATTTATGACAGCTAACTACTCGCCTTATCGGCCTTATTCACAAATCTTTATGAAGCCTTAAAATGGGTTTATTTCACAGTTCTAAAGGAAACATGTCAAATAAACTTTTGTCTTTCTGAATGAATGTATGTGGGTCGTTTTACGTCATTGCACAAAAATTACGTACTTATGACCAATATGTATCTGGATACTCTGGGGATATTACTTTCTGTCAATGAATTATAAGTTTCTGAAGACAAACTTTCTTTGTGCGATTTGTTTTTATTTTATTTTTGCAAAAATGTACAAATACCATGAATAACTAATAAAAAGAAATTCTTCCAATTGCCCCTAGGACAAAGACCACTGTAAACAATGACAGAATAAATCAACTGTTTTGTATTCAATTTCAAATCGAAGTAAAGTTAATACGGTGGTTGGCATAGAAGGCTGCTAGCAAGAGTAGCAAGGACGCGACTAATATGGCAGCAAATCAAGGGAAGCAGTAGAAAACAACACACTTTACGGAGTTAACTCGCTATGAAAGTGCACCCCTTCGAAGTAATTTCAATGGTTTCATGAATTCGCATGAATTTCATATTCCTAAATATCGCACGAGGAATTGGCGAAAAAATTTGAAATAAGTCGACAACATTTAATCCGTTGATTTGAGCAGCACACGCTCTTATTTCAGAATCATGAATAGTGCAAATCGGTTCAGAAGATCAAAAGTGATGGCCCCAGACGGTTTGAGAAGTCGAAAGTGGTCAACTTATACAACATATATCTTACCCTGTGTTAAAGATATGGACCAACAGGAGCATTATCCTGAAACACTTTCCTCTACAGATGCCAAGATATAAAAATGCTGGACTTGTTCCAATTTTTTTGGCGGCATACAGTGGTACAGTTTGCCGCCATACACAACACCTAGGCTGAAGCTGCATCACTTTTGCTGTGTACATTCAATTTCTGCACTGGTTCCGAAATAGAATTTATAGGTTAAAAGTCCAAACAATTAGTTCCGGCAAAGTGTGTATATATTTTTAATCGTCGTGAAATACATAATAGCAAATAAAAGAATTTTCAGCATTCATATTGCGGTAGCAGCAGAACTATTGCTGCAGTGGCATTCAACATTCAACCAAATTTGTTATTCAAAACAGCAAAATTGTTTGCTAAAACAGCAGTTTTTGTCTGCTGAAATGGGAAAACATACATTACTGCTGTTTCAGCAAATATAGGTCTGCTGTAATAGCAAACATTTCTTACTGCTATTTCTATTAACAATATCTTCTGTTACGAGTTCACACGTCTGCTGAAAAAAAAAATTGTTTGCTATTTTCTATGGTTGCTTGTTAATTGTGTTGATTACTTTAGGCATTTTTCGGATTTTTTTAGAAATTTTGTTGGAAGACAATTTTATAGTTTGTGGAATATTGCTGTAAAGAAGCTACACTCAACCAAATTTATTATTCAAAACAGCAAAAATGTTTGCTAAAACAGCATTTTTTGTCTGTACAAAATGGGAAAGCAGACATTTCTGCTGCTTCAGCAAACATGGGACTGTTTAGCAAACATTTTGGTCAGCAAATAAAATCTGCTGTTTTGAGTCTGCTGAAAAAAAATTGTGTATGCTACTTTTTATGGTTGCCTGTTACTTGTTGTGATTGCTTTAGACATTTTTTAGAAATGTTCTTAGAAATTTTGTTGGAAGAGATTATTTGAATTTTTGTAATATTATAGTAATGATGCTACCTGATCCATCCATTGGTATACTTTTCGAAATGTGACTGAGCTCGCTCACATGTTTTGTTATTGCTTTACTAATGTGTACATGACTGGCATGGCCTTTTGCTTCTAAATTTAAAGAAAAAAGATTATGGAAAGTATACATTCGGTGGTGAGTATAAACATCCACTGAGAAACGTATTTACATTTGTATTTTATTTTTTTTTTCTAACATTCCCTTTTTAATTAAGCAGTAGTCATTTTCAACAAACAACAAATTTTTCAGCAGTAAGCCTGCTGCTCTGAAATTGCAGTACTACTGCTGTAATAGCAGAACTACTGCTACAATAGCAACAAAATTAACTAAAGGGTGATTTTTTTGAGGTTAGGATTTTCATGCATTAGTATTTGACAGATCACGTGGGATTTCAGACATGGTGTCAAAGAGAAAGATGCTCAGTATGCTTTGACATTTCATCATGAATAGACTTACTAACGAGCAACGCTTGCAAATCATTGAATTTTATTACCAAAATCAGTGTTCGGTTCGAAATGTGTTCAAATTTTGTTCAGCGATGAGGCTCATTTCTGGTTGAATGGCTACGTAAATAAGCAAAATTGCCGCATTTGGAGTGAAGAGCAACCAGAAGCCGTTCAAGAACTGCCCATGCATCCCGAAAAATGCACTGTTTGGTGTGGTTTGTACGCTGGTGGAATCATTGGACCGGATTTTTTTTAAAGATGCTGTTGGACGCAACGTTACGGTGAATGAACACATTTCGAACCGAACACTGATTTTGGTAATAAAATTCAATGATTTGCAAGCGTTGCTCGTTAGTAAGTCTATTCATGATGAAATGTCAAAGCATACTGAGCATCTTTCTCTTTGACACCATGTCTGAAATCCCACGTGATCTGTCAAATACTAATGCATGAAAATCCTAACCTCAAAAAAATCACCCTTTATTAATATTCAGCAGACAGTGTTTGCTATTTTCAGCAATCTTTCATCTACGAGTGCACTTGTTTTGATTACTTTAGACATTTTTTAGATTTTTTTTTTTTTGAAATTATATTGGAAGAGATGGTTTTAATTTGAAGAATATTAAATAAGCTACCTGATCCATCTATTGGTATACATTTCGAAATGTGGCTGAGCTAACTCACATTTTTATACCCACCACCGAAGGATGGGGGTATATTCATTTTGTCATTCCGTTTGCAACATATCGAAATATCCATTTCCGACCCTATAAATTATATATATTCTTGATCAGCTAAAAAATCTAAGACGATCTAGCCATGTCCGTCCGTCTGTCCGTCTGTCCGTCTGTCTGTTGAAACCACGCTACAGTCTTTAAAAATAGAGATATTGAGCTGAAATTTTGCACAGATTCTTTTTTTGTCCATAAGCAGGTTAAGTTCGAAGATGGGCTATATCGGACTATATCTTGATATAGCCCCCATATAGACCGATCCGCCGATTTAGGGTCTTAGGTCCATAAAAGCCACATTTATTATCCGATTTTGTTCAAATTTGGGACAGTGAGTTGTGTTAGGCCCTTCGACATCCTTTGTCAATTTGGCTCAGATTGGTCCAGATTTGGATATAGCTGCCATATAGACCGATCCTCCGATTTAGGGTCTAAGGCCCATAAAAGCCACATTTATGGTCCGATTTCGCTGAAATTTGGGACAGTGAGTTGTCTTAGGCCCTTTGACATGTTTCTTTAATTTGGTTCAGATCGGTTCAGATTTGGATATAGCTGCCATATAGACCGATCCTCCGGTTTAGGGTCTTAGGCCCACAAAAGCCACATTTATTATCCGATTTTGATGAAATTCGGGGCAGTGAATTGTGTAAGGCCCATCGACATCCTTCGTTAATTTGGATCAGATCGGTCCAGATTTGGATATAGCTGCCATATAGATCGATCCTCCGATTTATGGTGTAAGGCCCATAATAGCCACATTCATTATCCGATTTTGCTGAAATCTGGGACAGTGAGATGTGTTAGGCCCTTTGACATATTTCTTCAATTTGGTCCAGATCGGTTCAAATTTGGATATAACTGCCCATAAAATGGATATGGGCCCATAAAATGCTCATTTATTGCCCGATGTCCCCGAAATTTGGAACAGTGGGTTAAGTTAAGCCCCTTGACATACTTCTGTAATATCGCACAGATCGGTCCAGATTTGGATATAGCTGCCATATAGACCGATATCTAGGTTTTAGGTTTTGGGGCCATAAAAGACGCATTTATTGTCCGATGTCGCTGAAATTTGAGACAGTGAGTTTGGTTAGGCTCTTCGACGTCCTTCTTAAATTTAGCCCAGATCGGTCCAGATTTGAATATAGCTGCTATATAGACCGATCTCTGGATTTAAGGTTTAGGGCCCATAATAGAGGCAAGAGGCATAGGACAGTGATTAGTGTTAGGCTCTTCGACATGTTTATGCAACTTGGGCCAAATCGGTCCAGATCGGTCCATGTAGACCGATATCTCGATTTAAAGTCTTGGCCCCATAAAAGACGCATTTATAATCCGATTTCACTGAAATTTGACACAGTGACTTATGCTCGGCTTTTCGACATCCGTGTCGTATATAGTTCAGATCGGTATGAGGTATATGAGTATAAGGTATGAAATTTTCACCGAATTTTGATAAAAGGTGGTTTACATATATACCCAAGGTGGTGGGTATCCAAAGTTCGGCCCGGCCGAACTTAACGCCTTTTTACTTGTTTGTTATTGCTCTACCAATGTGCACATGACTTGCATGGCCTTTTGTATCTAAATTTAAAGTAAAAAGGTTATTGAAAGTATACATATAGTGGTGATCTTAAATATCCACTGAGACACACATTTACATATGTGTTCTATTTGCCTTCTAACTTCCATTTCATAACATATTTAAAACGAACAATAATAAAATTAATACATAAAACAAATTAAATCGTGTAAAAGCGTGCTAAGTTCGGACTGGCCGAATCTTCTATAACCTCTTTCACTGATCAAGTTCTTTGCTTGGTATCTCTTTTTTGGCAAACAAATGATAATGGATAAGAATTGCTATGCTATTGTAGCTGCATCAAGTTATGAATTGAATCTTAGATACCATAGAAGAACTTATTGTGCAAAATATTAGCCAATTCGGATGAGAATTGTACCCTTAAGGGGCTCAAGAAATTAATTCGGGAGATCGGTTTATATCGGCGCTATAACAGGCTATAGAATGTTGGCACGAATGTTGATGGTTATGGAGGAAGTAGTTGTACAAATCAGATAAAAATTGCCCAACTTAGAGGCTCAAGAAGTCAAGATCCCAAATCGGTTTATATGGTACCTATATCGGGTTATGGATCAATTTGAACCATACTCATGGTTCAAATTGATAGCAAACCATTTCATGAAAAATTTCAGCCAAATCGGATACGAATTTCGAGCTCCAGAGGCTCAAGAAGTCAAGATTCAAGATCGGTTTATATGGAAGCTAAATCAAAACATGAACCAATATGGCCCATTTACAATCCCAATCGATCAACGCTAATATACGAACGTATATGGCTAGATCGAATTAAAATGTCATGAAGATCAATAATAAGAATATATATGTATATACTTTATGGGATCTTAGAAGAATATTTCGAGGTCTTAAAAAAGGAATGACGAAATATATCATATCCAAATCCTGTGGTGGAGGGAATAAAAAGTAGAAAAATGAACGTACAGAATAATTACAATAATATTTGTTTTAACAAATTTGGTACATAACTCAGCTAATTTTCATACCTTAATAATATAAATTTTACGAAAAGTTTTTCAAAATATTGGTATTCAGATCTGCAATTCTGAATTGACTGTAGTTAGAGGTTAGTTGAATGTTTGTAGATGGAGTGTTCCAAAGAGGAAAAACAAATTATCTGAAAATTGTTTATTATGTCTTGGTTGTATTAATCGAAGCTAGACCCATTGATAAGTATACCGATCGACTCAGAATCACTTTCTGATTCGATTTAGGATTTAGCCATATTCGTCTGTCCGTCTGTGAGTCCATGTATTCTTGTAGTCAAGGTACAGGTCGTATTTGTTGCCCAATCGTCACGAAATTCTGCACATGTCACTTTCTTGGCCAAAGGACGAACGATATTGATTTTGGTAAAAATCGGTTCGGATATCCTTCCATAGATATGTATCGTCTGATTTAAACATTCTGCACATCTCACTTTTTTGACCCAATAACTCATGATATTGATTTTAGTAAAAATAGGTTCGAATTAAGATATAGCTTCTATATATATGTATCGCCCGATTTGAACTTAAATGGCCTTAGTAACTAAAACTTTCAACCTATCTGCACAAAATTTTGAAACATTTGTTTTATAACTGATCTAAACATATCTGCGATAGATTGGTTGCAGATAGTTTGGTAAGGTTGAAAAGAGGGTGCGGATATTAATGCGCCCCATGCCACTATACCTTAGACAGTAATCGCCTTGTTATGCACTCTAAATACTGAAAACTAACCTCAAAAATGAAAATTTAAGTCAGAAATTCCTTGCTACTTATTAAATCCGTAATTGCTTCCATACCACGCGCCTAAGATGGTTCATGTCTGGTATTGTGTCCTCATCTAAGTGCGGGTGTCTGTTAGCCGCGAAAGCCGGGCAATGACAGAGGAAACGCTACAACTTCTCATCACCTTTCCCACATACCCTACTCATGGTATTACGTGCCGCACCGATTTTGTATAAGTGAGCTCATAGTCCTATGAGTCCCATTATGGTACCGAAAGATGTATTGACCTCCTTCTTACTTCGTTTCAATAATAGCGTCGTCGTTTCCGGATCCCATAGGATTTTCGTCGTCCTACCGACCGTTTCAATGTTCCACAGTGTTACATGCACGTTCGTAGCCCACGCCCTTATCTCGGACTGCGTCGACCCGAAAGGCTTCGAGTTAACCAAGTTTTTTGAGGCAGTCCACTGGCCTTCATGACCAAATCGTCCGCTCTTTCATTCTCCTTACTGCACAATGGCTCGGCACCCAAGCAATGCGGATCGTGCCATTCTCAGAGAAGACGTTAACCTCCTTTTTACACTACGAGACTGTTCATGGCCTTACCTTCCTGACTGTTATTGCCGTGATTACCTGTTTTCTGCCCATAAAGATGCTCACTCTCGATGTCCTCGCGTTAACACCACACCACCTGACGCATCTCGTGATCGCTCGGATTTCCGCCTGCAGGACCGTAATATGGTCAGGCAGTCAAAAACAGGTCTCAGTGCTTGGGTTTCAATGTTGACCCACATGCCAACTCTGTCCTCTATCTATGATTCATCTGTCAATACCCAGATGTCAATACCAGAGTTCCGTCAATCTTAGAATGTGCTGTTGGTAGCAGTGCCTCGTACGCGACCTCTAGTACCCTAATGGGCCTGATCTTCATCGCTCTGCCTATGCCAAGACAACAAGTTATCTGAGCCTGTTGAATTATCCTTACGTTGCACTTTTTCCCCATCGCAGTCACGCTCTTGTAGAGCCAGTGAACTATCCTCGGATTCAGGTCCAATTTTGAATGGACTCTTAATAACATCGCATAGCAGACGTCATCATCCGTAATAGGTCATCTATTGCGGTCACCCATTGGAGTGACAATAAAGTCCCCCCCCTGTGATGTGCCCTGTATCATTTTACCCTTATACTCCTTAGCATATGGTTTAGCCAGTCTCCAAGGATCCGGTACTGGTCTAAGGAGTGGATCAGTGTGTCGGTTCGCAGATTGTTAAAAGCCCCTCAATGGCAATGCGTACCGCTAATGTGTACATCTTGGCATCGAAGGATTCTTCCCTTGACATAGACGTGCTGTTTGTACTTGAGCAGTTTGCTACATGTCCTACTCTTTATAATGATGTCTACAATACTTTCCATGGTTTTGAGTAGCAAGGACGTAAAGCTTATCGGTATGTAAGCCTTTGGTGTCACATAACCTCTGCTGTTTTACGATGTGCTCTGTTATAAAGTTTGTGGATCTCTTTCCCCATATTGCGAATTTCTCCGGTCATCCAGCCTTTTTGTTGGGCTTATTTGCTTTCTCGAAGAGGGCAACTATCTTCGAAAGACCCTATTAGGCAGTCGTAATTCTTTTGACATTGTCGTCAATGTGTTCTATGCTTGGATAATCTAAACTATTTTGCCTAAGTCTTCTTCTGAGTAGTCTTCCAGTTGTCCAGTTGGTTTTCAACTTATTACGGAAGCTTATCAGATTCGGTGCTGGCCGTGCTATTCTAAACCTAATATAGCGATGTCCAGAGATGTAATGCTCCATGAAGACCCTCCAATCCTGAACCTCATTACCAATTTTTTTTATGAGTGGTTGTTATACATGCTGAATATTGTGATTGTTAATCGGCCACTTGTGGCTTATACATGCAGACAAATCAACTAATAATTGCGCCCTCTAGAAGATCAAAAAGTTAAACTGCGAAGTCGGTTTATATGGCGGCTATATCAGGTTATATACCGATTTAGACCATACTTGGAACAGTTGTTGGAAGTCATGCCAAAACGACATATGCAAAATTTCTACCATATCGGATAAGAATTGCACCCTCTAGAAGCCCAATAAGTCTAATCGGGAGATCGGTTTATGTGGCGGCCATATAAGGATATGAACTGATTAAGACCATACTTGACACAGTTGTTGGAAATCAAAATAAAACACTTCACGGAAAATTTCAGCCAAATCGGATAAGAACTGCGTCCTCTAGAAGCTCAAGAAATCAAGACCCAATATCGGTTTATATGGCAGCTATATCTATATATATAGCGCCCGATTTCAACCATACTTAGCACAGTTGTTGGAAGTCATAACAAAATACGTCATACGAAATTTCAGCCAAATCCGATAGGAATTCGCCTTCTAGAGACTCAAGAAGTCTAATCGGGAGATCGGTTTATATGGCGGCTATATCAGGTTATGAACTGATTTAGACTATACTAAGGACAGTTGTTAGGAGTTATACCAGAACACTTCATGCAAATTTTAAGCCAAATCGGATAAGAATTGCGCCCTCATTCCCAACCGAGAGTGCTTTTGAAAGACGGACGGACATGGCTACATCGACTTAAAATGCCATAACGACCAAGAATATATACACTTTATGGGTCTTAGATGCATATTTCGAGGTGTAACAAACGGAATGAAGAAATTAGTTTATCCCCCATCTTATGGTGGGGGGTATAAACAAATATGTAAAACCTGAAATTTAATTTTTATAGAGTACTATAGCAAAAGTTTCCTTCGAATATTTATTTCGACAATTAAAGATCTTTTAGTGAAATACCATGCTACGAAAATAGTATATCGCTTGACTAACAGTTTAACAATATAAGTGCCTTTATTTGAATCCCATTTGATCTTTATTGGTCCACGAATTTAATTTTGGATGTACGGTGTACTCCATTCTTAATTCTTTATTTCAGCTCGATATTCTCATGATGTCTGATTTAGGGGTGTTTTCGGGGGAGAGGTGGTGGTCCAGATACTTGGCCCCGAAAAAATATCAGCATCGTGCTCTTCTTTCAAAAACCATTTATTTAAACTAATTTTGCCATTGGTTTAAGGAGAGTTTAAAGGTTGAAGCGTCCCACAAACACATGCCCCCAAAATTGGTTATCAAATTCGTTTTCTAATCTAAAATACCTTTCATTTGAGCCACGTATTGGCATGGTCGAACAATTTTTTCACTTTGGGGGTGTTTTGGGAAATTCGTATTCTACTCCCAAATACTTTTATTTGAGCCCCATATTGCGAAGGTCACTAAAAAATTGCTGTTTATGGGGTATTTGGGAAAGGGGTAGATCACCAGAAAATTGGTCCCGAAAATAGGTATCAATTCTTGCTCTACCCCCAATACCTTTCATTTAAGCTCCACCTTGACATGGTTGGTGAATATGCTCGATTAAGGGGTGTTTTGGGGATTGGGGTGGTTCTCCAAACACTAAGCCCGGAAAATATATCAGCAACGTACTTTATTCTCATATATCTATATATCATTTATTTGAACCCCATATTGCCATTGCCCTTAAAATTGGATATCAAATTCGTTTTCTAATCTCATTTAAACTCCTTATTGCAAAAGTCAGCAAATATGTCTGGTTTGGGATATTGGCCCCTAATGTTGACATCAAATACGTGGTCTACTCCCACATACCTTAAATTTGAGCCCCATATTTTCATAGTCGGCAAACATGACCGGCTTGGGGAGTGTTTTGGGGGATGGGCGGTCACTCAGTGAGTTGGCCTTGAAAATATATATCGGATTCGTGTTCCACTTTAAAAACCCTTTTATTTGAGCCTCATATTGCAATAGTCAAAAAAATACTTACTATTTGGGTGGTGTTGTGGGGTTGGCATAGCCCATTAGACACTTTTCCCGAATATTGATATCAAATTCGTGTTTTACTCCCAAAGACCTTTCATTTGGGCCCCATATTGCTATGGTCGTAAATTTGTCCCCTTTGGCGGACGTTATTGGTGAGAGGCGGCCCCCCTAACACTTGGTCCCATATTTGGATATCAGATTCGTATTCTACATTCAAATACCTTTTATTTAAGCCCGATATTCCCATGGTCAGTAAATAAGTCCTCTTTGGGGGGTGTTTTGGGAAAGGGGTGGACCCCCAGAAACGTGGTCCCACATTTGGATATCAGATTCGTATTCTACTCGCAAATACCTTTCATTTGAATCCCATATTGCCATGGTCGGTACATATGTCCGATTTTGGGGGTTGGGGGTGGTCCCCCTAACACTCGCTCCGACAATTGGTTATCAGATGCGTTTTCTTATCATAAATACCTTTCTTTGAGTCCTATATTGTCGTGATTGGTCTATATTTATATTTGGTAAGTTTTAGGGTGGGGCAGCCCCTCTAACTACCCCATCCGAAATTTGGATACAAAATTTTTATTTTAGGAGTACTATATGAGAGCACACAAAATTTCGCTTAAATCGCACCACCCATCTCCGAGATCTGGCGTTTCTGAAAATTAGGGTAAGGGGAGGGTCCGCCCCCCTTCAAATATCAAAAAATGTAGTACGCTATTTTCACCACGGGATCATAATGCACCATCTGCGAAAATTTCACGAAAATCGGTTCTGCCATTTCTGAGTCTATAAGGAACACACAAACATACAAACAAACAAACAAACCTACAAACAAACACAAATTTATTTTTATATATAAGATAAAAGGTTATATGCAGGGAGAGCTCCTAGTATAAATCATTCTGTTTCATGTTCGTCAAAAATTACACGAGCATATTGTTAGGATTTGTTTCCATCAGCCGGAAAAATAAAATTATTGGTCCCGTTAACGTACTATTAATTTTAAATTAGTTTTCCTTGCTCTTATTTACATGCCAATCTTGCATTTGTAGACATTTTTTTAATTTTTTCCATTTCTGTTAGTAAACAAGAATTTGAAAGTTGAAACTTGATCAACTCGTCGTGTCCGCCTGTCTGTTGAAATCATTCTACAATCTTTAAAATTAGAGTTATTGAACTGAAACTTTGCACAGATTCTTTTCTTTAGTACGAAAATGGTTTAAATAGGACTATAGATCTGTCTGCCGATTTAAGGTCTTAGATACATAAAAGCCACATTATTATCCGATTTTGCTGAAATTTTAAACAGTCAGTTGTGAAAGACCTCTTGACATCCGTGTTTAATACGGCTAGGTCTATATATGAATATAGCTGCCATACATACCGATCTTCCGATTGAAGGTGGTGGCCCCTTAAGAGGCGCATTTATTATCCGATTTCGCTGAAACTTGGCACTACGAGTAATGTAAGGCTCCTCGAGTGCCGAATATGTTCACGTGCCGAGTATGTTCAAGATCGAACTATATTTTGATAAAACTGTCATATATACAGATTTAAGTTCATGGGCCCATTAAATCAGTGTTTATTACTCAATATCGCCCAGATCGGATTATATTTGGATATATGTAGCTGTCATATATACCGATCTTGGGCCTATAAAGGGCGCATTAATATCTCGATTTCGCTAAAATTGGGCACAGTGAGCTGTGTTAGGCCCCTTGACATTCGTGCCGAGTAAGATCAAGATGGGGCTATCATTGGATATAGCTACCATATATACCGATTTATGGTTGATTTTGTGCAGTTTTTACCGAACTTGAAGTTAATATATATATATATCCATAGTGGTGGGTATCCAATGTTGCGACCGGCCGAACTTAATGTGTTTTTACTTGTTTTCTGTATGGTTTTCGAAAAATTCAAATAAATTAATATGTAGGGTAAGAAATAAATACGTCCTATAAAACGGAAACAATTTTATGCTTGATTTCGCTAAATATCGAACCATATTTGGATATTTCAGCGCCTTGAACCCATAGAAGGTGCATTTTTCAATTTTGCTCTCAACACCCAGTGTTCCAAATTTCACAAATCGTGTAATAAATGAGCCTGTTATGGACAAAAAACTTTAAGCCAGGAACGGTCTATACAGCAGCTTAGGATATAGCTGATAATCCGATCCAGAGCAAATATTGTAAAATTGTCTTGAGATCTAATGTAACTCGGTGTTTTAAATTTTATTGAAAACCCGTTATACATGCGCCTTTTATGGATCCAGAACTTTAAATCGTGAAATCGGTTTATATGTCAGCTATATCCATATATAGTCCGGTCTGTATCAAATATGACAAAGATGTTGAGGGGTGTGATGTAACTGACTGTTTAAAATTTGAGCGAAATTAATTAATAAGTGCGTCATTTATGGACCCAAGACATTTTATCGAATGATCGGTCTATATGGCAGGTATATCCATATAGTCCCAATGGTTAACAAACCCTGGTTCGTAGTTTACTCTCCCTTTCGTTTGAGCCGCATATTGACCCGATCTGTCTGAGTCAATTTGGGATGCGGCGTTCCACCAATAGTTTGATCGGAAATTTATTTACCAAATTCGTGTTTTTGGGTTTCTTTAATAGTGCAAACAAAAATTCGCTTAACTCAGTCAACACATCAACGATATCTGGCGTTTTTGATGTAAAAAACATTCAAAATATACATATGCAAAAGATGTACAGTTAATATATGCAACAATTTCTTAGCGTTTTCTTGACGTGCATACGATGAAACGAATTTCTGGGTTTTAAAAATTTCGATGCTCCAAAAATATGTGCATTTGTATATGTTTCCGATGTCTAAAAATCATAGAGATATGAAGTGATTCTGGAATACATTATTCTATGTAGGCTAGGTTATTCCATAGATAGATGTGTGTATCGGTGACGTGTACACGATTTGAAAGGTCATATATGTATCTCATAACATAATAGAAACATATATTAAATTTCCTTAGCATCTCCTAACTGCAACTTGAAAAAAGTTCGCAGGAGCCTAGGTACTACATGAGTTTACGCACAGTGAGGTGGTTCGAAATACTATTCCTGATAGAACCGATTGGAACTACAATATCCCTGGTACTAGATGTTATATAGACTTCTATACGGATGGTTTCAAATTAGACGATCGGGTGGGCTTTGGGGTGTACTCTAAAGAACTTGGATTGGTCATATCGAGAAGGTTTCCCGGCCGCTGGAGTATGTATCAAGCGGAGATCCCTGCAATTAAAGTAGTGGGGAAATAGCTTGGATATAATTTCATAACGACAACAGTTTTCAAATGCCGCAAACCTCTTAACGGGATAGTGGAACAGTTCAAAATTCATCTATGCTGGCCCTATGCCCTGCCACAGAGATATTCCAGAGAATTGTAAAGCAGATGAGCTTGCGATACTAGGAACTACCCTACACTTTCCAGGGGAACTGGAATCTGTAGGAATGCCTCTTGCGACATGTAATCTAGGTTTTCAGCATCAGGCCCGAAGGGAAACGAATGATAGGGTGGGTTGTGAACATTCCAAAATTATGTGGCCTTGTCTGGACTTGAAGAGGTCTACCGCTTTGCTGTCGCTGTCCCTCATGGCATGGCAAGCATGCTAACAGACTGATGGCTGCCAGCAACAACTTTTGCAGAAGTTGTTATGACGTCGAAGAAGAAGAGACAATAGAACACCTTCTTTGTCTGTGTCCCACACTAGCAGTCAGAAGTAGTTCCACTTTAGGTTCTCATATCTTTGAGAACCTATCTGATTTAGCGGCTGTGAAAGTTCGCAAGTTATTGGGCGCTGGATCTGAATGGTTCAACGGTAGGAACTAGAAGGCATTTTCCTTCTTTTGTTCCTGTGGTATCACAATGGACGAAGTCGTATTAGTGAGTCTGATTGCGGACTGCCGCTTAAACCTAACCTGCGTTCGTATATTTTGGTCACAATGGAATTGCCCATATAAGTATGGATAAATATTACCAAGAAAGAAAGGACAACAAGCAAAATTATATGTTTTATTTATAAGGATAAAGGAACTATTTCCATTGCCTTTTTGTTACTAAATGCAAATTTTCCCTTAAAAATTCCATTAAAAAACGGGGGTCAAACTTATTATACATCATTGATTGCCATCTAACTCAAGTTTAAGCTCATTTCTCTCCGGGGAAAAGTTTTGTCATGGCTGTTATGCCATTTACTTGGCATAGTGGTTCGTAAATGTCGACAGAATTAGGAGGGGATAACCATTGCTGCACTCGAGCCTAGGCCTTCATTTTGTACTTGGGCACTAAGTTCTAAGTTAGATGACTCACATTCCTCGGGTTAAAAAAGAACCTTTCTGAACAGTCCAGTTCTAAACAAGAATTTGGACAGGTAGACAGCGTATTATACTCGTATGTGATCTCTTTAATAGAAGATTATGCAAATATTGGCTCTAAAGCAGTTCTCTAGTGAATAACACCATATTATCGGAGCAGTAGCTGCCGGTAGAACAATAGTTAGTAAATGTGGGTCTGACAGCAAATGGAGGTAAAACAATGGTGTAATATCAACGCTCGGAATTTGGTACAAAGTTGAGAATTTCAATTTTGAGAAGGTCAGTAACATTATCTACCAGCTTTGACATAAAAAGATGAATAGTATTAGCTGATACTGTACTTTCAATTAAGTAGAAAGTTATTCTTCGTAAGATTCATTGACGAATCTGCGTTGAAGGATAACATCGGCGGCGTATGAACCATGAAGTTGGCATAATCAATCGTATTAAAATACAACGATTACATTGGCAGGGTTATGTTGTCGGATTGAATGAAGAAGCACCAGCTAAAAACCCACATGAGCTCGTATGTGTACAGCACAATAGATGAGGCTCAAAACGGCAATGGAAAGATAAAAAATAGTTGCCAGAAATTGGAGAAGAAAAGCAGGAATTCGATGGGCTTAGTAAAATCTGTTCTCACCAGGGATGGAAAAGTCAGTACTATAGTACTTTTTCATTATTTTTTCGTCCCGAGGAGTACCGTAGTACCTTCGCGACAGGTTCAGTGGCTTTTAAGGTTCAATCTTAGTGGAGGCCTCCTCTTTCACCGTGGAAAACGTTTAGCCTTCAATCTGCTCTGCCATAGTTATGCCCCGCTAGTCGTTACCTAGAATGAGAATGTAGGGGTCACTAACACTAAGCGCACCTGAGATGCGTCTATACTTCACGGAATGGTGTATCACGGAGGCCAATCCCCCACCTCCATTCCTTAAGCGATCCTTACGTATGTATCCGTGACAACTGTGGAAGCTGCAGGTGTTGGTTAGCTTTGTCTTCTGGATCGCTGCATGCAATATGTTCTTCCGACTCAAAAAATCCACAATCTCGTCGATCTTGCCACGGAGACCGTTGCAATTCAATTGCAAAAATGATACACTTCCAGGTACTGGCCTGGCAATATTGCGGCTGGGATGCTGCTGTTGCGTATATTGCCGAACGGGGCAGGTCTGGGGGGTCACATAATCCGGCGACGAGTACGCAGAAGGCGAAGACGACGACGCTCGTGACCCACTTCTGTCTATGTTCGCACAACACATAAACATCAGTGCTGTATCCATATTCAGTGTGACTATACTCCAGTAGTGACGTAAGGCCAGAGCAAGATCGGAAATGTACCCATTCCATGCACCGAGTACACCTCACCAACACCGACCGATGATGGAGGTGGTTCTGGCAAACCGAACGGAACCAGGGTCCGGAGTTCTTTTCAACCCCGGCACGGACCAGAAGCGTGCGTGCGGAAAAAGCACTCCGGGATTTGCCTCTCTCTTGACGAAAAAGGACGAACACATACACTGAGGCGGCAGTCTTTGCCGATGAAGGATTCCATTGGGTCAATCCGGTGCGTACAACCGGCTGCCATGGGATTGCCGGGGCCATAAACATAGGTTATTTATGTCGAGTATCACATGCACTAAGTACAGTTATCGGCATATGAATTTTGAGCACTTGGGTACAAAATTGATATGGTTAGATCAAGAGTTATCTAATCAGACCCAAATATATCTGCCATTTCCGACAACATCTAATTATATCTGGTGCTATATATATTTACATCTAGTAGTAGATATAATTATATCCAAGAAGATATGCTATATTTAAGTATATCTGACCTTAGATATAATTATATCGTCGCCTATGTATATGTATACCTACAAATAACTGTATTTGGTCTTTTACTGCTATTTCATACAAAAATTATTTCTTTAACTTCATTTTACACCCCAAAATAAAAAAAGACGGGGTTTAATGTAGAAATACACATAACATATATTTATATTTACATACACTTAAGAAAAATTGATCCCCAAATGATTGAAAATTGAACTAAATGGTAGAAAAATTTACCATGATTTGGCGCTTAACATTTTTTTTTGTCCCATTTGATATACACAATTCCTTATTTTTGGTTTATGCGAGTGTAATAAAATCAAGTTGATATTTTCAGGAAGTTGGGATCAGTGTTGCCGTTTACCAAAATTGGTAGGTTTTTATTCTCTTGGTAGGCTGGTAGGCTGACCTCAATTTTTGGTAGTTTTCTCCAACTCATAAATACCAGGTTATTGACAGAAAACACCTGCGGGGATATCTCAAAATTATCTCACTTCTTGTCGTTTGTTTGTATTTGTTAAGAGTGCGAATAAAACCATGGATGTCGAAAAGCCAAATACTGTTGCAAGGGGGTTTGACTGCTTCAAACTTGAGGAAAAAGGCTTAGGCTCAGATATTGACTGTAACTGGTAAAAGTGTTAAGGAATCTCTTCCAAATTTTATAAATCCTGGGCAACAAATGAGGCTTTTGTGCGTTCAGCACCTTCAATGGAAAGCTGGGCTATATACAAACATGGATACAAACATGGTCAGATCTGGTCCATAGTCAGACGTTGAAGCTCATTTCTTTATTCAAACCAGGCACGGTTGTTGATTGAAATCAGGGCAAAAATACAACTTTTATGAACTCAAGATTTCTTATCGATAGATCTGTATAAATGGTGCTATATCAAGACATAGGCCCTCTTTTAACTTTAGGTTGTAGAGTGATTTCAGCAACTAGCGGACGGACATGTTCAGACCATTTATGAATATAAGACGGTCTAGCATGCATACTTTGTAGAGTTAAAAATTTACAATTTTATGAATAACATATGGAGTGGCAAAATGAATAACTCTTCGGTGGTGGGTATTAAAATATATATGACATTTGTGGCCTGTAGAACATTTGGTAGGTTTTGGTTGGGTTTGGTAGGATTTTTCTTAAATTTTGGTAGAGAATAATTTTCTCGAGTGGCAACACTGGTTGGGATATCTGAATTCAATTTCAGCATGTTTTGAGCATAATTATAAGGAAAAAAATTTACGATTTAATACCAATTTTATACAAATGTGCCGTATGATAACCCTTAATTTATTACACATAAATTTATAAATAGTCATGTATTTCTTAAAAACTATTCCCTTATTCCTGTTTATGAAAATGAATTTCAACGTATCTGGTACAAGTAGAATAAATAAAAGAAAAGTTTTATTTGCATTAGGTAGTAGAAATAACCAGTTCCCTGTAAACTTTACCCAAAGCATTTACATTATGTAATTAGTTGTGGCTTAAAAGTATTAGGTTAGGTTAGGTTTAAGTGGTAGTCTGCCATCAGACTCTCTTATACGTTTTCGTCGATTGTGATACCACAGGAACAGAAGAAGGTAGATGCCTTATAGTTCCTACCGTTGAACGAACGAATGTTCACATCCACTAAATCAGATAGGTTCTCAAAGAAATGAGAACCTTCTGACTGCTAGTGAGGGACACACACACAGAAGGCGTTCTATAGTCTCTTCTTCTTCGATGTCCTCACAGCTTCTGCAAAAGTCGTTGTTTGTAACCTTCAGTCTGTCAGCATGTTTTCCGATGAGACAGTGACCTGTCATGACGGACCCAATTACTGAGACGTCTATTCTATCCAGTGACAGCAAAGCGGTTGAACTCTTCAAGTATAGATAAGGCCACATAGTTTTGGAATGCTCACAGCCCTCTCTTTGTGACTATCTTTCATTCGTTGTCCTTCGGGCCGGGTCCTGAAAACATAGCTTACATGTCGCTAGAGGCATACCCCCAGATTCCCAAACACTTAGTCCCACATATCAGATTCGTATTCTACACTCAAATACCTTTTAGTTGAGCCCCATTTTGCTATGGTTAGTATATAAGTCCTGTGTTGGGGGTGTTTTGGCGAAGGGGTGGACCCCCAGAAACTTGGTCCAACATTTTGATATCAGATTCATATTCCACTCGCAAATACCTTTTATTTGAGTCTAATATTGCCACGATCGATAAGTATGTCCGATTTGGGGGTTTTTTGTGGGTTGGGGTGGTTCCCCAAACACTTGGTCCCACAAATGGATATCAGATACGTTTTCTACTCTCAAATACCTTTCATTTGAGTCCCATATTGTCGTGATTAGTCTATATATATATTTGATAGGTTTTGGGGTTGGGCGGCCCTCCTAGGTACCCCGCTCAAAAATTGGATACCCCGTTCAAAAAAGGATACATCTTCGAGAATGGTTTTTCTGAAAATTAAGGTAAGGGGATGGTCCGCCCCCTTCAGATATCAATAAATTTAGTACCCTATTTTCGGCAAGGGGTCATTATGCACCCCTTATGATCAAGAATCATATCAATATATCAAGAATATCAAGAAAATCGGATCAGCCGTTTTTGAGACTATAAGGAACACACAAACAAACAAACTAACACAAATTGATTTTTATATATAAGACAATCTGGGATCGACCCGGTCTGCTGCTCCCGATAATACTATGTTGGAGAAAAGTTGTCTTAATTTGGAAATTTCTGCCTAATTACAGTTGAAAATTTGAATACATTTAAATTTTCGTGTGAATTTTTCTACTCCCAAATACCTCTTATTTTAACCCCAATGAGTAAAAGTCTTGTTTAAGGGTGTGGTGGATCCCCAGATACATTGTCTCAAAAGTGGAAGTCAATTTCGTGCTCTACTCCCAAAGATCTTTTATTTAAGATCCATACTGCCGTGGTCGGTAAATATGTCCGCTTTGAGGGATCTTTTGGGGGTGGGGTTACCCACGAAACATTTAGTCCCTCATTTGGATTCGCTTTCTATTCTCAAATACCTTTAATTTTATACCCATATTGTAGAGATTGGTCTATAAACCCGATAGGGGTGGGCGACCCTCCTAGGAATTTTTCAGATATGCTTTTTATTAGTGTAGGTCGGTTGGGATTGTAAATGGGCCAAATCGGTCTATGTTTTGATATAGCTGCCATATAAACCAATCTTTGGTCTTGACTTCTTGAGCCACTAGAGGGGGCAATTCTCGGCCGATTTGAAATTTTGCACTTGATGTTTCTGTGTCATTTTCAACAACTGTGGTAAGTATGGTTTAAATCTGTCCATGTTTTGATATAGCTGCCATATAAACCGATCTTGGGTCTTGACTTGACATAACCTGATATAGCTGCCATATAAACCGATCTGGGATATTGACTTTTTGAGCCCTAATAGGGCGCAATTCTCATCCTATTTGGCCGAAATTTTGTACAACGGCTTCTCTCATGACCTTCAACAATGGTGTCTAATATGGTCTGAATCGATCTATAGCTTGATACAGCTACCTTATAAACCGATCTCCCGATTTTGCTTTTTTAACCCCTACAAGGCGCACTTCTCATCCGAATGGAATGAAATGCACGAAACACAATGACTTCTACAATGTTCAGCATTCAATTCATTTATGGTCCGAATCGGACTATAACCTGATATAGCTCCAACAGCATATCTGTTCATATTCAATATTCTTTGTTTGCCTAAAAATTGTATGTAGTCCAGTAGTATAAGTTATAATTAATTTATTTATTTATTTTTTTATAAGTTATAGTTTATAATGGAATTATTTGATGAAACTGCACTGTTGTGAACCAGCACAGTAAAATATAAGATATAATCTTGTTGTGCTTGGTGTTAAATAAATGAAATGAAATGAAAAGAGATGCCACACAAAGAACTCGACAAATGCGATCCATGGTGGAGGTTATATAAAATTCGGCCCGGCCGATCTTAGCACGCTCTTACTTGTTTTAAATCAAATCAAATTACCATATTAAACGGTTTTCTGTGGTAAAGAACTAATTTGACAGTCTATATATTAGGTGCGGTGGCATGTAAAACTTTTGAACAAAAAAGTGTTGCCCAGCAGCACGTGGTTTGGTCTTGTCTATCGATGAGCTAAAAATGGTTGCAATCTTAACGTTAAGGTTTGCAACTCCTCCTATCACGCTGAACGTTATAATTTTTGAGATATGGCGACCTACATTTATTTGTGTCCCCACTAAACCACACATTGTCCTGCTAGGTCATTATGTTTTATCAACTGTTTTGGGGTGAGTTGGTCCGCTAGATATATGAGCAGAATGAAGATATCAGATTCGTAGTCCACAACCTTATACGTTTAATTTAACCCCATATTCTCATGATTAATGTATACCTTCCTTATGATTTTTATATACAATAGCTATGATCGAGTAAAACTCCCATTTGAGGGTGGGGCGACCCGCAAATACTTAGACATCATTTTTAATGTTATATTCGTAATCTTCTCCCGAATACCTTTAATTTGAGTCCCATATGTATATGTACGTCTAATATGTTTGTTTGGGGAACTTTTGGGGATGAAATGGCCCTGGGGTTCCTTGAACCCAACTTTTAATACCATATTCGCATTGTACTCTCCAATACCTTTTATTTGATACCTTGATTTTAGGTGGTATTTTTGGGGAAACGGGAGAGTGTCCGCCCCTTCCAATATCAACAATTTATAGAGCCTATTCCTCCTTCCTGACCATATTCGTAATCTACTTCCGAATACCTTTCATTCGAGTCCCATATGGTCATTATCGTCCAATATGCGTATTTGAAAGGGTTTCAGGGGTGGGCAGCCCCCTAGGTACTTGGACCCAAATTTTGATATCAAATTTGTATTCTACTCCCGAATACCTTTTATTTGAGTCCCATATTGCTCCGATCGGTCCACTTTTATTTTGGGTGGTACTTTTAAGATAAGGGGTGGGTCCGCCCCCTTGAGGTATCAAAAAATTATATAGCCTGTTGCACCTTCCGGACCACTAGCCACAATCTGTGAAAATTGTAAAGAAATCGGTTCAGCCGTTTTTGAGTCTATACGGAACAAACAAATTTACAAACCCACAAACAAACATACAAACAAAGAAACAAATACAAATTCATTTTTATATATATAGACTAGAGAAGCCCGGCCAGCTTTGTTGCGCCCGATAATGCTATGTTGGAGAGGAGTACTATAAATTTGGAAATTTCTGCCTTATTATTCACATTTTTCCTGTGGAATTTTCTACGCTCAAATACCTCTTATTTAAACCCCACATTGCAATGGTCAGTAAAAGTACTTCTTGGAGTATGGTAGACGCCCAGAGACCTTTCATTTAAGATCCATATTGTCATGGTCGGTAAATTTGTCCGATTTGAGCGTTTTTTTTTGGGGTGGGGACCCACAAAACGCTAAGTCCCACAATTGGATATCATATTCGTTTTCGTACTCTCAAATATCTTTAATTTGATTCCCATTTGGCAGGTTTTGGAAATCTGCGGCCGTCCTAGGTATTCCACCCCAGATTTTGAGACAAAATTTTTGTTTTTAGGTTACTATAAGTGTAAAAAGCCTTACCCATCTCGGGGATCTGGTGTTTTTGAAAATTAGGGCAAGGGGGAGGGTCCATCCACAATTTTGACCACTCTGCCCTATCCCTGTTCATTTTGGCTTCTCCAAATTAGCGCCATCTACCGGCTGTTGTTGATTGGATCAACTAAATCCAATTTAAAACAATGTTAGTGCTGCTCGCTTGGAGTGGCTTAACGCATATACCATTGATCATCATATGGTAGTTGTCTATAAATGACTACCTATTAAATAGTCAGTTACGTGGACCCAATTTTTATTATGAAATTTGTAGTCTACTCCTGAATACCCTTTATTTGAGTCCTATATTGTCCCGATCGGTTCATTTTTATTTCTGGGTCGTAAATAAAGGGGAAGGTCCGCCCCCTTCCGATATGAAAAAAAATATAAAGCCTATTGTTCCTTCCGGTTCAGCGGTTTAAGAGTCTATACAGAACATATTTATAAGCCCACAAACAAATAAACATACAAACAAACATACAAACAAAATTCCTTTCTATATATAAAGATTTTCGGATCCACTGAGTGCAGTGCCATTCAAGTTTAAACTCAGTGATAAGGGACCTACATTTTATAGCCGAGTCCGAAAGGCGTGCCGCAGAGCGACACCTCTTTGGGGAAAAGTTTTTACATGACAAAGTACCTCAAAAATGTCGTCAGAATAAGGTATAACCACAGCGGAAAATATTTTTCTGATGTTCTTAACAGGATTTGAGCACAGGCTTGCTAACCTCTGAGCTACGGTGGCCTCCAAAAAATGCATCATCATTTTATTTCAATCCATCGTTCCACTCATATGGACCAGGTTTCCCCGTCCTCTATATAATTTTTATTAAAATATAGCACAGAGGCCACCATGACGCAGAGGTTACCTTGTGCGCCTATGACCACGAACGCCTCGGTTGAAATCTCGGCATGAATATCAAAAAATTTTTCAGTGGTGGTTATACCCTTGCTAATACTTCTACAATTGTGAGGTATTCTGCCATGTTAAATCTTCTCTACCAAGTGGTATCGGTGTGCGTAGCGCCTTTTGGACTCCGCATATTAAAAAATTGTCCCCATATCATTGAGCTCAAACTTTAATCGGACTGCACTCATTGATATAGGTGAAGTATCCCCTGTTCCTTAATGAAATGTTCTGGGAAATTTAATATTAAGTAAAAGCCTCAATAGTTGTTTTCAAGTTTAACATTTCTTATTTAATGTCAGCAATTAGTGTTTGCGGATATCAGCGGACTAATATTTCGGGGTGTATAACGGGTGGAGAAACTTGGTCCAATTGAATGGAAGAGTGGATTAAGATAAAAAATTGATACACTTTTTAACGAAATTTCACTTACATCTGGTGATAGATGCATTGAAAAGTCATTTATTTTACGGCTACGCAATGCACTACGACATAAGGGACCAAACTTCTGTATTAAATTAGGCCAAATGCATGAGATTGATCGCCACCAAGTTCAGATTTAACGTTTGATGGGCCTAACTTAAAAAAAAACATTGTACTTTATTCGGCTTATGAAGATACAGAGGCCACCGTAGCGCAGAGGTTAACATGTCCGCCTATGACGCTGAACGCCTAGATTCGAATTCTGGCGAGACCACCAGAAAAAAATTTTCAGCGGTGGTTTTCCCCTCCTAATGCTCGCAACTTTTGTGAGGTATTATGCCATGTAAAACTTCTCTCCAAAGAGATGTCGCACAGCGGCACGCCGTTCGGACTCGGAGGAGGCCCCTTATCATTGAGCTTAAACTTGAATCGGACTGCACTCATTGATATGTGAGAAGTTTGCCCCTGTTCCTTAGTGGGCAAAATTTGCATTTTTTAAGAAGATACAATAGCGGAAATTGAAGCTTTAGGATAAAATATCCCGATTGGTTTTAATAAAGCTGTAATAAGAACTACTCCAAACGATCGCCAAAAGTCACGCCTACTCTGCTAAGCTCTATTTCCTATTAATTTGATCATAAAATTAATTTTAAGTTATTTATTCTTTAAATTAAATTAAATGTCAAAATACTTATGACACCCAACTTTTTGATACTTGGCCCAATATTTTATTCGAAAATAAAGGTTAAATAAAAACAAGTAAAAGCGTGCTAAGTTCGGCCGGGCCGAATCTTATATACCCTCCACCATGGATCGCATATGTCGAGTTCTTTTCCCGGCATCTCTTCTTAGGCAAAAAAAGGATATAAGAAAAGATTTGCTCTGCTATTAGAGCGATATCAAGATATGGTCCGGTTTGGACCACAATTAAATTATATGTTGGAGACCTGTGTAAAATGTCAGCCAATTCGAATAAGAATTGCGCCCTTTGTGGGCTCAAGAAGTAAAATAGAGAGATCGATTTATATGGGAGCTATATCAGGCTATAAACCGATTCAGTCATCCGTCGTACAAAATTTAAGGCAAATCGGATAATAATTACGACCTCTAGAGGCTCAAGAAGTCAAGATCCCAGATCGGTTTATATGGCAGCTATATCAGGTTATGAACCGATTTGAACCATATTTGGCACAGTTGTTGGATATCATAACAAAATACTACGTGCCAAAATTCATTCAAATTGGATAAGAATTGCGCCCTCTAGAGGCTCAAGAAGTCAAGACCCAAGATCGGTTTATATGACAGCTATATCAGGTTATGGACCGATTTGAACCATACTTGACACAGTTGTTGGATGTCATAACAAAACACGTCGTGCAAAATTTCATTCCAATCGGATAAGAATTGCGCACTCTAGAGGCTCAAGAAGTCAAGACCCAAGATCGGTTTATATGGCAGCTATATCAGGTTATGGACCGATTTGAACCATACTTGGCACAGTTGTTGGATGTCATAACAAAACACGTCGTGCAAAATTTCATCCCAATCGGATAAGAATTGCGCACTCTAGAGGCTCAAGAAGTCAAGACCCAAGATCGGTTTATATGGCAGCTATATCGAAACATGGACCGATATGGCCCATTTACAATACCAACCGACCTACACTAATAAAAAGTATTTGTGCAAAATTTCAAGCGGCTAGCTTTACTCCTTCGGAAGTTAGCGTGCTTTCGACAGACAGACGGACGGACGGACGGACGGACGGACGGACGGACGGACAGACGGACGGACATGGCTAGATCGACATAAAATTTCACGACGATCAAGAATATATATACTTTATGGGGTCTCAGACGAATATTTCGAGTAGTTACAAACAGAATGACGAAATTAGTATACCCCCCATCTTATGGTGGAGGGTATAATAAATATGAAGTTTTAAATTAGACCATATATAACTACTTTAAGTCAAACTAGCAAATTTTAAGTCTGTTTTAAAAAATTTCTGCAAGCTTAATTGTTTGAAAATTTGTTTGTCAAGTTAGTTATGCCGATGACTGCGCCGTCCGACCTGTCACTAAGACCCTCCACTCCTTATCGCTCAGCTGAGATTTCTATGATAACGGCAACCACTTTACAAATCGGAGATCAGAGTTCAAACATGTGTGGTGCTCTTAGTTATACCTTGCATGGCAAGTAGGGCTCACTTATAGCTCCCATATAAACTGACTGCCTAATAGAGCTCATTTATACCATTCCAAACCATTTTTAAATTTTTTGCGAAATTAAAAAGTACTCTTACAGCCTAAAACATACGTCACGTATATGTGCTGTTACTTTATGTATCCACTAGCTGACCCGGGCCCGCTCCGCTGCGACTTCTTTTACTTTATATGGAAAAAAATTTTCTTGGAATATTTATTTCCGACAATTAAAGATCTTTTAGTGAAATACCATGCTACGAAAACAGTATATTGCTTGACTAACAGTTTAACAATATAAGTGCCTTCATCTGAATCCCATATGATCTTTGTAGGTCTACGAATTTAAGTTTGGATGTAAGGTGTACTCCATTCTTAAAATGCTTCATTTCAGCCCGATATTCTCATGATATCTGATTTAGGGGTGTTTTCGGGGGTGAGGTGGTCCCCCTGACACTTGGCTCTGAAAAAATATCAGCATCGTGCTGATCTCTTAAGAGGAGTTTACAGGATGAGGCGTCCCCCAAACACATGGTCGCAAATTGGTTATCAAATTCGTTTTCTAATCACAAATATCTTTCATTTAAGCCCCATATTGGCATGGTCGAAAAATTTTTCCCTTTCGGCGTGTTTTGGGAAAGGGGTGATGCCCTAAATACATGGTCCTACATTTGGATATCAAATTCGTATTCTACTCCCAAATACCTTCATTTGAGCCCAAAATTGCTGTTTGTGGGGTATTTTGGGAAAGGGGTAGACCCCTAGGAAATTGGTCTCAAAAATGGGTATCAATTCTTGCTCTACCACCCACTACCTTTCATTTAAGCCCCACATTGACATGGTCGGTAAATATGCCCGATTTAGGGGTGTTTCGGGGATTGGGGTGGTCCACCAAATACTAAGCCCGGAAAATATTGGGTTTCCTAAAAAGTAATTGCGGATTTTTTAAAAGAAAGTAAATGCATTTTTAATAAAACTTAGAATGAACTTTAATCAAATATATAATTGCCATTTTGTTCGATAACCTTTTGCCATCTTCCTGGCAAATTTAGTATTCCACGCTCATAGAACTTCTGGCCTTTATCTGCAAAAAACTAAACCAAGTGCGATTTTATAGCCTCATCATTGCCGAAAGTTTTACCATTTAAGGAGTTCTGCAAAGATCGAAATAAATGGTAGTCTGATGGTGCAAGGTCAGGGCTATATGGTGGATGCATGAAAACAATCCATTTTTCATATCCAGTAATGATTCGTTTAAAAAACGGATCGAATTCATTGCGTTTAAGGTGCATAAGGTGCACAAGCGTTGATTCGGTTTGTTAAATGAATTTCTTTCAATACATATGGTACCCAAATATCAAGCTTTTTCACCAGTCCAAGACTTTTTATGTGTTGATTTTGGTATATTTAACTTCTCTCCTATCTCACTCTCAGTTACATGACGATCCAATTCGATTAATGCTTAAAATTTGCTTAAAATTTGTCAACGCCGACTATATGAAAAATCAGCAATTACTTTTTGGGCAACCCAATATATCAGCAACGTGCTCTATTCTCATATATCTATATACCATTTATTTGAACCCCATATTGCCATTGTCCTCAAAATTGGATATCAAATTCGTTTCTAATCTCCTTTAAACTCCTTATTGCAAAAGTCAGCAAATATATCCGGTTTGGGGTATTGGCCCTAAAAACTATAAATATTTAGTTCCACTCTCTTTGAGACCCAAATTGTCTTGGTGAGCAAATACGTCCTATTTGGGGGTTGTTATGGTGGTGGGACGTCCGCTAGACAGTTGGCCCCTAATGTTGATATCAGATACGTGGTCTATTCCCACATACCTTTGAGCCCCATATTTCCATTGTTGGCAAACATGACCGGCTTGGGGAGTGTTTTGTGATATGGGCGGCCACTCAGTGATTTGGCCTTGAAAATATATATCGGGTTCGTGTTCCACTTTGAAACCCCTCTTATTTGAGCCTCATAATGCAATAGTCAGAAAATACTATTTGGGTGGTGTTATGGGGGTGGGATGGTCCCATAGACACTTTTTCCGAATATTGATATCAAATTCGTGCTTTACTCCCAAAGACCTTTCATTTGAGACCCATCCCCCCTTTGGGGGATGTTTTTGGTAAGATGGGGCCCCCCAAACACTTGGTCCCATATTTGAATATCAGATTCGTATTCTACATTCAAATACCTTTTATTTAAGCCCCATAATTCCATGGTCAGTAAATAAGTCCTGTTTGGGGAGTGTTTTGGGAAAGGGGTGGACCACCAGAAACGTGGTCCCACATTTGGATATCAGATTCGTATTCTACTCGCAAATACCTTTCATTTGAGTCCCATATTGCCATGGTAAATATGTCCGATTTAGGGGTGTTTTGGGGCTTGGGGTGGTCCCCCTAGCACTTGGTCCGACAATTGGATATCAGTTACGTTTTCTAATACTAAATACCTTTCATTTGAGTGCCATATTGCCGTCATTGGTCTAAATATCTATAAGGAACACACAAACACACAAACAAACAAACAAGCCTACAAACAAACACAAATTGATTTTTATATATAAGATTGTTTTTCCCCGTCTTTCAGAGAATTGAGCATGTATCGACACTATCTAATCGACGTGTATTTTATATATGCATGTATAGTGAGTGTCAAAATAAGTGAATGAAAGCATTTTTTTAAAAAAAGTTTGTTTGTTTTTTAAATTTTAATTTTACTTTTTTTAGAAATGCCAAAATAAAGAAGATTCTTTCGGGAACAACGTTTTGTTTAGCGTAAGTTTAAGATTTTTGGTAAGAGAAACCCTGTAACATATTACTTTTGGTCACTTTTTTGACGCTCACTGTGTGTACTATTGTAAATTTTTTCATATATGTACATTTCAAATAATATGAAATATATTGAAAACTTCCATTCGAATTCTGTTTTACAAATTCGTCCATTATTTTCAGATGGTTGTACCCAAAAGAGCAGCATTGTTGTTGGATCGTTTAATGGTGGCGTTACATCATGCTCTTGAAAAGGAACACAGTGGCAATGCCCGATTAAGTGATTTCTATAGTAAAAGTAACGATGGGAAAAATTCTGGATCTCTTGATAAGGACAAATCCGGTGAAAATGGAGATAGCAGTGATATTCTTGATAAAGGTGAAAACAATCCATAAAAAATCATTTAAATTTGTGATCATTTTGATAATACACAGGACAGGGACGTAGCCACGAGGAGGGGGGAGGGGGGGGGGGAGTATGCTGTCGGGTCCGAGCACCCATCCAAAATTTCCGTAAAATTCTTATGAAATTATTGCTAAACACAAAATTCATCTTATAGCAACCACATTTCGACTAAAACTTTTTAAAAACGGTTTTTATTTTGCTTTTTATTCTAACTGGAAATAAAAACAAAACCCATTGGTTTCAGCTGATCAAAAAAAAAAATCCAACGACAAAAACAAACTTTTAATGAAATTTTCTCTTAGCAAATTTTAATTAAGACAAAATTTTTAACATATTTTTCTAAAGACAAAATTTTTTTTATAACATATTTTCTAAAGAATACATTTTAATTATTTTATCTGGAGACAAAATTTCAATGAAAAATGTTTCCTAAATGTTTCCTTAAATTTTTTTGTCTTTTTATTTTGTTTTTCTGTTCTAAATAGAAACAAAAATCATTGATCATTGAGCTCGTCTCGAAAGGGAAACAAATGAAAATTGAAAAATTAAACCCACTGGTCTAATCTGTACACAATTCCAATAAAAAACTAACTTTTTTCTGTGTATAGATAAAGCTTCATATATACAGGGTGGCTGATGAATATTGCTACAATGATGAATATTGCTACATTTTTTTTTCGGTGTATGGAATACATTTTTCTTTTATTCATGTTAAATTAAATTATTAAATTAATTATTAAATTATTATTAATTAAATTAATTAATTAATTAATTAAATTAATTATTAAATTATTATTATTAAATAGAAAAAAAGTTATTACATTTTTTTTTGGTAGCGGCTTTCATCAGCCACCCTGTATATATTTTTTAACGACATTTTAATGAAATTTATTCCAAAACCGTATGTCAATAAAATATTGTCAATACTTTTTTTTAAATAAAAATTCAATGAATTATTGCCTAAAGACAAAATGTTGCTTAAGCCTGGGCTCTATCGAAAATTTTTTTCTAGAAGAAAGACTTCCTAATTTTCTAATAAAAATCTTTAAGGACCCAATTTAGAAAAAAATTTTGAGATGAGCCGAATCTTATATACCCTCCACCATGGATCGCATTTGTCGAGTTCTTTTCCCGGCATCTCTTAGGCAAAAAAAGGATATAAGAAAAGATTTGCTCTGCTATAAGAGCGATATCAAGATATGGTCCGGTTTGGACCACAATTAAATTATATGTTGGAGACCTGTGTAAAATGTCAGCCAATTCGAATAAGAATTGCGCCCTTTGTGGGCTCAAGATGTAAAATAGAGAGATCGATTTATTTGGGAGCTGTATCGGGCTATATACCGATTCAGACCATAATAAACACGTATGTTAATGGTCATGAGAGAATCCGTCGTACAAAATTTCAGACAAATCGGATAATAATTGCGACCTCTAGAGGCTCAAGAAGTCAAGACCCAAGATCGGTTTATATGGCAGCTACATCAGGTTATCGACCGATTTGAACCATACTTGGCACAGTTGTTGGATATCATAACAAAACACGTCGTGCAAAATTTCATCCCAATCGGATAAGAATTGCGCACTCTAGAGGCTCAAGAAGTCAAGACCCAAGATCGGTTTATATGGCAGCTATATCAGGTTATGAACCGATTTGAACCATACTTGGCACAGTTGTTGGATATCATAACAAAACACGTCGTGCAAAATTTCATCCCAATGGGATAAGAATTGCGCACTCTAGAGGCTCAAGAAGTCAAGACCCAAGATCGGTTTATATGGCAGCTATATCAAAACATGGACCGATATGGCCCATTTACAATACCAACCGACCTACACTAATAAGAAGTATTTGTGCAAAATTTCAAGAGGCTAGCTTTACTCCTTCGGAAGTTAGCGTGCTTTCGACAGACAGACGGACGGACATGGCTAGATCGACATAAAATTTCACGACGATCAAGAATATATATACTTTATGGGGTCTCAGACGAATATTTCGAGTAGTTACAATCAGAATGACGAAATTAGTATACCCCCCATCTTATGGTGGAGGGTATAAAAAATAATCGCTAAAACAAAACTCCTTATAAATTCTCTCTTAATTTTAGTTTTATTATTTTAAATAAAATATCATCAGCAGAAAAACTATTATTTAAAATTTATATTTGAATGAAATGATCACCCTGATCAATTTACCTTTTTTAAATTATTATTTAAAACGAAACCGTTTCGGTTTTTCTTAGAATTCCATAATTCACACCACAGTATTTAAGGCAATTGTAACGGAGCTCATAGTGATTAAGGACACTATCAGTCAATAGCAGGCAGAGCTGAATCACGTAGAAATTTATAAGTTCTGTGGGATTTGACTGTAGATTTGGGTACAGCGAAATATTTTTAACAAATTTTCAAAATTTCATTTTTATATCTACAACCATGGGATGGGGGTATACGTTTGTAACACCTCGAAATATTCGTCTAAGACCATAAAGACTATAAAGTACATACATTCTTGATCGCCTCGACTGGGTAGATCTAGCCATGTCCGTCCGACCGTCTGTTGAAATCACGATAGCGGTCGAACGAGTAAAGTTAGCCGCTTGCACAGATACTTAGTATTGATGTAGGTCGATGGGAAATACAAATGGGCCATATCGCTTATGATTAAGATATAGCTCCCTTGTAAACCGATCTCCTGATTTGACTTCTTGAGCCCTAACAAGCCGGCATTATTGTCCGATTTGGCTGAAAATTTGCATGCAGTGGTCTGTTATGACTATCAGCAACTGTGTATAGTACGGTTCCGATATATGTAGTGCTTATTGTCATTTGTCTTAAATCTTTGGATGTCAAAGTGGGTGGGAAAAACATTAGCCGGAAGTCGATTCCACATACGAACGGTTCGGACGAAATAAGAATTCTCTCTA
This sequence comes from Stomoxys calcitrans, assembly GCF_963082655.1. Lineage (NCBI taxonomy): Eukaryota > Metazoa > Arthropoda > Insecta > Diptera > Muscidae > Stomoxys > Stomoxys calcitrans. Next base: position 101,468,167 of record NC_081554.1, read on the forward strand.
TAATGCATTGTGCTGTTCGCTGGCCAATCAATTACAAACGGGAGTGTGTTCCTGGAATGTCTAGTATCCCTGACATACATCCTTACATCAGGAATAAGAAGACGAATATCAGACGAACACACACCATGAAAGTACCGATAGAACAGCGTCAAACAACCCACATTGCGACGATGATGAAGGGAGGCAATAGAGTTGGATACCCCACTGTCCCCAATCAACACCATCGCTCTCCTCTGTACACGGTCCAGTAGCTCCAGGGATGATTTTGAAGCTCCAGCCCATACATGTGAGTTGTACTCCTTTTTCGGCCTTATGAAAGTGGTGTAGATGTTAACTTCCATGTTTACAAAAAATTCCAAGCTCTCTAAGTAAGGAAGTTTGTTATAATAGGAATAATGTTCTCTAAATCCTTGCAGTCAGCCGCCTTTTTTTCTATGAGAGCAAGTTTTGTATTGCACTTATGTTTGCCGCTTGGATATTTAAATCAATTATTGGGTATCTTGGACTAGTTTAATCAAAAAGGATTTGCTTTTTGAGAATATTTACAAATACTTTTCTTTTTTTTTGGGAAATTTGCAAATTTTCTTGAATTCATATTTTGTCAACTATTTTAAATTTTGACTTATTTTCAAAAGCAAAGTTGTAGCTATTTCTCTTTGAACATTACTCAGAAAAAACTTCGTTTTCACGTTACGTTGAAACGTTTTGTTACGTTTTTTTTTGTATATTTTGGCCTATAACAGCCAAACCATTGAGATTTTCGTTCCAATACTTAGAAGTTATAGCCAAGACAATAGTTAAGTACTCACTAGTACATCGCAAAAGCAATGGAAAGCCCCTTGTGAAAGTGCAATTTTTTTGTAAAAATATTAATAAATTATCGTTTTCAGTTGTTCATAGCGCAAAATAAAAACAAACCTTCTATTTCTTATTTTTATCCTTTTTCATTATTTTTCTAGCCGAACCGGGCCTGTTCCGCTGCGCCTTCTTTAACTCTCTAATATCTTTTTGGGGTGGGGACACTTCGCCCTGGATGCGGATATCGAATTCGTGCCATTGTAGCCTATGACGCTGAACGCGTTTGAATCTTGGCGAGAACATCGGACAAAGCAGTATTTATCCCCTCTTGATGTTGGTGACATTTGCGATGTAAAATGCCATGCATGGTCATTCAAAAAATTTTCCGCAAAGAGGTGTCACAGCGGAAGCCGTACGGACTCGGCTATAAAAAAGGTCCCTTATCATTGAGTTTAAACTTGAATCGAAGAGCACTCATTGATGTGTGAGAATTTGCCCCTTCTCGGTTCTTGTTTAGGATAATGTTCTCATTAGGGGAGGAATGGCACCTCAAACATTTCGACTCAAATATGGATATTCAATTCATGCTGTACTTCCAAATCCCTTTAATATGAGCCTCATATTGCCATGGCAGGTAAATATGAAACGCTTGGAGGATGTTTTTGGGGTTTGGGCGGCCACCGGCACTTTGCACTGCAATTAGATATCAAATTCGTTCTTTATTCCCAACGGAAATGTCATATTCGTAATCTACTCCCAAATACCTTTCATTTGAATCCCATATAGCCATGGTCGGCTAATATGTCCATTTGAGGGTGGGCGACCTCCCATCACTTGGACCTAATGATTTATGGCATATTTGCAATCTACTGCGTAATACTTTTCATTTGAGACCCATATTGATATGAACCTTGAATATATCTCTTTAGATGGGTTTTGGGGATTGGGGACCCGCTGGGTACTTGTTACCATAATTTTAATACCATATTCGTTTTCTGGTCTCCAATACCTTTCATTTGATACCCTTATTGTGCCCATCGGACCACTTCCGGATATGGGTAACGTTTTTGGGGTAAGGGGGAGGGTCCGCCTCCACCCGATATCTAAAAATTATATAAACTATATTTCCTTCCAGACAAACGTGCACAATCTATTAAAATTTTAAGAAAGTCGATCGATGCATGGCCAGATTCGAAATTTTTCCAATATAACCGTTTGAGGGGGTTTTGGGGTTGGGGCGGCCCGATGGGTACTTAGACTCAAATTTTAATACCACATTCGTATTCTACTCTCGAATACCTTTCATTTGATACCAATATTGTCCCGATCGGTCCACTTTTGATTTTGGGTTGTGTTTTTGGCATAAGGTGAGGGTCCGTCCCCCTTTCGATACCGAAAAATTATATAGCCTATGTTTCCTTCCAGACCAACCTACACAATATGCGAAAATTTCGAGAAAATCTTTAGTCTATACGGAACAAACAAATCGAGTCCCATATATCAGTGATTGGCTAATGTGCCCATTTGGGCGTTTTTGTGGGGGTGGGTGATCATACTGCGACACTTCCACTTTTGATTTTGGGTGGTGTTTTTGGGGTAACGGTAGAGGGTCCGTTCCCCTCCCGATATCAAAAAATTATATAGCCTATGTTTCCTTCCAGACTTACCTACACAATCTTTGAAAATTTCAAGGTATCGATTCAGCCGTTTTTGAGTCTATACGGAACAAACAAACAAACACAAATTGAATTTTATATATAAGATTTCGTATTTTTCCATTGTTTTCAGTTCATTTGACGCATTTTTGTGAGTTTATTGTAAAATATCACTTCATCAAATAAATACACATAAAATTAAACACGTATTTTAAAATAATTGGCTCTAATGTATGTTTTACAAATAATTCTTTCGGGTATAAGTTGCGCAGTGCTAATAAAAAAATTATTTAAGATATAAACTAGTAAGGAAGGGCAAAAGTCGGGCTGTGTTGACTGTATAATATCCTACACCTACCTTATAGGTACAATGTGGGAGTTAATTCTGTCAATTCTGAACCAATTTTGATGGACCTCGGCGGATGTTTTCAGATGGCAAACAATCCGTATCAAATTTCGAGCAAAGCAAATATATTCAAACTGTAATGACTACGGTTGACAAATGACAATATTATTGCAAATTACCCAAAATCTGACGAACATATATATGGTAGCTATATCTAAATCTGAACCGTTATCCATGAAATTCACCAGTAATGTCGAGAGTCAAGAGGAAATCCTTCCTGATAAATTTCGAGAGAATCGGTAGAGAAGTTTTATTGCATTATTACTGCAAATCGGACGATCATATATATGGGAGCTATATCTAAATCTGATCCAATTTGGAGCAAATTGTGGTAGTTGCCGAAGAAAGCATTGTGCAAAATTTTGACAAGATTGATCAATAAATGCGTCTGCTGTGATTAAAAAAGTTAAAATCGGGTGATATATGCATATATATATGAGAGCTATATCCAAATCTGCACCGATTTCCATGAAATTTACCAGTAATGCCAAGAGTCATAAAAAATCCTTCCTGCCAAATTTCGAGAGAATCGGTTGACAAATGACCATTTTATTGCAGTATTACTGAAAATTGGACAAACATATATATGGGGGCTATATCCAAATCTGAACCGATTTTTTCCAATTTCAATAGGCTTCGTCTCTAAGCCGATAAACACCAGTAATATTGGGAGTCATAAGAAGATCCTTCCTACCAAATTTGAAGAGAATCGGTCAACAAATGACCAATTTATTGCTGTATTACTGCAAATCGGACGAACATATATATGGGAGCTATATCCAAATCTAAGCCGATTTTTTCCAATTTCAATAGGCTTCGTCTCTAAGCCGATAAACATGCCTGTACCAAATTGGAAAACGATCGGATGAAAACTGCGACCTGTACTTTGTACACAAATTAACATGGACAGACGGACAGACAGACCGACATAGCTAAATCGAATCAGAAAGTGATTTTGAGTCATTCGGTATACTTATCAATGGGTCTATCATTCTTCCTTCTGGGTGTTACAAACAAATGCACTAAGTTATAATACCCTGCATCACAGTAGTGGAGTAGGGTTTAAACGTGTGAATAAACCAGTGGATTTTGATAATACAGAGAATGTGGAGATGGAGACGCAGCCAGAATCATAAGCGTCATCATCAAATCTAGAACATATGCCTTCGCAAAAGATGTTGGCATTCGGTTTAGTGGCTGAATTAAACGATATTTCGCTTCCATCTGCGATCGACATTTTGAAACATTTTTTTCTTGGCCTTTCGTTTTTTAGAAGCTCGATTTTCACCGAAGAGTTATGGTCTAGTAGACTATTTGCTCAGCAGGTTTTTTGCCCATTAAATTTTTTCCCTCCATACTAATCGCACCACCCTAATGTATATGTACTTGCTGCACCTGTGTGATTCGCATCACCCTAAAGTGGCTATTTAAAATTTAAAATTGAATGTTACTTTAAATGTTATGAAGCTGGTGCCCAGAGCCAGATCCTTGGCTATGGACACCAGCTGCATTAGGTTAGGTTAGGTTTAAGTTGAAGTCTGCCAACAGACTCGCTTAGACGATGTCGTCTTTTGTGATACTACAGGATCAGAAGAAGGAATATGCCTTCTAGGTCCTACCGTTGAACCATCCAGATCGCTTTAAAAAGCCTTATAACTTACGAATGTTAGGATTCGCTAAATCAGACAGCTTCTCAAAGAAATGAGAACTTAAAGTGGAACTCCTTCTGACTGCCAGTGCGTGACACACACACAGAAGATGTTCATAGTCTCTTTCTCTTCGATGTCCTCACAGCTTCTTCAAAAGTCGTTACTGGCAACCTTCAGCCTGCCAGCATATACACAATGACTGAGACGGTTTTTGTGTTCAGAAATACGTTCTCCAGGGATTTAATGGTTGCCTGGCTGTCTGAGAAGATATTTATGCCAATCGTCGTAATAACATTATGTCTTAGCCATTCCGTCACTTCCTTAATTGCAAGGATCTCCACCTGATACACACTACAGAGGTCGAGTAACCTTTTTGATATAACCAGTTCTAGATATTTAGATTATACCCCAAAGCTCACCTGGTCGTTTAGTTTGGAACCATCCGTATTGTAATATGATAACTTGTTATACTCGTATTTATAAGAAACTTTTGATGAAACTAAGTAGACTAGCTTGTTCCTTTAATGTTGTTTGTTTGAAAAATATAATAAAAAGAGTCAGTTTGTTGACAGAAGCTTTACAATTCAGGTGTGGGGTTCCCAAAAAAAAAAAAATAAATAAAAAAAGAAGACTCAAAAAAAAAAAAAAATTTTTTTTAAATATGGATTCACGCCCTACTCGAGAAAGAATTCTTTCAGCTTTGAAAGCTTCAAATGTGGAATTTCCAGAAACAGCGTCAATTGCACAATTGAGAACATTATATGATTCTTTGCAAGTTAACGGTGGTCCATCAAAGCAGACTGAATTGCCTTCTGGAAATGTGGTTTCTTCTGATTCTGCTGGGAATTCATCTGTAACTGTCACTACAATGTCATCCAATACTTTGAATGAAACTCCCGTTATTAATTCCGCAACTGCCGATCCTGAAAATTTGCTTCAGTCATTTCAATGTAATGGTGAGTCCACAAATCAAACTGAATTGGTTCTTGGAACTGCCGCTTGTTTTTCTGCCGCACGGACTTCAACCGATTTAATATCTAGAAATACATTGAGTGTCGCTTTTAATAACAGCGAAATTGGCGTATCCTGTGCAAATCTTCGGCAAACACAGACTTCAGTGCCTCCTTCCGTAATTTCTTCCGTACCTTCCGTCTATAATTCTTCTGCTTCCGTTCCTGTAAATACAGTTCAAAGACAATTTCCTGGTACTTCAGGGACTGCTGCTTCTGTTTCTGCCGCCCGGACTTCATCAGTTATTTCCGATTTAATGAATACAAATACATTGGGTGTCGCTTTTAACAATAGAGCAATTGGCGTGTCCTGTGATGTTCTTCCGCAAACACAAACTTCCGTACCTCCTTCCGTATCTTCTTGTGTTGTTTCTTCCGTACCCTCCGTCAATTATTCCTCAGTTTCCGTTCCTGCAAACTTACTTCGAGGACAATTTTCTAGACCTTCTGTTCCATCACAGGTAACAGACCCTTTCATTCGTTCAAGCGTTTTATCCCGTGAAGCTGATGAACTAGAGAGTGAAATTAGAGTTTTGAGATTGAAGCAAGAAATGTTGGCTCTTCGAAACCAAATTGAATCTTTAGAAAACGGTGGAAAAAAGGTTTCTACAAATATCAATTATGACGAGCTCTCTATGATGGTTCCGAAATTTTCTGGGAATGATGGACGAAATATTGAAAAATGGATAAACTCTTTTGAAAGCTACACTATAAATATGACTGACCAAGAAAAATATATGTGCTTAAGATATTTGCTGGTTGGAACTGCGCGAGAGTTCATGGAAAATTCAAATTACAAAGAATATAAGGAGTTGAAGAGATCGCTCTTAGACATTTTCAAGAGAACGGTAACGCAAGAAGAAGTTTATCAAAAATTGCGTTTGCCCAAGTTGAAGCCAACAGAGCCGTGTATTGCCTATATAGTAGCAATGCAAACTATTGCAGCAGAAGGCGAAATCAACGAGCAAGAACTGGTTGACATTATAATAGACGGAATGGAAGATAAAACCAACAACATATCCATTCTATACGGATCAAACTCATTACAAGAATTGATGCATGGAATAGATAGATACGAGAAACGCAGGTCAAAAACAGTCAGTACTCATAAAGAAGGTCGTGACAATACTAAAAGTTTCAATTGCTCTCAATTTGGACATATGAAGAACACCTGCAATAAGCCTCGACGTCCACCGGGATCTTGTTTCCATTGTTTCCAAATGGGACATTTTTACAAGGATTGTCCTAAAAGGATGAATATTACTGCTCCCATATTTTGTAGTAATGATATTGTAGACACAACACAAATGGTAAGTGTGGCCTTTAAATATTCTTGTGGATCCAAATATACTAATTCTGCGAATATTTCGTGCTTGATCGATTCCGGTAGCCCAATTAGTTTGGTTAAGATGTCTTTATTACTGACTGGTGTGATACGTTCGAAGAATTTAATACCAACTTCGTATGTTGGAGTTGGCAATACCCCTTTGAAAATATATGGAAATATTTCTTGTTTAATAAAATTTAAAAAATCGTCTAAACAAATAGAATTACTTGTTGTTCCGAACGAGAGCATTCATGTTCCAATGATTCTTGGACGGAACTTTATGCATGCATTTAATGTAAAATTACTTCAAGTCAAGGAAACTACAAATGATATAGAAGTATTTGAATCCACAAGAAAAATAAATGACAATAATAATATAACCTCGGTGTCTACACCATCTACGATAAGCAATTCTTATGATAGTCCTGTGAATTCCCAAGTGATACGTACGGACGATATTGATCTAAATCCTTTGTTAAATTCATTCCAGAAGAAGACTTTAGAAGATCTTATTCATAATCGTTATATAACTCCAAAGGGAATTGATAAAAAGTCATCTGATTATAGGATGCAGATTAAATTATCTGATGATATTCCAATACACTGCTCTCCCCGTAGATTGTCGGTTCGTGATCGTGAGGAAACGCAGAAGATTGTTAGTGATTTGTTAGAAAGGAAAATAATACGTTACAGCAATTCTCCATACACGTCAGCAATTGTGTTGGTAAAGAAAAAGACAGGGGAAACGCGGATGTGTGTCGATTATCGAGCGTTAAACAAAAAGACTATTAGGGATAACTTTCCTTTACCCCTCATCGAGGACTGTATTGAGAGCATATCAGGCAAAAAATGGTTTAGCCTCATGGATTTGAAGGATGGATTTTTCAACATAGAAATGCATAATGATTCAATTCCATACACTTCATTTGTAACCCCATTTGGACAGTACGAGTATTTGAAGATGCCATTTGGTTTAAAGAATGCTCCAGCAAACTTTCAACGCTTTATAAATGGTATATTTCGCGACTTAATAGAGGACCATAGAGTGGTTATATATATGGATGACATATTGATTGCATCCTCTGATTTCGATTCTCATGTTCAGACATTGGCGGTTGTACTTGGACGTGCTTTTGAGTACGGATTACGTATCAAGTTAACTAAATGTAAATTTGGTTATCAGAGTTTAGAGTATTTAGGATACTTAATCAGCCCAAAAGGTATACGGCCGACAGAAAATCACTTGCGAGCTGTGAAACAAATACCAATGCCAAGGAATCATAGGGAATTACAAACTTGTCTTGGGTTGTTTTCCTACTTTAGGAAATTCGTTCCGTCATTCTCAAATATTGCAAGGCCATTGTTAGATTTGCTTCGTAAAGAGAAAAAATTCGTTTTCTCTGAAGAATGTGTAAAGGCCTTTAGTGAATTAAAGTCTCGTTTACTTCGGGCCCCAGTATTAGCTTTCTATAACCCTAAAAGCGATACGGAGTTACATTGTGATGCAAGTTCTCATGGATTCGGAGCAATATTGATGCAGCGTCAGGATGATAAAAAGTTCCACCCCGTAGCATTTTTTTCAAAGGCTACAACCAATGCAGAATCGAGATATCATAGTTTCGAACTGGAAACACTCGCAATTATTTACGCGTTGCGCCGGTTTCGTGTGTATTTAGAAGGATTACATTTTACTATAGTCACAGATTGCAATTCACTTACAATGACCTTGAACAAGAGACAAGTTAATCCTCGGATATCCCGCTGGGCATTGGAACTAGAGAACTATGACTATTCTATCGAACACAGGAAGGGTTCTTCTATGGGTCATGTGGATATGTTAAGCAGATGTATAGAAAAGGAAATATCCCCTCATGTGGGATGTAACATGATTTGCTCTGTAGATTCGAATCAACTCGATGTCCAAATTCAACTGACCCAAGCTAGAGATCCTGTTATTAAGGACTTATGTAAACGTTTGGAAAAGGAAGAGATATGTGATTTTGACCTAATAGACGGTCTCTTATTTAAGAAAGTGGGTGCAACCGTTTGTTTATATGTCCCAAAGGAAATGGAAGATAATGTGATAAGAATGATACATGAGAAGCTTGGACACCTGGGGACAGATAAATGTTATTATAAGATTCGAGAGAATTTTTGGTTCCCAGACATGCGCAATAAGATAGATAGCTTCATTAAGAATTGTATAAAATGTATCATTTATGCTGCTCCAGCTAGAATAAACCAACAGAACATGTACAGCATTCCAAAGGTGGCGGAGCCATTCGATACGATACACGTGGATCACTTCGGACCACTTCCATCATTAAAATCGAAAAGAAAACACATTTTAGTGGTAGTTGATTCTTTTACAAAATTTGTTCGACTTTATCCTGTAAATTCGACGAGCACTAAGGAGGTTTGTTGTTCTCTCGAAAAGTATTTTAGTTATTACAGTAGACCAAGACGCCTAATCTCGGACAGAGGATCATGTTTTACGTCATTGGAGTTTTCTGAATTCATTTTGAAAAATAATATTAATCATGTTAAGGTGGCGGTTGCCTCTCCACAAGCAAATGGGCAGGTTGAGCGTGTAAATCGTATTATTAAGTCCATGTTGAGCAAATTGAGTGACCCAATAGATCATTCCGATTGGTCATTGAAATTGTCCCAGGTGGAATATGCTATCAATAACTGTGTTCACAGTTCTACAAAGGAAACCCCAGCGAAGTTACTCTTTGGAACGAATCAACGAGGGGTGGTGGTAGATAAGCTGTCGGAATATCTAGATGAGAAAATGGGTAATGAGGAGAAACTAAATTTGAGGGATATGAGGGTTAAGGCATTGAATTCTATACAGCGATCTCAGAACTACAACGAATTATACTTTTCCAAACATCATGAACCGGCAAAACGTTACGATGAGGGTGATTATGTTGTTATTATGAATATTGACAATACAGTTGGGAAGAATAAGAAATTTTGTGAAAAATATCGTGGTCCCTACATTATTGAAAAAGTATTAGATAATGATCGCTACGTTGTGAGATATGTTGACAATTGTCAACTGACACAGATCCCATATAAGGGTATAATTGAAGCAAAGCGACTTCGGAAATGGTTGACACCTAGGTTATAGATTTATGTTATTGGTCACACTTATATAATATACACAATTTTTATATCATGATTGTGGGCAATCATATTGTCAGGTTGGCCGAACTGTAATATGATAACTTGTTATACTCGTATTTATAAGAAACTTTTGATGAAACTAAGTAGACTAGCTTGTTCCTTTAATGTTGTTTGTTTGAAAAATATAATAAAAAGAGTCAGTTTGTTGACAGAAGCTTTACAGTATAGAAGTCTATTTAACTTCTATTGCCAGGAATATCGTAGTTCCAATCGTTTCTATCAGTTAAAGTGGTATAGTACTTTCATCAAAAAGCGGCTCAAGTAGAGTGTAATCCACACTGCCTGGAACATCGGATATTCTATCAGGGATAACACAGTGTCCGTAGCCGCCACAAGACCAAGGAGAAAGCTCCCTTAACCTCACGGCAGTGGGCGTAGCAATTTATCTAGCCACAATGTCATTAGAGTCATTAGATGTAACATTAAATTCAGTACATCAGATGGCGTCGTTCTCACAAACAAGCCATCCTTCGGATTCGGTTGAGTATTGAACAGTAGGTGGACTTTTGAAGCGCCGTCCACCAGACCACATCACAATATATTATTATAGGTCTGACAACTGCAGTATATACCCAATGAACGACATGCGGTCTAATCCCCCAAATTTTGGCAATGGCTCTCTTACCCAGGTATTTTGCGCTTTCTGTATATGAAACATTCTCTTCTCCCAAGAAGACAGGTTCCACTGTAGGCAACTTGTATCTCCTGCTGAAAAGAACTACTTCGGTGTTGCACGGATTTTTGCCTAGACCACTTTCGGTAGCCTACTTCGCTATCGCACGTAGTGCTTCGTGAAGCACATCTCTAACAATGCTGGGAAACTTTCCCGTTATAGCAATAGACACGTCAACCACATACGCGATTACTTTTTCACCCTTTTCTTCCACAGACAATAATATTTTGTTAATGGTTATATTCCAAAGAAGAGGAGACATTACATCTTCTTGAGGCATTCCTCTGTTGACCCATCTTTTTAGATCCACAGATCGCAAGCCTGTCGTAATGCATCTTTTAGTAAGTACGTTATTAATAAACTTTCTCACGGAAGAGTTGATGCCTAGAAACTCCGACTCTTTCATGATTGACGTCGGTTTTACATTATTGAAAGCACCTTCAACGTCAAGAAATGCTACCATTGCATATTCCTTGACAGCGAGAAAACCCTCTATATAGCCGACTAGATCGTGAAGGGCTATTTCAGTGGATTGCCTTTACTATATGATTGTTGCTGACGCGACAGGCGATCTCCAGGAATCTTTGCCCTAAGGTATGTTTCTATCAACCTCTCAAGAGTCTTCAGTATAAAGGTTGACATACAAATAGGACGAACATCTTTCGCCTTCGTGCTTTTGGAAAGAAAATGACCCCTGTGTCCTTCCATCACATAGGTATATATGCCATGCTGATACTAGCAGAGTATATCTCCCTAAGCCAAGGAACCAGTCTATCAGACACAGCTTGTAAATTAACCCTTCATACATAATCCGGGCCTGGCGACTTAATGGAGTCGAAACTTCTGATCGCCTGATGAAAGCATACCAGTGACAACCTCTTCTGGCGCCGCGTCGTCCGTTGGAGAATTTTCCGGGATATGTGTATCAACGAGTAGTTCCTCACTAGACATTGTCCATGCATTCTCTGACTTCTGAATATACCCCACCGTAATGGGTCTCGAGAACAGAATCTTCCTTAGCCTAGAGTCCTCAGATGTATCCTCCACGGAGCTGCAGAATTTTGCCCAGGATTTGTTCTGAGCCACCCTTATATTTTCTTAGCTCAGCCTTAAAGATGTCGCAATAGTATGGTGCTCTTGTGGCTATTGCCCTTTTAAAGAGTTTTCTGCAGTTGTTCCTTAAACCAACAGGTTCTGGAGTCCACCATGGCGATCGCAGTTTGCCCTTTGGCTTGGCACTAGGACATGCTGACATGAGCGCGTCATTCAGGGCCTTCGTGATCTGTTTGACTATTATATTTATATTATCCGCAGTTTCCACATTTTTTCTGGTCAAGAAGGGATGGACGTGAAGAATTTGTGCCGAAATTTATCCCAATCCGCCTTTCTTCTCTTAAGCCGAGGGAGCACTTCTGCAGTATTTTCTCCAAAGCTGAAACCAATATACCGATGATCAGAGAAGCTGTGGTCATCCAACTCTTCCCAGTCACATATTCTTTCGCTTACATCGTCCGATACAAAGGGTAATATCTTGTACCTCCTGCCTGTTCTTGGCAATAAAGGTCGCTTTATCCCCTTTATTACAAATCGCCAGATTGCAACTTATCATATATTCGCTAAGCTGCTCATCCCTTTCGTTGACTTCCGAAATTCCCCATACCTAGTGATATGCATTAGTATCACTTTTTAAAATGAGGTTTTTTTTGCAAAAGCAGCTTCAACCAGCAACTTTGGACTTTAGAGCGGCATCATGAATCGCTTGCTTAAAATTGGGAAGCCATACAGTAATGATACTTATTTACTGGCTACTACTGAATCCTATATTACGTCTACCTTACTTTATTTGTTTGTCGTATGTGTTCTTTAAATACATATTATATCCGATACAAAAGTTTTAGAATCTCACAGGAGTATGATTCGTACTCTACCATCAAAGTCCCTTATGACGATTTCGATTTTAGAAAACCATGCTACACTTTTACGAAACAACATTTTTGTCCAACAATGTCCCCCAATCCTGTTGTACTTTTACATTTTCAATCAAATATGTTCATATGCGTAACTTATTATCTTAACTGGTTTATTTTTTTAATTCCAATTAACTTTTTATTTCCTTCATAGAACTGACAAATAAATCTACTTTAAATCTGTATTAAGTTTTGGTAATACAGATGTTCTTTTTTGAATCTAAAACAGAGGACGCGGTCGAAATACACCTTTCCAAACATTCAAACAAAATTTGCTTTTAAGACGGATATTAGCCGTTTTATGAGTGAAGTTACGTAAAGGGTGATTTTTTTGAGGTTAGGATTTTCATGCATTAGTATTTGACAGATCACGTGGGATTTCAGACATGGTGTCAAAGAGAAAGATGCTCAGTATGCTTTGACATTTCATCATGAATAGACTTACTAACGAGCAACGCTTGCAAATCATTGAATTTTATTACCAAAATCAGTGTTCGGTTCGAAATGTGTTCATTCACCGTAACGTTGCGTCCAACAGCATCTTTAAAAAAAATCCGGTCCAATGATTCCACCAGCGTACAAACCACACCAAACAGTGCATTTTTCGGGATGCATGGGCAGTTCTTGAACGGCTTCTGGTTGCTCTTCACTCCAAATGCGGCAATTTTGCTTATTTACGTAGCCATTCAACCAGAAATGAGCCTCATCGCTGAACAAAATTTGTCAAAATTTGAACACATTTCGAACCGAACACTGATTTTGGTAATAAAATTCAATGATTTGCAAGCGTTGCTCGTTAGTAAGTCTATTCATGATGAAATTTCAAAGCATACTGAGCATCTTTCTCTTTGACACCATGTCTGAAATCCCACGTGATCTGTCAAATACTAATGCATGAAAATCCTAACCTCAAAAAAATCACCCTTTACAAATATTGGCGTTCACAAATATGCTTAATATTCAGTCTATAGCTCTACTTTGGTGTAGGTGCTATGAAATGATAACAAATGGCCTTAAATTGATGCGTTATACACAGTAGACTTGGCACGGTGCGGGAAATGCAACACATTAACACTCTATGTAGGTAACGAAAACTATACTCGGTGGTGGGGTAACATTTTTTTTTGACAAACGAGCACAAAATTTCAATTTCAGTGCAACATGTCGAAAAAACAATTCACTTTCTTGGCTAATTGAATTCACCATTAATTTGAGATCCATATTGTCCCGATTGGCTTTCTGTCCGTTAAACGGGTTTTGTGGCGGCCCTAGTTGCTTGCGTCCAAATTCTAATATCAGATTCGTATATTGCTCCCAAAGTCATTTTATTTTGGTTCTACATTGTCTCGGTTATTGCGTATGAGCGTTTAAGCGGTATTTGGACATTTTCAGACACTTTTTTTCCTAATATTGGTAATTTCTTTTCAAGGATCTTTCATTTAAGTTCCAAATTGTCCAGGTTGAGCTTCATCTAAGGATAGGGTATTTTTTGGGTCGGGCGGCTTTCCCAGACACTTGGTGTCTAAATTTAATTACAGATTCGTATTCCACTGCCAATGACCTTTTATAGAGTCCCGTTTTGTCTCAATCGGCCCACAGATTCTTTGATGATGTTTTTGCGTTCCGCCAATCTTACTCCCAAATTTGAAATCTAAATTTTTACTCTACACTTAAATACTTTCCAACATTTCCCCAATCAACTACTTTTTCATTTGAGAGGCTTTTAGGGGAGGAGGGTTATTGGGTGGTTGGGGTTATGATGTGTTGGTTGGGGTGGGGGATGTGTTATTATGGCAGGGAGTATTTGTGGGCAGTGGTAGCTCCCTGTTATTTGGTTTTCCAAACACCTTTCATTCGGTCTACTTTTCCGTTTGGGGGCAGGAGTGGCACTCCTGACACCTATTTTTCCAAATACCTTTGATTGAGTCCCATGTTGCCACCCATTCCGATATAAAAAATTATCTTATATATAAAAATCAATTTGTGTTTGTTTGTATGTTTGTGTATTCCTTATAGACTCAGAGGCCGCCCCACCCTTAAACCTACCAAATATATATTTAAACCAATCACGACAATATGGGACTCAAATGAAAGGTATTTAGCATAAGAAAATATATCTGATATCCAATTGTCGGACCAAGTGCTAGGGGGACCACCCCAAGCTCCAAAACACCCCTAAATCGGCCATATTAAGCTCAATGTGGAGCTTAAATGAAAGGTATTGGGGGGTAGAGCAAAAATTGATACCTATTTTCGTAAAAAAAAAATGGGTATCAAGCCAATGGTGCTCTTCGTGCTCTTCTCTCAAATACCATTGCTGATATATTTTTCAGGGTCAAGTATCTGGGGGACCACCTCTCCCCCTAAAACACCACTAAATCAGACATCATGAGAATATCGGGCTGAAATGAAATATTTTAAGAATGGAGTACACCTTACATCCAAACATAAATTCGTAGACCAATAAAGATCATTTGGGATTCAGATAAAGGCACTTATATTGTTAAACTGTTAGTTAAGCGATGTACTATTTTCATAGCATGGTATTTCACTAAAATATCTTTAATTGTCGAAAATAAATATTCCAAGGAAACTTTTGTTCCATATAAAGTAAAAGAAGGCGGAGCGGAGCGGGCCCGGGTCAGCTAGTTACGTATAAAAAAACCAAGCACATCACCAACCACTATAACACTTCTCCCCCCACCTCTGCATCATACACATTTCAAACTTTTATCTCTCATGCTCTCATCTCGTGCTCTCATATTATGCTACTCTATTTGTGGGGGCGTCCATATTAATAATGATTTCTCTTAGTGTACTCGTGTCCTGCTCCTAACGGTTTTCTATCGTATTTTTACCTAACTACTGTTGTTGTATTGTGGTTTTGGATTTGCACAAACAAATGAGTCTTAAGTGAAAGCCAACAACAATGCTGTGTGAAGTCATTTACTAATTTTAGTATGTTCTAGTTCGAATTTTAAATAATCCAGCCTTACTTCGTACCTTCGCAGCAACAGTGACCTGTATGCGAAATTTCAAGTTTGTAGGTGCAGCCAATTTTTCTGGGCGAAGAATTGGCTGCACCTACAAACTTGACGTGGGGACGTCCCCACAAATAGAGTAGCATAATATGAGAGCATGAGAGATAAAAGTTTGAAATGTGAATGATAGAGAGGTGGGGGGAGGTGTGTTATAGTGGTTGGTGATATTTAATATTACATGTTTCCTTAAATGTTATGAAGCTGGTGCTCAAAGGCATGGGTATTTACGGGCCTACATTACTTTATTTATTTAAAAGTCTCACAGGCCGTTACTGTATCAACATTACTCAAAATTTGGATGTATGATTCGTACTCTACTATAAAAGTACCTTAATTAGAGTACCACATTGTCCCGATTGGTTTTCATGCCCGTTAGAGGGGTTTTGTGGCTGCCCCAGATACTTGTTCCCAAGTACGCGTATCAGATTCGTATATTACTTCCAAAGTACTACTTTGTCCCCGTCGTTCCGCATGAGCGTTTATGTGATATTTGGAGGACCTCCACTTTCAAAAACCTTTCATTTAAATCCTATATACCCCTACCACTGTCGTGGTGCTGGGTATAAAAAGAATAAGATATTAAACTTTTGAGCTAATACAAACAAACAAAACCAAACAAGTTTTTACTGAAGAAAGAAAAAGACATTGCCCCTACACATAAAATGAACTGCAGTGGGCGGTTGAGCAGGTTCGTTCATAACTTTTTTATTTCTCCTTCAATTTTTACACATATTAAGTGCGCTGCTATAGTTGTTTTTCCAGCATTGTCAACATAATAAAATAAAATCCTACCACCATCTCCAATCAATAAATGCAAATCAAACAATAAATACAAAATACCTATGTTGTCTAAAGAAGATCCATATGCAGCTGGCTAACCTCTGTATGAAACAAACCACGCACATCATCCTACCCCACATCCAACTTGTATCTCTCATACTCTCACTTAGTGCTCTCATATTATGCCACTGTGTTTGTGGGGGCGTTCACAGTATTAATGATTTCTATTAGTAAACTCATGGCCTTGTTCACGAAACTTTAGGAAGCCTTGAAATAGGTTTATTTGACAGGATAAAGGCAGTCTCTCAAATAAGTCTATTTCAAATTTACATTATGTTTTGTGATTAAGGCCGTCAGTGTCTTGCAGCTAACGGCTTTTTCTCGTATTTTTACCTAACTACTGTTGTTGTAATATGGCTTTGCAATAGCGCAAACAAAAGAGTCTTAAATGAAAGACAACAACAATGCTGTGTTGAGTAATTTACTTACTTTAGTATGTTCTAGTTCGAGTTTTAAAAAATCCAGCCTTATCTCGCACCTTCGTACAAAGAGTGACCTGTATGCAAAATTTGTTAAAAACTTTAGCTAAATTCGTAAAGAAAAAACCACTTTTTGTACTTTTTGTACCTAAATGTACGATTTTGAAAAAAAAAAAATATTTTGATCGTTCAAAAACTATAATCAAGGGAAGCTTTACCCCAAGCTTGACATCATTTTGTTGAAAAAGTATAATTTTGTATGTTTTAGTACCTAAATGCACGAATTGAAAATAATTCTTCAAGCCGTCCAATATTTACTGTCAAGGTGAAACCGTATCCAAAGTACCAATATTGGTACCAAAATATAATAATTGTTAATAGATAGTTTAGTCACCCATGACATTTTTTCTAGTTGTACCTACTTGCCAAATTACTGACCTTTAGCGTGCGGTACTAAACGTACGATTTCTCCCGCTACCAGTACTTATTTCCATTTTTTCTTTTCACCCCCATTATTTTGCAGCAGATGTCTTTTAAGTCAAATTTCACAATTCTACCTCTATCTATCCGCCCTTTACAAAGTTCACCCATTTCGTACTTTTTTTTCCTAAAGTCATCAAATAAAGTTTGCCACGGTGTACCGATAGCTCTAGCTCAATTTACAAATAAAGTTATCTTGACCGTCCCGATGTTCTTGGCCGATGTAGTTGATGAAGGTCGTTGGGGATTGCAAATGGGCCATATCGGTTCAGATTAAGATATAGCTCCCATATAAACCGATCTTCCGATTTGATTTATTGAGCCCCTGAAAGCCGCAAAATTTTTGGAAAATTTTCAACAACTGTGTCCAGTACGGTCCAAATTGGTCTATAATCTGATATAGAACCCATATAAACCGATCTCTCGATTTGATTTCTTGAGTTCTTACAAGTCGCAATTTTTGTCCGCTTTGGCTGAAATTTTGCATGCGGTGTTCTGTTACGACATCCAACATTCGTGCCAAATACGGTCCAAATCCGTCTATTACCTGATATAGCTTCTATGTAAACCGATCTCTCGGTCATCCTTGTTTGGTTCCTGGAAGCTTTAATTTTTGCTGGCTTGAGAAATGTTTGGTATGTAGAATAAAATAGTGCCCTTCAACTAAATTTATTTTGAATAAATTTTAAGCAGAATCCATGGTGATGGGTTCCCAAGATTCGGCCCGGGCGAAATTGGCACGCTTTTACTTGTTGGACCTAAATGTACGAATAGCACCATATAATCCTAGTTTTAGCCGTTCGGGTTGGGCGCTGATCCGTCAATCACGCGACTTTTTTATATATATAAAGATGCATTTTTATACTCTCCACTATGGGATGGGGGTATACTAACTGATTTGGGAGCATATTAAAATAAGTGCAAAGGAAACAATTTTCTTCAAAATGCTAAAACTAAGATATCCGTAAAAACAATCACATTTTGAAGAATTTGAGAAATTAGGATCGGCGTATAAATAGTGTGTTTGAAAGCAGTACAAGATTTAGTTCTGACTTAATGACTAAATGTTATAACCGATGATTCAGTTCCTGTATCCAGTAGCGACCACAATTTTACATAAAAATTTTTGGTATCTTTACCAATTTCACACTAACAAGGGCCGAAAATTTCACTGGTTCATTTTTTTGTATTCGGCGGATTCTAGTCCTTTGCTCAATTTTTAGCGACGATACATTATATCAGCACCCATACCTCTCCTCTGGTTATGTATAGCGATTGGAATAATATGGGCATTTAAGTATTTAGAAATAGGAATCTGATATTAATGACGGGGGCCGAATATTTGGGGGCTGCACTACCCCCAAAGAATCCCGCAAAGGGCCACCTCCACCCCAATAAATAATTCCAAAACTTTATGTAACCAACCGGAACAACTTAAATTAAAGTATTTGGGAGTAGAGTACCAATCTGATATTAATATAGATTATCTAGAATTCGGGGGTCACCCTAAAGGATATTAGGCCTGGTCTGTCCACATGGCTGTAAATAACCACTTAAAAAAAACTTTTATTTGGATCCGACTAAGTATGGAACAGTAGGTGGGCTTTTGAAGCGCTGTCCACCAGATCACTACACTTTATTTGACGTACATAAGGCAAGTCTTATGAATACAGCAAGTGGCAGCTTATATGATATGTCTGATCGTGCAATCAACCCCATTGCAGGCCATTCGGGATCTATTTAGGGTAAGCCGAGGCTAGCCCTGTTATGATTGCTTTTATATTTCGTTTCGTGATACAAATTTTCCGGGAAACTCTCCTACGGGCATCGTGGCGCCTGAAGAGGTTGTCACTGATATGTATTCATCGGAGGGATTTGGGGAAATTGTGTCGAAAATCCCTTAGGCGATAAAAAGTTTCTATAATTTAAAGTCGCCAGGACCTAATGATATATCACCGTTTGAATTACAAGCTGTGTCCGATAGACTGGCTTCTTGGCTTAGGGAGACATACTCTGCTCGTATCGGCATGTCGTTCATATCTTTGCGATGTAGAGACACAAACGACCTAGTCGCCTACAAAGAAGGTTCTCTCGCTGTCAAGGAATATACAATGGTAGAACTTCTCCACATTGAAGGTGCTTTCAATAATATAAAACCGAGGTCAATTATGAGGGAGCAGGAGTTTCTAGGAGATACAAGATACCTACAGTGGAACCTGTCTCCTCATGAGGAGAGAGAGTTCCATTTACTGAAAGCGCAAAATACCTGGGTGTTTTTCTGGACAGGAAATTGAATTTCAAATCCAACATTTAAGAAAGGGCAAGAAAGGCAGCTCTTGCCCTATACACCTGCATGAGAGGCATTCGTGTGTTATGCACTGGGTATATACTGCAGTTGTCAGATCTATAATACTATATGGTGTTGTGATCTGGTGGACGTCGCTTCAAAAATCCACCTGCTGTTCAATACTCGGCCGGATCGAAATAATGGCTTGTTTGTGCTTCACAGCCGAACTGAGGATGACACCATATGATGCACTGGATTTATATGCTACATCTTATGCCTCTGGACATTGTAGCTAGACAAATTGCTGCAACTACTGCTGTGAGGCTAAGGAGCTTTCTCTACTATTCCTGATACGACCGATTAGAACTACAATATCCATGGTAATAGAAGTTACATAGTCTTCTATACGCAAGCATCCAAACTAGATGACCAGGTGGGCTTTGGGGTGTACTCACAAGAACTTGGATTGGTCATATCGAGACCACTGTAGTGTGAGCATTCCAAAATTATGTGGCCTATTCTAGAGTTGAAAAGGTTTACAGCTTAGCTGTCGCTGGCTAGAAGAGACGGCTATATTGCGTCTGTAAGGACAGGCCACTGTTTGATTGCAAAACATGATGACAAACTGAAGGTTGCAAGTAACAACTTTTTGGAAGCTGTAAGAACGGGCGTCGAGGAATAGAGACAGTTCCAGGTGGCGGATATGCCTAAGTGAGTCTGATGGCAGACTGCCACTTAAAACTAACATTGTTTCGTTTGTACTCAAAAGGTATCTTTCTTAGAAGTGAAGCCTCACACTTGACAGGTTAAACAAATATTTATTATCTGTATAATTCGGTTGGAATTGTAAGTGAACCTAATCGGTCCATATAAAAAAGAGGTGCACCAAATGAAAATGACATTTTAAAGGTCGATTTTTAAAGAGCTATAGGGAAGTTTTTAATAAAAAAACGCATAAAATTCAGAAAAATGCATGGATTCCTTATTTGAAGCGATAGTATGGTCCATATAATTTAATGATTGAAGTTTATTTCCTGCAAATGTTGATCGTGACTGCGCTTCAAATGCTCCGGATCCAATTTTGGCATACTCTTTCCAACAATTCGACCGGTATCTCACGAATAAATTCTTCAATGTTGTCTTTCAATCCGTCAATTGAAGCGGGCTTGTCTAAATAGACATGAGCTTTAATATAGCCCAACAAAAAATAGTCTAAAGTCGTTAAATCGCACGATGTAGGCGGCCAACTGACCGGCCGAACTCGCCTTTTAATAAGTCCATTGTGATGCGTGCTATATGGCATGTGGCATCGTCTTGTAGAAACCACATATCATGCAAGCCAAGCTCTAGCATTTTGGGCAAAAAAAAAAGTTGGATATCATCTCACGATAGCGCTCACCATTCGCAGTTACGTTACGATTCGCATTATCTTTGAAAAAGTACAGTCTAATGATGCCACCAGCCCATAAACCGCACCAAACTATGACTTTGGTAGCTCTTGCAATGCTTCTGGCTGATCTTCCATCCAAAATCGACAATTCTGCCTATTTGCGGAACTATTGAGCCAAAAATGAGCTTCGTCGTAAAATGGACGAAGAGCGCGATGAACTTTCATAACAGAGCACGCATTTTGATATTAAATTCGATAATTTGCAACCGTTATTCGTTTGTAACACGATTTGAAGTTAAATTATAGATCAAACTGAAGATGTTTGAGAGTCAAACCAAACGCGAAATGACCGTGAGCTCTTTAAACCAGTGTTGCCAAAAAGATAATAGCTAAAAATGCATTCTTTATGTGTAACTAGCTATACCGGGCCCGCTTGAATCCGATGTGGTTTTGATTGGTCTATGATTTCGCTAGGAGGGCTTAGGGCCATTAATGTTTGGATGTTAGATGTACTCCATTCTTAAAAGACTTTATTATTATTTATTCATGGGGATTTTGGAAGTGTGAAGGTTGATAGGTTAAGGGGATGGTGTGGACGCCCAGAAACGTGGTCCCGAAAGTGGGTATGAATTCCGTGCTCTACTCCCAATCTTTAATTTGAGCCTTATATTGTTGTGATCAGTAAATATGTATGTCCGAATTTGGGGGTGTTTTCGGGGGTGAGGTGGTCCTCCAGACACTTTGACCTGAAAAAATATCAGCATCGTGCTCTACTTTCAAATACCATTAATTTAAACCTCATATTTCCATTGGTTTAATGGAAGTTTGGGAACCAAGTCTCCCAAACACTTGGTTCCCAAAAAAATTTGTTTTCTAATCTCAAATACCTTTCAATTGAGCCACATATTGTCATGGTCGCTAAATTTTACCGGTGGCCCAAATAAATGGTTCCACATTTCGTAATCAAATTCGTATTCTGCTCCCAAATACCTTTATTTGAGCCTCATATTGCGATGGTCAGTAAATAATTGCTGTTGGTAGGGTGTTTTGGGGAAGGGGTAGACCCCAGAAAATTGGTTCCGAAAGGGTGTATCAATTTCGTGCTCTACTCCCCAATTACTTTCATTTGCGCCCCCACATCGTTAAATATGTCTGATTTAGGGGTTTGGGGAGTAGAGTGGTCCCCCAAAAACTTAGCCTGAAAAAAAAGATATCAGCATCGTATTTTACTCTCAAATATCATTTTTTGGAACTGCATACTGCTATTGGCTTCAAAAATGGATTTTAAATTCGTTTTTTATTCTCAAATACATTTCATTTGAACCCCTTATTACAAAAGCCAGTAAATATGTCCAGTTTTGGGTATAGCCCTAAAAACAATCAAATATCGAGCTTAAGACCAAAATTGTTATGTTGAGCAAATACATCCTATTGGGGGGTTGTTATGGGGGTGTGACATCCCCTAGACAGTTGGTCCCGAATATTGATATCAGGTTTGTGGTTTACTCCCAAAGAACTTTGATTTGAACCCCATATTGCTATGGTCATATATTTATCCTCTTTGGAGGGTGTTTTTGGGGAGGGGAGGCCCCAAACACTTGATCCCACATTTGGATATCAGTATTGTAAACTTAAATACATTTTATGTGAGCCCCATATTTCCATGGTCAGTATAGAAGTCTTGTGTGGCGGGTGTTTTGGCGAAGGGGTGGACCCCCAGAAACTTGGTCCACATTTGGATATCAGTATCATATTTCACTCGCAAATACCTTTCGTTTGAGTCCAATATTGCCACGATCGACAAGTATGTTCGATTTGGCGGTTGGGGTGGTTCCCCAAACACTTGGTCCCACAATGGGATATCAGATACGTTATCTACTCTCAAATACCTCAAATATGCGAGATTGGTCTATATATATATATATATATATATATATATATATATATATATATATATATATATATATATATATATATATATATATATATATATATATATATGTACATTTGGTAGGTTTTGGGTTGGGGCGGACCGCCTAGGTACCCCCTTCCAAATCTGGTTGCCAAATCTTTGTTTTTAGGCTACTATAAGAGAGCACACAAAATCACTTTTAAATCGCACAACACATCTTCGATATCTGGCTTTTCTCAAAATTAAGGTAAGGAGGAGTCCGCCCCCCTTCAGATATCAAAAATTGAGTACCTTTTCTTCTCCAAGGGATCATTATGCACCCCTTGTGAAAATATCAAGAAAATCTGTTCAGCCGTTTTTGAGTCTATAAAGAACTCACAAATAAATAAACAAACACAAATTAATTTTTATATATAAGATTTACACTCGTTAATTTTTTTAAATTCTCTCCGTGACTAAACATTAATTTATTTGACAGAATGAATGAAGTTTTTTCAATAGTAAACAAAAATAAGAAAATTAAATAACTTTTCTGTTCTTATCTAGCGTTAAATCAGAATTGAACATTGGTTTTAAATTAAAAATAGATCAAGTAAAACCATGCCAAGTTCGGCCGGGCCAAACTTCGTCAAACCCGCAAAAAATAAAGCTTCTAGAAACCGAACAGGGATGATCGAGATACCTGTTTACATGGGAGTTATATTAGATTATAGACTGATATGGACCGTATTTGGCACAGTCGTAACAGAACACCGCACACAAAATTCCATTCAAATGGGCCAAAAATTGGGAGATCGGTTTATATGGGAGATATATCAGGTTACAGACCGATTCGGACAGTACTTGGCACAGTTATTGGAAGACATAACACTACATGCAAAATTTCAGCCAAATCAAAATTGCTGCTTCCAAGAGCTCAAGAAGCCGAATCTGGAGATCGATTTATATGGAAGCTACATATAAATCGGAACCGATATTGTGTCTCCACCTAAGTACCGGTATCTGTTGGACACGAAAGCCGGGCAATGACAAAGGAAATGCTCCAACGTCTCATCATCTTCCCCGCATGCCCTACACATGCTATCACTTGCCGCACCGATTTTATATAAGTGAGTTCGTAGTCCTATGTGTCCCGTTATGATATCAATAGCTAAACTGACCTCCTTCTAGCTTAATTTCAGTAATAGCCTCGTCTTCTCACGATCTGAATCCCCCCCTAGGATTTTCCCCAACGACTTACATCAACATTAAATATCTGTGCAAAATTTCAAACGGCTAGCTTTACGCGTTCGACCGACATCGTGATTTCAACGGACGGACATGCCTTGGCCGTCTCAGAAAGTCGACACGATCAAGAATATATATATGTTATGGGGTCTTAGGCGAATATTTCGAGGTGTTACAAACGGAATGACTAGATTAGTATACCCCCATTTTATGGGGGTGGGTATAAAAATGATGCATGTGCATTCGTTGCAGTCTCAACAACGATTGAAGCCATAATACGTGATAAGAATATGTGGGAATTGAGCATCAACGCTAGCCTAAACAAAATTTTAGTTTTGTGCACCCCTGATATGAAACCGATTCGACTGCTACATATGTCTGCCTATTGTCATGTAAACTAATCTCCCGATTTGACTTCTTGAGCATCTAGAGAGTGCAATTTGTATTCGATTTGTCTGAAATATTCCCATAAAGTTTTATTTAATTTATATTGAAATCCGGAGAAAAATTCAAATTTATAAATAAAAGTTTACACATCACTAGTCAGATAGCCTATATTTTACATTATCGGCCTCATCAAGTCAACATAATATCAACATCTCCCGATGAACACCTTTCAATTTATCCATTTTTTTTGTTGTTTTTTTTTTCAATTTTCAATCATTGTAAATGATAAGAAACTAAAAGACTTAAAAAAACTACTTTTTGCTAGAAAGATTCATTGCTCAGGCATAAAAAAATTAGGACCGTATGAGTGGGTTGGGAAGGCCCCCTTCACTCGGTTACAAATTTTAATTTCTGAATTGTAATTTACTCCCGAATCACTAATTTGTGTTTCGCCTTACATAAAATGTATAAACGAGAGATTCGGCCGGGCCGAATCTTATATATCCTTCACCATGGATCGCATTTGTCGAGTTCTTTTCCCGGCATCTCTTCTTAGGCAAAAAAGGATAAAAGAAAAGATTTGCTCTGCTATTAGAGCGATATCAAGATATGGTCCGGTACGGACCACAATTAAATTAAATGTTGGAGACCTGTATAAAATGTCAACCAATTCGAATAAGCATTGCGTCCTTTGGGGGCTCAAGAAGTAGAGATCGATTTATATGGGAGCTGTATCGGGCTATAGACCAATTCAGAAAATAATAAACACGTATGTTGATGGTCATGAGAGGATCCGTTGTACAAAATTTTAGGCAAATCGGATAAGAATTGCGTCCTCTAGAGGCTCAAGAAGTCAAGATCTCAGATCGGTTTATATGGCAGCCATATCAGGTTATGAACCGATTTGAACCTTATTTAACACAATTGTTGAAAGTAAGAATAAAATACGTCATGCAAAATTTCAGCCAAATCGGATAGGAATTGCGCCCTGTAGAAGCTCAAGAAGTCAAGTCCCCAAATCTGTTATTATGACAGCTATATCAGGTTATGAACCGATTTAAACCATACTTGGCACAGTTGCTGGATATCATAACAAAATACTTTGTGCAAAAATTCATTTAAATCGGAAGAGAATTGAGCCCTCTAGAGGCTCAAGAAGTCAAGGCCCAAGATCGGTTTATGTGGCAGCTATATGAGGTTATGAACCGATTTTAACCATACTTGGCACAGTTATTGGATATCATAACAAAATACGTCTTGCAAAATTTCATTCCAATCAGATAAGAATTGCGCACTCTAGAGGCTCAAGAAGTCAAGACCAAAGATCGGTTTATATGGCAGCTATATAAAAACATGGACCGATATGGCCCATTTATTACAATACCGACCTACACTAATAAGAAGAATTTGTACAAAATTTCAAGAGGCTATCTTTACTCCTTCGGTAGATAGCGTGCTTTCGACAGACAGACAGACGGACGGACATGGCTAGATCGACATAAAATGTCGCGACGATCAAGAATATATATACTTTATGGGGTCTCAGACGAATATTTCGAGTAGTTCCAAACAGAATGACGAAATTAGTATACCCCCCATTCTGTGGTGGAAGATATAAAAATTTGTTAAGTTCGACAACACTTTTCCGAGATCGTGAGTTTTTGGAAATTGTGGTACACTATTGAAAAAATTAGCAGAAAATTGTTTCAGCTGTTTTTGAGTCTATACGGAAACAAACATAGATTATTTTTGGCATGTTTTATTATTTTTCTTTAATTCTTTATGTTTTACAATGTGTCTTATATATAATATCCCACGAAACCATATCGGTTTGTCTGCAGGACGTATATAAGCCAGTCTGTTGTATATTAATTAAACTTATTTTTTTTTTCTTCATGAATCTTATATATAAAAATCAATTTGTGTTTGTTTATACGTTTGTGTGTTCCTTATAGACTCAGAAACGGCTGAACCGATTTTCTTGAAATTTTCACAGATGGTGCATAATGACCCCCTGGTGAAAATAGGGTACTACATTTTTTGATATCTGAAAGGTGGGCGGCCCCTTCCCCTTACCCTAATTTTCAGAAGCGCCAGATTTCGGAGATGGGTGGTGCGATTTAAGCGAAATTTTGTGTGCTCTCATATATTTAGTACCCTAAAAATAGAAATTTGGTAGTCAAATTTCGGATGGGTGGATGACATATATTTAAACCAATCACGACAATATGGGACTCAAATGAAAATCAGTGTTCGGTTCGAAATGTGTTCAAATTTTGACAAATTTTGTTCAGCGATGAGGCTCATTTCTGGTTGAATGGCTACGTAAATAAGCAAAATTGCCGCATTTGGAGTGAAGAGCAACCAGAAGCCGTTCAAGAACTGCCCATGCATCCCGAAAAATGCACTGTTTGGTGTGGTTTGTACGCTGGTGGAATCATTGGACCGTATTTTTTCAAAGATGCTGTTGGACGCAACGTTACGGTGAATGAACACATTTCGAACCG
Source organism: Stomoxys calcitrans (assembly GCF_963082655.1). Lineage (NCBI taxonomy): Eukaryota > Metazoa > Arthropoda > Insecta > Diptera > Muscidae > Stomoxys > Stomoxys calcitrans. Next base: position 101,495,334 of record NC_081554.1, read on the forward strand.
AACACTGATTTTGGTAATAAAATTCAATGATTTGCAAGCGTTGCTCGTTAGTAAGTCTATTCATGATGAAATGTCAAAGCATACTGAGCATCTTTCTCTTTGACACCATGTCTGAAATCCCACGTGATCTGTCAAATACTAATGCATGAAAATCCTAACCTCAAAAAAATCACCCTTTATTTAGGATTAGAAAACGTATCTAATATCCAATAGTCGGACCAAGTGCTAGGGGGACCACCCCAAGCCCCAAAACATCCCTAAATAGGACATATTTACCGACCATGGCAATATGGGACTCAAGTGAAAGGTATTTGCGAGTAGAATACGATTCTGATATCCAAATGTGGGACCACGTTTCTGGGGGTCCACCCTTTCCCAAAACACCCTCCAAACAGGACTTATTTACTGCCCATGGGAATATGGGGCTTATATAAAAGGTATTTGAATGTAGAATACGAATCTAATATCCAAATATGGGACCAAGTGTTTGGGGGGCCGCCTCTCACCAAAAACATCCCCCAAGGGGTACAAATTTACGACCCTAGTAATATGGGGCTCAAATGAAAGGTCTTTGGGAGTAAAGCACGAATTTGATATCAATATTCCGGAAAAGTGTGTATGCGGCCACCCCATCCCCACAATACCACCCAAATAGTAAGTATTTTATGACTATTGCAATATGAGGCTCAAATACGAGGGTTTTTAAAGTGGAACACGAATCCGATATATATTTTCAAGGCCAACTCACTGAGCTGCCGCCCATCCCCCGGCCGTCCCACTACCATATTTAGAGTGGAACTAAATATTCATAGTTTTTAGGGCCAATACGCCAAACGGGACATATTTGCTGACTTTTGCAATAAGGAGTTTAAATGAGATTAGAAAACGAATTTGATATCCAATTTTGAGGGCAATGGCTATATGGGGTTCAAATAAATCATATATATTGTAGATATATGAGAATAGAGTACGTTGCTGATACATTTTCTAGGCTTAGTGTTTGGAGGACCACCCCAATCCCCAAAACACCCCTATATCGGGCATATTTACCGACCATGTCAATGTGGACGTTAAATGAAAGGTATTGGGGGGTAGAGCAAGAATTGGACCAATTTTCTGGGGGTCTACCCGTTTCCCAAAATAACCCATAAACAGCAATTTTTTAGTGACCATCGCAATATGGGGCTCAAATAAAAGTATTTGGGAGTAGAATACGAATTTGATATCCAATTGTAGGACCATGTATTTAGGGCATCACCCCTTTCCCAAAACACCCTCAAAGTGAAAAAATTTTTCGACCATGCCAATACGTGGCTCAAATGAAAGGTATTTTAGATTAGAAAACGAATTTGATAACCAATTTTGGGGGCATGTGTTTGTGGGACGCTTCAACCTTTAAACTCTCCTTAAACCAATGGCAAAATTAGTTTAAATAAATGGTTTTTGAAAGACGAGCACGATGCTGATATTTTTTCAGGGCCAAGTATCTGGACCACCTCTCCCCCGAAAACACCCCTAAATCAGACATCATGAGAATATCGGGCTGAAATAAAGAATTAAGAATGGAGTACACCGTACATCCAAAATTAAATTCGTGGACCAATAAAGATCATATGGGATTCAAATAAAGGCACTTATATTGTTAAACTGTTAGTCAAGTGATTACTATTTTCGTAGCATGGTATTTCACTAAAAGATCTTTAATTGTCCAAATAAATATTCCAAGGAATCTTTTGTTCCATATAAAGTAAAAGAAGGCGCAGCGGAGCGGGCTCGGGTCAGCTTGTATTAAATAAAAAAAAATTATCGTATGTCCTATTTTATATGTGACAAATATGTATTAAATTGAAAAAAGAAGAAAAAATTTAATAAATTTAATTTGTTTAAAATCGTAAATTATGGTAGAAAGTGCAAACATGTTTTAGTAAAATTTTTTTTGTTTCATAATAGAAATCACACAAACTAATTTGGGGCTTTCACTTTTAACATTTGGAGTCATTCTGCATTAAAACACCTTGTAGTTTTTGTGCAAAAATTTAAAAAAATTTAAAAAAATTGTGGTACAATTGCCCCAAATTTTATTTTGTTGTAATGCTCAAGAGTGCCTCATATGATCCTGTGTATGACAAAAAAGCTTAGATTAATGTCCATTCTTGGAATATACTTATTAATAATGATCTAATTGGTTTGTTTTTTTGGTTCATCTTTTATATTCATTACAGATTCACCCTATTTCACCATGTACAGTGATGATGACCCATCCGTAATGATGGACTACGATTTTAAAGATTTGAATTCGATCAATCGCGCTACTGGTGAAACCGTAAGTTGGATTATTAAAGCATAGTTGCAATAGAGATTTTTCGGCAAGAGTAAGAAAATTTCAGTTAATGGCACAGAGCTTTCAGAGAAGAGCAAACTTGGGCTTGGATTTGGGTGGCGATATAGGAACGGATGGTGTCTCATCACTGCTGGCTGCATCCTCGCCGGGGCATGGTGGAGGTCTCATCAGTGGCGTTAACAGTGCCGATATTGCCGTCGTTGGTGGCGGCGGTCGCACGAACTTCGGCAGCAATGGTCGAATGTACTGGCGTTGTTACTTTAATGCAGTCAGCTGCTTCTAAATCTTCATCAGCTCCAAGCACATTTCCTCGTGGACATCTGTAAATTACGTATCCAAATTCCATTCCATCCCATGATCAAGTTAAATTAAACCCATACTAAATCATCATCATAATAAATTATCACCTCAACTTTGATGAAGCTCACAAATCCTTTCAAATTATCAGACGTGTGTGTGTGTGTCTATGTGTTCGATTTTCTATTCTCAAGTGGCAAAGTGTTTTATTAACAACAACAAAAAATAATAAAATAAAATTTATCTACCAACTGGAGTGCAATAGTGTTTTATTCTTTAGTGAAAATGGTTTATGGGTTTAAGAACGGTGGCATCGAAGTCAGATTGTCATGTTTGTTTCGTAATGGGTACGATCATCATGGTTGATAAAGCCATCGTCTAGTATGTTTACAATCAGACTTTTTGTGTATCCAATGAAAAGAGGTCGTGTACGCCACCGTAATCAGCGTTTGCATTTTGCGACTAAACGAGTAATTCGACCTTACTTGGAGTCAAAACATTAGAATACGAAGAAGCATTTTTTCAATTTCTTTTTGTAAACATTTATCTATAAAATTTTTTCCTTAGAATTTTAAATTCAAAAGATAAATTATTCTTGACGAAAATTTTATCAAAATGTATTTGTTTATTTATTTGCTATTTCTACACAACAATACAAAAAGTTTTATATATTGCAGTACATGATTTTATATTCAGACCAGGTGGGCAGGGTCCGGTCCGCTGCGCCTTCTTCTACTTTATATGGAACAAAATTATCCTTTAAATATTTGTTTTTGGCAATTAAAAAGCTTTTAGTGAAATACCATGCTACGAAAATAGTATGTGTATATAGCTTGAGAAACAGTAAAACAATATTAATGCCTTTATCCAAATTCCATATGATCTTTATTCGTCTATGAACTCTCTCGGAGGGTTTATGGTCATTTAAGTTTGGATATTAAAGACTTATTTTAGGTTAAATGACTTTATTGGTGCGCGATATTCTCATATGGATTTTAGTAGTGGGAAGACCCCAGGGTTGTGGTTGGTGGGGTAATGGGGTGGTGTGGACCCCCTGAAACGTGGTGCCGAAAGTGAGTATGAATTTCGTGCCCTACTCCCAAATACCTTTCATTTGAGCCCCGCATTGCCAAGATCGGTAAACATGTATGTCCAATTTAGGGAAGTTTTATGGGGTAAGGTGGTCCCCCAGACACTTAGCCCTGAACAAATATTAACATCGTGCTCTACCCTCATAACCATTTTTTAAGCCCCATATTGCCATTGGTCTAAGAGGAGTTTATGGTATAAGACGTCCCCGAAACACTTGGTCCCAGAATTGTTTATCAAATTCATTTCAAATCTCAAATACATTTCATTTGAGGCACATCTTACCATGGTATGTAAATTTTTACTATGTGGGGGGTGTTTTGGGGGCCCCAAATTCATGGTCCCACTTTTGGATATCAGATTTGTATTATACTCGCAAATACCTTTATTTGAGCCCCATATTGTGATGGTCAGTAAATAATTGCTGTTTGTGGGGTGTTTTTGGGGAAAGGGTAGAAACCCAGAATATTTGTCCCGAAAGTGGGTATCATTTTTGTGCTCTACTTCCCAATACCTGTCATTTGAGCCCCACATTGACATGGTCGGTAAATATGTCCCATTTAGGGGTGTTTTGGGGAGTGAGGTGGCCGCCTAAACATTTAGCTCTGAAAATATCAAATATCATTTATTTGAAACCCATATTGCCATTGGCCTCAAAATTGGATATCAAATACGTTTGCTAATTTCAAATAACTTTTATTTAAACCCCTTATTGCAAAAGTCAGCAAATATGTCCGGTTTAGGCCCTAAAAATACAAACATCGAGCTCCACTCCCTTTAAGACCCAAATTGTCATGGTGAGGAAATACATCCTATTTGTGGGTGGGACTTCGGTTAGACAGTTGGTCCTGAATGTTGATATCACATTCGTAATCTACTCCCAATTACAATTCGTTTGAGCCCCATATTACCATAGTCGACAAACATGACCGATTTGGGGGCTGTTTTGAGGGATGGGGCGGCCACTCAATGTCTTGGCCCTGAAAATATATATCATATTCTTGTTCTACTCTAAAATACCTCTTATTTGAGCCCCATATTGCAATGGTCAGCAAATACATCCTATTTGGGTGGTTTTAAGGGGGTGGGTTGGCCACATAGACACATTTTCCAGAATATTGATAATAAATTCGTGATTTACTCTAAAAAACTTTTCCTTTTAGCCCCCCCATTGCTATGGTCATTAATTTGTCCCCTTTGGGGGGTGTTTTGGGGAAAGGGATGACCCCCAGAAACTTCGTTCAACATTTGGATATTAGATTAGTATTCTACTCGCAAATACCTTTCATTTGAATCCAATATTGCCATGGTCTCCAAATATGTCCGATTTAGGGGTGTTTTGGGGGTAGGGGTGGTCCCCCGAACACTTGGTCCGACAATTGGATATCAGATAAGTTTTCTAAACAAAATTTCGCTTAAATGGCACCACCCATTTCCGCGATCTGGCGTTCTTGATAATTTGGGTAAGGGGGAGGGTCCGCCCCCCTTCAGATATCAGAAAATGTAGTTTCCTATTTTCACCACGGGATCATTATGAACCATCTGTGACGGAACAGACAAACAAACAAACAAACACAAATTAATTTTTTTATATATAAGATGTATATCCGTCTTAATCTAGTACATGAATCAAATTAATGTAAAGTTTAAAAATTTAAATATTATAAAAGTTAAAATGAGAGGTACATATTTGGGGGTACAATTTCAAGGTTTTGAAAGGCATACAAATTTGACATGGAAAACGCGAAACTACATCCGAACTATGCGAACGAAGCTCATAGGAGAGGTGCAAAAAGAAAAAGTGCTCTGTAGAAATCTTCCTACAGTCCGGCTGAGAGAACAGGGCCAAGGAGAGGTTGTAGGGGAATTTCCGCTATTGGGAAGAATCCCCCCATGTTCCGAGCTAGCGAACAAGCTTCAGGGTAAGTTGAAGGAAAACTAAAATATTAAGATCAATGTATAAGGAAAAGGAAAAAAGTTAAATTATTAAAATAAAGTTAAGAGTATAATATAAATGAAAATAAAATATAAAGATTAAAATTGAAAGATTATAAAAGTTAAAATGAAAGGTACATATTTGGGGACACAATTTTAAGGTTTTGAAAGGTATAAAAATTTGACATGGAAAACGCGAAAATAAACTGGAGTTGCTGCAAGGTGTCTTTTCGATATTGGTTGTCTCTCTACATCCGAACTATGCGCACTAAGAGAGGTGTAAAAAAAGGAGAAAAACAAAATAAAATGATTACATCGACAAATTAATACTGAGTTTTTCTTAAAATTGAACGCGTTGCTGATGGATTGTATCTCATATGGTAGTGTATTCCAAAGACGTACTGTGTTTATGAGGAACTGCCGTTCCGAAACAAGACTCCGCGGTCTAAATGGAACTAACCCCTTACCTCTACTTGATCGAGTAAATTTTAGTTTACCATACAAATGTGTAGGTTTTTTGTTTAACAATGATTTTTTGCACAAAGAAAAATGATCTAGTCTTAAGAAGAGTGATAAGACTATAGCCATAAAGCGAATTAATAAACTGTGAGATGTGAGCGGTCCTTTTCAACCCATGTATGTATATGGTATACGAATGATATTATTGAAAGCAACATTTAATCTGCGTTGACTCGATGTATCGCAGCTACTGAAAAGTTCGCATCCCCATATCAGGAAAGTTTTCGCAAGCAGAACACGAATCTTAAGAGGTGTGATTGAATGCATGATCCATAAAGATCGTAATTTTGCATAAATTTGGCCAACAGCCATATTCTCATGATTTGACCATGTTTGTGAGCTATTAAATATAACACTCAGGTTTATCGCCTCGGACACTATGTTAATCCTTTGACTATTTATAAAGACATCAGGAGTCCTTAAAGAAATCTTTTTGTTTTCATGGATGACCCAGCATTTGGATTTCTGTGGATTCAACAGCAAACCATTAGCATATGCCCACTTATAAACTCTGGAAAGATTCTGATTAAGTTACTTAAAACAACCATTGACATCATCAATAGAACAGTTGCTATAGATTTGAACGTCACCAGCATACAGATCAGACTTCTCTATGGAGTAATGGGAGTCATGGATTTATTGCTTGATCGTGGAGATTCGGCCCGGTCGAATTCTGGGGGTGCTACAATAGTAAGTGTCATTTATGATATTTAAAAATTTCCTGAAATTTTAGAAAAACAAAACTAGAAGTAGTTTGTTTCAAAAAAAAAAAAACTTTTCCATAACGGACGTTACGGAACTCAGTAGTAAACGTCGAGTGGAACGGATACGTTCTCAAAAAAAAAAAATATCCGTATCTTGGAATAGGTACTAGCTATTAGGACAAAAAAAGTTAAAGTCTTTGGGAATAGGTTAAAAATGTACTCGAAAGACCCAACAGCTGTGGTGGTGCCATCAGACCGTAGCATGTTTTCCGCCCCTCCTATAGGCGTGGGTGCCTTGGCAGCTGTAGTCGAGAGTAATGCTTCATGCTCACAACCAGTCGTCAGACTAACGAATGAGGAAGAGATGGATAAACCAGAGAAATGCGTAGCTCGACTCCAGCCTTTATGTAAAGGTGGTGTTTCCGATTCAGATTCAGACAGCGACAGTGTCAATGAAACAGTCATCGCAGATGAGTACAGCGGGATGAGGGCAGTAGTTAGCGAGGATAGTGTAAGATGCTGGAAGGGAGAGAACTGATATTCCAAGCACTTCTTTGGAAGCTGGAAAGAAAAACAGATATGCCGAAGAGGATAACACTGCTAAAACCCTGAATAAGAAAAAGTGCTCGCCGCTTTCAAGTACTCTGGGAAGACCAAGCCAACCCTTCCGCAATGAAGACTCCAGTCAGTGTTCTGCGGAGGGAGACAAAGCGAAGGAAGTGCGCACAGCCTCTGAGTCTTCATGGAGGACTGTGACTTCCAAAAGGACGCCACAGCTATCACGGAAGGGGAATATGGTCGTAAAAAGAGGTAAGGAGCCGCCCTCTTACATCAGAGTGGCAAAGAAGCACAACAGAGATGAGATGACTTATGCAGTCGGACCCAAGTAAAGCATGTGGTAAACGAACGGATTTTCGATTATGTGATGAACTCTAACCTAGTTTAACCCGTTATGAGCACTGTGCATCAGCAGAATGTATTGATACTGTCAAAAAAGTCGTTGGAGGTATCCATACACCCTGGGGCGGAAAGCTCGACTTTGTGAGAAAGATGGACACCCCCTGCTCACAAAGGCGATGGTTTTCATCAAGGAAAAGGGCGGCGAATTCACGAGAGTTGGCCGTGGAGAAAAGGTGGAAAGAACTCTCCTTGTGGTGGGCAAGTCTCCGTGACAAGTTTGGCTAAGACTAAAGGCATGGCGCACTACAGGACCAAGGCCATCTTTTTCAAGATTGGGCAGATTACGATTGGCAAATATACCAAAATAAATACCTCATATTCAGCAATCAGGTCGTCCAGTGGCAGGTGACTTTGTACCGCAAAACAAACAGGGGCTGACGATGAGAAAATCATCTTCTCTCTCAAAATTGGGAAGACTAGGATAAGACGAGATCCTAATATTGAACGGGGACAAGAACCAGGGAGGGAAACTAATGCAGCCTAAACCTCAACCGGAGCGAGACAGCTACTCACGTTCTGATGAAGAAAATCTGCAAGGGCAAGATCACACTATCTTAATTAAGGAGCCATGGACGACCCGGAACAAAGTTTCTGGACTGAACCATATCAACTACCAATTATTCTATGCTAACACTCGGCCGATGACCTGCGTTATTTGTCATAAAAATTTAAATTATATTTGTTCCCCAGAATTGTCAACGTCGGATGCAACAGTGATGAAACAGGGAGACGGCGGAGCATGCCTGACATCACTTTATCTGCCTTTCGATGTGACGATATGTTCGGAAGATTTAATCGATGAGCTTAATAATTGGAGGATCTTCATGGAGCACTCCTTCTCTGACCATTGCTACATTAGGTTTAGAATCGCACGGCCAGAACAGAATTCGATAAGTTTCCGTAATAAAGTGAAAACTAACTGGCCAAAATTCGGAAGACTACTCAGGAGAGGACTTGGGCAAGATAATTTAAAATGTTCAAGCAAAGAAGACGTTGACGACAATGTCAACCGGACTACGACTGCACTAATGGAGTCTTTCGAAGATAGTTGTCGGCTTCGAGGAAAAAAATCAGCCCAAGAAAAGCCCTGGATGGCCGGGGAGACTCGCAAAGAGATCCGCAGACTTTACAAGAGAGCCGTGATAAAAAATCGAATGTTTGTTGGGATGTGTACTACACACGTTCAAGGAATACAATAAGATTACCAGAGCGGCAAAACATGCCTCCTGGAAGCTTTTCTGCGAACAGGTCGATAGCGTTAATGACGCCGCCAAGATGAAAAATTTTCTCTCAAAAACACCTGTATTAACTGAAATTTTATTACATGACATGGTAGTGATAGCAGAGACAACCGAGGACATGTTGAGGCTTTTTATGAAAACGCATTTCCCCAGGATACGACGGGACTCACGGAGACACCGGAATCTTGGAATAATGAGGTTGGTCGAAAACTTATCACTACGGAATTTATGGTTAAGGAAGTCTGCAGGAGCTTCAAACCATTCAAGTCACCCGAACTTGATGGAATATTTCCGGCGTTACTACAGAAGGAGGCAGACTATCTGGCGCAAAATTTCGCCACTATTGTCACGCGTGCCTAGGTCTTGTACATACTCCGAAAGCCAGGCAGGAGACACGGGTGGTATTTATACTCAAGCCCGGAAGGGCAAGTTATGTGACACCAAAAGCCTACAGACCTACAAGCCTTACTTCCTTTCTAATCAAAACCATGGAACGTATTATAGAACTCCAGAGAATGTATACCTTTTGGCGGTGGACACGGCGCCCTATTCCCATAGCTGCTCGTCGGTCCTGGGGCAGGGTTAGCCAATATAACATTTTCTAAATCACAACATCATCTCTCGAGTCCTGGAATTTTATTATAATAAAGAACAGAATTGCAATATAAAAAAAAAACAAAAATGGTCAACCTTTTTGTACTTTTCACCATAGGATGAGGATATACTAACTTCGTTTTTCTTCCGTTTGTAACACATCGAAATATTCGTCGAAGACCCCACAAATTACATATATTCTTGATCGTCATGACGTTTTAAGTCGTCCGCCTGTCTTTCGAAAGCACACTAACTTTTGAAAGCGTAAAGCAAGGGACTTGAAATTTTGCTCAAATGCTTGTGATTAGTGTAGGTCGGGATTGTAAATGGGCCATATCGGTCCTTGTTTTGATATAGCTCCCATATAAACCGATCTCCCGATTTGAAATTTTGCATATAGCGTTTTGTTTTGCCAAGTATGGTTAAGTTGGTTTATAATCTGATACAGCTTCCAAATAAACCGATTTCCCAATTTGACTTCCTGAGCCTCTGGCGGGTGCATTTATTAATCGACTTGCCAGACATTTTGGAGGTGATAGTTTTCTATGACTTCTAACAGGCATGACAAGTACGGTCCACATCGGTCAATAACACGATATATTCGAAAAAGTCATTCAATAACTTGTCACGTGCGATCCATGGTGGAGGGTATGAAAGACTTGGCCCGGCCGAACTTAACGCTGCTGCAAATGTAAAATCGATGGGATAATGAATGGTTATGCAGAAGGAACAATGGCCACTATTGAATGCAAATAGGTAAGTTTTATACTCACTTACATATTGAACATTTTGTCAGCTTGTGGCCAAGGACCTTCTTGAATATACGATATTGTGGGGTTCACATGTTTCGCAGTTTGGAGGTTGTAGAGTATTATGGTGGCCATCAATATGCAACAAATGTAGGACAATCTGTAACACCAAGTGCACCAATGACTATACTTCTATTAAAAGTTTTTAAAAGCGTGTCCAGCATTCCAAGAATGAAAAAAGAGAAGTTGCAATTTTATTAGAAATGATGAGAGGGTTAGTGATGGATTTGCAATACTTAGTATTAAATCGGGTGGATAGAGGTGCATGCAATATCAACCAATCACGTTTAGCTCGCCAAGGCATTTTCTAGTCCATGTGACATGAAACCTATGTAATTGGGATTATGTATGTTGGAGTCAACAGCATCTTAAGCGAAAATGGTTTAAGGCACAAGCAATCACAAAAGTGATTGAAAAATCGTATGGGTGCAATCTGCTTTGTCAAAGCAAAGCAATGTTTATAGCTAATCGGTGCTGGCTGATTTTGCTAATAAATACAATATAAGCGGAGGTAGCGCTTAAAGACAACTTTATGAACTTCGGCAAAGGTGTTTAGATGGACCGTAAAATAAAACCTTACCAAATTTGGTGAAGAGCTGTGCAAATGTGGCTTCTATGACCCTTTTGTTGTAAATGGAGCGGAACACGCATTCAAGAGAGCTATATCTAAATCTGAATCAGTCTTGATGAAATTAGCCAAAGATGAGCGCACGAGCCCCCCTATTTTATCTAAAGAGAAAAATTTAAATTAAATTTATTCTAAACACAACATTTCAGTAAAATGTTCTTAAATGACCAAATTTCAGTTTATAATATTTTATAGAAAATATTTAGCTCAGGCCGGGCCATCTCTAAATTATTTTTATTCCGGAATTGTATTGAAGTTCTTACTAAATACCAAAATACCCTCCAAAATACCCTCCCCCTTACCCTAATTTTCAGAAACGCCAGATCTCGGAGATGGGTGGTGCGATTTAAGCGAAATTTTGTGTGCTCTCATATAGTATCATATAGTAAAATAAAAATTTGGTATCCAAATTGCGGATGGGGTACCTAGGGGGGCTGCCCCACCCTAAAACTTACTAAACATATATTAAGACCAATCACGACAATATGGGGCTCAAATGATAGGTATTTAGGATAAGAAAACGTATCTGATATTCATTTGTGGAACTAAGTGCTAGGGGGACCACCCCAACCCCCAAAACACCCCTAAATCGGACATATTTACCGACCATGGCAATATGGGAGTCAAATGAAAGGTATTTGCGAGTAGAATACGAATCTCATATCAAAAAGTGGGACCACGTTTCTGGGGGTCCATCCCTTCCCCAAAATACCCCCAAACAGGACTTATTTACTGACCACGGTAATATGGGACTTAAATAAAAGGTATTTGAGTGAAGAATTAGAATCTGATATCCAAATATGGGACCAAGTGGTTGGGGGCCGCCTCTCCCCTTAAACCTCCCCCAAAGGAGACACATTTACGACCATAGCCACATGGGGCTCAAATGAAAGGTCTTTGGGGGTAAAGCACAAATCCGATCTCAATATTCGGGAAAAGTGTTTATGGGGCCACCCCACCCCCACAACACCACCCAACCCCCAAAACACCCCTAAATCGGACATATTTACCGATCATGGCAATATGGGACTCACATGAAAGGTATTTGCGAGTAGAATACAAATCTGATATCCAAATGTGGGACCACCTTTCTGGGGGTGGACCCTTTCCCAAAACTCGACCCAAACAGGACTTATTTACTGACCATAGGAATATGGGGCTTAAATAAAAGGTATTTGAGTGAAGAATTAGAATCTGATATCCAAATTTGGGACCAAGGGGCCAAAAACATCCCCCAAAGGGTACAAATTTACGACCATAGCCATATGGGGCTCAAATTAAAGGTCTTTGGGAGTAAAGCCCGAATCTGATATCAATATTTGGGAAAAGTGTCTATGGGGCCACCCCACCCCCACAACACCACCCAAATAGTAAGTATTTGCTGACTTTTGCAATATGAGGCTCAAATACGAGGGTTTTTAGAGTGGAACACGAATCCGATATATATTTTCAAGGTCAACTCAATGAGTGGCCGCCCATCCCCCAAAACACTCACCAAGCCGGTCACGTTTGCCGACTATGGAAATATGGGGCTCAAATTATAGGTATTTGGGAGTAGACCACGTATCAGATATCAACATTAGGGACCAACTGTCTAGCGGACGTCCCACCACTATAACAACCTCCAAATAGGACGTATTTGCTCACTAAGACAATTTGGGTAGTAAAGAGAGTGGAACTAAATATTTATAGTTTTTAGGTCCAATAACCCAAACCGGACATATTTGCTGACTTTTGCAATAAGGAGTTTAAATGAGATTAGAAAACGAATTTGATATCCAATTTTGAGATCATTGGCAATATGGGGTTCAAATAAATCATATATATTGGGTTGCCCAAAAAGTAATTGCAGCTTATGACTCTGTAATTGCATTCTTTCTTCTGTCAGTTATCAGCTGTTACTTTTAGCTTGCTTTAGAAAAAAAGTGTAAAAAAAGTATATTTGATTAAAGTTCATCCTGAGTTTTATTAAAAATGCATTTACTTTCTTTTAAAAAATCAGCAATTACTTTTTGGGCAACCCAATAGATATATGAGAATAAAGCACGTTGCTGATATATTTTCCACGCCAATCCCCAAAACACCCCTAAATCGGCCATATTTACTGACCATGTCAATGTGGAGATTAAATGAAAGTTATTGGGGGGTAGAGCAAGAATTTATACCCACTTTCGGGACTAAATTTCTAAGCAGCAATTTTTTAGTGACCATCGCAAAATGGGGCTCAAATAAAGGTATTTGGGCGTAGAATACGAATTTGATATCCACATTTAGGACCATGTATTTAGGGAATCACCCCTTCCCCAAAACACCCCGCAAAGGGTAAAAAAATTTCGACCATGCCAATATGTAGTATTTAAGATTAGAAAACGAATTTGATAACCTATTTTGGGCCATGTGTTTGGGGGACGCCTCATCGTGTAAACTCCCCGAAACCAATGACAATATGGGGTTTAAATAAATGGTTTCTGAAAGAAAAGCACGATGCTGATATTTTTTCAGGGCCAAGTGCCTGGGAGACCACCTCACCCCCGACAACACACCTAAATCAGATATCATGAGAGGGCCAAAATAAAGTATTTAAAGAATGGAGTACACTTTACATCCAAACTTACGTTCGTAGACCAATAAAAATCATATGGGATTCGGACAAAGGCACTTATATTGTTAAATTGTTAGTCAAGCGATATACTATTTTCGTAGCATGGTATTTCACTAAAAGCTCTTTAATTGTCGAAAATAAATATTCCAAGGAAACTTTTGTTCCATATAAAGTAAAAGAAGGCGCAGCGGAGCGAGCCCGTGTCAGCTAGTATATTATAAGTGCAGGCCAGTTGGGATTGTAAATGGGCCCCATCGGTCCATGTTTTGATATAGCTGCCATATAAACCGATCTTGGGTCTTGATTTCTTGAGCATTTTGCGGGAGCAATTCTCATCCTCACCGATCTTGGGTATTGACTTCTTGAGCTTCTAGAGCACTCAATTCTTCTCCGATTTGCATGTGGTGTTGTGTTATGACTTCCAATAACTGTGCCAAGTAAGGTTCAAATCGGTAAATAAACTGATAAAGCTGCCATATAAACCTATCTGGGAGGGCGCAATTCTTATCCGATTTGGTTGAAAATTAGTTTGACGTTGTTTGTTATGACTTTCAATAACTGTGCCAAATATGTTTCGAATCGATCCATAAGCTGATATATCTGACATATAAACCGATCTGAGATCTTGACTTCTTAAACCTCTAGACGGCGCAAATCTTATCCAATTTTGTACAACAGCTTCTCCCATGATCTTCAGATACAGCTCCCATATTAACCGGTCTCCCAATTATACTTCTTGAGTCCCTACAATTCTAATCCGAATGGACTGAAATATTACCCAATGACTACTATCGTCTTCAACATTCAATTCACTTATGACCCGAATCGGACTATAACTTGAAATACCTCCAATAGCATAGCAATTCCTATCCATTATTCTTTGTGTGAGATGGAGGGTATATAAGATTCGGCCCGGCCGAACTTAGCATGATCTTACTTGTTTAAACTAAAATTTACTATTACAGTTCAATATAAAATTTTGTGTTTTTAAGACGTTTAATTATGGTAACTTTTGTCTAACCTGATGATACCAACCGAAAGAAGGCGAAATATAGTTAAAATAAATAAATAAAATACAAACAACATTGAGTTTAATTATTCATCAAAAAGTTAACAATAATAGGTCGGAAAAAACTAATTAATAGTGTATTACGAGGCGAATTACTCTGCATTGCCAACTGAGTATTCACTTCCTCTATGCTTGTTGACTGTGTTGCGATATACCTTTGCGCAGTTTTCTATGTCCCTTTGGAAATTTATTCTCTAGTCAGGCGGTTAGTCAATGATATGTAACAACTCGAGAGTGAATCTAAATTTTTTTTGAGAGCTTGTGATCGGTCAATGCATAGTGGGCTACAAAGGCAGTCCTTTGCTCGATTGCTTTGTTATTGGCTTTTTGCTCAGATTTATGTGAATATATATCAGTTTTCGGAGGCCAACGTAGCGCAGAGGTTAGCATGTCCGCCTATGACGCTGAACGCCTGGGTTCAAATCCTGGCGAGACCATCAGAAAAAATTTTCAGTGTTGGTTTCTCCCTCCTAATGCTGGCAACATTTGTGATATACTATGCCATGTAAAACTTCTCTCCAAAGAGGTGTTGCACTGTGGCACGCCGTTCGGACTCGGCTATAAAAAGGAGGTCCCTTATCATTGAGCTTAAAATTGAATCGGACTGCACTCATTGATATGTGAGAAGTTTGCCCCCGTTCCTTAGTGGAATGTTCATGGGCAAAATTTGTATTTGTATATATCAGTTTTCAATTTCTCAAGTTGGCCAGGGACGTAGAAACTTATATCAAGGAACTTTTTTCTATAGACAAAATTTTAATGCAAATTTTTCTTGAGAAAATGTTTTGAAAGACAAGTAAAGTTTTCAAAGACAGAATTTCAATGAACTTTTGTTTAAAGACAACTTCAATAATTTTTTTTTTAAGACAAACAACAGAATATTTTAGGACAAAAGTTTTTTAAAAGACAAGAATGTCATAGATTTTTTAATACAAAATCTCAATAAAAACTTTTCTTAAGCAAAAATTAACTGAAATTTTCTTAAAATATCAAAGTGTAAAACTCTTCTAAAGATGTTTTTCTTTAATTTCATTATTAAATATTTATGAAATTTAATCTCTAAAAAATAGTATTTGATAGTTGTCATTAAATAATATAATATTCTTGGAACAATTTAAATCATTAAAAAATGTGGTTGGTGATGTATTATTAATAATAGAGCAATCAAAAATTATTGACAGTGAATAAAATTTAAGATTTTAAGGAACCAGAAAACTGATGACCCTAAATAAACTTCATTTTGAAATAACTATGTCAAATCAATTCAAATCAAATTTTCTTGTTCTCATTTTCCAATTTTCTTTTCTTCTTGGAGTTCTATAATTTATACGGAACCTACTGTGCACAAGGAATCGAAATCTATCAATTCAAATCAATCAATGTTAAAAATTTATAATAATTATTCTTGCATTAAATACAAATGAATGCATACCGAAAAAAATAAATTTCCCTAGAAAAGTTAAGCAATAGAACAATTTAGCGAATAATGAATTCCTTTAACGTTAGGTAAGAAAAATTGCAATAGTTCGTTTATATATTTATCAAGATTCATTTTCTCCAAAAAAGGAGTTTCGATCGATTTTAATGAAGTGCAAAGGAGAATTAAATGAAGTCGTTTAGGCAAAATGAAGTTTGCAATCCAAATTTTCCCATAAACGTTCCACTAAGGAACTGGGGCAAACTTCTCACAAATCACTGAGTGCTATCCGATTCAAATTTGAAGCTCAATGATGGGGCGTGCCTTTTTGGGGAGAAATTCTAACATGGTATAGTTTTTCGCAAATGTCACCAACATTAGGAAATGATAGCCACCGCTGAAAATTTCTTCTGATGTTTCGAACCGTGGTGTTCTGCGTTATAGGCGGACACGCGCTACGGTAGCCTCTGAAAAAGGCGAAGATTGCTTTTTGTAAAAATGGTTTATGTGAAATATCTAAAAATTATATTTGCTGAATTTTTGAGTTTGTACAATATACAGATATCCAATAAAATAATAAAAACAATTTGCGATTAAATTCAAAATAGGCGCAAAATAAAATTTTTGGAATAAGGCTTATTAGCCGAAATGTTTAACAAAGTAATTCAATAGTCCATATGTAAACTAAAACTAAGACATCCGCTTGAACAAGAACTTTTGTGCTCCGAAATGAAATCCTGGCTACGTCGTTGCTGTCGCAACACTACATTTATTCCCATAGTTTTAATAACCAAAAAGAAGCAACCTGCTAGTTAGATGTTTGGAGCTGATTAGTGTTTTCTCCTAACCCTTGTCTATTGTTAATTCTTTTCGAGTGCGAGGCATACAGTATAAATTCTCGCATAGGGTTTAATGGAATGGAAGCGCCTTTGCTGGTCGATATCAATTATCGTTGGAGTCATAAATTATAAAGAAATTATTTATGGGTACATCATGCGTATTACTCCCAGCTCGCATACCCATGTGATGGCGAGAGTGAGACCCAATATTTTGCTGCAGCAGTCCATGGTAAATCAATGAGTGACTATTTTTTGATGTCCAATGCCTTATCTCCTACCAAAAAAGGTCCCCAGAACAGGGAGTTTAGATTAAGAAGCTAAAATGCGATTAGATCGAAAAGTCATCGACAGCAAGCTTGCAATTTGCGTCATGTTTTACATTAATCAACTGTGTAGTTTATATGCACGTAGCAACAGAATACATACATATGTACATGAATTACAAACCCCCAACTTACACACTCACACACAAACATACACACACCCACACAAGCGTTGTTCAAAGTGCTTACAAAGAAACGGAAGTCAACAGGTTGTTCGGACGAATGAATGATTTAAATACACGTTAAATTCACCTCAAACAAAAAAAAACTACTTTCGGCATTTGGAGTTCCCAAGTGGTGCAGACGGAACGTTTGCAACATGTTGCACAGCACGATAACACATTGGATATGTATCGGCCGTTAACTCGTTTTTCGTGTCTTTGGCTTGCACCGATGAACACTTGTTCATCAACATTCGGACATAAATACGAGCGGAAAACATCTTTAATGTTCCTGCTGTGTTATTGGTTGGATAAGCATATCTACTGCAACCGTTCAGAGATGGGCACTACGAATCTGAAAAAATGTTGAAAAAAAATTAGAACTAAGGGTTTGTACTCTGTTCGTCTCCATTCACATGAACAACTTTAAACTCCATACAAAAAAATTTGAAATGAAAATTATGTGAAAAAACTGAAATGCGTTTTTAGGCAAAGGACTTAAAAATAACAATTAAACTCAATTCATCCTGATGTAAAATAATCGCAGGATTGTGTAGGTGTAGAATATTTGCAATAAATAAGTTAAATTAAATTATGATATTTGAGATTCAAATTCGAATAATCCTTATGTAACTGTGAAATGGATTAATATACTAATAGGTTCAGGTACTGACCCGTTGTCAAGATTTAGACAATCGGCTTCAAATGCTTTCTATTTACACAATTCTGCGCAAAGAAACTGAAAACTTTTAGCAAATATAATTTTTTTTAATTTTTGTTTGTTTCTCTTTCGAGACGAGCTCAATGATCGGAGATGCAAATGAAAAAGGAAAGCCAAAGATAGCAACAAACACAAACGTCTTTGGTTAGAAGACTTTTCATCCATATTATGTGTGATGGCTTCAAGGGCCGTGAGTTGGTGTTTTGTATTTGAATCGTATTAATAGCGAAAACGCATCTATGATACAATTACCACATTAACCAAGCTCGACAACCCTGCTTATTAGCTGTACTTTTCCCAATGCCTGTATTTTTGTGTAATGACAGACATTCTTACTGTGACAAATTACACTTCTTCCGTACTACACATGATTTTGTGCATATGTTGGAAGTTGTATTGAAAAATAAAAATTCGGCAGAGCCCGGCCGTGATTCGAACCTGGTCATACGGAGCAACAGCCGTTGCCCTGTCAAGCGGTCGAAGCGATCAATACAACTTCCAGCAGATGCACAGAATCATGTGAAGTACGGAGATAGTGTAATCAACACAGAAAAAAGTCTGTCATTACACAAAAACACATGCATTGGGTATAAGTACAGCTAATAGACAGGGTTGTCGAGCGAGGTTAATTTGGTAATTGTATCATAGATGCGTTTTCGCAATTAATACGATTCAAATACAACATGGTCCTCGAAGCTATCACATCTAATATGGCTGAAGAGTCTTCTAACCAAAGAAGAAACGCGTCAAATAGTGGTTGGTGTGTGTTGCTATCTTTGGCTTTCTTTTTCCATTTGCAATTCCCGATCATTGAGCTCGTCTCGAAAGAGAAACAAACAAACAAAAAATTGTAAAATTTAATGATCTTCACCCTAACAGGCAAAAAACTTGAAAAATTATAATATTTTTCAATTAAAAAGAAATGCTAAATAACTTTTTATGAAAAGCCATTTTGCTCAAATGAAAAGATCAAAATCTTTCGACCTTAATACAAATCGACCGAAAATACGTTTTTAATGAAAAGGAGGTCGGATAGAAATTTCACACCTATTGCTTAATATGCCGATATTTTGCATAATTTTTTATACGTCCTAAATTTTGCTAATTTATGGAAAAAAACATAAGAATATGCTAGAATCAAAAATCTAAAGCAGCGGTGCCCAAAATGAAAATGTGGCTCTTTGTGTGAAATATTGTCTTTAAGTATTGACCCAATGGTTGAGTTAAAATAAACTACTTTCGAATAAATTTAACTTCATATAGTGTTAAAGACAATTTTATTCGTTTTTAGTTAATGCATTTCTAAAATATAATTACATTAAACGATCTTCGTTATGGTTCATTGCTAAATAAATGGAACTAAATTACTCTTAATTCAGTGTATATGATGAACAATCGAGAAAGGTAATTTAAACTGAACTCAATACAATTGAGGAAATAAGTTTTAACTAATACCATTGAAATAGTTCCTTTAATTGTAGATGTACTATTTATTCTCATATTAATCTTCTGTTTTATTTTATTAATTACACTTTGCTAATACATATATATTTCGTATATATTTACAATTAAACTAAAAATTTTCACACTTTGAGTTTTCAAATGCTTTGGAAAAATTCGCATTTGCAAACAAGTCGCATAGGGTTAAGCACCATATGTTCCCAGAAGTTCGGTTACACCATATCCACAATATTTTATAGTCTGTTGAAAAGAAATGAAAGTGTTCAGTATAGATATATAGTTTTATTTTCAATCTAATACTTACCATGAAAGGTACGTCTTCCTTACCCTAATTTTCAAAAACGCTAGAACTCGGAGACAGATGTTGCGATTTAAGCGAAATTGTGTGTGCCGTCTTATAGTAACCTAAAAACAAAGATTTGGTATATAAATTTCGGATGGGGTACCTAGGGTGCCGCCCCAAGCCAAATACATATAAAGATCAATTACGACAATGGGACTCAAATGAAAAGGTATTTAAGCTAAGAAAACTTATCTGATATCCAATTGTCGGACTAAGTGTTTTGGGGACCACCCCAATCCCTAAAACACCCTTTAACGGACATATATACCGACCACGGCAATGTGGGACTCAAATGAAAGATATTTTCGAGTAGAATACGAATCTGATATCCAAATGTGAGACCAAGTTTCTGGGCGTTCTCCCCTTCCCCAAAACACCTTCGAATAAGACTAATTTACTGACCATGGCAATATGGGTCTCAAATAAAAGGTATTTGAGTGTAGAATACGAATCTGATATCCAAATGTGAAACCAAGTGTTTGGGGGGGCGCCGCTCTTCCAAATTAGCCCCCAAACATTTGTCCTGTTTGGGGGTTAATTTGGAATGTTGTTTGAAAGGTCTTTGGGAGTAGAGCACGAGTTTGATATCAATATTCGAGAAAGAGTGTATATGGGGCCACCCCACACCCATAATACAGCCTAAATAGGACGTATTTGCTGACAATTGCAATATGGGGCTCAATTAAGAGGTATTTAAGAGTAGAATACGAATCTGAAAGATATCTTTAGAGCCAAGTCACTGAGTGCCGCCCCATCCCCCAAAACACCTCAAACCGAACATGTCTGCCGACTATGGAAATATGGGGCATAAATCAAAGGTATTTGGGAGTAGATCACGAATCTGAAGTCAACTTTCGGGACCAACTGTCTAGGGGACGTCCCACCCCCATGACAACCCCCAAATAGGACGTATTTGCTCGCCATGACAATTTGGATTTTAAAATAATTTTTAGGGTTTAAATGAAAGGTATTTGAGATGATAAAACGAATTTAATATCAAATTTTAAGGCCAATGACAATATGGGGTTCAAATAAATGATATTTGAGAGTAGAGTCCGATGTTGACATATTTTTAGGGCTAAGTGGTTGGGGAACCACCCACTCCCCAAAACACACCTAAATCGGACATATTTACCAACCAGGTCAGTGTGGGGCTCAAATAAAAGGTATTGAGGAGTAGAGCATGAAACTTATACCCACTTTCGGGACTAATTGCCTTTGGGTCTACCCCTTCTCCAAAACAAACAGCAATTATTTACTGACCATCGCAATATAGGGCTTAAATAAACGTATTCGCCGCACCTTTTCAAAAACACCCCACAAAGAGTACAAATTTACCAATATGTGGCTCAAATGAAACGTACTTGAGATTAGAAAACGAATTTGATAACCTACTTTGGGGTCAAGAGTTGGAGGGACGCCTCATCCCATAAACTCCCCTTAAACCAATGCCAATATGGGGCTTTAATAAAAGGTATGGTAGGGCTAAGTGTCTGGGGGCCAGACACTAGGGCTAAGTGCCTGGGGGACCACCTCACCTCCGAAAAAACTGCTAAATCAGATATACGTATTTACCGATCATGGCAATATGGGATTTAAATGAAAGTCATTTGGGAGTAGAGCACGAAATTCACACCCACTTTCAGGACCAAGTTTCTGGTCCTGAAATGCTTGACATTATGGGGCTCAAACAAGTCCGTGTTATAGCACGATGCTGATATTATTTCAGGGTCCGCCCTCTTAACTCCCTTCAAATCGGACATGTTTGCCTACTATGGCTATAAATAAAAGAATAGTAGAAAACGAATTAGATATCCAATTTTGAGGCCAAGAGTTTGGGGGTCGCCTTACTCCATAAACTCTCCTAAACCAATGGCAATTGAGCTCAAATCTGATATCTTTTTTTTTGACCAAGTGTTTCTAAACCACATATATGAACCGACTATAGCAAAATGTAGCTCAAATATGGTTTTTTGAAGAGGGGTATGAATCTGATACCCACTTTCGGGGCAAAGAGTTTGGCTACTCCAATCCACCACCAAAACCAAGAGAATGAAGTAAATCTAACATCCAAACTTTAATAGGTGGACCCTCCCCTTACAATTTTTTCTCGGAGATGGCTGGGGCAAATTAAACGAAATTTATTTTGTTTATAATAATTTAAAAAATAGGAATTTGGTAGCCTTATTAAGGGTGTCTCAGATTGAAATAAAAGAGTGAAAGAAGGCGCAGCGGATCGGGCATCAGCCATCGACATATACGAGGTTAATGAAAGGTTTATTTATATCACGTTTACACTAGAACCCCAATATTAATATATTAGTATTATCTTATTTTAATATTTTATTGTCCACATATATTCTTATTGACTCGGAATATGGCGCTAGGGACGAAAGATAACATATGTGGATCCGTCCGCTTTCCGTCCAAATGATCGATTTTCAAATAACAATGTAATCAAGGAAGTCTAATCCGAATATATCAGATAATCTAGAAATCCGAATTTGATCGTCTATAATCGGCTAGTTCTTTCGAATTTGGTGATTAAGCTCCCATATAAACCGATCTCCCGATTTGACTTCTTGAGCCCCTGGAAGCCTCAATTTTCATCCGATTTATTTTGACTTCCAACAACTGTGCCAAGTATGGTTTAAATCTGTGTATAACCTGATATAGATCCCATAAAACCAATCACAAGGTTTCACTTCTTCAGCCCTAGGAAACTACAATTTTCATCCGATTTGGCTGAAATTTTGTACATGGTGTTCTATTATGACTTGCAACAACTGTGCCAAGTACGGTTCAAATCGCCCAAGAACATGATATAGCTTCCATATAAACCGATCTCCCGATTTGACTTCTTGAGCCCTAACAAGCCGTGATTTTTATCCGATTTGGCTGTTATGACTCTCAACAACTGCGCCAAGTACTGTCCAATATGGTCTATAACTAGATATAGCTCCCATATTTTAGCAGAATCCTGGTGGTGGGTTCCCAAGATTCGGCTCGGCCGAACTTAGCATGGTTTTACTTGTTGTATTTCCTGTGATGTATAAATGAGGTGATTGCGTTTTTGTGTTTTACCATCCACTTCATTTTAGTCCTTCGTTTGGGATTCTCCACCCATGTTTACTGCTCAATGCGATAGAAAAGGACGAAATTTTCAACATCTTCTTGGCGGCTGGTGGTGCCACAACGGCTCTAATACCATCAACAAAAACTTTCCAAAATGTGAGCGATCCTTGCGATCTTGATGGATGCACGCACAGCATCAACTCCAGCTTGTATACATAGACCACACAAGATGACATTGTCGGGATTCAAAACGCATTCCCATTTGTGGAATTTCTGTTTGGTTACATGTAGGATGGTCTTGATTTAAAATTTGCTTCACTATCACTTCACTGCTGACAATCGTCGTCCGAGTAATTAGATTGAACATCTGAATCCAAGGAGGCCGACGAAGTGCTGCTAGCACTATTGTTTCTGTTGAAGACATTGCTGCCACCAGACGAACGAACAGAAGATTTTCGAGTATAACCTGCTAACAGTAACGGCCTATCGTGATTTGTTCAGTGATGAGTAGGGACATCATGTTGGTAGCCAAAGAAGAGTTGGTACACAACTTGTTCTCAGCGCTACTAGCACCTAGGACCGATTCCGTAACATAACGCGATGACATTTTTATTCTTGGTTGGTTGAGAATTTATAGCACAAAAGTTTTAACAATTAGCGGGCTTGTAACTGTTTTATCTGCTTGTGGACTTTAGGAGGTGGGACGGTTCCCCCGAACCGTTCTGAACCATTTGTGAAATAGCATGAAAATCGGTTTGGCCATATTTGAGTCCTTACAGAATACATAAACAAAAAAGGGAATCAAACATAAGTCAAGTTTTATACCAACCACCATCGGATAGGAGCTATACTAAGCTAGTCATTCCGTTGGGAATCAAACATCTTCTGTTTCCAGATGTTAAAATTTTGATTGTATCCTTAAATTACTTATCTTTCAATTTACACATAACATTACTTGTTTTTTAATTTTAGAGGTTTACTTAAAACTCTTCAATGTAATCATTTTTTACTGATTCAAACAAGTAAAAGCGTGCTAAGTTCGACCTGGCGGAATCTTATATACCCTCCACCATGGATCGCATTTGTCGAGTTCTTTTCCCGGCATCTCTTCTTAGGCAAAAAAAAGGATATAAGAAAAGATTTGCTCTGCTATTAGAGCGATATCAAGATATGGTCCGGTTCGCACCACAATTAAATTATATGTTGGAGACCTGTGTTAAATGTCAACCAATTCGAATAAGAATTGCGCCCTTTGGGGCCTTAAGAAGTAAAATAGAGAGATCGATTTATATGGGAGCTGTATCGGGCTATAGACCGACACAGTTGTTGAAAGTAAGAATAAAATACGTCATGCTAAATTTTAACCAAATCGGACAGGAATTGCGCCCTCTAGTAGTCCAAGAAGTCAAGTCCCCAGATCTGTTTATATGACAGCTATATCAGGTTATGAACTGATTTTAACCATACTTGGCACAGTTATTGGATATCATAACAAAATACTTCGAGCAAAAATTCATTCAAACCGGATAAGAATTGCGCACTCTAGAGGCTCAAGAAGTCAATACCCAAGATCGGTTTATATGGTAGCTATATCAAAACATGGACCGATATGACCCATTTACAATACCAACCGACCTACACTAATAAGAAATATTTGTGCAAAATTTCAAGCGGATAGCTTTACTCCTTCGGAAGCTAGATCGACATAAAATGTCGCGACGATCAAGAATATATATACTTTATGGGGTCTCAGACGAATATTTCGAGTTGTTACAAACAGAATGACGAAATTAGTATACCCCCATCCTATGGTAGAGAGTATAATAAAAGCACAAAATAACTAGAAAATGAGTTCAACTTTAGGTTCTCATTTCTTTGAGAACCTGTCTGATTTAGTTGTTGGGCTCTTTAAAGCGATCCGGATGGTTCAACTGTAGAAACTTGAAAGCATTTTCCTTCTTCTGTTCCTGTGGTATCACAATGGACGAAAACGTCTAAGCGAGTCTGATGACAGATTGCTACTCAAACCTAACCTAACTAGTATTAAAATCATGTTTATGTTAAAGCTATCATTAATGCGTTCAAAAAGTTTGAAATATACCCCTTTATGGGTTAAACATTTTTAATTTCAAATCAGCGGACAGTGTTTTTTGATATGAATAAACAAATTTATCTGTATGTGGTATGCGGCTCCATGCAGTACATATGTCGAATTAATTTGCATATTGACCCATTTAATCCTGTCAATTAATTTCAAATACTTCTCTATCTCAATATTATGAAATACACCACTAATGTGGTTCATGGTAATATAACTTAACGAATATGTTTGTAAGAACCAGAAGCAAGGGAATTAGATAATTATACTGATCGACTCGTAATCACTTTGTGAATTGATTTAGATATGTCCGTCTGTCTGTCTCTCACTCTCTCCTGTGTTTTGCTACAGGGGTTCTAATTTGGCAGAGGTATCTTTTTTTGCCTGTAGGCGAATACTATTGCAATTGGATATAACTGCCTTACATACCGATCTTGGATCTTGACTTCTTAAGCCTCTAGAGGGCGCAATTCTCGTCCGATTTGGCTGAAATTTTGCATGAGGTGCTTTGTTATGACTTCCAATAGCTGTGCTAAGTATGACGCAAATCGGTGCATAACCTAGAATGACTGCAATATAAACCGATCTGGGATCTTGACTTCTTGAGCCCCTAGAGAGCGCAATCCTCATCCGATTTGGCAGAAATTTTCTATAAATTCTTCTCCCATGACCTTTAACATCATGTCCAATATCAGACCATATTATGTATAGCTTGATACAGCTCCCATAAAAACCGATCTTCCGATTTTGCTTCTTGAGCCCCTACAAGGAGCAATTCTTATCCGAATGGACTGAAATATTACACAATGACTTCTACAATGATCAGCATTCAATTCATTTATGCTTATGAACTATAACTTGATATAGCTCCAATAGCATAACAGTTCTTATTCATTCTTTGTTTGCCTAAAAAGAGATAACCCGCAAAGAACTCTACAATTGGAGGGTATAAAAAATTTGGCCCGGCCGAATTCAGCACTCACTTAGTTGTTCGATGTAGGTTAGGTTATGTTAGAGTAACAGTTTTTTTTTTCTCACTTAGACAATTTTTAGCGTGATACCATGCCCTCTAGTGAAAATCGAACCCACTCAAATTGGTTTTATAAACTCAACATGATTTTATTTAGATTAAGAGAATCGGTTTAAAATGGTTTTTACTTCCATAAAATTATACGCAAAAATAATTTTTACATAATTCAATAGAAGGAATGTCGACCAATTTTTACGAAAAGTAAACTATACAAAACAAAACGAATTACAGGTTATTGGGTTAAAAGTTTTGCAACTTATTCTTCATATGCTGTTGCATTATGTCTTTATAAGTACTGAAGTTTTCCAATTTTTTGCAAAAAAAGATGGATGGACCGAAATTTGTTTATTCTAATATATATTTACTCTTTTGTACTTGTTTTAAGACATTTTGGGAATTTAACAAATTTTCAACAAAGCTTTTCCCACATAACGCTTAAGAAAATTAGTATGCGCGAAACTGTTCCATTGCAATAGCTTTCTTTGAAAAAATTGTAAATATCCTTATTAAATCAGAAATCATGTTCACAAAATAGCATTTTTCAAAATAGCACTTGTAATTTTTTGGTTAGAGCGTGCTCTATTCCTTCTGACTTACTTTTTGTTTAATTGGCTATGGCAGAACATTTGTTTCACTAGCCGAACGTAGAATAGCGTTCCAAGCGCCTCGATCTTCTGCGCTTATTCTAAGACCTCAGACACCAAGTTTCGAGGTGTCTCCCACCACTTCCTTCCTTCTGACAAAGACAAAAAAAGAGCTGTTTTTGTTGTCAGTCGAATGAAAGTACCCCAAATTAAAATGTTTTCACAAATTTATGATGTTACCACCTTTCTCACAACTTTATCCATTTTTACGCATATAACAAAAATCAGATTTGATCACATTTTTAGGTCATGTCATGCGAAAATAACAAACAAGTGTGATTGCAATAATGACGAATCGTATGTAAATTGAAAGTGGCATATCATAAGACGACTACATAGCGGCTTAATTACCAACAAGAACCAAAGCTGTGTACTATTGATTGATAGATTTCGATACTGATCATAAATTAGCGTGATCATATAAATCGTCTCTAAGATTCTGTATTATTAATAATTATTGGTCCCAACGATATTTATAAATAATTCCAGATATCCAAACAAAATATTTTAAACAAACAGCAAAATATTTAAAAATATTTTTTGTTAGAAATTTTTAAAATCAATTTTGTCAAGAGACACAATTTTAATGAAATTTTACTAATACAACAACTACGAGGCCTTGATGGAATAGATATTAAGAGAAAATTTTGTTCGACGTCTTTAAGGAAAATTTTATTGATTTTTTCGCGAAAATTTTATGGAAATATTGATTTTAAAGAAAATTATAATAATATTATATTTAAAGAAAACTCTAACCTTTTATCTTTAGCAAATAGGTCGAAACTGCAATTGCTCTTTCGGGGAAAATTTCGTTAAAATTTGGTTTTTAGAAAAAATTTCATTGAAATCTTGTTTTTTTAGAAAAAATTTTATTGAAATTTTGACTTAACGATTTTCGAGCAGGCCCGGGACCGAAAAAAATTTAATTGTAGACAATTTTTCAATAAAATTTTATCTTTAGAGAAAATGTCATTGGCGTTTTTTGTTTAGAGAACATTTCATTGAAATTTTGTCTTTAGAAAAGTAATTAGTGGCGAGGGCTCGTATAAAAGATATACAGGGGAACTATATCTAAATCTGAACTGACATTTCCAACTTTAATAATGTTCATTTTCAGAGAATAAAATAAATTTTTGTTAATTTTCGTCAAGATTCTGTGCTTCTCTGAATCGATCTCCATTTTTAATGGCAAACATCCCACTGTACAGCGGTTACCTCTAATACTGCCACAAACTTAAAAAAAATAGTTGGTACCCGACTGCATTTCTTCCCTACTTGTTATACCCACCACCGTAGGATAGGGGGTATTTTCATTTAGTCATTCCGTTTGCAACACATCGAAATATCAATTTCCAACCCTACAAAATATATATATTTCGGATCGTTGTAAAATTCTTAGACGATTTAACGATGTCCGTGTGTCTGTCCGTCTGTGTTGATCACTCTATAGCCTTCAAAAATTGAGATATTGAGCTGAAATTTGGCGCAGATACATATTTGATACAGTGAGTAGTTTTACGCCTCCCAACATAGGACAGACCGATCTGCCGATAAAGGGTCTAAAGCCCATAAAAGCTCTCGTTATTACCCGATTTCGCTGAAATTATAAACAGTGAGCTGTTTGAGCCTCCCGATATCCGAGCTTAATATGGTTGAGGTCGGACTATATTTAGACCTAGCTGCCATATAGACCGATCTGCCAATATGGGGTCTGAAGCCCACAAAAGCTTTATTTATTACTCGATTTCGCTGAAATTTAAAACGGTGGGTTATTTTAAACCTACCAACATCTGACCAAAATATGGTTCAGATCGGACTATAGTATACTACTACTACTCTTCTTTATTTCATTCATTTAATAATTTATAAATTGAATTTGGTTGCAATATATGTAAGTTAAGATTTAAAGTAAAAAATAAGAATAGCATATTGATATTTCTTATGACATTGACCTACGGCCGTTAGTCTACTGTTCAAATGTTATAATTCTGTGATAGATTTTCATAGCTTAGAAGTTGAACTCGTGTAACAATTGTTCTCTGTATTGAACACAGATTTTTATAAAGTTAGCTAAGGATTTCCAATCTATTTTGAGACCATTTAAAATGCAAATTAGATCATTCTCATCAAGCGAAACCTTTTGGAAGTATTGAATTCGAAATTCCCTTAAAGCGGGACATTTACATAAAAAGTGTTGCAAACTTTCATTTTCGTTTGTATTACACATTGAGGGAAACGGGTTTCATTCAGTTTTATCATGT
This sequence comes from Stomoxys calcitrans, assembly GCF_963082655.1. Classification (NCBI taxonomy): domain Eukaryota; kingdom Metazoa; phylum Arthropoda; class Insecta; order Diptera; family Muscidae; genus Stomoxys; species Stomoxys calcitrans. The sequence goes on from NC_081554.1 coordinate 101,524,495, forward strand.
TGCTTCTGGCCTTAAATATCCACGTTATTTCGTCTTGGGTATAACAGTTGTTCAGGTATAACTGACCTACAGATGCATCAAGTTTACCATAGAACCTTCTCTCACTATTTTGAATCCAAGTATGACTTGAGTTGTAGTCAAGACGCTCCATATTGTTTTCCAACATAAGTTCATTTATTTTCTTGGCCCAGAAGAGTTGACGCCAATGAATAAGTTTTGCAAGTTTATGTGGAAGCCTTTCTTCGTTGTATTCAAACATGGCTCGATGCAAATACTTTAGGTGTGTACCAAGAGTATATACGTGTCCATTTTCTACACCGGTTTCGAGCATAAGAATATAAGTGGGTGAGAATGTTGGCAGTTTAAGTACTTTATTGAGGAAATATAAAAAGAGTTTGTCCACTTCTTCGAAATTAGAGAACCCCCATACCTGGGACCCATATCTTTAAATTGCTCTACAAACTGCAAGAAAAAGTTTCCATTTCGCGGTGACTGATGCATTCTGCTTACATAGAAAGTTTTTCCATGTTCAATTTATGCTATTTTTGGCCGCTTGATTTCGTTTTTTGGACATGCTTGGTGAAACAAAGTTTTGGTGCCAAAATCATGCCTAAATAGCAGTATTCAGAAGTGACAATAATTTGTTCGCCTTTATAAAACAATTTTTCATTTTTTGAAATTCTTCCTCCTTTTCTAAAAATCATTATTTGGGACTTGTTTTGGTTCACCTCTACATTCCATAGTTTTCAGTAAGTTTCTAATTTATTTATCATCCGTTGTAATACGTTTAAATCGTTTGCCAGAATAACAATATCATCCGCATACAGTAACAGCCGAATCTTCAAGCCTTCTTAGTTTATTCAACCGCCAATGACACCTGTATTAGTACAAAAATCATGCGAGTGCTCCTCTCCTGTCCATACTGCGAAATCAGTTTTTTCATACACATTTTCAATAAATTTTACCATCTTCGATGATACACCGATGCTATGTAGCTTATATATCATTGCCTTTCGTGATATCCTATCGAAAGAAGCTCTAAAATCAACAAAAAATGCATATGTTTTTGTTTTTGTCCCAGTTCAAATGGATAATTGAGGATAATGAAAAAATGTTAGCTGATGTGGAATAGTTTTTCCGAAAACCTGCTTGGTATTCGTTAAGTTTTCCATTTTCGTTAAGTTTTCCATTTGTTAATCGCTCTGTAATTATTCCCATCATTATCTTTGGTAGGCAATTCATGAAGGATACGCCTCTGTAATTTCCTGGCTGTGACATATCTCCCTTTTTGTGAATTGGATAAATAATGCTTTTGAAAAAAGATGGGTCAAGTTCACCTTTGTCATAAATCAAATTGCAGGACTTGGTTATTTTTTCTAAAAGATATTCTGGAGCGAATTTATAAAATGGAGCGAAGAGGTGGCCCCCCCCCCCCAGATACTTGGCCCTGAAAAAATATCAGCATCGTGCTCTTCCCTCAAATACCATTTATTTAAATCCCATATTGCCATTGGCTTAAGATGAGTTTACAGGATGAGGCGTTCCCCAAATACATGGCCCCAAAATAGGTTATCAAATTCGTTCTCTAATCTCAAATACCTTTCATTTGAGCCACATATTGGGTGTGTTTTGGGAAAGGGGTGATGCCCTAAATACATGATCCTACATTTGGATATCAAATTCGCAAATACCTTTATTTGAGCCCCATATTGCCATGGTCGGTAAATATGTCCGACTTAGGGGTGTTTTGGGGCTTTGGGTGGTCCCCCTCGCACTTGGGTGGTCCCCCTAGCACGTGGTCCGCCAATAGGATATCAGATACGTTTTCTTATCCTAAATACCTTTCATTTGAGTCCCAAATTGTGGTGATTGGTGTAAATATATGTTTGGTAGGTTTTACGGTGGCGCAGCCGCCCTAAGTACCCCATTCGAAATTTGGATACCAAATTTTTATTTTTAGGGTACTATATGAGAGCACACAAAATTTCGCTTAAATCGCACCACCCATCACTGAGATCTGGCGTTTCTGAAAATTAGGGTAAGGTGGTGGGTACGTCCCCCCCTCAGATATCAAAAAATGTAGTACCCTATTTTCACCACGGGATTATGTACCATCTGTGAAAGTTTCAAGAAAATCGGTTCAGCCGTTTCTGAGTCTATAAGGAACACACAAACATACAAACAAACAAACACAAATTGATTTTTATATATAAGATTCAATAAGCAGCTCACCCCTTTCGTTGACATCCGAACTTCCCCATATCTGGTGATGTGCATTAGCATCACTTCCTACAATGAGGCTTTTTTTCCCTACAGAAGCAGCTTCAACCAGCGACTTAAGGTTTGAAGGCGGCATCTCTGAATCGTGTGCCATATATTGGAAAACCAGCCAGTAATGAGACTTGTTTATTTCAAGGCTGCCTACTACTAAATCTTCAGTGCTTAGCAACGGATGAAGAAAAACATTTAGACTACCCTTTGCAAGAATACTGACTCTGGGTCTCGAATTCCCCGCACTCTTGAGAAGTTTAAGTTCCGGAATTCTTAGTCCACGTACCATTCCTCCACACACCCAGGGTTCTTGGATAAGAACCACGCCAAATCCCCCAGCCATCAGGAGGACCTTTCTTTAAAGAAATTAGGAAATAGCACCAATTGTATTGGTACTTTTTATTACCTTAACTTCCGAATATCACCTTAACCCGCGCCTACGATCCGAGACCAACATTCATGCTTAATTTCATGATTCTAGCTTTAGCCGTTTGGGTTGGGCGATGATCAGTCAGTCAGTAATTAGTCAGTCACGCACCTCTATTATATATATATATATATAGATTCACTCAACTAAATTTTTTCAAAATTTCTGAAACAAAATAAATATATTTAAGCTTTTAAACCAAAGGTGTACATCTATAATTGTCACAAATACGTGTCTATATAAAAATGTAGAAAATGCGTTAGAAACGTTGAAACTGTTTGCAATGTTAAACAAATTTTATTATAAAATCAGTATAAGTGAGATATCAGATAACATAGTTTTCTGGGTTAAAAACAAACGGCCTTATTCACAAAACTTTATAAAGCCTTAGGTTAGGTTAAGTATGAGTGGCAATCCTTTACAGACTCACTTAGACAATTTTAAGCCCATTGTGATACCACAGTATTGACAGACAAAGGCTTCTGGCGGAAATCGAACCCATGACCCCTGTACAGGTAATCCAAGCACTCTACCAACTCGGCTACCGGGGCGCCGTAACTGAAGTCTTAAAATGGGTTTATTTTACAGTTCTATAAAAGAAATATGTTAATTAAACATGTCAAATCTTAGACAAAGGAAATCTATTGACTCATAATAATATGTTCAAAAAAGCTGTAACAGATGGTAGAAATGTCAAATTCTCAGTCGTTTATACATGAGTGCACAAGGAACTCGGGCGACGCACAGTGGGAGATAATCAAAAAAAATCAATGAAATATATGCTGTGTGAGAACGGCTAGAGATATCTCTTTGATATTTGGAATGGTTAGAACTGAGGTGTTAGCGAAATCGTGTGCAAACCTAGGTGGTCCAGACGGCTCTTGGCAGGCTCCTAAAGTTGGTCATCTTGGGGCTGCCAAATCTTCATTTGCGGTCCGATTTTTAAAATTTGCTTGCTGGATAGTTCTCAAAAATCCATACAAAAAAGTCCGCATGAGGTATACAATATCTCCACTGGTTTAGGAGATATTTTTTTTTATGCATGATTATTTACAACAACTTTGCGCAACAACGGTCCACATCTAATTATTCAATAAAAATTTATTATTAACTCACATATTCAAATACCTTAAATTCTGCTGAAATGCCTTGTACTAAAAAATTGGTATTAACACATGAATTAAGGTAAACATTTTTGTTACATTATCTTTATTTATAAAATATACATGTATTTTATAAGTAATGTATTTTATAAAATATAAACTTAATTTATATGATACAATCTTTAGGAGACTATAAACATTTATTATTATACCCTCCACCATAGGATGCGGGTATACTAATTTCGTCATTCTGTTTTTAACACCTCGAATTCTCGTTCAATTTGACTAAAATTTTACACATAGTGTTTTGGTATCACTTCTAACAACTGTGCTAAGTATGATTCAAATCGGTTCATAATCTGGTATAGGTGTCATATAAACCGATATGGGATCTTGACTTCTTGAGTAGATGCTTAATTCAAGTAGGGCGCAATTCTCACCCGATTTGGCAGAAATGTTGTACAAATTCTTCTCCCATGATCTTTAACATCATGTCCAATATGGTCTGAATCGATCTATAGCTTGATACAGCTCCCATATAAACCTATCTCCCGATATTGCTTCTTGAGCACCTACCAGGCGTAATTCTTACCCGAATGAACTGAACTATTACACAATGACTTCTACAATGTTCAGCATTCATTCATGGTCCGAATCGTATTACAACTTGATATAGCTCCAATAGCACAACAGTTCCTTTTCAATATTTTTTGTTTGCCTAAGAAGAGATACTGGGCATAGAACTCGACAAATGCGATCCATGGTGGAGGGTATATAAGATTCGGCCCGGCCGAACTTAGCACGCTCTTACTTGTTATATTATCAAATTATTTTATTTCTGTATTGCTCTCTAAATCTAAAAGGTAAATGAAATCCTCAAATTCTTTGGAATTATTGAATGTTAACGTTCTGTAACAGAACCACCGATTTCTACAAGCTGTTAAAACTGGATCTTAAGATAATAGAAGTTTTTTTAAATATATCGTCACGTTGGAATTCTGTGGAACATTTTCTTAAGTGGAACTGCCGAATGTGCCGAAAATCGCGGTTTCTTGCCTCTTGGGGTTCTTCCGTATGTTCGCCCAAAGGAAGAATGTTATTTTCTATTATGATTTTACCACGATGAAATATCTTATGAAGTGTCGGTGTCATTGGCTTCTAAGGATAAAGATTTTCATATGAATTCGAAACTTCTTGAGCAGTAGTTGCCAAATTTCTCTGCATTAATTTGGTATTTGCTACTAATCGCCATCAAAATGAAAATTAATTTTTTAATTAAGATTTGGTCGATTCGGGTATTTTTTGATGTGGTTTCAGAATCTTAAAAAAGGTCTTGCAGTGTTATCATCTTTTGTGCTGCCATAGCCAAATAGTGGCTTATCGATTTTAAGCCCTGACCGAGAATTAAACTCATCCTATGTTCTCTTCTTTACCGAAGATCGCATTTCCTTCAGAATTTGTTTATCGACTGGTGTGCACTCTAGCATCCTATAATATTTTACATCGTATGCCAAGTGCAGGAAATGTTTCAAAAGCCGTATGCGTGCATGCAGAGGAGATATCTTTAGAACGCCTCATTGATTTTTTTTCTTAGCGTACTTATTTTGAGTTTTTATTTTTTTCCGAATTTTTTAATTTTCACTTTGAATTTTGTTTCAATATATTCGGTTAACAACGATTCTGCAGCTTCATAAGTAAGGAAAGAGTTATCCCAGCTAAGTCGGACAAGGTTGAAGTTTTTAGTGTAACTGCCATTTTATAATATCACTTGTTTGGTATTTCAAATATGAATGATGCAACATTGTTACAGCATCCCACATGTAAATAAAAAAAACACACACATAAATGTATTACCTATTTCCTGTTACTTAGTTAGGTGAAATCTCTAATTCTCCAATAAACTTAGGTATCAAATGTAACAATATAAAATAATTTCCCACCATTACGGCTGTACCTGTGGTGAAGGGTTAGGGTTTTTAGGGTTAGGTTAGCATGTCCGCTAACCTAACCCTAACCGCCTATGACGCTGAACGCCTGGGTTCGAATCTTGGCGAGACCATCAGAAAAAATTTTCAACGGTGGATTTCCCCTCCTAATGCTGGCAACATTTGTGAGGTACTATGCCATGTAAAACTTCTCTCGGAAAAGCTGTCGCACTGCGGCACGCCATTCGGACTCGGCCATAAAAAGGAGGCCCCTTATTATTGAGCTTAAAACTTGAATCGGACTGCACTCATTGATATGTGAGAAGTTTGCCCCTGTTCCTTAGTGGAATATTCATGGGCAAAATTTGCATTTACCGCAGTGCCGCAGTTAAGCTAGCGAACTGATTGATGTATTATTTCAATATATCAGTCAGTATTTTCATATTGCAATTCACAAATTAGAGGAGAAGCCCACCTTTTGACTTTTATTTAAATGTTCTACACAATTACACTCTACCGGTTAGGAGAAAAAATCATAGAGGTGTATAATAAATCTTATATATAAAAATCAATTTGTGTTTGTTTGTTTGTTCCTTATGCCCCACCCTAAAAGCTACCAAACATACAATTTAGACCAATCACGACAATATGGGACTCAAATGATAGGTATTTTAGGATAAGAAAACGTATCTGATGTCCAATTGTCGGACCAAGTGCTAGGGGGACCACTCCAAGCCCCAAAACACCCCTAAATCGGACATATTTACCGACCATGGCAATATGGGACTCAAATGAAAGGTATTTGCGAGTAGAATACGAATCTTATATCCAAAAGTGGAATCACGTTTCTGGGGGTCCACCCCTTTCCCAAAACACCCCCCCAAACGGGACTTATTTAGTGACCATGGGAATATGGGTCTTAAATAAAAGGTGTTTGAATGTAGAATACGAATCTGATATCCAAATATGAGACCAAGTGTTTGGGGGGCCGTCTCTCACCAAAAACATCCCCCAAAGGGGACAAATTTACGACCATAGCAATATGGAGCTCAAATGAAAGGTCTTTGGGAGTAAATCATGAATTTGATATCAATATTCGGGAAAAGCGTCTATGGGGCCACCCCACCCCCACAAAACCACCAAAATAGTAAGTATTTGCTGACTATTGCAATATGAGGCTCAAATAAGAGGATTTTTAAAGTGGAACACGAATCCGATATATATTTTCAAGGCCAACTCACTGAGTGGCCGCCCATCACACAAAACACCCCCAAGCCGGTCATGTTTGCCGACTATGGAAATATGGGGCTCAAATTAAAGGTATGTGGGAATAGACTACGTATCTGATATGTAAATATCAGATACGTGGTCTATTCCCACATGTTACTATCAGATACGTGGTCTATTCCCACATACCTTTAATTTGAGCCCCATATTTCCATAGTCGGCAAACATGACCGGCTTGGGGGTGTTTTGTGGGATGGGCGTCCACATTAGGGACTGTCTAGCGGACGTCCCACAACCATAAACCCCCAAGTAGGACATATTTTCTCACCAAGACAATTTGGGTTTTAAAGAGAGTGGAACTAAATATCCATAGTTTTTACGGCCAATACCCCAAACCGGACATATTTGCTGACTTTTGCAATAAGGAGTTTAAATGAGATTAGGAAACGAATTTGTTATCCAGTTTTGAGGGCAATGGCCATATGGGGTTTAAATAAATGATATCTACATATATGAGAATAGAGCCCGTTTCTGATATATTTTCCGGGCTTTGTGTTTGGGGAACCACCCCAATCTCCAAACCATCCCTAAATCGGGCATGTTTACTGCTCATGTCAATGTGGATCTTAAATGAAAGGAATTCGGGGGTAGAGCAAGAATTGATACCCATTTTCGGGACCAATATTCTGGAGGTCTATCCCTTCCCTAAAATACCCCAGAATTTTTTAGTGACCATCGCAATATGGGTCTCAAATAAAGGTATTTGGGAGTAGAATACGTATCTGATACCCAAATTTAGGACCATGTATTTAGGGCATCACCCCTTTCCCAAAACACCCCCAAAGGAAAAAGTTTTCGACCATGCCAATATGTGGCTCAAATGAAAGGTATTTGTGATTAGAAAACAAATTTGATAACCTATTTTGGGGCCATGTGTTTGGGGGACGCCCCATCCTGTAAACTCCTCTTAAGCCAATAACAATATGGGATTTAAATAAATAGTATTTTAGAGAAGAGCACGATGCTGATATTTTTCAGGTCCAAATATCTGGAGAACCACCTCTCCCCCGAAATCACCACTAAATCAGACATCATGAGAATATCGGGCTGAAATGAAGTATTTTAAGAATGGAGTACACCTTACATCCAAACTTGAATTCGTAGACCAATAAATATCATATGGGATTCAGATAAAGGCACTTATATTGCTAAACTTTTAGTCAAGCGATAGACTATTTTCATAGCATGGTATTTCACTAAAAGATCTTTAATTGTCGAAAATAAATATTCCAAGGAAACTTTTGTTCCATATAAAGTAAAAGAAGGCGCAGGGGAGCGGGCCCGGGTCAGCTAGTTTTATATACAAATTATATATCGTTGAAAAGGGTTAAACTTGTAGAAGGCAAAACAGAGTATGATAACATAAAAAATTAAGAGTTTTGATGAGAAATTTTTGTAAATGCAAAAATATGGTAAAAATTAAATTTTTGTAGAAACGAAAATTCAAATTGAAAAAATTCTAAGAAAGAAAAATTAATAAGGATATCTTAGTAATTCTGTTTGAACTTTGCAGATAAAATTGTCCTTAAAAATAAATTCTGCCCGATTTCTTTTTACAAAAATCCCCTAAATACTCCTTTCGGACAAAAGATGGTTTTAAAATCGGAATTTGTTTTGTAAAATTGCTGTGGAGGCTGCAAATTTTAGAAGGTGCAAAATATTTTTTGTTTGGGCTTAGAGGACATATAGAGTAAAAAAACAAATGCCCAACTGTTGGATTTGGGCTTTGGAAACTTTGTACGCGAGGGGTATTTCCAATTTTTTTTATAAAAAAAATTTTTTTTTGAAGTACATATAGCACGCATTTAAGTTGACATATCTTGCTCAAATTTATCTTAAAAAGCATCTGCTATATATCCTCTTCATAAGCAAAGAAGAAAAAATTATGGTATAGGTTAAGCAAGTTTTTTCAATAAAGACTAATCAAGGAATGTACTTTTTTTATACTAAAAAATAAAATTTTTCACATTTTTTTGACTTCCAAACTGTAAAACTTTTAACTGAATAATCAGATGTGGACCGTTGTTGCGGCAAAGTTGTTGTCAATTTCACAAATCCAAATCATTCATACAAATTTAAATCGAACCACAAATGCCTTCGTAAATTGCAAAATACGAAGCAGATTTCGGTAAAAATTGCAACAACAAAAATTAAAAGTTGAATATCTTCAAAACAAGTAGAGATATTGTATACCTCAAGCAGACTTTATTCGGCTTCTCTACCCAATCTCAACCAGCATATTTTTCATTCGTTTTTTTTCGTTTTTCTCCCACTGTGCGACGTGGAATGGAGAACTTTTAAGTTATTTTATTAAAATTTTAAGTTTCAAAGTCTATAGATTCTCTTTGCCTATGGTCAAATCTCCAGTCCTACCTTACAGATGGTTGGTCTAAAGAAGGGCTGCAGAAAACTCTTCAACAGAGCAAAAGCTAGAAGAGCAGCACACGTTTGGGACATCTATAAAGCTGAGCTAAAAAATATAAGGTCGAGCTGAGAAAGAAAAAAAAACCTGGGTAGAATTCTGCAGTTCCGTGGAAGATACATCTGAGGCCTCTAGGCTAAGGAAGATTCTTTCCTCGATACCTATTACGGTGGTGTATATTCAGAATTCAGAGAATGTATGGACAATATTTCGTGAGGAAACACTAGAACTACTCGTTGATACACATTTCCCGGGAAATTCTCCAACGGACATCGTGGAGCCAGAAGAGATTGCCACTGGTATGCATTCGTCGGAGGTTATTGGGGTAATTAAGTCTGAGCCAAAAATCCTTTGGGCGATAAAAAGTTTCGACTGCTTTAAGTCGCCAGGCCCTGATGGTGTATCAGCTGTTGAATTGCAAGCTGTGTATGATAGACTGGTTTCCTGGCATAGGGCAATATACTGTGATTCTATCAGAATGTCATATATGCCTGTGGAATGGAAAGACACGAAGACCATTTTCATTCCGAAAACAGGAAAACCCTACCACACGAATGCGAAAGATTTTCGTCCTATTAGTCTGTCATTCTTTATACTGAAGACTCTTGAGAGGTTAATAGAAACATATCTTAGGGCAAATATCCCTGGAGATTGCCTGTCGCGGCAGCAGCATGCATATAGGAAAGGCAGCGAAGTGGGCTACCGAAAGAGGTCTAGGCACAAATCCGTACAAGAAAGAAGTTATTTTCAGCAAGATATAAGTTGCCTACAGTGGAACATATATCCTTGAGTGGAGAGAATGTGCCATTTACAGAAAGGGGAAAATACCTGGATGTTTTACTGAAGAGGAAATTAAACTTCAAATACAACATTTTGGAAAGGGCAAGAAAAGCAACTCTAGCCCTTTACACCTGCAAGAGAGCCATTGGCAAATGTTGGGGGTTTAGACCGCGTGTTATGCATTGGGTATATACTGCAGTTGTCAGACATATAATGCTATATGGTGTTGTGGTCTGGTGAACGGCGCTTCAAAAATTCATTTACTGCTCAATACTTAACCGGATCCAAATGATGGCTTCTTTGTGCATCGCAGTCGCCACCATCTGATGCACTGAATTTAATGCTACATCTAGAATTAAAAAATGCAGCGACCACTGCCGCGAGGTTAAGGAAGCTTTCTCATTGGTCATTTGGAGGCTAGGGACACTATGTTATCCTTGATACAATATACGATGTTCCAGACAGTGTGGATTACACCCTACCTGAGCCGCTTTTTGATAAAAAGTACTGAACCACTATTCCTGATAGAACCGATTGGAACTACGATATCCCTGGTAACAGAAGTTAAATAGACGTACGGATAAATGTACGAATGGTTCCGAACTAAACGACCAGGTGCACTTTAGGGTGTACTCAAAATATCTAGAACTGGTCATATCGAAAAGGTTACCCGACCACTGCAGTGTGTATCAAGCGGAGATCCTTGCAATTAAGGAAGTGGTGGAATGGCTAAGATATAATGTCATAACGACGACTGGCATAAATTACTTCTCAGACAGCCAGGCAGCCACTAAATCCTTGAAGAACGTATTTCTGTACACAAAAATCGCCCTCGACTGTCGCAGATCTCTCAACGAGATGGCTGAACAGTTCAAAATTCTCCAGTTCCTGGTGCCGGGCCACAGGGATATCCCATGGGATTGTAAAGCGGACGAGCTTGTGAGACTCGGAAATACCCTACACATTCCTGGAATACTGGAGTCTGTGGGTATGCCTCTAGCGACATGTAAGCTAAGTTTTCAGGACCAGGCCCGAAGTACAACGAATGATAGATGGTCACAAAGAGGGAGCTGTGAGCATTCATTGGCTAGAACAGAAATCTTAGTCATTGCGTCCGAAATGACAGGTCACTGTCTAATCGGAAAATATTCTGACAGACTGTAGGTTGCCAGTAATGACTTTTGCAGAAGCTGTGAGGACATCGAAGAAGAAGAGGCTATAGAACTGTGTGTGTGTCGAGCACTGGCAGTCAGAAGGAGTTCCACTTTAAATTCTCATTTCTTTGAGAAACTGTCTGATTTAGCGGATGTATATCTGGATGGTTCAACGGTAGGAACTAGAAGTCATCTTCCTTCTTCTGTTCCTGTGGTATCACAATGGACGAAAATTTCTAAGTGAGTCTGATAGCTGCCACTGAAACCTAACCTAACTTAACCAAGGTCAAATCTACACTAAGTTTTGTGAAAATGGCCGTAAATATTTTCTTCTGGATTCTTATAATTTATTATGACTAATCGTAAACCACTTCTCAAATTCGCACTCTACTGATACTTGATCTAAAATATTTATACCCTCACTTATAAATGACTTAAATTAAAAACAAAATGTTTTGATCACCAACTACTTCGTTCATGGAGTGCATAGCATAGCCACACAATTAGCTACTTTGACTGAGCAGAATCATAAATTTTCACTTCTATGTTTCAATACAATAAATGACACCCCCCACCTACTGCATACGAACTGAACTGTATCTTATATATAAAAATCAATTTGTGTTTGTTTGTTTGTATGTTTGCATGTTCCTTATAGACTCAGAAACGGCTGAACCGATTTTCTTGAAATTTTCACAGATGGTGCATAATGACCCCGTGGTGAAAATAGGGTACAAAATTTTTTGAAGGGGGGGGGGGGGGGGGGGGGGGGTTTCGTACCCCCCCCCCTTACCATAATTTTCAGAAACGCCGAATTTCGGTGATGGGTGGTGCTATTTAAGCGAAATTTTGTGTGCTCTCATATAGTACCCTAAAAATAAAAATTTGGTATCTAAATTTCGGATGGGGTACCTCGGGAGGCCGCCCCACCCTAAAACCTACCAAACATATATTTAGACCAATCACGACAATATGGGACTCAAATGAAAAGTATTTAGGATAAGAAAACGTATCTGATATCCATTTGTCGAACCAAGCGCAAGAGGGACCACCCCAAACCCCAAAACACCCCTACATCGGACATATTTACAGACCATGGCAATATGGGAGTCAAATGAAATCGGACATATTTACCGACCATGGCAATATGGGAGTCAAATGAAAGGTATTTGCGAGTAGAATACGAATCTGATATCCAAATGTGAGACCACGTTTGTGGGGGTTCATCCCTTCCCCAAAACACCCCCCAAACAGGACTTATTTACTGACCATGGGAATATGGGGCTTACATAAAAGGCATTTGAGTGTAGAATTATAATCTGATATCCAAATACGGGACCAAGTGTTTTTGGGGCTCAAATGAAGGGCTTTGGGAGTAAAGAACGAATCTGATATCAATATTTGGGAAAGCTGTCTATGGGACCACCCCACCCCCACAACACCACCCAAATAGTAAGTATGTGCTGACTTTGGCAATATGAGGCTTAAATAAAATGGTTTTTAGAGTAAAACACGAATCCGATATATATTTTCAAGGCCAACTCACTGAGTGGCTGCCCATCCCCCAAAACACCCCCAAGCCGGTCATGTTTGCCGACTATGGAAATATGGGGCTCAAATTAAAGGTATTTGGGAGTAGACCACGTATCTGTTTTCAACATTAGGGACCAACTGTCTAGGGGACGTCCCACCACGATAACAACCCCCAAATAGGACGTATTTGCTCACCAAGACAATTTGGGTTTTAAAGAGAGTGTAACTAAATATTCATAGTTTTTAGGGCCAATACCCCAAACCGGACATATTTGCTGACTTTTGCAATAAGGAGTTTAAATGAGATTTGAAAACGAATTTGATATCCAATTTTGAGGGCAATGGCAATATGGGGTTCAAATAAATGATATATAGATATATGTGAATAGAGCACGTTGCTGACATATTTTCCGGGCTTATTGTTTGGGGGACCACCCCAATTCCCAAAACACCCCTAAATCGGCCATATATACCGACCACGTTAATGTGGAGATTAAATGAAAGGTATTGGGGGGTAGAGAAAGAATTGATACCCACTTTCGGTACCAATTTTCTGGGGTCAACCCCTTTCCCAAAATATGGGGTTTAAATAAATGATATGTAGATATATGAGAACAGAGCACGTTGCTGACATATTTTCCGGGCTTATTGTTTGGGGGATCACCCCAATCCCCAATACACCCCTAAATCGGCCACATATACCGACCATGTTAATGTGGAGATTAAATGAAAGGTATTGGGGGGTAGAGCAAGAATTGATAACCACTGGGGGTCAACCCCTTTTAAAAAATACCCCACAAGCAACCATTTTTTAGTGACCATCGCAAAATGGGGCTCAAATAAAGGTATTTGGGAGTAGGATACGAATTTGATATCCAAATTTAGGACCATGTATTTAGGGAATCACCCCTTCCCCAAAACACCCCGCAAAGGGTAAAAAATGTTCGACCATGCCAATATATGGTATTTAAGATGAGAAAACGAATTTTGGGCCATGTGTTTGGGGGACGCCTCATCGTGTAAACTCCCCTTAAACCAATGGCAATATGGGGTTTAAATAAATGGTTTTTGATGCTGATATTTTTCCACGGCCAAGTGCCTTGGGGACCACCTCACCCCCTAAAACACCCCTAAATCAGATATCATGAGAGTAGCGGGCTGAAGTAAAGTATTTTAAGAATGGAGTACACCTTACATCCAAACTTAGATTCGTAGACCAATAAAAATCATATGGGATTCGGACAAAGGCACTTATGTTGTTAAATTGTTAGTCAAGTGAGCGCACAACAAGCCGATTACTGGCTTGGGTGTATGTCCATAGTGGCATGGGGCGGTTTAATATCCGCACCCTCTTATAACCTAAACTTTTTATATATATAAAATAATTTCGTAATACCGGTGTTTTGAACTTTTCACATTTCCCACGCATTCACAAGAATATGGATAAAATATATACGGTGTAGTCAGGATAGCGTAAACTCTCTTTCCAATAAACACATATATATTTTCATCTTTTTCTTCGAACTTCAAATGAGAAACGAATAAGATAAGAAATTAAAACTTACTCCAATTCTCAGATACATCTTTCGGGAAAACTATATATGTCGTTAAAGGCATACTCGTATATATATATATATATTTTTTTTTTTTTTTAATCCAATCAAAAAATCGATAATTTCGAAATAAAGTAGATAAATGGAATTAACCTATTTTGCGCAAGCTAAATGAAGTAATGCTAATACGTAATTGTGACAAGGGAGGTCCCTCTTCACTGAGCTTAAACTTCAATGGGACAGCACCCATTGAGAGTCTTTGCATCAAGGCACAACATCTTCTTTGCGAATTCACATTGGAAAGTAAATGCAAATTTGCCCATGGACATTCCATTAAGAAACAACGGTGACAAGTGTTGCCACTCGAGAAATTTATTTCCTACCAGAATTTGAGACAAATTCTACCAAATCCGACCAAAAACCTACCAAATGTTCTTCAAGCCAAAATTGCGGTATGAGTTTGTATTCCCACCAAAGGGTGCCCATTTTCCATTCCATTTGAAACATAATAAATTATATATTTTCAACCCTACAAAGTGTATATACAAAATCGTCGTTATATTTATGGACTATTAAAACATGTCCATCAGCATGTTTGTCCAAAGATGGGCTAAAACTTGATGAACGAACGTGCCGAGTTTTGATAAATCGATCTTACGATTTAAGGGTTTGAGCTCAGATATGCGCTTTTACTAACTAATTTCGCCTTAACAGTGAATACGGACGAGATCTGATCAAATTTGTATGAAGCTGCCCTATAGCCCTGTTTCCCGATGATAACATTGAACGCACAACGCCGCATTTCTTGCCCAGAAATTACGAAATTTTGAAGAGATTCCTTAATACTCGTACCACTTTTATCACTCATAATTCTATTTTTGAGTTGTCTCCGGTGATTTATATAATAATTAACTCGGAATTTATATATTGGAAAAATTTACCAAAAATTTAGGTCAGCCATTCAATTTTGGTAGAAACCTACCAAAAATGGCAAAACATACGGCGCCATATCAATGAGCGCTATCCCACATAAATTTAAGCTCAATGATAGGTTTGGTTAGGTTGGGTTGAAAAGAGGGTGCATATATTAATCCGCCCCATGCCACTATGGGCATACCTCTAAGCCAGTAATTGGCTTGTTGTGCGCTCTAAAAGCTATTAAATAACCTCTATAAAGAAAATTTTAAATTAGCAATTCCGTGCCACTTACAAAATCCTTAATTGTTTTCAATAACACCCACCTAAGTTGGTTCATGTCTGGTATTGTGTCCCCACCTAAGTGCCGGCACTGTTCGACAATGTTGCATGCGCATTCGTCGCCCACTCCCTTAACTCGGACTGCGTCGACCCGAAAGGCTTCGGGTTAACCAAGTTTATTGGCGGCAGTCCCGTAACCTTTCACGCCAAATCGTCTGCCCTTTCATTCCCCCTTACTCCGTTATGGCCCGGCATCCAAACTATGGGGATTTTGCCATCCTCAGAGAAGGTGTTAATCTCTTTCTTACACTACAAGACTGTTCGTGACCTTACCGTCCTGGTTGTTTTTGCCCTTATGGCGATTTTACTGTCGGGAAAAAAGTTGAAATATTTGATCCATCTTGTTTTGTTTGTTTTTTTTTTTTTTTTGTCCAAAAACAAATCAAATTGCGTTAACCATTAGATCAAAAACGGAAACCATTAGATCAAAAAAGTAGTTTACACCGCTGTTTACCTAAGGTCAATCCCTTCCAAGTGTCGCCAGCACTAGAAGGCGTAACGACAGCCGAAATTGCTTCTGATGTTCTCGCCGGTATTTGAACCCAGGCGTTCAGCGTCAAAAGAAGACATGAGCTACGGTGGTCCTCGAAAACAACTATTAAAGATTTTTTAAAGTCCACAATATTCAATCGAATCTTTGTTTGAATCCTCATGCTATCCCAAATTCAATATGACATTGAAATTTTTATTTAATTTTTTCTTACTGTGTTCAAAGGTTAACTTAGCCAACAAAACCCAACATTTCACTCAAAAGTCATGCTTGTGCTGCAATAATTAGTGAGTAGGTGGGCATCAATTCCCAGCATTGCTCCTGCTTTGGAAGCAATACTAAAATATTCTAGCATACTAATGCGCATTTTTAATGCTCAATAAGTTTGCATGAAACTATCATATATTGTAGAGAAATATTTTCTAAAAATTTTCTAAAAATAATATGGTTTTAACATACTTTTGTGCAGTAACCTATTACATAAGCTATGCATGAAATATGGCTTCAAAGTATGGTAAAGACGAATTTGTTTTGTATACATATCGATTCTGATCAGTGGTTGTGTATGCTAATAGTGTTTTGAGCTCATTGAACGAAGTTCAATAAAACAGTTCGTGCTTCACGAAAGCTAGAGAATGGCACGATCTTTATACACGCAAACTCGGACAAAGAGGTTATCGCGCGTGTTGTGTTTTAATGCCCACCTCCATAGTATGAGGGTATACTAATCTAGTCATTCCGTTTGTAACGTCTCGAAATATTCGTCTAAGACCCCATAAAATATATTCTTGATCGTCTTGTCGTTCTGAGTCGATCTAAACATGTCCGTCCGTCCGTTTGTCGAAGTCATGATAGTGGTCGAACGCGTAAAGCTAGCCGCATGAAATTTTGCACTGATACTAAGTATTGATATAAATCGTTGGGGATTGCAAATGGGTCATATCAATTCAGATTTAGATATAGCTCCCATATAAACCGATCACCCGATTTGACTTCTTGAGCCCTTACAAGCTGCAATTTTTATCCGATTTGGCTGAAATTATGCATGCGGTGTTATGACTTCCAATAACTGTGACAAGTACGGTACAAATTGGTCTTTCTTTTCTTTTTTTAATACAGTATTCATCCCTACAAATTTTTTGAGATTGAATTCAAATTTGAATATTTTTATTTTATTTCATTTATTTTTTAAATTAATTACTATAAAACGCCATCTGAGACTGAGTTTTATATACTATTGACATTTTGTTTTTAATTACACACTGAAAATAAAAACAAACAAAAAACAATATAATAAAAAAAAAACATTTATTTCTACGAGGCATTTATCGCAGAAAATGGTGGTACCAATGTTACATTTCTGATGTTTTACAAGAAGCGCATTAGGAATCTTTAAACAATCGCATTTAAGTGGGACATCGCCTACAAAAATCATACATGCGGGAAGCAACGATAACTATGCTAACTATGTTTTAACTTGCACTATTGCATCCAGCGGTGCTATATTTTCTGCCGGGGATTGTTGCCGATTCAATACGGGTGAATACCGGCAAAAACATAGGCATTGTAGTTCGACTGCAGCAAATGTTCGATGAGTAACAACCACCCAATCATGGACGTAAATTTCATGGGTCAAATAAATCACTAAATATTCATTACTTCTTTGGGCAGGATTTGAAGATCAATAGTGACCAATTGAAAGCAGCCTTCAGCATTAAATCTGTTCATTAATTTCTTACTCATGGGCTGATCATTGGTTGAGTAGTCAATTGGACCGCTCCAAAGATTTTGAAGAACTATCTATTGCTCTGAGTGACAATCCAAAAGCACTCAAATGCTTGAAGACCGAGTGGAAAAAAAATTTAAATGTAAGATTTTATCTAATCTTAAATAAAAACTCATCTTAATATGATAGAGGGATATGAGGTTGTAAAAATGTTTACAACCATATATCCCATATCCCCGCAGTCCAAACGTCTAACATGACATTGTCTTCAATATTTCCTTAAGACAATTTGAATTTTGTCACCGCTATGGCTTTTTTGCTGAAGTGTCTTGTATAATATGTTAGGTTAGGTAAGAGCGGCAGTGCTTTGCAGACTCACTTCGACAATTTTGAGTCCATTGAGTCCCACGACCCCTGCACTGGTAATCCAAGCAAGTAATCCAAGTTGCCAAAAAAGTAATTGCGGATTTTTCATATAGTCGGCGTTGACAAATTTTTTCACAGCTTGTGACTCTGTAATTGCATTCTTTCTTCTGTCAGTTATCAGCTGTAACTTTTAGCTTGCTTTAGAAAAAAAGCGTAAAAAAAGTATATTTGATTAAAGTTCATTCTAAGTTTTATTAAAAATGCATTTACTTTCTTTTAAAAAATCCGCAATTACTATTTGGGCAACCCAATAGATTTGTTTAAAATTAGGTTCACCAAACGCGGCCGAATTTTATACTTCCTCCACCATGGATCAATTTCAATTCTCAATTTTTTTTTTTGCATTTTGTAAGGCAACTACTACGTGCGGACTTTGATTTGTTTAAAATTTGGTAAGAACGGCACCCGGATGGTTCTGAAAAAGTCAAATTGGAAAACGCTTTATCAGGGAGCTATATCAGGTTGTGACGAAACTCGGCAAAAATATTTTCGAAGCCACAAAAGAACATCGCAGAATTTCAGTCAGTCAGACCTACACTAAGCACAGTATTTGTGCAAAACGTCAAGGGCCTAGCTTTGCTTCTTCGAAATTTAGTTAGCTTTTGTCAGACAGACGAGCGGTCATGACCAAATCGGCTGAGATGAAATGAGGTGATTAAGATAGTATACGGGGGGTATACTATGGTGGAGGGTATAAACAGGCACGAAGTGCACTACTATGTGTATGCATTTTCAATATAATTTATCATACAAGTTTAGCCCATTTCCAATCTAAATAGAAATGTACGAGTCCCATCTCTGACAGCAACATGGTAAAATTTTACTTCCTTTTGGCACTAAGCGCCAATAAACACCAAAAACAAGAGGCAAAAGAAAAAACTCGACACATTTTTTTACACAAAAAAGAGGAAGTGCGTATGTTTGTGTGAGAAGAAACAAAGTGTGGATGTATTTGAATTTTATTGTTGCTGGTGTTGTTTGGTTTTGACATTCTGTTACAGTGGTGGTTGTTGGCCCTGATTAAGGGCCAAAGTTAGTATAAAAAGCACCAGCTATCCATGCATGATGCCAAGTTATCAACTCAATCTCCAAGTGTTTACATCAAACCACCGGCATTAGATTAGAATCCATTTCGTAGTCCGTCGTCCTTGAAACGAACACCAAACGACTTTAGAAGTGTTCGAGTTTTGAGTAGACTATCGGTTTTGTTGCCAGTGATTCCGAATTTCTAACTAACCGTTTAAAAAGGTAAGCAAATTTCGTGTCCCTGTGGTGGAGGCATTCTACAGTTCAGCTCTCAAATTTTTAGTGTCTCATTAAAAATTTAAAATTTTCTTAATAAAAAATGCAGACATATTTTTTACACTCTGTTAGCTTGGCTGACGAACTTTAAAACGCTTAATCTTTTAGTGCGATGTGAACTATAGTAGTGTGGCCCACAAACAAGTGGAGTCTTAAAATTGCACCAGGAGAAAGTTGCTTCCAAAAAATTGCAATGCAAAAAATCAGATAAACAATTATCAACAATTTTGCCTTTAATGAAATGCCTTTTTAATCTGATTATTGATGGAACTCCATTTCATACATAAGGCTGGCTAAACCCAAGCCTTCTCAACATTTTCGTAGAGAGCAAACCTTGTATTAGGTATTTGACATATTGAAAATGTCAGTGAATGTGTCAAAGATCAAATAAGCCGTAGTTCATACGATTACCACTATAATTTATGTCTGTGCGTTGTCAGACTCATTGAAAATTTCGTTAGTTGTCCAGCGACCGGAGGGCTGTTTGGAAAATTGCAGTGATAGGACGGCAGAAAAAATACGCCAAACATAAAGGTGTATCTATGAAGAAAAGTGCCGTATTATATCCAAAGTAGATGAAAAATAAAAATGTTGCCATGATGATCATATTGTAAAAATTCAATTTCCGTTACTTCATATGCGCATGTTTGTTTGTTTATTTTTGCGCTTAGGTCAAATTAAATCAAATATTTCGTTAGTTTCTCTATAACCTAGTATTTGTTCGGTCCCTAACTCTGCTACTTTACAAATCACAAATCAAAAGTTGTGCGTCGGTTGTGCAGTAATATGCGCTTGATTTTTAAAGACTGATGATTGAAACACATGGTTTTGTGGGACAAAATGTTTGCTAAAACAGCATTCATATAGGTATGATTCCTTTGTATATGTTACCACGTCAGTTTTGAAACCATTCTCATTTGCAACTACCAGCAAATTTGATCGAAATCATCAGAAGGTTTAACTCTTCAAAGGTTTCATAGAGCCATCCAAGGCTCCGTTCCTATAAGTAGATTTGGATATTCGCAATATGTTCTTCAATATCTTACACCCCGAGAAATAAGTTTGCAGGTATCAGCAAACAGTGTTCGCTGATTAAAATTTAAAATTTTTTAACTATTATAGGAAATACGCTTTGGACTTGAAATAATTCATACAATTAGAATTTTATCCGGCTGCAGACCGTAGGGTTCTATGGTTTTATTACAAATAGAAAAACGGAAACCCCTCTTTTTAAAGTTAGGCAGTGAAAATGAGTTTGCTTTGTAATCGCCTTTAACTGGTTTCCTAAATCGCGATTTCGTTTGGTTGGATGTTGGATAGTTGGATGTGTCCATTTAGTCCAAATATATGAGGTGGAGTTGTTTTCTTTCTTGCTTGCATTGAGTCAGCCTAAAAGACATGCCGTTTTGGCAAATCCTACAGATCCTACAGTTTGGTGGTACCAAACGAAATCGCGAACTGGGAGACCATTCAAATGCTTTAAAAAAAGCCAACATATTTTCTTCGCCTAACTTAAAAACGAGGAATTTTTGTTTTTCTATTTGTAATGGAAACGCAGAACCCTGCGGTCTAAAGCCGGACAATATCCGATTGTATGTGTTATGGGAAACTAAAGGGTGATTTTTTTGAGGTTAGGATTTTCATGCATTAGTATTTGACAGATCACGTGGGATTTCAGACATGGTGTCAAAGAGAAAGATGCTCAGTATGCTTTGACATTTCATCATGAATAGACTTACTAACGAGCAACGCTTGCAAATCATTGAATTGTATTACCAAAATCAGTGTTCGGTTCGAAATGTGTTCATTCACCGTAACGTTGCGTCCAACAGCATCTTTGAAAAAATACGGTCCAATGATTCCACCAGCGTACAAACCACACCAAACAGTGCATTTTTCGGGATGCATGGGCAGTTCTTGAACGGCTTCTGGTTGCTCTTCACTCCAAATGCGGCAATTTTGCTTATTTACGTAGCCATTCAACCAGAAATGAGCCTCATCGCTGAACGGTGAATGAACACATTTCGAACCGAACACTGATTTTGGTAATAAAATTCAATGATTTGCAAGCGTTGCTCGTTAGTAAGTCTATTCATGATGAAATGTCAAAGCATACTGAGCATCTTTCTCTTTGACACCATGTCTGAAATCCCACGTGATCTGTCAAATACTAATGCATGAAAATCCTAACCTCAAAAAAATCACCCTTTATTTAAAAATTTTGAATTCCAAAACGATGACTAAATCATTCCCTATATATAAATAAAAATTTTTGGCGATTTTATAAGCACATTTTTTGTTTAATATCACAAACAGGAAAATTAATTAAAGACATGCATACATTTCAAATTAACACACAAGTTTTTAAAGAATGGCATTTTAAGGCTACAGTGACCTTTTTACCATATGAAAACAGTAGATTATGTTTGCTTTTTTAGTTAAAAAAAATTGCTACTGTTCCATTTTTAGCAGATTTTCTTTTGTTTAAGCAAACATTTATGAGCGTGTGTTTGAAGACCAAAAAATTGTGAACGGAAAATCATGCACAGCGGGGATCGTGCACATTTTAATATATCTGTTAAATTCTTTTCATTTATATATTATTTGTATAATAGTTATAGACAGGATCAGCCTCTACATGTTCACATGCGGCGTCCACCAGATTTGCAAATTTTCCCCATGAACATTCCACCAAGGAACAGGGGCAAACTTCTCACATATCAATGAGTGCAGTCCGATTTAAGTTTTAAGCTCAATGATAAGGGGCCTAGTTTTTATAGCCGAGTTCGAACGGTATGCCGCAGTGCGACACCTCTTTGGAGAGAAGTTTTACATGACATAGTACCTCATAAATGTTGCCAGCATTAGGAGGGGAAAATCACCACTGAAATTTTTTTCTGATGGTCTCGCCAGGATTCGAACCTAGGCCGTCAGCGTCATAGGCGGACATGCTAAACTCTGCGCTACGGTGGCTTCCATCGTCCCCCAGATACTTACCCCAAATTTTTAGGTCTGATGTGTGTTTCACTGTAGTCGGATTGACGCATCTGAATCTATCCAGGATTATACCTGACTAACGACTGCCCACCCTCCGCAAATTTGCGGCTACTACAATAACCAGTTTATTAGGTTCCTGAGATTCCTGTGTACACGCAGAAAAACCGTTGGTTGGATTTCGATCATAAGAATAAAAAGATAATAATGTCAAATCAATTTCAATTGTTTAAACCACAGATTGGTTATTTCCATAATTCCGTAGCTATGAAACTATAAAAATGATTACAAGAAAATGTTGCTAACCGATATATCAGTTCAATCAATCATTTCCTTGAAAAATAATTTTATTTTGCTACTACTAATTGCATCAACAACGAATTATTTTCCGCAGTACCACCAAAGAGTTCGCACAAATCCCTTAAGATAGTTGTGCTAACTACCCTACCGATAGTTGTGTTTAATACACTACCGGAGTTGTACTGTCCCCTTATCGGCAGTTGTGCTAACTTCTCTACCGGCTGTTAGTACTGCATACAAAATCCTTACATGGCAGTGAAGAATTCAGAAACCCGGGTTCAAAACCCCCGCCGGCCAAAATTTTTTTTGTTATTTTTTCTTTCTTTATTTTAGAAAAATTAACATACATAAAAAATATATATTTCCTATTATTTTTATGGGGTTTCTACATCTACATTCAAAATCATATTTCAAACAACTTTTTTAAAGATCCGTAGAACCTCCTGTGTGTATTCCAATTTGAGGGTAAAAAGTGTACTCTACTACCAAAGACCTTTAGTTGCTGTTCTATTATATCCTGATCGGCATTCATATATGTTTTATGATTCCTTGTTTTTGTAGAATAGGGGTAGGAGGATCGCCCTGAAATAACCTTTTATTTGAGTTTATTGGTAGGATCGGTCCCCCCTACGCAAAGACCCAAAAGACAATTTCTTTGAGTCCTTTATTGTCGCGATCTACATGTCCTGCTGAACAGCAGGACGTTACCAAGATACGTACACCCTTATGTCAACATTAGATTCGATCTCTACTGACATAGACTTTTTTTAATTCACTTATTATCCAGTTTGAACTACAAGTACTAATGAAGGGTATTTATTGGGTGGGCCGGTCCCAGACTCTACCAAATGTGTATACCAGATTCGTAGTCAACTCCCTAAAACCTTTCATTTGAAACCCATTTTGTGACGTTGGACATTCATACCCTTTATAGGGGTTTTTGGGGTTGGGGAGGGCTCGCAGATACCTTGGATCAAATTCTTATTACATATGTGTACTCAACTGTCAAGCGGTATGTATGTCCTGTTGAGGGGTTTTGGGGTGGGTGCCTCAGAAACCAAAGCGGTAAAAGTGTCCTGTTGGGTGGTGTTTTTGGGGGTGGAGGATTTTGGTGATGCTTATGGTGATATTTTAATGCCAAGTTCGTACTCTGCTCTTAAATACCTTTCATTTAATAGCCAATCGCTCAACATGTCCGATCGGGTGGGTTTTGGGATGGGGCATTCCCCCAACTTATTTGACCCCATATTTTTTACTAATTTCGTCTTATTAGGGTACCATAAGGTAGCATGCAAAATTTCGCTTAAATCGGTACACTCATCTCCGAGATCTGGCGCTCCCCCCTTCGGATATCAAAAAATTTTGTACCCCATTTTCAGCGGTGGGCTATCTGTAAAAATCGGTGCAGCCGTTTTTGAGTCTATACGGAACAGACAAACAAACATAGCGCAAACATTTAATTTATACATCATAGATATCTTGTGCTACAAATAACTAAATGTTGTTCTTTCAGTGTTTTGAAATAGAAATGATTATAACTTATTTTAAATTTTATAGCAAATAATGTATTTACATTATTAATCCTAAAGAATTAGTCAAAGTTTCCACTCTAAAAACATGAGATATTTTGTAATTTTTTCTATATTAGGCCACATAGTTTTCTAATGCTCACAGCCCCTCTATATTACCATCTCTCATTCGTTGTCCTTCGGGCCTGGTCCTGAAAACTTAGCTTATACGTCGCTAGAGGCACACCCACAGATTCTAGCATTCCTGGAATGCATTTTGGAAAAAGGCAACTCTTGCCCTATACACCTGCAAGAGAGCCATTGACAAAAGTTGGGGGTTTAGACGGCGTGTCATGCATTGGGTATATACTGCAGTTGTCAGACCTATAATGCTATATGGTGTTTTGTTCTCTAGTGGACGGCGCTTCAAAATTTCACCTGCTGCTCTATACTTAACCGGATCCAAAGGATGGATTGTTTGTGCATCACAGCCGCACTTTGAATGACACCATCTGATATACTGAATTATTATTATTATTCATCTTACGCCACTGGACATTGTGGCTAGTCAAATTGCAACGGCTACGGATATTTTGTTATCCTTGTAACAATATCTGATGTTCCAGGCAGTATAGATTACACCCCACCTGAGCCGCTTTTTGATAAAAAATTACTGCACCACTATTCCTGATAGAACCCTTATAACAGAAGCTACATAGACTTCTATACGGATGGCTCCAAACTAAACGACCAGGTGGGCGAAAAGGTTACCCGACCACTGCTGTGTGTATCAAGCGGAGATCCTTGCAATTAAGGAAGTGGTGGAATGGCTAAGATATAATGTCATAACGACAATAGGCGTAAATATCTACTGAGACAGCTAGGCAGCCATTAAATCCCTGGAGAACGCATTTCTGAACCCAAAAACTGTCCTCGACTGTCACAGATCTCTCAACAAGATGGCTGAATAGCTCAAAATTCAGGTGCAGGGCCACAGAGATATCCCAGGGATTTGCAAAGCGGACGAGATTGCGAGGCTAAGAACAATCCTACACATTCCAGGGAAACTGGAATAGGTGGATATGCCTCTAGCGACATGTAAGCTAAGTATTCAGGACCAGACCCGAAGAATAACGAATGATAGATGGTCACAAAGAGGGGGCTGTGAGCATTCCGAAACTATGTGGCCTAATCTAGACTTGAAGAGGTCTACCGCTTTGTTGTCATTGGCCAGAACAGACGTCTCAGTCATTGTGTCCGTCATGACAGGTCACAGGTCTAATCGGAAAGCATGCTGACAGACTGAAGGTTCCCAGCAACGACTTTTGCAGAAGCTGTGAGGACATCGTATAAGAAGAGACCATAGTACATCTTCTAGCAGTCCGAAGGAGTTCCACTTTAGGTTTTTATCTCTTTGAGAACCTGTCTGTTTTAGCGGATGTGAACATTCTCAAGTTGTTCTGATTTTTAAAGCGATCTGGATGGTTCAACGGTAGGAACTAGACGGCATCTTTCTTCTTCTGTTCCTGTGCTATCACAATGGACGAAAACGTCTAAGTGAGTCTGATGGCAGACTGCTACTTAAACCTAACCTATATGCACAAGGCTATCCGACCTTATTACACACGGCTCTATATGTGTAGAACACCTAAATACTCACGAGCAATCCGCTTAACTGTCCAATGGAAATTCCAAATTGTTTCTGGCAATGTCAGTTTTTTCAGGACCAGAAATACACTAAAACATATGACTAACTGCAAAACATGTTTTCTACTTTAGTACTTCACAGCAATTAGTATATTAAGTCTTCGCACTTCCAAGTTGCTTATTACAATATTTCCATGAACTGAATATTGCCGCAGCACTGCTCTTTCTAAAATTTTGAAAATCAGTGCCATTTGTTGTTTCGAAAACTTACTTTTATTGTTTTCTTAAAACCATTCGGTTGCAGCAGCATTGCAGCTTGAAGTGGAAAAACCATTAGGTGGTAGAGAGGACTTAATAAAAACTTCTATTTGTGAAATGGTTGGGGTTGTTGCACATACATATACTCGTACAAACATGTTAGAGTTTTGGAAAATGTCCAATTACAAAGTTCATATATGTATTATCTCTCGCACGAGGTGACGAGAGCAGCTTCTGTACCTCATATCCGACTTAACATCTGACCAAACATTATACCATAGCAATACGGTTACATATCATTGGTTTTGATTTTAAAATACCAGATGCCATTGTTGGCATGTACTTTCATATTTGTTGCATACAAGTCTTAAGCACTTACTAATTCCATTTTAATATGTGATGCTTTGTTAATGTTTGAAAACAAGCTCGAAAACTGGCTGCTCTATTTAATGCTATTCCTGGAATCCCAGTAAAAAATAAGACCATTCGTTTTAATTTATTTGCGTATTTTAGATCCAATTGTGCATTTTTATACCCTCCACCATAGGATGGGGGTATACTAATTTCGTCATTCTGTTTGTAACACCTCGAAATGTGCGTCTGAGATCCCATAAAGTATATATATTCTTGATTGTCATGTCATTTTAAGCCACATCTAGCCATGTCCGTCCGCCTGTTCGTCCGCCTGTCCGTCCGTCCGTCTGTCTGTCGAAAGCCCGCTAGCTTTCGATGGAGTAAAGCTAGCCGCTTGAAATTTTGCACAAGTACTTTTTATTAGTGTAGGTCGGTTGGGATTGTAAATGGACCAAATCGGTTCCTGTTTTGATATAGCTGCCATATAAACCGATCTTGGATCTTAACTTCTTGAGCCTCTAGAGGGCGCAATTCTCGTCCGATTTGACTGAAATTTGGCACGTGGTGTTTTAGCATCACTTCCAACAACTGCGCTAAGTATGATTCAAATCGGTCAATGTTTTGATATAGCTGCCATATAAACCGATATTGGGTCTTGACTTCTTGAGGGCGCAATTCTCGTCCGATTTGACTGAAAGTTTGCACGTAGTGTTTTGGTATCACTTCCAACAACTGCGCTAAGTATGGTTAAAATCGGTTTATAACCTGATAAAGCTGCCATCTAAACCGTTCTGGGATATTGACTTCTTGAGCCTCTAGAGGGCGCAATTGTCATCCGATTTGGCAGAAATTTCGTACAACGGCTTCTCTCATGACCTTCAATATACATACGTGTCTAATATGGTCTTAATCGATCAATAGCTTGATACTGCTCCCATATATACCTATCTCCCGATTTTGCTTCTTGAGCCCTTACAAGGCGCAATTCTTAGCCGAATGAACTGAAATATTACACAATGACTTCTACAATGTTCAGCATTCATTTATGGTCCGAATTGGACTACAATTTAATGTAGCTCCAATAGCACAACAGTTTTTATCCAATATTCTTTGTTTGCCTAAAAAGAGATACCGCGCATAGAACTCGAAAAATGCGATCCATGGTGGAGGGTATATAAGGTATGGCCCGGCTGAACTTAGCACGCTCTTACTTGTTTAAACTTTCTTTGTTTTCAATGCATTTTCTCTTTGATCTAGCGGCGTTGTCTTTTCTATAATACTTCCATGGTTCGTAAAGTCGACAGCGATGTTCTTATATTAACGGCTCCAAGGCCATGAAACGACATAGATGGTAGTTGTAAGACTTCGAAAAATAGGCAAGAAATCTATAAATTATGTATTCACAATCGCTATGACAATTGAGGTCGATCTAACGATGTCTACTTGTTTGTCTGTCGTAAGTACACTTCGGACAAATTAACCTAGGGGCTTGAAATGTTGCACAAGCATTTCTTATTGATGCGTCAAATCTATCCATGTTTAGATATAGGTCCCATATAAACAGACTTAAACCCCTAGAGTAAAAAATTCTATGGAGATAACAAGTTGACAAATGCGACCCTTGGGGGAAAGACTTGCTACGCCCTCAAAGTATGAAGTCGGAAAACCCAATATAAAAAATTGGGATTTGTAGGGAATGTCCAAACACACAAAAGCAAAGTAAAATTTCTGTTGTTATTAACAAGCAAAGAAAAGCGCGAAGTTGAATCTGACACAATATTATTTTCCCTCCTTCATGGGTCTTATTTCTCAGATCGTTTGAACAAATTTTCGTAGGCCAATTAGGCGATTAATTATAGATGATATGTTAACTTTAAACCGGTCTATCAATTGAGCATTTTGACTTCTTTGTTAAAAAGGAGTTCGGTTCTTAGATGTTGAAAGTCATACACTCGGAGAAAATTGTAGTAAAAACAATAAATATACAGAAAGTATGCTGAAAACGGGACGGCGGTAATTTGTTGCTAAAACAGCAAACATTTTCTGCTGTTTTCAGATGATAAAAAGTTGAAAATGACTTAAACATTTTTCCAAATATAGCAAAACACCATTCCAAAATTTCAATCAAATCGGATAATAATAACAGCGTTATGGAGCTAGGGAAGTCAAAAAGGAAGAAAAGGAAGATAAGCCTTCGATGAACGAACGTTTCGATTATCATATTATGCCACAACTTTTGATCTATTGATCTTAATGGTACAAAATGTTACAAATATTTATAAAGGAGGACATAGGACGTTAGTCAACGTATGTAAGTGGCTCTTTTGTGGTCCGATTTCAACATGGATCAAATGGCTGTGAATGTAGGAAGTAATAAAAAAATACCATGTGATAAATTGCACCCAAATGAGGTAGTTATTGAGCCCTCTTGTAGCGTAAGAAGCCAAATCAGAAGATCGGTTCGGCTTGGACTATATCTAAACATGAACCGGTTTGAGCCATTTAGACTAAGAAGATGCAGCAAACAAAAGTGGGAAATCGGGCGGATGACAGATAGACATACGGATGGACAGATTAATCAAACTCGATTGGTTCAAATATTCAAAATTGATTGCACAAAAATTAACGTCGCACAGTGGGAAAGTCTCGAAAAAAACTAGTAAAGAATATGCCGTGTAAGAACGGTTAGAGATAGCTCTTTGAAAGAGGGGTTAGTGTGATCGTGTGCAAAATTTCAAGGCTCTAGGTAGTCCAGCGCCCCGTGGCAAGGCCCTAAAGTTGGTCACCTCGGTATTACGACAAATCCTTTGGGTTTGGAAATCTTCTTTTATGGTTCGATTTCCATTTTTTTGCTAGATATTGCTCAAAATGCCCTACAAAAAAGTCCTCTTGAGGTATAGAATATCTCTACTAATTTTGGTCATATATGACATTTAATTCCTTTTTTTTTGCCTGACACTGGCTTTGTATTTTTTAGATGATCTCGATAACACCTCAGCTCTAATCATTCAAATTTCTATTAGATATCTCTATCCGTTCTCAAACGGCATATTTTTTCTGATTTTTTTCGATTATATCCCATTGTGCAATGCCACTTTTTCCACTAACCTTAGTAATGAGTTCAATGGGTGTGTCCACATAAATTTCTTTGTAGTAGCTTTGGTGGCAACAAAGGCAAGAGCCTAAATCCTGTAGGTATAAAACTTTATATCACTTATTAAATCAAATATTTTCTCAATAGGTTACACAGAAATAATGAACCGTTCCGCAGAATTGCGTTCCATTTAGAAAACTTGAAAAAAAAAACATCACACGCTCAGATTATTTTTCAAAAGCACTTTGATGTTAACTCTTTGGAATCTTATTGAAAAAGGAAGTTGGCGCCTAAAACCTTCTTGTTCTTCACCTCAAATCTTGATCAAATTGGCATTTCTGCCAAAAACCATAAAAAAATAAATCAGTAATGTTGCCACTTTAAGGCAGATGAGCTAAAGTTGCAACATTAGGTATTCCACCCGTCGACATTTCGTATGCAACGATAATCCGCACATCTGATAGATTGCTATCTAAATTAATAAACAAAGTGATTGGAGCGTAAGAAAAAATATTTAAAAAAAAACATGTGTAAATGCTTTCGCATTCGCATATCTGGTTAACAGATATACCCATCAGTCTGACACACAGATATGCTTGACCAACGTCTCAAGCACACAACCAGCTATGCTGTCCAGCCACACGCTAAAGACACCACTGAATATAAGATCAAAATAAAAAGATATAAAATAAGATTAGCTTTTGATCTTATATATAATATTGACAGTTCTATGATTTGCTGTTAACTTTTCGCAAACACATGTGTACAGAAAATCAAAAGCAATTCAATCAAAATTTATCAATCTGTTTTAACATATCTCATATCTCTCAGGAATTGCCTGAACAAAAAATACAAAAAATTAGAAATGGTGTAAAACACAACTATTTTATTAATTATTATTATTTGTTGCAAAATATATTTAAATGGGGGAAATTGGCAAACAAATAGAAAGCTATGGAAAAAATTGGAGTTCACAAAAAAAAAACATTGGTGGATACTATGGAAGACTTTTCACGAAAAATTGGAAAAAAGCGACGGATAAAGACAAAGCAGACACTTTTTCCCGACCTTTCGATTCGTACCCACGATCGCCAGTAATTCAGCTACCAGGGAGATTCTTATGTGCATATTGCAAATTTGACCTTGAACATTCCTTTAAGGAATAGGGGGAAACTTCTCACATATCAATGAGTGCTATCCTATTCAAGTTTTCAACGAGCCCGAAAGGCATGCCACAAAACGACACCTTTTTGGGACGAAGTTTAAACATTAAGAGGGGAAAACCAATCCCGAACAATTTTTTATGATGCTTCACCAGAATTCAAGCCCTATAGACGGACATGCTAACTTCTGCGCTACGGTGCGCATATACCATACATGAATGAAGTCTTATATTTTCCGACGGGTCGTGTCCAATTCTGACCTAATGGTTTTATGCTTTCAAATATTGTCCCAACGACTGAAAAACCAGGTTTCTTCATTACTCAAGCTCTTACAAAATGTGAGCTCGTAGTCCTATGTGTCCCGTTATGATACCAATAGCTATACTGACCTCATTCTAACTTCCTTTCAGTAATAGCCTCGTCTTCTCACGATCTGCCCTACCGACCGTTTCGCTGTTCGACAATGTTGCATGCGCATTCGTCGCCCACTCCCTTAACTCGGACTGCGTCGTCCCGAAAGGCTTCGGGTTAACCAAGTTTATTGACGGTCGTCCTCTGGCCTTCACCGCCTAATCGTCTGCCCAAACAATGCGGGTTTTGCCATCCTCAAAGAAGTCGTTAATCTCCTTCTTGCACTGCAAGACTCTTCGTGACCTTAACGTCCTGGTTGTTATTGCCCTTATGGCAATTTTACTGTCAGTAAAGACGTTCACACTCGACGTCCTCGCATTAGCACCACAACACTTCACGCATTCCGTGATCGCCCGGATCTCCGCCTGCAGGACCGTATTATGTTCAGGCTGTTTGCAACAGATTTCTGTCCCTGGGTTCTCAACGTAAACACCCAGGCCCACTCTGTCCCCTAGCTTTGATCCATCCGTGTAACATGATCTTTCAGATGACAATACCAGGGTTCCGTCAATCTAAGACTGTGCCGATTGCAGCAGCGCCTCGCACTCAACTTCAAGGTTCATCTCAGGTATCCGATCCGAAACCTCTTCCCTTTCAACCAGGTTTCCTATCGTCGCCTCGATTATACCGCTATGATATGAACTGCACCCATCCTCAATCCATTTTCCCATATTCGTCTAAGACCCCATAAAGAATACATATTCTTGATCGTCTCGACGTTCTGAGCCGATCTAGCCATACCCGTCCGCCCATCCGTCTGTAGAAATCACGAACGCGAACGCGTAAAGCCAGCCGCTTGAAATTTTGCACAGTTACTATCTATTGATGATTGATATCGTTTGGGATTGAAACTGCGCCTTATCGGTTCAGATATAGATATAGCCCCCACATAAACCGATCTTCCAATTCTACTTCTTGAGCCCCTGAAAGCCGCAATTGTTACCGATTTCGCTGAAATTGTGCATGTGGTGTTTCGTTAAGACTTTCTACAACTGTGCCAAGTACGGTCCGAATCGGTTTATAACCTGATATAGCTCCCATATAAACCGATCTCCCGATTTGACTTCTCGAGTTCTTACAAGCCGCAATTTTTGTCCGATTTGGCTGCAAATTTGCGGATAGTGTGCCGTTATGACTACCAACAACTGTACCTAATACGATCCAAATCAGTCTCTCATGTTAACCAGTCTCGCGATGACCCTTGTTCTGTTCCTAGCTTTAATTTTTGCTGGTTTAACAGAAGTTCGCCATGTAAAATAAAATTATGCCCTTCAACTAAATTTATATTGTATACATTTTTAGCAGAATCCATGGTGGTGGGTTCTCAAAATTCGGCCCGGCCGAACGCTTTGCCTGTTACTTGATTTGGTTTCTTAAGGCATTTCTTTAGATTTTTTTTTTTTGAGATTTTGTTGGAAGAGATGATTTTAATTTGTGGAATATTACTGTAAAGAAGCTACTTGATCCGTCCATTGGTATACACTTCGAAATGTGGCTGAGCTGGTCCGCATTTTTTGTTATTGCGCTGTTAATGTAGACATGGCTGGAATGGTCCTTTGTATCTAAATTTAAAAAAAAAACATTATAGAAAGTAGACATTCAGTGGTTATCATCAAAATCCACTGAGACACACATTTACATTTGTATTTTATTTTTTCTTCTAACATCCCCTTCATAATTAAGCAGCAGTAGTTTTCAGCAGTAAGCCTTCTGCTCTGAAATTGCAGAACTACTGCTGTAATAGCAGACCTACTACCGCAATAGCAAGTAAATAAACTACTAATACTCCGCAGACAGCTGCGTTGGCTAGGTCATGTTGCCAGAATGGATGAAGAAGCTCCAGCAAAGAAGTCTTCTGAAGGCAAACACGGTGGTACACGCCAAACACGGTGGTTCACCGGGAAGACCAAAAGCCCAATGGAAAGATCAAGTGGTGGGAGACACCTCGAAACTTGGTGTCAGAGATTTTAGAATGAGCGCAGAAGATCGAGGCGCTTGGAATGCTATTCTATTGTACGTTCGGCTAGAGGAACAAATATTCTGTCATAGCCAAATAAAGTAAAGTAAAGTATTCAGCAGACAGTGTCTGCTATTTTCAACAAACTTTTTTCTATGAGTGTATTCAATGTCCTGGTGGAGCGATTTTGTTAACTGTTGCCATTTTGTTTTTTAAATTAAGCTTTGTATGGAAATCATTTAAATGAAACAGTCGAGTATTGTGTGGAAGTCAACCTCGGTATGGCGAAATCAATGTGACTATATCAACGGCGTTTCCTTGGAAAACTCTCGTCATGGACTGAATAATATTGTTTGAATCCTCGTTACAAACATCTATCCCATACAAAGCGATAATGAACGATTACTCTGGTGCATTTTGTGTGCAAATGCTTGAAGGCGTTTAATAAGCTTAAAGGCACACAGCGTTCATAAAAGCTTCAGTTTTATTATGGCAATAAATAATGTTTTAATGTTCATTAGAAATTTGATAGGCCTGCAATGTCATACTTAAGCAATAGGCAAGCATTGCGGCGGTGCATCATTTAAAGTACAAGGGAACTTCTCAGTGCGGCATTAGTCTCTGGTACTACACATACTACATACACCAGTGGAATAAGATCATACACAGGAAACAGGCTGTGGTTGTTTTATTTGTTAACAACTATTTCAATTTAGAGTGGATGCTTAATTGAAATGCCAAACCGTAATGGTTACTATAACAACACACATTAAGGGTGATTTTTATGGGTAGTAGGTCCAATTTTACATAACCCATAAATTATAGTTAATAGGCGTCAAATGACGTCCTGATCCCGGCGGCAAGCCCACAGGGTCATTTCGAGAGAAAAACTGGTCACCAAATTAATCCCCATATATCCACAGTCTGAAACCACATATCAACCAAGTCCAACTCAGCCATTTGGAGCAAAATAAGTCGCAAATCGTCGTTGATGATAAAGATTTTCTTTCTTCCAAAGAAAAATGGACCAATGACGCCATGAGCGCATAAACAATACCACCTTGGCGTTTTTGTGCTGCAACGGTAACTCTTGTACGGCATGTGGCTCTTCTTCACCACCACCTTCACCCACCACCGAACGATCGGGCTATATTCATTTTGTTATTCCGTTTGCAACACATCGAAATATACATTTCCGACCATTTATTATCCGATGTCGCCGAAATTTGGGAAAGTGAGTTGTCCCTTCCACATTATTCTTCAATTTGGCTCCGATCGGTCCAGATTTGGATATATTTGCCATATAGACCAATCTCTCGATTTAAGATTTTGGGGCCATAAAAGGCGCGTTTATTGTCCGATTGCGCCGAAATTTAGGACAGTAGTTGTATTAGGCTCTTTGACATTTTCCTGCAACTTGGCCCAAATCGGTCCAGATTCGAATATAGATGCCATATAGACCGATACCTCTATATAAAGTTTTGGCCCCAAAAAAAAAAAACGCATTTATAATCCGATTAGGCTTCTCGACATCCGTGTCGTATATGGTTTAGATTGGTTTATTTTTGGAAATAACTGCTAAAAAGACCAATATTTTGTTATGCACAATTGAAAAATGACTTGTACTTATTATTTAGTATTTGGTCCAAATCGAAACATATTTTGATACAGCTGCTATGGGGCATGAGGTATGCATTTTTCACCGTATTTTGACGAAAGGTGGTTTACATATATACGCGAGGTGGTGGGTATCCGCATATTTTAATAATCAATGTCAACGATTTGAAGTGTTTTTTATGTTTTTTTATAATGAAATTTTAGTGGAAAAAGTTAACTCAAACCAGTAAGGAAAGTCAAACCCTACACCTACCCTATAAGTACAATGGGGGAGTAATATCCAATTCTGAACCAATTTTGATGGACCTCGAAGCATTTTTTTGCAGACGGGTTATTAAACAACACGTATCACAACACGGTTTATACGGGAGCTTTATCAGGTTATAGACCGTACTTGGCACAGTTGATGAAAAATGTGCAATTCAGCCAAATCGGACAAAAATTACGGCTTCCAGGCACTCAAGATGTCAAATCGGGGAATCGGTTTATATGGGATCTGTATCAGGTTCTTGACCGATTTGAAGCGTACTTGGCACAGTTGTTGGAAGTCATAACGGAACACTATGTTCAAAATTTCAGCCAAATCGGAAAAAAAATTGCGGCTTCCAGAGGCTCCAGAAGACAAATCGGGAGATCGGTTTATATGGGAGCAATATCCAAATCTGAACCGATATGACTCATTTGCAATCCCCATAGACCTACATCAATATAAAGTATCTTTGCAAAATTTCAAGCGGCTAGCTTTATGCGTTCGACCTCTTTGTGTGATTTCGACAGACGGACGGACGGACAAGGCTAGTTCCACTCAGAATGTCGGGACGATCAAAAATATATATACTTTATGGGGTCCTAGATCAAGATTTCAATGTGTTACAAACGGAATGACTAAATTAGTATACCCCCATCCTATGGTGGTTGGTATAAAAGATGTCGAAGGGCCTAACACAACTCACTGTCCCAAATTGCAGCGAAATCGGACAATAAACGCGCCTTTTAAGGGACCACCGAGAGATCGATCAAGCCAAATTGAAAAAGGATGTCGAGTAGACTAACACAAGTCACTGTCTCAAGTTTATTAAAATCGGATAATAAATATGGCTTTTATGGGCCTATGACCTTAAATCGGCAGATCGGTCTATATGGGGGCTATATTAATATAAAGTCAGCTATAGCTCAAAAAAATCTGTCCAAAGTTTCAGCTCAATTTTCTATTTTTAAAAACTGTAGAGTGATTTCAACGGACAGACGGACGGACGGATGATGAAGAATATATATACCTTATAGGGTCGGAAATGGATGTATCGATGTGTTGCAAACGGAATAATAAAATGTATATAGTCCCATCCTTCGGTGGTGGAGTTTGCTCACGATGCAATTTAACGCGCCTAGGTTAAATAGGTTGTAGTTAAATTGACTTTCTAGGGTGACTTTCAAGCGTTAAGATGTGTTAAGTGCGCCAATACACATAATTCATATCTTGAGCCATAAATGTGCTACCAGATTTGCTCGAACTATGGCGTATAAAGTACATTAATAAATTTTATATGTCATGCCGACTGAGTTTACTATTAGACATATTTTTAACGTCGCACTATGAATAGGAAACAAAAACAAGGGAGATGAGTCTATCTTTTTTGAACGAATAGAACAGTCCTTAAGAAATAGCTAAGGAAGTACCCGAGAAACTAAAAAGTCTTGGATATATCTAGGTCTTCTTATTGCTGGTTATACGCTTTTACAACATTGAATGTTATGTTTTCCTTTTGTTTCTAGAATAAACCACAAATACTAGGCAAAAATATTTCCCCCTGCTCCTTTAAGTAATTCGAAAATTATCCCCTTTTATTATGACTTCTCAGCGTGAAAATGAATCTAGCATTGCTTCGTTAACAAAATGCTACTGGCAATGTGTGGGTTAATTTCCAAATTAATGTTTAAACATCATAAAAAATTCTCTTTGGTTTACACTGAACGATACGGCATTTTCGGCTGCGGTCACATATTTCGATAAATAATAAAAAACCAAAATAACGTTTGTATATACATCAAGTTTTTCAGCGCTTACTTTAATTTCGATTGTTAAACAACAAGCTGCTGAAGTGCTTACGCTAGAAAATTAAGAAATTTGAAGACTCGTGTGCATCTGCACAGGTGTGTGTTGTCTCTATAAAAATGATAATAAAAAGAAAGAAAAAAAAACTTTAAATTCAAAAGTCACCTAAAAATCTCTACAAATTTAAGAAGATACCAAAGAAAATAATGGTAATAATAATATATGCTCTCAAAATTGAATGAAAATGCACCATTTATAAACTTAAAGATATGACATCTACAGCGGTCAAAAAAAGTATTCATCATTCAATGTTTTTTTTTTAATAAGTCTACAAAAGACAATTGGAATAAAAACATATTAAACTAATGATGCAGTAGTGCTTGTGTGATATATATGTACACAATTTCATTGTTTTTAAAGAAAAAAATAGTATTTATTGGAACAAAAAGGGCCATTTTACAGCTGAACACAAAAAATTAAACAAAAAAAGTATTCATCATTGCAAAAAAACAAAAAAATAAATAACATAATTTAAAAAAATTAATACTTTGTTATTCGACCACCGCGTCTTATAACTTCTTTTAAACGGTTTGACATCGATTGGACTAATTTAGCGGTTATATTTTGGTCTATATTAGTCCATTCCTCCATTATCACCTGTTGCATTTGACTCTTGCTCGAAAAATTGCGCGTTCTCAATTTGCGTTCGAGATGTTCCCAAAGATGTTCAATTGGGTTCAAGTCGGGACTTTGAGGAGGAGTTTTAATGACTTTGGGGCAGTTATACAGCATCCACATCTTGGTATTTAAAGCAGAATGTTTGGGGTCATTATCTTGATAATATTGAAAGTTATTACCAAGCCCAAGTTTTACAGCACTATCTTTTAAATTCCTCTTTAAAATGTCAATGTAATACTTATGATCCATTACTCCATTAATAATTTCAAGATTTCCCGCTCCTGAAGCCGCCATACACCCCCAAACCATTAAACCACCTCCACCATGTTTTACAGTAGCAACTGTGTTTCGTTCTTCAAGCTCTGTATTTGGTTTTCTGTACACTATGACCTTTCCATCGCACCCAAAAAGATTAAACTTGCTCTCGTCTGCAAAAATGACTGTTTTCCAAAATGATTCGGGCTGTTTTACATACATTTTTGCGAAGTTTAGCCTTTTCACTCGGTTTATTTTATTTATAAAGGGCTTCTTACGTGCAGTTCTTCCTCTGTAACTATGCCTTTTGAGTGTATTTCGAATTGTTTGTGTAGTAACTTCCTTCCCTAAATATTCCATAGTGTTTTTACGAAGAATGGTCGCATTTGTCTTCGGAGTTTTCTGAACTTGCCGCACTAGCCAACGCACATCTCCAACTGAAAGTGCTTTTGGTCGACCAGATCTTGGTTTATTGTCAACAGTTTTCGTTTCTGTCCACTTTCTGATGATGGATTGTATAGTAGATCGTGGTCTATTTAATATTTCACTGATAGTTTTTTGAGTTAAACCATTCCTGTGGTGTTTTATTATCAAAACTTTTACCTCATCAGAAACCTCGTTTTGCTTACGACCCATTTTGACAAAAACTATATTTTCAATGAAATTAAATATTTGCTGTCAAGGGCAAAGCCTCCTTTACTAAATAAAACAGAAAAGGGGGATTCCCAAATAATATTTGAATTTGACTTTGATGATAGCACATCAATGATGAATACTTTTTTTGTTCTGTTTTTGGTGTTATTATATAAAATTGCATTTTTTGCGCTAATTAAATTTATTTTTTGAATTTATTTTAAAACATATTACGAAAAATAAACTATTGCATAAAACTGCATTATTTGTTTACTTTAAATTTTCTTCAATTACCCAAAATAAGTGAATTTATTATCAATTTTGCTAATGATGAATACTTTTTTTGACCGCTGTATATCTAAATATGGTCCGATTTCGACCGTTTAAGCACTTAACCTGTGTTACAAACAGAATGACTTAATGTGCATTTATACACCCTATGCTATTGGGTTGCCTAAAAAGTAATTGCGGATTTTTTAAAAGAAAGTAAATGCACTTTTAATAAAACTTAGAATGAACTTTAATCAAATATATAATTGCCATTTTGTTCGATAACCTTTCGCCATCTTCCTGGCAAATTTAGTATTCTACGCTCATAGAACTTCTGGCCTTTATCTGCAAAAAACTGAACCAAGTGCGATTTTATAGCCTCATCATTGCCGAAAGTTTTACCATTTAAGGAGTTCTGCAAAGATCGAAATAAATGGTAGTCTGATGGTGCAAGGTCAGGGCTATATGGTGGATGCATCAAAAGTTCCCAGCCAAGCTCACTCAGATTTTGGCGAGTTACCAAAGATGTGTGCGGTCTAGCGTTGTCCTGGTGGAATATGACACCTTTACGATTGACCAATTCTGGTCGCTTCTCCTTGATGGCTGTATTCAATTTGTCCAATTGTTGACAGTAAACATCCGAATTAATCGTTTGGTCCCTTGGAATCAGCTCAAAATATACCACACCCTTCCAATCCCACCAAACAGACAGCATAACCTTCTTTTGGTGGATATCAGCCTTTGAAGTGGTTTGAGCTGGTTCACCATGCTTGGACCATGATCGTTTTCGACTAACGTTGTTGTAAACAATCCATTTTTCATCTCCAGTTATGATTCGTTTTAAAAACGGATCGATTGTTAAATGAATTTCTTTCAATACATGTGGTACCCAAATATCAAGCTTTTTCACCACTCCAAGACTTTTTATGTGATAATGAACGGTTGTTTTTGGTATATTTAACTTCTCTCCTATCTCACGCTCAGTTACTTGACGATCCAATTCGATTAATGCTTTGATTTGGTCATCATCAACTTCATTTGGCCGACCTGAAAATCCGCATTTACTTTTTGGGCAATCCAATATGTTGGTGGGTACGAAGATTCCAAAAAAAAAGCAGTTTTTGTATAAGACCGCTCCAACCTATTCTATGTTTGTTCCTTGCAGAAGAATGGAATGATTTGAATGTGATTGTTAGTTATTACTGACGTGAGAACTCGATTACATCAACTCTCGCTTAAAGTACGTTTACATTGACCACTAAACCCGGTTTCATGGTCTTTCTGTTACTTAAGTGGTAAATCCTATGTATATTGGCAGGTTTTACCATACAAAAATAAATTCGAATTTTGCTGGTTTTATTTTTAGCTGCCAAATATAACCGATTTCTTGGTTGCGAAATCGATAAAAGCACCAAAATATCCAAATGTTTTCAAGAATTGTCTTTGGTTGTGTGGGATACGCATATGTATGTCACTTAAATTACCAAAAAGGAAATGTAAACGGACTGGATTTTATTTTTGGATTTAGTTAAATCCAGATC
The DNA here is from genome assembly GCF_963082655.1 of Stomoxys calcitrans. Classification (NCBI taxonomy): domain Eukaryota; kingdom Metazoa; phylum Arthropoda; class Insecta; order Diptera; family Muscidae; genus Stomoxys; species Stomoxys calcitrans. Next base: position 101,564,884 of record NC_081554.1, read on the forward strand.
AATACATTTTCAATGTATATGTGCTTTTATGCACAATTCCTCGATCGTGGTATGTAAAATACTGTGAACCACGAACATCGTAGCGACCTTTAACCAAAAAAACAATAATTTTTGATTTAAAACTGTAACTTTAAAAGAAAATTAGCTTACAAATGCCACCACCACCAAATACCAGTAGAGCACAAAATGAAAATGAGATTGTATGCGTAAATTACGATCATTGTTTTACGATACATTTTTATACTCTCCACCCTAGAATGGGGTGGATTGAATTGACGGCTTCACATTTATATTCTTGTCATCGCGCCAGAAGTGTTGTTGATCTCTATACTTAAAATATTGTCTTCATAATTGAGGCTGGTCACGGTGTAAGATTGTTTTGTAGTTATTAATATAAATAATCGAAATAAAATTAGATTAAAATTATTTTCAATGGTTTTTTTTTTGGTTCATTAGGTGATGGAATAATCAATAACGTTTTGGTACTAAAACCAATAACGGTCTGGTGCTAAAACCAATACCAGTTCGGTAATAAGGTTAATACCAAACGGTACTAATCATTTTTTTGGTTTATCCATACCATCCGGAATTGTTTTTGTACCATACGGTGTTGCTTTACTATCAATACCGTATGGTACTGAAATGAGCAGGTTTGGTGTAGTCGTAAACGTAGTATTATTGAACGTAACTTCCTTTGTTATTGTACACTCTTTAGCAGCTTCATCTACGTTAAAAGTCCTTCCTTTTGTTGTAAAACCGAAAATTCTTTGCACATAGACACATAGGCTTACAAGTAATTGCAATTGTAATTGTGTTCTCGTCATTGGTATAGAGACATTCTCTCACACAACATTTTTTTCCTTTTTTGTTTTGACTCAGCAAAAATCAGTCAACATATTGAACAGTTTGGACGAGTGCGAAGTGTAAACTCGGAAAGTGAAAATTTTTATAGTTTCGGTATGCTGGTATGTCCAATGACAAAAACCATTACAGCGACACACAAATGGCTAACAGGTACTAGAAAACACAACAAGAATTTCTATGTCACACACATTGTTTGGTAACATTTACGCGATAAAGAAATATCCATCCCAAAGTAGGGTTTAAAATGTGCAAAAACAACAACAACTCCCATAATAGTGTTGTGCAAAAATTTAAGGCTTTTATAAAAGTGTGTATCATAACATCGAAGTAAATCCAAATATACTCTGAAAGAGTTTGAATTGCCAACTGAGATCTGCTTTTAATTCGTAAAAATTTGAGTTTGAATTATGTAACAACATTAAACTGAACTTTACATTCTTTTCAATATGCACAATCCATTTCAAACGTTTGACGTTAAATTAATTTATAAATAAAAAACTTTATTGAAACCCCGAACAACATGTTCTATATATCAAGAATGAAATGTATTGCCAGGGTAAAGAAACTTTATATTTGTCACAAATACTTGCAAGAATGTATTGCAAAAAACATGTAATTTTATGGTAAACAAAATCCAACGTTCTTCAGAAAAGAAGTTTACTAAGCGAAAATTGCCTTTATGACAAACGAATAATTTTCTTGAGTGTATACACTTGAAAAAGACATTCAAAGAACTGGACAATGCGATCCATGGTGGAAGGTATATAAGAATCGGCCTGACTGAACATAGCATGCTCTTATTTGTTATAATTCTCTCGATATAATGAAAGTTAATTTATCCTTTCATATTTAGCGTTTAACCAGAAAAACATTGATTTTATAATTAAGACACAAAACCGATGCGCATGTTCATTCGTTGCTGTCTCTATTAATACAATGACCGGTCATATCACCAGTCTTTATAATCCATTGCGTGGCTGCTTTGGCGTATTGTTCTTTTCACAGTATAAACCGGTGGAAACACCGGTTTAAAAGACTCTATGTTGGGGACAGCTCTTTTTTCATAATTACGCATTCATTGTTTTTGTTGCTGTTATTGTTGTGTACACGTCGCATAAAAAACAACAACAAACAACCACGTCCTCTAGGTGAGTTTTTATATTGCTTCGAACAAACATACCAAAATAAAAAAAAATAATCTGAAGAACATATTGAGTTGCCCAAAAAGTAATTGCGGATTTTTTAAAAGAGAGTAAATGCATTTTTAATAAATCTTAGAATGAACTTTAATCAAATTTACTTTTTTTACACTTTTTTTCTAAAGCAAGCTAAAAGTAACAGCTGATAACTGACAGAAGAAAGAATGCAATTACAGAGTCACAAGCTGTGAAAAAATTTGTCAACGCCGACTATATGAAAAATCCGCAATTACTTTTTGGACAACCCAATATATATAGGAGCTTTATCTAATTCTGAACCGATTTCGAGCAAACTTCTCAGATAATGTGGTAGTCGTCGTGGAAAGCGTTGTGCAGAATTTTGGCAAGATTGGTCAAACAATACGCTTGCAGTAGCTCTTGGGGTGAAAATCTGTCGATATATGTACATATATAACAGCTATATCTAAATCTGGGCCGATTTGTATGGAATTTAGCAGTAATATCAAGAGTCATTAGAAAATCCTCCCTGCGAAATTTCGAAAGAATCCATTTAAAACTGAGCATTTTCTTGCAATATTTCTCAAAATCGGACGAAAATATATATGGGAGCAATACCTAAATCTGAACCGATTTCGAGCAAACTCCTCCGATACTGTGGCAATCGTTGAGGAAAGCGTTTTGCAACATGTAAGCAAATCTGGACCGATCTGGGCCAAATTGAGGAAGGATGTCGAATGGCATAACGCAACTCACTATCCCAAATTTCAGCGAAATCGGTTAATAAATGTGGCTTTTATGGACCTAAGAACCTAAATCGGCGGATCGGTCTATATGGGGGCTATATCAAGATATAGTCCGATATAGTCCATCTTCGAACTTACGGACAAAAAAAGAATCTGTGCAAAGTTTCAGCTCAATATCTCTATTTTTAAAGACTGTAGCGTGTTTTCAACAGACAGGCGGACAGACGGACGGGCATGCTAGATCGTCTTAGATTTTTTCGCTGAACAAGAATATATATACTTTATAGGGTCGGAAATGGATATTTCGATGTGTTTCGATCGTTCGTTGGTGGGCATAAAAATGCTCTCAAAAAACAATATATTACGAAAATTCTGGTACTTTTCATACGATTGGCATTTACACTAATTAGGTTAGGTCGAAAAGAGGTTGCGGACATTAATCCACCCCATGACACTATGAACATGCACCTAAGCTAGTGACTGGCTCGCTAAGCGTTCTAAATACTTAAAAGAAACCTCGAGAAAAATATCTAAGTTTAGATTCCGTGACACACCATTCCAGGCCCCTAAGTTGTTGCTTCCAGTCTGTTATTGTGTCTTCATTAAAAATGCTCCAACATCTCATCATCTTCCCCACGTGCCCCGCAAATGACATTATATAGCCAGTGCCAAAAAATTAGATCCATTAGGACGTATACCGATTGAGAATTAAAATGGCTCATTGACGCAACGTAGCCGTGATTGTTGCTGTGAAACATTGACTATGACTTCCAATTTCTTGCAAAGTTTTTTTAAAGATTGTTAAACTTAAAAAAACAGATGTCCTTTTAGCTGAACTCATTTAGTACTTGCTTGCGTACACAACTAAAAATTTGAAGAGCCTGTTGGGACGACAGACTGTCACATAAACATGTACGCACTGCTTGTCTGGAGAGACTTTGATTAATTGCCATTTTTAGCGAATGCCACCAAGAGTAAAACAGAGGGAGTTCAACGCATAAATCCTAAATAAATTTTTTTCACACGCAAAATCAAAAACCTTAAAGTATTTTTTGAGTCACTTGTTGTGTTGTCATTGAATTGCGAAGAAAATTATCTAAATCGTATTTTGTTTTCGCTTATGAAGTAGTTTCATGTTTCATATTTGATAGACACTTTTAAAAGCATCGTCAACGTGAGTAACAACACTCAAAGTGGCTTATGACAATGTAATGCAGAACGTTTCCAAGTCCTTAGGCAATTTCGTGTTCCTAGCGCGACAACAACAGAAATTAATAGTCTACCATTGAGACGGTACCAGTAAGGACATCCTTTGTAACTCACAGGATAACAACGTATCTGAATGCATATAATAACCTACAAATTCTTATGATTTGTTCAATTACTAGATGAGTGGATTACAGCCTGGAACGATTGCATCAATTGATGTCCGAGCATCAATTTATGAAACAAAGCATATCTGTTGCAATTTATTTTCCTTTTTCATCAGCCCAACGTGATGGTAAATAAATTGTCCTCAGCAGCATACGAATGCAAAGATACACATGCCACACTTAGATGAGTTTGGCAAGTAAGACGCTATTTGTGGCAAAAAACAAGGACATACATTGTGGCGGACTTAAGGCCTCATCTATGGTCTTAGCCGAGTTTTGTAGCGTGATCGGATAACCAGTGCGGAAGTTGTGGTATTGTGGTATCACGATATAAAGGGTGATTTTTAAGAGCTATAGGAAAGTTAAAAATAAAAGCACATAAAATTCATGAAATCTTTTTTGAATCGATAGTACTGTCCATATAATTGAATGTTTGAAAATTATTTCGTGCAGATGTTGACCGTGACTGCGTCTCAAATGGTCCATCCGCTTACTTTTATTTTGGCATACTCTGTCCAATATTTGGACGGTATCTCACGAATAAATGCTTCAATGTTATCTTCCTATGCGTCAATTGAAGCAGGCTTGTCGGTATTTTTGTATTTTTTTTAAGTTGCAAGAAATTTTCATAATTTGAAGTTGTTATAGTACACACTACCGTAGGATGGGGGTTATTTTAATCTAGCCATTCCGTGTGCAACACCTTGTAATTGTGATCTGCGACCCTATAAAACATATATATTTTTGATCGTCGTCATATTCTAGCTATCTGCCAAAATCACGATTAAAACTAGCCTTTTGAAATTTTGCAAAGATACCTCCTATTGATATAGGTCATTGGAGAATGCAAATGTGTCATATCCATTCAGAGCTCCTTAGGGGCGCAATTATTTGAGGTTGTTCTGAAACTCACTTTCGTTAGTGGAACGAAAACTTAACACTTGCAGTGAAAATCTCCGATCATTAAAAATTGTAAAATTTAATGATCTTCGTCCTAACAGGCAATCAACTTGAAAATGAAAACTTTTCACATTGAATAGTTCCCTATCCTTTTTCTCCCCTAAAAAAAAATGTGAAAAATTTTCATACATTTTTTGGCAGTGAGTACAACCAAGAATGCTTTAATTTACGATAAAGAAACATACATATGTAAACATAATAAACACTTACGGCCGTATTCACACAACTTTATGAAGATTTGAAATAGGTTTATTTGACAGATTTAATGTCAAATAATCCAAATCAAGCAATCATTCCACTAACCTTAAGTATTAATTCTACATTATTAATATAAGTTTGGGGATGTTATTAATGAGGTACCATTTTTCCGATATTATCTTCGGCCTCTGCGATATTATGGTGGCCTTCGAAACTCACCCCATCAAACTTACAAAATTTCCCATGGACATTCCATGAAGGAATAATGGATATTTTTCTCATATCAATGATTGCAATTTTAAGCTTTATGATAAGGGACCTTCTTTTTTATGCCGATTCCGAACGGCGTGCAGCATAGTTTCTTTTTACATGAAAAATAAATTCACAAATGTAGCCAGAATTAGTAAGGGGATAACCACCGCTGACAAGTTTTCTCATGTTCCCGCTGGGATTTGAACCCAGACGTTCGGGGTCATAGACGGACATGCTAACCTCTGCGCCACGAAATAATCATCAAACTTAACCTTCCATAAATCGATTGTAATGTCGCCCAGGTCCATATCTTCCTGGGCGACATTATTTTTATTTAGAAAAATTTTTTATTAAAGATGTCTCCAAAGAAAAACATGTGTAATTTTGTCTTTAAAAAATTAATTTTTTTTGAAATTTGCGAGAATATTTCATTGAAATGATGTCTAAGAAATTTTGTCATTACAAACTCTTTAGACACAAAATTTAAATGTTTTTTTATGGCTCTTAAAATTACTGGTGCTATTCTCTCAAATACCATTAATTTAAACCCCATATTGCCATTGGCTTAAGAGGAGTTTACGGGATGAGGCGTCCCACCTAACATATGGCCGCAAAATAGGTTATCAAATTCGTTTTTTAATCTCAAATATCTTTCATTTGAGCCACATATTGGCATGGTCGAAAAATTTTTTCCCTTTCGGGGTGTTTTGGGAAAGGGCTAATGCCCTAAATAGATGGTCCTACATTTGGATATCAAATTCGTATACTACTCCCAAATACCTTCATTTGAGCCCCATATTGCGATGGTCACTAAAAAATTGTTGTTTGTGGGGTATTTTGGGAAAGGGGTAGACTCCCAGGAAATTGGTCCCGAAAATGGGTATCAATTCGTGCTCTACCCCCAAATACCTTTCATTTAAGCTCCACATTGACATAGTCGGTAAATATGCCCGATTTTGGGGTGTATTGGGGATTGAGGTGGTCCCCCAAACACTAAGCCCGGAAAATATATCAGCAACGTGCTCTATTCTCATATATCTATATATCATTTATTTGAACCCCATATTGCCATTGCCCTCAAAATTGGATACCAAATTCGTTTTCTAATCTCATTTAAACTCCTTATTGCAAAAGTCAGCAAATATGTCCGGTTTGGGGTATTGGCCCTAAAAACTATGAATATTTAGTTCCACTCTCTTTACGACCCAAATTGTCTTGGTGGGCAAATATGTCCTATTTGGGGGCTAGACAGTTGGCCCCTAATGTTGATATCAGATACATGGTCTACTCCCACATACCTTTAATTTGAGCCCCATATTTCCATAGTCGGCAAACATGACCGGCTTGGGGGTGTTTTGGGGGATGGGCGGCCACTCAGTGAGTTGGCCTTGAAAATATATATCGGATTCGTGTTCCTCTTTAAAAACCCTTTTATTTGAGCCTCATATTGCAATAGTTAGAAAATATTTAATATTTGGGTGGTGTTGTGGGGGTGAGGTGGCCCCATAGACACTTTTCCCGAATATTGATATCAAATTCGTGCTTTACTCCCAAACATCTTTCATTTGAGCCCCATATTGCTATGGTCGTAAATTTGTGCCCTTTGGTCAGAGGCGGCCCCCCAAACACTTGGTCCCATATTTGGATATAAGATTCGTATTCTACATTCAAATACCTTTTATTTAAGCCCCATATTCCCATGGTCAGTAAATAAGTCCTGTTTGGGGGGTGTTTTGGAAAAGGGGTGGCCCCCAAGAAACATGGTCTCACATTTGGATATTAGAATCATATTCTACTCGCAAATACCTTTCATTTGAGTCCCATATTGCCATGGTCGGTAAATAAGTCTGATTTAGGGGTGTTTTGGCACTTGGTCCGACAATTTGATATCAGATACGCTTTCTAATCCTAAATATTGTACCTTTCATTTGAGCCCCATACTGTCGTGACTGGTTTGAATATATGTTTGGTAGGTTTTAGAGTAGGGCAGCACCCCTAGGTACCCCATCCGAAATTTAAATACCAAATTTTTATTTTTAGGGTACTATATGAGAGCACACAAAATTTCGCTTAAATCGCAACACCCATCCCCGGGATCTGGCGTTTCTGAAAATTAGGGAAAGGGTCCCCCCTTTCAGATATCAAAAATTGTAGTACCCTTTTTTCACCACGGGGTCATTATGCACCATCTGTGAAAATTTCAAGAAAATCGGTTCAGCCGTTTCTGAGTCTATAAGGAACACACAAACATACAAACAAAGAAACAAACAAACCTACAAACAAACACAAATTGATTTTTATATATAAGATATATTTGGACTTATACAGCCGTAGTTTTTAGAATTTGAACATATTTACTTGAAATTCGAAACGGATTGTTTTATAACCAATCTTTGCCGACGTCCATTAAAATTATGTAAATGTATATATAGTATTAAGGCATTTAGAAAATATCTATATCTAACTCTACGAACAAATCAGTGGAGTTCAGTGGCACACAAATAAAATCTTTAAAAAATTTATGTTAATTTCTTTCATTTGTTCTTTTGTCAACATATGTGCGCTTTAACTCCTTAATTAGCCAAAAAAACTTCAACCAAATACGTTCGCTTTTATGCCTCGTCGAACAATATCCTCTCACCTCACAGAATCAAACAACGTCACCATCCCACTCAACTCATAAAGAGACGTCTGATTCAAGTTAAAGCTCTATGATAATGGAGCTCCTTCTTAAAGCCGAGTCCGAACGGCGTGCAGCAGTACCTCACAAATATCGCCAGCATTAGGAGGGGCAAACTACGAGTACAAAATTTTTTCTGATGTTCTAGCCAAGACTCGAAACCAGACGCTCAGCGTCATAGACGGACTTGCCTCTGCCCTACGGTGGCCTCCAGCTCTCATATATATGCATCTCTCAATTTGCACTTAAAAAAGGCAGCAATTGAATTCCGGGAGAGCGCATGTTGTTAGCTGAGAAACTATGGGTTAATTGGTTTATCCACTATTATTCTGAAATAATAAAACCTCGAGCCGAATGAGTGCATACGTGAGCGAGTAAAATCGTAATAAAATTTTAATTTTTTGATTACGTATGATTTGGTTGAAATTCAATGAAGCCAATTGTAAAACATACTATTTGAAAAAAAGTTATTTGAAATATCTTGAAATGAAATGTCATTCTATACAAAAGCGTATGCGGAAATTCCGCTCCCATCCCCTGACCGCTTCGTACTTTCTGCTACATTGGTACGGAGGTACCATTCCAATTAGTCATTTTTGGTGTGTATAACTAAAACAGCCGAATATCTAATTTTAATACCCTCCACCATAGGATGGGGGTATACTAATTTCGTCGTTATGTTTGTAACTACTCGAAATATTCGTCTGAGACCCCATAAAGTGTATATATTCTTGATCGTCGTGACATTTTATGTCGATCTAGCCATGTCCGTCCGTCTGTCTGTCTGTCGAAAGCACGCGAACCTTCGAAGCCAGCCGCTTAAAACTTTGCACAAATACTTCTTATAAGCGTAGGTCGGTTGGTGTTGTAAATGGGCTATATCGGTCCCTGTCTTGATATAGCTGCCATATACACCGATCTTGGGTCTTGACTTCTTGAGCCTCTAGAGGGCCCAATTCTTTTCCGATTGGAATGAAATTTTACACGACATGTTTCGCTATGACTTCCAACAACTGTGCTAAGTTAGGTTCAAATCGGTCAATAACCTGATATAGCTGCCATATAAACCGATCTTGAATCTTGTCTTCTTGAGCCACTAGAGGGCGCAATTCTTATCCGATTTGGCTTTTTGCACGAAGTATTTTGTTATGATATCCAATAACTGTACCAAGTATGGTTCAAATTGGTTCATAACCTGATGTAGCTGCCATATAGACCGATGTGGGATCTTGAATTCTTGAGCCTCTAGAGGTCGCAATTATTATCCGATTTGCCTGAAATGTTGTACGATGGATGCTCTCATGACCATGAACATACGTACATTGTGGTCTGAGTCGGTCTGTAGCCTAATGCAGCTCCCATATAAATCGATCTCTCTATTTTACTTCTTGAGCCCCCAAAGGGCGCAATTCTTATTCGAATTGGCAGACATTTTACACAGGTCTCCAACATATAATTTAATTTGGTCCGAGCCGGACCATATCTTGATATAGCTCTAATAGCAGAGCAAATCTTTTCTTTTATCCTTTCTTTTTTTTTTTGCCTAAGAAGAGATGCCGGGAAAAGAACTCTACAAATGCGATCCATGGTGGAGGGTGTATATGATTCGGCCCGGCCGAACTTGGCACGCTTTTACTTGTTCCTTCTCATTTTAATCGGTCCGGATTAAAAATGATCAACTAATGCGAAATATCGTTGAAATTTAAATAACTTTGGCTTGAAAAAACATAAAATAAATAGCATTTTGCTCCTTATTATAATGCTGAATAAGGACTTTGCGACAACTCTTCACCGTTGACTGACTGTGTGAAAGGTAATAGCGGTTTTATATTCAAATCAAGTCTGCTCCTTGCACGATGGCCTGTCATTTTCTAGTAATTATTCTGTGATAAAGGACTTTTCACACAGCCAGAAGGAGTAGTACCAGGTCTTGACAAACACACGTGTGTTTGTTTTCAAATCCCTGTGCACATTGCACATCATAATCGTCTATCGTTAAATGTTACTTTGTATCCTAAACGCTTAACATGGATAATGTAATTTTAATCCCAAAATCCCAGAACTAAATTATTGCTATGACGTCGATGATGGCTACAGTAATATGACTGGTATCTAGCACGTAAACGACAAATATCGACAGATGCACTTGGCAAAAAGTCTCGATAATGAGATTTTACCTGTTGCATGCTATCCAGCCATTAGTGCGTCACAAACTGTTTTGTGCATAGAAATATCACAGCGGTTATAAGCATATTTTAAAAATCCCTAAAATGAAGCACAGTTTGCTCGTAACTACAATAATTTGTTTTGCAACATTGTTGTTTTTTAAACCACATAGAAAATACATACATAAATTGTGTACATGTACAGTCAGTAAAATGTGATTCTTACATAGAAAAGAGGGGTGTAAGTAAATTGTCGTTAAAATATACATTTGTATGTGTGTCGCATATAGTTTTGCCAATCGCGTTTGCAACACTTCAAAATATTGGAGCAGTTTGATGTTTTAGGCCAATCGACACTGCTGTCAAATACCATTGCATAGCTCCATCTCCGTACTGCCGTACATACCGCCGGTTGGTAGTTGTGAACCAGTTAATGGCCAGGCTTACAAGCCCGACACAAGTGGGATACTGTCTGGCCATAATCGTCTGGTTTTAGGAAACTTAAATGCTTATCGCGTTTCATAACGACCAGCGGGGCATAGTTTTGGCAGATCAGATTCACGTTTTACGAGGAGATGCAGCAGCTCGGCTGGTTTTCCATTACATCCCTTGATCTTTTGAGTGACGTAACTTGTCAAGCCGTAATTTTTTAGGCATCGGACCGCCCAACTTCATAGCCTCTGAGCGCCAGACATTTATCAACCAAAAGAAGGCCGGCTTCAGAGAGTACACCATTCGCCGCTTCAGTGAACTGACACTCCCCTCAAATTTGCTAGTTGTCGTGAGGAAATTCCGAGACATCATTAACGCATCAGCCGCTCACTTTATAACAGCTGGTCGAATACCCCAAGTGCGGCCTAATTTCCCGGCGCAGGCAGTGATACTCGCAGACGAGCGTGCAACGAATCCTAGTTGCACGGACCCCACTGATATGAGAATCAGCGAGCTGAATCTGAAAAATAACAGGGTAGTCAACGAACATAGGTGGACTTGGAGGCTGGGACACTTGGGGAAAGCTGTGATCTACTGTTAAGTCACTCTCAAACCCCGGTAGACGGAACGATAGGACCTCAGTCACTTTTGGCAATGTGACTGTGATTGTGACTGATACGAAGAGGTGCGCCAGGTTGTTTAGCCGTCAATTAATGTGCATCCCGAGAGTGACAGGACTAGGAGGAGACCCATTCGTCGTATCCGTGGTCTGCGAGCTAAGGGACAGCCATCATAATTTACCGTGATCGAAGTTATGAATGTCATCCGTGGCGACAAGTCATCCAAGGCGTTAGGCCCCGACACAATCTCTATACTGATGCCGAGGAATCTGTATCTATCTGTACCTTACTGTCCTCTGTCCTCAACCTGTCTTTGAACACTCTTATAATTCCCGATGTCTGGAAAATGGGCGAGTGATCCCGCTACTGAAGCCTTTAAAGGACCCGAGTTTGGGGGACGCTTGAGGCAAAGACGCTTGGGGCATTACTCCTCCCGAGCCTCGTAGGAGAATTTCCATTCTCCGAGCATCTGCATGGATTTCGAAGACTGCATAGCACAACAACTGCTTTGGGTGCCATCACCGCACACATTTGCCGTGGCCATTTGATAAGACAATCCTCGTAGCACATCGAAAGGACATCATCAATACGTCCCTCGAGCCATACCTGACACGATAGGTCGCGATATATCTGTGTGGTAGCCAGATATTTGTGGAGTTTAGGGATAAGAAATCGAAACACCGTAGAGTGAAACAAGGCGAGGTGATATCACAAGCACTGTTTATTCTCTACCTTCATTCCCCTTCCACCAGACGGCATAGGGATCTTATCATATGCGGACGATTGTGCGATCATGGCATCAGGCCCCCCATAAATTGAAGACATCTGCGATAGGTTGCACGTCTACCTCAACGAACTTGCTCCTTGGGTGGGTAGGGAGCTGAAAGTGATGGTCGATAGAGTGACAATTCCGACCATCAAGTGTCTCAAAAAACTTGGTGTCAATGGTTTACAGCTCTTATAAATACCCCTCACATGCCACAGCAATTTGCGATAAAGTCAAAAGTAAAAACATGGTCCTTAAGTCATTTGCCGGCAGCACTTGTGGTGCTGATAAAGAAACCTTGTTGACCACGCGCAAAACAATTGGCCGGTCTGTAGTAAGTTATGCAGCGCCAGTGTAGTCTCGTCAGCTATGTGACACGCAGTGGATAAATATTCAGATCTGTCGAACTGCCACGGGCTGTCTCCTCAGTTCTCACCTGGACCACCACCATCCGGACACAAAGATCCTACCCGTGCGATGTTATCTAAGCAAAACCATCTGAACTGTTATCGCAGAGACCATCCGAATCATGATGGTGGGAATAGCCACCGGGTGAATGTGGTTCTTGGAGAACGACCGCCTTCTATTGCACCAGAAGAAATTGACCTCCCCCGAAAAACCAGTGTAGTTCTGCCTCAAATACGATTCGGCAGATTCTGCCGCCTCAATTCCTACTGAGCAAGAATTGGTGCCAACGTGCACGATGTATGTCCCAATTGTGAATAGGGACCACACGACACACGTGACCTGTTTAACTGTCCAGCCAGACCCACTAGTCTCTATTCGAATTTAGGGATAAGTGTTTGGGCACCCGACATAATAATCCCCAAAAGGACACGTAGTTCGACCGTGACAATATGGGACTCAAACGAAGGGTCCTTGATGGTAAAATGCAAATTTAATACATGTGTTTGAAAATATATAACAAATAAGTTAAACAAATAAACTAATATAGGTTTGAGAATCATACATAGCTCCGAATGCCTAGCGAAATGTAGCGAAGAACTGGACAATGACAAGGCTTAAGACAAAGAACCTAACCTCGAATAAAAAAAAGTTCGGTTAAACGGACATTTCGAATATTGATAGCATTTTTGTAGTCGCTAGTTATCGAAAAGGTAAAGAACAACAGACATTAGGTTTACGCTAACAATTTTACAGATAGAAATATGATCTAAGATCATAGTTAAAATATACCCTTCTCTTTCTTTTTCAGATCTCAAAAATGATGAACATTTCAATGGGCTTTGCTTTATTAGTGTTTGCGACAATCGCATTGTCATCAGAGTCGATGACTGATGCAAGGCCACAAAACACACCTGATTCCAACCAGGTAAAACAAGAAAAAAAACGAAACTCTTAATATATTCGCATATTAACAATCACATCTTTGTCCCAGAGCGTCGATCCCATTGATACAGACATTGAAGATTTGCGAAGCCTTTACTATGATGTGCCTGTTCAGCAAAATTTGTACCCCAATTTGCCCATAGATCGTCTCCAAATGATGATAGCCCAATACAGGCCTACGTAAGTATAGCACTAACCTCACGACAATTGAAATTTTTAAATCTTATACTCTATTTTGTATGCATTTTTAGTGCATATTTGCGTTCTCCATCATCGAATGAACTATATCGTCTGCCAGAAACTAAACGCCAGGTCAGGTATCGACAATGCTATTTCAATCCCATCTCATGCTTTAGGAAGTAAACTGTTTCGCATCGCAAGAAACTTGTCGTGAACTCTGCACTGCAACCAAACCAATCGAAAAGTAGACATGCAACAAAAATAAACAAAAAAGGATTAACATTTCAAGAAAACGTTTGCCATAATCGCCAATTCCCTAGTCTTCAGCTCAAACAGGCACTCCCGAAATGCTTCAAAGATGTTCGCTGAATGTGCTCGTACCCAAATGTATAGTATTTTTTGCCCGTTTCCACCCCCCACAATTAGAATACTTAGTCCAAGCACCACTGTAATTCCCAAGTCATCTTTATGTATAGTACTTAAGGTAATCCTAGGCTGAAGACGCGTTGGAAATGTAAATTATCATAAACAGAAAAAAAAATTTAACCATTTTATTTATTTGTAATCTAAGCAACGAACATGTAATCAAGCGATCTATATCAACCGCATACATTCTGATATGCAGTATGGTATGCATATGGTGTGTGATACCCCTTTATATATATACATATGTATTACTGATCTCATTACCACCATTCCCGTTTGCTGGGTTTTCGCCATTCAAAAAAATATTTTAAATTCACACATTTCTCCGTAAAGAAAACACAAATATTTGTACAAAATAAACGAGATTCAACCAAAGTTATCAACACAAAGAAACATACTGATAATCTTTTATAAATTAAGCCATTCCATAAAATTACGATGTAATCATTAAAAAGTCACAATAAATGTTTTAACTTTTACATACAATTTGTTATAATAATTGAGAAGGCTTAAAGCACGCTCACATTGGATATATATTTTGCCACAATTCGAACACAAAATGCTACTCAAAGGAAAACAACGAATCACCTGATTTTGGGAAACAAAATTATTTGCCAGCAAACAAAAATTTGGTTAGTGTGCCTAAAATTTGAACACTGATGAGTAAATATTTTCCTTTGATCTAAAATCGGCCTTCCCGAGTTTAAGCGTTTCCACTTTTTTATATTCCAAACCATCAAAAAGGTTGCCAAAAGGCCCAACAAGGTGCGCCCTTCTTCTGACTGCCAGTGTGGGAAGCACACACAGCGCATGATGTATAGTCTCTCCTTTCTCGACGTCCTCACAACTTTTGCAGAAGTCGTTACTTGCAACCTTCAGTATGTCAGTGTGTTTACCAATCAGACGGTCCACATTGACTGAGATGCCTGTTCTAGCCAGCGATAAACCTTTTCAAGTCTAGATTAGGCCACATATATTTGGAGTGTTCACAACCCCCTCATTGTGAGTGTCTGTCTTTCGTTGCTCTTCGACTCCGATCCTGAAGTCCTAGCTTAGATGTTGCTAGAGGCATACACACAGATTCCAGTTCCCATGGAATGTGTTAGGTAGTTCCTACACTCAAAAAAAGTTAACTCAAAGTTAAAGATTTTGTTGTTATCTTGAGGATTTCGGTTATACTTTCGAGCCAAAGATAAAATAAAATAAAACAAGAAAAACGTGCTAAGTTCGGCCGGGCCGAATCTTATATACCCTCCACCATGGATCGCATTTGTCGAGTTCTATGCGCGGTATCTCTTTTTAGGCAAACAAAGAATATTGAATAAGAACTGTTGTGCTATTGGAGCTATATCAAGTTATAGTCCGATTCGGACCATAAATGAATGCCGAACATTGTATAAGTCATTGTGTAATATTTCAGTTCATTCGGATAAGAATTGCGCTTTGTAGGGACTCAAGAAGCAATATCGGGAGATAGGTTTATATGGGAGCTGTATCAAGCTATTGATCGATTCAGACGATATTAGACAGATATGTTAAAAGTCATGAGAGAAGCCTTCGTTCAAAATTTCTGCCAAATCGGATGAGAATTGCGCCCTCCAGAGACTCAAGAAGTCAAGATCCCAGATAGCAGCTATATCAGCTGCCATATAAACCAATGTGGGTTATGTTCCGATTTGCGCTATGCTTAGCACAGTTATTGGAAGTCATAACAAAACACCTCTTGCAAAATGTCAGTCAAATCGATCGAGAATTACGCCCTCTAGAGGCTCAAGAAGCCAAGACCCATGATCGGTTTATATGGCAGCTATATCAAAACGTGGACCGATTTGACCTATTTACAATCCCAACCGACCTTCACAAACAAAAAAATATTTGTGCAAAATTTCAAGCGGCTACCTTTACTCCTTCGAAAGTTAGCGTGCTTTCGACAGACAGACGGACGGCTAGTTTGACTTAAAATGACATGACGATCAAGAATATATATACTTTATGGGGTCTCAGACGCATATTTCGAGGTGTTACAAACAGAATGACGAAATTAGTATACCCCCATCCTATGGTGGAGGGTATAAAAAAATGCATGAATCCTTAACACAAAGAAATTGATACTAAAATCAAGTTTTTTTGCATTTGAAACCCATAGATATGCAGACTGGAATTAACGATGTTAGTCCCTTAATTCAATAAAAAATAGAAATGGATTAAAGTTTACTTTTACTTTAATTGGATATGGCAGAATATTTGTCCCACTAGCCGAACGTAGAATAGCGTTCCAAGCACCTCGATCTTCTGCGTTCATTCTAAATTCTCTGACACCAAGTTTCGAGGTGTCTCCCACAACTTGATCTTTCCATCGGGCTTTTGGTCTTCCCGGTTTGCGTGTACCACCGTGTTTGCCTTCAAAAGACTTCTTTGCTGGAGCTTCTTCATCCACTCTGACCTAGCCAATGCAGCCGTTGTGTTTTGATACGTGTAACTATGCTATCGTCGTCTTACAGCTCGTGATTCATACCACACCAATATTTTCCATTAACGCAAACTGGTCCATATATTTTACGAAGAATCTTTCTCTTAAATACTCCAAGCACTTCTGGGGGTCCACCCCTTCGCCAAAACACCCCGCACACAGGACTTATATACTGACCATGGCAACATGGGGTTAAAATGGAAGTTCTGTGGGAGTAAACCATAAACCTGATATCAATATTCGGGACCAACTGTCTAGGGGATGTCACACCCCCATAAGAACCCCCCATTAGGATGTATTTCCTCAACATAACAATTTGGGTCTTCAAGCAGTGGAGCTCGATATTTATAATTTTTAGGGGCTATACCCAATACTGGACATATTTACTGACCTCAAATAAAAGGTATTTGAGTATAGAAAACGAATTAAAAATCGATTTTTGAGACCAATACCAATATACAGTTCAAATAAATGCTGATATATTTTCAGGCTGAGTGTTTGGGGGACCACCCTACTCCCCAAACCCCTAAACCGGACATATTTATCGACCATGTCAATGTGGAGTGGAGGTCACCGTAGCGCAGAGGTTAGCATATCCGCCTATGACGCTGGACGCCTGGGTTCGAATCCTGGCGAGACCATCAGAAAAAATTTTCAACGGTGGTTTTCCCCTCC
The DNA here is from genome assembly GCF_963082655.1 of Stomoxys calcitrans. NCBI lineage: Eukaryota > Metazoa > Arthropoda > Insecta > Diptera > Muscidae > Stomoxys > Stomoxys calcitrans. The sequence continues at coordinate 101,582,198 of NC_081554.1, forward strand.
TAATGCTGGCAACATTTGTGAGGTACTATGCCATGTAAAACTTCTCTCAAAAGAGGTGTCGCACTGCGGCACGCCGTTCGGACTCGGCTATAAAAAGGAGGCCCCTTATCATTGAGCTTAAAAAACTTGAATCGGACTGCACTCATTGATATGTGAGAAGTTTGCCCCTGTTCCTTAGTGGAATGTTCATGGGCAAAATTTGCATTTTATGTCAATGTGGAGTTAAAATAAAAGGTATTGGGGAGTAGAGCACGAAATTGATACACTCTTTCGGGACCAATTTTCTGGGGGTCTACCCCTTCTCCAAATCACCCCAACAAACAGCAATTATTTACTGACCATAGCAATATGAGGCTCAAATAAAGGAATTTGGCCGTGTATTTAGGCCACCACACCTTCCCCAAAACACCCCCCAAAGAGGACAAATTTAGCGGCCATGGCAATATGTGGCTCAAATGAAAGGTATTTGAGATCAGAAAACTATTTTTTTTTTTTGGACCAAATGTTTGGAGAACTTCACATCCCATAAACTCGTCTTAAACCAATAGAAATATGAGGTTTAAATGAATGGTATTTAAAAGTGGAGCACGATGCTGATATTTTTTCAGGTCAAAGTATCTGGAGGACCACCTTACCCCCGAAAACACCCCTAATACAGACAAACATATTTACCGATCATAACAATATAGGACTCAAATGAAAAATATTTGGAAGTAGAGCACGAAATTCATACCCACTTTCGGGACCACGTTTCAGGGGGTCCACACCACCCTTTAGCCCACCAAGAATGTTCGACTCAAATAAAGTCTTTTAAGAATGGAGTACATCTAACATCCAAACTTTAATGACCCTTAGCCCTCCTTGCGAATTCATAGACCAATCAAAATCATATCGGATTCAAGTAAAGGCGATTATATTGTCATACTCTTAGTCAAGCGATATACATGTACTATTTTTATAGCATGGTATTTCACTTAAGGCTCTCTAATTGTCGAAAGTTAATATTCAAAGGATAATTTTGTTCCATATAAAGTAATATAAGGCTCAGTGGAGCGGGCCCGGTCCAGCTAGTCGTATATATATATATTTGTTTATTTATGTAATTATTTACATCGACGTCTTGTTGTACATGTCAAGGATGAGTTAATATTTTAATTATCCTAATACGGTTCAAGCTTTTTTACGATTTTAAAAATCAATTGTTATTTCCGAGTTGAATTTTGTCATCTAGAATGATATATATTTTTTTGACATATCACTAGAAAGAGCAAATCTTTTTTTGCACATATTTTGCCTGGCTGGTCAAAGTGCCTCATTTGATGTGAAGGCGAAAAACTTATTAAATTTAAATTTGAGGTTTTTATTAATAATTACAAAATTATTGTATTGATTACAATATTACTGCAAATCGGATGAACATATATATGGGAGCTATGTCTAAATCTGACCCGATTTTGAGCAAATTTTACAGACATTGTAGGAGTTGTCGAGGAAAGCGTTGTACAAGATTTTGGAAAGATTGGTCAATAAATGGGCTTGCAGTGGCTCTAGGAGTGGAAATCGGGTGATATATATGAGAGCTATATCTAAATCTGAACCGATTTCCATGAAATTCACCAGTAATATCGAGAGTCGTTAAAAAATCCTTCCTGCAAATCGAACGAATATATATATATGGGAGCTATATTCAAATCTGAACCGCTTTTTCCAATTTCAATAAGCTTCTTCTCTAGGCCGAAAAACATGCCCATACCAAATTTTAAGACGATCGGATGAAAATTGCGACCTGTGGTTTGTACACAAATTAACATGGTCAGACGGACAGACTGACAGACAGATGGACATAGCTAAATCGAATCAAAAAGTCAATCTGAGTCGATCTCTCTTCCCTCTATCTCTCTTCCTTCTGGGTGTTACAAATTAATTCACTAAGTTATAATACCCTGTACCACAGTAATGGTGTAGAGTATAAAAACAATTAAATCACAATTGAACTTAAGCTACTTTTATCACAGAACCGTTTTTATACCCTCCACCATAGGATGGGGGGCATACTAATTTCGTCATTCTGTTTGTAACTACTCGAAATATTCGTCTGAGACCCCATAAAGTATATATATAGCCATGTCCGTCCGTTCGTCTGTCTGTCGAAAGCACGCTAACTTCCGAAGGAGTAAAGCTATCCGCTTGAAATTTTGCACAAATACTTCTTATTAGTGTAGGTCAGTTGGTATTGTAAATGGGCTATATCGGTCCATGACCTGATATAGCTGCCATATAAACCGATCTTGGGTCTTGACTTCTTGAGCTTCTAGAGGGCGCAATTCTTATCCGATTTGAATGAATTTTTGCACGAAGTATTTTGTTATAATATACAACAACTGTGCCAAGTATGTTTCAAATAGGTTCATAACCTGATATAGCTGTCATGTAAACCGATCTGGGGACTTGACTTCTTGAGAAATTTTGCATGACGTATTTTATTCTTACTTTCAACAACTGTGTTAAATAAGGTTCAAATCGGTTCCTAACCTGATGTAGCTGCCATATAAACCGATCTGGGATCTTGACTTCTTGAGCCTCTAGAGGTCGCAATTATTATCCGATTTGCCTGAAATGTTGTACGACGGATCCTCTCATGACCATCAACGTACGTGTTTATTATGGTCTGAATCGGTCTATAGCCCGATACAGCTCCCATATAAATCGATCTCTCTATTTTACTTCTTGAGCCCCCAAAGGGCGCAATTCTTATTCGAATTGGTAGACAATTTACACAGGTCTCCAACATATAATTTAATTGTGGTCCAAACCGGACCATATCATGATTTCGCTCTAATAGCAGAGCAAATCTTTTCTTATATCCTTTTTTGCCTAAGAAGAGATGCCGGGAAAATAACTCGACAAATGCGATCCATGGTGGAGGGTATATAAGATTAGCACGCTTTTACTTGTTACATTATTGTGAATGTAATGGGATACCAAACTCAGACATGGCTTGAAATATGTTTGAAAGTATTAGGGTATCGAAAGCGGTTTTGTAGTCAACAAAGAGATTTGTTTTTTTATTTTTTATTTAGCTATGTTTATCCTGAGGTCTTCTTTGGTCATGTTTTTATTTTAGTTTGTCGCTTCTAAGACGGAATCTAGTAAAAAAAATGCGTCGGCGATAAATTCACCCCTGTTTCACTCCTTTATCGTTCCCAAAAGGACGGCTCCATTTCCATTGAAACGGACTGAAATTTCTGCATTCCTATACAGCACCCTAGTTAGCGTCACGATCTTTTCGGGGATGCCCTTATCCAACAGCGTACTTCACATTGAACTTCGCGAAACTGTGTCTCTCAAAATCACGCTCGAAGTCGTATTAAATTCTGCAGACTGTTCAATAATTATACGCTGGTGATTTTTGGATGGATAGCGGATTGGGACATCACATCGGTACCTTTTGCTGGGGCTGCCAGAGACCATCTAATTCGGGCTTGGTTCAAGCTGAATCCTCTGAAAATCTGCGAGCACCACCGTTGGAGATTTCTTTTGGCTCATCCGCTGCGAACCCTATTGCACGAAGCCATCGTATTGGCATTCGTATCCGTGCATACGGAACAGCGGAACAGCCCCTGATTGTGCAAACTTTTCGGTTCGCCCCGTACATTTAATTCTGCGGTAACCGTCTTATCTGAGTGATGACATGGTAACACATCGTAATATGTATATATATATATATATATATATATATATATATATATATATATATATATATATATATATATATATATATATATATATATATATATATATATATATATATATATATATATATATATATATATATATATATATATATATATATATATATATATATATATATATATATATATATATATATATATATATATATATATATATATATATATATATAAAATATGAATCCAAATATATATATATATATATATATATATATATATATATATATCGTGAAGTTGGGCAAGAAGATGGCTCGGATCGTAGGGAGAGATTCATATTTTAGATTAAGACGGTTTTGTTTTGTTTTCTAAATTGAAAATCGTTTACTGTAGATGTATATATATACATATATATATATATATATGTATATATATATATATATATATATATATATATATATATATATATATATATATATATATATATATATATATATATATATGTATATATATATATATATATATATATATATATATATATATGTATATATATACATCTACAGTAAACGATTTTCAATTTAGAAAACAAAACAAAACCGTCTTAATCTAAAATATGAATCTCTCCCTACGATCCGAGCCATCTTCTTGCCCAACTTCACGACGTATATCGAGGGGTTTTATGGGTCTAAGAATTTATATTGAGAGAACTGTCTATAAGGCAGCTATATCCAAATCTAGACCTATCCTGGACAAATTGAAAAAAAAACGTCGAAGGACCTAACACAACTCACTGTCCAAAATCCAAAATTTCTGCAAAACCGCCTTTTATGGGCCCAATACCTTAAATCGAGAGATCGGTCTATATACATATATATATATATATATATATATATATATATGTATATATATATATATATTTTTTTTTTCTAAATTGAAAATCGTTTACTGTATATGTATATATATACATATATATGTATATATATATATATATATATATATATATATATATATATATATATATATATATATATATATATATATATATATATATATATATATATATATATATATATATACATATATATATATATATATGTATATATATATATATATATATATATATATATATACATATATATATATATATATATATATATATATACATATATATATATATATATATATATATATATATATATATATATATATATATATATATATATATATATATATATATATGTATACATATATATATATATACATATACAGTAAACGATTTTCAATTTAGAAAAGAAAACAAAACCGTCTTAATCTAAAATATGAATCTCTCCCTACGATCCGAGCCATCTTCTTGCCCAACTTCACGACGTATATCGAGGGGTTTTATGGGTCTAAGAATTTACATTGAGAGAACTGTCTATAAGGCAGCTATATCCAAATCTAGACCTATCCTGGACAAATTGAAAAAAGACGTCGAAGGACCTAACACAACTCACTGTCCCAAATTTCAGCGAAACCGCCTTTTATAGGCCCAATACCTTAAATCGAGAGATCGGTCTATATGGCAGTTATATCCAAATCTGGGCCAAACTTAAGAAGAATGTCGAGTAGCCTAACACAACTCACTATCTCAAACTTTAGCAAAATCGTGTAATAAATGTGGCTTTAAATCGACAGAACGGTCTACGTGGGGGCAATATCAAAGTATATTTCGATTTAGCCCAAAAAAAAAATCTATGCAAAGTTTCAGCTTAATGTCTCTATTTTTAAAGACTGCAGCATGATTTCAACAGACATACGGACGGAAGGACATTGGTATTGCGTCTTGGATTTTTACGACGATCAAAAAAATATACACTTTATAGGGTCCGAAATGGTTATGGGGGGGTTCGGCCGGGCCGAACATTAGATAACCACCATCTCGGGTATATATAAACAACATTTCGTTAAAATCCGGTAAAAAATTCACGACTCTGAAACTATAGCAACTATATCTAAATATGTTCCGATCTGGACCAAACTCGCCACAATTACAGTTCAAAAATTCAGCAAAATCTGGTAATTTAAGTGTTTTAATGGGTACAAGAATGGGTACAAGACCGTAAAGCGTGAGATCGATATATATAGCAGATATATCGAAACACGATCCGATCTGCACCATATTCAGGGAAGAAGTGTAGGGGTTTGATAAAGCTTACCCTACTTAATATCTACAAAATCGGGGAATAAATACGCTATATATGGGTGAAAGACTTTCAATCAGGAGATCAGTCTATATGGGGACCATAGTCAATAAGTTCATATATAAACCGTACTCGACACGGGCGTCAAAGGGCTAAACACAGCACACTGTGTTATATATCGGCGAAATCGGGCGGATGTCGAAGATCTTAAGAAAACTTTTCAGTGAGGTTATAAGAAACTAGGATAAAAAATATTTCCATGGTTGTAGGTATCTAAAGATTAGCACGGCCGAACTTAATTCATTTTGTACTTATTAATATTAAAAAGTTTAAAATCACGAAGAAAAATCTTAATGCTGTAGAAAAATTCGATTAAAACTATGTGGCTTGACGACATAACCGTTGAAACGTTCCGGATCTATCGGATTCTAAGCCGACACGGATAAAATCGGTCAGAGAAAGTTCAACAAATTATTGAAACTTGATTTCCATGTGCATTGAACACAATTGCACTTATAAAGTACTAATTTAAAAAAATCTACTTCTAAATTTAAAAACAAGCTTGTTTTAATTTTTTTCAGTTTGACCGATTATTTCAATGTAGGGTTTCTGTCAGTAAAAACCAGAGCTACGGAGTCGAGCAATTTTGATTCGACACCGACTGCGACATCGATTACTTAAAAATGCTATGTTTCTAAATTCACGCCTTAGAAGGGGGCATGCAAATCTCGCTATTGCGTTTGAATCACTTTGAGATATTTATCTGTTACCTTACAAAGTAAAGGGTGATTTTTTGGCTGTTATTTTTTGGCAACACTGGTTTAAACAGCTCACGCCCGTTTCATGTTTTCTTTCACTGTCAAACATCTTCAGTGTGGTCTATAGGTTAACCATAAATCGTCTTAAAGACGAACAACGCTTGCAGATTTTTGAATTTTATTATTTGTGATATCCAATTTGGCCCAAATGCAAGAGCTTCGAAAGAGTATTGAGGCGCAGTCACGGTCAACATTTGCATGAAATAATCGTCAAAATTAAATTATATGGACCGTACTATCGATTCAAAAAAAAAAAAAAAAAAAAATAATTCATTAATTTTGCTGAATTTTATGTGTTTATTTTTTTCTAACTTTCCTATAGCTCTAAAAAATTCACCCTTTATATATACAGATAAAAATACTTTTGAAAACATCTTTTGCCGCAAAACCGACGACGAAATTTGTTAATTTTCCAGCGACAATTTATTTTGAATCCCAACGACCCTTTGTACAAATTTTATGTTGAAAGGCAATTGCCTTGCAAGCAAACATATAACAACAACAAAAATATTATTCAAAAGAAAAACAAAAAATGTTTTTACCAACGAATCCACATATGCACTTGCTTTGCTGCATAGTTTCGGTGTGTGTGGTTGGTGGTTAGTTTTATTTTCATTGTTCGGCTCGCTTGTTCTCGTTCGTTTACTGATGCTCTCGCTGTTTTCTCTATCACTCTCTCTTCCATTACACTTAAAAACAAATTTTAATAATTTTGCCGCCGTGGAGGATGCACGCATCTTCTAGCCTACCGACATCATCTTCTTTATGATGAAATAACTCAATAAGTATTACTGCACAGTAATAAGTGTCTGAATTAATTAAATTAAAACAAGTAAAAGCGTGCTAAGTTCGGCCGGGCCGAATCTTATATACCCTCCACCATGGATCGCATTTGTCGAGTTCTTTTCCCGGCATCTCTTCTTAGGCAAAAAAAGGATATAAGAAAATATTTGCTCTGCTATTAGAGCGATATCAAGATATGGTCCGGTTTGGACCACAATTAAATTATATGTTGGGGACCTGTGTAAAATGTCAGCCAATTCGAATAAGAATTGCGCCCTTTGTGGGCTCAAGATGTAAAATAGAGAGATCGATTTATATGGGAGCTGTATCGGGCTATATACCGATTCAGACCATAATAAACACGTATGTTAATGGTCATGAGAGAATCCGTCGTACAAAATTTCAGACAAATCGGATAATAATTGCGACCTCTAGAGGCTCAAGAAATCAAGACCCAAGATCGGTTTATATGGCAGCTACATCAGGTTAGGAACCGATTTGAACCATACTTGGCACAGTTGTTGGATATCATAACAAAACACGTCGTGCAAAATTTCATCCCAATCGGATAAGAATTGCGCACTCTAGAGGCTCAAGAAGTCAAGACCCAAGATCGGTTTATATGGCAGCTATATCAAAACATGGACCGATATGGCCCATTTACAATACCAACTGACCTACACTAAAAAGAAGTATTTGTGCAAAATTTCAAGAGGCTAGCTTTACTCCTTCGGAAGTTAGCGTGCTTTCGACAGACAGACGGACGGACATGGCTAGATCGACATAAAATTTCACGACGATCAAGAATATATATACCTTATGGGGTCTCAGACGAATATTTCGAGTAGTTACAATCAGAATGACGAAATTAGTATACCCCCCATCTTATGGTGGAGGGTATAACAAGTAAAAGCGTGCTAAGTTCGGCAGGGCCGAATCTTATATACCCTCCACCATGGATCGCAATTGTCGAGTTCTTTTCCCGGCATCTCTTCTTAAGCAAAAAAGGATATAAGAAAAGATTTGCTCCGTTATTAGACCGATACCAAGATATGGTCCGGTTTGGACCACAATTAAATTTTATGTTGGAGACCTATGTAAAATGTCAGCCAATTCGAATAAGAATTGCGCCCTTTGAGGGCTCAAGAAGTAAAATAGAGAGATAAATTTATATGGGAGCTGTATCGGGCTATAGACTGATTCAGACTATAATAAACACATATGTTAATGGTTATGAGAGGATCTGTTGTACAAAATTTCAGGCAAATCGGATAATAATTGCGACCTCTAGAGGCTCAAGAAGTCCAGATCCCAGATCGGTTTATATGAAAGCTATATCAGGTTATTAACCGAGTTGAGCCTTATTTGACACAGTTGTTGAAAGTAAGAATAAAATACGTCATGCAAAATTACAGCCTAATCGGATTGAAATTGCGCCCTCTAGAAGCTCAAGAAGTCAAGTCCCCAGATCTGTTTATATGACAGCTATATCAGGTTATGAACCGATTTGAATCATACTCAGCACAGTTGTTGGTTATCAGAACAAAATACTTTGTGCAAAAATTCATTCAAATCGGATAAGAATTGCGCGTTTTAGAGGCTCAAGAATTCAAGACCCAAGATCGGTTTATATGGCAGCTATATCAGGTTATGAACCGATTTGAACCATGCTTGGCACAGTTGTTGGATATCAGAACAAAACACGTAGTGTAAAATTTCATTCCAATCGGATTAGAATTGCGCACTCTAGAGGCTCAAGAAGTCTAGACCCAAGATCGGTTTATATGGCAGCTATATCAAAACATGAACCGATATGGCCTACACTAATAAGAAGTATTTGTGCAAAATTTCAAGAGACTAGCTTTACTCCTTCGGAAGTTAGCGTGCTTTCGACAGACAGATGGACGGACGGAGGGACGGACGGACGGACATGGCTAGATCGACATAAAATGTCGCAACGATCAAGAATATATATACTTTATGGGGTCTCAGACGAATATTTCGAGTAGTTACAAACAGAATGACGAAATTAGTATACCCCCATCCTATGGTGGAGGGTAAAATGAGAAGTAAAAGTCAGGAGATCGATTTTATAGAAGCAATATCAATGCACAGACCAAATAAAACCAAGGTTAATAAAATCAGTTGGAAGTCATGAGATGTTAGCCTAATCGGATGAAAATTGCGCCTTCTATAGGCGAAACGCATCTTAAAGGATACATTCAGTGTTGGATTGCTTATTTTTGTTTAATTTTGCAAACAAATTATTTTTTGCGATAGAATTCATCGGCAAAATGTCAATGGATATTCAGTAAAAAAATTAAATATCGATATTTTGCCAGCTTTATCGATTAGTGTTTTTCATTCCTTAATATCGTATAGAGTCAGAAACTTTAGTTTTCGTGTGGGTTTTTTCATTCGTCTTCGTATAAAGTTGGAGCTTGCACATTGCAAAATGTTGTTTAATTTAATGATTAAGGTGTTCTACTGGATTGTAGGCTTGCTTTCTATTCTCAAATTGACGAATATGTGAATAAGGCAAGGAGTTTATTGGGCCCGTTTTAAACAACAAGGGCTATACACTTCTTCAGCTAGACTCGTATTGGAATATGCATCTCCGGTTTGGTGCCCTTGTTACAGACACCACTTGGATAGAATTGAATCGGCTCACACTTCTTAATCTTTGCGCTTAGAGTTCTCAGTTGGATCGTAGATGTTCATTAGGCACAGTTTTTATTATTAATCTTATGAATGGAGAAATTGGTTCACACAATTTAATTACAGCATTGCGTTTTAATGCCTGTACACGTCGCGCTAGGTATTATGGTCCATTAAAATCATTTTTTATAATCTTAACTACGAACTTTATAATCCGTTCTTCCTAGTTCGAGTATTGTAAACTAGTGGACTTTGGTTGTCAAAAGGAGCTTATCTACACTGCTGATTATCCCGATTCCATCCAAATCCGTTATTGCTGGTTCGAGCGTGTTGGCTGGAACAGCTGAACCAGTAACGGCAGGTTCATCGCTATCTAATTTGGCTTCGAAGGTGGTTGGGTTTCCACCTTGGCAATGAAAACGATCCTTACTTTAGGCTAATCAGTCGGTCGTCTTTCGTCTTGAGAGACTATTGGACGAGTATATCAGGGATATTCTCAACCCATCGTTGGTAAGCGGCTACCAGTCTTTATCCCATTTTGTGGCTCTTGGTTATCTGTCACTTTCACTGGGGTGATAGTGGCAGATAACCAAGAGCTACGAGAGAAATTTATAACCAAGAGCTACTAGATGGGGGTTTTATCCCCCTTGTGTGGCTCTTCATTATCAATGGAATTCTCATATCCTTTGAGGAGAAACGAGTGATAGTGGATAACTTCGTCATTTAGATTGGCGATAGCTTTCTGTCTACTATCACAGATATCCTTCAAGACGTGCTGAGAAAGCTGTCGAGATGGGCGAGAGCATATAAGACAGAGCTGGTGTTGTTCACGAGATGGATCAAATATGGTCAGTTCAGGGGTCCGGGCCTTAATGAAATTGAGCTCCCGCTCTCTCGGGAGGCAAAATACTTCGACGTTATCCTTGACCAGAAATTAAACTGAAGAAGAAGCGTTGAGGAGAGTCAAACGGGGGCTGAATACGCTTTACTCATGTCGCAACTCCTTAAGCAGGATAGGAACTTCGGCCATATACGGTCCACTGAATGTATACTGCTGAGTCGGCCGATTCTCACCTATGGGTGCCTGCTGTAACAAGATAGAGAAGGTACAATATATTTCGGCGGTGTTGATATTGGGTGCGAGGAGTGCTCCGAGAGCAGCGCTGAATGCGAACGCGGAAAACCTGAGGGAATTACTTTGAAAAAAGGAAGAAGAAAATCAAACGGGAGATTTTAATGCGCAAATAGGGAAGAAAAATATCTTTGGTCCAACAGCCTACACGAAGAAAATTCCGATAATGGATTGAGGTTAAAAGACTTCGACGCGGAAAAAAAATGGTAGTTAGCAGCTCCGGATTCCTACATCGAAGGATAGACACGGCCACATGGTTTTCACTCCATCATAGATATATGATCGATCCAAGGGGCGAACATCGATTCAGATCATTGCCTTTTTGCAGCAATGGTTCGCACACATCTTAGTATGGCGAAACGTACGATCTGACACTGCACGAAAGATGGACATTGAAAAGATGTAAACGGCATACTCCACTCGACTGACCCAATAGCTTGTTGGAAGCAATCCTTCTCCCGATGATATAACGGCACAGTGGCAATCCATTGCCCACTCCATGGAAAATGCCGCCAAATCCATTCTTGGGTACAGAAAGCCTCCCCCAAAGAACCCATGCAACGACCAAGAGTGTCGAAATGCTATTGAAGCCAAGAATGCCACATACAGAGCAACCTAAAATCATTTGCCACACGCCATGCGAGTAGTTGCTATCAGAAACATACTTATATTGCTTTGGGTAACTTGAGGCCTTTTTATGGAATTGGAAATTAGTTAACCAACCCACAGTAGCAGAGGTGATAACCACAGCTAAAACATGAAATGCACTTCGACCGATTGGAATCTTTTCCGATTGGGGTTGAAAATGTGCGATGACGGATCATTCAAATTATGGATCAATGTTGAGCTGATTTGGCCGCAATGAGCTATTAAGATTTCCAATTGTACTGTGTTAATTAATTGAGACGAAATTAAATAAGGACACTGAAAAAGTGAATTTGTACGTGTAAAGACCCATGAACCTGAAGGTTTTGCTTCTCTGGATGCCAGAGAATGAAACAATCAATTAAAACTTCTTCCATCTTTAGAAGATCAGGTGATAAATGAAATGATATTTTACACAACGCTGTCCTCTACGACTACCACTATATGTGCAGAATTTGGTCGGCATTCTTTCAGATATAGATAGCCATTAACATAATGCATATTCCTGCGATTTTAAGTAACATATTTTTTTAATCGATCCTCATTTAATTTGCCACATGTATTCTATTATGACTATTGATATATTTAGCGAATTTTACCAGATAAAGATATAGCTCTTATATAATGCATTGCCCCATTTACGCCAATAAAGCCGTAGGTATTACAAGAACACATCTGTCGAAGTCCATCCCAATTTGTTAAGAATCAGTTATAGCGATCATATTACAATAAGATCACGGACCATTGCAATGGTTTGCGTTGGCCATGTTTAAAATGTAGAAAAACGGATGTGGTCTTTTATATCATATATAAGCAGGCTAAAAGGGTGTTTTCGGATATAAAGAACGATTTCTCTAACTGAAGTAAGAAGCCGGATTATTCTTCGGATCACCCATCCACTGTTTCAAGGGACCTGCTTGTATCGTTTCTCTATCGGTTGCCGTTTATTTTTCGCCGTCATTTCCCCATATCCCTGTCCAAGATGAACCTTAGGCTTACGAAGCTTTAAATATTCTCTTGCCTCTACCTGAAACTCCAGTCCCTAACATACGATATACTCAGGATGATTTGAAAACGCGGAATCTATCCCATTGATTAACCTCAGACGGACATTTCTGCTGCGCAAGCCCATCCTATCCAGCCTGTTAATAGTAGTAACTCGGCTGTTTCATAGTGTGGGCTAGTTGTTGTCCACCGCGTAGAACTATATTCATATCTAGGCTTTCTCCTGTGACATCTTCATATAGCATGATTTAATTTAGTCAATATAAACGACCCGGCTTTAGTATGAACGATTCTAGTTTGTTCAAATATAATCCTAATAACCTAGTAATATTGCTTCCTTTAAAACTTCCGTTCCTTATAGATTATGCGATGTCGTTCTTGCGGAAGACTTTGGCTGCCAGGAACATCAATGTGCAGTTGATATGAAAAGATTCTCAATGAATCCGTCTCCACAAAACTAATTGCTTCTACGCCTACTTTGTATCAAAATGTTAGTGGGCTTTACTCAAACATGAGAAATATTTACTTCGATAGCTTTACTTTAACTTTAAAAATGTTTGCCTTTACTAAGACCTGGCTTAAAACTCTAACATTCAACGCGGAAGAGTTCCATATTTTTAAGAAAACTCTTTTGCGCAAGGGTGTAGGGTAGTTATAGCAGTTCATTATTCTTCGCCTTCGTCTCAAGTTGAAATTCATGGTAATGTTGTAGATGTAGTTTGTTTAAGTCGATCTAGCCACGTCCGAAGGAGTACTACTAGCCGCTTGAAATTTTGCACAAATACTTCTTATTAGTGTAAGTCGATTGGGATTGTAAATAGGCCATATCGGTCCATGTTTTGATATAGCTGCCATATAACTGGAGGGCACAATTCTTATGCGATTTGGCTGAAATGTTGCTTGAGGTGTTTTGTTATGATTTCCAACAACTCTACTAAGTATGGTTGAAATCGGCCTATAACCTGATATAGCTGCATAAACCGATCTGAGTTCTTGATTTCTTGAGCGTCTAGAGTGCGCAATTCCTATCCGATTTGACTGAACTTTTGCATGACGTGTTTCGTTATGATTTCTAACATCTGTGATAAATATGGTTCAAATCGGTTCATACCCTGATATAGCTGTCTTATAAACCGATCTGGGATCTTGACTTATTGAGCCTCTAGAGAGCGCACTTATTTACCGATTTGGCTGAAATTTTGAGCAACGACATCTTCCATGACCGTCAACATACGTGTTATATATGGTCCGAATCGGTCTATAGCCTGATCCAGCTCCCATCAGGAACGAAGCCAGGATTTTATTCCTGGGGGGCCCACCCCACATTTTTTCAAAATCGAAAATTGCCAATATTCTTCTGTTACAACTAAATTTGTATAGATACCTCAAACTTTTTGTGGTCGCTACTGGGTGCAGGAACTGACCCATCGGCGGTGACATTTGATTAAAGTCAGAGCTAAATTATGTACTGCTTGCCAACATACTACTTAAAGGCCAATCCTAATCTCTCAAAGCTTTCAAAATTAGGTTGTCTTTGCGAATATCTTAGTGTTATAGTAATAGTTTTGGCGAATCAGCTTCAGTACATTGATGAAATTTTTCCTTTTGCGCTCATTTTAATTTGCTCTCAAACTAGTTTTATGATTTAAAAAGGTTATTAGCACTAATTGAAAGATAAAATCATCTATACTCCCGTTGGAAACGTTTTAAGATACTTGAATTTCATAATGCTTACAAATGCGCAAGGAATCTAGTAACTTCCACCATTAAAGCCCAAAAAATTTGCCTATTTTAGCAGGAAATTTCAGGAGGCATCAAACACAAAAGATAGATAAAAGATAATATAGCAATTGATGATAATGTGGATTTGGATGCAATTAATGAAAGCTTTTTAAATATATCTCTACCAAGGCCCAGTATTTACTTTATGGGAATGTACTAAGTAATATTGACAATGATATTACTCCGAATCAGCTTTTTGATTTCGGACACTTTGAACCATTTGACATCATCAAATCTAATGCTGTAGGATCTGATCTAATTGATCCTAAATTTTTAAAAATAATATTTCCCCATATTCTGCTTTACATTTGTTATTTCTTTCGCTACATATTGCGGATATCTCGCTTTTATCTAACCTCCAATCAGGATTCCGACCAAAGCACAGTTGCACTACTGCACTTTTGAAAGTTGTTGAAGATATAAGAAGTAAAATTGACCGCAACAAAATCACTTTTCTGGTTCTTTTAGATCATTCTAAGGCGTTTGACTCTGTTGACCCCCAAAATTCTCTGTCTAAACTTAAACATTTTTAAAATTTTCCGAATCTACAACAAATCTGATTCATTCCTATCTTTCTAATCGTAGCCAATCTGTATTAGTTGGAAATCGTAATTCTAGATGCCTTCCAGTTTCACGAGGTGTCCCACAAGGTT
This sequence comes from Stomoxys calcitrans, assembly GCF_963082655.1. Lineage (NCBI taxonomy): Eukaryota > Metazoa > Arthropoda > Insecta > Diptera > Muscidae > Stomoxys > Stomoxys calcitrans. The sequence continues at coordinate 101,597,543 of NC_081554.1, forward strand.
CGATTAGGCAATCTCCTTTTTTCTTTATACAGCAATGACCTTCCCAAATAGTTTTAGAGTTGTAGTATACATATGTATGTCGATGATATTCAACTGTATATAAGCACGTCAGCTGAAAAAATTAATTTATTTATTTATTTATTTATTTGTTTATTAGTCAATGGAACAAATATCCTTACAGACTAAGATGACTTCCGTAACAAATTTTTAAATAGTAATGTATGATAATAAAGAGGTGCATGCTACAAAAATATATAATATAAAATGGATCTAAAAATTTCTTTTGATGTGCTAAAATCAATACATGGTTTTGACTCCCTTTGAAGCCTGTTGTTGATAAAATTTAAATTCAAAAAAGTTCGTGTTAAAGGCCCATTTCTCGCATAGTTGGTGCGGTGGAACGGTATGTCAAACAAATTTACAACTCGTAAGCTTCTTGGAGGAACAAATGTTGGAACTAAAGACAACAAATCCGGTGAATCAATATTATTATTAAGCAAGTCAAATATGAAGCAAGCCGATTGATATTTTCTACGAGATTCTAAGGATTGCAAGCCAAGTAACAAAAATCTAGATCTATATGGAGGCATCTGAGCAGGAAATAAGTTTTTAAGGGCAAACTTTGTAAAGTTTTTTTGAATTCTCTCAATGCGAACAATGTGAGCACTACATTGAGGATCCCAAACAATTGAAGCGTATTCTAGTTTAGATCTAACAAATGCCGTATAAATTAATTTTGCGGTATTAGGATCAGAAAATTCCGCACAATTTCTTTTGATAAATGCAAGAACCTTGTAGGCCTCAGGAATAATGTGGTCTATATGTGGAATAAATGATAGTGATGTATCAAATATAATGCCTAGATCACGAATGGAAGTTACCTTAGTAAGATTGTGGCTGCCAATTTTGAAGGTTGGTTGAATGGGATTAAGTGATCTAAAATAAGAAACGTGAAAACATTTTGAAAGGTTCAAAAAAAGCTTATTGATATTGCACCACATGACTAAGTTATCTAAATCAACTTGCAAATCATTTATATCTTGTAGAGACTCAATTTTAGTAAAAAATTTCAAGTCATCAGCATACAAAAGAAAATTGGAATGCGAAAAACATGAAGAGATGTCATTGATAAATAAGTTAAAAAGAAGTGGGCCAAGGATGCTACCCTGAGGTACTCCCGATGTCTGAAAATATGGCTGAGACACGTATCCTTCAACTTTAACTTTACACACTCTGTTAGTTAGATATGAATGAATCCATTTTAGAAAATTTGAATGTAAACCTAGATTCTGTAACTTAGCAAGTAAAATACTATGCGAAACTTTATCAAAAGCTTTGCTTAAGTCAGTGTAAATAACTTCTACTTGTTTACCTAGCTCGAGGGCGGTCATACAGTAATCTGTAAATAATGTTAAATTCGATGTGGTAGATCTACCCGAAAAAAACCCATGCTGGTAAGGAGAGATAGTAGACTTGCAAAGAAAAAATAATTTTTTGAAAATGATATTTTCAAATATTTTCGAAACACACGAAAGTTTTGATATTGGCCTGTAACATGTAACATCATCTTTTCTACCCTCTTTAAATACAGGAGTAATTGATGCTATCTTCCACTTGGCTATAAAAATACCTTTCTTAAGAGATAGGCGAAATATAAAAGTCAAAACGGAAACAATGCTAACACAGCAACTTTTTAAGAAATAAGCACAAAGACCATCAGCATCACTTTTATAGCTATTTTTAATTGCACCAATAGCTTCAAAAACATCATCCTCACAGATATAAATACTTCCCAAATTTATGGCTGAATAAGAAAATGGTAGCGTCATATTACAAGTGGAAGGCTGCTCAAAATTAGATTGGAAAAAATTAGCAAACATGTTTACAACATCATGGCCAGACTGCGAGATGCAACTGTTATATTGAACAGTAGATGGGATATCTGAAGATTTCTTCTTAGACTTCACAAACGACCAAAAATGTTTAACATTTACTTTAATTTCATTCTCTTTAGAAAGAATGTATTGTTTATAAAGAAATTTGTTTAAAAAATTAAATTCTTTTTGATAATGTAAAAATTTGACTTGCTCTTCCAGATTACCAGATTTAATGAATCGATTATGGAATTTATTGCGCAGATTTTTTAGTTTTTTTAGGCCTTTAGTATACCATGGAAGCTTATAGGGCTTTTTCTTGTTTAGAGGAACATTCAATTTAAGAATGTCTAAAACCTTTGCCAGAAAAATATCATAACAATTGGATGGTTCACACGTAGGAAACATCGATACCCAATTTATAGATGAAAGCATCGAATTTAGCACATCAAAGTTACATGCGTTGTAATTAAAATTGAAACACTCAGAAGTATCATTTGGGATGTACATAAAACATTCCATTTCTATAATTGTAGGAACATGATGAACACTTGGAGGAGATACTGGAATCAAACATTCATATATTTTGAAATTGCAGTCGCGTGATACAAAAATTAAATCAAGAAATCGACGCATTTTATTAGCAATATGATTAATTTGAACCAAACCAACGCTCAATAACGCATCGATAAAATTAACTTCAAACTCTTTATTAACATTACTAGGCGTTAAAAAATAATTGTCGTTCATCATGGTCCAACAAATACTTGATAAATTAAAATCTCCCATTACACATAAATTAGTATCAGAACACATATTCTCTTCCAAATTAACAATATTAGAGACATGTTTAGAATAGATATTATCATGACTTCCAGGAGGTATATACGATAGAGATATTAACAGTTTTTGATTAAATCCAATTACATATAGTGCAATTTGATCCAAAAGACCATCATCATCATCAATTTTACATAAATAGGATTTGTATTTAGATTTTACAGCAATAAGAACACCCCCACCCCGGGATAATCCTGTACGATAAGCATTTCTATCCTTCCGATATACATTAAACAAATTCATGTCGAAAAATTCGGCATCATAAAAGTCGGAATTAAGCCAGGTCTCAGCAATGAGAATTAAATCAAAGTCACATTGGGACGTAAAATTCATGATTTCATTGGCCTTTGTGCGAATACCTGACATATTTTGATAAAATACTTTTAGATTATGTGCAGTATCTACTACTGAACTAAGGGTTGTATTTCCCTTTTTTGAAAATTTTTAAACGGACGTACCCTTATATCGGTAGGCCACAATTTAGAGTTAAAAATATCATTATAAAAACTAGATACTACACCCAGCTTAAAATTAACACTTTTTAATTCACTTAAATTAGCGTCTTTCTTTACTAATTTATAGCATTCCATATTAGCTTTATCAATGTTGGAGTTGGCAGCAATATAATTGATAATTTGATCGCATGAAACAGTTGGCTTAAACTTTGATATATGAATCCATTTCTTGGTCGCCACCACTTCCAAATCATTAGGTACATTATTTTCACCAAATATGACTTTGCCCCCTTTTCGTCTACGCCTTTGAACAGTTTCCCAACCCATACTTGCTTGATGGTTTGGTTCGAACATTTCATTTCCATTGTTTACTGCATTAACATCATTTGTACTCACTGACGAAACCGATGGTGCATATGAAACAACATGTTGCGAGCTCGGCTTGTTCATGGATTGTGCACCTGTAGATGTAACTGGTATAATAAGACTTTGGACAGTACCAACAACATCGCTACCACTGGTCTCAGAATAATGATTTGCATTTTGTTGATGAACTTCTTTGCTTGGAGGTTTGTTGTTTTTCTCCACTGTTTTTTTTATCTCTCGCACTTCAGCACATAAAGATGAGTTTATTAAGACTTTTAGCTCTCTCACTTCACTGGTCAAAGAGGCAATGCGAGCAACCAAATCAGAAGAAACTGATAGGCAGTCATTGCAATTAAATACAATATTTGAATTTTTAACAAATAATTCTCCAATATTAGTATCGACGTTGGCACAAAAGAAGTGTAGCTTAGCTCTGCAAATGTGGCATGCTATGAACTTCCCGTTCAAAGCCTTGAAGCACATCGCACAAAGAGTATTTGGAGGGAGATCCATTAGAAACACGTCAGATGTAAAGAAGCTCAACTGATACCGTAGTTCGCCTGAACAACGACCTTGACAATATTAATGCGTGGGCAAATGCGAATGGCCTTCTATTGAATCCTCCGAAGTCAAAATGCAAAGCCATTTCCAGAAATCGCACAATATTGCCGCCAAATATTAATATTGTAATTAATGGTTCTGCAATCGAAATTTGATGATAAATTATCATGGGCGAATCGTATTAACTCGGCAGTTGGCAAGGTGTATGGTGTATTAAGGACCTTATATATGAGTCGCTCGTATACTCCCATAGAAATCAGAATGCTCTTGGCAAAAACATATATCCTGCCAAAACTTTTATATTCGTATGAAATTTTTTCAAATAGTGATACAGTTCTTAAAAATAAATTACATGTTGCCTTTAATGATGTTTCTGGATATGTTTTTGGTTTGCGTAGGAGAGATCGTCTTATTTGTCTGCTATACTTCGTTCTGCTAATTCTAGTAGAGGCAAGCAAGTGATTCAAATACGACACCAATATCGCATATCAGAGCAACAGTTTTTTTTATCAGTGCAATACGACTCTGGAATACTCCTCCCAATAATATCCAAACTTTAAGTAACGAAAAACAGTTTAAATCTTCGATTTTTAATTATTCTTAATCTTTTTAACATATTCAATCCTTTTATAAACAATTTATGAACAATTCTCATTAGTTTAACCATTTATTTTTATTTAATTTAACCCCTTTGTTGATACACATTGTTAAAATACGAAAATTCATATGCACTTAAAATTTGCTGTATAGTTTTTTTATACAATTTATAAACTTTTTTCTCAATTATTAATTTAATCTCTGTAATTTTCATTGCTACCTTCAATTTGTTAAAATTAAAATATATCACTTAATTTTAACTTTATAACTACATAAATTGCAAATCAAAACTTTACGATTACCTTACCCATACTTTATATAAAATCTAGTCTTTTGTATTGGTATTATCACAATAAAAATAAATACAAAATACAAATTATTTGTGTCGGTTTTGGTTTTCTTTCATAAAATTTTAAGCAAACAAATTGAAAAAATTAAAGAACTATTAATGTTAAGTATTTTAAAAAAATAAATTTTGACCAATTTCTACGACGATACATCTACGTTCTGCTAAAATGAAGCCGCAGTTTCTCCTCTGAGAAAACTGCGTTTTTGATGGAAAAGATATCCGGTAAAAATTGCATCCAACTATAGCCGTATATGGCTATAATTTGCATCACGTCTTTATAAGTCCTAAAGTTTTCCTAATTTATTGAAGATCAAATAGCAAAAATTGGTAGAACTAGAAAAAAGGAATATGAAGAGATTTCCATGCAGTTGTAAACTTTTTTCAACTAGTCTTTACTCGTTACATGAAATAAATAAATAATTAATGTCAAACGACCAAGCGACTACTGTAGGTGTAATATAAAACTAGCCCTTATAGATTAAAGTCTGCCGATAATTATTATTTTAACAAATTTCCTTACTTAAAGTGGGTATTAAGATCTTTTCATTGTAAAAGAGAATCCGTAATTCAAACGGTAAATTTTAAAATTTTTTAAAAAATATTTTCACTGCCTCCAAAGACTACGGTTAAATCTTACAGAACTAAAAAATTTCTTCTAGAATCAACGCTGTTTGGTATTGACTAACAGATTTCGATCCTAACTCTCTATGAGTTAGGATCGAAATACTTTATTGTGAATTAAATAATTTATTGTGAATTATGAAATTCTAAGGAAAAAACGATATGAAAACATTTGAAATAATTATTTTAAAATATAAATTAATCTGGGTGATTCGATCTTGAATGAAAATGTTAATGTAACCCATTAAACACAAATGGGTAGAAAAATACCCAAAAATGGAGCAGCTTAGAAAAATTCCGGCTCGAGCTAGGAAGAGGTTTCCTAATAAAATTGGATTGGTGTAAAGTGGACGATGAAAACTAGTTCAAAACAATTTTTCTCGTGATATAAGGTCTTGTTTTAGGTGAAATTGGCTTGACAAGTCGGCAAGTTTTTACATCCAAAACTATCCAACAAAAATGTTTCTCCAAATTCTTAGGAGGGTAAAAATTTAGTCTATAGAGAAAATTTTAGGAAAATGTTTTCGTTTGAAAACATTTTATTGAAATTTATCGTAATCTTTCTTTTAGACAAAATAGTTTCGAGGATGCCCAGGCCTGAGCACCATGATGCATTTGACATCTCCCGCTGATGATTTTTCTTGGTCGAAAATCAAATTCCGATACGCGAAACCATGCTTCTAGCAATAATACATCTTTGCTGACTTTTAAATGTTTTTTGCTATACTATTCTTTGAATAGAACAAACATTAAACAATGATCTAAAGCCGGACAATATCCTGCAACGGAATCTTCATAATTAATAACTTTAAACATGTTTAAGTAAAATGTAGTGAATGTTGGAATGTTGGAGACCATAGTAGAAGTCATTGTGAAAAATTCCAGCCAATTTGAATAAGAATTACGCCATTTAGGAGCGTAAAAAGTAAAATAGGGAGATCAGTTTATATGGGAGCCCCCCAAAAAATGATTTTGTCTATAAAAAAATTTAAATTAATTATATAGCTCTAATAACATAACTATTCTTTTCATTTATCCTTTGTTTGCCTAAAAAGAGATACCGCGTATAGAACTCGACAAAAGCGATTTGTGGTGGAGGTTATATAAGATTCGCCCCGGCCGAACTTAACGCGCTCTTACTTGTTTTTTTAATAAGTTTGACAAACCGGAGGAATGTACAAACATTGATTGTACATTCCTCCTGGTTGCAATCCGAATCTGTATCTTCATTATGCAACGAAGATTAGGCATAGCAATAATATTGCATCTTCTGAGGACTTAGGTTAAGTTAGGTTAGGTGCGGATCTTAATTCGCCCCATGCCACAATGGACATACACCTAAGCCGGTAATGGGCTTGTTGTGCGCTTTGAGGACTTAATAGTAGTACTTGGTGATTTTAATCTTCCTAAAATCTCCTGGATTGCATCTGTTGACTCCCATTGTCTTCAGCCATTATCTTAACATCGTCTTACATCGTTATTTGATATTTTTTCGATTTAACGTTAACGCAGACAAACGTTTTGCTTGACTTGGTATTTTCTAATGCATTTGATACATCTGTCTCCAGAGTTGATCCATTCGTTTGCCCAGAGGATCTTTATCATGCACCCTTATCTCAAGTGATGTGGCCATTTAGGGATGTTGATTTAAACAAAGAACTATCTTTATTTTATTCCTTCCCTAAAAATTATATAGTCTTCTGTCCCTGTTGTTGTGAAGAGACATAATGATGGTCCACTCTTGTTTACTAAGAATTTACGAATTTGGAGAAATAAAAGTTTCAGAACATTTCAATTAAGTGGCTCATCTCTATTGATTATGTCAATTATTCAGTTTATAAGAGTAGGTTGTTGCATCCCAATAAATTGTGCTATGAAAACTTTTAAGGCTGCATGAGGAACGCTAATCCTAAGAGATTTTATGAGTTTGTAAACTCAATAGGAATAACCAGGAGTTTTGCTTTTTCTACGAAGTTTGAGGACACGGAATGCAATGTCGATAGTGACATATCGAACTTGTAGTGCTCCTTATCCACATACTATTCCTACGTGTTCTATTGTATACTATATCCTATTTCTTGGTCTGAACCTGAAATTTTTAATGCCATTAATTCGCTATTTACGAACTATTGTACTGATCCTAAAGGTGTTCCGTCCTTCATTCTTAAAAAGCGTGTAAGTTTGTTGAGCACACCTTTCACTTCCATGCTTAAGATGTCACTTAGGTCTGGATGCTTTTCAGGCATATGCAAGGAAGTAGTAGATAGTAAGATCGGATAGGTAGTAGATTGGATATAAAGAATTATAGAGGTATTGCTAAGTAGAGTGTAATACCCAAACCCTTCGAAATGTTGATTACAGTAAGACTTCGGCCAACTCCGGAAAATATTGTCCATGTCTCCTAACAAGAAATTATGAGGGAGGAGATCGTCGGCAACCAAATTGTTGGAATTTGTTGGTCAGGCATTTAAATCATTTTCTAAAAGGCTTCAAGCTGATGTTATATATACGGTTATTCACGATCTTCGCTTGTATACGCTTGACGAGATAATTTCCTCCAACGCTGATAAGCTGGTTTAACTGCTATTTATGTGGGAGAAGGGAGAATATTTCCTTCAATGGTGGCTTAGTTAGCAAAATCTGGGAGTGGGGAATCACCTGGTGCCCCTTAGGCTTGTCATCTTGTTCCTGTTCTGTTCAATTTATTTTTAAATTATCTTCCTTCTATTATATCGCCATCTAATATTGTATTTTACTTATGGACAATTCCACTGTAACGGATGTAACATTTTTACTACAATATACGACTACATCTTCTGAAATAATATATTAAAATGTTTTTATATTAACGTTTTTATATTAGATGTATTAGATCGACGATGTGTTTCGAAAATCTGATCGATGAGGTTCAGGATTGGAGGGTCGAATCCGATAAGCTTCCGGAATAAGTTAAAAACAAACTGGACAAAATTCGAAAGGCTACTCAGAAGAAGACTTGGGCAAGATAATTTAGATTGTCCAAGCATAGATGAGATTGACGAAAATGTCAAAAGGATTACGCCTGCACTGGTGGAATCCTTCGAAGATAGTTATCCTCTTCGGGAAAGGAAATCAGCCCAAGAAAAACCCTGGATGACCGAGAAGAATCGCAATATTGGGAAAGAGGTCCGCAAACTTTTTAACAGAGCACGTCGTAAAAAAGCCGACGTTTATTGTGATGTGCATTACACACGGCTCAAGGAATACAATAAGATTACCAGAGCGGCAAAACGTGCCTCCTGCGAACAGGTTGATAGCGTTAATGACGCCGCCAAGATAAAAAAAGTTTCTCTCAAAAACCCATGTCCAAACTGAAACTTTAGTAGACGATATGGGAGTGAGAGCAGAGACAACGGAGGACATGTTGAGGCTTTTGAAGAAAACCCATTTTCCACAGGATTTCCGGCGTTACTACAGAAAGAGGCAGACTATCTGGCGCCTCGTCTGGCCAAAATTTTTCATACTCCGAAAGCCTGGCAGGAGGCAAGGGTGGTGTTCATACCTAAACCCGGCAAGACAAGTTATGCGACACCAAAGGCCTACAGACCCATAAGCCTTACGTCCTTTCTACTCAAAACCATGGAACGTATTGTGGACACCATAATAAAGAGTAGGACATCCAGCGAACTGCTCAAATACAAACAGCATGCCTATATCAAGGGAAGGTCGGTGGAGACTGTCCTGCACGAGGTTGTGCATAAAATAGAAGAATCCTTCGATGCCAAAACGTACACACTGACGGTATGCATTTACATCGAGGGGGTTTTAACAACGTGTGGAGCGACACACTGATCCAATCCCTAGACCAGTGCCAGGTGAATCCGGTCCTTAGAGACTGGATAACAGGTGGATAAATTGTGTGTCCCATGGCATAAATATAAGGGAGAAAGTGGCACAGGGCACGCCACAGGGGGCATTTTATCGCCACTCCTATGGGTGACCACCATAAATGACCTATTACAGATGCTGACTGAGGAGGGATTTGAACCCGTCTGCTACGCAGACGATGCTTTAATACTTCTAAGAGGTAAGGATCCGAACCAGCTATGCAGAAGGGCCGAAAGGGTCTTGCATATGGCATATGACTGGGCTAGACCCAGAGGTCTCAATGTTAACCCAGAGAAGACTGAAATATGCCTGTTCACGAGGAAAACGAAGGTGGATGAATTTAACGCCTCACGTTCCCTCAATAGGACGATTTCGATATCTGACAAGGTCAAATACTTAGGTGTGATCTTGGACAGGAAACTGAATTGGAAGAGTCACATTCAGAAGCGTACTGAGAAGGCTCACCGATTTTGGGCACTATGTAGACGGGCCGTAGGCTCGAAATGGGACCTGAATCCTAGGATAGTCCACTGGCTCTACAGGAGCGTGATTATACCAAAACTTACTTGCGCCATGTGTCTGAGACCCAATATCAGACATAAACCAACTTAGGGGAGAGGCATTTAAAACAATTAAGGATTTTGTAAGTAGCACGGAGTTCCTAACTTAAAATTTTCTTTTTAGAGGTTACTTTATAGTTTTTAAAGCGCACAACAAGCCGATTACTGGCTTAGGTGTATGTCCATAGTGGCATGGGGCGGATTAATATCTGCACCCTCTTTTCAACCAAACCTAACCTAACCTAACTTTTTTATATTAACCTTTAATGAATCATCAATTAATATTATAGGTTTTACAGTATAGAACATGCAACGGCCTTCAAAACTCTTGATTGTCTAAAAATTTCGTATGTGAATATCATTCAATAATTTCTGACATGAAATTTCACATAATTATGTTTCATCTGATATATATTTTTCTGTCCTCAATTTCATAACCTTTTATAAAATTTAAGTTTTATTTGTAACGGGTTATGTCCAAGCATAGATGGTTTATGTTTAACATAAATGTAACGGGAGTTACGGAGAATCTTTATCCTTACATTACAGAGGATTTTTTTTTATTTTTTTTTTTTTTTGATTTAACGTTATTTTTCATTAACACTATGTAATTAGATTTAAATCATACTATTTTGAAAATATATATTCAGACTATAGCTTAATATAGGCCTACGAAGATAGATATCCTTACATAATATCGAGAGCTTTTAAAACGCTTATATTTCATCCGATTAGAGCGAAAATATGTATGTGTATGTTTGATATAGAAGTTATGTTGACCTATCTCTTGATCGAAGTTCTTGAAGTCATTAAATAGCGTTTTCGACCTTATTTCGCTCAAATTTATTTATTCTAAGATATTTTTGCCATTTAAATATTACAATGAGCCAAAAAATTTCTTTTTTTCAGAGTCTTGTATCAACTTCTGAATAAATTTCTGCAATTTATTTTAGCTCTCAATGTTCATATTTTGTTGGAACCAGACATTTTTTTATAGCTAGTACAAGTTTATTCAAAAAGATAAACCATAATTGGAGACCTTTATAATACATTCTTATTTCCTGAACTTTGTCAAAAAAATTTTAAGTAGTTCGTTTGAAAATAACTTTTTGTTCTTTTTTCTTAACGGGCGTTACATACATACTTGAACCTCAAAATAAAAGCGTTTTCTTGACTAGTATCGAAAAAATCAATTTAATGCAAGCACATACTTTCAAAGCTTATCTTCACTATTTTGTAATTATCGATGCCAGCATTGAAAGGATACTACCATTTTTGAGAAACAAGATGGATGTTCAGCCGATATCACTTATATGGAAAAAGTGAGAATTTTTGGGTCATTTAACGGGTGATTTTTTAAAAGCTATACGATAGTTTTTCAAAAAAGAAAACACAAAAATCAGAAAATGCAAGAAATCTTTTCTTGAATCGATAGTACGGTCCATATAATTTAGTATTTGAAGAATATTTCATGCAAATGTTGACCTTAACTGCGCCTCAAATGGTCCATCCGCATTTCGGCCGATATCTCATGAATAAATGCTCCAATGTTGTCTCCCAATGCGCAAATTGAAGCGGTCTTGTCTGTATAGACATGAGCTTTAACATAGCCCCACAAAACATAGTCTAAAGACGTCAAATCGCACGATCTAGACGGCCAATTGACCGGTCCAAAGAGTGAAATAAAATGTTCACCGAACTTGCCTCTCAATAAGTCCATTGTTATCCGTGCTGTGTGGCATGTGGCAACGTCTTGTTGAAACCACATGTCATGTTAGTCAAGCTCTTGCATTTTGGGAAAAAACATTGGATATCATCTCACGATAGCGCTCACCATTCACAGCTACATTACGATTCGCATCATCTTTCAAGAAGTAACGTCCAATGATGCCACCAGCCCCTAAACCCCACCAAACTATTACAATTTCGGGATGCATTGGTGGCTCTCACTATACTTCTGATTTCGTACCCATTGAGCCAAAAGTGAGCTTCGTCATAAAATGGAAAAAGCGCGCGATGAACTTTCTTAGCGGAGCATGTATTTTGATGATAAAATTGAATAATTTGCAAGCGTTGTTTGTTTGTAAGACGATTTATAGTTAAATTATGGACCAAACTGAAGAATATTGACAGTGAAACAAAACACGAAACGTGCTTGAGCTGTTTAATCCAGTGTTGCCAAAAAGATAGTAGCTAAAAATTCACCCTTTAAAACGTGTTTTATAATTTTTTTTTACAGAAATCCGTGCTTTCTCTTCAAAGGCTACCATTGAGTATAAATTTATTTACAATTTTCTAAATTTAATGTTTTGAGGAAGGGTGTAAACTAACGTGGAACTGCCCTTGTGCATATAAAAGCTTTCGGCATCATAACGAAACACATAGGACTACGAGCTTACTTATGCGAAATAGGTGCTGCAAGTGATAGCATGTGGGGAAGATGACGGCATACTGGAGCATTTCCTTTTCACCGGCATTAAGGAGGGGACACAATAACAGATATGAACCAACATAGCGGCAAGAAATGGAAAACAATTAGGAATTTTGTAAGTAGCACGTAATTGCCCATGGTGATATGGATGGAGGCGGATTAATATCCTCACCCTTTTAATAATAAATATCGATAGTATCGATACTATCGTTAATTTCCCATCACCTATGTTTCAAACGAAAACAAGCAAGAGCGTGCAAAGTTCGGCCGGCCCGAATCCTATATACCCTCCACCATGGTCGCATCTGTCGAGTTCTTTGCGCTGTATCTGTTTTTAGGCAAACAAAGTATAATGAATAAGGACGGAGGAGCAGCTACATCAAGTTATAGTCCGATTCGGGGCCCAAAAAGCGAAATCGGGAGATCGCTTTATATGGGAGCTGTATCAAGCTTTAGATCGATTCTGACCATATTGCACACGTATGTTGGAGGAGCCGTTGTACAAAATTTGTGCCAAATCGGATGAGAATTGCGCTCTCTAGAGGCTCAAGAAGTCAATACCCAAGATCGGTTTATATGGCAGCTATATCAGGTTATGAACCGATTAGGACCATACTTTGCACAGTTGTTGAAAGTGATATCAAAACACTATGTGCAATTTCAGTCAAATCGGACGAGAATTGCGCCCTCTAGAGGCTCAAGAAGTCAAGACCCAAGATGGGTTTATATGGGAGCTATATCAGGTTATAAACCGATTTGAACCATACTTTGGACAGTTGTTGGAAGTGATATCAAAACACTATGTGCAAAATTTCAGTCAAATCGGATAGGAATTGCGCCCTCTAGAGGCTCAAGAAGTCAAGACTCAAGATCGGTTTATATGGCAGCTATATCAGGTTATGAAGCGATTAGGACCATACTTGCCACAGTTATTGGATATTATAACAAAACACGTCGTGCAAAATTTCATCCCAATCGGATAAGAATTGCGCTCTCTAGAGGCTCAAGAAGTCAAGACCCAAGATCGGTTTATATGGCACCTATATAAAAACATGGACCGATATGGCCCATTTACAATACCAACCGACCTATACTAATAAGAAGTATTTGTGCAAAATGTCAGGCGGCTAGCTTTACTCCTTCGGAAGTTAGCGTGCTTTCGAGAGACAGACGGACGGACGGACATGGCTAGATCGACATAAAATGTCGCGACGATCAAGAATATATATACTTTATGGGGTCTCAGACGAATATTTCGAGTAGTTACAAACAGAATGACGAAATTAGTATACCCCCCATCCTATGGTGGAGGGTATAAAAAGTAAAAACCACTTAATTTTCTTGAATACGGAATACATATTCTTTTATGCCGAATTTTTTAAAATAAATTTTAAGAAAAAAATTTTAAATTCTTTTTTGACTGGCCGGGCGATTCCAACCTAGGTTTGCAAGTCATGAATGGCATGGGCGTTTGGTGTGCTACATGGTAGTACGCCTTTTTTAATAACTACCTCATATGAAGAATTTGATGAAAATCCACAAAATTTCGACTATTTTGTCTTTCAAGTCTCTACAAACCTTCTTCGACAAATAATGTCTTCAATTCAATGGTAAAATTGGTTTTTTTCTAAGTGTAGGTTTTTGCTGTGTATATTGAAAAACGTCTGCACATTTTAAGTCAGTTTGACTAATAGCCAAAATCAACAGATAGCCAAAATCATGATAACGTTTGAAAGAATGAGGCTATCCTCATGACACTTTTTATTGATGCAGGTCGTTGGCGGTTTCAAATGAGCCATTTGGATTTTAGTTTATATACAAAATTTAGACTCATTAAAAAGCGTACCGATCGACTAAGAATCACTTCCCGATTTCAATCCATCGTCTTCAAAGGCATCACTTCCCTAGAAACAAAACCTATTAAAAGTGAAAGAAATCGGTTCAGATGTGGATATAGCTCCCATAAAATTATCCGGTTGCTTTGGACTAATACTGCAATAAATCATAATTTGTCAACGGGTTCTCACGAAATTTAGCCCAAAGGTTTATTTTATGACTCTCGAGATTACTGGTAAATTTGACAGAAATCGGTTTAGATTTAGAAAGAGCTCCCATATTCACTGTCGGAAAAAATAAAGTGCGGTATTAAATATTTTTAATTTTTTGATTGAAACATATATTTGTTGTTTTCAAATGTTTATAAATTATAGTTTTATTATACCCACCACCGAAGGATGGGGGTATACTCATTTTGTCATTCCGTTTGCAACACATCGAAATATCCATTTCCGACCCTATAAAGTATATATATTCTTGATCAGCTTAAAAATCTAAAACGATCTAGACATGTCCGTCCGTCTGTCCGTCTGTCTGTTGAAATCACGCTACAGTCTTTAAAAATAGAGATATTGAGCTGAAATTTGGCACAGATTCTTTTTTTGTCCATAAGCAGGTTAAGTTCGAAGATGGGCTATATCGGACTATATCTTGATATAGCCCCCATATAGACCGATCCGCCGATTTAGGGTCTTATGCCCATAAAAGCCACATTTATTATCCGATTTTGTTGAAATTTAAGACAGTGAGTTGTGTTAGGCCCTTCGACATCCTTCGTCAATTTGGTTCAGATCGGTCCAGATTTGGATATAGCTGCCATATAGACCGATCCTCCGATTTAGGGTCTAAGGCCCATAAAAGTCACATTTACTATCCGATTTCGCTGAAATTCGGGACAGTGAATTGTGTAAGGCCCATCGACATCCTTCGTTAAATTGGCCCAGATCGGTTCAGATTTGGATATAGCTGCCATATAGATCGATCCTCCGATTTATGGTGTACGGCCCATAAAAGCCACATGCATTATCCGATTTTGCTGAAATTTGGGACAGTGAGTTGTGTTAGGCCCTTTGATATATTTATATATATATACCCGAGGTGGTGGGTATCCAAAGTTCGGCCCTGCCGAACTTAAAGCCTTTTTACTTGTTTTTAATTCGGTTCATATTTTATCTAATAATAAATTCAACATTGAATTCTTACTTTATATTTTCTATTTATAATACAAACTAAATATATGACTTAAATTTCCTCCGCACTGTTTAGAAAAAGAAGAGGAAAAAAATCCCCGCACCATGAGGCTTCCTCCACCATATTTTGCAGTATTTATAAGGATTTTCGATTTTAGCCTTTGTGTTGGTTCACTCCACACTCTTTTCCGATTTTTGCTATTTTTTAGTTTATGTTTTGAGCCGTCTTTATTCCAAAATGATTCAGGCATATTTAAACACTTTTTTGCAAAGGCCAATCGTTATTTTTTCTACAGGCTGCTCGTAGGAGACGTTTTTTTCTTAGCGAAGGCACCCTTTCCTTAAGCCTTCTTGGACAGTTCGAGTCGAAATATTTAATTCTAGCTTCTCTTTTTTATCTTTGGCTGGCGTAAAAGAATTTCTCTTTGCTAGAATTGCAATATTATCATCCTCAAGCTTCTCCGTAATAATTTTTCTGATCCCAGATTCTAATATTTTACTTGGACTTCAAGGCGGCCAAATCCTCAGAGATGGGTGGTGCGTTTTAAGCGAAACTTTGTGTGCTCTCTTATAGAAACCTACAAACAAAAATTTGGTATCCAAATTTTGAATGGGGTACCTAGGGTGAGTGTCCCACCCCAAAACCTACCAAATATATATATACACCAATCACGACAATATGGGATTCAAATGAAAGGTATTAAAGATTAGAAAACGTATCTGATATCCATTTTTCGGACCAAGTGTTTGGGGGACCACCCCAACCCCCAAAACACCCCTAAATCGGACATATATACCGACCATGGCAATATGGA
Organism: Stomoxys calcitrans; assembly: GCF_963082655.1. Lineage (NCBI taxonomy): Eukaryota > Metazoa > Arthropoda > Insecta > Diptera > Muscidae > Stomoxys > Stomoxys calcitrans. The sequence goes on from NC_081554.1 coordinate 101,613,905, forward strand.
ACTCAAATGAAAGGTATATGCGAATAAAACCAAATAACCAAATTTGGGACAAAGTTTCTGGGGGTCCACCCATTCCCCAAAACAACCCCAAGCAGGACTTATTTACCGACCATAGCAATTTGGTACTTAAAAAAGGTATTTGAGTGTAGAACACGAATCTGATATCCAGATGTGAGATCAAGTGTTTCAGGGCCCGCCCATCCCCGAGAACATCCCCCAAAGAAGACTAATTTACGACCAAGGCAATATGGGGCTCAAATAAAATGTCTTTGGAAGTAAAGCACGAAACTGATGTAAAAGTGTCTATGGGCCCACCTCACCCCCATAACAACCCCCCTATAGGAAGTATTTGCTGAACATTTGCAGTATGAGGCTCAAATAAAAGGTATTTTAGAGTAGAACATGAATCTAATATATATTTTCAAAGCCAAGTCACTCAGTGGCCGCCCCAAATCGGTCATGTTTGCCGACTATGGAAAAATGGAACTCAAATGAAGGGTATATGAGAGTACACAATAAATCTGACATCAACATTTGGGACCAATGTCTAGGGGACGTCCTCTCACGTATTTGCTCGTGGTATTTGAAATTAGAAAACTAATTTGATATCCAATTTTGAGGGCAATGGCAATATGGGGTTCAAATAAATGATATATAGATATAAGAGAATAGAGAATAGAGCACGTTGCTGATATATTATCCGGGCTTAGTGTCTGGGGGACCACCCCAATCTCCAAAACACCCCTAAATCGGGCATATTTACCGACCATGTCAGTGTGGAGCTTAAATGAAAGGTATTGGGGAATAGAGCGAGAATTGATACCCACTTTCGGGACCAATTTTCTGGGGTTCTACCCCTTTCCCAAAATACCCCACAAACAACAATTTTTTACTGACCACCGCAATATGGGGCTCAAATAAAGGTATGTGGGAGTAGAATACGAATTTGATATCCAAATGTAGGTCCATGTATTTGGGGCATCACCTCTTCTTCAAAACACCCCAATATGTGACTCAAATTAAGGGTATTTGAGATTCGAAAACTAATTTGATAAACTATTTTGGGGCCATGTGTTTGTGGGACGCCTCATCGTGTAAACTCCTCTAAACCAATGGCAATATGGGGTTTAAACAAATGGTATGTGAAAGAAGAGCACGATGCTGATATTTTTTCAGGGCCAAGTGTCTGGCGAACCACATCACCCCCGAAAACAACCTATCTCAGATATCATGAGAATATTGGGCTGAAATAAAGTATTTTAAGAATGAAGTACACCTTACATCAAAACTCAAATTTGTAGACCAATAAAGATCATATGGGATTCAGATAAAGGCCCTTATATTGTTAAACTGTTAGTCAAGCGATATAATATTTTCGTAGCATGGTATTTCACTAAAAGCTCTTTAATTGTCAAAAATAAATAAATATTCCAAGGAAAATTTTGTTCCATATAAAGTAAAAGAAGGCGCAGCGGAGCGGGCCCGGGCCAGCTTGTTTTCTATATATTTAAGTAGTATTGAACGAAAAAATTAGGTACTTTGTAAAAAATTTTTCTTTTTTAATAACTTACCACAAATTTTGGTAAAAAAAAATCAGAAATATATTATAAATTCACGACTTATAAAGAAAACGCTCTTTATTATATCGCGAAGACTTTTTTTTACACTACAACGCTTGCGCATCAGAAACCTGAACGAACGAGTTTAAAAATTTCAAATGTTTATAGAAATAATTGAGCCGCTCCAACAAATAACGGGACAATAAAAAAATCAGTAAATAATACACGTAGATAAAAAATATTGAGCATTGATGAAGAAGGGTACACAACCAGGGTACACAACCCTTTATTTTGTCCGACAGTGTATGCGTATGTATTGACTAATTTTCATTTCTAGAGCCTTTGTAAGCGCATTTATCAACCCATCGTTGATTCTTACTAATATTACAATAATGCGATCATTTGCTTACATATTCCCATTAAATTTGGCGCAAAGGATTCTCTTTTGCCACCCCGCACTCCTATTGAATGTCATAAAAATCGGTCACGATTTTCGCTTTTAGAGCCTTTGCAAGCGCATCAACTTAGCTTTTCAACGTTTTGCACAACGATTTCTCTTTGACTCCTAAAATATGTACGGATTTTGGCCGAAATTCTACACATCAAATTAAAGCAAAATTTAATTTCGACGAATTAGCCTACGTACGCAATATGGTGCAGGGTATCAAAAAGTCGACTTTGTCAGACTTTAGCTCGTCCAAAAAAATTTTCATTGAATTTTCAATGAAATCTTTTTTAATAATAAACAATTAATAAATATTTTCTAAACACAAAATTTTAAGGACAGTTAAGACAATATTTCAAAGAAAATTAAAAAAAAAACAACATTTCAATGAGATTTTTTTTTACAAAGAAAAGATTTTAAAGAGATTTTTAAAGACAACATTTTAATAAAATTTTTTCTTAACACGAAATTTTAACAAAACTTTTTTTTCCAATTTACATGAAATTTTTGTGAAAAAAAATTGTTGAACGTTTTTTTAAAGGCAACAGATCAATGACATTTTCTCTAAAAGCTAAATTTCGACTATTTTTTTTTTAATTTGTTTGGTTTTTCATATCGAGCTCGATGTCTATTTGTTTCGTTTTCTCATTTTTTTTTGTCAATATTTAGCATTTCAGTGGATTGCACAATTTTCATATACGAAATATCGATAAGTATATTAAACGAAAAAATAAAAAAAAATTTACAACATTTTTTTTTATTGAAACATGTTTTTTTCTCTACTCTGACTTTGCAGCGATTACTGAAATCGAAGTGAGAATTGTTTTGATTATCATTTATAAGTTTAATAGAAGATTTCTTTCGGCCTTGAACTGTGTTTTAAAAAATCACAATACAAGTAGTTTTCCAATTGTCCCCATTTCTTTGTCCGCTACTGTATGTATATACTTAGAGGAAAGTAAATGGACACAAAATTTCAATATGTTTTTTTTAACAGCATTATAAGAAACATTTATACTCTCACAAAATACTCATAAAAAATATGCCAATATTTCACGAAAAAATCGAATGCTAAAGGAGAAGAATATCTGAAAAGAGCCCTGGTTTGGTAACATATTTACTTTTTCTGCCGCTGGTAAAACTTTGAGTTCAAAAGTTCCTGAACGGGTTTATGATATAAATGTGCACACCTTTCCAGCGAGTTGTAATGTGATATACTAATACAGCATTGCTGCCCACAGCAGCTCAGCAAAAGTACTTCTGTATACATATTTACAAATTCGCCGGCTTGGCTATCGCCTCCCATCCTCTGATAACCTTTTAGAAGTAAGCGGCTGTTTTCTTCGCTCTGACCGTGATCCGGTTTACAGTCATGACATGACATGCATTTGAATTAAAGCTCATCGCCACGACTGCAGCAGCAGCAGTAGCGGCAACTACATCAGCAATTTATTCCACTTGTTGCTGATGCCGGGGCAGCTTCTTGCTGTCCAAATGTGCCTGGACCAGAAGTGAACAAATTGCTAATACCATTGCAAAATGAGTTGTGGTAGGTAAACGTCAAATAATGGAGTTTAGCCACTGCCACTAAGCGATTCAGTAGTGAGTCCTCCCTTGGCCATTCAGACGTGTGTTTTTTAAACAGGTACTCTAACTGGGCTGAGTACTTCCTTTTGGCAGCATGCCGTAGTCGGTCTGTCCTTTCAGTGATGTTCATTGTTCATTGCTGCCGTACATCCACTTACTACAAGATTGCACTTAATTTCGTAGAAGCCATAATTTAAAAGGAAAAAAAAATGATTTCCACTTGGTTTTTTGAATTAGAACCCAGACATGGGCTCCTGAACGAACAACACCAGCAGCAAAAAGGTACGCCCGTATGCATTGCATTCGTTCATAAAATTGACCTGTTCTGCTCGCAGCAAAGCTGAAGAAAAGTAAGGCCAAGGCATTTCTTCAAACTCATTGATGGCATTCCAGACCACATGTAGACTTCTACATCTCCGTAAAACAGGAACTTGTTGTAGCATCTATGTGAGGTGGATGCAGCTATCAGCATTAAGTTGGGTCAATTTCTAAGGTCCAAAAAATCAAGCGTTTTGTAATCTACGAACGCTTTGTTATCTATGGTTTGAACGAAAAATCCTATTTTTGATCTAAAATACAATAAATAAAAGTTTCGATTTTAACGTTTATCATCGGAAGCTCAATTTTGGTTTTCGACTAATGGCCAAAAACTCTGTGAACATAATTTCCGAAAGAAAACGAACAAAAGCACTCGTAAAGTATAAGCAACTTCATGAGGCTTCGTTCGCTAGAGGCATTGTTTTCATTCCACAAAGCTAGTTCACTTGGTTTTACTGCACCTCACACAAACGCAATTAGGAGTCGGTTTATCATTCTCCGGCTACTTAGTGGCTGACCTATGTCAGCCTATTTTATAGGCTGACTTTTGAAATTTTGCTCACGTATTGGGACGTCAAATAAAACACCACATGCCAAATCTTGTTTAGATCGGACTACAATTGTGGGTTCTACAGCCTTAAAAGCGCATCTCGGATGAAAGATATATATGGAAGCTATATCTCAATCTGAACCGATTTTTTATGAAATTTTTGCACACGTATGAGGACGTCAAATAAAACACATCATGCAAAATTTTATAAAAATCGGACCAAAATTGTGACTGCTAAAGCCTTAAAAGACCATATCGGATGGGAGGTATATATGGACCGATTTTGTTCGAAATTAATAGCGTTCGTCCTTGTGCAAAATTTTGTGAGATTCTGACAACAAATGCGGCCTGTATCAGGAATCAGAACATGATTCTGAGCCTATCGATATACTTATCAATGGGTCTAGCTCATAGCGTTACAAACAAATGCACAAAGTTGGAATACCCTGTACCACAGTGGTGTGGGGTATAAAAATCTTTAGTCATCTCTCGATCGAAAAAGGACCATTTACCGCAGCAAATACTCATTTGTTGAGGAAGTAGAAACTTCTCAACAATATAATTTAGGGTTTCCGAATCCCAAGATTATATTTCACCATTTTTGTAGTGAATTTTAATAACGTATTGAGTTGTTGCAGCGTGTATTGTTCCATTTTTAATAATAGCGCAGTTTCTTCTTATCGAAGGCCAAAGAAAAAAAGCTTCAAAAGTGGCAGCTATCAAAATACCGTTATAGATAAACATTAACTGGCAGATGGGTACCAGTTAGTGATTTATCGATCCGATTAACTAAAACATATGTTAGTTTACAATCAGCTGTTTTCTGTTTAGCGATTGCGGCAAAACATTAGGTGTGTTCGCGTAATTGCCAGCAAAAATTTGGAGGAGAGTAAGAAATTTCTGCTGGGGAAGAACCTGCCACAGATATTTACAACCTCTCATTTACAAAACTCTCCAAATATTTCACGCTCTCTCTGACTGATAAACGAACGACTTTCAGCAAAAATTTGTGCAAATTTTTGAATACTTTCATTGCTGGTTGCTGCATTGATTGCTGCATTCAAAATTACCTTAAAAGTACCCGAGAAAACTACATTTGTTAACCAGAGATTTATCCCCTTGATAAATAATAGTACCGGTTAGTTTTCACACACTATATTTTTTCTAAGAAAAACCGGCCCGTAGTCTTTTGAACTGTTTTAGAGACCCAATCACTAGTTTGGAACCATGGTTTTTATGACAAAAACTCTTACAATTTTTCATGGCTTACTATTTTGACAACCGCCAACATTTGACCCAGCCTAATTAGCACATCTTTTCCCAACACTGTGGCTCCAATTACAGTTTTAGAGGTATTAAACTTCGGGAACACAACGATAATTTCCATACTGCTATCACTACTAATAAATGACAAAATAGAATATGGCCGGGCCGAATCTTGGGAGCCCACCACCATGGATTTTGCTAAAATATGGGAACCTCTCTGGTTATAGACCGAATTGGACCGTAATTGACCCAGTTTTTGAGTCAAAACAGAACTCTATATGCAAAATTTAAGCCAAATCGAATAAAAATCGCGGCTTGTAAAGGCTCAAGAAGTCAGATCGGGAGATCAGTTTGTATGGGAGCTATATTATGTTCTTGACCGATTTGGACCATACTTCGCACAATTGTTGGGAGTCATAACAGAACACTATGTGGAAAGTTACAGCTAAAAAAAAAACATTGCGGCTTGTAAGGGCTCAAAAAATCAAATCGGGATATAGGTTTATATGGGAGCTATATCAGGTTTTTCACCAATTTGGACTGTACTTGACACATTTGTGAAATGTCATAATAGAACACTATGCACAAAATTGCAGCCAATCGGATGAAAACTGAGGCTTCCAGAGGCTCAAAAAGTCAACCCGGGATATACAATAGGTTTATATGGGAGCAGTTTATACACAGATTTAGACCGTACTTGGCACAGTTATTGGAAGTCACAACAGAACACTACTTGCAAAATATCAGCTACATCGAAAAAAAAATTGCGTCTTCCATGGGCTCAAAAAATCAAATCCGGAGATCGGTTTATATAGGAGCTACATCCAAATCAGAACCGATATGGCCCATTTGCTACTTCCAACGATCTGCATGAATATAAAATATCAATGTTTCGAGGTGTTACAAACGGAATGACTAAATTAGTATACCCCCAACCCATGGTGATGCCGAACGCCCGCGTTCAAATCCCGGCGTGAACATCAACAAAATTTTCAGCGGTGGTTTTCCCCACTTAATGCTGGCAACACTTATGAGGTACTATGTCACGAAAAACTTCTCGCCAAAGAGGTGTCGCACTGCGGCACGCCGTTCATACTTGGCATAAAAAAGGAGGCCCTTTATCATTGAGCTTAAACATTAATTGGACTGCACTCATTGATATGAGAAAAGTATCACCTGTTCCTTAATGGAATGTTCATGGGAAATTTAGTTAGTATATACACTACGAATTAAAAGATACGATATAATATAAAAGTTTTTAAAGGATTTTTTTTTGTCCCTCCAAAAGTTATTCGCTCCATAACCTAAAATTTCAGAAAAGAACCAAAATTTTGCATTTTTTTTTGCTAAAAATGTAACATTATTATTTCCTTTATATTTGTTTTTTCCAGGAGGAGAAATTTTCTATTTCATATTTTTAAAGAGGACCCAATGATGCGAATAAAGCTACCCACCTACCACCCTGAAATTTTCTGCGAAATATTTTTGGACAATTTACTCACAATGTATTACTTAAACGTTTAGCATTCTAAAAATATTGCAACTTAATTCCTAGATATCATTTGGAGCGACGTCAAGGCTATAAGGTATACAGGTTTTTATGGGAGCTATAACACTTTATTGACCCGATTTTCACTATTTTCGACACAGAGTCTGGAGGCATAGTTGAAGTCATCCTGCAAAATGTCAGCCAAATCGGTTAAGAATTGCGCCGACCACGGTCTCAAGAAGGCAAATCTAGGAATCTGTTTATATGGAACCTATATAAGATTATTGAGCGATTTGAACCAAATTTACCATGTATAATGAGTTGACGTTGTCAAAATTTCAGCCTAATCGGACTTTTATTGCGCTTTCTAAAGATCCAAGAAGTCATATCGGAAGATCGGTTTATGTGGGATCTATATCAAAACGTAAACCGATTTGGTCCGTTTACAATCCCAACCAACCTATATAAATGAGAAGCACTTGTGTAAAATGTAAAGAATTTAATTTTAATCGTTCGAAAGTTAGCATGCTTTTGGACGGACAGATTTTCCTTTAGTGGAAGGTATGAAAATACTGTGAAAATTTCATGAAAATTTGTTTAGCCGTTTTTGAGTCTATTCGAAACAATCAAACAATGGGCAACACTTTCATTTTTATATATTAATCTAGCTGAGCCCGACCCGCTTCGCTGCGCCTTCATTTACACCACGCAAAAATTATGTATCTTATTCTTAGTCTATACAAAAGATTCACAAAATTTTAACTCTTCAGATTTATTCTTAAAAATTCTAATGCTATAGATTTTTTTTGTTATTTCTATTTTTATCTATGCACATAATCTACCCCTTTGCTAAGGCCCGTCTCATGGTCTCAAAGTAATGCCCAGCAGCACGTCGTTTGGTCCTGTCTAGGAAAAGAAGGTTCCTTATCGATGAGCTAAAAATGGTGGCGTTAAGTTTTGCATCTCCTCCTACCTCGCTGAACGAATCGTCATAATTTTGGGGGTATGGCGGCCTACATTTATTTGTGTCTCCAAATTAATTAAATTACACAGTATCCTGTTATGTCATTATGATTGATCGACTGTTTTGGGGTGAGGTGGTTCGCTAGATATATGAGCAGAATTAAGATTTGTTTGTAGGTTTGTAAATTTGTTTGTTCTGTATAGACTCAAAAACGGCTACACCGATTTCTTTGAAAGTTTTACAGATTGTGGGGAGTGGTCTGGAAGGAACAATAGGCTATATAATTTTTCGAAATCGCATTGGAGGCGGACCCTCCCCCTTACCCCAAAAGTACAAGCCAAAAATAATAGTTCACCGATTGGGACAATATGGGACTTAAATGAAAGGTATTCAAGAGTAGAGTACAAATTCCATATTAAATGTTGGATCCATGTAATTGGGGAGCCACCCCGACTCCAAAAACCCCTTAAAATAGGTTTATTGCACGATAATGACAAAATGTGCATCGAATAAAAGGTATTCGAGAGTAGATTACGAATATGGTCCGGAAGGAGCAATAGGCTACATAAGTTTTTGATATCGCAAGGGGGACGGACCCTCCTACTTACCCCAAAAGTACCACCCAAAACTAAAAGTGGACCGATTGGGACAATATGGGACTTAAATGAAAGGTATTAAAGAGTAGAGTACGAATTCCATATTAAAAATTGGGTACAAGTACCTGGTAGCTATATTCAAATCTGGACCAAATTGAAGAAGGACGTCGAAGAGCCTAACTAAACTCACTGTCTCAAATTTCAGCGACATCGGACAAGAAATGGGCCTTTTATGGACCCAAAATCTAAAACCGAGTTACCGGTCCATATGGCAGCTTCCAAATCTGGACCGATCTGTGCGATATTGCAGAAGTATGTCAAGGGGCTTAACTTAACTCACTGTCCCAAATTTCGGCGACATCGGACAATAAATGCGCCTTTTATGGGCCCAAAACCTTAAATCGAGAAATCGGTCTACATGGCAGCTTTATCCAAATCTGGACCGATCTGAGCCAAATTGGCGAAGGATTTTGAAGGGCCTAACACAACTCCCTGTCCCAATTTTCAGCAATATCGAATAATAAATGTGGCTTTTATGGGCCCTAAAGAAGACTCTAAATTGCCGGATCGGTCTATATGGCGGCTATTTCAAGATATAGTCCGATATAGCCCATCTTCAAACTTAACCTGCTTATGGACAAAATAAAGAATCTGTGCAAAGTTTCAGCTCAATATCTCTATTTTTAAAGATTGTAGCGTGATTTCAACAGGCAGACGGGCGGACATGTCTAGATCGTCTTAGATATTTACGCTGATCAAGAATATATATACTTTATAGGATCGGAAATGGATATTTCGATGTGTTGCAAACGGAATGACAAAATGAATATACCCCATCCTTCGGTGGTGGTTATAAAAAAGACTAAATGATGACTTTTTATATGTAGTCATTCTAAGCGAGTAGCACTAACATTTAAATTAGCGTCATCCGGCAGCCTTCAACTGAAATTGTTTGATCCAATTAAAAACATGCCAACATGAACAGAGAGAGGGCAGAGTGGTAAAAATTAATCATCAGCATGTATATTTGTGAAGACAACTTATCGGTCCTTTGAATAAAGAAAAATAAAATATACGAATATAGAAAGGATCTAAAAGCAAAAAATTTCGTATCAAATTCTGGGGTGGGATGCCTAGGAGAGCCGCCCACCCTAAAACCCGGCATACGGATTTATAGACCAACCACTACAATATGGTACTCAAATTAAAGTTATTTGAGAGTAGAAAACTAAACAGATATCCCACCCAGCCACCCCACCACTATAAAACCTCTCAAATCGGACAAATTTACCGACCATGGCAATATGGATCTTAAATGAAAGTTCTTTGGGAATAGAGTGCGAAATTGACTTTCACGTGTCTGGGGGTCCACCACACCCCAAAAAGGACTTTTACTGACCATTGCAATATGGGGTTTAAATAAAAGGTACTTGAGTGTAGAAAAATCCATAGGAAAATTGGAATACATTTTCAATTACAATTACGCAGAAAAGTTCAAATTTAGAGTACTTTTCTCCAACAAAGCATAATCGGGCGCAGCAGAGCGGGCCGGGCTCGGCATATTTATATACAATATACGTATTGGGTTGCCCAAAAAGTAATTGCGGATTTTTCATATAGTCGGCGTTGACAAATTTTTTCACAGCTTGTGACTCTGTAATTGCATTATTTCTTCTGTCAGTTATCAGCTGTTACTTCTAGCTTGCATTAGAAAAAAAGTGTAAAAAAGTATATTTGATTAAAGTTCATTCTAAGTTTTATTAAAAATGCATTTACTTTCTTTTAGAACAATCCGCAATTACTTTATGGGCAACCCAATATATAAAAATCAATTTGTGTTTGTTTGTAGATTTGTTTGTTTGTTTGTATGTTTGTGTGTTCCTTATAGACGAAATTTTGTGTGCTCTCATATAGTACCCTAAAAATAAAAATTTGGTATCCAAATTGCGGATGGGGTACCTAGGGGGGCTGCCCCACCCTAAAACTTACTAAATATATATTAAGACCAATCACGACAATATGGGGCTCAAATGAAAGGTATTTAAGATAAGAAATCGTATCTGATATCCATTTGTGGAACTAAGTGCTAGGGGGACCACCCCAACCCCCAAAACACCCCTAAATCGGACATATTTACCGACCATGGCAATATGGGAGTCAAATGAAAGGTATTTGCGAGTAGAATACGAATCTCATATCCAAATGTGGGACCACGTTTCTGGGGGTCCATCCCTTCCCCAAAATACCCCCAAACAGGACTTATTTACTGACCACGGTAATATGGGGCTTAAATAAAAGGTATTTGAGTGAAGAATTAGGGCCGCCTCTCCCCTTAAACCTCCCCCAAAGGAGACACATTTACGACCATAGCCACATGGGGCTCAAATGAAAGGTCTTTTGGAGTAAAGCACAAATTTACCGATCATGGTAATATGGGACTCACATGAAAGGTCTTTGGAAGTAAAGCACGAATCTGATATCAATATTCGAGAAAAGTGTTTATGGGGCCATCCCACCCCCCCAACACCACCCAATTAGAAAGTATTTGCTAACTATTGCAATATGAGGCTCAAATAAGAGGGTTTTTAGAGTAGAATGCGAATCCGATATAAATTTTCAAGGCCAACTCATTGGGTGGCCGCCCATCCCTCAAAATACCCCCCATGCCGGTCATATTTGCCGACTATGGAAATATGGGGCTCAAATCAAAGGTATGTGGGAGTAGACCTCGTATCCGATATCAACATTAGGGGCCAAGTGTCTCGCGGACGTCCCACCACCATAAACACCCCCAAATAGGACGTATTTGCTCACCTAGACAATTTGGGTCTTAAAGAAAGTGGAACTAAATATTCATAGTTTTTAGGGCCAATACCCCAAACCGGACATATTTACTGACTTTTGCAATAAGGAGTTTAAATGAGAATAAACGAATTTGATATCCAATTTTGAGGGCAATGGCAATTTGGGGTTCAAATAAATGATATATAGATATATGAGAATAGAATACGTTGCTGATATATTTTCAGGGCTTAGTGTTTGGGGGACCACCCCACTCCCCAAAACAACCCTAAATCGGGCTTATTTACCGACCATGATAATGTGAGGCTTAAATGAAAGGTATTGGGGGGTAGAGCACGAATTGATATCCACTTTCGGGACCAATTTCCTGGGAGTCTACACCTTACCCAAAATACCTCACAATCAGCAATTTTTTAGTGACCATCGCAATATGGGGCTCAAATAAAGGTATTTGGAAGTAGAATACGAATTTGATATCTAAATGTTGGACCATGTAGTTAGGGCATCACCCCTTTCCCAAAACACCCCCAAAGGGAAACATTTTTTCGACCATGCCAATATGTGGCTCAAATGAAAGGATTAGAAAACGAATTTGATAACCTATTTTGGGGCCATGTGTTTGGAGGATGCCTCATCCTGTAAACTCCTCTTCAGCCAATGACAATATGGGGTTTAAAACAATGGTATTTGAGAGAAGAGCACGATGCTAATATTTTTTCAGGGCCAAGTATCTGGGGGACCACCTCTCCTCCGAAAACACCACTAAATTAGACATCATGACAATATCGGTCTGAAATGAAGTATTTTAAGAACAGAGTACACCTTACATCCAAACTTAAATTCGTTGACCAATAAAGATCATTTGGGATTTAGATAAAGGCACTTATATTGGTAAACTGTTAGTCAAGCGATATACTATTTTCATAGCATGGTATTTCACTAAAAGATCTTTAATTGTCGAAAATAAATATTCCAAGGAAACTTTTGTTCCATATAAAGTAAAAGAAGGCGCAGCGGAGCGGGCCCGGGTCAGCTAGTTTATATATATGTATATAGATAGATAGAAAGAAATAAACATAGATTGATATATACATACATATATCGCCCTATTTTTCATAGCAACTACAATTTTGGCTGTGGCCAGCAATATAGAAACAAGTACGGAAAGACAAACATCGAGCGGAACCCACTTCATAATAACTAACTACAACTTGACCAAACCAAAAAACAATAACCTACACCACTTCTTTCAAGCAATATGAGAACATATTAAATTTCGGGTATATATGAAATTGCTACTAGTACGAAATTTCCCATTAACATTCCATTAAAGAGCAGGGGATAATTCTCTCATATCAAGAAGGAAGATGCCTTCTAGTTCCTACCAGTTCCAGTTCCAGATCGATTTAAAAAGCCCAATAACATGCGACTGTTTTCATCCGCTAAATCAGACAGATTCACAAAGAAATGAGAACCTATAACCATTGTCCTGATGTACACGCCGGGATTTGAACCTAGGCGTTCGGCGTCATAGACCAACATGCTAACCACAGAACAACTATACATGAATGTTTTGTCTAAATCTGGCCAGATTTTGATCTCGCATATCTATAGATTTTCGAATGGAATGCTTATATTGGCTAACAGACACATCATTGGGGTTATATCTACATCTGGACAAACTTCGATAAAAATTTTCAAACGTAATGCGACGTCAATTAATCCCTCTGCTAACTTTGTACAGATCATAGCAACAGCAATAAAAGGGCACATTAGATGAAAGATATATGCCGCAAAGTATATCTTAATCTGATGACGGGAGACTCAATGCTGCCTAACGAAAAGGGGGCCACCAACAAAACCATCACTAACTTTCTCAATATTGGGATAGGCAAACATACTAATATTAAACCATGACCTATTACGGATGCTGACTGAGCAGGGATTTGAACCAGTCTGCTACGATGTTATAATACTTCTAAGGGGTAAGGATCCGAACGAGAAGGGCCGAAAGAGTCTTGCATATGGCATATGACTGGGCTAGACCCAGAGGTCTCAATGTTAACCCAGAGAAGACTGAAATATGCCTGTTCACGAGGAAGACGAAGGTGGGCGAATTTAACGCACCACGTTTCCTCAATAAGACGATTTCGATATCTGACAAGGTCAAATACTTAAGTGTGATCTTGGACAGGAAACTGAATTGGAAGTGTCACATTCAGGAGCGTACTGAGAAGGCTCACAGATGTTGGGCATTATGTAGACGGGCCGCAGGCTCGAAATGGGGCCTGAATCCTAGGATGGTCCACTGGCTCTACAGGAGCGTGATTAGACCAATACTTACTTACGCCTCAGTAGTTTGGGGGACTGCTATGGAGAAAAAGTGCAACATAAGGACCATACAACAGGTTCAGAGAACATGTTTATGTATGTTCGGTAAATCTAATCAATGAGGTTCAGGATTGGAGGGTCTACATGGATCACTCCTTCTCTGGCCATTGCTACATTAAGTTTAGAATAGCACGGCCTGCGCCGAATCCGATAAGCTTCCGTAATAAGTTGAAATCTTACTGAAAAAAATTCGGAGGACCACTCAGAAGAATGCTGGGGCTATATAATTTAGATTGTCGAAGCAACGACTGCAACAGTGTCTATCCAAGATAGTTGTTCTCTTCGAGAAAGGAAATCAGCCCGAGAAAAGCCCTGGATGACCGGGGAGATTCGCAACATTGGGAAAGAGGTCCGCAGACATTACAATAGATCACGTCGTAAAAAAGCTGCATTTTATTGGGACGTGTATTACACACGGCTCAAGGTTCACAACGAAATTATCTGAGCGGCGAAACGTGCCTGCTTAAAGCATTTCTGCAAACAAGTCGATTACGTCAATAACGACGCCAAAATGAAACTTTTTTTCTCAAAAAGCCATGTCCAAACTAAACGTTACGTAGTAGACGACATGGGAGTGAGAGCAGAAACAACGGAGGAAGCTTTTGATAAAACCGCATTTTCTGCAGGACTCCACGTGACTCACGGAGACATCGAAATCTTGAAATACTGAGGTTGATCGAAGGCTTATCATTACAGAATTTATGGTAAAGGAAACCTTAAGGAAATTCCAACCAATTAAGTCACCCGGACCTGATGGAATTTTTCCGGAGTTATTACAGAAGGAGACGGACTACTTGGCGCTCCATCTGGCCACTATTGTCACAGCGTGCCAAGGACTTGCATATACTCTGAAAGCCAGATAGGATCAAGAGTGGTATTTATACCCAAGCCAGGCACCAGAGTCCTACAGACCAATGAGCGTTACGTCCTTCCTACTCAAAACTATGAAACGTATTGTGCACACCATTATAAAGAGTAGGACATCCAGCGAACGACTCGAATACAAACAGCATGCATGCTTATGCCAAGGGAAGGTCGGTGGAGACCGCTCTGCACGAGGTTGTGCATAAAATAGAATATCGTTCGAATCCAAGACGTACACATTGGCGGCATGATTTGCATCGAAAGGGCTTTTAACAATGTGCGGGCCTACACACTTTACACGATTAATTTTTTTTATTTTTTGAAAACGAAAACTCAAATTGAAAGAATTCTTAGAAACAATCGAATAAAGAAATCTTAATGATTTTTTCTGGGCTTTGCATATAAAAGTGTCCTTACATTATTAAATAAAAATAAGTTCTTCCCGAATTTTTTCACAAAAATACCCATTTCAAGAAAATATTGTGTCCAAATCGCCATTTTTCGTAAATTGGCTGTGGAAGGCACAAATATGGAAAAAATTGTTGGCTTGTCCCTACGGTCCATCTGCTTAGTCCAATTTTCGCATACTCTTTCCAACCTTTCGGCCGGTATCTCACGAATAAATGCTTCAATGTTGTCTTCCAATGCGTCAATTGAAGCAGGCTTGTCAGCATTGATATGAGCATTAACATGGACCCACAAAAAAATAGTCTAAAGGCGTTAAATCGCACGATCTAGGCGGCCAATTGACCGGTCCCTAACGTGAAATAAAATGTTTACCGAACTCCCCTCTCAATAAGTTAATTGTTACGCGTGCTGTGTGGCATGTGGCACCGTCTTGTGGAAACCACAAGTTCAGCTCTTGCATTTTAGGCAAAAAAAAAGTTGGATATCATCCCACGATAGTGCTCACCATTCACAGTTACTTTTCTATTCGCATCATGTTTGAAGAATTACGAACCAATAATGCCACCAGCCCATAAACGAACCAAACTGTGACTTTTTCTGGATGCATTGGTAGCTGTTGCAATGCTACAAAACTGACAATTCCGCTTATTTACCTACCCATTGAGGCAATTTTTCGATAAAAAAGTGGATCTTCGGTCAACTTTTCAAAAGCCCATTCGCCAAAAATTCTGCATTGCGGTAGGTCGTTCGGTTTCAATTCTTGCACCAGCTGTATTTTGAAAGTAATCACACCTTAATCCTTTTGCAAAATTTTCCACATTGTTGTGCAGCAGACGTCCAATTGCTTCGAACGGCGACAAATCGATAATTGATGGGTTGCGATATTTTCTTTTGACAGCGAAACAAAACGCGAAACATGCGTGAGTTGTTAAACCAGTGTTGCAAAAAATATAATAACTATAAAGTCACCCTTTATAAAAGAGCTACCTTATTTATATACCCACCACCGAAAGATGGGGATATACTCATTTTGTCATTCCATTTGCAACTCATCGAAATATCCATTTCCGACCCTATAAGGTATATATATTCCTGATCATCATAAAAATCTAAGACGACCTAGCCATTTCCGATGTTGAGCTGCAACTTTGCACAGATTCTTTTTGTTCATAAGCAGGTTAAGTTCGAAGATGTAGGCCGTTCCACCGATGTAGAGTCATAGGGCCATAAAAGCCACATTTATTATTCGATTTTGCTGAAATTTAGGACAGTGATTTGTGTTAGGCCAAGCTTTCTTCTTCAATTTGGCCCCGATCAGTCCAGCTTTGGATATAGCTGCCATATAGACCAATCTCTCGAATTAGGGTCTTGGTCCCATAAAAGGCGCATTTTGTATCTGATTTTGCCAAAATTTGTGACAGTGAATTGTGTCGTTCTTTAATTTGGCCCATATATGCCGATCTCTCGATTTAATATAGACCGATCTCTAGCTTTAAGGTCTTGCACTATAAGAGGCGCATTTATTGTCCGATGTCTACGAAATTTGGGGCAGTGAGTTGAGTTAGGCCCCTCGACATCTTTCTGCATTATGGCCCAGATCGGTTGAAAATAGCAGCCACGTGGACATAGTCTGGTTTTAATTTTAGGGTGGGGGGGGCCCACTCCACGTTTTATCAAAATTGAAAATTGCCAACATTTTTCTGTTGCTATGAAATTGATAAAGATACCACAATTTTTTTTAATTGTGTTCGCTATTTTGTGCATCTACTGAACAACCGGCGGTGATATTTGGTTTAAGTCAGATCTGAATTTTGTAATGATTGCTAACACACTATTTGTAGACCGATCCCAATCATTCAAAGAATGGTTGTCTTTGGGAAAAGCTTAGTTATATAGTGAAAATTTCCGCGAATCAGCGTCAGTATTTTGATGAATTTTTTTCATTTGCGCTCATCAACAGGTTTGTGTCGGTTTTAAATTACTTTTATTTTCATAAAATTTTACGGAAACAAATTGAAAACATGAAGCAACTATAATTGTTAAATATTTCAAAAATACATTCTGTTTAAATGATGTCGGTAATTTCTTCTTCGAACTTAATTAAAATCGATTGAAAATCCGTTCTAATGGAAAAGATGTCCAGTAAAAATTACATCCAACTATTGTCGTGTATGCTTATAATTTCCATCTTGCTTATATGGAACAAAATTGTACTTTGAATATTTAAAGAGCTTTTAATAAATACCATGCTACGAAAATAGTATATGCATGTCGTTTGACTTAGAGTACAACAATATCTGAATCCCATATGATTTTTATTGGTCTATGTATTTGCTCGGAGGGTTTAGGATCATTAAAGTTTGGATGCTGGATGTACTCCATTCTTAAAAGACTTTATTTGAGCCCGATATTCTAATGGGAATTTTAGAAGTGGAATGGTCCCCAGGGTGGTGGTTGGTGGGTTTAAGGGGTGGTGTGGACTCGTGCTCTACTTCCAAATACCTTTCATTTAAGCCCCATATTGCCATAATCGGTAAATAAAGGGTGATTTTTTTGAGGTTAGGATTTTCATGCATTAGTATTTGACAGATCACGTGGGATTTCAGACATGGTGTCAAAGAGAAAGATGCTCAGTATGCTTTGACATTTCATCATGAATAGACTTACTAACGAGCAACGCTTGCAAATCATTGAATTTTATTACCAAAATCAGTGTTCGGTTCGAAATGTGTTCATTCACCGTTCAGCGATGAGGCTCATTTCTGGTTGAATGGCTACGTAAATAAGCAAAATTGCCGCATTTGGAGTGAAGAGCAACCAGAAGCCGTTCAAGAACTGCCCATGCATCCCGAAAAATGCACTGTTTGGTGTGGTTTGTACGCTGGTGGAATCATTGGACCGTATTTTTTCAAAGATGCTGTTGGACGCAACGTTACGGTGAATGAACACATTTCGAACCGAACACTGATTTTGGTAATAAAATTCAATGATTTGCAAGCGTTGCTCGTTAGTAAGTCTATTCATGATGAAATGTCAAAGCATACTGAGCATCTTTCTCTTTGACACCATGTCTGAAATCCCACGTGATCTGTCAAATACTAATGCATGAAAATCCTAACCTCAAAAAAATCACCCTTTATATATGTCCGTTTAAGGGGTGTTTTCGGGGCTGAGGGGGCCCAGAAAAAAATATCAGCATATTGCCATTGGTTTAAGGAGAGTTTATAGGATGAGGCGCCCCCAAAATTGGTTATCAAATTCTAATCTCAAGTACAATTCATTTGAGCCACATATTGCCATGGTCGCTAAATTAATTCTTTTTGGGGGTGTGTTGGGGAAGCGGCGATGGCCCAAATACATGGTCCCACATTTGGATATCAAATTCGTATTCTGCTCCCAAATACCTTTATTTGAGCCCCATATTGCGGTGGTCAGTAAATAATTGCTGTTTGTGGTGTGTTTTGGGGAAAGGGTCGACCCCCAGAAAATTGGTCCCCAAAGTGGGTATCATCAGGTATGACTTGGCCCTGAAAATATAAATCAATTAAAATATAAATCATATACTCTTAAATACCTCTTATTTGAGCTCCACAGTGCAAATACGTTCTATTTTGGTGATGTTATGGGGGTGGTGTTGCCCTATAGACACTTCTTCCCCAATATTGATATCAGATTCGTTGTTTACTCCCCAAGAACTTTCACTTGCGCCCACATTGCAATAGTCACAAATTTGTCCTGTTTGGGACAAATACCTCAAATACCTTTTACTTGAGCCCTATATTTCCATGGTCAGTATAAGTCCTGTGTGGGGGATGTTTTGGGGAAGGGGTAGACGCCCAGAAACTTGGTCCCACACTTAGGTATCAGATACGTATTCCCCCCGCAAATACCTCTTATTTGAGTCTCATTGTGTTATGGTCGATATATATGCCCGAAAGGTTAAAACTGATCCTTTATAGATGTAAGATGCAAACAAATTTTTGCAATTTTTAATGAAAGTGATTCAGTTATAATTAAGGACAAATGGCGTTTATAGGATCAAATAGCCTTTTCAAGACTGCGACTTTATAAATGCTCGGAAATTAAAAAAAGAAGACAAACACGTCGAATTTCTTCAAATTTTCCGTAGAATCAAATAAAATTAATTTGAAAAGAATAACAATGTCTATATTAAAATTATTCCTATATCGAAGGCAACATAACAAACACCGAAACAATAATGTGCACATAATGTGCAAAATATAACAGGTTCAGAGAACAAGTTGTCTTGGCAACCACTGCGATATAATCGAGATGACGATAGAAAACCTGGAATGAATGTAGAGGTTTCCCATCGGATACCAGAGACGACATTTAAGGTCGAGTTCGAGGTACTTCAGCCATCGGCACAGTCTTGAGAAGACGAGGCTATTACT
The DNA here is from genome assembly GCF_963082655.1 of Stomoxys calcitrans. Taxonomy (NCBI): domain Eukaryota; kingdom Metazoa; phylum Arthropoda; class Insecta; order Diptera; family Muscidae; genus Stomoxys; species Stomoxys calcitrans. The sequence continues at coordinate 101,633,559 of NC_081554.1, forward strand.
AAAAGGAAGAAAGAAAGGGACTATACTGACCACTTTCTTTTTTCCCTTCAGTAATCGGTATAGTTGTTGAAAGTCATAATAAAACACCTCATGCAAAATTTCAGCCAAATCGGATAAGAATTGTGCCCTCTAGCGGCTCAAGAAGTCAAGACCCCAAATCGGTTTATATGGCAAACGTGGGCCGATATCGCCCAACCGATCTACACTAACAAGAAGTATTTGTGCAAAATTTCAAGCAGCTAGCTTTACTCCTTCGAAGGTTAGCGTGCTTTCGACAGACAGACGGACAGACGGACGAACGGACGGACATGCCTAGTTCGACTAAAAATGTCATGACGATCAAGAATATATATACTTTATGGGGTCTTAGACGAATATTTCGAGGAGTTACAAACAGAATGACGAAATTAGTATACCCCCATCCTATGGTGGAGGGTATAAAAATTTCGCCTTAAATCCAGAAATGCTGGTGACAAAAATCATCTGGGCAACACACAAATGGCTTCCAGGCACAAGAATACACAAGCAGCATTTCTAGGGCACATACATTGTTTGGTAGTATTCACGAAGTAAATAAATATCCATCCCAAAGAAGGTATTTAAATGATCGAAAACAACAACTCCTATAAGTACTTTTTTATTTTATTTATCGCATATCGAATAAAGCAGATCATTACACAAAACCATAATGAAATTGTACGAAAACTTAAAGCTTTTAATATATTGGGTTGCCTAAAAAGTAATTGTGGATTTTTCAAAAGAAAGTTAATACATTTTTAATAAAACTTAGAATGAACTTTAATCAAATATACTTTTTTTACACTTTTTTTCTAAAGCAAGCTAAAAGTAACAGCTGATAACTGACAGAAGAAAGAATGCAATTACAGAGTCACAAGCTGTGAAAAAATTTGTCAACGCCGACTATATGAAAAATCCGCAATTACTTTTTGGGCAACCCAATAATTGTGTGCCGTATGTATGCGCTAAATAAATACATCGCACAGGCTCATATACCAGCAATTTAAATTCGTGCTGCTTTTAATTCGATTATTTAATGGCTCACAACAAAAGTTAAGCCAAAATGAGGTCGTTTGAATTGAAATCACTTCCTGTCAGCTTTTCGGTATCTAAATAACATGCATTTTCTATATTAAAAACTAGCTGACCCGGGCCCGCTCCGCTGCGCCTTCTTTTACTTTATATGGAACAAAATTTTCCTTGGAATATTTATTTCGACAATTAAAGATCTTTTAGTGAAATACCATGCTACTAAAATGGTATATCGCTTGACTAACAGTTGGATATCAGATTCATATTCTACTCGCAAATACCTTTCATTTGAATCCCATATTGCCATGGACGGTAAATATGTCCGATTTAGGGGTGTTTTGGGGCTTGGGGTGGTCCCCCTAGCACTTGGTCCGACAATTGGATATCAGATACGTTTTCTCATCCTTAGTACCTTTCATTTGAGTTCCATATTGTCGTGATTGTTCTAAATATATGTTTGGTGGGTTTTAGGGTGGGGTAGCCCCCCTAGGTACCCCATCCGAAATTTGGAAACCAAATTTTTATTTTTAGGGTACTGTATGAAAGCACACAAAATTTTAATCACACCACCCATCTCCGAGATCTGGCGTTTCTGGAAATTAGGGTAAGGGGGAGGGTCCATCCCCCCTTCAGACATCAAAAAATGTAGTACCCTATTTTCACCACGGGGTCATTATGCACCATCTGTGAAAGTTTGAAGATAATCGGTTCAGTCGTTTCTGAGTCTATAAGGAACACACAAACATACAAACAAACAAACCTACAAACAAAAAAGTTTCTTTAAGCCAAAATGTACATGGAAATTTCTTGCCAAAAAAAAATTTATAAAAACTGTTCCGAAAGACAAACATGTAAAACATTTTTCTAAGAGATAGGTAAGGTCTCTTAATTCTCATTTTAATTGAAATTTTATCTGTAGAAAAAATATTAAAGGGTGATTTTTTTGAGGTTAGGATTTTCATGCATTAGTATTTGACAGATCACGTGGGATTTCAGACATGGTGTCAAAGAGAAAGATGCTCAGTATGCTTTGACATTTCATCATGAATAGACTTACTAACGAGCAACGCTTGCAAATCATTGAATTTTATTACCAAAATCAGTGTTCGGTTCGAAATGTGTTCAAATTTTGACAAATTTTGTTCAGCGATGAGGCTCATTTCTGGTTGAATGGCTACGCAAATAAGCAAAATTGCCGCATTTGGAGTGAAGAGCAACCAAAAGCCGTTCAAGAACTGCCCATGCATCCCGAAAAATGCACTGTTTGGTGTGGTTTGTACGCTGGTGGAATCATTGGACCGTATTTTTTCAAAGATGCTGTTGGACGCAACGTTACGGTGAATGAACACATTTCGAACCGAACACTGATTTTGGTAATAAAATTCAATGATTTGCAAGCGTTGCTCGTTAGTAAGTCTATTCATGATGAAATGTCAAAGCATACTGAGCATCTTTCTCTTTGACACCATGTCTGAAATCCCATTATCGGCCATATTAGGTGTGGAGGCTTCAAGGGCCGACAATTGGTATGTCGTATTAATACCGAATATACCGTGAAAACGTGTCCACGATATGAGCACGACACTAACACAAGTCTGACACTTTTCGCACTAGCTGTTCTTTTCCACCGCATGTATTTTCTTTGTAGTGATAGACTTTTTTTCTACACAACTACTTAGCTTCCATGGCATATGTGTACATCTTTGGAAGTTGTTCATTGAGTTCGTCTCAAAAGGGAAACAAAACGAAAAATTGTGAAATTTAATGATTTTCGCTTTAAAAGGCAAACAGAAAACTTGAAAATAATGAGCAATATTTAATTATAAATTATTTGAATTACATCAGCAATGAAATGAAAATTCACAACACAGTATTTAAGACAATTGATACGGAGTTCGAAGTGATTAAGGGACAAAAAGTTTTGTAGAAATATGCTTGTTCTGTTGGCTTTGACCATAGATTTGAGTACAGTGAAACATATTTTAAAACATTTGACTTGACCATGGACGACCCGGATCAAAGTTTCTGGCCTGAACCATATCAACTACCAATTATTCTATACTAACACTGGTACTCGACGGAGGACCTGCGTTATCTTATATATAAAAATCAATTTGTGTTTGTTTGTAGGTTTGTTTGTTTGTTTGTATGTTTGTGTGTTCCTTATAGACTCAGAAACGGC